>NW_028270156.1:64657920-65857920 GCF_037043375.1 Chiloscyllium plagiosum | reverse complement strand
CTTGCCCACCACTGACGTCAGGCTCACTGGTCTATAGTTCCCTGGCTTGTCCTTACCACCATTCTTAAACAGTGGCACTACGTCAACCCCGTCTTCCAACACCTCACCTGTGACTATCGATGATACAAATATCTCAGCAAGAGGCCCATCAATTACTTCTCTAGCTTCCCACAGAGTTCTAGGGTACACCTAATCAGGTCCAGGGATTTATCCACTTTTATATATTTCAAGACATCCAACACTTCCTCCTCTGTAATATGGACATTTTGCAAGATGTCACCATCTATTTCCCGACATTCTATATCTTCCATATCCTTTTCCACAGTAAATGCTGATGCAAAATACTCATTTAGTATCTGCCCCATCTCCTGCGGCTCCACACAAAGGCCGCCTTGCTGATCTTTGAGTGGCCCTATTCTCTCCCTCGTTACCCTTTTGTCCTTAATATATTTGTAAGCACCCTTTGGATTCTCTTTAACTCTACTTGCCAAAACTATCACATGTCTCTTTTTTGCTCTCCTGATTTCCCTCTTAAGTATACTTCTACTGCCTTTATACTTTTCTAAGGATTCACTCGATCTATCTTGTCTTTAGCTGACATATGCTTCCTTCTTTTTCTTAATCAAATCCTCAATTTCTTTAGTCATCCAGCATTCCCTATACCTGCCAGCCTTTCCTTTCACCCTAACTTTCTTTGGATTCTTGTTATCTCATTTCTGAAGGCTTCCCATTTTCCAGCTGTCCCTTTACCTGTGAACATCTGCCTCCCAGACAGCTTTCGAAAGTTTTTGCCTAATACTGTCAAAATTGGCCTTTCTCCAATTTAGAACTTCAACTTTTAGATCTGGTCTATCCTTTTCCATCATTATTTTAAATCTAATAGAATTATGGTCGCTGGCCCCAAACTGCTCCCCCACCGACACCTCAGTCATCTGCCCTGCCTTATTTCCCAAGAGTAAGTCAAGTTTTGCACCTTCTCTAGTAGGTACATCCACATACTGAATCAGAAAATTGTCTTGTACACACTTAACAAATTCCTCTCCATCTAAACCCTTAACACTATGGCAGTCCCAGTCTATGTTTGGAAAGTTAAAATCCCCTACGATATCAACCCTATTATTCTTACAGATAGCTGAGATCTCCTTACAAGTTTGTTTCTCAAATTCCCTCTGACTATTAGGGGGTCTATAATACAATCCCAATAAAGTTATCATCCCTTTCTTATTTCTCAGTTCCACCCTGGATGTTTTTCCGGGAATATCCTCCCTCAGCACAGCTTCAATGCTATCCCTTATCAAAACTGCCAATCCCCCTCCTCGTTTGCCTCCCTCTCTATCCTTCCTGTAGCATTTGTATCCTGTGACATTGGTCTCACAGATACCAACTCCAACTGCCTTCTGTAGACACATCTAGGGGAGACATTCTGGTTCCCTGAGGGAAGAGAACCCCTTTCTTCCCATCCACCTTCTGCAGCTGAGATTCCAAAGACTTGAGGCCACCTCCTCTCAGATCTGACTCACCAGCTCTGCCTTTATGAGATCAAAGTGGCTAAACTCATTTGGTACAGGCCACACAAGAACCCTGGGCTCCGTGTTGGTGCATTCAGGCACTCAGAGCACATTCTGCACTGCAACAAAGATGCCCACATTAGTTTGAACAGACATTGGGTAATCAGGCATCTCGATCCTGATTTCCGGGGCCATCAAGTTTGTCCCTATAGGCTTGAAACTTTGCCATTTCTCCCGAGTGCTCCATTAGAAGTATAGTCGAATACCCTGAGAAAAGCCCTTGCACTGTTGGGACTATATTATTCAGTGTTCAGACTGGGTGATTCAATGACCAGGGAAATGTAAAATATCCACATTCACCTTAAAATGCAGCCAGATTTATATACATTGAGTAGATGGGGAAATTATAATAGAAATCCACAAAAGTGCGAGTTGTCATGATATGGAAAGTGCTGGACAAAAAAAAAATCCAGAAGAAATTGGACTCACAGTTGGGAAAGGAAAGAATTGCTGGGATGTGGGGAAAGTGTGGGTTAGTGTGACGAATGAAAAGCTCTTTCAAAATCCCTGCACAAGAGCAAAAGGTGAAATAGCCTTCTTTCTTGGCACTTCGAGATATTTTTAATCTAGCTTGCCCATTGAAAACCCAATGGCATTGATATAGCACTGATCCTGTGAGCCTCCTGATTGTATTGTCCATTGCATTCAATGGACAGAGTGTAAATCTGGAAATGTGTTGCTGGAAAAGCGCAGCAGGTCAGGCAGCATCCAGCGGACAGGAGAATCGACGTTTCGGGCATAAGCCCTTCTTCAGGAAGGGCTTCTTCCTGAAGAAGGGCTTCTTCCTGAAGAAGGGCTTATGCCCGAAACGTCGATTCTCCTGTTCCCTGGATGCTGCCTGACCTGCTGCGCTTTTCCAGCAACACATTTCCAGCTCTGATCTCCAGCATCTGCAGACCTCACTTTCTCCTCAGAGTGTAAATCTGGCAAACCAACTGACCCTATTGGCTTCCAGCCAGGTGAGATATGTTAGCTTTATTCCTTATAATGCCAGGGTGACTCCTTCTTTTCCAAAGTAAGCTATTTGACCATTACAGTACAACAATAGATTGTTCCAAGGTTCATGTTTTGTATATTACCAAACCAACTCACATCTGAATTAAATGAACTGGAGCAGATGTTCATTTGACCTCAAACACAAATTTTGAAAACAGGTTCATTAGAGCTAATGTAGTATAATGTGAAAAGTTAATGTGAATAAAAGCACTTGTATTATGTAGATGGGGCATGCAGGTCGAGAACAACTGTTCATCTAAAGTGGGACATGGGTAATAAAGCGGAACTACGTAATACTTGGACCTTTGGGATCTGAGTTCAGATTCAGCTCAGACAGATGATAAATGGGAATCTCTTCTCTCTACCAGCTGTGAGATTGCAATGTCTGATGTGAGCTGCCAACACAGTGGTCACAAGGCACTGAACTGCATTCAGTTTGGCTGAACACAAGTTTCATGCTATAGGAAATGTGAATTTGATACACAAGCAGTGGGTACCCACTGCCCGGATCCCAACATGCACCATTCAGCCATCACCCTCCATGCACTAACCTCCATTGGCTCTCGGTTCATATAGTGTTTCAATTTTACTTTCTCATCCTTCTTTGCCAAAAACTACCACAGCTTTATTCCTCCCTGGTTGTGCAAATTTGCTACTAGGTAAGACAAGACAAGGTAAGGCTGCTGCAAGCACACAGGTTAGCGTTACATGAATGAGGATTAAGACAGCAATTGAGCAGCCCTGAGATGTAGCATGGTCCAAGCTGTGAGCTGGCTGGCTGTGCCTGTGCCCTTGCGAAGAGTTTCTGTGCAGCCGCCCTTCAATGCTGATTACTGGTACACCCTGTAATGTGAGTCTATGTTGCCTGAGCATACTGCAAGTGGTTTGGAGAAGTGCCATGTGGATGTTGAGGAGTCAGCAATTATTAAATGCCGAGGACAAAGGCCATATGTGACTGTTGCCCTTGTGTGGATTGTTTGCTATTATGCGGAGACACCAGGGAGGTTCATTGTAGCCAAGTCACCAGTTACCTGTTCTGAATTCCATGTTGGGAATTCTTGGTATCTAGTTTGGTGGAAGGTGCGAGAGGAAGCTACGTATTAGTGAGTTAAGGTGTGCAGTTAGCGAGGTCATCTAATAAACCCCGGAGTACGTGCCTCACTGCTTCCTAGTAAGAATCTTACCCCGACATGTGCAACTCAGTTAAAAAATGCAGTGAGTTGCTCCTGTTTGGAATCACTGGACTTCTCACATGATTCTGCCACATTTCCCACCTTAAGCCCATGTCATTCCGGCCCCTTAAAGGCTCCCCCTGAGAGAGTCAGATTGAAATAGCCTCCTGTCCCTTTCCCACTAATGTTGATAACATTTTCTAGGGATGGGCTGTGAGACATAGGAACACGGAACATACATAGGGACGTAACACTTATAGCAAGAGCAAATCATTTGGGTCCTCAAGCCTCTGATACTATTCATTAAGATCAGGCTGAATTGGCTTTGGTCTCAACTCCACGTTCCCGTCTGTCCTTCTAACCCTTGCTGGTTTGGCTGCTTAATCCATAGAGGTGATGGCTCAAAGAGGGCTAATTAATATTTAGATGGTCTGGCATCCATCAATGTCAACTTCAAGTAATAGTAATAGATATATCAACTGTACATTTGTTCATTCTCAGCTTCTGGATCAAACCTCTTGCCGTCGTCAACCTTGATTGCGCCACTGTAATTATAATCTGTGACTGTGTTCGGACAGCTCTACACTGTTTTACATCCTAGTGAGCAGGTTCAGCCTCCCAAAAGCCTTATTTGCAATCATAATTTCAGTAGAAACTGGAAACGGGATCAGTTTTAATTTTTTGTTTGCCTTTTCTGATCGGGTTCCATCTGAAAGAAATGTAGGTTTTGGAATTACAGCTTCCATTACTACTACCCGCAAACTTGACTATTCCATACATGTCCTGATTCACACCTGACCCCGTTCAGCCATCATCCAAGTTGACATGTATTGGCCCTCAGCCTAGCAATGCCTTTATTTTCAGATCCGTCTACGGCCTTTCCCTTCACTGTTGCTAGCCCTGCAAGACTCTAACTGAGACTACAGACAGTGACCTGAAGAATTGACTTCCCGGCTTTGGTAATGTAATAGCAATGCATCCCTCCCACATAACACATCTCCTCAAACTCACTAAAACACCTCCACGGCCCTCCAACTCCTGTCAGCCACTCAGAAGGCTCCTTGATTCTTTCCACATTCCTTCACACCACAATCCTTCAGCTTCATGAGCACTAAGATTGCACTATATATAAAATTAAAAGTAAGCGCTCATACACAGGAGGCATACATAGAGTTCTAGCCTTAAATCTTCATCTTTCTAGCTTACTGCATCATCAGGAAATCCTGCTGATTATAATCTAAAGCTCATGGATGGGTTGCAGTTTATACTCCCAAGTTGGTGGAAGGTGAGTGCATTACTTTTCTTTCTGTTCAAGGTTAGCTGTGCATTGATGGAATAAGCCCAACGGCTTCCAGATATTTAATAGCATATGATTGAGATTACATATGTACTTTGTGGCTATTTGGCTCTCATTTTCTACCTGGGAAGGTGGAGATAAGGAGCTCTTCCACTCCAGTTACTGCAGTTCCTATTAAATATTATTAGATTGCCACTGACAGAAGTGCAGTGAAATGTTCCACTTTCCCAATTTCTGCAGCTGAGAGACCATCACAGAAAAAAAATTGCCTGTGTTGGGACCTTAGCCATGAATGATGCAAACTATAAAGATAGTGCAGCACAGTCTGAGATCTCTTTACTTTTTGGTCGATCATATCAGTCACCCAATTATACATCCCTCCCGATTTCTACAGCCAGTAACTACAATGAAAATCCAATGAGAAACAGGATGCTTGGCTGATCAATATCAACCCTTTCACACCAGCACCTAAAATCTAAGTCAGCTCCTCAACATGCAACGCTGAACCAGCAATCCACCATAATGGAGAGGTGACTAATATCGACTGCAGTTAACTTTGTGTTTTGCTTTTTGAGCAATGAATTCCTACAGTTGAAGTCTCACTGATGAGATAACTATAGAATATAGTAGCTGCTTTTGGATTGGCCATGCTAAATTGTCCATAGTATTAGGTGCATTAGTCAGAGGGAAATGAGTCTGGGTGGGTTACTCTTCGGAGGATCGGTGTGGACCGGTTGGGCCGAATGACCTGTTTCCACACTGTAGGGGAATCTAATCATAGAAATCTATCTAATAGTGGAAACTGGAATTTATGATCAGAGATTGTAACGCAAAAATTAAAAGAAAATGTCTGAACAAAGTTCACTGAATCCCAAACAAGATGATAGAGCAGGACCAAAGAAAGACAAACTTTGAAAGAATAATCAAATATTTGTCAGTGAAGTGGGTTCAAGGAGGTTTTAATAATAGGAGTGCAGAGATTTAGATTTAGGGAAGAAGTTTTATTTTGCAGATCAAGATATCAAAGCAAAATCTTTAGCAAAATTATAGTTTGCATTCTCTCAGCGGTTATATGCTCCATACTCTTTGTGTTAACAAGAATGGAAAGACTTGCATTTACTATGGATATTTAAAGTGTTTTACAGCCAACAAAATGCATTTTTAAAGCCAGTCAGTTTTGCAATATCATAAACAGTGCAGTAAATTTGCACACAGCAAGTTCGGATAACTAGAGTCATAGAGTCTTAGAGATGTACAGCATTGAAACAGACCCTTCGGTCCAACTCGTCCATGCTGACCAGATATCCCAACCCAATCTAGTCCCACCTGCCAGCACCCGGCCCATATCCCTCCAAACCCTTCCTATTCATATACCTATCCAGATGCTTTTTAAATGTTGCAATTGTATCAGCCTCTATCACTTCCTCTGACAGCTCATTCCATACATGTACCACCGTCTGAGTGAAAAAGTTGCCTCTTAGGTCTCTTTTATATCTTTCGCCTCTCACCCTAAACCTATGCCCTCTAGTTCTGGTCTCTCCTACCCCAGGGAAAAGACTTTGTCTATTTATCCTATCCATGCTCCTCATGATTTTATAAACCTCTATAAGGTGACCCCTCAGCCTCCAACACTCCAGGGAAAATAGCCCTAGCTATTCAACTTCTCCCTATAGCTCAAATCCTCTAACCCTGACAACATCCTTGTAAATCTTTTCTGAATCCTTTTCAAGTTTCACCACATCATTCTGATAGGAAGGAGATCAGAATTGCACGCAATATTCCAACAGTGACCCAACCAATGTCCTGTATAGCCACAACATGACCTCCCAACTCCTGTACTCAATATTCTGACCAATAAAGGAAAGCATACCAAACACCTTCTTCACTATCCTATCTACCTGAATGTTTAGCAACACTCCCTAGGACCTTACCATTATGTGTATAAGTCCTTGGGATTTTCTTTGAAAGAGAGGGATCTAAAGTACATACCTTACTGGTATGTACAAAATTAGAGGCAGGTATATAGATTAGATAGGCTTCTAAGGAGGAAACAAGAAGTGGAGATAGGAAGGTGTTTTCCTGATTGGTGACCTGTGAGCAGTGGGGTTCCACAGAGATCAGTGCAGGGACAGCAATTGTTTACAATATCCATTAATTACTCGAAGGAAGGAAACTGTAGTCAAATTTGCAGACAAAACAAAAGGCAGATTGTGAGAGGGATACAAACAATTGACAGAGAGAAATTGCTGGGTTAAATACGTTGGACAACAAGTTGGAAATGGATTATACTGAGGGAAAATGCAAAGTTATTCATTTTGGAAGAGAGAACAAACAAACAGAATATTATTTAAATGAAGAAAAATGGCAGAAAGCTGCAACACAAAGGGACTTGGAGGTATTGTATACAAAACATAGAAAGCTAGCACACAGGTGCAGCAGGTAATCAGGAAGACTAATGGAATATTGGCCTTTATTTCACAGGGTTGGAGCATAGAGGAGGGAAGTCTTACTGCAACTGCACCAAGTGCTTGTGAGGTCACATAGAGTCATATAATCATAGAGTCATGGGGATATACAGCCTAGAAACAGATCCTTCAACCCAACTCATCCGCTGTGTTTTCTAAAATGAACCTGGCCCATTTGCTTGCATTCGGCCCTTAGCCCTCTAAATCTTTCTTAACCATGTACTTGTCCAAACGCCGTTAACAGTTGTAATTTTACTTGCCTCTACCACTTCCTCTGGCAGCTGGTTCCAAATATGTATCACCTGCTGTGTGAAAAACGTAGCCCTCAAGCTCCTTTTGAATCTTTCCCTTCATACCTTAAACCTATGGGTATGCCCTTGGACTTCCCTACCCTGGGAAAAAGACCTTGACTGTTCACCTTATCTATGCACTTCTTGATTTGATAAACCTCGATAAGGTCACTAACACCACCACCTTCCTCCCCCCCAACCACTTCTCCCCCCTCTCCACGCACTCAGGAAAAAAGGCACAGACTATCCTGTCTCTTCTTATAACTGAAACCCTCCAGTCTCACTAACATACTTGTCAATCATTTTTGCACACTTTCCAGTTTAAGTCCAGTTTAATTGTACACATCTGGAGTACTGTGAGCAGTTTTGGAATGGCATTTCATTGGAGGCAGTTCATGAAGATGATCCCTGATATGGATGCATTGTCTTATGAGCAATGGCTAAACAGATTGGGACTCTACTCACTGGCGTTTAGAAGAATGAGAGGCGTTCTCGTTGAAACTTGCAGAATTCTTATGGGACTTGTTAGGGTAAATGCTGAGAGGATGTTTCCCTCATGGGACAGTCCAGAACTGGAGGACATTGTCACAGAATAAAGGGGCGCCAATTTAAGACTGAGATGAGGAAGAATTTTTTCTGTCAAAGGGTTGTGAGTCTTTGGAATATCTTGTCACACAGAGAGCTGTGGGCACAGTGTTCTTGTGTATCTTTAAGGCTGAGATAGATACATTATTGATTAGTAGTGGAATTGAGGGCAACAGGGAAAGGACAGGAAAATACATGAGGAATGTCAGTTCAGTCACAATCCTATTGAATGATGTGCCAGGCTCAAGGGCTGAATGGCTTATTCCTGTTCCTATTCCTTATGATACATATGAGGGGTCAGTAACTGGGGTTATAGACCTCAGATGAAAGGAAGAAAGCTTAAGGGAAATTCTAAGGGAATTTCTTTTTCACCAGAGATCAGTGGAGGCAGGAGACCTCATAACATTTAAAAAGTACTTGTATCTACAATTTTAGCTATGAGGAAATAGAATCCCTACAGTGTGGAAACAGGCTCTTCTGCCCAACCAGTCCACACGACTCTCTGAAGAGTAACCCACCCAGACGCATTCCTTTCTCCTCTTATCCTACATTAGCCCCTGACTAATGTATTTAATCTACATACCCCTGAACACTATGGGCAATTTAGCATGGTCAATTCACTTAACCTGCACATCTTTGTACTGTGGGAGGAAACCCATGCATACACAGAGTGAATGTACAAACACCACACCCGAGGTTGGAGTCGAACCCAAGTCCCTGGTGTGGTGAGGCAGCAGTGCTAACCTCTGAGCCACTATGCCATCCCAATTGGAAATATTGGATAGGTTTAGATGACTTTCTTTAAAAGAAACTGGTCTGAAGGTAGGCCAAACTGACATGTACAAAATTAGAGGCAGCTTTATAGATTCGATAGGTTTTTGAGCAGCAAACAGCAAATAGGGATAAGGGATTCTTTTCCAAATTGGTGACCTGTGAGCAGTGGAGTTCCACTGAGATCATTGCTTGTATCCTGAAATCCATTGTGAAGGATGAGATTTCTGAATACCTGGAAGTGTGTGTAAGATAGGGAAAATTATGCCCGAAACGTCGATTCTCCTGTTCCCTGGATGCTGCCTGACCTGCTGCGCTTTTCCAGCAACACATTTCCAACCTTCATCAAAGGGAGGTCATGCCTGAAAAATCTGCTAGAATTCTTAGAGGAAGTTAGACTGAGCAAGTTAGACCAAGGAAAACCAATGGATGTTAACCACCTGAACTTCAAAAAGGTCTTTGACAAGGTACCGCACAGGAGGTTGCTGAGTAAGATAAGGACCCATGCTGTCGGAGGCATGGTGCTAGCATGGATAGAATCTTAGCTGTTTGGCAGAAAGCAGAGAGTGGGGATAAAAGGGTCCTTCTCAGGATGATAGCCAGTGACAAATGGTGTTCCGTAAGGCTCAGTGTTGGGACCACAACTTTTCACTTTATACATTAACAATCTAGGTGAAGGAACTGAGAGCATTCTGGCTAATTTTGCAAATGATACAAAGATAGGTAGAGGGACAGGTAATATTGAGGAGGTGGGGAGGCTGCAGAAGGATTTGGGCAGGTTAGGAGAGTGGGCAAGGAAGTGGCAGATGGAGTACAATGTGGGAAAGTATGAGGTCATGTACTTTAGTAGGAAGAATAGAAACATGGACTATTTTTTAAATGGGGAGAAAATTCAGAAGTCTGAATGCAAAAAGACTTGGGAATTCTAGTTCAGGATTCTCTCAAGGTAAACTTGTAGGTTGAGTCAGTAGTTAGGAAGGCAAATGCAGTGATGGCATTTATTTTGAGAGGACTTGAATATAAAAGCAGGGATGTGCTTCTGAGGCTCTGTAAGACTCTGGTCAGGCCACAATTGGAGTATTGTGATCAGGTTTGGGTCCTGTATCTCCGGAAGGATGTACCGGCCCTGAAGTGTGTTCAAAGGAGGTTCACAAGAATGGTCCCAGGGATGAAAAGCTTAACATGTGAGGAATGCTTGAGGACTCTGGGTTTATATTTGATGGAGTTTAGAAGTATGAGGGGGGATCTAATTGAAACATACATAATACTGAATGGCCAGAACAGAGTAGATGTTGGGAAGATATCTCCATTGGTAGGAGAGACCAGGACCCGAGGGCATAACCTTAGAGTAGAGGGAAAACCTTTTAGAACAGAGATCAGGAGAAACGTCTTCAGCCAGAGAGTGGCAAATCTGTAGAATTCACTGCCACAGAAGGCTGTGGAGGCCAGGGTCGTTGAGTATATTTAAGATGGAGATAGATAGGTTCTTGATTGTCAAGGGGATCAAGGGTTACAGGGAGAAAGTGGGAGAATGGGGTTGAGAAACTTATCAGCCAGGATTGAGTGGTGGGGCAGAATCGATTGGCTGAATGGCCTAATTTCTGCTCCAATGTCTTATGGTCTTATTTCACATAGGTGTAGATTTGGCTGTAATGCAAATTTGCAGATTCTGTTTCTTTTACATTTGACTGGGTTGACAGGAGTTCAGGAAGCTAAGCTGCAAGATAAATGTACCCCCATTTGGAAGTGCTAATAATTGCTCAAAAGTGGACTTGTTCCTCTTCTGAGTCAGGATGAGTTGGGAAGTCTCATGATATGCCTACATTAGAGCAAACACTTTTTAAAATACTGTAATATATTTCAAATGACATATAGCTTAATGTGTTGCTTTTGCATTTCAAAACTTGCTCCACGATGACCTCTAAGAAGCCTTGCAAGGAAGCTGGTGCAATTAGGCAGAAAATATAGTCTGACAGAGCATCTCTACTCAGCCCAGGTCCCTGCTGTTGTTAACAATAAGAACAGGAAAGTCTAAATAGCCTCATTTCAATAAGCATCACACAAGAATTGCAGCAAAGAGTACGGGGGAGCCAAGATTGCTATGCAATTAGTCCAAATGACTAAAACAGCAAAACCAATCAGAAAACCAGGAGCCATCAACAGGCATCATGAAGGGGATTCTTAGATAGCTACCTCGGCTGTTTTTGAAGGGAAATTAACATGCTAGCTGGAATTATCAAGTTAAAACACCGTGAGAAAAACGAATCTCTCCGAATAACATTCTGGACCACTACAACTCGCTGTTTGAACTCTGAGCATGTGGGTGTGCGTTCTGAGTTAAAATCAGGCTCATTAACTCTGTTTCTCACTCCAGATAAATTATGCCAAACCCACTGAGTGTTTCCAGCATTCTCTGCTTTTGCTTCAGATTTCAGTGCCTGCAATGTTTTGCTTATAAAAACAGTTCCTTCTATTACTCCACTCACCATGGTGTGGCACCAGGAGTAATCAGACATTGCCACCTTTGAAGTCCTCAAGATGTGCTTTCAGGACCTCAGTTCTCTTTCTTCCTATATAAATGATCCCAATATGGAACACAACCTCTGGCTACTCACCTTCCATTTCAGACTGTCTTGCTGCTGTGCTGTGACATCCTGGATCCTTTCACTGGGGAGGCAACGTACCATCCTGGCCGCAGAAGCATCTGTCTAAACTCCTCACTCATGAATTCTCTATCACTAATGCCCTTCCACACTCTTACTTCCCCCCAGTAATTGGACACCTACAGTTCTGTGGCCTTGTCTCTGGTTTGACTCCGCAGAGGAACTGCCTCTCTCACAGCTTTCCAATGCCATTGAAACACAATCAGGGGATTCTTTCACTACATCTCGATGCCCTTCATCTGTCTGCAGTCTCCTATTCCCTCTCTGCCACTACTTCCTTGGCTGTGGGGTGACCGCGTCCTGAAACCTCTTAGCCTCATGAATACACCATTGTGCCCCCAACTATTTGAGGCACCATCTGCATATATGGTGATCCAATCTGCCAGGAGCATCCAGGATCTCCTACACACTGCAAATCACAGGCCTGAACCTCCCAAACATATCCTAACTAAGTATAGACACTTGCTTTTATATTTCCTTAAGTGTAAACAAAAAAATCCTATTTTGTTTAAGTCAAATAAATTGCCAGAACTCCATAAGTCTATTAAGTGAAGATATTTAGCTTTGAAGTTGAAATATAATAAATATCCAAGTAACATTCCTAAGCTGCTAACTTAAATCAATATCCACTCACCAGACGCTTGAGAGAAACCCCCACCAATTAACTACATGATCTCCTGTTATTTTACACTGACTACAACGCTCGTTTTAACCTCACTGCCGTCACTCCAGAGATGCCCACAGCTCTGCCATCGAGCTTTCTGTTTCTGGGACCTCCTTGTTCTTGCTGCTCTTTTTAACCTTCCTGTTGTCGTTCCCAAGTCCCACCCAAGTCCACCACTGCTCTGTCAAGCTGCTGGGAGCTGTTGGAGATTGATGGTAATTTAATAACGGAGGCATTATGCATTGAACAGTGTTTGGGGTTAGTGATACAGTTGAAATTTTGTGACATTTTAAGGCACATTCATTGATTTAGATAAGGCATTTGAGGCCATTTAATTGGTTCCGTCACCACCATGCAGATCCTGAGTGCTACACCATAGGCACTGACCTGTTCCCACTGTCTTCGAAGTTTCATTGCAGCACCTCCTGTTCTGTTGTGGATATGAGACAGCTCTCCTTCTGCTGACTAGCTTCACCAAGGCATGCCATGCTGCACTGGAGAACCTTGAAGCCTGCTCTCTATGTCATTTCTGTCGCTTTTTCAGGTGAAACTCACTGATGCATTGAAATCAAGCTAAATCGATTCAAGCCAAAAGGCATTTTTACATTCAAAAGACTGGCTTAAACTTGTGCAGACTAGCTTGAACAATTGCTGGTCTCTTAACATTTTGCAACTCCCACTCCTAAACTCCATTTATGCAATTAGCTTTAGTCATCTAAATAAGCAAGTCAAATAAAGTTTCCATGCTGTCTGCAACTGATGAACGCACAAGGGTTCATTGCGCTTCACAATCCCAGGCCATTTTTGGGGTTATCAAATTCTGCAGCTCAGTTTATCATGGGTTAAGATTTTCTCTAATATTTATTAGAGCAGTATTAGCAGGATTAGAAAGTATCATTTTCCTTTCACACTGAAAATCCCAGTTTAGCACATTGGTTAGTCCTTCATCATGTTTGCATTCCACTGTATCTGTGAGATGTAAAAACAGGTCAACATGGTCAGAATCACTGACAGTCACAGATCTAATTGCCTGACATCAAAGCTGCAGAGAAAAAAACCGTGGATTCTGGTTATTTGACCAGAATCCAACTAGAGGAGGAAGCTTGCAGCTGTTTTGACAAGCCTGCAAAGATAACCACTTTTGTTCCTCTGTGAACAGTCATTTCTCTCTTTGAAACGTATCTTCTCCATTTGGTTACAGCTCATTTTTCACGGTAGCATGAGATCAGGAGGTAAACTATTGTTGGCACACATCTTTGCCCAGCCAATCAGTGTGGCATTCAAACACTGAAGGAAAGATACAATGCACAAGGAGTCTATTTGGCCAATTGAAAACTCAAAAACGTTACTTAATTCCTCCTGTTCCTCTGTCCTCTTGAGGTTGTCCTACAACATTTTCTCTTCAAACATGCATCTTACTCCTTCCTAAAAGTTATCATTGAATTTGATTCCAACATCTGTTCAGATAGAAAGCAGCATAACTCGTTGCATAAAGAAAATGTCCCTCTTTTTGCCTTTTTACCTTAAATCTGTATATTTGGCTTGGTAATCTTTCAGCTACCAGAAATAGTGTCTATCAAGACCCATAATAATTTGTGTTTATTGATACTTTCTAATCAACTTGTTTAGACATGTTTATGCACACAGGTGGGACTTGAACCCAAGTTTTCTGGTCTAGAGCTAAGGACACAGCTATAAGAGTCCACAAAATTTTTAAATTGATAAGATCAATCCTGAGACTGGGCCTTTTTCTGCGGTCATGTGTTATTTTATTCATTGGCAGCGTTACATTTGGTAGGACTATTGAGTCCCTTGCTCTTCTGGACTCTACAGTTTTCAGCCCCCTACAGTTTTTTTGTCGTTTCATAAATTTTGGAGCCTATGACTCTAACTTTCCCAACATTTAGCCTGAGGAAACCGTAACCTGTTCAAAACTGAGGATGATATGGAGTGATATGGATGATGGTTAGAACATGGCGAGAATGGAAAATCCGATTCCTGCCATCATGAAAATAATTCAGATCTTTCCCTTCTCAATCTCGCTCATGAGTTGAAGCTACCTTACTTTCATACACTTATTGTATCTCATTGCCAACTAAACCCACTTCATTTTTATGCAGATCGAAATTCTCTCCTCTTTCCCTGAGAAACTAGATGCTGCCAATTTTTGACATGTAAGTCAAAGGCACTTAACTGGTGGCAACAACTTTTCTTTTGCTTCTCCAGATCTTTTTCAAGCTCCATCATCACCACCATTTCCTTGCATGCTCTGTGGTCACCATCCTTTTTCATCCTTCCCCTAGACAAATGGGCGTTGCTGACCTCAACACATCATGGTGGCTGCTTTTGGGCCACTACACAGCACCTCGATCCCTCAGGAGTTCACTCTGTGCACAGGGACAACTGCACTTTGCATGCTTCAGCCAATCATTTCAGCTGCTGTTGCATCTCAAGCATCTGCTCAGGATGCATCATATCTTACTTTCTCATTGATCACTCATTTTGCATTTATTTGGAAGATAGCAGCCTCTGTGGTTTGCATTACGTTTCAGTGCATAGGCTCTTGAGTCATAACATACAGGCTACCAGCCTCTGTAGCTTGCATTGCTGCTTTGCACAGAGGATAAGGCATGTAGGCTTGTCACCATCCAGAGCAATGAACAGTCAAAGTTGCAGGCATGTTCCTGTATGGCACTACGCTACATCAATGTCGCAGCTGCAGCATTTGCCAGCAGCTAACTTGGCAAACATGCTGACATCCCTCCCCTTCCTCGACCTTTCTATTTCTGTCTCAGGCGACCGAATCAACACGGAGCCGTACCAACCAGTACCCTTCCACTGACACCCTCCTTCGACTGACTGCACTGGTCCTCACCCTGAACAACTTCTCTTTCCAATCCTCCCACTTCCTCCAAACGAAAGGAGTAGCCATGGGCACCCGCATGGGCCCCAGCTATGCCTGCCTCTTCGTAGGATATGTGGAACAGTCCATCTTCCGCAACTACACTGGCCCCACCCCCCACCTTTTCCTCCGCTACATCGATGACTGTATCGGCGCCGCCTCGAGCTCCCACGAGGAGGTTGAACAGTTCATCCACTTCACCAACACCTTCCACCCCGACCTCAAATTCACCTGGACAGTCTCAGATTCCTCCCTCCCCTTCCTCGACCTTTCTATTTCTACCTCAGGCGACCGAATCAACACGGACATCTACTACAAACCGACCGACTCCCACAGCTACCTGGACTACACCTCCTCCCACCCTGCCCCCTGTAAAAACGCCATCCCATTCTCCCAATTGCTTCGTCTCCGCCACATCTGCTCCCAGGAGGACCAGTTCCAAAAACGTACAACCCAGATGGCCTCCTTCTTCAAGGACCGCAATTCCCCCCCCGACGATGCCCTCCACCGCATCTCTTCCACTTCCTGCTCCTCTGCCCTTGAGCCCCGCCCCTCCAACCGCCACCAGGACAGAACCCCACTGGTCCTCACCTACCACCCCACCAACCTCCATGTACAATGTATCATCCGCCGTCATTTCCGCCACCTCCAAATGGACCCCACCACCAAGGATATATTTCCTCCCCTCCCCTATCAGCATTCCGTAAAGACCACTCCCTCCGTGACTCCCATGTCAGATCCACACCCCCCACCAACCCAACCTCCACTCCCGGCACCTTCCCCTGCAACCGCAGGAGGTGCAAGACTTGTGACCACACCTCCCCCCTCACCTCCCTCCAAGGCCCCAAAGGAAACTTCCATATCCGCCACAGATTCACCTGCATCTCCACACACATCATCTATTGCATCCTCTGCACCCGATGTGGCCTCCTCTATATTGGGGAGACATGCCGCCTACTTGCGGAGCGTTTCAGAGAACACCTCTGGGAAACCCGGACCAACCAACCCAACCACCCTGTGGCTCAACACTTCAACTCCCCCTCCCACTCCACCAAGGACATGCAGGTCCTTGGACTCCTCCATCGCCAGACCACCACTACACGACGGTTGGAGGAAGAGCACCTCATCTTCTGCCTGGGAACCCTCCAACCACAAGGGATGAACTCAGACTTCTCCAGTTTCCTCATTTCCCCTCCCCCCACCTTGTCTCAGTCAAATCCATCGAACTCAGCACTGCCTTCCTCACCTGCAATCTTCTTCCTGACCTCTCTGCCCCACCCCAGTCTGACCTATCACCCTCACCTTGACCTCTTTCCACCTATCACATTTCCAACGCCCCACCCCCAAGTCCCTCCTCCCTACCTTTTATCTTAGCCTGCTGGACACACTTTCTTCATTCCTGAAGAAGGGCTTATGCCCGAAACATCGATTCTCCTGTTCCCTGGATGCTGCCTGACCTGCTGCGCTGTTCCAGCAACACATTTTCAGCTCAAACATGCTGAATGCACTTCAACCAAATGACAGTGTTTTAAAATCAAAGAGGGCCACTCCTTAATTGAATGAAGTTGGACTGCATTCAGTCAGGGGGTGCTGTCACATTCAGCCTACAGCTCTTATGATTCTAGTTCAGCTGCTGACCATGATCAATCAGACACTTGGTCCTTCCTGAATCCAAAGGGTAGGCCATGGTCAATCCTGGATATTTGGGTATTAGCAATCAGGAGTCTTACCAGGAGCAGTCCATGCAGTTCTAGGGAAAGTAGGAAACTAAATCGGGGTTGGAATCCAATCCTTTTGCATGTGAGTGCCTCCTTGAGGTAACTATATCAGTCCTGCAGCCACTAATTGTGTCTGGCCACCCAATCTGAATTCCAAGTGGATTGTTTGAAAGGCTATTATTTTAGCAATAATTAACTTTCGAGGTTATAAACTCATGCAGTCATGACCATTATATACTCTGCATCAGTTGGGCCCCTGACATTGTCAGATATGCAAAGTTATGCAAACTCATAGTTCCCAATTGATATTGGAAAACAACACTTTATAGTCACATCTACTTGTAAGCATGTATTGACATGGCCTGCAATTTCCAGGGTGGCCTGCTTAAGAGGAGATACTATTAAGACCGTAAGACCTTAAGACATAGGAGTGGAAGTAAGGCCATTCGGCCCATCGAGTCCACTCCGCCATTCAATCATGGCTGATGGGCATTTCAACTCCACTTACCCGCATTCTCCCCGAACCCATTAATTCCTTGTGACATCAAGAATTTATCAATCTCTGCCTTGAAGACATTTAGCGTCCCGGCCTCCACTGCACTCTGCGGCAATGAATTCCACAGGCCCACCACTCTCTGGCTGAAGAAATGTCTCCGCATTTCTGTTCTGAATTTACCCCCTCTAATTCTAAGGCTGTGTCCATGGGTCCTAGTCTCCTCGCCTAATTAAAACAATTTCCTAGCGTCCACCCTTTCCAAGCCATGTATTATCTTGTAAGTTTCTATTAGATCTCCCCTTAATCTTCTAAACTCCAATGAATACAATCCTAGGATCCTCAGCCGTTCCTCGTATGTTAGACCTACCATTCCAGGGATCATCCGTGTGAATCTCCGCTGGACACGCTCCAGTGCCAGTATGTCCTTGCTGAGGTGTGGGGACCAAAACATACAAAGTACTCCAAATGGGGCCTAACCAGAGCTTTATACAGTCTCAGTAGCACAACGGTGCTTTTATATTCCAACCCTCTTGAGATAAATGACAACATTGCATTCGCTTTCTTAATCACGGACTCAACCTGCATGTTTACCTTTAGAGAATCCTCAACTAGCACTCCCAGATCCCTTTGTACTTTGGCTTTATGAATTTTCTCACCATTTAGAAAGTAGTCCATGCTTGTATTCTTTTTTCCAAAGTGCAAGACCTCGCATTTGCTCACATTGAATTCCATCAGCCATTCCCTGGACCACTCTCCCAAACTGTCTAGATCCTTCTGCAGCCTCCCAACTTCCTCAGTACTACCTGCCTGTCCACCTAACTTCATATCATCGGCAAACTTCGCTAGAATGCCCCCACTCCCTTCATCCAGATCATTAATATATAATGTGAACAGCTGTGGCCCCAACACTGAACCCTGCGGGACACCGCTTGTCACTGGCTGCCATTCCGAAAAAGAACCTTTTATCCCAACTCTCTGCTTTCTGTCAGACAGCCAATCCTCAATCCATACCAGTAGCTCACCTTGAACACCATGGGCCCTCACCTTGCTCAGTAGCCTCCCATGTGGCACATTATCAAAGGCCTTTTGGAAGTCTAGATAGACCATATCCACTGGGTTTCCCTGGTCTAACCTACTTGTCACTTCTTCAAAGAATTCCAACAGGTTTGTCAGGCACGACCTCCCCTTACTAAATCCATGTTGACTTGTTCTAATCCCACCCTGCTCTTCCAAGAATTTAGAAACCTCATCCCTAATGATGGATTCTAGAATTTTACCAACAACCGAGGTTAGGCTAATTGGCCTATAATTTTCCATCTTTTGTCTTGATCCTTTCTTGAACAAGGGGGTTACAACAGCGGTCTTCCAATCATCCAGGACTTTCCCTAACTCCAGTGACTTTTGAAAGATCTCAACCAACGCCTCCGCTATTTCCTCAGCCACCTCCCTCAGAACTCTAGGATGTAGCCCATCGGGGCCAGGAGATTTAACAATTTTAAGACCTTTTAGCCTTTCTAGCACTTTCTCTTTTGTAATGGCAACGATACTCAACTCAGCCCCTTGACTCCCTTTAATTGTTGGGATATTACTCGTGTCTTCCACTGTGAAGACTGATGCAAAGTACTTATTAAGTTCTCCTGCTATTTCCTTATCTCCCATCACTAGGTTTCCAGCATCAGTTTGAAGTGGCCCAATGTCTACTTTTGCCTGTCGTTTGTTTCTTATGTATTGAAAGAAACTTTTACTATCATTTCTAATATTACTGGCTAGCCTACCTTCATATTTGATCCTCTCCTTCCTTATTTCTCTCTTTGTTATCCTCTGTTTGTTTTTGTAGCCTTCCCAATCTTCTGATTTCCCAGTGCTCTTGGCCACTTGAGAGGATCTCTCTTTTTCTTTAATACATTTCCTGACTTCCTTTGTCAGCCATGGCTGTCTAATCCCTCCCCAGATAATCTTTCTTTTCTTGGGGATGAACCTCTGTACAGTGTCCTCAATTATACCCACAAACTCCTGCCACTTTTGCTCTACTGTCTTCCCTGCTTGGCTCTGCTTCCAGTCTATTTTCGTCAGTTCCTCTCTCATGCCCTCATAATTACCTTTATTTAAATGTAACACCATACATCCGATTTTGCCTTCTCTCTTTCAAACTGCAGACTGAACTCTACCATATTATGATCACTGCTTCCTAAGTGTTCCCTTACTTTAAGATTTTTTATAAAGTCTGGTTCATTACATAGCACTAGGTCCAGAATAGCCTGCTCCCTTGTGGGCTCCATGACAAGCTGTTCCAAAAAGCCATCCTGTAAGCATTCCATGAATTCCCTTTCTTTGGATCCACTGGCAACATTATTTACCCAGTCCACCTGCATATTGAAGTTCCCCATGATCACCGTGACCTTGCCTTTCTGACATTCCTTCTCTATTTCCCGGTACATGTTGCGCCCCTGGTCCTGACCACTGTTAGGAGGTCTGTACATAACTCCCATTATGGTTTTTTTTGCCTTTGTGGTTCCTCAATTCCACCCACACAGACTCCACATCATCCGACGCTATGTCATTCAGTGCCATAGATTTAATTTTGTTCTTAACTAACAAGGCAACCCCGCCCCCTCTGCCCGCCTCCCTGTCTTTTCGATAAGTTGAAAATCCTTGGATGTTTAACTGCCAGTCCTGACCCCCCTGCAACTACGTCTCTGTGATGCCTACCATATCATAATCATTCACGATGATCTGTGCCATTAGTTCATCTGCTTTGTTACGAATGCTACGAGCATTCAGGTAAAGTGCCTTAATGCTAACTTTCTTATCATTAGAGATATTGGAAGTCATAAGTTATCCTTCCTTTTTGCTGCATTCCCAGTCTGCCTCAAGTTTAAATCCACCTGCATACATGTTATCCTCCTGCTTATCTTTCCATTTAACTCCATACTCCCTCTCGCTTGCACTTTCCCTTCCCCCCAACTCAGAAGTTAAAGTCCTACTGACCGTCCAATTTATCCTCTTCGCTAGAACATTAGTACCTGATCGGTTCAGGTGGAGACTGTCCCAACGGTACAGATCCCCCCGGTTCCAAAACTGATGCCAATGCCCCATGAAGTGGAATCCCTCTTTCCCACACCAATCCCTTAGCCACGTATTTACTTCCCTAATTTTCTTATCCCTATGCCAATTGGCACGTGGCTTGTGCAGTAATCTGGAGATTATGACCCTTGAGGACCTGTACTTCAATTTCCTTCCTAGTGCTTGATAATTCCCAAACAGGTCCTCCACCCTAACTTTGCCTATGTTGTTAGTCCCAACGTGGACCACAACAACTGGATTCTCCCCCTCCCGCTCCAATATCCTTTCAAGCCGGTCGGAGATGTCCCGCACCCTGGCACCGGGTAGGCAACACACCATGCAAGACTCCCAATCCGGCTTGCAAAGGATACTATCTGTCCCCCTAATTATAGAATCCCCTATAACAACTACTTGTCTTTTTGCTCCCCCCTCTTGAATGGCCTTCTGCACCATGGTGCCGTGGTCAGCTGGCTCATCCTGTCCAGAGCCCTTTTCCTCATCCGTCCAGGGAGCAAGAATCTCATATCTTTTGGACAAGGTCAAGGGCTGAGGCTCCTGCACTCCTGAACTCAGGTTCCCCCTACCTGCCTCACTTACAGTCACACTCTGATGTCCCTGATCACTGACTGAATGTGAATTACTTAATCTCCCAAGTGTGACTGCCTCCTGAAACAAAGCGTCCAGGTAACTCTCCCCCTCCCGGATGCGCCGCAGTGTTTGAAGCTCAGATTCCAGATCATCAACTCTGAGCCGGAGTTCTTCCAGCAACCAACACTTGCTGCAGATGTGGTCACTGCCATTCACAATGGGATCAGCCAGCTCCCACATCATACAGCAACAGCACATCACCTGCACTGCCATCTCTGCTTAGTTAATTACTTTATTACTTTGTATACGTTTGAGTTTTAAGTATTTTAAGGTGGCTAAGTGTATGCATTTCACTCCCCCACTGTAGAATTAGAACTTTGGATCTGTAACATATCTCGGAATAAGGATACAAAGCTCAGAGCACCATATCAAGGCCAGACATCGGTCTCCATGTCACTTCATTGTGTGAGACCATAACATGTCACTTCATTGTGATTGAAGTGAGAGATCATGAGTACCGTGACTGACATCTTGTTCCCTTCCCCACCCATTACCTGTTCACTCATCTGAGTTGGAATCATTGCCTGAGAAATTCTTTGTTGTCTTTGTAGCCATGAGATGACAGTGTGGAAGAAGACACTAATTACTATGTCATCACTAAGCCCAAGAAGAGAACAGCAAGTTCAGCACAGCCTCCAGAGGGAGAGACATGAGGTGAAGATTCTCCAAAACGTTGGAGGAGAAAAACCACAAGCTACTACCCTCACTCTCATCATCTACATTTGCTGGAAATGCAAAGCAAGCACAGATAAAGGATGCCTAGTCCCACTATTACTGAACTTGTGCTTGGAAGTAATGAGTGGCCATCCCCTCCTGTTGCATGGCATGTTTCCATCAGTCCTAAATATTTATGACAGTGGCTCTTTCCTGGAAACACATGGGAACCTGTTTGGCACCACTCACTTCTTGGCCCATAAATGCATCCAGGGTGTCACTGATGCTATTTGCTTCAGGCTTCACCATTGCATCAGTTCTCAGGTATAGAAATGGGCCCTGGGAGACAAGGAGTACTGTGTCCAAACATGGCTGATTATACCTTGATGAAACCTTCAGCCTGTTGGAGGATGGGGATACAACATTATCCATGGTTCCAAAAATGTCATAGTGAAACCTTCTTCAGATGAGACTTTGAAAGCCGAACTGATTTTGACAGCAAAGCCCACAAAGAGTATCCCCACGCTATTGTATCCTGCAGTGCCTTTCACAATTGGAGCTAACTAAAATTCAGGGAGGGGGGTGTTGCTAAACTGGAGGATATGGGGGTTGAAAGCAGTTCTCTGAGGATGAGGGTCAGGACATTGCCCAGGAAGGACATCAAAGAGACCATGATAGAACTGTGCACCATGGAGAATGAGAGACCAGACGGAACCTCACTGAAAACTGTTACTAGAAGGAAGGAGCTGGGTTTGGACTTCCTTTCATTATGTAACTTTCTGCTGGTCATATGACAGTCCGCAGTAGTTGTGTACTTGGCTACTTTTCTGTTGCTGTGTGGGAGGAGACAGCAGGACTCAGTAAGTCAGTGCAGAAACATCACATGGTGCTGAGTTTAGGTGGCTTTCAAAGCCTCAGCCAGGATAAGGAGTTCGAGTATTGTGAAGCAAACTCTCTCCCGAAAGGCAGCGGGTTGTAAGCAATTCTGACACACCTCCTGTTCACCATTTTATCATTGGCTAACCTTCTACATTCCAGAGTTTGTGTAGACTATTGCAATGCCCTGAAATGCTTGGACATCCTTTCAGATAGTGTGTAAACTGACAGGAAGCACTTTGTCCAGCTTCTCTCTGCGGGCAACTGTGCTATCGGGGTCAGTGGAAATATAAACTTATATATACCTCTCAGTCTTGAAAGGCAATGCACTCCCTTGATACACAGGAAGATGGATTGAAACTTACCTGCAGAGATGCATCATTGATTCTGTGCTCTCATGCACAAGGTGGGTATCAGTGGGGAATAATGTGAGCAGGCCAGACCCTAACACAACCCCTGCGCATTGCATTTAGTCTCAGTCTTGCCCACATCAACCTTGCCATTCATGGATCCCTGATATCGGAGGCTACTGCAATCAAGGAGCCAGTTGACTGTGAGAAATGACTGATAGTTGTCCATTACAACTCCTTTCATCCATGCGGGGTCTGAAGCAGCCGCTCATATCTGAAATGGGTGTGACTTCACCAGGTCAGACAAGCTACAAAGACACAAGGAAACATTTTGAGAGTACAAGTGACATTAGATTTGCAAGAATGCAAGATTATTTACAATGAGGTGTCACCCATGCCACCTATGTGTCCACAGAAAGGTTTTTTTGTTCTATTCTAGTTCTATTCTAGCCTCGGGCAACTGTCTGTGTGGAGTTTGCACACTCGCCCTGTGTCATCGTGAGTTTCCTCCGGGTGCTCCGGTTTCCTCCCACAGTCCAAAGATATGCAGGTTAGGTGAATTGGCCATGCTAAATTGCCCATAGTGTCCAGGTATGTGTATCTTGGTCAGGAATAAATGTAGGATAATAGGGGAATGGGTCTGGGTGGGTCACTCTTCGGAGGGTGGGTGGGTCACTCTTCGGTGTGGCCTTGTTGGGCTGAAGGGCCTGTTTCCATACTGTAAGGATTCTGAGTCTTTCCTTCCCACTGTATCTAAGTGCAATGCTGACGAGCTGATGTGGAGGAAGCCTGCTCTTTAGTTGCTGGTGTGGGTCAAGAATACATGACTGGTCATTCCAAGGCGTGTTTAGACATAGAGGACCCAGGCTCATGAGAGGGTCCTGCAGACTCACTCTCCTGGGTTTGGCCTTCCACAGAGCTTGACATACATATCAGCCATGATCGATTGACATAGCAGACTGGATGGACCAAATAGCCTCATTCTGCTCCTGTAGTCCATGCTATTATGGTTTTTTCGGGTGCATGGCTGTCTGGAAGTGGAGTCACAGGTAGACAGGGCAGTGGAGAAGGCTTTGGCACACTGGCCTTCATCAATCAGGACATTGAGTATAGAAGTTGGGAAGTTATGTTGCAGTTATACAGGACATTGATGAGGCCACTCTTGGAGTATTGTGTTCAGTCTTGGTCACCTCGCTATAGGACGGACGTTATTAAACTAGAAAGAATGCAGAAGAAAATTACAAGAATGTTGCTAGGACTCAATGGTCTAAGTTATAGGGAGCGGTTGGACAAGCTGGGAGATTTTTCTTTAGAACATAGGAAAACGAGGAGAGATTTTAGGGTGAAGGCACTCAATCTTTTTCCCAGGGTTGGGGAATCGAGGATGAGAGGGCATCAGTTCAATGTTAGTGGGGAAAGAATAAAAGGGAACCTGAGGAGCAACTTTTATACACACGGGATCGTACGCATATGAAATGAGCTGCCGGCGGAAGTGGTTGAGGTAGATACATTAACAACATTTAAAAGGCATTTTGATAAATACATTGATTGGAATGGTTTAGAAAGATATGGACCAAGTGCAGGGAAATGGGGTTAGCATGGATGGACATTTTGGTTGATATGGATCAGATCGGGCAAAAGGGCCTGTCTCCATACTGTAGGACTCTCTGACTCTATGACTCTATTTACTGTTTTTATATCTTATACTGTTAATTTGTTTGTAAACGATTTGACACATTAGGGCAAGTATAGGCCTGAGTATAACAAAGAACAATTTGATGATAAAAGCAACGGGCTTTATCCATGGGACAACCTTCTCAAAATCCAGGAGAGAGTAGATAGCAAAAAAAAACTTCCCACCACCTCTTTTCACACAGTCTGTCTAGAATCAAGAGGTGCAGAAATAAATTAATAAAGGTTGGTTATAGAGTGACTCAAAAAGTCAATTTAGGTCTTCAAAGTGAAAAATGAGGCTTTAACCAGCATGCTATTCAGAAGCCTTCTGAAATTAGTCTGATAATTATATTTTCTTCTATATCTTTTCAACTCCCACCATTCAGAACAAAGATATCCACTTCAGTGGTAGCCTATCCACAAAATTATAGCAATTGCACACCTTACCACAGCAACAACTCACCATAACATCTTCGACAGCGCCCCTCACCTAATATAACAAGGACATGTGCATGAGTATCCCATTTGCTTCACTCCATTTTCAGTAACACACGACTACAACTTGGATAGATATCACCATTACTTCATTGTAGCTGCGTCATGTTATAGGAGCACCTTCACCACACAAATTTCTACAGTTCAAGATAAACTATTCCCCAAGAACAATAAATATGGACAATAAATGCTAGCCTTGCCATTGATGGCTAAGAAAGCTTGTTACAAAAAGGTATCTGTTGTTTTTCTGGCTTCTTAAGCTGTTGGGAATGGATTACAATCTGTTTGAAGTACATGTTCATATTCAGGTGATGCAAAAGCCTAAAGGGTGAAGTATTTTTAGCATCAACGTGACGGACATAGACTATGCATGAGCATTAACAATGAGAGTTGAGAAGTTGTACTTCAAAGTTAAACTTTAACACATTCTAGTTCAGCCTGTATCATTGCTTTTTCTCCTACAATGCCACTCATCCCATTTTATGAAGATGAGTTCCTGACAGGCTGTTTGTGATTTGCCTACAGCAAAATTTCCTTTCATTCTTTGTGACGTTGTTAGTGGCCTTGGGTTTACTGATGAGTTTTCAACATTTATTAGTGAGTGGGCTGAGGATGGAGGGCATGTGAATATATCCTGCTTCCATATTCGATGGCAGCAAGGTTTTTCTCAGGTTTTTATGGAGACAGAGAGAGGAGGTAAATCTAAAAGCAAACCACAATGCCCCTGCTGCTGGTTAGCATAATAGTTGAGTAGAAAAGATGCATCTGAATATTAATGACATCAGCTGCTACTGACAAACTCTGAAGCAAGGAAGTTAAATACAGTGGAGAAGTTGACCTTCTCAATAAAGCAAATTAATTTTTAGACATTTCTTAATTTCAGTTTTGTGATCCGGTGCCTGAGGAATGTCAATACTTGAGTCTGAAATTTTCTTCGCAACTCACCCCAACCCTTGCCCAATTTTTCCTCTCCCTCCCAGTACTAAATCTCCTTAGTGCACAGGAACAGGTAGAGATCATTCATCTCCTTGACATTAAGTACTTTTTGGGTGCTCCAATCCCACAATCTACCTGGGACCCAAACTTAGATTATTGCCCATGTTCAAAGCTCCAGCTACGTATATCAGCAATACTTGTGCTTCCTCTGAGCAATCTCGAAGCTGATGGAGTCAAGGATCCTTTTATGCAGAGGAGAGGTAGAGTGGAAATCCAATTGAAATGGGTATGAGGTACCTTCATATAGTGGGAGAGAATAATGTCCCAGCCGACATTGCCATAATGCCAACATAGAAAACATAGAAACATAGAAGATCAGAGTAGGACATTCAATCCCTCAAAATTGCTCTGGTGTTTGTGATGATACTATGACTTCAAGAGGTCTATTTTGACCCGGTACTTTTATGAAGCAAGATTGAGATCAGAAGTGCTGATCAGTCTGCTTCAAAGCCCATAAACTAAACAGATTATGAGGCCTTGGGCTTTTCTTTAAAGGTTAGAACAATAGAAGCAGGCTGAATGGGTGGGGTTAAGCTCTCACAGAAGCAGGATTTTTAGTTTTAGTTTTTCAGTAGCCATTGCTAGGGTTTTGAAGCTGGGTTTGGAAGCTGCAGTACATCTCTCCCTGCTACCCTCTCTCTCTCAGAGTTTTCTCTTGATGTTTATCCTCCTGGAATGGAGAATTGCCTTGAGACAATCTATTTGTCTGAAATTACCTATGCTAAGAGTGTACTTATTAAATGCTATGATATTGGATCAGTTACTGTTTAGTAAATATTATTCTGTTTAGTTTTCCAATAGAGTTAATGATACTCTATTTCTTTTGTTGCATTTTAACTATAGTGTATGAATAAATGATGTTGTGCTTCAATTCTGGTAGTTTGAACCATGTCTGGCACTTACATTTAAAATAAGAAAAAGTTAGATTATATTCTGAATGTATTCTGAGGGGGTTTGGTCTGGTCCCTAACACATTCTACATAGTCATAACTGATCAATTCCATTCCCCCCGCCCCCCCATTGTTATGGACCAGGCCAGATTCCCACAAAGCATTTCAAGAAAGTAGCCCAAACCCTAACTTTGCTAGTTGTTTTAAGCAGCTGTAAAGTAGATATTCCAGCAGAAAATCAGCTGGTCAAACCACTTAGTTTTAAACAAAACAATTTATTTACAAGATTACCAAATGAAACACAAACAAAAGAGAACAGATTACTAAATAACTTAATCTATCCAAAAACCCAATAGATCATTCCAACTTTATAATGCTGCTCCAAACACTTTTGCAACAATCTCCATAAACATCCCTTGGCACAAAAGGTAAATTTAAGCACAGGGTCCTACAGGAGAGAGAGAGAGAGAGAGACATGGCAGAGAAATATTCAGCATGTAATACCTTCTTCCATGTAGCTGTTTCTTAGACCAACACCCTCACTGACTGACTACTTTCAGTGAACGGCCAGACTGCTAAAACCCAAACCAATCCAGAGTAAAGCTGAGCTGGGAGAACTAGCTACTTCCCTTTCATTGTATAAGTATTGTTTTTAAAACTTGAAAGCCTTTTGTCTGAGGCAGTGTCTGTTAGATATAATTAAACTGGCCCTAAAGCCCTTTAATCCTGTGCCTTTATGACCTTCTGAGAAAAAAAAAACAAGGACAACATAACCTTGTTAAAGGAGTAGCATTGTCACATTATATACCTTGATTCTTTTATCCACAAGAGCTATATCTACCTCCTTCTTGTAAACACATAATTTTTTGGTCTCAACCACTTTCTATGGTAGTAAATTTCGTAAACTCATCATTCTCTGGGTGAAGAAATTTCTCCTCATATAAAACCTAAAAGGTTTACTCCTTTTCCTTCAACCATGAATCCTGGTTCTGGACTCCACCATGATTGGGAAAATCCTTCCTGCATCTAACCTGTCCAGTCCTGCTAGAATTTTACAGGCTTCTGTAAAATCCCCCTCATTCTTCCAAACTCTAATGAACAACATTTTCACTGCCTTAATCTCTCCTTACATGTCAGTCCTGCCATCCCAGGAACCGATTTAGTAAAACTTTGCTGCCCTCTATAGCAAGACCAGCCTTCCTCAGATAAGAAGGCCAAACTGCACACACTATTCCAAATGGGTGGCCTCACCAAAGACCCCCTATATAGTTGCAGATCTCTGGCAGGCATTTCATCCTGGGCTGAACTGCCCAGTAGATAATGTGATGATAGAAGATGCCAAATAGGATGGACTATCCACATTATCACCAACAATGCCATTAGTGGCACATTCCCTGTCATGTCCTAGTGAAGAATGTTTGATTGATGTCACCAGTTCAGTCATTTGAGTCCAAGAATAACAACAGGTAGTATTACCTTTGAGAGTCAGTGTCTCATCCAGTGGAAAATGAGCATAAGCAGGGTTAGCATATGACTGATGCCTTTGTGTGTAGCGATTATAATGAGGTCAGGTTGATGGACCTCATGGAATATGAGTTCCCTGATTGGAGCTGTTAATCTAGTCCAATCAGGGAGCCCTGGCTGACAGATATAAGCAAGAATGTCTGAATAAAGATTCGTGCACTTTGTGTCTTTCACTGTGTCTCACACCTGCACACACACACCATGGGTGCTGGAGATAAAATAAGCACTACCACAATTAGGTGGTAGTGTGGGGGAAAAAAGGAAAAAAAAAAGAAAAAAAAGAAAAAAAGAAAAAAATAAGCAAGAATGTCAAAGGGGTTCTATTCACTCTGAGGACTGGTTGTGAGGGAGCTAGGTCAGTGTCAAGAACTTTCCATGTGTAAACAAAGGGTTACTTGGTGAGGGATACTGGCCTCTGTGGAAGTATTTCATGGGGCAAAGGCAATAGAACCCAGAATATTTTCTGAATAGCAGTAGATTGGGAAATGTTTACTTTCAGAGAGACTTGGGTGAGCTTCTTAGTAAATTACAGAAAGTTAGTGTGCAGGTGGTGCAATCAATTAGAAAAGACAAATGGTGTTCTGTTCTATCTCAAAAGTAGCATATTTATGAGAGATGCTGGTGATACGATCACTGCATCGTAACGTGTGACCTGAGGGTTTAAAGGTCTCAGACTCTGTCTGAACTGGGGTCACACTGATGCTATGGCATGCTGATGGTGCCGCATGGTGGCTCAGTGGTTAGCACTGTTGCCTCACAGTGCCAGGGACTCAGGTTCGATTCTAGCTTTGGGTAACTATATGCGTGTAGTTTGCATATTCTCCCTGTGTCTATGTGGGTTTCTTCTGGATATTCTGGTTTCCTCCCACAGTCCAAAGATGTGCAGGTTAGGTGGATTGGCTGAAATTGAAAATGTGTAAGCTAAGTATGGTAAATGCAAGGTTATGTGATATGGTGGGAGTCCGGTTGGGATACTCTTCGAAGAATCAGTGCAGATGGGTTGAATGGCCTTCTTCTGCACTGTAGGGATTCTATGAGAGCATGCTGTTGGAGGCCACCACATAGTTTAATATTAGCCCAGACACTGAAGTGCTGGTGACTATAATATATGTACACACACGGAGTTGAAATAAACATACATTTTCCCTTACAGCAGTACGTTATCCACACCTAGCTCATAATTACAGAAAGGAACATATGTATTGTCTCATTGGGTACGAATATTGGAGACAAAAGCTTACACTGTGGCAGCAGATCAGTCGTTATGTCAGCTTTTGTTATATGGAATAGAGTATGACAGTAAAGAAGTCTCACTGTTATTATACAGGACACTTGTGAGACCACACAAGGAGTAATTCTTGTAGTTTTATTCTTTTCATCCAAGTAGAGTCATACTTGTCTTCAGAGGAATCCAAAGGACATTGACTAGACTGTCCTTAGGATGAGGACATTGTTCTCGAAGGAAGAATTTGTATGAATTACATCTTTATTTCCAGGTGTTTAGATGAAAAAGAATGGATTACATTGCAACTTGTAAAATTCTCAAAAGAATTGGAGAAAATGGTTCCCTTGGCTGGAGAATCTGGAACATGGTGTCATAGTCTCAGAAAGGAGGTTAACCATTTAGGACTGAGCTGAGGAAAAAAATCCTCACTCAATGATTTGAGATCCATCCCACCCTGGCAATGTTATTCTACAACCTCTACCATCAGGGAGAAGGTACAGAAGCCTGAACACACGCCAGCCAGTTTCCTAACAGTTTCTACCCTATTGTTGTTAGAATACTGAATGGACTCACAAACTCTTAACATTTGCCTATTCCTGCGTTTTTGTTTTTGCTGCTGTTTACTTATTATTTACTATCTATGCTACTTAACTCTGTGATCTGCCTGTATTGCTCACAAGATAAAGCTTTTCACTGTGCCTTGGCATATGTGACAATAAATTCAATTTTTGAATCTTTAGAATTCTCTACCCCAGAGAGCTGTGGATACTCAACTGATGAGTAGATTCAAGATGGATCTACTCATCATTCAATAGACTGTCAGGTGCTAAGTCAGAATTGTCCTGATACTATTGTATGCAGAATGCAAGAATCTATGTGTGTGACAGGTTTAACATGGGAAAAAAGCAAATGGTATGGTAGGCCATTATACTGAGATTTAGCACTGCTTGGGAAGAGCATACAGCTCCGTTGAGAGTCTGAAGGAAGATGGAGCCATGTGGTGGAGTTTATGAGGAAGCCACAAAGAGGGCCAAAACATATTTACTTAGAATGAAAAAGGACTACAGAATTAGAGAAAACACTGTTGCCTGACAAACCAGCATTTTGAAACTGAAGAGTGACACTAACTTTAGAAAATCTGGTGTAGGAACCTCCAAGTCACAGAAAGGATTTAGCACTGAAGGGATTCCTTTGAATGAATGCAAATCTGCCCTAGAACTATCACAGTACCATCCTACACAGTTCCCACTCTATCCATTCTAACCAGATACCAACACGCCCACCCATTAGTCTACTCAGTTCATCTTGTACGCACTTACCACCCTGCCACCGATCTACCTACACTCTTCCTCATAGACAAGCTGCCCACTTATCTCACCCACCCTAATCCACTTACACATCTATGTAATCACCCTTTCACTGATATATTTATTCATCCAGACAAGCTCAAATACACTGAAAAGATATTCAAATACCCCAACGCTCTTCGTTGTGTCAGTGAACATTTACCAGAAAATGTCAGATAGGGCTGTGAAAAGGCGTTAAAGGACTAAAAACAGTGTATATATACACACACGTGCGTGTGAGCGCATATGCATAGTAAAATTAATGTAAGTTGAATCATAGGAGATCTGCCCACAAATTCATATTAAGTTGAGCTTTGAGATCATTGAGGAGGCTGCTATGTAATCTGATTTGCCTAGCAACGTGTTCTATTTTGAAAAAAAGAGAATACAGTGATGCACTAAGCATATAGAAAATGTCTTTTTTTTTTAATTGTTCACACCTTACAATGGCCTGACCTTGTACGGTAAAAGCAGTGAAAATGTTAGGATTTAACTCTGGACAGCACTCAATAATCTTTTTTCTGCCTCAGGTGCCGTCATCGATGTAGTTGAACGTCTTTTCCAGTGCAGTCGTGCTACAGTGAAATATCCTGCACTGACTTAGTGTCTTCAGCCTGGGTAACAGGTGGGTAAATATTCCTCAGACCTTTCAAGCTCATCAGTCTCCTCATCTGAAGAATGTACCTCATGTCTGATTGCTCCCGGGTGTCAGTTCGATTGTGCAGGATACAATGTTGTCCAGCTCAGCGTAGGTTTCCATGGTTGTCTCTGCTGGGCCGACTGGAGTTCCACGTCACCACCCATTTTCAATTCCCCTAACCACGCCCTTTCCTACATGACCATCCTCTGTTGCCACAATGAACCACATTGCAAATTGGAGGAAGAACACCTCATCTTCCACCTGGACAGCCTACGGCCTGGAAGTCTCAACATGGAGTTCTCCAATTTCAAACAACCTCCCTTCCCATCTTCCGACTCCTTTCCCAGCCCCTCCCACCCAACCTCCACTACTCTCTGCCACCAACTGGATTCATTCCTCCCATTGACCAACCAGGTTATACCCTCTACCTGTCTTCACCTATCCCCACTTCACCACCCTGTCCCCATCTCCCCCTTTATCTGCAGCGCCCCCTGCACACACACCCAGTCCTGAAGAACGGTTACACCCAAAACATTGACTTCTCCACCTCCTGATGCTGCCTAGCTTGCTATGTTCTTCCAGCCTCCTGCCTGTCTATTTTGGGTTCCAGCTTCTGCAGTCTTTTTTGTCTCTAACCGGGTTTATTCCACTGCGAAGCCTCTTCAAAGGATGCCCATTTTGAAGATGTTCTCTGCTTCCCTCAGACCATGTGCACTCAATGAGTCCCTTTCTCACTGCCACAACACTGTAATCTCCTCAGCCCTCCAGCTCTTTGACCACACGATGAAACAAACTCGATACTACAGCCATGTGACATTCCTCAGCTGCTGTCTTTGCAACCATCTCATACCCCCAGACCTACAGGTGCATTTTTAACCCTCCAAATTTGATGCTCCATACTTACAATACCTCCAAAGCCTCCACCAACAATTCTCTCTTCGGATTCTCTGTTCCACTCTCTCAGCTATGTGGACGCACCTCCATTCCCTCTCCTCCACCATCCCCTAGCACAAGGCCTCCCTTTCCCAAAAGTGTGGTGGACACCTACTGTTCTACATCTAATGGAGAATCCACCAGTGCAACAAACAGTTTTTCGGCTTCATATCCCATGCACCTTACCCCTCCAGGTCTCCCTCTTCACCCCAACCCCCCCGCACCCCTTCCCAGACCCCATCCCACTCCTCAGCCCACACTCCTCCCAATCTCCTTTGTTTCCCTCACCCACTCTCCCCTACCACCTCACCCATCATCATCCTTCCTCCCTCCACCCATCAGCTGCCCCAGGACTCTGCCAAAACCCTACTCCGAGCCCTGCTATGAATTCACTGTCCCCCCAACCTCAAACTGTCTGAGGCCGAATGATCTGTCCTCAGAAAAGGGCTCACGTTTATACCTTCCGCCCCACCTCAATGAATTCCGGATCCCCCACGACGTGAAGCTCTTCTTCCTCTGCCTCTGCCTTCTTCTTTGACAAAAACTCCTAACCACCCTCTGAAGATCACTTCTTGCACCTCCAACCTTCCTCCTCTACTTGGTCACCACCTGAAGGCCTTGTACCTGCCCTAGAACTCTTCAATGGAAATTGCTGATGTGACATTGACTGCCTTAATTTCTCCACCTCCCTCACCCACTCCAACGTCACCCTCTGCGAATGTACAGCACTCCACTCACTCTGCAACAACCCCTAGTTCACCATCAAACCCACTGACAAAGGTTGGGCGGTGATAGTCTGGAGACGGACTTCTACATCGCAGAGACCAAACTCCAACATATTGACACCACGTCCTACCTCCCCCTTGCCCGCGACCCCACCGCGACCATCAGGCCAAAATCACCCACACTGTCCATGCCCTCATTGCTCCCCTGTGCCACCGTGCCGCCCACATGTTGTGAAACATGAAATGGTTCAGAAAAGATTTACAAGGATGTTGCCAGGGTTGGAGGGTTTGAGTTCAAGGGGGAGGCTGTATAGGCTGGGGTTGTTTTCCCTGGAGCATCAGAGGCTGAGGGGTGACCTTATGGAGGTTTATAAAATCATGAGGGCCATGAATAGGATAAATAGATGAAGTCTTTACCCCAGGGATGGGGGAGTCCAGAACTAGAGGGCATAGGTTTAGGGTGTGAGGGGAAAGATATAAAAGAGACCTATGGGGCAACTTCTTCATGCAGAGGATGGTGCGTTTATGAAATGAGCTGCCAGAGGATGTGGTGGAGGCTGGTACAATTGCAACATTTAAAAGGCATCTGGATGGGTATGTGAATAGGAAGCTTTAGAGGGATATGGGCTAAGTGCTGGCAAATGGGACTAGTTTAGGCTAGGATATCTGCTCAGTATGGACAAGTTGGACCGAATGGTCTGTTTTCATGCTGTATGTCTCTATTACTAATTCAAATTCATCCACGTGAAAAATGTGCCTTGCCGCATACTCAGTCAGGACACTTGTGAGGTGTTGTTTTATTCAGTCATGGGGTGTGGGCATTGGTGGCTGGGAAGCATTTATTGCCTGTTGTTGAGTTGCCCTTGAGAAGTCTGCAGGGAGCTACCTCCTTGAACTGCTACAGTCCATGTTGACACACAATGCCCTTCAGGAGGCAATTCCAGGATTTTGACCTGATGGCACTGAGGAACAGCGATATATTTCCAAGTCAGGATGGTGAGGGCTTGGAGGGGAACATGCAGGTAGTTGTGTTCACATATGTATCTACTGCCCTTGTCCTTCTAGGTGGTGGTAGTGGTCATGCATTTGGAAGGTGTCATCGAAGGGTCTGGCATGAATTTCTGTTGTACATCTTACAGATAGTACACTCTGCTGCTACTGAGCATCGGTGGTGGAGGGAGTGGATGCTTGTGGATGTGGTGCCAATCAACTGGGATGCTTTGTCCTGGATTGTGTCAAGCTTCTTGAGTGTTGCTGGAGCTGCATCCAGGAACGTGTTGCATCACACGGCTGACTTGTGCCTTGTCAATTGTGGAGAGACAGTGGGGAGTTAAGAGGTGAGCCATTCACAGCAGGACTCCTAACCTCTGATTACAGTCAATCATCTGTCATTGCTGTGGTTGTGACTGCAGAACACTCACTGTGACCACATGGAAGCCGATAACTGTGCTTTGTCTTGAATTGGCCCAGTTATCCATCTTGCAGATGAGCTCTGTGGGTGGTCCAACCTCTTTGCCTTGACATAATTTTGTCTCCATTTGACAGCTCCTTTAATGCTCCCTCAGGTCTGCCACACTTGCAGGGCTTGAATGTCCTTTCACAGAGAAATTGTGATATTAAATGATAGCCTGTTATTTTGTTTCCCAACATGATATAAATCAACTCAGATTGATTGACACAGCTATTTCATACAATCATAGAAACCTACAGTGTGGAAGGAGGCCATTCGGTCCATTGAGTCCACAGCAACCACACATCCCCCTCCCCCGCCGCCGAAGAGATCTCACCCAGACACACACACCCCTACCTTATCCCTGCATTTCCCATGGCTAACCCACCTAACCTGCACGTCCCTGGACACTATGGACAATTTAGCCTGGCCACCCCACCTAAGTTGCACGTCTTCAGACTGTGGGAGGGAACCAGAGCACTTAGAGAAAACCCACGCAGACACAGAGAGAATGTGTAAACGTCACAGACAGTTGCCCCAGGCTGGAATCAAACCCGGGTCCCTGGCACTGTGAGGCAGCAGTGCTAACCGCTGAGCCACCATGCTGCCCAGACAAACATGCATAAGTTTGGCTATAATCTGGAGTTTTCAGTCTGGAACTTTGGCTTCTCTCCATTGGATTTCCAATTTTGCTGATTGGGAATGGTTACCAACTTACACACAGCCAGCGTTATGGTATTTCAGTATTCTCACCAAGAATACGCTGTGCACATAAATGCATCTTTAATGTGCATAGTCAACATAATTAATGTCATAAGTTGCTTGGAAATTCATTACAATACATTAATGTAGGAGTGTAGCTGTAATGTCCAATTAGTTCGGTGAGTAGGGAATGAATGCCATCAATGGCATCACTCAGATCTCTGGCAACAGCATAATAATGTTGATGAGACAAGGGGCAAGTTGTCCACTCCTCCATCCATCATCAATGTTGTGAAGCAAGGTGACAGTAGCGATTCATTGTGTCCTGTGAAATGTTAGATGTTCCAAGACAACAAAATACTCACTAAGCCACCGTCAGCTTGATTGCCATGTGTACTTCAGTATAATCTAATAAATAACCTTTCACTTCCAAAACAGCAAATGTATTCTGTCTGTTTTGCAGTTATCACTAGGAATCTCAGAACTTCTTGGAATCAACTGCACCGACTTCGACAAAATGATAACCAGGATATATGAAACAGAATTTGCTGGAAAGGAAGACATTGTGGTATTGTCTGTCAGACCTCTCTCCTCACTGTTTAGATCTCTGTCAGACCTCTTCCCTTACCTTGTAGACCTCCACAAGACCTCTTCCCTTACCCTGTAGATCTCTGTCAGACCTCTTCCCTTACCATGTAGGTCTCCACAAGACCTCTCCTCTTACCCTGTAGATCTCTGTCAGACCTCTTCGCTTACCCAGTAGACCTCCACAAGACCTCTCCCCTTACCCTGTAGATCTCTGTCAGACCTCTTCGCTTACCCAGTAATCCTCCACAAGATGTCTTTCCTCACCCTGTAGATCTCCATCAGACCTGTCCCGTCATGCCATGGCTCAAAAGTATTTTTTTCTGGCTGGAAATTCAAACTGATGATGGGGCATCTGGAACCTTGAGAATAATGTCTAAGATTTAGACATTAAAAGGTTTTTGCATTTAATGTTTAGATTAAATATTTTATGAGCTAGTCATTTGTTGGTTAGGCTTTTTAATAACATATACAACTGGCTCAGGCATTAATGCATTTAATTAATGTATTTTTTAATGCAAAAGTCAACATAATTAATATCATAAGTTGTTTGGGATTTATAGAGTTATGGTAGAATGTATACATGGATAGAATGGTAGTTGGATAGAGAGGCAGGTGAGGTGGGGTGACAGATTAGAGGTTGCACAATAGTGCCATTGGGCAGGGAGTCCAAATCTGCTTTACTGCATGTTGCTAAATGATGTAATAACAAATTATAGTTATACGCTACCTTTTATATAGTAAAATGTCTCCAAGTCTTATACAGGAACATTATCAAACAAAGTTGGTGCGATACTGCACTCAGCAATATTAGGACAGTTGGTCAAAGCTTGATCAAGGAACATTGAGTACAGGAATTGGGAGGTCATGTTGTGGCTGTAGAGGACATTGATTAGGTCACTTTTGGAATACTGTGTGCAATTCTGGTCTCCCTGCCATAGGAAGGATGCTATGAAACTTGAAAGGTTTCAGAAAATATTTATAAGGATTTTGCCAGGGTTGGAGGGATTGAATAGGTTGGGGCTGTTTTCCCTGGAGCATCAGAAGCTGAGAGGTGATCTCATAGAAGTTTATAAAATCATGAAGGGCATGGATAGGGTGAACAGACAAGGTCCTTTCTCCAGGATAGAGGAGTACAAAACTAAAGGGCATAGGTTTAAGGTGAGAGGGGAAAGATCTAAGGAGCAACTTTCTCATGCAGCGGGTGGGGCGTGTATGGCACAAGCTGCCACAAGAAGTGGTGGAGGCTGGTACAATTACAACACTTAAAAGGAATCTGGATTGATATATGAATAGGAAGGGCTTAGAGGGATATGGGCCAAATGCTGGCAAATAGGACTAGATTAATTTAGGATATTTGGTCAGCATGGCTGGATTGGACCGAATGGTCTGTTTCTATGCTGTACAACTCTGTGACTCTCTGACTCTAAGGAGCATGTTTCTTTTGATGTTTTAAAAGAGGACAGGGCAAAGATGTTTAGAAAAGAAATTCCATAGTTAGAGCAAAAGTAATGACAGCCAAGGTAACCAATGACAGAGCAATTACAAATAGGACTCAAGTCACCCGTTTAGAGGCTGCAGATATCTCAATGGTTGTAGAGGAAGAGGAAATTACAGAAATGCACTGGTATAAAGTGATAGAGGTATCTCTAAACAAAAACAAGCCTTTTAAAATTGTGGTAATGCTTGATCTAGATGTCCATGTAGGTCAGCAAATGTAAGGGTGAGCAGTAAGCTTTACTCTGGGAGCGATAAGTCATGGGCAGCAGACTTTAGAACATAGAACACAGAAAAGTACAGCACAGAACAGGCCCTTTGGCCCATGATGTTGTGTCGAGGTTTAATCCTAATGTAAAATAAAGTAACTTAACTTAACCCTCAATTCACTGCTATCCATGTGCATGTCCAGCAGTCGCTTAAATGTCCCCAATGACTCTGCTTCCACCACCACAGCTGGCAATGCATTCCATGCATTCACAACTCTCTGCGTAATGAACCTACCTCTGACATCTCCTTTATACCTTCCTCCTAATGTCTTCAAACTATGACTCCTCATACCAGTCAAGCCTGCCCTGGGGAAAAGTCTCTGACTATTGACTCTATCTATTCCACTCATTATTTTGTATACCTCCATCAGGCTCCTCTCTTCCTCCTTCTCTCCAGAGAGAAAAGTCCGAGCCTATTCAACCTTTCTTCATAAGGCAAGCCCTCCAGTCCAGATAGCATCCTGGTAAACCTTCTTTGCACCCTCTCCAAAATCTCTGTATCATTCCTATAGTAGGGCAACCAGAACTGGACACAATATTCCAAGTGTGTCTCACCAGAGACTTGAAGAGCTGTAGCATAACCTCGCGGCTCTTAAACTCAATCTCCCTGTTAATGAAAGCCAAAACACCATATGCTTTCTTAACAACCCTATCCACTTGGGTAGCAACTTTGAGGGATCTATGCACTTGCACACCCAGATCCCTCTGTTCCTCCACACTGCCAATCCTATATTCAGCATTCGAGTTCGACCTTCCAAAATGCATCACTTCGTATTTATCCAGGTTGAACTCCATTAGCTGGAAGAGTGTGTGGACCAGCCTGGATATGTTGGAATAGTCAAGTTCGGAGCAGCATTCTCTCAAATTCTCTTTCCAGCTGCGTGGTCCTCCAAGTCCCATAAGCATCAGGACATTCTGGAGCCAGAAAGACAGCTATTCACGCAGCCTTGGAGGGGCAATGTAAATGTGCAACTGCACAGCTGAGTGGGAATGTTGTGACAAAAAGACAATTGAGAGATTCAGCAGGAATTGAGCCAAGATGGAGTGGGTGTAGGGGAGACAGACAATGTTGAAAATGTGTTGCTGGAAAAGCGCAGCAGGTCAGGCAGCATCCAAGAAGCAGGAGAATTGATGTTTCGGGCATGAGCCCTTCTTCAGCCTTCCTGAAGAAGGGCTCATGCCCAAAACGTCGATTCTCCTGCTCCTTGGATGCTGCCTGACCTGCTGCGCTTTTCCAGCAACGCATTTTCAGCTCTGATCTCCAGCATCTGCAGTCCTCACTTTCTCCTTGAGACAGACAATGTTACCAAGCTGAAAATAGGTCGTCTCAGTGATGATACAGATCTGTGGGGTGGAGGTTCATTCCAAAATCAAACATGACACCAAGTTTGCAAGAGAGCAAGATGGAGTTGTGGGTTCGGGAATGGAGTCTGTGGAAGGATCCAAAGATAATGGTTACAATCTTCCCACTATTTAGTTGATGAAAGTATCTGCTCGCCCAAATGTCACTTTTAGCAATTTGACAGATTAAATACAACAAAGTAATTAAGAAAATTGGTGATAAGCTAGAGCTGTGTTTCTAACGTACATCTAAGTAAGAGGGCAGATTCTTAAAGGACATCAGATACATCAGTGTGGGAGGGGAAGAGTAGCCATTACTGTTGGCTATTTTGCTACCATTAGACAGATACAAATGAAACCAAATGGGAACACTGAGGGGAACAACAGTAGGGGAGCACTGGAGGACAATAGTATGATCGACTATATCAAAGGCTGCAGACAGATCGGAAAGGGAAAATTTACCTTTATCACTGTCATATAGAATTTAATTTACGACTTTGACAAGAGCCCTGTGGTGGGAGAAAAAATCTAATCAGTGACATTCAAACAAGGGATTCAAAGAAAGATTGCCATGATAAAAATCAAGTGCACACATTCAATTTGCCAATGTTTTGGTCGGAAATAAATCATGGAATCCCTACTGAGCAAAAAGAGCCCATTTGGCCCATCAAGTCTGCACTGACCCTCCAAAGAGCATCCCAGATAGATAACTAAATCTTTCAGGTGAGATGCTAAATAGACATTCCAACTAACCTCTCAAATAGATCAGTATCAAAGATCAGGGTGTACAAAGTTAAAAATCACACAACACCAGGTTATAGTCCAACAGGTTTAATTGGAAGCACTAGCTTTCGGAGCGCTGCTCCTTCATCAGGTGGGTGTGGAGTACACAATTGTAAGACACAGAATTTATAGCAAAGGTTTACAGTGTGATGTAACTGAAATTATACATTGAAAAATACCTTGATTGTTTGTTAAGTCTCTCATCTGTTAGAATGACCACGTTAGTTTCACTTTTGATTGGACTGGATTCCCTACAGTGTGGCCCAACAAGTCCACACCGACCCTTCAAAGAGCAACCCACCCACACCCATTTCCCCCTGACTAATGCACCTAACACTACAGGCAATTTAGCATGGCCAGTTCACCTAACCTGCACATCTTTGGATTGTGGGAGAAAACCGGAGCACCCAGAGGAAACCCACACAGACACATAGGGAGAATGTGCAAACTCCACACAGTCAGTCGCCCGAGGCTGGAATTGAACCCGGGTCCCTGGCGATGTGAGGTAGCAGTGCTAACCACTGAGCCACCGTGCCCCCCATTCTTCTTTTTTAAAAGTTACATTCTCAGGTTAACTTTAACAATTGGTGTCAGCCCAGATAAGATGTTGAAGGTGTTAGCCCCCTGTGTGCTGTTATCTATGCCATAATATTTAGACTGATTCTAATCTAAAATGATGTGACTCATGAGACTCAGCCAACATTGTTTATATCATACACTACAGGCAAGGATGCCCTGAGGCATTGTACATTGGTGAAACCGAGCAGAGGATACGGCAACAGATGAATGGGCACCGCACAACAATTGACAGACAGGAGTGTCCCCTCCCAGTTGGAGAACACTTCAGCGGTCCAGGAATTTGACTTCGGACCTTTGGGTGACCATCCTCCAAGGCGGACTTGGGGACAGGCAGCAGCAAAAAGTAGCCGAGCAGAGGCTGATAGCTAAGTTCGGTACCCATAGGGAGGGCCTCAACTGGTACCTTGGGTTCATGTCACACTACAGGTGACCACCATTGCACTATACACACACACACACAGACACACACACTATCTCTCACTGACACTCACACCCCCCCACTCCAGACACACACATGCACCCTCTCACAGACTTAGACCCCTTTACACTCACACACACACACATATACACTCTCTCACAGACACTCACAACCCCCCACCCCAGACACACACACATGCACAAACCCACATGCACACATACGCATGTACGTTTGTGGGGTGAATTTGTACTTGCAGAGTTAGATTGTACTTTGGTCAAAAACTGCATGAATCCATGTAAGACTCTGTTAACTCATTTTTTAGATTAGAATCAGTCTAAGCATTATGGCCCAGACAACAGCACACAGGGGGCTAACACCTTCACTTATTATCTGGGCTGACATCAATTGTTAAAGTTAACCTGAGAATGTAACTTTTTAGATGAGAGACTTAACAAACAATCAAGGTATTTTTCAATGTATAATTTCAGTTACATCACACTGTAAACTTTTGCTATAAATTCTGTGTCTGACAATTGCGTACTCCACAACCACCTGATGAAGGAGCAGCACTCCGAAAACTAGTGCTTCCAATTAAATCTGTTGGACTATAACTTGGTGTTGTGTGATTTTTAACTTTGTACACCCTAGTCCAGCACCGACATCTCCAAATCAAAAGAGCAGGGTGTTCTCCTCAGTACCCTGGCATATTTATCCCACAGCCAACATCTCAAAACCAACACATTTAGTCATGTCCCTCACTTCCAACTGTGGGAGTTTGTCGTGTGAAAATTCACAGCTTTTTACCTATATTACAGCATTGATTGTGCTTCAAGAGGACTTCCATGTTTATAAAGTGCATTGAGATGTGGTGCATGAGAACTCTTGCATAGAAATAAATCTAAATGATAAAGCTTACATTGTGTACAGATTTCTAAACACAGTCATTAGTGCAGAAAAGACATTTGAGCTGCTTGATTGACAACCTTAAGCATAAACATGCATAAATCAGGAATAATTGTGTTCTGCTTTAATCATGATTACGCATTTATGTGTTGTGCTTAGAGAAGAAATTCAATGTAGTGGAAATGAACCGGAACTGATTGGATATTGTGCATTTAATTCCCCAGAGTGGGTGTGAATGAGATGTGACAAGGTAGTTAACAGTTATAAATAATGGTAAATGGAAAGATGTTTTCAATGGGCCTTGATACAGGTGAAAAAATTAACACAAACACTTTTCTTACTCAACTCTGGATTCTCCAATCCATTTTACTTTGAGAACGCTGCAGTTTGTTTAACCACACATGAAATGTGAGTGAAATAACTCCACAGAGGTCGGTATCCCATCACCAAGTCACCCTTTATTTACATGTGGAGAGTCCTTGACACTGATCCAGCTCCCTCAGAGCCAGTTCTCAGAGTGAACAGAACCTTTGACCCTCCTGTCTATACCTATCATCTAGGGCTCCCCTGCTGGTTGGATTAACAGCCCCAATCAGGGAGCTCTTATTCTATGAAATCCACCCGCCTGACCTCATTACAATCGCTCCATTCCTCCCTCTCTGAAACTGAGGACATAGGCCAATTCTTTTTTCTGTAACTCCTCCTGGGACATTTTAGCACCAGGTTAGAGTCTTCTGACTCTGCCTCTGAAACAGGCGGCCCACCCAGCTTGCCTCTTGCACCGGGAGCATCTCAGAAGAAATTCATTTTCTTCTTTGGATGGCAAAGGTGTTGAAGCAACAACATCCACCATGTCCATCTCAGATTCCAAGATATCTTCAACATTTGACAAAGAGAGAGAACTCACAGGAACAGCCAGAAAGGCTGTCGAAGAGCCGGGCACATTTTGCTGCTGCAGTGTTTGCGATGTTGCACCTTCCACATGGTCCACATGCTTGTTCAGGTCCATGGCACCTACCCGAACTATACGTCACTGGACCTGACCTCACATTGTCCATGCCTTTTATCCTCATTCTCATGGTTCCTATACCAAAGTTCATCCCCTGAGGTAAACCGTCTCTCTCACTCAGCTGAGTCTTGTGTACAGCATTGACATTCCTGATGCCATTTCCACCACCACTTCCACCGCCAAGTCTGGGAAGGCCAGATTTTACCTGGTAGAAAATGAGGAACTGCAGATGCTGGAGATTAGAGTCGAGAGTGTGGTGCTGGAAAAGCACAGCAGGTCAGGCAGCATCCAAGGAACAGAAGGATCGATGTTTCGGGCAAAAGCCCTTCATCAGGAATGGATTTTACCTGGCACTGATTCTTCTCCTCATTACAAACTGTCTTGGAGCTATCCATGTAATTGCGTGAGGGGTGGTTCCAAATCCAAATAGGAACCGGCATAGTTTGGTATCTAGCGAAGCTGTAGACTGTTTCTTTAAGTCTGCCTTCAAAGTTTGGACTGCTTTTTCTGCCAGCCCATTGGATGATGGATGCTATGGAACTGTCCTTGTATGTCGAACACCATTCGACTTTAGGAAATATTCCAATTCCCTGCTGGTAAATAATGGCCCATTATCTGTGACCAACACTTCCGGAAGTCCATGTATTGTGAAAAATGCTACAGTTTTTCCACTGTCGTCCCCATGTTTGAAGAATGAACTCTGTGCATGTCCGGCCACTTTGAGTGGAGGTCTGCAATGACTAAGAACATTGAGTCCATAAAAGGACCTGCATAGTCCATGTGTAACTAAGTCTAGGGTTTACCCAGCAATTCGCATGAATGTGGAGAAGCTGCTAGCAGTAATTTTTGTCCTTGCCGGCACTCTGGGAACTGCCCACAATGCAGCCAAATCTGCATCTAATCCTGGCCACCAGACAAATCCTCTCACCAACATCCTCGCTTTAGAACCCTGGATGACCCTGGTGCAGCTCAGCAAGTATCTGGCAGTGACCTTTGTTCAGGACAATCACTCTGGCTCCCCATAATAATATGTCATCCTCTACTGTGACCTGGTCTATCCGGTGCCACAAAGATTTCAATTCTGGTTGTGATGTCCTTTTGATTTCCCCCATCACCACTAGTTATTTAAGAGCTTTCTGTAATAATTCACCAGCCCATGGAAAGACCTAACCTCTGGTGCGGACATGGGAGCTGAGGCACATTGATTACCCTCACTTTACCTTCCAATGGGTCTAACACAGTCTAGTCAATTCTACAATCTAAGAAGGTCATTTGGGGTGCTTGGAACACACATTTTTCCCTTCTACATCCACCTGGAAGAAACAGCTAAGGACTATGTCCAAGTTCTCCAAGTGTTCCTTATTGATTTGCCCTGTTATTAGCAGATCATCTAGTTAAGTAGAGACCTGGGGTAGACCTTGTAAAATGTTCTCCATCGTCAGCTGAAAACTTAATCAGGCTTGATGATACCCCAAAATGGCAGTATCGTACAGTGTTACCAACCCTTATGGGTATTAATTGTAACATACTTCTGGGAATCCTCATCTAACCAAAGTTGTAAGTACACAGGCTCATGTCCAGCTTCATGAAGAACAGCCCCTCCACCAGCTTTGTTATAAATCCTCTGTGTGAGGGGTTGGGTATTTATCCAAGTGCAAAAAGCAGTTTACCATTTGTTTAAATCCCCACAAAGGTGAACCGGCCCATCAGGCTTTACAATTGGTATGGCCAGTTCTGCCCATTCTCCAAATTGGACTGGATTGGAGATTCTTTCACTTTCCAGGCTTCTGATTTCTGCTTCTACTTTCACTCTTAAGGCAAATGGCACTGAGCAGGTCTTGCAGAATCATTGAACTGCTTCCTGGTCAACATGCAAGGTGGCCTTGGCTCCTTTGATAGTCCCTAGACCTTCCTAAAAATTACCAGGTGCTTAACTAAGACTTCACTCGGGCAGCCACTTGCTAATTGAAAAATGTTGAACCAATCGGGGTGAATCTTTCTCAACCAATTTTTTTCCCATCAAGCTTGGTCCTGTTTCTTTTATCAGTGATGACTGAGAAAGTTGCTTCTCATACAAGACTGAAACCAAAGTTGTATCTTTAATCTGTAAATGTTCCCTGGTATAGGTTCTCAGCCTAGCCAAGGTCTTGCACAAACATAGGGGTTGGAGTCCAGAGCGAATTTTATTAATGACTGGTTCTGTGATCACTTGGGGAGGTGACAGCCTAGTGGTATTATCGCTGGACTGCTAATCCAGAGACCAGCGAATGGCCTAGGTATCTGGGTTTGAACTGTGTCACAACAGAAGATGAGATTTGAAGTCAATTTTTAAAAATCATGGAATTGAAAGTCTACTGATGACTGTGAATCCATTGTTGATTGTTGGGAAAACCCATCTAGTTCACTAATGTGCTTGATTTGATGTGATTTATTGTCAATTATATCCAAATACAGTGAAAAGCTTTGTTTATAAGCACCGCTGGCAGATCATAGTAAGCAAGTACATACAGATCGTAAGGTGAAAAAAACCTGGAAAGAGTGAGGTCTACAGTTTACACCCCACAGAATGTGCACGAGGGAAGATCAACATTAACAGGATCAACATTATCTGAAGTTAGAGAGTCCAGTCTAATAATGGTAGGGAGGAAGCTGTTCTCACACCTGTTAGTGTATGTGTGCAGGCTTCTGTATCCTCTGTCGGACGGAAGAGGTTGTGGGAGATCATTACCAGGGTGGGATGGGTCTTTGATGATGTTGGAAACCTTTCCGCGGCAGCGAGCCATCTAAATAGAGTCCATGGATGGAAGGTTGGCTTCTGTGATGTTCCGAGCTGCGCACACAACCTTCTGTAGTTTCTTACAATCCTGGGCAGAGCAATTGCTGTACCAGGCCATTATGCATCCAGACAATATGCTTTCTACATTGCATCTGTAGAAATTGGTGAGGTCCTTATGAACAAGCCAAATTTGCTAAACCGCCTGAGGAAGAAAAAGCATTGTGGTGTCTTCTTGACCGTCGCACCTACGTGTGAAGTCCTGGACAGGCTGTGGGCTATCATCACTTCTAGGAACTTAACACTCTCAATTCTCTCACACTCCGCTCTGTTGATGTAGATGAGGGCATGTTCTCCTTTCTTCCTGAAGTCAATGATCAGTCCTTTAGGGAAGGAAACTGCCAATCTGGCCTACATGTGACTCCAGATGCATCGCAATGTGGTTGACCCTTAAACTGCACTCTGGGCAATTGGGGTGGGCAATAAATGCTGGCCTAGCCAGCAATGCCCTCATCCCATGAATGGATAAAAAAGAAACTGAAATTGCTACACTGGTAGCAATCTCCATTTGAACCACGTGACCATTTAACCAGATGTTTATTTTGATTGGTTCTGTTTTGGATGTTTTGAAGTAATTTGATTGTTCCAGATCAGATGTAGCTAGACGTTCCAAGTGTGTCCAATCTCCTGGACATCGGCCTATGAGTTCTCTCACTCAATTTAGACCTTGTGGTCTCATACCAGCATCAACTGGCTTGCTGACCCAGATCCTGAAGAACAGGTTAACTATTTGGCTGGGGCTTGGCTTTGTTTTGGGGTTTGCTGTGGGCTGACCTAGAGTCCCTCTGTTCAGGATATGTCCTGAGTGAGACTATGCAATTACCTTCATTCAAGTGGTGTTCCCCAAGCCCAGTCAGACTGGCAAGGGTGGTCACTTCCATCAGAATACCGTGCAACTCATATGCTCCACTTGCTGCATTTTCCAATGATAAAGCCAGTTGTAGTCCCTGTTTGAAGTCCAGTTAGACTTCAGCTAGTAGGCGCCTTTGCATAGTTGCATCATTAATCCCATATACCAAATGGTCTCTCAGAATCTCATTATGGGTTGCACCAAAGTCACATGCCCCGGCCCACATCTTAACCTAGTAACAAATCCCGATACAGATTCTCCTAGTTCTCGAATCGCCATGCAAAGCCGATAGCATCTCTGAATTAAAGGAGGTTTGGAGTCATAATATTCTTTAACTAAATCTGTTAACTCTTGTAAGATTTTAGTATCTGGTACCTCAGGGAAAATTAGGCTCTTAAAAACTGAAAAAGCTGCAGTCCACAAGCAGTCAGGAGAATTACTCATTGTTTTTCATCTGCCCTAATATCATTTGCCTGGAAAACATGACACATTCTTTCCACATGCTGGGCCCAGTCTTCAACACAGGATCAAACGAGTCAAGCTTCCCAAATAAAGGCATGATGCCAGAAATGCTTACCCCAACTCAAAGACAATTCTTGCCAGCAAATTTCTTCAGGAGTGTGTTTTTTTCTCATTGGTACTGAAATAACTCCACAGATTCTGTTCGCCGAGCTGGAAGTTTTTGTTGCAAACGTTTCGTCCCCTGGCTAGGCGACATCATCAGTGCTTGGGAGCCTCCTGCGAAGTGCTTCTTTGATGTTTCCTCCGGTGTTTATAGTGGTCTGTTCCTGCCGCTTCCGGTTGTCAGTTTCAGCTGTCCGCTGTAGTGGTTGGTATATTGGATCCAGGTCGATGTGTTTGTGGATGGAGTTTGTGGATGAATGCCATGCCTCTAGGAATTCCCTGGCTGTTCTCTGTCTGGCTTGCCCTATGATAGTAGTGTTGTCCCAGTCGAAGTCATGTTGCTTGTTGTCTGCGTGTGTGGCTACTAAGGATAGCTGGTCGTGTTGTTTCGTGGCTAGTTGATGTTCATGTATGCGGATTGTTAGCTGTCTTCCTGTTTGTCCTATATAGTGTTTTGTGCAGTCCTTGCATGGTATTTTGTACACTACATTCGTCTTGCTCATGTTGGGTATCGAGTCCTTCGTTCTGGTGAGTTGTTGTCTGAGCGTGGCTGTTGGTTTGTGTGCCGTTATGAGTCCTAGGGGTCGCAGTAGTCTGGCTGTCAGTTCTGAGATGCTCCTGGTAGTGTGGCTAGTCCTTTTGGTTGTGGTATGTCCTCGTTCCGTGGTCTTTCTCTTAGGCATCTGTTGATGAAGTTGCGCGGGTATCCGTTTTTGGCGAATACCTTGTATAGGTGTTCCTCTTCTTCTTTTTGCAGTTCTGGTGTACTGCAGTGTGTTGTGGCCCTTTTGAATAGTGTCCTGATGTAGCTTTGTTTGTGTGTGTTGGGGTGGTTACTTTCATAGTTTAGGACTTGGTCTGTGTGTGTGGCTGTCCTGTATACCCTTGTGGTGAATTCTCCGTTCGGTGTTCTCTGTACCATCAACAAACACATCGACCTGGACCCAATATACCAACCACTACAGCGGACAGCTGAAACTGACAACCGGAAGCAGCAGGGACAGACCACTATAAACACCGGAGGAAACATCAAAGAAGCACTTCGCAGGAGGCTCCCAAGCACTGATGATGTCGCCTAGCCAAGGGACGAAACGTTTGCAACAAAAACTTCCAGCTTGGCGAACAGAACCACAGCAACGAGCACCCGAGCTACAAATCTTCGCACAAACTTTGAATAACTCCACAGAGGCTGGTATGTCGTCACCAAATCACCCTTTATTTACACATGGAGAGTCTTAATAGTAATCCAGCTCCCTCAGAGCCAGCTGTCAGAATGAACAAGATGTCTGACACTCCTTTTCTGATCTGTCAGTCAGCGTTCTCCAAATAAACCTTCCTACCCCATTCCATTTCTTTACTTGATAATTTAATAGGGCAGAAATCAAACCTCCCCTCTTTTGGGGATCAGATTTCTCCTCTTGTATCATAACGTCCTCAAATGTCACAGACAGGGTTCATAGAATCCCTAAAGTATGGAAATAGGCCCTTCGGCCTAACAAGTCCACACCAAACTGCCAAAGAGTAACACATTCCCCCTCCCCTATATTTACTCCTGGCTAATGCACTTAGCCTACACATCCCTGAACACAGCCAATTCACCTAACCTATATTTCTTTGGACTGTGGGAGGAAACTAGAGCACCCAGAGGAAACCCACACAGACATGGGGAGAATGTACAAACTCCAAACAGAAGTGAATCCAGCTCCATGGTGCTGTGAGGCAGCAGTGCTAACCACTCAGCCACCATTTATCAGGGTATCCTTCATTTGACTGAAAGCCAAGTCTGTCAACCAAACTGACTAGTAGATGTAGGAATCCTTGGGACTAGAAGTTGTGGAGTTAAAATTCCGCGGCATCCAGAAAAATCCAGAATTATAGGTTTTCTATGTGTTCCCAGGAGATTAAAGTGGAAGAATTAAAAGAGAGAATGGGTGGCAATTGGAGCCAGAGTTGAAGGAACGGCAACTTCTGGGTGAGGAGATTGTAGAGCTGGAGAAAATTACAACAATAAAGTGGGGTGAGGAGATGAGTGACTTAAACATCGGGGTGAAAATTTCAGTTTGTTGAGGGACCTGATCCTGATTTAGATCCACCAGGCCAGGGGTTAGAGGCATATGGGATTTGTGGTGAGATAGGATGTAGGCTGGAAAGTTCCAGCATTAGCTGAAGTTTACAGGGTGCAAGGAGTGTTTGGCCAGCCCAAAGAGCACTAGAATGGTTAAGCCTGAAACTGATGCGGACAAGAATTTCAGCAGATGTTCTGGAGAAGTGTGACGCTGAACAGGAGGAAATAGGTGATGGAATGGATATGGCACTAGAAGCTAAGAATTAACCATGGATCTGGAATCGCAGGAGCTTTTGCCTTAGGGAGTTCCTCTGTCTCTTCTAACCCTTATCTGTCACTTGCCTTACAGGAGAGGATGTGTTTTCTGTTCTTTCCATGACATTGCAGACACACCAGAAGGCTCTTCCAGTTATTCTACAGGTTATGAAGGGAAGTGAGAATAGAACTTTGCTGATGTTAGGGTGCATGGTGGCTCAATGGTTAGCATTGCTACCCCACTGTACCAGGGCCCTGGGTTTGATTCCAGTCTCGGGCTACTGTCTGTGTGGAGTTTGCACATTCTTCCCCATGTCTGCGTGGGTTTCCTTTGGATGCTCTGGCCTTCCCCCACAATCAAAAGATGTTCAGGTTAGGTGAATTGGCCATGCTAAATTGCCTATAGTGTTCAAGGATGTGTAGATTAGGTGCATTAGTTCGGGGCAAATGTAGAGTAATAGGGTAGGGGATTGGGTCTGGGTGGGTTACTCTTTGGAGAGTCGGTGTGGACTTGTTGGGCCGAATGGCCTGTTTCTACACTGTCGGGATTCTATGAATTTTCAGCCCACCTTTAGACTGCTTCTTCAAAAATGACACTGCTGCAAGTATCACATCTGTTACAGTCAATACTCTGGCTCCAGAGCAAGTAGGAACTGACCTCAGGTGACAGTCTTCCTGTGAGGAGAGTGACATTTGTTCTATTCCAATATCTCTATTGTTGTCGCATGCTTCTTTAAAAAAAATGATAATGGAGGTTTACCGAAGATATAATGCATTTTGGAGTAAGGATGGGGACAATTGATTGATCTAAACAACAAATATTGTAAAAATAATTAGATTTTTCTCTCAATATCACCACAAGATCTTAATAAAACTCTTAAAATTTAACGTAGGCTGCACACGTTCTGCCGGCAACAGCATTTCTGTAAACTGCTGGCAAAATGGCACATTTAAAATGATTAGTTCCTCAGCCAAATCAATCTTTCCTTCAGGAGGTCAATCAAAGCAACAATGGAAACTACTCATCTTGTTCCATTCTTTACACAGACTGATTAGATTACTGAAATATCCTGCTTAGTCGACAGCATTTGGACAAACCTCATTTATTGTGCTGACATCAGAAACAGCACGACTGAGTGTAGGAGTTCTTTATATTGCACAAGGATCTAAACTATGAGGAGCAGTAAATGGGGCAGGGCTAGATTGACTGGAGTTCAATACATTGCAAGGGGAGATGATAGCCTATTAATCCAGAAACTTGGTCAAGGCATGGAAGTGGAGTCACAGGTGGTTAGGATAGTTTGGTATGCTTTCCTTTATTGGTCAGAGCTTTAACTATAGGAGTTGGGTGGTCATGTTGCAGCTGTACAGGACATTGGTTCAGTCACTTTTGGAATATCTTGTGCAAATCTGGTTTCCCACCTATTGGAAGGATATTATGAAACTTGAAAAATATCACAGAAGATTTACAAGAATGTTAGAGGGCTCGAGCTATAGGGTGAGGCTAAATAGGCAGAGGCTGGTTTCCCGGGGGTTTTGGATGCTGAGGGGTGACCTTATAGACGTTTATGAAATCATGAGGGGGCGTGGATAGGATAAATAGGTCTTTTCCCTGGTTTGGGGGAGTCCAGAACTAGAGGGCATAGGTTTAGGGTGAGAGGGGAAAAAATTAAAAGGAACCTAAGAGGCAATTTTTTCACACAGAGGGTGGTGCTTATATGGAATGAATTGCCAAAGGAAGTGGTGGAGACTGGTACAATTACAGCATTTAAAAGGCATCTGGATGGGTATATGAATAGGAAGGGTTTAAAGGAATGTGGGCCAAGTGCTGGCAAATGGGCTAGATTAGTTTAGGATATCTGGTTGGCATGGACAATTTGGACTGAAGGGTCTGTTTCCGTGCTGTACATCTCTATGACTCTATGGCTGTATGAGTTTGAATCCTGCCACAGCAGATGTTAGAATTTGAATTAAACTTTCTTTTAATAATCTGGAATTAAGAATCTAAAGATGATCATGTAACCATTTTTTTTGTGAGGGCAAAACCCCATCTGGTTCACTCATATCCTTCAGGTAAGGAAATTTGTGATCCTCACCTGGTCTACATCTGACACTAGACCCACAGCTATGTGGTCAACTATTAACTCACCTCTGAAATGGCCTAGCAAGCTACTTGGTTCAGGCAATAAATGCTGGCCAGCCAGTGATGCCCATGCCCCATGAGTGAATTAAAGGAGCTTTGACGATTGGAAATTAATACAATGGAAATGGATGGATGGAGCTTGACACCATGTATTTCTATTATATGGGAAGTGGTTTGGTCTATTGGAACTCAATGAGAACTTTAAGATGAGTCTCCCCGGAGTTTGTTATGAGCTCACAGTTTGGCAGTATAGTTTATATTGTGTTTTTATTGAACTGGCTGTAAGATGGATGCTTGCACTGAGTACCGCATCATAGAGATCACATGACTACAGCAAGCCCGGAAGCACATATGTTCCAGAGAATCTTCTTTTTGTACAAAAATAACAAAATATGCAAATTGTGTGAATTATCATTCATATTGTGAGTTACACAAGTTACACATTATGCACACACTGTTCTGATGCTTGTCACATTGTCTATTCCAAGTGAATATTAGTGAAAATGTTTACAACGAAATACAATGGCCGGGCAGTCTTTCTGAATTTGAGCAATGTGTTGCTCCACTTTGTTAACATCTTAAAGCATACACAATCAGTTGTCTTTGTTGCATTAGGTTCTCTTACCAGTCTCACTGGTGCTTTCACTGCAGGATTTAGTTTTCCTAAAGCAGTCCTCTCCGTAATTAGATCATTTTTCAGTTACACAAATTCATCCGGTTAGCTGTGTGAATGTTGTCACATATTGATTGACAGACTCATTTTCATGTTGGGCCCTAATATTGAACACATGCGAGTCAGAAGTTATGGTCACCTGGTGTTCATAGCAGGCTTTCAAGAGTTTCAAAATTTCTGCAGTCTGTTTCTTCTGTTCTTCGAAGGGATTTCAGATAAAACACACTTTGAAACTGTAGTGATTTGGGACCATGTGGACCTCATTGACTGTGAGGTTCTTGACTGGGGTTGTTAACCTGGGCCAATCATGAAAGCCTTGGCTGACTAATACTACCAGGAGGCCAGAATCTTCTCAGACGAGGACTGACTCCCAGCTGGCCAACCACACAGCCAGTGTACTGTGCAATAGTAAATAAAGGGGAGCTTGATGATGGGACCTGGCCTCTGTGCAATTATTCCAGTGGTGATGGGAGAAAACAAGATGTACCTGAAGAACATTCACTTGTAACTGTCATTTTGGAGTTGCAGTAAGCATTTCTGGCATCATACTTCTATTTAGGAAACCTGATCCTGCTGCAAAGACTGGGCCCAGAATGTGGAAAGAATGAGATATTTTTTTCTGGGCAGATTATATTGGGGCAGATGAAAAGCAATGAGTAGTCCTTCTGATTGCACAGCATTCTTGGTTATAAGGGGCACCTTCCCCAAGGCATTACACACTAAAACCTCTCAAGAGTTGACATAATTGGCTAAGGAATATTACAACCCCAAACCTCCTGTAATCCTGAGATGCTTTCAGTTTTATTCGGCTGTTGGAGAACTGGGAGGATCCATATCGGGATTTCAGACAAGACTATGACGACTGGGTTTTTGGGTTAACCCTTAATGAGATGCTGAGACTCCATTTTGAATGTGGGATTAATGATATAAGCAGGCAGAAGCAACTACTAGCTGAAGCCTAACGACTTCAAACAGGCACTGCAGCTGGTCTTGTCATTAGAAAATGCAACTAGTGGAGCATGGGAAGTACAGGGCATCCCAATGGAAGTGGACACCCTCACCTGTCCGACTGAGCTTGGGGAGCACCACTTGAGTATTGGCAATATCAAAGACTCACACAGATCATGTCCTGAGCAGAGGGACCATAGACCAACCCACAACAGAACCCCACAAAACAGCCAAGTCTTGGCCAATTGGCTAAGCAGTTATTCAGGATCTGGGCATGTAGTTGCTGCTGAGACACAAAGGGATCCTACAAGGCCTGACTTGAGTAGGAAAACTCATAGGCTGGTACCCTGGAGAGTGCACGCCCTGGAAAGTTCCCGTATATGTGGGTTGGAACAAATAATTGCTTGGTGACACACAAATTAGAGTCTATTAAAATGAAGCTTTGGTTAAATGGTCACCCAGTTCCCATGGAGATCAGTTCTGACACAGCTGCATCAGTGGTTGCAGAAGCTGTCTTTAACAAGATTCACTTTGGACTCCAATCTTTAAATTTGCACAAGACTTCAGTCAGACTGAGAACGTGCACTGGGGAGCTATTGCAAATTAAAGGTACAACTTCGATTCCAGTCTCCTGTGAGAAGCTGTAGGTGTAGTTATCACTGATGGTAGTTTTTTTTCTTTTTTTTTTCTTTTTTCTCTTTTTCTTCTTTTCTTTTTTCTTTTTAAATTTAACCCCCACACTACCGCCTAACTGCGGTAATGCTTATTTTTTCCCCAGCACCCATGGTGTGTGTGTGCAGGTGTGAGACACACTGAAAGACAGAAAGCGCACAAATCTTTATTCAATTTCCACCACCAGGAAGATAAGAAAACACCCAGGTGGCCAGTGACAAGCACTGCCCTTCACATCAAAGGGCAGTGCTGTGTGATCAAAACAGTGAAGGGGAGGGTAGGAACTAAATCAAAATAGAGTTGGAGGGGGAAATAATGCACTCCACTCCCTGCGGCGCCCACCTCTCCCTGAATAACTCCAGGGTGTTGGTGGACACCGCGTGCTCCTTCTCCAAGGACACCCAGGCCCTAACGTAACCGCGGAAGAGGGGCAGGCAGTCGGCCCTAACGACCCCCTCCACAGCCCGCTGCCTGGACCTGTTGATGGCCAGTTTGGCCAGGCCCTGGAGCAGACCCACGAGGAGGTCTTCAGACCTGCCCTCCCTCCTCCGTACCGGGTGCCCGAAGATCAGGAGCGTGGGACTGAAGTGCAACCAAAAGCAGAGGAGGAGGTTTTTGAGAAAATCAAAAAGGGAGTGCAAACGTCCACCCACGTGGTCCACGGACTCCACAGCGCCACAGAACAAGCAGTTGGGCTGGGAGTCCGTGAACCACCGCAACATGCGGTTGCAGGGGACTGCTGCGTGCAGCACCCTCCACCCCAGATCCCCGAGAGAAAGGGGGAGGACTCCTGCGTAAAGAGCCCTCCACTGGGGATTCCCACCGCCCGGTGGCAAATGGGCACACCAAGGCGTGTCCGGACGGTGGATGAAGGAGAAGAGGTGGACGGTGTGCAGCAGCAGTCTATATAGGGCCCTCCTTTTTACCCCCTGGAAGGGAACAAAATTAAAATTCCGGAGGCGGCTCAGGTTGTGGGGCACAGGCTCCCGCGGGAAGTATGGGACCTTGGGGCCAATGTGAAATTCCGTCCGGGCTGGGGTGAGCGCGGACAGGATCCCACCGCACACCTGAGCATCCTCCAACTGGTGCACTACGTCGGGTCCGAGCACCGCCATTTTAAGGCGTCGGATGGCGGTGGCCATGTACCGGACGTCTACCACTGCCCTGCTTGCTATGTCCTGCGGCAGCATCCAGCTCAGGCCCCCGGCACCCAGCACGTCCCCGACCCTGGTCACCCTCGCCGCCATGGCCCTCATCACTGATGGTAGTAAAAAGCTCAGGCCCAAGCCTATTGGAGCAAAATTGGTTGAGAAAGATTCACGTGGATTGGCTCAACAAGAGATCATCAAACTGGTGAAGTTTGCAGAATGGATAGCAACCAATTGTACTAAATGTGAAGCCCTACAGCTCAGTTCACCTTTGTGGGTATTTTACGCAAAGGGTAAACCACTTCTTAGACCTGGATAAATAACCGAACCCTTGCACAGAGGACTTTTACGCAATGTTAGTGGGGGGTGTGGGCTGTCCTTTATGTAGCTGGACATGAGCTATGCCTAACTGCAATTGCAACTGAATGAGGAATCCCGGGGTACAGTACAATTAATACCCACGAGGTTTTTTATCAATATATAAGGCTGCCATTTGAGGCATCTTCAGCTTGTGGTCTTTTCCAGCAGACCATGGAGACCATTTTACAAGGGCTACCCCAGGTTGCCATTTGTCTGAGTGATGTACTAATAACTGGGACAACCAATAAAGAGCACTTGGGGAACTTGGACATAGTGCTTAAACATTTCTCCCAGTTGGGCCTAAACTTTAGAAGGGAAAAATGTGTGTTCCAGGTGCCCCAAGTGCCCTACACGATTCAACAAGGTCCGCTTGGTCCCAATTACTACATCCCTCCCCTGCTAAGCCCGAGGAGGTAGGCCTGGTCTTTCGCTTGTAGCTTCTCTTGTGATGTGTTCGCCCCAGATTCGGTTCCTCTGCCTCAGACTCAATTGCACGTTGCCTATGCCAGTCCATTCATGAGCTAAATGTTCTTGGTGATTGTGGATGCCCATTCAAAGTGGTTGATGTACATAAAGTTCATTCAGCAAACTCGGGGATGATGATTGAGAAGCTGCGAGCATCGTTTGGAATACACAGACACCCAGAAGTATTGGTCATGGACAAAGGGATGTCATTTACCAGCAGGGAATTTGGATATTTCCTAAAATCCAATGGCATTCAGCACATAAGGACAGCTCCATACCATCCATGCTCCAATGGCCTAGCAGAAAGAGTGGTCCAAACATTAAAGGTAGGCTTATGGAAGCAGTCTAAACTTCAATTGATACTAAACTGTCCCAGTTCCTGTCGATTGTAGGACCACACCACATGCAACTACAGGGATAGCTCCGGCAGAGTTAATGATGGGAAGAAGACTCCACATTAGGTTAACCCTGATATTTCCAGATTGGGGGTGGGGGGTGCGTGGGGGATTAGTGAAACATCAGCACGGACGCCAATACCAGTCACATGCCTCCTCTAAAAGAGAGATTCACTTTAATTCAGGGGATGAAGTTTGGAGCCGGAACCATGGAAACGGCCCTGTTGACGTGAGTTCAGGTCCCATGACTCAGAACGTTCGGGTCAATGATATAGTCCTGAAGTTACACGTGGACCACCTGAAAGCCGTTACCTCACAAATGGGCAGGAGCAAAACATACCGGGCCCCTGTCAGATACCACCTCCACCTAGTGCTGAGGAAACCTCAGGGTTCAAAATGGATGCAGCCTGGATACGGTTAGCACCAAAAGAAGAGGAGGGAACTCTCCAGAGACATTCCGGATGCAAGAAATGGCCACGGTCCAATACATGCCAACTGTGTCTGTGCCTGAGTCGAAGGAACTTGGACCTGGGGCAAAAATGTTGCAAGAGAAGCTACAACGTAAGACCAGGCCTATATCCCCAGACTTGGGAGGGTGTGGAGGGGAGGAATGTAGTGATTGATTATGAGATTCTTCATTGGGGTTGTTTCCTGGGTCAATCAGGAAAGCCTTGGCTGACCAATATAATCAGGAGCAGGTGGGCACCACAGGGCATGGAGTGCTTTATTTCCACTTCCAATTCTATTTTGATTTGATCCGTACCCTTCCCTTCACTTGTTTTTTCCCGTAGGCATTGCCCAATTGAGCTAGTTTCTTGGCCACATGGGTGTTTTTTCCTGGTGGTAGGGTGTTGATAAAATTATTTACACATTGTGTCTTGCACCTGCACAAAATAATAACCACGAGATTAGAATCTCCTCAGTTGAGGACTGACTCCAAGCTGGCTGGCCACATAGTCAATGTACTGTGCACTAGTAAATAAAGGGGGAACTTGGTGATGGGACACCCGCCTCTGCAGTTATTTCAGAAACAGTCTCCCTCCAACAGTGATAAAAACATTGCTATTTGTGGCTGTTAATTAAATCAATCACAATCTTGTAACCTGCCATTATGAGTAGAAAGTCTGTCAGTTTTGTTCTGTATTCCTTTTCATTTCTAAAGGAACTGGACTGCCATTGTGTTTCAACCAGTGGTTCAGCTGCTGCCTGCTTCTTTTTTTCCTTTTCTATAACATTTAGTAGCTTTCAACAGCACTGAGCACTTCTCTGTGTCTCTACTTGTAGCTGTGTTTCTATACAGCTTTTCAACACTCAACCTCAGTTCCACTCTGGCATCACATTGAAAACTTGCAGGACAGCAGTCTACCTCATTTTGAGTTTTATTAAACTGATTTAAGATGCCTCATGGCAGAGGCCCCAAGACTACAGCAAGTAAGGAGGCTGATTAATACCGTATCACATTTCTATTCCAACCTTTGGGACCAAGAAAGCCATGTGCACAATTACTCTGTGCAAGACTTTAGATAAACATGTCAAACTGCAGGCCATCCACTATGGTATAGCCTTTACAGAAAACTTAAATTGCTTGTAAGGAAATCACAGCTTAGTGATAGGATGTTGGATATAAACCAAAACTGAAATGCTGGATATTAGACAGACAGAATATTTAAACTATATTGAGCTCTCTTTAGAGAAAATGCTAGTTAGTGTGACCTTCTAAACGGGTTTTGAATCTCTGGGGGGTTTGACAGGAACTTTCCATAGTATTTTCCCCTTATTCACTGTGGGTTTTTTTGTTCTGCTTTTCTGGTTTGTCCCTGAGAGGACATTTCATGGCTTTGCACTAAGAGAAGGGAAATTAGCATCTTGTCCTGATGCTCGAATTAGGTTTACTGAATCAAGTGGTCTTTTCCTATTGATTTAATTTGTTCATATGTTTGTGTCCACTCTGTGACCCATAAACTCCTTCCTGTCATTTTTTTGTTTCCACCTTGCACACTTAAGTGATTTTGTTTAGTGTTTTACAACTTGAGATATGCATCTGCTAAGAATGCAGCATACTACATTCCTAATGTTAAGCAGAAGCATTGCACATATGCCCAGAAAGGGTTCAGAAACGTCGATTCTCCTGCTCCTTGGATGCTGCCTGACCTGCTGCGCTTTTCCAGCAACACATTTTTAAGCTCTGATCTCCAGCATCTGCAGTCCTCACTTTCTCCCAGTGCAGGTTAGCAAACTGAAGAATAAAGATTCCATTATTTTCTCTTCACAACAGCCCACATGGCCTAAGTACTTTATCATGTGGTTTGATGCCACACTGAGATTGGTCTGAGGACATACTGATTCAAGAGAAGGCAAAATCAATAAATGTTTTCAGGTTTAAAATTCAAAGTAACACCATTTAGTGTCCATTAATATTAAATACTGATATACACAGTAACAATAGATCTGGTAAGATCTGGGCTCTGATCTTACAGTTACATTAGGAAGGATTAAACCATCTGTATAGCTAATCTGATGTAGTGTTCTAACTTCACGCACTCTGTGCTTTTTATACTCAGTGATGTGCAGTTCAATAACATCATCACAATTTTGTTCCAGGGTACTGAAGCACTGACATAGTCCTTACCTGCAATACATCCAATTCTTCACACATGCTACTCTTGAAGCCAGGAAGCCTTCAGAAATGAGATAACAAGAATCCAGAGAAAGCATATTCCTGTTAGGGTGAAAGGAAAGGTTGGTAGGTATAGGAAATGCTGGATGTCTAAAGAAATTGGGAGTATGGTTAAGATAAAGAAGGAAGCATATGTGGGCGGCACGGTGGCACAGTGGTTAGCACTGCTGCCTCACAGCGCCAGAGACCCGGGTTCAACTCCCGCCTCAGGCGACTCTCTGTGTGGAGTTTGCACATTCTCCCCGTGTCTGCGTGGGTTTCCTCCGGGTGCTCCGGTTTCCTCCCACAATCCAAAAATGTGCTGGTTAGGTGAATTGGCCATGCTAAATTGCCCGTAGTGTTAGGTGAAGGGGTAAATGTAGGAGTATGGGTCTGGGTGGTATACACTTCGGCGGGTCGGTGTGGACTTGTTGGGCCGAAGTGCCTGTTTCCACATTGTAAGTAATCTAATCTAATATGTCAGGAATAGACAAAATAAATCAAATGAATCCTTAAAAGAGTATAAAGGCAGTAGGAGTGTACTTAAGAGGGAAATCAGAAGGGCAAAAAGGGGACAGGAGATAACTTTGGCAAATAGAGTTAAGGAGAATCCAAAGTGTTTTTACAAATACATTAAGGACAAAAGGGTAACTAGGGAGAGAATAGGGCTCCTCAAAGATCTGCAAGGCAGCCTTTGTGTGGACCCACAGGAAATGGGGGAGATACTAAATGAGTAATTTGCATCTGTGTTTATTGTGGAGAAGAACATGGAAGATATAGAATGTAGGGAAATAGATGGTGACATCTTGAAGAATGTCCATTTTACAGAGGAGGAAGTATTGGATGTCTTGAAACACATAAAAGTGGATAAATCTCCAGGACATGAACAGGCGTACCCTGGAATTCTGTGGGAAGCTAGGAAAGTGATGGCTGGGCCTCTTGCTTAGATATTTGTATCATTGATAGTCATAGGTGAGGTGCTGGAAGACTGGAGGTTGGCTAACGTGATGCCACTATTTAAGGAAGGTAGTAAGGACAAGCCAGGGAACTATAGACTAGTGGGCCTGACTTTGGTGGTGGGCAAGTTGTTAGGGGGACAGATGTACATGCATTTGGAAAGGCAAGAACTGATTAGGGATAGTCAATATGGCTTTGTGAGTGGGAAATCATGTCTCACAAACTTGATTGAGTCTTTTGAAGAAGTAACAAAGAGGATTGATGAGTGCAGAGTGGGTGGGTGTGATCTATATGGACTTCAGTAAGGCGTTTGACAAGGTTCCCCATGGGAGACTGGTTAGCAAGGGATCTTGATCAGATGGGCCAATGGGCTGAGAAGTGGCAGATGGAGTTTAATTTAGATAAATGTGAGGTGCTGCATTTTGGGAAAGTAAATCTTAGCAGGACTTATACACTTAATGGTAAGATGCTGAGAAGTGTTGCTGAACAAAGAGACCTTGGAAAGTAGGTCCATAGCTCCTTGAAAGTAGAGTCGCAAGTAGATAGGATAGTGAAGAAGGCATTTGGTATGCTTTCCTTTATTGATAAGAGTACTAAGTACAGCAGTGGGGAGGTCATGTTGCAACTGTACAGGACATTGGTTGGGGCACTTTTGGAATGTTGCGTGCAGTTCTGGTCTCCTTCCTATCAGAAAGATGTTGTGAAACTTGAAAGGGTTCAGAAACAATTTACAAGGATGTTGCCAGGGTTGGAGGATTTGAGCTATAGGGAGAGGTTGAATAGGCTGGGGCTGTTTTCCCTGGACCATCAGGGGATGAAGGATGACCTTATAGAGGACATGGATCATGAGGACAATGGATAGGATAAATAGACAAGGTCTTTGATCTGGGATGGGTCCAGAACTAGAGAGCATAGATTTAGGGTGAGAGGGGAAAGATATAAAAGGGATGTAAGGGGCAACTTTTTCACGCAGAGGGTGGTACATGTACAGAATGAGCTGCCAGAGGAAGTGGTGGAGGCTAGTACAATTGCAACAATTTAAAGGCATCTGGATGGTTTATGAATAGGAAGAGTTTGGAGGGATATGGGCTGGGTGCTGGCAGGTGGGACTGGATTGGGTTGGGTTGGGATATCTGGTCAGCTTGGACAGGTTGGACTGAAGGGTCTGTTTCCGTGCTGTACATCTCTATGACTCTATGGTATAAGCTAGGTTAGTTCTATACAGTAAATAGGCAGGCATCAGGAACACCACTATAACTGCAAAGATCAGATTTTAAACCCATTGACCTGGGCTAAACATCGAATTGCAGATATCAAGGATTAGTGGTTTTACATGTCTGCAACAGCTTCTTACTATCTATCATCCTCCATCTAAATCAAATGAGCCTGAGGTCCCAAATGCGACGTTCCACAAGTGTAAGCAAATTGTACATTTAATTCTTCAGAGAAAGAGCTGCAGTCCTGAAAGACAATCAATATTTCAATTTTCATAGGTTAACCGCTTAATCACACTTGTAAAAATGTGGCATTTTCCAATTACACCAAAACCTCTCATTGCGATTTTCTTTTCAATATATCTTCACTACATACTGATATTTTCCCAAAACTCTCACCTGAACATTTCCAATGCACAGCAGTTCCCTCATTAAAAGTGTAAATGTGTTGAAGACCTCTGTAGCACGCCCTTTCCACAATCCTGGCTGTGACCTCAAAATCCAATTGTGCTCAAAAACAGGCAACATGCTGACATGTTTTGAGACCAACAATATATCTGCAAATCAGTATGGATGTGATAAAGATAGTTGAAATAGTTTGTGGACTAGATGAAATTAGTTTCTTTAATTTTGTCAACTTGCCCCCCAATGAGATTAAAAGCCAAAATATTCCTGATTTGACTTAATTAGACAGATATTCCCTTACAGACAACCAGGAGTGAATGCTGATACAGCAGACATGCAAGTTTCTCTCTGGGCCAGTTGTGTAACCTAGACAGACTCCAGACTCAAAGCCACTCCCTGGCTGCAATCTATAGGAATAAAGGGTGCAAAAGATTACTCAGAATTGGAACCGTGAATTCAATGGTATAGTGTATTGGACCAGGCTCAGGTGCCAGATTTGTTTCAGGATTACAGAGGATGGAGGTAACTCATTGAATGGACAAGTGACCTGGTGAGACAAGGTACTAAGTGGATCACCTCCCAGCACTTTAACAGAGGATTGCTGGACCCACAGTCAGACACATTGTAATTAACTAGGACACAGTCCAGGAAGTCCCAGGAGCAGTGAAAACTGGGAAACCATTATTTTCAGAGTAGTATGAAGAGCAATAATAAGCTTGGTCAGAGGTTTTAAAGAACATCTTAAAATGAAGGAAGTTAGAGAAGTGATTTGGAGAGGAAAATCTAGAACTTAGAGGCAAGGAGGTTGAATGCATGACTGCTGATGGATGGTGGAATCATTAACATCAGGGATGGTCAGGAGTCTAGGAATGGAGGACGTGAAGGTGGAGGAGACAGAGAAGGTTGGTTTAAGAAGAAGCTTTATGAATAATCCATGTGCAGTGAGCAGCTTTAGCAGTGGATAGGAAAATTCTACAATGTTTCATGTGATCAAGCCAGCTCTGATGATAGATCTGCCAACCAACTGTTCACACAGAGGGTGCTGAAATTTGTGTCCTATAAATTTAATGGGCCAAAGATTAGGGCAAAATTAGGAGTATGACTAGAGCGGCAATCAGTTTTCGCTATAATTGGGACAAAAAAACAGTAAAGTTAATGGAAAGGGTATAAATTAGCAGGTACATAGCTGCAGAAATGAGATCTCTAATGAGTGATGGGCCAATAAGTCACATGAAATGGCACATTTGACATCCCTCTAATGAGAGGAAAATAATTTGCATTCTTTTCTTTATTCATATGGAACATTGGTGTCACTGTCTGGGCCAACATTTATTTTCCATCTCTACTTAATGTTGAGAAAATGGTGGTGATCTGCCTTTTTAAAACATTACAGTCCATGTGCTGTAGGTAGACCTACAATGTTGTTGGGGAGGGATGTCCAGGATTTTGAACCAGCGACACTGAAATATGGCGATATATTTCCAAGTCGGGATGCTGTGTAGTTTGAGAGGAACTTGTAGGTGCCACAGTTCTGACATACCTGCTGCCCTTGTCCTTCTGGATGGAAGCCATTGTGGGTTTGGAAAGTGCTATTTAAGGACTTTTAGTGAATTTCTGCTGTGTATCTTGGGGATGTTGTGTACTGCTGCTCCTGAGCATTGGTGGTCGACAGTGTGGATGCTTATGGATGTGCAGCCAATCAAGATGGTGTCAAGCTTCTTGATTGTTGTTGGAGCTGCACCCATCCAGGCAAGTGTAGAGTATTCCATCACACTCCTGATTGTTCCTTGTAGATGATGAACAGGCTTTGGCAGTCGGGAGGAGAGTTACATGCTGCAATACTCTTAGCCTTGGGCCTGCTTTTGTAATCATTGCATTTATATGGATATTGCAGTTTAGGTTTTGGTCAATGGTAACCTCCAGGATGTTGATAATGGGGGATTCAGTGATGGTAAGGCCACTCACAAAAAGAATGACAGTCAGTTTCTCTTCAATTGGAAATGGTCATTACCTGGCACTCGGGTGGTATGATTATTACTTGTCACTTGTCAGCCAAAGTCTGGATATTATCAAAATCTTACTGCATTTGGACATGGACTGCTTCAGTACCTGAGGAGTCCTGAATACCACAGAGCTTTGTGCAATCATCAGCTAACATCCTCATTTCTGACCTTATGATTGATGAGGCAGCTGAAGATTTTTGGGCCTATGACACTACACTGAGTAACTCCTGCAATGATGTCCTCGAACTGCAAAGATTGACCTTCAACAAGCACAGCTATCTTCTTTTGTGGGAGATATGGTGCAGACCTGTGGAGAATTTTAACCTAATTTCAATTGGCCCCACTTTTGCTGGGACTCCTTGATTTCTCAGTCAGTCAAATGTGGCCTTGATGTCAAGGGCAGTCACTCTTACCACAACTAAATCACTCAGGTTTTTTGTCTGTGTTTGAACCAAGGCTATAATGAAGTCAGAATCTGGATCGCCATGGCAGTGCCCAAACTAAGTGTCAGAGAACAGCTTATTACTAGCAAGAGTGGTTGATAGTGCTATTCATGTAACGTACCATCACTCTGCTGATGATCGAGAATAGACTGATGCACAGTAATTGGCTGGGTTGGATTTGTTCTGTTGTTCCTGCATAATGTGTACCAGGGCAAGGGGTCTGCTCTGACAAAGGATCAATGAAGTTGAAACATGAACTCTGTGTTTCTCTCTACAGATGCTGCCAGGCCTGCTGAGTTTCTCCAACGATTTCTGCTTTTGTTTATCCTCATTTTCTGCCCTACAATGATACCTTTCCAACATTTTTATTTGATATAACTGATTGTTCTTTCTAGGATCAGGAATATTTATCAGATAAATTACTTCACTAGCCCTCTTAACTATTTTACCATTGGGGATTCGGATGAAAATATTCAGTCAGACTTGCTCGTATCTATTCGAATTAAGGAAAATGACTCGTGCCACACAAGCCTTGAGTAATTGACTGTTTATGGGAGGATGTTCCGTTCCGGTTTTGGTGGATTCAGGGACCACTTGTTCTTCTGCATCTCCCTCTGCGGATTTACCCCTTAATTCTGACTCAAACCATATGGTCGGTGCCTCTGGTATTACTTTAGTTGAACTCCTCTCTGATACAATCCCAATTACTGTTGGACCTGTTACAGTTCCAGACTCAGGCATTATTTCATCCTCCTGCTTGATCGCTTTGCTAGGTCACGCGACTCTGTGTAAACTTAATGCCTCTATTCATTGTTTCCCTAAAGGCCTTATTTTAGAGATTCCTGGGTCACGCTACGCTGTGTTGCATATGGCCATGGAAGCTTCACCATCGCTCCCTCCGACATCTGCCGTGTGTGGCTGGCATTGTGCCACTGAGCCGCTTTGCTCATTTTTATCTTCCCTCATTGTGCAGCTACAGGACACCCCTCTGTCCCCCCACATTTCATTTCTGTACTGGATCCTTTTAACGGGTCATTCATTTAAGGATTTTTATTGTTCCGCGGCCCACCTCTGTGCCCCTGATCCGTCATGCTCTGCGCTTGCCGATCTTCACTTGAATACAATTTACTGGCCTTTGTTATGTTGGGGTTCAGGGAGTTTTAGCTGAGGTTTCTCTGTCCTCATCACAGTCCCAGGTTCTTCACTCTGCATGGTCTCCTTTTATTCCTTTTGTCCTGAAAAAAGCCCTGTTCTGTTGATGATCTGTCGAACATGCACAAGCATTTTCGTTTGTTTCCATTTTTGTTTAACTCCTGGTGATTCACCTTCCCTAAATATGGCGGCGCTCAGTCCGGACTGTTTCTGCCTGCGTCTGCCTGCCTTTACAGTTAGCTGTTTTCACTAGAATCACGGACGTAGGTGCAACATTCAGAGCCTTTTTCAGCAAAAGAGAATCGAGGGCCATGTAATTCCAAAGGGCCACAGTGCGGATAGCTACCATCTCTGCATTTAGAAGGTCAAAAGTTGAAGCAGTGGCATTTGCAATCTCCTCCAAAGTGGTAGCAATCCTTCGAACCTCATCCTCAAGTTGAAGGGGGCATAGGGAGGAGAGAAAATTGTCAAAAGATGTTGAAAATTAGTAAAGGATCTTTTGTTACAAGGCATCACAAAAGGTGAAGTGTGGGAGTGGTAAAGGAAAGGGACTACGTATCCCAGGTAGCAGCTGCCAGTCCAGGAGGCAGGCAGCCAGGGGTAGGCCTTCAGGCCACACATGAAATAAATGCCAATGAAAGCTAACAAATGATCACTTTGTCCACCAATCCAAAAGGTGGTGAAAGAGGAATTAATGGCAATACTGTTGGGAACAGTGAGAAGTAAGTATGCTGCCATCCACAGTGGATCGAAAATCAGATGTTGAAAGGAGGCTGGAGTGAAGACATTTACTGAACCCAGCCGGCCAACCCAAAGGGTGTTTACTTCTAAAGCAAATAATTGGTCTGGGTGTAACCGTGGATCGTAACATATGCAAGGAACAGAGATGGGAGCGTACGTGATAAATTATAGTGAGGCTGGAACCAGCCTTCAAAAGTGTCCATCGCATATCCCGCTGATTGCCACCATAGTCGGGTATTATCCCCATAAGTGGAAAGTGCACCTATCATTTTTAGGAAGTTAGGGGGAATGCGAAAAGGCAGGACAGCAGCAGAACAACGTTGATGTAACCACCATTCAGCAGTGTCAGATTCATTAAAAGGAACCGCTACAAGGTCAGCCACCTCACTGAGCCCGGGAACGTACAAGCAGACACTAATATGAAAATTAAAATGGATTCCAGGCTTTTAATATGTGACAAAATGGCTGCTTGGATTATTACAAATCTCCCACAATTCCTTCCTTTTCTTAAATCAGAGGGGCAGTTCAGAAGAATTGGCAAAAGGAGGAATATAACCAGAACCAGGAGGGTTGTCAGGTGGTGGGGGTTCCTGGTCATTCATGTAACTATCAGAGGAAGGCCTATCAGAACTATAGAATCAGAGATTTCATACATCGTTGTGGGAACATTAGAGACTGAAAAACATACAAACTGGGAAGAAACAGGGGAGAAAAGCTGAAAATGTGTTGCTGGAAAAGCGCAGCAGGTCAGGCAGCATCCAAGGAGCAGGAGAATCGACATTTCGGGCATGAGGCCTTCTTCCAGCAACACATTTTCAGCTCTGATCTCCAGCATCTGCATTCCTCATTTTCTCCTAGAAGAAACAGGGGAACCCAGTACCAGTGGTGACCCAAAATGGGCACAGCATCGTTTAAATAAAACAATGACAAAGGAAAACAGAACAAAAATAGCATCTAGAACCACAAGGCCCTGTAAAAGTGTGGAAGCCCAAGAGCCAAGTAGACTACCCACTCTGGCCCAAAGATCCCAATGCGGGCTTGCATCACGAAGAGAGGAAGCCGCCTTGCAAATATGTGTGGCTGTGTTTGTAATGTTTTCACTAGAATCAGGAATGTAGGTGCAACATTTAGAGCTGTTAAGGGCACAAGTGCCTCCCTTTTAAACCAAGAGATAATCGAGGGTCATGCAATTCTGAAGGGCCACATTGCAGATAGCTACCATCTCTGCATTTAGAAGGTCAAATGCCGAAGCAGTGACATTTGCAATCTCCTCCAAAGTGGTGGCAATCCTTTGAACCTCAACCTCAAGTTGAAGAGGGCATAGGGAGGAGAGAAAATAGTCAAAAGATGTTGAAAAGTAGTAAGGGATCTTTTGTTACGAGATGACGTGTGGGAGTGGTAAAGAAAAGGGACAACATATCCCAGAGAGCAACTGCCAGTCCAGGAGGCAGGCAGCCAGGGGTAGGCCTTCAGGCCACAAATGAAATAAGTGCTATTGAAAGTTAACAAATGATCACGTTCCATAGGTAGTGAAAGAGGAATTAATGGCAGTCCTTTGGGAACTGGGAGAAATAAGTATGCTGCCATCCATTGTGGATCGAAAATTTGTGATGAAGACGTTCCACGTTTTTTACCCAGTCCTGTTATGAGTCGAGAGTGTGCAGCTGGAAAAGCACAGCAGGTCAGGCAGCATCCGAGGAGCAGGAGAATCAACTGTGCTTTTCCAGAGGCACACTCTCAACTCTGATCTCCAGCACCTATAGTCCTCACTTTCTCCTGTTATGACATGAGTTGGTTTAAGCACAGCCAACCCATTTTCATCTACTTTTATCACATTACTAAGTTTGTTTTCATCACAGGCTACCTCAGCTAACCTCAGCTCGTGTTATCACTTATTCAACTTCTGTTCTTGCCTGCTATCCTTAACCCCTCATTTACCTTCTCCTTTCATATATCTCTCTCTGGGCTCCATTGCCACTAACTTACTCACCTCTCACTTCACCTGACCTCGACTTCAGCGTAAATACCACCTTTTCCAAGTTGCTATTGATTCTACTGCAGCATCGCCAAACTCAAAACATTCACTCTGCTTTCTTCTCACAGATGCTGCCAGGCCTGCTGAGTTTCTCCAGCAATTTCTGCTTCTGTTTCAGATCTCCAGCAGCCGCAGTTCTTTGCTTTGTTTTAGAGATTTACACTATTGCATGAGCATGCAGTGCCCATGGCAAGTGCTCATTATTGGTGACGGCACAACAGAGCATGACTTAAGCTTCTTTCATTTTCTGACATTGCAGCTGCCAGTGGAATCTGCAAGTATCAGGTCATTTCAGTGCTTTGTATTCCTCTATTCCTGATGAAGGGCTTTTGCCCGAAACGTCGATTTTACTGCTCCTCGGATGCTGCCTGCACTGCTGTGCTTTTCCAGCACCACTAATCCAGAATCAGTGCTTTGTAGATAATACCTTGTAATGGAATGAAAGATTGTGGAATTTAAATCTTACTACATGCCTTGTTTGCCATCTCAGGTGGATGCACTATTCAAAGAAGAGCAAAGATTTCTCTGGAGTCCTGACCCTTACATACCCCTTGATATGCATTACTAGCCATCAATAACATTTGATCCCTGTCACATTGCTGTTTGCAGGAGCTTCCTGCACTAAAATGGGTTGCCTCATATCCCACATTAGAATAGTGTCTGGACTGTACAAGCAATTCATTGGCTGCAAGGTGCTTCAGGACATATTCAGGTCACAAAAGGCACTATCGAAATGTAGATTCTCTAATTCTGGTTGCCTCAATTTTTCTTTTTATATAGTTACAGTGATGCATGGCCTGAAATGAATGGGAGTGATATAGACAACGGTGCAGTGGCACCAAAATCATCTTCCATTTACAAATCGAAAAGCAGATTTGAAGCAGAAAATTGAATTATTGGGTGTAAATTGACACAAACAAGAATAGATTGGGAGCTGTTGAATAACACCCGTCAGAGACAGAATGTGATTTTCAAGAGACATGATCTGATTCCATTCGCCAGATGAAAACAAGGCTTTTTTAATAGAATTCTTTCAGATTTTCTGGAAGAATGTCATTAGTATCAGACTACTGAGCATATTTGTCACTTTGAAAACTTGGTTGTTAACTTCTTCAGCAATGTAATAAGAAAACCGAGATATTTCAAACTTCAGAAACTCCTGGCTGCAGGGGTAGCTGCCAGGCTGAATTTTGATTTGTTACAGACCTATTATTGTAAGAAACATCTTTTTCCAACTTCAAAAGCCTCCTAAAAAGCCATTCCTCACCTGTAGTCACCTTCCATTAACTTCTTCTAATCTCTACTTCCTAATTTTCTCCCTCTCCACTCCTACTCATGGTTTATCATAGATTTAGGAATTCAAGTATTTCAGTCGAATTCATAACATGTTTGGCAATAGATTTCTTTTTGTAGTTCCTAAAGTTAGGTTATTCATTTAGGTTCAAAGATTTTGGATTCTTTTTCAAATCACCTTATCCATTTGGCACTGACAGCTTAGGAGTTGCCATTGTCAGAGTCAATGAGTCATAGAGATGTACAGCACAGAAACAGACCCTTCGGTCCAACTTGTCCATGCCGACCAGATATCCTAAATTAATCTGATCTAATTTGCCAGCACTTAGCCCATACTCCTCCAAATTCTTCCTTTTCATATACACATCCAGTTGCCTTGTTAAATGTTGTAATTGTACCAGACTCCACCACTTCTCTGGCAGCTCATTCCATACATGCACCATCCTCTGCGTGAAAAAGATCCTCCTTAGCCCCCTTGTAAATCTTTCTCCTCTGACCTTAAAATTATGCCCTCTTGTTTTGGACTCCACTACCCTTGGGAAAAGATCTTGGCTAGTCACCCTATCTGTGCCCCTCATGATTTTATTATGCTCCGACGCTCCTGGGAAAACAGCCCCAGCCTGTTCAGCTTCTCCCTTTAGCTCAAATCCTCCAACCCTGACAACATCCTAGTAAACCTTTTCTGAACACTTTCAAGTTTTATTGCCTTAACTGCAGACTGTGATATTACCGGGGAAGGTAGGAGGGAATAGAGTTGGAACAAAAGGATGAAGGATGTTAGTAAAGGAATATGTGAGTGCATTAAGGTCTAGTTACATTCATTGTGAATAAATTAATTCAGTGGATGTAGGCATCACCAGCTGGGCAGCATTTATTGCCCATCATTACTTGCTCTTGAGAAGGGAATGGTGAACTGCCTTCTGAAACTGCTGCAGTCCATGTTCTGTAGGTCCACCTGTGATACTGTTTGGAAGAGAATTCCAGGATTTTGGTTCAATTACAGTGAAGGAATTATAATATATTTCCAAGTAAGGATAGTGGGTGGCTTGGAGGGGAACTTGCAAGTGGTGGCATTCCCATGTGTCTGCTGCCCTTGTCCATCTAGATGGTAGTTGCCATAGGTTTGGAAAGTGCTATCTGAGGAGCTTTTAGTGAATTTCTGCTATTTACTCTGTAGATGGTACACACTGCTGCTACTGAGCATCAGTGGTGGAAGGAGTGGATGCTTGTGGATGTGGTGCCAATCAAGTGAGCAGCTATGCCCTGGATGGTGCCAAGTTTCTTGAATGTTGTTGAAGCTGCACCCTTCCAGGAAACTACTTTTCATCACGCTCCTGACTTATGCCTTGTAGATGGTTTTGGGAAGTCAGGATGATCAATTCCTGACGAAGTGCTTTTGCCTGAAACGTTGATTTTCCTGCTCCTCTGATGCTGCCTGACTGGCTGTGCTTTTCCAGCATCACACTCTTGGGGAGTCACAAGGTGAGTGACTCACTGCAGAATTCCTAGCCTCTGACCTGCTCTACCAGCCATAGAATTTATATGGCTAGTTCAGTTAAGTCTTCATCCAGCGGTAACTCCCAGGACGTTGTTAGTCGGAGATTCAGCGATGGTAATACCAAACTGCTATAGAGACATCTCTTACTTACAACTTGCTCTTCAATTCAATTTTATGCATTTTCTGTAGCCTGCATAAACATTGATAACTGCTAAAGAAAAGCTCAAGTTCGAGTTGACAGTTGAAAAAAAAGACAAGAATATTTTTTAAAGTTTTTAAAGTTTTTACTATATCAAATGACTAAAACATTGACTAAAAGTTTTATTTTACAAAACAACTTATACTTTAGACTATAGAAATAAACAGTTCATTTTTATTTAGTACACATTGCATTCTCCATAGAATTACAATTATTATTTCAATGAGTTCATAGTTGCTCCCAGCTTCCAATGGATTGCTTCCTTTTTCCTTTCCCAAGCCTGGTAATCTCTAATACCAACATTTATTCTCACTGTGAGGGTTACCCTTTAGATTTCTTCATCTAGCTCCAAGTTAGACCAATCTTCCAGCCTCACTTGACGAGGAGAAAGTGAAGACTGCAAATGCTGGAGAGTCAGAGTCGAAAAGTGTGGTGCTGGAAAAGCACAGCAGGTCAGGCAGAATCCGAGGAGCAGGAGAATCGATGTTTCGGGCATTGGCCCTTCATCAGGAATGTCACATCCAGCGCCACACTTTTTAACAGCCTCATTTGACACCTCACAAATTTAGATGTCAATCTGAGCTCAAGTTCTCACCCACATTCTGTTGTTTGAGTGACAGAGTCAGCAATTGCTCTGCTTAGATTGCAGGCCAGGGTGATTTTGCTTGCTCTCTACCTTTCAGGTTGCATGTATTAACTCAGGAAGCCTGACTGGAAAGGAACATTGTCGTTTATTGTTAAACATCAAAGTTGAACCACTACTCGTGGTGTGCAAGGGCTAGTCACAAACAGGGAAAGACAGTTCTGCAAGTCCATTCTGGGTCTGCTTTCTACTCAGAAGTGCTATCACAGACTACTGAGCGACTTTCCCACCACCAAACTCACTGTTTTTTATTGTTCTTTAAGATACCCATGGAGCCAATGAAGTATTTACACGCAAAGCCCATTAAGGGTAATATAAACTATCAAAGGTAATGGGGAGATAGAGAGAGTGGGAAGGGACTAAATCAAAATGGCATTGGTGGGGGAAATAAAGCACTGTATCTCCCATGGTGCCCACCTCACTCTAAAGGCACCAAAAGCATTGATAGATGCCATATACTCCCTCTCCAAACCACCCAGATGCAAACGTAACTGTCAGGGTCTGCTTTTTTTCAGCTGAGCTGCAGCTGGGCAGGCCATTGTCTGTTACCAAGGGAACTCATGCTCAATGAGTTCCATAGGAAGATTAATTAGCAATACCCCATGCGTCTTGCTGGGACTATCAAATGGCAAACTCATTACTTCTGTCCACATGTGATGTTCCTGGGTTGGTAGAAAAATCTGATCTCGGGTTGGTTTTCTATGTCCTAATTCTTCAAATCATTGGAAAACGGATTAGGTTTTTACCTGAGTTGAATTGTTAGTTAGTTGTCCTTGACCCTGACTTCCTTTCATCTTAGAAGTAATCAATGGCTTGCAGCACAGCTATTTGCAATTTGATGTCCATATCACATTTCTAGGACTTTGGAAGATTTAAGCTAGTCATTGTAGAGATTGAAACTGCTGTTTTTGTCTGAAGCAAGAATATCTTGCATCTCTGTCTCAATAAAGCAATATGAGTCCCCTACTTTCTAACAACTAAACAACCCAAGCTTATGTCAGGCAGACTACAATGCAGGTCACATGACCTCTTCCCACTACTCTACATTTAAATGTACAGTCGCAAACTATAATAATTTAAAACTCAATAAATGTAGTACTTCCAGTCTTTAAAAATCGAGATACTCTCTGATTTCCTGTATTTGGCAATTCATATAGTTCTCTCTCTATATATAGAAATAGTATGAAACTACTGTTCCATTTAAGGGGAATAAGACTGACTTATTCCTTATCTGTATTTTTTTTAACTGAGCTTTTTTTTCCAAAGACTGGTACAAATCCCCGACTTCACTTTAGCTTGCCTTGTTTTAATTTCACCAAGTAAAACCTCTCATTACTTTGATTCAGGACCATTTCATACCAGTCAAACCAAGAGTTTCTGCTTTGCTGAATGAACTGTTTCCTTGCACTTATCCAGTGATTAAAGTTTGCCATGAGCTATGAATCAATTTACACCGACATGTCTTTTAATTCGGTTCGCTGAAGTGAATAAACTGAGTACTCCTTTAAGGTCAGCCTTTAGCTCAATAACCCAGTGATACTTTAAATTGGCTTAAACTTCTTACTGAATGGACAACAACAGCCAAAGGTTACCAGCATCATAGCCGGATTAACTCTGTCCTTACAGTGCACTGACAGACTCATTTTTACACATTACTTACCCTTTAGAAATCCTGTACTTCTAAGAAATTTTCTCTCAAAGTAAATGCATTGTCCCATCAGCTCCAAGATTAAGCTTGTACAAATTAAGAAGAGACTTACAAAATCAGAGCAACAACAACATTTATTTATAATTATTTTTAATCAAACTGTTCAGAGAGCTGAAGCAACACGTTCTAGACAGAGCTAAGTGATTTCACAATCAACAAATCAGATCTAAGCTCTACAGTCTTGCCACATCCAAGTGTGAATGGTACCTGACAATTAAACAACACAATGGTAGAGAAGCCTCCACAAATATCACCATCCTCAATTATGGGGGAGCCTGGCACATCAATGCAAAAAACAAGGCTTAAGCATGTGCCACAATCATTTGCCAGAAGTGCCAAGTGGATGATCTACCTTGGTTTCCTCCTGAGGCCCACAACATCACAATGGCCAGTCACCAGCCAATTGAATTCACTCCGTGTGATTACAAGGGGTGGTACAATGGCTCAGTAGTTAGGAATGCTGCCTCACAGCGCCAGGGACCCAGGTTCAATCCCACCCTTGGGCATTGTCCGTGTGGAGTTTGCACATTCTCCCCGAGTCTGTGTGGGTTTATTTCGGGTGCACCGGTTTCCTCCCACAGTCCCAAAGATATGCAGGCAAGGTGGATTGATCATGCCAAATTTCCCACAGCATCCAGGGATGTGTGGGTTAGATGGAATAGCCATGGGAAATGCAGGGTTACAGGGATAAAGTAGGGAGGGTGAGCCTGAATTGGATGCTCTTCAGAGAGTTGGTGTCGACTCATTGGGCCAAATGACCTGTTTCCACACTGTAGGGATTCTATATCTAAATTAATAAAGGAAGGCATTGGATACTGCAAAGAATATGGCCCCTGACAGTATTCAGCAAGATTACTGAACATTGTGCTCCAGAAATCACCACGTCCTTAGCCAAGCTGTTCTAGGAATTGCAATATGAGCATCAGCATCTGCAAGAGCCCCTCCAAGACACACATCATGCTGACTTGGAGTGATGTTACTGTTCCTTCCATTTCCCTCAGAACTCCAAAAAGTGAAGAGATTCCCCTACAGTTCTTGATGCTATGCCTAATTAAATGTTGCGTGCATATCTAGGCCAGTCACTGTCACTTCATGAATGTGAGGTGATGTATTTAGAAGGAAGGTTACATGGATAACGTACATGGCAAAGGCTTACAGGGAGTTGAGGAGCCAATAGAAATATCTAGAAAATGGGGAAAGATTTGATAAAGTTGTCAAATTATAAAGCACATGGATTGCTTCTGAAATTAAAGAAGCATGAGCACAATAGGAAAAAATACACTGTTAGATTACATAATTGTTTTGGCTGGGTTAGGATATTGTTTCTAGCCTTGAGTACAGGAATAATGGCATAACCATGGGAAAATAAATATAAACAATTCACTGAGATGGCACCAAAATCGAAGGCTTTAGTTTTGAAGAGAGGCTCGTGAAACTCGAGAATTTTCATTCCAAGTAAAGGTTAATCAGTATCTGATCGAGTGTTCTTAGCTCACAGCGCCAGGGTCTCAGGTTCAATTCCAGTCGACTATCTGTGTTGAGTTTGTACATTCTGGGCGTTTGTACATTAGTGGGCGGCACGGTGGCACAGTGGTTAGCACTGCTGCCTCGCAGCGCCAGAGACCCGGGTTCAATTCCCGACTCAGGCGACTGACTGTGTGGAGTTTGCACGTTCTCCCCGTGTCTGCGTGGGTTTCCTCCGGGTGCTCCGGTTTCCTCCCACAGTCCAAAGATGTGCAGGTTAGGTGGATTTGTCATGCTAAATTGCCCGTAGTGTCCAAGGATGTTGAATTGAATTGAATTTATTGTCACGTGTACCGAGGCACAGTGAAAAGCTTTATCTTGCTAGCAATACAGGCAGATCACAGAGTTAAGTAGCATAGATAGTAAATAATAGGTAAACAGCAGCAAAAGTAAAAACACAGGCACAGGTAAATGTTAAGTTTTTGTGAGTCCATTCTAACAACAGTAGGGTAGAAACTGTTTTGAAACCAAGTGGTGTTTGTGTTCAGGCTGCTGTACCTTCTCCCTGATGGTAGAGGTTGTAGAAAAACATTTCCAGGTGGGATAGATCTTTAAGAATGCTGGTGGCCTTTCCTTGACAGGGGCCTGGTGGACGGATTCAATAGATGGAAGATTGGCCTTTGTGATTGTCTGGGCCAAGTTCACCACTCTCTGTAACCGTCTCCAATCTTGAATGGTACAATTGCCATACCAGGTAGCGATACATTTAAACAGAATGTTCTCGATGGCACACCTATAAAGGTTGGCAAGGGTATTCGCCGTCATGCCAAATTTTCTCAGCTGCCTGAGACAGAAGAGATGTGGTTGGGCCTTTGTAACTAGTGCACCCACATAAGGAGTCTAAGAAAGCTTAGTGTGGATGACAACTCCATGGAGCTTGACACTCTCCACTCATTCCACCTCTGTGCTGTCAATGTGCAGGGGGCATGAGTAACATCTCACCGAAAATCAATAATGAGTTCCTTGGTTTTGCTGGCATTAAGAGCTAGATTGTTCTCAGTGCACCATTTTTCCAAGTCTTCCATCTCCCATCTGTAGTCTGTTTTGTCACCATGTGACATTTGACCGACTATGGTGGTGTCATCAGTGAACTTGTAACTGGCATTAGTCTGATATTTAGCTACACCGTCATGGGTATACAGTGAGTACAGTAGGGGACTGAGTACGCACCCCTGGGGGCCTCCAGTGTTGAGTGTTAGTGACGATGAAATATTGTCCCCAGTCTTCACAGATTGTGGTATGTGGGTCAGGAAACTGAGGATCCCAGTGCAGAGAGTGCAGGTTAGTCCGAGATCATTAAGTTTAGTAATGTGTAGGTTAGATGGATTAGCCATGGGAAATGCTGGTAGGGAGGTGGGTTTGGATGGGATGCTATTCAGAGGGGTGGTGTGGACTCGATGGGCCAAATGACCTGCTATGATTCATAATAGATTTTAAAGGGAAAGTGTAAACATTGTTGAAAAAGAGGGAGAAAGCAGGGGTAGGACAGTTCTCTAAAAATGTTGCCATGGATGTGTGGGAGTGAAATAAAGGAAAGCATTTTTATTTTTGGAATTTCCTTTCATTTTTGCATGATTTAACTTTATTTTCAACTTAATGGGCTCTGTTCTTTGAAAGTGTACAGGCATAAACAATGAGAAAATGAATCTTTTATTGTCATCGCATTAGAAATAATTTAATGAAAATCAAACAGTAGCTAACTTGCAAAACGCACAACCTTTTGAATAAAGTGTCGATCTCGCACTAACCCCATAGCAAAAGTTGCACTCATTTTTGATTTGAGCCTAATGGAAACAGTAGCAAGCATCAAGACCAAGCCAAATAGGGTGTTTTCACCAAGAAGCAGTAGACAAGGTAGGATGAGGTACACTGCAATTATGGGTTGAAACCAGAAATTGGCTAAGTGTCAATTTCGGGGAGTTTCATGGAGGGTTTCTCACACTATTCTCCCCGGCTTGCCTTATTAACTGTGCACCATGCCTCTATGGTGCCCTGCTCATATTATCATGTAAAAACAATGATAGCAGATACTGGAAACCAGATTCTGGATTAGTGGTGCTGGAAGAGCACAGCAGTTCAGGTAGCATCCGAGGTGCAGTAAAATCGACGTTCCGGGTAAAAGCCCTTCATCAGGAATAAAGGCAGAGAGCCTGAAGGGTGGAGAGATAAGCTAGAGGAGGGTGGGGGTGGGGAGAAAGTAGCATAGAGTACAATAGATGAGTGGGGGAGGGGATGAATGTGACAGGGTCAGGGAGGAGGGTGGAGTGACAGGTGGAAAACAAGATAGGCAGGTGGGACAAGTCATGGAGACAGTGCTGAGCTGGAAGTTTGGAACTAGGGTGAGGTAGGGGAAGGGGAAATGAGGAAACTGTTGAAGTCCACATTGATGCCCGGGGGTTGAAGTATTCCGAGTTGCCACTGACAGTGTCTCCTGCAATCCCTAAAGCCTTATTAAATCTCAGCCATGATCACATCAAGCATTATCATCCAGGAACTGCCTTTCCACACTGTGCAAAGGGTACACAGAAGAAATGCTTTTGCAGCTACACAGGACCAATGGCAAATTAATTGCAAATACAAGTGCACACATGTAAATTCACTGCCATTTTATATCATCACTTGTCTGATTAGCAGCCATTTTAACTACAGCTACAAGAACTAAGCACACAGGGTGCCTATCCTTCACACCATGCCACCTTAGAACCCCATCTAAGGGAATGCTACACTTTCCCCAAAGCCCAATATCTTCTCATTGTTCAACGTAGGACCAACATATATTGGAAAATCTTCAAATGATTGAATATGTTCAGTTTTATTTAGAATAGCAAAAGGGAAGAATAAGCAAACAAGTGCTGCATTGCTTCTGGGAATAGACAGGGACTTGTGTTTTGATGAATAACATATTTGCAGTCAGTCAATGAGTGATCACTGCACCCAGCTCACATCGATTGGAACCCAAAGCAAATTAACGCCTGTCTGGCTTGCTGCACATGCACTGTCGCACTCTATCTGGCTGAAGTTGATGTACCCCTGGAAAATTTTCTCATCTTCCTTCTTGGAAGATTGCTTCCACTCTCACAACTCTTCAATGTCTATCATGTCCTTTCTTTGCCTGCACACTATGATTATTCAACACACTCTGTCTGAAGTGAATTGTGAGGCAACCCCAATGGATGAATCCAAACATCGGAGCCTCAACTTCAGGAGGCCTATCATCCACTCAGTTGAAGAATGGACTACATTTTATCTACACTTGGCCTCAGTGAGGGGGTGCGTTTCGGAGTGATCAGGAATGGTTGCAGAGGCATCCTCTCTGTCTCCCAGTAACCATTCCTGTAAGGCTTCTGGCCCTTGAAACAAAGCCAAAATGTGAGAGTTCTCATGGTTATAGCATCATGGTGGCTTCCAGGGTACATGGTACAGTGATGCAGTACTGATGATCTCAGATGACTTGTTCATTGATGGAATGGAACACTTTCCTTTTCATGAAGTTTCTTGTGTTATGATCTGGCACTTCTAATGTGAGTTTTTAAAATAATGACAAAGTCAATTGCAACACTGCCCTTGTCACGGGGAAATAAGATGAAGTGCTGTGATCTGACATAGGTTGTATCAGCAATAGCTTTGATGCATTTGTGGGTTGAGGTTTGTGAGATCCCACACAGGGTCCTAGTGGATACCTGGAAGTAACCAGGTTGCTTAAAAGTTTAGTTGTCAATTTAAATACCACCAAATGGTCATTCACCCCTTCAGTTCGCAGATCCCACCGTAAGTCCCATTGCACAAAGCCTATCAGACTGCTAGAAGGGGATATTTACATTTAAGGGTTCAGCAAAACAAAGAAGTTTATTGTCTGAGGAGCGGCCACTGTCGCATTCCATCATCCTGTCATCACGTTCACTAGAAGTGACTTGCAACTGGAAAATGCCTGGACTACACTGGCGAGCAAAGACAGTGTCAGTTTAAAGGACTGAATGGGCGCTCTATTTCTGCTGGACGACAGGACATTGACAGGGGGAAAAGCACCATTCATGCACCTGCAAAATGCAGCAACACTTCATTTGCAATCATGTCATCAAGCTCGTGAAATGCATGAAATCTGAAAGGTTTTCAAGTTCAAAGGCTGGTCAGCAATGATGTCCACCATGTTGCTGGCCCTTACAAATTGCACATAGAGATCTCAATGAATGCTATCACCATCAATTTTAAAAGTGGCAGGTATTAGCCACAAACAACACAGTACATGTGAAACGTCTAAGGGTGCTGTGAGACTTTGAACTGAACCCCTCCACACCTGTGGTGTGAGTGTAATGATAGTCACTACTGCATGTAATGGTAACTTCCTTGGGCGATGTGGGCCTGAGATGAAAAGGGTTCAGAGTGCATGGAATAATCCCAAAAGACTGTGCTGTATTGTTCACTCAGCCAGGGCAGCAACTCCAGCAAGTATGTGGCTATCCCAAACAGACATGAGAGCGCCATACATGGCCCTCACCTTTAGGGCATTGTTATTGGTTAATGAGGTATTTGGGCAAATCTGGCGAGAGAAATCTTACATAATACTCGACAAAATTGACACCTAAACAAAGTATCACAAGATTCAGCCTCATATTTGTAGTATTCAATACAATATAAGTCAAACCTATCCCATCCATCCTCATAATTAAGTGCTTTTAAACTCCAGCCATTCTATGCCAAAGTTTCTGAGAAGCTGTTCCCAGAGTTACACACAATAGGGGTCTGGAGATACCTGTGATATAACTTCCAATCCTACTTATTCCAGTTCTCCTGAGGTAATTTATTTTTAGTCATTAATGATTTTTGTTCTGTTCCCATTTACTTGTGTTTTTGTAATTTCTCTATTTGGACTCAGAAATCTCGCTGCTCATCCACTGTTCCTAGATTGTTGCCATTTAGAAAATGTCCATTTTCCCTCAGGAATGTGACAAAGGTGTTCACCTCAGTAAGGAAAGCATGACTGAGTTGCTTGAAGGACGTTACAGATATTGCCAGTGGCGGCTTAGCGAGATCTCAAGACATACATATTGAGGAGAGTAATGACTTTCACAAAATGGCAGTGCAATGCCTTTGGCGCTGACTGTCCGCGGTTGAATTTACAGCTGACCACCAAACTCTGTCACTGCCTCCCTGGTGAATCTCAGTTTATGAAGATGATTTCCTTCAGGCATTTCCAAGCCAGGTTTCCTGAGATTTAAAGCATGGGTAATAGTGGTTGGGGATAGTCAGGTATGGTATAAGTGCATCCTCTTAAATCATTTCCTTTATCTGTCAGTAAAGAAGACAAGAGCAGAATGTACTAATTTGAAACACCTATTTTAACAAAACACTCAAATCCTTTTTCTCGTAAATAGCCAATCCTAGCAGACAGCAGAATGTTTTTGATCTTTGAATGCACTATTTGAATGCTGGTGCTCTATTGATATTGTTGCGAAGTGCCTGAGTTGATCAGGCCTCACACCAATTTGTGATTTTCTTTTAACAGAAATACCACTTGACATAATGCCAAAGGAGGAAATGAGCTGGGTGCTTACTTGTGTGGGAGGCTGAATGTCAGGTTCTCAAAAATGGGATGAAATTCTAGAATTAAGGTTGCAGTGGTTTGAAGTGGATCGAGCTTCTCAAAGGGAAACAGTGCAATCATATTTTTACCGCATTTCCATTTTGAGGATAAAACAAATCAGAAATTGCTGGTAAAACGCAGCAGGTCTGGCAGCATCTGTGGAGAGAAAGCAGAACTAACGTTTCGGGTCCAGTGACCCTTCTTCAGGACTGATTTTCGTGAGGAAAAAGCTTGTATACATGCTTAGGGTGGGGTGGGGTGGGGGAAGGAAGAGTAAACGATAGGTGGAGATGGAGCCCAAAGAGAGAGAACAGCAGTGGGGCTGATAAAGGAATGGGTAAAGGTCATCCTGGGAGAATGAATAGTGCTAATGGGGACCATTAGCTGACAATGGATTGTTTGTGGTAGCAGACTATATGATAACAAGGCCTACTGTGTGGGGGCTGGGGTAAAGACATGGGAGAAGGTGCTCAGGCCCAGAAGTTATTGAACTGGATGTTGAATCCTGAAGGTTGTAGGATTCCCAAGCAGAAAATGAGGTGCTGTTCTTCCAGCTTGTACTGAGCTTTGCTGGAACACTGCAGCAAGCCTGAGACAGAGATGTTGGTCAGGGAACACGGGGATGTGTTGAAATGGCAGGCAACTGGAAGCTCAAGTTCACTTTTGCGGACAGAATGTCGGTGTCCTGCAAAATGGTCTGTGCTTCATTCCCCCCAGCGTAAAAGAGACCGCACTATGAGCAGCGAGTACAGTAGACTACATTGAGTTAAGTATTTTGAGGATACTCTGCAGCAAAGGAGACCCATGTTCCTTCAGGTTAATGGACTGAAGGTATTATCACTGGACTGCTAATCCAGAGACCCAAGTAATTTTCCGGGGACCCAGGTTCCAATCCCTCCATGGCAGATGGCGAAATTTGAATTCAATAGAAGTCTGGAATTAAGAGTCTAATCGTGGCCGTAAAACCATTGTTGTTAAAACCTACCATGTTCTCTAATGTTCTCTGGAGAAGGAAACGGCCATCTTTACCATGTGAGTCCAGACCCACAGCAATGGGATGGGCAATAAGTGCTGGCCCAGATAGCAATATCCTCATCCTGTGAATGAATGAAAAAAAAAATTCACATCTACTTAAAGGTGGAGTGCAGCAGGCAAAGTAGTCTTCCTGGTGGATTCAAAGTGAATCAGAGCTGCGATTCTTTCATGGGAGTTTTGATCGACGATAGGAGAGGAGACACCGGTAACATTGAGATTGGGCGGTGGAGCTACACGGGGATTGAGCATGGCTGACTGAGGGAGGAGGGGTCACAGTGGACCTACAATACCTCACAGCAGACAGATGGAGGAATTTAGACCACACGAGAATGAGGAACATCTTTAGTTTGGAGGCAAAGCATTAACGTGCAGAAATCCAAGCTGAGGGAAGGGAGGTCAATGGTGAGAACCTGAGAGTCAAAAGTAATAGACGTCAGAATAAGGATGATGGATTTCTGCATCCTGATTGCAGAAATCCATCATCCAGAGCTTAGTGTGTTGGGGAGAAGGGGAAAAATGTGCGGCATCGCACTGGCAGCCACTCATGAAGGGTGTAAATGGCAATGAGCAATGAATCTAAGAGTTTCATCAGAGATCTCATGAGGCCTGGGCCACTAGGGCTGTGGGATTTTCTGTCACTGCTGGACTTTCCAAAGTGCAAGGGACAATTGATGGCAGCCATGTTAGACTGCCCACTCATGGCGTAATCCAGTGGCTTTTATAAACTGAACGTGGTTTCATTCCTCAATGCGCCAGCAGTTTGCGACAATCAGGAAAGAATCCTGCAAGTGTGTGCTCAACTTCCAGGGGACTCTCACAATTGTACATTTGCAGTCAGTTTTGGGTTCTATCATTGTTTGTTGCCTCTCAGCAACTGAACGGATGGGTGCATAGGCTCTGTGGACCCAGACTCTTGGTGCCTATTCAGACACTACAAAGCCCAGCAGAGGTGCAGGACCCTGCACAGGCCTCCTATACCTCAACAAGAGAAAGAATAGAACGGGACATTGGAATGTGTGAAAATGACACTCCACCAGGTGGATGCTACTGGCTTGTAGGAATGAATGGCTGTCCTGTTGCTCTTTAAATATGGCGCCACAACCTCCGACCCCATGAAGTGTCAACAAGGTGGTCAATTTTTTGCCCATTAACCGCACGGTCGGCTAAGCGCCTCGTCCAGCCTTGGCATCCATGACTGATTCATGGCTTCCAGCCCAAATCTGAAAGTGCAAGTCCTTCTGGTCCTGACATTGAGACACTTAACACTACCAGCATTTCATGCTATCCATGCAATAGCACTTTAAACTAGCCAAAAAAGAATGCTCTGGGGGTTTAAGCAAGGATGCAGCATAGCTCATTGTTCACTGTCGAGAAATGTTATCTGTGCACACACCCTTCCATTAATAGGCAAACTTGCATTGTCTTCTTTTATCTAAAATTTTCACCATGCAGTGCAATTACATTAGCTTGAATATAAAACAGCTAGTACTGTAGATTGTAACTGAAAGCAACTTGCAGGCATTTGACCTCAGGTTTTCCAACTGACAGAAGGATGAGGCACTCATGAAATCTGATATCTGATATGGCTGTTCTACGCCTGAACCTCCGAGTTCCCATTTCTACAAATTTCGCCTGCTTAGAATTCAGCTCTCTCTGCTGTTCTTTTCAGCGTGCTCCCAGCTCTGCACTGCTGCCAGGGTAACTGAGGTTTGGCCGAGGGTGGGGGAGGGACATAGTGGTTGGCTGGAGCTAGGCAACATCATGTCACTGTAAATGGGTTTTGTGTCAAAAATATTTATAAGGTACATGATGCTTCAGAAAAGAGATATGGAATAAATAAATTATGTCTGGGTGGAGAGAATGCTACAAATAGAAGTCCTTTACTAATAGCCTCTTCCTGTTGCCTTTCTTTCTGCTCTTATGCCTTGCCATCCACCCACATTTATTCATATTTAGGAGCAATTTTAAACCTTAGTTTTACCCCGATGATATTCTGCCTCAATATCAGTTTTTTAGAGTCAACATTGTAAGATAATAGTAAAATTAACTTTAACACTGAATAATCTTTCACTTTTCGGATCAATTTATTTGCTGAGCATTTTATTTATTTACTGAGCTTCACTGGCTAGGCTGTAGTTACAGCACATCCTGAAATCTCCTCAGAAGATAGCGATGAACTTTCATGCAGCAGTGGTATCTTTCAGATGAGATGTGAAAGCAAGACCCCACTTGCCATCCTAGGTTGGACTTGGAATTTCCCATGCCACTATTTGAAGGTAAGTGGCAGTGTCCATTCTAACATTTACCCCTTAGCGAACGCTAATAAACAGATAGAAAAATAAGAAATTGCAAGAGAAACTCAGCATCTGTGGAGGGAAAGAAGAGTTACCACTTTGAGTCAGTGACCTTTGCTAGAACTGAACCCTCTGAAGAAGGGTCACTGGACTCGAAATGTTGACTATGCTTTCTTTCTTCACAGTTGCTGCCAGACCTTGCAGAGTCTCTAGCAATTTCTGCTTTTGTTTCAGATTTCCAGCATCCTCAGTTCTTTGTTGTACACTATTAAGCAGATGACCAACTCACTTACTGTTTAGTTTTGTAGGTGCCTATTGTTCTGAAAGCTTCCCTCATTAAATCAGCCACTACACTGCAAAAAGGACCTCATTGGTTATAATGCATTTCAAGAGGTTCTGAGGTCACAAATAAATACAAGTCTTCCTTTCTTTAGTTTCCGCTTGCAGTTTGATACAACTGAGAAGTTTGTTAAATTCACTTCAGAGGGCAGTTGAGGATCAACCACATGGTTATGAAACTGGACTCACGGTAGACTGAACGAACAAAAGCTCCTTTCCCTTAGTGAATCATTCAGGTTGTTAGACATGAGTCCAACAGATTTATCGCCAACTTTGATAACACCAATCTTTTAACTGCCAGATTTTATTTGTAAATCTGAATTCAAATTTACAAAGTGCTGTGGTGGAGTTTGAAATTCTGCTCCCTGAATTATGAATCCAGTAACAAACCTTTAGGCTACTATATCGGCACGCTTGGCAGTAAATTTTCAAACCCTCTAACTCCATGAAAGAGTAAGAGTTGTTCTGCTGCCAGGGCTGAATTGGCCCATCATTTGAGATACATGTCCTATTTCTCTGGGTGTTGCCTGGGCCATTGTGGCATTACCCACATTGTCACTACTGGCCTCTCTGAGTATCTATCACATCAGCCTGAGGACGGTTCAAGGTAAGGATTGCTTGCAGTTACTAAGAGCCACCAATCCTCCTTTGTCTATATTTTGTCTTAAGCCAATCTAATGATCAGTGGTAGAGGATAGACAACTGGAGAATCTTCACAGAAGAGGCATTGTTCTTAATTGACAAAATAGTTCATTGCATATTTTCAATAAGTAGAACATTGCCAGTCAGACCTCATTAGTAAGACTTTCAGAAGCTATACAGAATACATTTATCCCCTGAAAAGGCTAGTACAGCTCATAGCCTGCTCCTACAGATTGCTGCTGCTGCCAGACTACACTATTGGCCCTCCACTCAGCCATCACTGCTGGACAGGACCCCTGTATCCTTGCACTGCTGCCAGGGCTGACAGACCCTGTCATCCACCCTCTCCTGCCCCGTGGGACCCAATTTCACCAAACTACCATGCATTACCCTAAACACTGCATCATTAACTTAGCCACCTTGCATCCTGGCACCCTTTCCACTTGGCACCCCGCCCCTTCCTACTTGGCATCATACCCACCTCATATCCTACCCGCTACTCAGGTGGCACCCATTGTACCTGACATACTACTTACGTGGCACCCTACCTTTATCCATCTAGCATCATATCCACCTGGCATTCTACTTGTCTGAACCCTACTTTCCAGCCCCCTAACATCACACTTATCTTACATACTTAGGTTTTGACAGCAGCTGTTAAAGTAGTTGACACAACCTTTAAATATTAGAATATGGTTGCTGACTGCTGTGATAAGGGAGCATGGTTTGTTCTCCTCTGATAATTCTGTGCTATAAAACAACTGCCAGGATGGAAGTATGGCTCCACATTTCTGAGGGCACCCTGTGTGAGATTGCTATTCCTTGAAAAATCTAGACCATTATTTTCGTTGACGGGTGAATGGAGAACAAAGGAACAAAAAGCAATGATTATCACTGGAAGAAAAAAAGGAGGAACAGAAGAGGACAGTTTTTGAACTCGGATGATTAGATGGTGGATCATTAACCACATGTGATTATTGAGGTAGAACCAAAAAAATCATTTCAAAATGAATGCAGTAAATATTTGAAAAGGAGCAAAATAAAAGAAATTCAGGAAGGAAGACATTTACATGAGAGCGTGTTAGCACAGGGAACTGAATACTGTTTACCTAACATTTTGTAACTCTTCGAAAACTTTCCTTTCTTGATTATAAGCTTGAGAGAGGCTTTGAAATATTGAATGCACCCTGTGTGAGGCACTCAATGTCCTTAGTGAAATCTCTGTGTTGATTGGGCTGTTCTTCCTTATCTAAATGTGTAATGTTCACATTCAAATCATTTGTGAGTTCTTCACTCCAGAGTTGTCACCTGTACAAAGAAACTGTCTAAAACAATAACTAAGGAAATTGGATTTGTTTAAATTGCTCCATTATCATTGTTTTCTCCTCTTGTCCTTTTACTCTGACCTCAATTTTCCACTTCTGTCATATCCTAGCTCCGCTCCCCTCTTAGTTTCACCATACACCTGTCCTCACCTTCATCCCTTCCTGCCCTTGGTTTCCCCTCTCCCTCACATTATTTTCCCCTCTTTGGATGCTCTCATATGGCCTTCTACCTATTAGAATACCTCACCCAACAGCTGCTGGCCAACAGCCCACATCAACATCAATTGCTTCCTCTGCATATTTCAAGGCCCACTCTGAAGTCTGGTGTAACTGAGCTGATGTGTTACTGAAGGAGAAAGTGAGGACTGCAGATGATGGAGATCAAAAAGTATGGTGCTGGAAAAGTACAGTCAGGCAGCATCCGAGGAGCAGGAGAGAAGATGTTTCGAGCATAAGCTCTTCATCAGGATGCAATGCTTATGCTTGAAAGGCTGACTCTCCTGCTCCATGGATGCTGCTGATCGGCTGTGCTTTTCCAGCACCACACTTTTTGACTCTGCTGTGCTACTGAAGTCAGTCTTTAGACCAGATGTGCTACTATTCTTCAGTCAAATTATTTTTGGTGCTGCTTGAAGACCAAAGGCAGGCAATCAGAATGAGAATGGAGAGGGGAGTTCAGATGATGCACATCGTAAGGAGACTGAACAGAGATACTCAATGATCTAATCTTATGATGATCCCAACAGCTCACTTGTAGTACAGATGCATTGTGATCTCATGGAGAAAGGGTCTTAAGGTCCCTATGCAATGTTGTGGGAAATGGGCCAGCGTCCCCCTCTCGCACTTTGAAGGAAAGAGCTAGAAGAAACATCCATTGCACTTGCACCTTGTGACTATTTCTCTTGCTCTATTTTTCATTATTTTCAAACGTTTTATTTTTTATTAGATTACTTCCATGCCTCTTCACCCTCATTATTTTCACATTCCTTTTTGTTATTCCTCTGCATTGCTGATGATTCTTTTTAAAGAAAATCTTCTCGTGATTTTATCCTAAGCAGTTTAAAGTTGATTTAACATCACTCATCTGTGTTTAGTGTATCTTTCTGCACTTTAGTCCTTTCACTTTATCTATGTCAACCTGAAAACATTTTTGTTTATTTTACATATCTTGGGTGCGATAAAGAATTCATTGCCTTGCTATACTGATAGAGATTGACTTGTCATGTACTTGCAGCAATTTCTGTTTTTCTTACTTATTAAGTGAGATTGGTTGATCTGCAGGACTAAGAGAAAAGGGCAGGGGTAATTGAATAATACATTCAAAGCACCAGCGAAAGTATAATGTGTCAAACGGTAGACAATTTGTTGTGTAAGGTAATGGTTCAGACAGGGTTAATGTTAGAGATTGTATTAGGCTCCACCCAATCGGATGATTCTACACAGTCTTTGGATGGATATGAAGTAGCCTTGCACAAGCCCCAGATAAAAGCAGATGTGCTATCTTCTTACTTTCTTTGTAATTGCACCTAGCTTTGACAAAGTGTCAGTTAGACTCGAAACGTCAGCTCTTTTCTCTCCTTACAGATGCTGCCAGACCTGCTGAGATTTTCCAGCGTTTTCTCTTTTGGTTAACACAATACTTACCTGCTGCTATCATGCAACAAACTAAAGGTTGCCGTGTGAGACAAGTTCCTCTTCTCATTAAGACTCAATAGTGATTCATCATCTATCAGTGGGAATTGGACGGGCCTGGGCTGAGCAGAGGGTAGCATTCCACTCCAACCACAAACTGACAAGGGTTGCTATTGAAGCTTACAACATGATTCAATGGCCTTGATTTTCCAATGGGTCCATTTGGTTGGGAATCCAATGCCCTGATAATTTTCAGATCCCAATCCTGCAGCCCATCAGGACCTCTTATGTGGTACAATATTCAAACCATTAAACCCCTAATGGGATCATAAGCAAGCTCCATGTCCAATTGCTACTGTCAAACTCTTGGTGGGGGGGGGGGGGGGGGTGAAAGATGCCTATTGGAAGAGGAATGTCAAAGGAAGATAGCAACCATGATAGGCACTGTCACTGCCTTGCACAAGAGAGGAGGCAGGAAATCAGAGGACTACAATCCTCATTGCTCAGTGAGTTTTGACCCAGCAATAGTGAAAGACCAATTACCAAGTCAGGATGGCGAGAGGTTCAGGGGGAGATCTTGAAGGTGGTGATGTTCCCATGTATCTGCTGCCTTTGTTCTTGCTGGTAGGATAAGCCAATGTAAAAGGTGCTGTCTAAAGATACTTGGTGAGTTTTTCCTGTGCATCTCGTAAATGGTGGACACCGCTATTGCTGAATGTCAGTGGTGGACGAAGTGAATATTAAGGGTGTTAGATGGGATGCAAATCAAAGAGGCTAATTTGGAGCTGCAATCATTCAGGCAAGGTGGAAGCATTCCATTGCATTCCTGACTTGTGCCTTGTGACAAACAAGCATTGTGAACATAGGTTGGAGAAGTTCAGCAGGCCAGGTGCCAAGTGTGAAGAGAAAAACAGGGTTAATGTTTCGAGTTCAATTATTTTGGAACAGGAATTAAGCAGTTCAGTATAAGATTAAATATGACACTGTAGGTTTGCTCAAATAACTACAATATCTTGCAGAATGATGGCAATGAGGCAGGTTGTGATGGGATATAGAGAGCTGTCTCCTTGCTTGCCTCAACCACTACAGCACTTACCTCTCTAACATACCTTCACAGTGAACTACCTATTACCAAAGTGTAGCAAGGAATATAAAGAAATGCACAAGTCAGCCATGGTGTTTCAATTAGTTTTCAATAATTAGGAAAAACATCTAATACATAGGAATTACCCTGGATTCTTATACAAGGTAGCAGCTCTTTTGCTTGGTCCTTCCTCAGTAATAAACAAGATTATATCTTTGTGATTTTGATAAGTTGCTAATGAACCAAAGTTGAGCCAAAAGATTCAAATGGAATAGGACATTATAAGAGTCTGCACCGTCTCGTCATCCCAGCTATCTATGCATTACATAGTCAGGATTGTTAAGGTTATGTTCTTGCTTCGTTGAAGTAGTGCAAGTTATGGTACTCAACTAGCAACCCATAGGCAAGAGTGAGTGAAGGAAGATGTTGCAGACACCAGATGTGAGAGTGGTAGAGCAATAGCCTTGATGGGAGATGGGTGCAGTAGAAGAGAGTGAGTAAGTGCAAGGTATGAAAAAGAGGATAGTGGCACCTACTTTGGCAGGTCATTGAACTTCTTTCTACAATGATGGCCATTCCTCCAGATGGTGAGAACCCCAGATCTCTGCCCACAGAGATTACCTTAGTCTGCTATATCTGGGGCAAATGTCAGAAAGAATGTAGGGCAGCTCCAGGATGACAGTGTTTGTCCAGGAGCTGTGTGGAAACTTGCTAGGTCTCACAGTAATAAATCTTCCTTAAAACTCAACACAACTGGCACTTAGTTAAGAAAATGTAAGCTTCAACACAACATTTTAGGAGTTTTACAAAATGCTTCTTAATTGAATGTTCACATATAAATTCTTAAAAGTTTAAATAAACAAGTAAACCATTTAACTGCCATCAAAATAAATTTGATTGATTAAGGACAGGAGCGGTGCAAGTCTTTAATAAATTTCAAGTGATACTGGAGCCATATCTCTGGCTTAGGACCTGGGCAGTTGAAAGTTCACAATAGGAAGAGTGATTAAAATTGGACATAATCAAGAGATGTTCAAATATTGCTCAAGCACTTTGCTTGTGATGCCCAAAGTTTGCTATTTGTAGAAAGTCAAGCTCAGTCAAGCTAAGTCAAGCAAAGTCATGTTTGTCTCCTATTTCCTCTAAGCAGAGTCTGCACAGGTAGAGGGTGATTGACATGAAGTGATGAAGTGTCTTGAGACAATGGGTCATCCTCTGTACTTCCCAATAGTTCTGGTCTTTTCCATATCTACTGCTGTACCCGATTTAACTAACACAGTTCCTCATCCTTCAACAAAGCATTGGGGGCTCCCAGGGAATGAGGGAGCTAACCATTGCCTTCCTCACTCTGAACGATTCCACAGTTTCCTATACTTCAGCAAACAAGTTCCCCTGCTGTGACCGATCCAACCCCACAGCCTCCTCCTGCTTCATCCATCATCACGACATCAGTGGAGGGCATTCGATCCCCACTGTATTTTCATTTCTGGTAATTCTCCAACCAGCACAGACATACTCAATGTCACTCCTGGTGTATCTGGACTGGTCACTCTGAAGCACTGTAACTGTGGTGCACAATACTTCTATGGTGAAATGGTCATTCAGCTATCTCAACGTAGACTGCTCACATCGCTGGTGTTGCCTGATGCATGCAGGCTAGTAAATTAATCGACACCTTCATTCACACAGGGCTTTAGATTCTGACTTTCATTTCATTTATGGCATGTGGGTGGCCAGTATTTCATGTCCATCCCTAATTGCTCTTAAGAAGGTGTCAGAGAGTTGCCTTCCTGAACTGCTGGTGTGTGCTTGAACCACGCAGTGTATGTTTTTAGGGAGGGAGTTCCAGGATTTTGACCCACTGAAGGAATGCGATATATTTCCAAGTCAGGATGGTGGGAGGCTCAGGGAGGGGACCTTAAAGGTGATGGTGTTCCCATGTATCTGCTATCGTTGACCTCAATGGTTGTAGAGGTCATGAGATTGGAAGGTGCTGTCTAAAGAACGTTGGTGAGTTATAGAGTCATAGAGCCATACAGCATGGAACCAGACCCCTTGGCCCATGCCAACCAGGAATCCTAAATTGGACTGGTTCCCACTTGCCTGCAATAGGCCCATATCTGTCTCAACTTTTCTTATTCATGTACCTGTCCAAATATTTTTTAAATGCTATAATTGTATCAGCCTCCACTACTTCCTCTGGCAGCACATTCCATACACGCACACCCTCTGTGTGAAAACATTGCCCCTTAGGTTCCTTTTAATCTTTTCCCTCTTACCTTAAACCTATGCCCTCTAGTTTTTGACTCCCCTACTCTTGAAAAAAGATCTTGGAAATTTATCTTATCCATAACTCTCATGATTTTATAACCGCTATGACACTAAAGTCGGTGGAGTAGTGGACAGTTCGGAAGAATGTTATAGGTTGCAGGGGGGCTTGGATAAACTGCAGAATCGGGCTGAGAGATGGCAAATGGAGTTCAATGCAACTAAGTGTGAGGTGATGCACTTTAGGAAGAATAACAGGAAGGCAGAGCACTGGGTCAACGGAAAGATTCTTGGTCGTGTGGATGTGCAGAGGGATCTTGGAGTCCATGTGCATAGATCCCTGAAAATTGCCACTCAGATGGATAGTGCTGTTAAGAAGGCATACGGTGTGTTAGGTTTCATTGGCAGAGGGATCGAGTTCCAGAACCGCAGTATCATGCTGCAACTATACAAAACGCTGGTGTGGTCACACTTGTAATATTGTGTACAGTTCTGGTCGCCCCATTACAGGAAGGATGTGGAAGCATTGGAAAAGGTGCAGAGGAGATTTACCAGGATGTTACCTGGTCTGGAGGGAAGGTCTTATGAGGAATGGCTGAGAGACTTGGGTCTGTTCTCATTGGAAAGAAGAAGGCTAAGGGGGGATTTTATAGAGACATAGAAGATGATCAGAGGATTATATAGGGTAGACAGTGAAATACTTTTTCCTAGGATGATGACGACAGCTTGTATGAGAGGGCATAACTACAAGTTGAGGGGTGATAGATTTAAGACAGATGTCAGAGGAAAGTTCTTTACACAGAGAGTGGTAAGGGCGTGGAATGCCCTACCTGCTAATGTAGTCAACTCAGCCACATTAGGGAGATTTAAACAATCCTTAGATAAGCACATGGATGATTTTGGGATAGCGTAGGGGGACAAGCTGAGAATAGTTCACAGGTCCGTGCAACATCAAGGGCCGAAGGGCCTGTTCTGCTCAGTATTGTTCTATGTTCTATAAGGTCACCCCTCAGCCTTTGATGTTTCAGAGAAAAGAGCCCAGCCTATCCAGCCTGTTCAGGTTGTCCCTTTAACTCAAACCACTCAGTCTCAGTGACATCCTGAGATTTTTTTTCTCTCGGTACCCTATCTAGTTTAACAACATCCTTCCAAAAGCAGAGCAACCAGGATCGTGCGCAGTATTCTAAGGTCCGCAGGTGTCTTGTACAGTTACAGCATGTATCTTGTAAATAGAACCAGCTGCTGCTGCTGAGTGTGAATGATGGAGGAAGTGAATGTTAAGTGTGTTACATGGGGTGCCAATCAAACAAACTAATTTGGAGCTGCATTCATCCAGGCAAGTGGGGAGTATTCCATCACACTCCTGACACGTGGTGATCAGGCAATAAGAAGTCAGGAAGAGAGATATTCATTGCAAACATCCCAACCTCTGACCCATTCTTGTAGCCATAGCATTTAATGTCAATTCCCTTCTTGAGTTCAGCTGGTTTGTCCATGTTTTGACCAATGCTGTAACAAGATCAGGAGCTGAGTGTGCCTGGCAGAACTCAAACTGATCATCAGAGTGCAGGTTTTGTTGAGTTAGTGCCTGTTAACAGCACTTTTGACAACACTTTCCACCCCTTTACTGATGACAGAGGGTAGTTTGATGAGGCAACAGTTAGTCGGGTTGCATTTGTCCTGCTTTTTGTGAACAGCACAAATTGCCACATTGCTGAGTAGACATCAATGATGTAATTGTGATGGAACAGCTTGTTGAGGGTTATGGTTGGCTCTGGAGGACAAGTGGTCAGCATTATTCTAAACTTCAAATGTCACTCGTCTTTCCAGACCACATAATGCCATCAAATGTTTCTTCCAGCACTGAATCCAGAAACTTATAGCTAGTCATGGACTGCTCACCATGCCTGCATTTCCAGCCATGCCTTTCTGTTCTGTCTCAATGGTCTGCTCCTTATGTCTGTCACAGGACATCTCTCTCTATGTCCTGTGGACTGCAGATATGTTTCCAGGGAGGCTTCAGTGATGTGAATCTCTTTCAATGAAGCCATTCCCCTACTGCCTGCCTTGGTGAGGTGCTCTCCTTTGTAGCTTGTGTCTACAACCTATGAACACGTGCCTTTCAAAATGGTGCCTCACAGTGGACTGTCAGGCAGTGACCCACCTCCCACTCCCCACTCTTAGTTCTCCAGCCTTCCAGCCTCAAAAGGGTTTTTCTTGTAAACTGAGTGAGCCCCTTCATCATCCATCTGAACATTACCATCCCCACCCCCTCTTTCCCCAACTCGATGTTGAATCATGTGCCCTGTGGTTAAATTACCAGCAGTGAAAGTAAAGCTGAATTAATGTTAACTTATTGCCATATTACTGACAGTTGACCTATGGACCATGAACCTATTACAGTTTTTCACTTGTGGACTGATGAGTTCTGGCACTTGTCTATTGAGGTTACATATGAAAGGAAGCCTGCCTCGGAGCATCCTCACCCCAAGCTGAGAATATTTCTCTGAGACGAGAGAACCGCAGTTCGTCAGAGCATGCTATTGTAATGTGAGTGGCATAAACTTGCAATAAGTACAAGCTTAGTTAAACCATGCCAGAGGGTGCAGACACTGCAATTGTTAATGTTATAGACTGAAGTACTGAAATGTCAATTCTGTGAGAAATAACCCTTACATGACCTGCTGATCAAATGGTAAGGGAAGGAAAACAATGACACATCCAACAAAATAACATATTTCATGGCTATTGTGTTATTCCAACAGTGGGAGGAAATGCAGCTGTATGTGGAGTCTATTCTCATCAGAGTCATTAGAATCACAAAGGTTTATAGCACAGAAAAATGCCCTTTGGCCCATTGAGTCTGTGCTAGTTAATAACTCACCCCTACCTATTCTAATCCCATGATCCAGACAGAATGATCCATTGTGCATGATCCATATAGAAACTTAGAAGTCATCCTCCCCTAAAAAGAGGTCTCCTGGAAGACAGTTCACTGTGCCAGTTATCAAGCAGAAGGGAATGTGAACGGAAAAAAAACTACTATGCAGCGGACTTTTCAGGCAGAAGTGCAGTTGAAGCAGGAAATGCAGTTCTCAGGACTGAAGGAGAGCACCAAGATAGATGCCCAATAAACACTGAAGGAACAGGAAAGCCAGTGCAATGAATGGATGTGAGGCTATGGTGGTTTAGTGGTCACTGTAACTGTAACCCAGATACCTGGATTAATATTTTGTGCATGATGTCAGCAAAAATGACTTTGTAGCTGTTGGATTATTCTAAAAGCTCCAAGTGTTTCAATCAGGGAAGCAAAACCTGTCATTCTTAACTATTTGGACTCTCTGTGACTCCTATAGAATAGAAGTTGCAGGTTTGGAAGCTGCTGCTGAAGGCGACTTAATTACGTTGCTGCAGTATATCTTGTAACTGCTATATACTGCTGTCACTGTGTGTTGGCAGTGGAGGGAGTGAATGTTTAAGATGATAGATTGCGTGCCAACCAAGCATACTTATTTGGCATGATGGTATCAAGCTTCTTGAGTGTTGTTTGAACTGCAAATATATCCGTTCATGCACCTTATTGATAATGGATAGGCTTTGTGGAGTCAGGAGTTGAGCTATCTGACCTGCTGTTTTAACCACAATTTTTACTTGACTAGTCATGTTTCTAGGAGGAAGTGAGGACTGCAGATGCTGAAGACCAGAGTTGAAAAGTGTGGTGCTGGAAAGGCTCAGCAGGCCAGCCAGCATCCGAGGAGCAGGAGAATCGACTTTTCGGGCATAAGTCCTTCTTCAGCCCGAAACATCGATTTTCCTGCTCCTCAGATGCTGCCTGGCCTGCTGAGCTTTTCCAGAACCACACTTTTCAACTCGAGTCATGTTTCTAGTCAATTCTAACCCCAGGATGTTGACAGTGCTGGGTTCAGTGATGGCAATGCCGTTAGATATCAAGGGGCGATGATTAGATTCTCTTTTGCTGGAGATAGTCATAGCCTGGCAATTGTGTGGTGCAAATGTTACTTGTCACTTGTAAGTCCAAACCTGGATATTGACCAGGTCTTGCTGCAGATGGACTGCTTTAGTATCTGAGAAGTTATGAATGATGCTGAATGTTATGCAATCATCAGTGAGCATACCCATTTCTGACCTTATGATGGAGAGAAGGTCATTGATGAAGATGATTTGGTCTAGAATATTACTCCAAGGAACTCCTGCAGCAATGTTTGGGACTAAGTTGATTGACCTCCAACACCCACAAACATCTTCCTTTCTGCTAAGCATGACTCCAGTCAGCAGGGAGTTTTCCCCTAATTCTCAATTACTCCTGTATGGTTGGGGCTTGTTGAAGTCACACTCTTGTCAAATGTTACCTTGGATGTCAAAGGCAGTGACTCTCACCCTGCCCCTAGAATTTAGTTATTTTATCAAGATTTGAACTAAGACTGGAATGAAGTCAGGAACTGAGTGAAATTAGCAGAACCAAACTGTGGATCGGTGAGCAATGTGTTGCTGTATAAGTATTGCTTGTTATCGCTGCCAAAGAGATTGTACTTCACTTTATGATCATTGTGAGTAGGCTAATGGGGGAGTAATTTTTCTGCCTGGATCTGTTCTGCTTCTTGTGGAGGGGATATACTTGGGCAATTTTTCACAAAGTCAAGCATATGTCATACTTGTAGCTAGAGAGAAGGGCTTGGCAAGGTGTGCAACTAGTTCTGTAGAATATTTCTTCAGCACTATTGTCAGGGCCCAGAGCTCCTGCAGTATCCAGTGCCTCCAACCATTTCTTGATGTGAATTGAATTGACTGGAGACTGACATCTGTGATGCTGGGGAACTAGGCTGAGATAGATCATCCACTTGGAACATCTGGCTGAAGATAGTTGCAAATGTCTTGCCAAATCTTATCTTTTGTGATGAAAATCTGGATTCCCTTATCACTGAGGATATGGATATTTATGGAGTATTCTCCTCTGGTTAGTTGTCTAATTCTCTGTGAACATTCATGATTTGATGATGCAGTGCTGTTTTAGTCATGGGATTTCTTAGCTTTGTCTATCTCAGTCTCTTTCCCCACTTTCAGCTGCAACAATCCTGTGTTGAATCTCCAACAAGTTGACACCATATTTTCACTGGAGGAGAAAGTGAGGTCTGCAGATGCTGGAGATCAGAGATGGAAATGTGTTGCTGGAAAAGCGCAGCAGGTCAGGCAGCATCTAGGGAACAGGAGAATCGACGTTTCGGGCATTAGCCCTTCTTCAGGAATGAGGGAAGTTGGTCCAGCAGGCCAAGATAAAAGATAGGGAGGAGGGACTTGGGGGAGGGGCGTCGGAAATGTGATAGGTGGAAAGAGGTCAAGGTGAGGGTGATAGGTCAGACTGGGGTGGGGGCGGAGAGGTCGGGAAGAAGATTGCAGGTTAGGAAGGCGGTGCTGAATTTGATGGATTTGACTGAGACAGGCTGGGGGGAGGGGAAATGAGGAAACTGGTGAAATCCGAGTTCATCTTGTGAGATGAACTCGGATTTCACCAGTTTCCTCATTTCCCCTCCCCCCAGCCTGTCTCAGTCAAATCCATCAAATTCAGCACCGCCTTCCTAACCTGCAATCTTCTTCCCGACCTCTCCGTCCCCACCCCAGTCTGACCTATCACCCTCACCTTGACCTCTTTCCACCTATCACATTTCCGACGCCCCTCCCCCAAGTCCCTCCTCCCTATCTTTTATCTTGGCCTGCTGGACCAACTTCCCTCATTCCTGAAGAAGGGCTAATGCCCGAAACGTCGATTCTCCTGTTCCCTAGATGCTGCCTGACCTGCTGCGCTTTTCCAGCAACACATTTCCACCATATTTTCACTTGCTGCTGTTGGCATGCCCTCCTGTACTGAAACAGGCTGATTCCCTATCATGATGGCAATAGTAGAGTAGGGGTATGTATTGAGTCATGATGTTGCAGATTGTGTTTGAATATATGATGGCCCACAGGATGGATGCCTAGTCTTGAGTTAATAGATTGGTTCAAAATCCATTCCGTTTCACACATTGACAGTGCCACACAATACATTTAGTCCATCCTGAATGTAAAGGTGGGATTCTGTCTCCATATGACTGTACAGTGGGTTTCACCTAACAATACTGTCATAAACAGATGTAGCTACAACAGGGAAATTGGTGAAGATGAGGTCAGGTATGTTTGTCCCCTCTAATTGGTTCCTTCACTACCTGCCACAGACCCAGTCTAGCAACCATGTCCTTTAGACTCAACCAGTTTGGTAAGTAGTGGTGCTACCGAATCACTCTTGGTGATGGACACTGAAGACTCCCAGGGTACATTCTGTGCCATTGCTGCACTTATCTCTTCTTTATGATATCCAACATGGAAGGGTGTTAATTTATCAGCTGAGGGCAGTAGGTGGTAACCAGCAGGAGGTTTCCTTGCCCATGTTTAACCTGATGCTATGAAACTTCCTGAAGTCTGGAGCTAATATTGAGGACTCTCAGGGCAACTCCCTTTTGACTGTATATCCCTCTTCCACCACCTCTACCAGATCTGTCCTTACAGTGGGCAAGTCACACCTAGAGTTGATGATGGTGCTTTCTGAAATACGGTATGTAAGGCATGATTTCATGACTATGATTTGTCTTGACTGCTGTGTGGGCCTGCTTTCCCAGTTTTGGTGATAGGTCTCATGTGTTAAAAAGGAGCACTTTGCAGCAACAACTGTATAGGTTGCGTCCCTGTCATTTCCAGGGGCTTGACTGATGACTAATCCAGTTTAATTTCCTTTCAACTTTGTAATAGTTTCTTTTAACAACTGAAAAGCTTTCTGGACATCTCAGGGGCCAATTAAGAGTCAACCATATTGCTATGAGTCTGTGGTCACATATAGTCCAGACTAGTAAAGGATGGCAGATTTACTTCCCTAAAGGACATCAGTGATTTGGATGTGTTATTACAACAATTGAAGAAGGTATCATGATCAGCATTACTGAGACTATCTTTCAATTTAAGATTTTAAATTCAATTTTAAGTCTGCCAGCAACTGTGATAGGATGTCAGCAGTCACCTGGATTAGGCGAAAGTGGGTACTACAGATGGTGGAGATTAGAGTCGAGATTAGAGTGGTGCTGAAAAAGCACAGAAGGTCAGGCAGCACCTGAGGAGCAGGAAAACCGATGTTTTGGGCAAAAGCCCTTCATCAGGAAAGGCCCGATGAAGGGCTTATGCCTGAAACGTCGACTTTCCTGCGCCTCAGATGCTTCCTGACCTGCTGTGTTTTTCCAGCACCACTCTATTCTTGACTCACCTGGATTAGCCCAGTGACATTATACATCCTATCATTGATCATACCCAAGCTGTTTATAACCACGCTTAATTGTTGTTAGATAAGGTCAATGTTCTCAAATTTTGCTCAGGCCATACTTTTGGATTATAATTTTGATTAGAGTGAAACATCTGTTCATTAAATCCACTACAATTCGAATACGTGGAGGCAAAGATTTGTGGCAAAGCGTTTTAATCCCCATCTCCAACAACAGCTGAACAGATAGAGAACCAGAAAATTGAGATGGGTTTAGGTAGGGGGGAGGTGGAATGCTTGTGAGAAAGGATCGAGTTGGAGATGCATAGCTTCGAGATATCCACACTCCAGGCAACTACACTAAATACAAATGGAGAATGAAAACCTTCCTTGGAGAGTGGAACAAGCCAAAAGAAATTCATGAATAAAACGCACAACACTGTGAATGCTCGTCGTTGGGAATATTAACGAAAAATGCTGGAAATATTCAGTAATCCTGACAGCATCTGTGAAGAAAATGAAAAACTATGGGATTATTTATGAATTCATGCAGTGTTTATATTTCAGATGAAAGTCATTATTATCTGCTGCACTAAACACCTCTCACAAGTAACTACAGGAAATATGTTTCTGTGAGGTGATGTACATAAGGTCTCTTTAGACTGCTCGCATGTCATAAGCAGCCCATACAGCAAGAAATAATTGACTGGGAGCATTCACCTCACACAACTTGTTTTACTATCTTATCTCAAATAATGAGGATCCATTAAATGTTAGCAGTCTGTTCAGAAGACAATGTGCAATTTAGATCATTAATTGGCTTTCCCATCCGTCAATGGGGTGCCAGTTATTGAACTCTGCAGTTATATCACTTACAGCCAAGACTGTATTGTTGAGCAAAGAATCAATACTTCCTTCTTTCTCCAAATTTATCGCACGGAGTAGATTTGGACGTTATTTATCTCCCCCTTGTGCTGTATCGATCCAGTCAGCACGCTTGTGAATGGAAGTTCTCTACAAACCCATTTGACCGTACATTGTTAAGATTCAGATTGAAAGAACCCCACCATAAATCAACTAGTTTGGAGTGTTTCTTTACAATGGAACATTTCCCGTGTTTCAGTGTTCACTTACTAAGAGGAGGATTGACAGCTCTGGAGATGGAGATGGATAATGTTCCACTTTGTAGTTGTACCTCAGTGAGAATATAGAGCATGTCCAGGCTACTGAGACATGTGTCAAATTAATCTTCTCAGTGGCTTGAAGGTCAATTCTTTTGATTATAAATTATAGCAATTGCAGTAGACTCACTTGATGAATATGGATTAAATACCTATGAGTTTCTGGATATTATTTTGGATTGCAGGGTCATGGTTACAACTTGCAATTGATATAGAATTTATGATCCATTCCAAAATTTTGTTATTCTTTTTGCCAGTTTCTTGTTATGTCCTGATAACTATTTATGGTAATTTTTCCACCATCACTCTCCATTGCACTTTATATTCGTACAAGTCTATCATAGTGTTAAGGGTTCAGATGGAGAGAAATTTGTTAAGTGTGTACAAGAACATTTTCTGATTCAGTATGTGGATGCACCTACTGGAGAAGGTGCAAAGCTTGACCTACTCTTGTGGAATAAGGCAGGGCAGGGGACTGAGGTGTCAGTGGGGGAGCACTTTGGGGCCATCGACCACCATTCTATTAGCTTTAAAATAGTGATAGAAAATGATAGACCAGATCTAAAAGTTGAAGTTCTAAATTGGAGAAAGGCCAATTTTGACAGTATTAGGCAAGAACTTTCAAAAACTGACTGGAGGCAGATGTTTACAGGTAAAGGGACAGCTGGAAAATGGAAAGCCTTCAGAAATAAGATAACGAGACTCCAGAGAAAGTATATTCCTGTTAGGGTGAAAGGAAAGGCTGGTAGGTATAGGAAATGCTGGATGACTAAAAGAATTGAGGGTTTTGTTAAGAAAAAGAAGGAAACATATGTCAGGTACAGACAGGATAGATCGAGTGAATCCTTAGAAGAGTATAAAGGCAGTAGGATTTTACTTAAGAGGGAAATCAGGAGGACAAAAAGGAGACATGAGATAGCTTTGGCAAACAGAGTTAAGGAGAATCCAAAGGGTTTTTTACAAATACATTAAGGACAAAAGGGTAACTAGGGAGAGAATAAGCTCCCTCAAAGACCAGCAAGGCAGCCTTTGTGTGGAGCTGCAGGAGATGGGGTAGATACTAAATGTATATTTTTATCAATATTGACTGTAAAAAAAGGACACGGAAGATATAGACCGTGGGGAAATAAATGGTGACATCTTGAAAAATGTCCATATTACAGAGGAGGAAGTGCTGGATGTCTTGAAATGCATAAAAGTGGATAAATCCCCAGGACCTGATCAGGTGTACCCTAGAACTCTATGAGAGGCTAGAGAAGTGATTGCTGGGCCTCTTACTGAGATATTTGTCTCATCGATAGTCACAGATGAGGTGCCGGAAGACTGGAGGTTGGTTAACGTGGTGCCACTGTTTAAGAAAGGTGGTAAGGACAAGCCAGGGAACTATAGACCAGTGAGCCTGACGTTGGTAGTGAGCAAGTTGTTGGAGGGAATCCTGAAGGACATGATGTACATATATTTGGAAAGGCAAGGACTGATTAGGGATAGTCAACATGGCTTTGTGCATGGGAATTCATGTCTCACAAACTTAATTGAGTTTTTTGAAGAAGTAACAAAAAGGATTGATGAGGGCAGAGTGGTAGATGTGATCTATATGGACTTCAGTAAGGCATTCAACATGGGAGAGTGGTTAATAAGGTTAGATCTCATGGAAGACAGAGAGAACTGGCCATTTGGAAACAGAATTGGCTCAAAGGTAGAATACAGAGGGTGGTGGTGGAGGATTGTTTTTCAGACTGGAGGCCTGTGACCAGTGAAGTGCCACAAGGATTGGTGCTGGGTCCACTACTTTTCATCATTTATATAAATGATTTGGATGTGAGCTTAAGAGGTAAAGTTAGTAGGTTTGCTGATGATACCAAAATTGGAGGTGTAGTGGATAGCAAAGAAGGTTACTTCAGATTACAAAGGGATCTTGATCAGATGGGCCAATAGGCTGAGAAGTGGCAGATGGAATTTAATTTAGATAAATGTGAGGTGCTGCATTTTGGGAAAGCAAATCTTAGCAGGACTTATACATTTAATGGTAAGGTCTCTGGCAGTGTTGTTGAACAAAGAGACCTTGGAGTAGAGGTTCATAGCCCCTTGAAAGTGGAGTCGCAGGTAGATAGGATAGTGAAGAAGGCGTTTGGCATGCTTTCCTTTATTGGTTAGAGTATTGAGTACAGGAGTTGGGAGGTCATATTGCGGCTGTACAGGACATTGGTTAGGCCACTTAAGGAATATTGTGTGCATTTCTGGTCTCCTTCCTATCAGAAGGATATTGTGAAACTTAAAAGGATTCAGAAAAGATTTACAAGGATGTTGCCAGGGTTGGAGGATTTGAGCTATAGGGAGAGGTTGGATAGGCGAGGGTTGTTTTCCCTGGAGCATTGTAGGCTGAGGGGTGACCTATTAGAGGTTTATAAAATCATGAGGGGCATGGATAGGATAAATAGATAAAGTCTATTCCCTGGGGTGGGGAGTCCAGAACTAGAGGGCATAGGTTTAGGTTGAGAGGGGAAAGATATAAAAGAGACCTATGGGGCAACGTTTTCACGCAGAGGATGGTATGTGTATGGAATGAGCTGCCAGAGGAAATGGTGGAGGCTGGTACAATTACAACATTTAAAAGGCATTTGGATGGGTATATGAATACGAAGGGTTTGGAAGGATGTGGGCCGGGTGCTGGCAGGTGGGACTAGATTGGGTTGGGATATCTGGTCGGTATGGACGAGTTGGACCAAATGGTCTGTTGCTGTGCTGTACATCTCTCTGACTCTACAACTCTATTCTCATACATAGTCATCTACTGGAATAGGCAGAAATAAAGTGTGGCCGAAGACACTGTCACACAACTCTGACAGTGTTGTACCAAGCAACGTTGTCTCTGAGAATGTATACTGGAATCCCACATAGATCTTCCCCTATCACACTTTCTTGTCCTGACCTTTCACTTCCTCTGTCACCCTCTCTTGCTTTCTCTGTGTCCCTATTCCCTCTTTCATTCTCTTTCCAACTTGTCATCTATAACATGCTCTCTCTCCATTTCTGTTTTGCCTTCATGTTCATTTCTCTCAGTCATTTCATACCATTTAACTCTCTTGCCCATTTTCTCTCTCTCTTTTCTCTGCCACTCTTCCATAGTTGAGATCAAAATAGGAACAAAAATAACGAAATGTTAATGTTAGCAAAGAATAGTATATCTGAGTAGACCAACTGATATCAAAATATAAAGAACGAATATAGAAAATGCTGGAGAAACTCAACAGGTCTGACAGCATTTGTAGAGAGAAAGCAGAATTAACATCAGAGTGAAAGATGCAGAACTGGTTATGAAGAAAAGTCGTACTGGCCTAGGAATACTAACTCTGTTCATCCACACTAACATCCATAGATGTTGCCTGATCTGCTGAGTTTCTCCAGCATTTTCAATGTTTCAAATTTCCAGCATCCACAGTATTTTGCTTTTATTAAAATTTAGGGAAATGGTCTCAGTACATCCCTCTCAGAAAACAAAACAGCTAATCTTTGTTACTGTAGGTAAAATTTATGATTCCCTACAACTGAAGAATATGTTGTGCATCATACAAACATGTATGATACAGACACTACCAATAAGGTTAACAATTCAATCCAATGATTCTGCTGGCCTAGAACTGGAAACTTAGGACTTTACTATCAGCCATATTATCCTATATTTCATCTTGCTCAGAGACATTTTAAATTATGTTTGATTTACTTGAGTAAAAGAGCGGTTGAATTATTCTATTTTCTATTTATGTTTTCAGCTGCATGTTTATCTAAGATTGTGATCACCTCGTTAATTTGAACATAGGAGTTGTGTTTGTAGCACCTCGTTTCCGAAAACGTCCCCTGAGGGAGATTGATGTTGTTAAACATTTGGTTTCTTCTGAGGTAATAATTCTACAATGACAATACTTATCATCCGTAGTCGCAAGGTTGAGACATTCAATAGCTCTAGGCCAATAAAGAGAGAGGCTACTCAACTGTATTCATCCATTTTCATTAGCTGAATGCAGCTACTTTTTGTTAGTGACTTGGCTGAAAAAAATGCTTTACCCACTGAAGCGGACAACAATGGGCTAAGCTGTGAAAAATTGAGGAAAGCAAGGAATGAAAAGAGTCAATTAGCTCTTGTAGTATTTGTATGACTTCAACCCCACAACCCTGGTGAAAGGGTAACTCTCACTCCAATATTACCAGATTACTGGCAGGTACCTACACATAAACGCGTAGATGTCTGATGAACTCCCCCAGCAGGCGTTTAATCAACTCAATGGGAATCAGGCATTTTGAATAGCTCTATAGGAGAGAGGCACTCACATTACTTTCTTCAGTTGACTTCACATTGGGCCAAGAAAATGGTCTTGTGACTGAACTTGTTTTGTGAGCAGCAATTTCTCATTTACTGGGTCAGTGGGAGTACAGAGTTTTTTGCAGTGTGAGTGGCCAAAGGAAAAAGAAACTAGGTAAAAACAATGACTGCAGATGCTGGAAACCAGATTCTGGATTAGTGGTGCTGGAAGAGCACAGCAGTTCAGGCAGCATCCGAGGAGCAGTAAAATCAACGTTTCAGGCAAAAGCCCTTCATCAGGAATACAGGCAGAGAGCCTGAAGGGTGGAGAGATAAGTGAGAGGAGGGTGGGGGTGGGGAGAAAGTAGCATAGAGTACAATAGGTGAGTGAGGGGAGGCGATGAAGATGATAAGTCGGGGGGGAGGGTTGAGTGGATAGTTGGAAAAGAAGATAGGCAGGCAGGACAAGTCATGGGGACAGTGCTGAGCTGGAAGTTTGGAACTGGGGTGAGGTGGGGAAGGGGAAATGAGGAAACTGTTGAAGTCTACATTGATGCCCTGGGGTTGAAGTGTTCCGAGGCGGAAGATGAGGCGTTCTTCCTCCAGGCGTCTGCCGGTGAGGGAGCGGCGGTGAAGGAGGCCCAGGACCTCCATGTCCTCGGCAGAGTGGGAGGGGGAGTTGAAATGTTGGGCCACAGGGCGGTGTGGTTGATTGGTGCGGGTGTCCCGAAGATGTTCCCTAAAGCGCTCTGCTAGGAGGCGTCCAGTCTCCCTAATGTAGAGGAGACCGCATCGGGAGCAACGGATACAATAAATGATATTGGTGGATGTGCAGGTAAAACTTTGATGGATGTGAAAGGCTCCTTTAGGGCCTTGGATGGAGGTGAGGGAGGAGGTGTGGGTGCAGGTTTTGCAATTCCTGCGGTGGCAGGGGAAGGTGCCAGGATGGGAGGGTGGGTTGTATGGGGGCGTGGACCTGACCAGGTAGTCACGGAGGGAACGGTCTTTGCGGAAGGTGGAAAGGGGTGGGGAGAGAAATACATCCCTGGTGGTGGGATCTGTTTGGAGGTGGCTGAAATGTTGGCAGATGATTTGGTTTATGCAAAGGTTGATAGGGTGGAAGTTGAGCACCAGGGGCGTTCTGTCCTTGTTACAGTTGGAGGGATGGGGTCTGTGGGCGGAGGTGCGGGATGTGGACGAGATGCATTGGAGGGCATCTTTAACCACGTGGGAAGGGAAATTGCAGTCTCTAAAGAAAGAGGCCATCTGGTGTGTTCTGTGGTGGAACTGGTCCTCCTGGGAGTAGATACAGCGGAGGCAGAGGAATTGGGAATACGGGATGTGGCTGAGTGTGGCTGAGCTACCGTTCCTTTTCAATTTCTGCAGTCTGTGTGCTGTAGGTAGACCGACAATGCTGTTCAGCAAAGAGTTCCAGGATTTTAACCCAGCTTTATTGAATTAACGGTAATATGTTTCCAAGTCAGGATGCTGAATGGCTTGGAGGGAAACTTGCAGGATGTGGCGTTTCATGTATCTGCTGCTCTTGTCCTTCTAGATGATGGGGGTTGTATGTTTGGAAGGTTCTATCTAAGGAGTGTTGGTGAATTTCTGCAATGCATCTTCTACTGAGCGTCTGTGGTGGAAGGAGTGAATATAGTGATAATCAAGCAGGCTGCTATGTCCTGGATATTATCAAGCTTCTCAAGTTTGGAGCTGCATTCATCCAGAGCAAATAGGGAATATCCTATTAAATTCCTGACTTGTGCATTATAGATGGTGGACAGTCTTTGTAGAGTCAGGACATGAGATACTTACTGCAGTATTCATATTCTCTGACCTGCTCTTGTAGTCAAAGTATTTAAATGGCTGATCCACTTCCATTTCTGGTCATAGTAGCCCCCAGGACATTATAGTGGGGGATTCAATGATTTCAAGGGATGATGGTTAGATCATCGCTTATTGGAGATGGTCATTTTTCTGACATTTATATGGCATTATTGTCACTGGCCACTTGTCAGCCCAAGCCTGGATATTGTCCAGACCTTGTTGCATTTGAACATGGTGTGCTTCAGTATTTGAGGAGTCACAAGCGGTGTGCAATAATTGGCGAACATCTACACTCCTGATCTTATGGTAGAGGGAAGGTCATTGTTGAAGCAGCTGAAGACAGTTGGGTCAAGGACACCACAGTGAGGAACTCCTGCAGAGTTGTCCTGGAGCTGAGATGACTGACCTCCAACAATCATGTTTCTTTGTACTCGATATGATTTCAACCAGCAGAGAGCTTGTCGCATGATTTCCATTGTCTTTAGTTTTACTAGGGCTCTTTGCTGCTTCACTCTGTCAAATGCAACTTTGATGTCAAGGGCTATCACTCTCACTCTCACTCTCACCTCTGGAATGCAGCTCCTTTGTCCATGTTTGAACCAAGGCTGTAATGTGGTCAGGAGCTGAGTTGCCCTGGCGGAACCTAAACTGGGCATCACTGAGCAGGTTATTGCTGAGCAGCTGCTACTTGATTGCACTGTTGATGACACCATCCATCACTTTACTGATGATTGAGAGGATAATGATGGGGCGGTAGTTGGTTGGACTGGATTTGTCCTACTTTTTGTGTACCAGATACACTGGGGCAATTTTCCATATTGTTGGGTAGAGCCGCTGGTTTAGCTGTATAGGAACATCTAAGTAAGATGGGCAGCTAGTTCTGCAGCATAGGTTTTCAGTACTATTGCTGGAATGTGGTCTGGACCCATAGCCTTTGTAGTATCCAAAGCTTTCATGTGCATTGAATTGAATTGTCTGAAGACTGGTCAAGATAGGTCATCGACTTAGTACTTCTGGTTGAAGGTTGTTACAAGTGCTGATGGGAGGGGCAAAACATGATCATCCACAGGGGGTTTCCTGACATATGCTTCAGCTGGTGCCATGAGATTTCATAGGTCCAGTGTTCATGTTGAGTAACTCCTAGGGATTTCCTTCCAACTGTGCCACCACTGACACTTGCCCATGAGACAGCTCGTGCACAGTGATACTATTGTCTGGTTCATTTTGTGTAAGGTATGATTCCATTAGTATGACTATGTCAGGCTTTGCTTGATTAGTCTGTAAGATAGCTCTCCCAATTTTGGTACTAGCTCCCAGATATTAATGAGGAGAACATTGCAGGGTCAACAGGGATATGTTTGCTGTTGTCGTTTCTGTTGATCCAACTAATTTCATTCTTTTCTTTAGGTTGGTTACAAGTGAATGGCTTGCTAAGTCAGTTCAGTGTCAACTACATTGCTGTGGGATCAAGGACTATGGGAAGAAGATAGCAGAATGGGGTTGAGAAATATATCAGCCATGATTGATGGGCTAAGTTGCCTAATTCCACTCCTGTACCCCACGGTCTTTTGTGTCGGGAGTTACATGTAGGCCAGACCAGGTGAGAATGGCAGATTTTCTCTCCTGAAGAGACTTAGTGAACCAGATAGGATTATATGACAATCGTCCCACAGGTCATCATGAGATTTTTAATTCTAGATTTTTATTGCATTCAAATTCAACCTCTGCTGTGATAGGGTTTGAACCGAAGCTGTCAGAACATGGGTTTCCTGCATCCCTGAATTACTAGTTCAGTGACAATACCACTAAAGCCATTTCTTCCTGTAATTGCTACAAAGTTGCTACTTTGCGGGCGGCACGGTGGCACAGTGGTTAGCACTGCTGCCTCACAGCGCCAGAGACCCGGGTTCAATTCCCGCCTCAGGCGACTGACTGCGTGGAGTTTGCACGTTCTCCCCGTGTCTGCGTGGGTTTCCTCCGGGTGCTCCGGTTTCCTCCCACAGTCCAAAGATGTGCAGGTCAGGTGAATTGGCCATACTAAATTGCCCGTAGTGTTAGGTAAGGAGTAAATGTAGGGGTATGGGTGGGTTGCGCTTCGGCGGGTCGGTGTGGACTTGTTGGGCCGAAGGGCCTGTTTCCACACTGTAATGTAATCTAATAATCTAATCTAATTTTGGACATCCAACTATGGAATAGCCATTGCAAGAGACATAAATGGGAACTAGAAACATTGTGAGTTTCTAACTTCATGTTTCCAGCTTAGTATAGCACTTGACGCTTGTTTTATGACAGAGATAATGTCTTTTTTCTGTTTTGAACAGAAAATGTTCTGTTGCAAACCAGATAAAATCCTGAAGTGGTTGCCATAGGAGATTCTGGATTAATACGAAGGTTGGCACAGACATTTTAGGATTAATATTTGCCTGAGAATGGAACGCTGTTTACTTCAGTGCTGAAAATATGCAGAACATTCCAAGCATAATCATTTTTAAACAATGTTTTCTTTCCTGTCATCTAAACGAATGTCCAAGTTGTAAGAGTAGCTAATATACATGGTAATTTGTGGCATATTTTAATAATCTACTTTATAATTTGCTCTCCTTCTGCTGCAAATTATTTACCTTGGAATGGATTAGTGATTCATACATCATGAATTGCAATGAGGGACTTCTTAATTACAGTTCGTGAATAATCAATGATAAACATTCCTAAATAAAATAATGGTTATCCCTTGTCATCAGTGAGTGGATTGGCAGTAATTAAATTCCACACTTCAATCTCATACAGCAGAATGTCTGTAATAGGGAAACAATGAGAATGTAGCTATTTATCTCGACTTTTGCAATTAAGAATTTGTGGTTCTTCCTGTGTGTTTTAAATGGAATGGTATATGTTTATTCCTAATGAGGGGAGAATAAAGGCCCCAGAAGTTGTTTAAAAGAAAAGCTTTGCAGGATCAATAGGGATATCTTTGCTGTTGTTGTTCCTGTTGATCCATGAACATTGCCTTCATATTATCCATAAGTGGCAAACTGGAAAATACAACTTATAGCTTACTGCGAAAAACGATCTTGCTAAATAAAATTCAATACTCCTCAAGATGATGTTGACAATGCAGCATATTGAGCTTATCTTCAATTTCACCGCCAAGAATCTCGGCAATTTCTCCTCCTGAAACACGTGTTACAGTTAAAGGGAAAAACAAATTGAAAACAGTGCCACATGAGAGTTCACTCTTGCTAAACGACCAATTGGTCTGAACTAAACCAGTGGACCAATAGATTAATTCTAACTGAAGAGAGAGCACCAGTTTCTAGACTTCTTCCCTATTTTGTTCCAATGTTTGAAACGTTTTGAAGGCAATTAAACTCATCTGTTTATTGGACCAGGCAGTGAGATACTTGTGGCCCACAAACGTCAGCTGTCTGACTCCTAATGATGCATCCTGCTCAACTGCATCGGTCAGCCAGCACTGACAGACAAAAAAATTCAGTAAACTTTTATACATTCAGTCACTGAAGCAAAGGTTCAGGGATGTTTAAAAATGGAGAAAAAAATTAGAGCGCTTTGTAACAATTGATTGAAATATCAGAATGTTGGGTGGCCTAGCTGTCAATCTCTTGTTACACTCGGTGAGCAAAGGTAAATGATACACTACATTGACAGGGTTAGATGGTAACAAAGTGCACTGTTGGCTCAATGTGCATTGTTGCATTGTTGTCTAAACTACTGTGGAGCAATATTATTTGTCTTCCCACTTCTTCAGCTCTCATGAAAATACTTTGTCAGAGACTGAATAAATGTTGGCATATTTTCCATGATTTTGCCTATTGGATATTGATGTTATTTGCAACATGATGGCCTATTCCACAGCTCTGTGGTCATTGGAATCTTAAACGGCAAGGCAGATCCCATCTGTCTAAATTAAGCAGTCAGCGTTCTCATCCAAATGTCCATTTCTATTTCTTTACTGACACAGTGGAGAAGAAGTCAGCAGCAAGATGTGGATGGGGTTGCCAGCAGCTAGGAGAAATAGAGAGGACTGCACATGCTGGAGAGTCACAGTTGACAAAGCATGGTGCTGGAAAAAAGCACAGCAGGTCAGGCAGCATCTGAGGAACAAGACAGTTGACATCTCGGGTATAACCCTTCCTGCTAGTGGGCAGGGTGGTTAAGATAGGTCTTGGAGGGAGTAGTGAAGGTAAGGATCAAGAAAGAAGGCACTGTTTATTAAGGACAAGAAATGCAGTACAAATGAGGAATACTGTCAGGAACAGAAGCCCATGTGATCAAGTGGTCTTGATGGCTATGAACAAATGAGATGGTAAGTTAATAAAAGATGCCAAAAAAACAAGAACCAAAAAGCTAGTGTGAATTTGGGTCAGTTGCCCCATCACATTATTAAAATTATATTTTCTTCAAATTAAAAGCAGACTCTGAAACATTTTACTGGCATCATAAAGGGCAGTTTTCAAGCACCTTTATGATGATTGTCTTGGTAGAGTGGTGGGGCAGTGAATTTGAAAACACTGTCATAAATGGGCTTAAGTAGAATTCAAAACTGGAAATCAGGCTTTTGGTGATTTTAGGTGATGGGGACAACTTTATGTTGCAAAACAAAATGTCCCCGAGAGGCTTTAAAAGGCTATAGCAAGGTTAATGACACAAGATTTGAAGAACAACTGAGGGATCAAGATATAGGGTTGATTTACCAATGGCAGGAAAACAATTGTGAAAATGCTTTGATTTTGTTGTTAGATTGTACATCAATTTATATTAAAGCTGCATTTTAGCAGAGACTATCAGGGAAAGTATTTTTATTCATCCTCTAAAAGAGGCAGTAACATTCTCAGAGTTAAATAAATATGGCTATGGTAAGCTCAGTAAGGTCTGGTTAATTAAAATTGAGTTGTCTTCAGTTCAAAGCAAAACCTAGCATGTTTGACTGGTATCATGAGGTGCAACTATCAGGCATCTTTATGAAGCGCATTTATTTGGGATGGGAGCAGTGAAAATTTTGTCATAAATGGGCTTAAAACAGAATTCAAAATTGGAACTCAAGCTCCTCTGGCTTTTAAGTATATTGGATAGGAAATTGGGCAGAATAGATGAATTGTCATTGCATCAGCAAACCTTATTTGGAAAATGTTTGCCTAATTGCTATTAGTCAATGTAGGGTCGCACACAAGTACAGCAGCTTCCCAAACAGAAATGGAGGAATTGGCAAAATCTAATTGGACAGTTGAATTGGTTAGCTAGATGCCATTTCTAAAGTATTAGAGTTGACTAAAGGTATGAAAAATCCTAAACTGGAAGATATTTTAGAGGCAATCAAAATGTTAAAAAACATTTAAAATGATGAATTGTATTTTGAAATTTCCATCATTGAGCGATGCCAGGAACATGAAGCTTATTGTTTTCACTGATGGCTCTTATACAAATCTCTGAGATGGGTTCTCAAGTGAGGAGGATTTATTAGGTATCCTGGGGGAAAGGAGGGAAATGTTGCCAAAAATGAAGCTTAAAAAAAATCAGAACCGTAGTTAAAAAGTATCTCAGTGGCATCATTTCTTCTAAGCTGTGTGTGTGTGCAACAGCTCCAAGGTTCTGTAGTAGGGTGAGGGTGATCATCATCCAAATCCACTGCCGTGTCTGGACCTCAGAGGCCTATTGAAAGGGAATGCAGCTTAACGGCAGACAGTCTTGCTCTGAGTGAGATTCTAGTTATGGCATTTTTCTTAATAAAATATTGGAAGAAATTCAGCAGCAATACATGGAGTGCCACATCAATAATAAGTCATTATGAAATAATATACAGAGGAACCTCGATTATCCGAACAAGATGAGTGGGCACTATTTCATTTGGATAATTGATTATTCGGTAAATCGGTTAAATGCTTTTCCTCTGGGGCGCGGAGTTTTTAAAGTCTGTTCCCCATTCAGGAGACAAGGCAGCAGCACACTGTGCGCAAGCCCCCGCCCCCCACAAAACCCCGTCCAACACCGCCCCTGCCCCTCCGATCACTCCCCAACGCTGCACCCGGCCCCAGCCGCCCGCCAAACCCCCTCCAACACCATTCCCCGATCCCCTCCCCCTGCACCCCCCTCCCCCCCCAGGTCCCCGGCTGCCCCCCAAACTCCATCCAACACCGTCCCTGCCCTCCCCCCCCCCCCCCGAGTCCTCGGCTGCTCCCCAAACCCCATCCAACACCGTCCCCAACCCCCACCCTCACCAACACCACCCCCACGCTCCCCCAGTCCCCCCCGGTTGCCCCCAAACCCCATTCAACACCACCCCTGCACCCACCAACCCCTAACACCGTCCCGACCTTCCCCGGCCCCAGACCCTGTCCAACACCGCCCCCATCATCCCTCAACACCGTGCCCCTGTCCGCCCTGACCCCCATCCATCCACTCCCCCAAACTCTATCCAACACTGCCGCCTGCCCCCCAACAATGCCCCTGACCCACTCCCACCTGCCCCCGAACCCCGTCCAACATCACCTCCCCACCCTCTCTCTGGAGCAGCCGGACTGGACACCAACAACAAGATGGATGCTGCTGCTGCTGCCATTTGGTGGATGAGTCTTCAAATCGCGCGCGCGCACACACACACAGACACATACACACACACACACACACATACATACACACACACATACACACACACACACATACACACATACACACATACATACACACACATACACACACACATACACACACACATACACACACACACACACAAACACATACACACACACACACATACATACACACACACACACACAATGTTTTATTGCAACTTTTTGATGGGACAATGTTGGAGAGATTATGTGGGGAAGGGGGGGTTTAGGGTACACTCCTGTGTAGAACTCCAGGGAAAGTGTGTGGAAACAGAGAGGGCTGGAGGTCAGTCATTTGGAGACGGTGCCTGTTTAATCACTGTAAACCAAAAGACGCGATCAGTGTTGGAAACACGTCGTTTGATGTAATGTTTCTATCAGGACATCGAGATCTCCTTCGGATAATCTGATATTCGGATAATTGATATTCGGATAATCAAGGTTCCTCTGTATATTTAACAACTTAATCAGATGGGTCAATGGGCCAAGAGGTGGCAGGTGGAGCTTAATTTAGATAAACGTGAGGAGTTGCATTTTGGTAAGGCAAACCAGGGCAGGTTTACACAGTTAGTGGTAGGGCCCTGGGGGGGGTGTTATTGAACAGTGAGACCTGGGGATGCAGGTGCATAGCTCCTTGAAAGTGATTGGCAGGGCGGTGAAGAAGACGTTTGGCACACTTGCCTTCATTGGTCAGAGCACTGTGTATATGAGTCGGGACGTCATGTTGCAGATGTACAGGTCATTGGTAAGGCTGCTATTGTGTAGAATTCCAGTCACCCTGCTACAGGTAGGATGTTGTTAAACTAGAAAGGGTATAGAAAAGTTTACAAGGATATAGCCGTGAGAGAAGGGGATAATCCAAGATGGAGAATAGAAATAAATTATGGCTGTAAGAGCTGATATTTTTTTTGAGGTATTTTAGGTGTTGGAGCTAGGAACAGTAATTACTGTTTTATACGCTGTTGCATTGTTTTGGAACTTTGGGAAAAAAAAGCAAAACTTTAAAAAGGAGGAAGAGAGTCAAAGGTAGAGACCACATGGTCAGTGAACCAAATGAGAAAGAAACCGACACTGCTGTCTGATACAACAGTGAATCTGCACAACTACTGCCTTTGCTGTTTGAGTTCAAGTATCTCTGGATGTCAGGGTGCATCTAAGAAAAATTAACAAACAGCGAAATTCAAGCTAACCTTGAAGGAACCAAGAGCTCACAGCACAGGAGCATTGTTTTTAAGTATAATCTTACTGCTCTATTTTCTTTGTAAATCTACAATAGTTTTGAGGGTCTTTGAAGGTTTGAATTGTACTATGTTGTGAATACAGAGGTAGAAAGGCTGATTTGGTTTGGCTGTCTGTCTCCATGTCATAACAATTAATTTATCATCAATCTGAGCTACAAATCTTCTCAAAAATCATTAACTATCTCTTTTAAGATCATGGAATAAAGTCCCAAATGAATCTGAAGACTTGTCAATTCATAGTAGTCAGTTTACTTAGTACCACTTTCCTATATTTGCGATGTCACTAAATTCCTCCACACCTTCCACTTCTTGATTTACAGTTATTACTGCAATGATTTTTTCTGTATCCCTTGTAATGAAGACAGAAGCAAAATACATGTTCATTTTGTCTGCCATTTCATTATCATCTGTTATTATCACTCCATTCTCACTCTTAAGACCAAATCTTTCAAGAGGATCCACATGTATTTAACTTACCCCCTTGCCACTTTCTTCCAAAAGTCACTGTGGGTATACTTGCATCACAAAACTGGTTTAAGAAGCCAGTTCATCATATTTGCTTAAGTGCAGTTGAGGATGGTAAGCAATGTTGGCCCAGCCAGCTGTGCGCACATACCATGTACAAATAAAACTAAACCAGGGGAAAATATCGCAACAAAAGAATAATAGAAAGTGAAAAATATTTAAAGGAGTAATCAATGGAGTTCAAGACAAACAGATTTCTCTAATAGCCAAGACTGAACAGACCAGTTATGGGACACCATGGCTGAATAAAGAATTAAAGGAAAAAATGGATTTGAAGGTTAAGGCTAAAAAGATATTTAGGTACTAAAGGTGAGTAGAATAAATGGGAAAAGAAGAAAAAGCTATCAGCAATGCAAGGAGACATTAGAAAATCAAATGATCAAGGAATGAGAAAAGATACAATGGTGGTTAATAGAAATATAAATAACAAAAGTAGAGTGCATGTAAGAAGAAAGATGCTAAACAATGAGCCCTCAGGCAACTGTCTGTGTGGGATTTGCACATTCTCCCCATGTCTGCATGGGTTTCCTCCTGGTGCTCTGGTTTCCTCTCACAGTCCAAAGATGTGCAGGTTAGGTGGATTGGCAGTGCTAAATTACCTATAGTATTCAGGGGTGTGGAGGATATATAGGTGCAATAGTCATGGGAAATGCAGGGTTACAGGGATAGGGTAGGGGGAGAGATCTGGGTGGGATGCTGATCAGAGGGTCGGTGTGGACTCATTGGGTCAAATGGCCTGTTTCCACACTGTAGGGATTCTATTCTATCAATTCTATTCTATCGTAGAGAATATCAGAGAAATGGCAGAAATATTAATCACCTCAATTTCTAATAAAGATGACAAAAAAGATATTCCATGACAAGAGGAGGTTAAAAATATTATTAATGCATTTAGGAGAGAACAGCAGAAAATAACTGGCAAACTAAGATAGGTAAGTGAAGAATAGACCCTGGTTTGAGATGGAATATATTCACAGATACTTAAGGAACGTAGCAAGGAGGTAGTAGAAGTATTCACTTATATGTTTAAACCTTTCATAGAAAAGGAATAATACCAGAGGACTGACAGACAGCTAATGTTATTCAGATAAAGATATAAAGGAAAATTGAACACAACAAAGGATGCATGAAGGGCTACGTTTTTGCCTTTCCTGTCAAGAGGAAAGACGATCAGAATCGAAACCAAAACACAAATGACTTCAAGACAACTCCCACACACCGCCACTCAGTGAACCCACTTATCCCCAAACACCACGTCTCCATCATTCTGCATTCCAAAATGCAACAAAATGAAATGAAATCAGACAACAGTGATATAGAGAGAAACAGAGTTACACTTCAGATCAATTACTTTTTGTCACATTGCAGCTGTGTTCTGTAAATAGAAAAACAGGAAAATAGAACTTAACGTATATACAGACATGTACGTAAACACACAACTTATATATTAAATGCCAGCAGTGGTTTTAATGTAATGAGAGATTGCAAGAGACTTATAAAACAGAGTAAAACTGAGATAAATAAGAGGTACTGGGAGATGCTAAAAGCTTCGGCAAAGAGTTAGATTTTATGGAGCTCCCTAAAGGGGCAACATGAGGTGTAGAGATAGAGGTTCAAGGAGTGTCTTTCAGTGTTGAGGGCACAGCCAGCATTGATGGAACAATCGAAACCAATTTATGCTCATCAACTGACTATGTAGATACAATTGAGCTTTTTGGAGAGACACTTACAAGATAAAGATAGATGGTGTCAGTGCACACGCCGAATTTGATGTATTTCTGTATGATGCTGACAAGGCACAGCATACAGACAAGAAATTGGAATGCATCAGGGCTAGAAACTGGGGTCATGAGAGGTAATAATGAGGGAGCATAAAAAGAAGTTACTGCAGGTGATTAGGGTCAGTGCTGGGACCACTGTTCTATTTTACTACGTCTAAATATGTTAGATCTCAGCGGAGAGAGTAACATTTCAAACATTGTCAATGATACAAAATTTGAAGGAGGGCAAATTTGAAGTTGATATAATTGACTACAGCAGTACACAGATAGGCTAGAAGAATGAGCAGACAGGTGATAGATAGAATTTCATATTGAGAACTGTGAGGTGATACATTTTGCATAAAGGATAGGACAAGGTCTTACAGACTTAAAAGCACAATTCTAAAGAGTGCAGGAACAGAGAGAGCTGGACCTGGATGTGCATTGATATTTGAAGGTTGCCTTTCTGAATAAAAGAAATTAAAGCCAGGGGCTTGCAAGGAGATGTAAAATAGTTGATACACTCAGAGATTTGTGCATGGGGTAAGGGGTGGTGATGTTGCATAAAATGTGTTATAATTGTGTGATAGGCTAATGACACATATACATCATAACAGGAAGTGATGCAATGTTACATCATCTTGCTGCTTCTTGTTCCTCATTGCAGAATGACATCACAGTAAAATGTTTCTGAAATGAAATTATTGTTTCCTAAATCTCAATAAACACTGTAAACGTTCTCTCGCAGCATGAGAACCAGAATATCATAAACAGTACTTCCTCATTACTGGTGCATCAGTAATGATTTTTATACTTAGGTTCCAGGAGAAGGACAATAACTGGAAGCCTTCTGACTCAAGGACTAGAGTATTGCCAACTGAGCTGCAGTTTTATAAGAGCATATAAAATAGGTGCACAAATGGATCACTCAGCCTTTCAAGCTGCTCCATTATTCAATAAGATCATGGTCAATCTGATTGTGCCATGTATTCCACTTTCCTGTCTGTCTCCTAAATCCTTGTCAGTGAAAATATTGTTAGACTCAGCATTGAATATATTTGATGACCCAGACTCCAGAGTTCATTGATGAAGAGAATTTGAAACAGTAATGACCCTTTTGAGAACATAACTTCCGCCACATCTCCATCTCAAATGGGAGACTCTTCTTTTGAAACTGTGCCCTTAATTCTAGACTCCCCCACAAGGTGAAATATCGATTCAGCAACGGCCCTATCAACATATCACCCCAACACCATATGTTCTTATCTTGTGTAGTAATCCCTTCCGTGACATCTCATTGAATATTGACATCAAAATACAATGCAATGTACTGGTTCCCCTTTATCTACCATGCTTGTTATTTTCTCAAAAATATTAGGCAAATTTGCCAACACAATTTTCCTTTCATAAAATCATGTGTGAGTGCATTATTATTATATTCTAAAATTCTAGCTGTTTGTTTAATAAGGTATTCTAGAGTTTTCACAATGATGAACATTAAGATAACTGACCTGAGCAATCCTGTGTATCTTGATGGAATTCGGGGAATATCATTTGTTTTCTCTTCCAAACTCTTGGGACTTGTTACACACTTATTTTTGGAATCATATTGAGAATAATATTCATTCCAACTTTCAGGGAGGTTAGGAGAGCAGAGGAGAGAATATGGTGCATGTAGATATAGATTGGAATTATTCAGGAAGGGAAGATGCTTGGTGCAGAGGGTGAAAGTGTAAAGCAGTAGTTCAGTGAAAAAAAAGCATGGTGCTAATTGAGCATAAGTTAGATGACCAGGATTTTAAAGGTGAGGTGAAAAGCTTGCAATAACATGAGGTGCTCAAGCTGCATACACACACACACAGCCCCATTTTAACCTTTTTAGTGTGATTTTTTAAAAATTATATTGGTATATAGGTTAGACAATTTAGCAGCTCATTATTCCCATACTTTTGAGTGGAGCCATAAAACACACTGAATATTGACTGGGGATTATACCAGAACCAGCAACATGCTTAAAGAATGACGGGCTTAACTTGAGGCTGCTCTGCTGGGTCAATTAATTAATGTATCAGAACATTGTGACACCGTGAGGTTACCATTGCTCCTCTGCTGGCTGAGATGAGCTGCTCATCTTATGTCGGTCAACTAGAATGTCATCAACTTTCACTTATATAGTTCCTGAGTGTGATGATATGTCCCAAGGTGCTTCAGAAGAGCACAATCAACTGACACAAGCTAAAGAAGGATACATTGGAATAGCTGATTTAAAACTTAGTGCGCAAGGTGGATTTAAAGGATCACCTCTCTCCAGATGAAAAGTGCGACTGGAACAGTGCCTGGGTGAGCAGAGTAACTGAGAGTTTGCAGGAAGTGCAGGATCCATGCTTGCTGGATGTTAGGACATTGTAGGGGCAAATACATGAAGCAGCTATTTGCAAACACCAGGTACATTTGCAACTTTTTCACCGCATGTTTGCTATGTATAGAGAGTGAAGGTGCTAAGGGGTCAGTTGCTGGTCGAAGGTGATTTGTTAAATGCCTTCGGCCCTTACAAATTGAATTTGGCCACCTCAAGCACATGGAAGCCAGCAGCAATGACGTTACAAAAAGACCAATGCTGGCTGAAGGGGAATCATTATTCATTCAACTTCCAAGGGTCCTGTGCGAGCCACTCAACATCGCTTCATTATCTATCAGGTAGCTGTTATGATGGACTCTATGGAATGCAGTGAGAGGTTGAGCATTTTGATGTAGTGCTGGATGTTGGGGCACAGCTAGCAATCCCTTCTCGATGACAATGAGTAGGCCCCTCGGCCAGAGCAGCACTTTCACCAAGTTGCTGCAGAAGCCAAGCCTGAATATGGATGTACGATGGAGAATATGTTAAAGGGGCAGCAGATCTCACCATCTGCAGAATTGTGCTCATCCCTCATCTTCAGGGTACATCATCAATGACTGCTCTGAGATCTAAGAAACTCTTTCGCTCCTTCTGTTCCTATTGTAGGTCTTTTCCAATGACAGTGAAAAGCCCCACTGTCAAGGGGATGTTGGACTCTGTGGCTGCTTTCCAAAGAAAGTGAAGATGGATGCAAGAGGTCCAGAGCCGACTGAGACCTACAGAGGCTGAAGGGCACCCGGCTCCAGGAGAGGCGGCTGCCACTGAATTCCTCAGGTTGTGTGGGGTACGCAGGGAGGCCCGTGGTTTTCTGGCTCTCGGTCTGCTTCCTGGGGAATGAGTGAGGAACATGACCAGCACAGCTCTGTATGTCTGGAGGTGCTGTCCTCTCGCAGACACTGTGAAAATTACTTATGCTCTAAACATCTGGATTTTTCCAGGGTCAATTGGGTTCATTTTGTTTCCCTATTACCAGATCAAGGCAGTGGCTGGACATTGAATCCTTACAGTGTGCTTAAGGCCCTTCGGCCCAACAAGTCCACACTGACCCTGAGAAGAGTAACCCACCCAGACCCATTCCCGTACCCTATTCTGCTATATTTACCCCTGACCAATTGGCAATTTAGCATGGCTGTGAAGCAGCAGTGTTAACCATTTAGCTACTGTACCACCCCCAGATTCAGAAATGTAGCTGGCTTCTTCCAGGTACAGGGTGCCTGTGACTGCACATAGAGAGGGACGTATCGCCATGTTGCAGAATTCATCAACAGGAAGGGGTTTCATTTCATGAATGTTCAGGTGAGTGGAATGTTCACCATTACCACTTACTGTACCCTGGCATTCACACATCTGTACACTGGAACACTCCCATGTACCTGATTTGTTTGAGGGTCCTTGAGGTTTTGAGGCCTAGCAACATTGGTTACTGGGGCGGGGGGTTGGGGGTGGGGTTGGTGTCAGTAGAGGGGGGGGCAAGAGCTACCCAACTGTGACCTTGGCTCACAAGGTCAAAATCATACGACACCAGGTTACAGTCCAAGAGGTTTATTTGAAATCACAAGCTTTCAGAGCCTCGCTCCTTCTTCATGTGCTAGCAACACACAACCCACTGACCAATGCAGGGGTGCTGTGAGGCAGCAGTGCTAACCACTGAGCCACCGTGCCGCCCACCTGGCTCCAATAGGTGCGAACTGGGTGCAGCAGAGAATTGAAGACTGTGAATTATTTCTTGGTCATGATACTGAAATCTAGTTTGCACAACGGGATTGAACTTCAGCCCCTCCTGGTTTCGTTTGCGTTCCTTTGAATTTCGGTAAATCAAAGCTTATGCTTGGAATTGTCCAATTACTTGCCTGTATGTGACCTTTCCCGACTGGACGGACTGCAGGTATACAATGGGGACAGAGTAGCACTGACTATGTTCAGATGCTATTAGTTACAGACGGGTTAAGTGTACGCTCTGGTTAGTAAACAGCAATGAGAGTGAGTGAATGGAGTTGTGTGTGCAAACGAGAGTGGCAGTGCCATCTACATGACGTGGCTTCATGTCTGCAGTGCCACAAAATGTTCTCAGTGACAGGTACCGCCAGACTGCCAACAGTTGTCTGAGTGCACAGCTCCTTTTTAAAGATGGCACGGGCACAAGGGATACTGGTCTGTGGGAACATACCCAATGAATGGCGAGTTGTTCTAGGAAACAGTGCGTGTTAAGATGGGGTAAAAGTCAGATGGAAGAGGAGCAGGGTAGGTAACTAATGTGGTGAGTTTGGCAGGTTAACCATTAGATCTCATGGATAAATCCTCCAACAAATTAGACACACTTTGGGCTCTGTGAAAACGAAACATAAGATTCCGCTCGTTATCATTGTCAATAGAAAACAATTTGGGATACTGGGGTACATTAAGTGAAGGGTAATAAAATATTGATAATAAGAGATCTATCCATCAAGGCCTTACAAGGATGAAGAGAAGGAGAGGGGCCCCGTTGAAGATTCTCCAGCCATGAGTTTTCTGGGAGCAATGCTCATAAATTTGTATGAGTCAGAAGCAATGGCTCAGGTTACTCAGATTCATCAATAAGTTGGTGATCGACCAATGCCAACTCTTCAATCTGACCTGGTGCCTTGCACCAGGGGGATGATTACTCTGGCAGTGGCCATAAAAACAGAAAACACTATAAGTGCTCATCCCATCAGGCAACATATGCGGGAAAAGAGCACGTTTAATACTTCCGGTTGATGGTCTTTCTTCAGAACTGTCCAACAGATTTGAGGTGCTTGTACCCTGATTGGAATAAGGTGGAGGCAGCAAGATGAATGAGCAAAATGACTGTGGTAGCATGGTAGATGAGGCCAGTCAAGCAGGGGTTCTAGATATGAATGGAGTGGTAGGAAGGGCAGTATTGTCAAGGAATTGCTAACTATCCGCAGTCTACATTGAAATACCAGACAGCTGTGCTATTTGTCCAATGCCAGGATTTGGAATGTCTCCTCTGGGCCAGCAAGAACCCTGCACTGGGAGGGGAGATTCCAGTGGTCCTGAGTGCAATTAGGTACCAAAGATATAGGTAGGACAAGGACACCTCTTCAAAGCATCTCTGCATTTAGGGGCGGCACAGTGGCTCAGTAGTTAGCACTGTGCCTCGCAGAACCAGGGAACCAGGTTCAATCTCAGACTTGGGCAACTGTCTGCGTGGAGTTTGCCTGCGTTGGTTCCCTCCTGCAGTCCAAAGATGTGTGGGTCAGGTGAATTGGCCATGCTAAATTGCCCATAATGGTAGGTGCATTGGTAGGGAGTAGGTGAGTGAGTCTATGAGGGTTACTTTTCGGTGAGTGGGTGTGGACTTGCTGAGCAGAAGGGCCTGCTTCCGCACTGTAGGGAATCTAATCTAATCTAAATTTACAATGAAAAACCTCAAAGGTACAACCTTTGGATTATTACCCATGTCACGAGCAAAGGGTAAAGATGATTAAAGATTTACATGCATGTCTCAAAGGTTGGTGTCAAAGAAATGGGTTTCAATTGATGTTTCAATTCGTGAGGCACTGGCACCAGTACTGGGGTAAGTGAGAGAGATTCTACTGAGATAGACTTCAACTGAATCGTACTTGGACCGGCATTGTGACAAGTTGTGTAGCAAGGGAGGAGAGGGGACTTTAAACCAAATAATAGAGTGAAGGATCAAGTGTATATGTGCACACTAGCACATGAATCACAAAGAATTAGTGTGCAGGTACAGCAAGTGATCGGGAAGTTGAAAAGTGGTTGGTTAATGCAATGAGAATGGAAGATAAAAGTTGGGATATTTTGCAACAGTTGTGTACAGTATTGCTGAGACCGCATCTAGAGAGTTGTGTCCAGGTTCTGTCTCCTTATTTAAGAGAGAACAGAATTGCATTAAAAACAGTTCAGAGAAGGTACACTCGAACAATTCCTGGGACGAGAGACTTGTTTGGTGAGGAAAGTTTAGACAGCCCCTCATTTTCCTTAATGCACTCATCCAAGAAAGGTCAACACGATGAGTTTGGTAGGTTGACCAAGAAGCTACCTCTAATCAGCTGGTTCTGTGTTGAGCAATATTACATTTTTAACCTATTGAATATAAAAGAGCAGAATATTTAGCCGTATTGTTTCCAGAGGGAGGAGATTAAAAAAAAAGCTTTCTACAATGGCTGAAGGACACCCAACCAGTTTCCAAAATTAGTTGGCATCTCCACCTCACTACACATTGCCGACATTATTAAACTCATAGCTCATATCTGATGAGGATAGGGCAGGAAATGCAACAGCTAATTAACATTTATAGGCTGCGAACAGTTGAAGCCAAAGTAATTACTGGTTGGACGAAGAAAGCAATACAGAGTCTGGGTCTCATTACTGGTCTATCTCCTAATGGACTTCATAATACAAATTTCTGGTGCCAATGTTTCCAGACGGGAGCCTCTGGAATCTGCTTGTTTCTACAGTTTCAGTGAAGCTGAATAGAGCTGCTGATGACAACCACATAAGGGAGTTGGGTAGAATGGTCACTGCTGCCAGTTAATCTCTTGCAGCCACCTACTGTTACTGGCCTGGTTCAGACCATTTCTTAGAGAAGTAGGCATCAATGCCCAAGCTGTGAAATTCAGACCAGCAGCACTACTAAAGCCAGATGACCCCATGAATGGGGTGCACAATGCCTCCATCCATTCCTGGAGCTCCAAATAGTACCTGATGGTGGGAAGGCCATACACACACCCACAGTGGGTAGTGAAGTTGGAAAGGTATCAAGGTTGGGAATGAGGGATGAGGAAGTCAGGAGGTCAGAGTTAGCGCCTGGGGTCAGGAAGGAGTCAGAGGAGGGTCAGGAGGTATTTAGGAGGTTAATGGGGATTCTGGAATTTAGGGCAGGTTTCTAGGTAAGGAGGGAGTCAAATGGACCAGGAGGTATTTGGGGAGCCAGCAGGAGAATTGAAGAAAGGAGTTGGGGGCAAGGGACTCTTCAGGGCATAGAGGGCTTAGGGATATCATGAGAACTGGGAAGGGGGTCAGGATGACTCTGGAACTCAGTGGGGAGTAGACAGGTATTCAGGGATGGGCAGGGGGGCAGGGCCAATTCAGGTATTGTCGGTTGTCAGGAAGGAGCTAAGGGGTCAGGAGGAACTTCAGGGAAAATCGGGATTGGTCAGGAGTGATGGTCGGGGCTTAACCAAGTGGCAGTCCAGGTAAGTAAATGAAAACAGTCTAAAGTACTTTCTCAGAGTGTCCAAAGATGAAAGAGAATTGCCTAATGGAAGTTCAAACAGAATTTCCACAGTATCAGAGTGTTGTGCCTTTTGATGGATCTCAACATGTAGCTCTGAATATAGATCTGGTCTCAGAGTTCTAAAAATTGGAAGTTCTAGGACATTTCACCATGGTGACTTTTCATCACAATCATTTTGGATTTTGAATATGCACAATATTTTGTGCTTACTGTAGAAATTTGGAACTTTCCCTCTGTGATAGATCCACTGTAGTGTTCAAGACTGAAATTAATAAGATTTTTCTCAGATTAAAATATCAGGAGATACGGAGCCAAGACTAATCGGGTTAAGATTAGTCCGCCATATATTACTTGAATGGCAGAGCAGATTTGAAGAGCTGAATCCTATGTTTGTACATGCATTAATGTAGACCTGTACAAATCAATGAGTAAATGAAAGGCTCCAAAAGTCATTGTACAAAGATCAAAGGATCTAGCAGCTTTAGTAAGTGGTTCTTGTTTCTATAGCAATGGCACACAGTCAAATGCAATCTATTTTGTGAATGGCTTTCCTTTAACCAAAGGCTTGTTGTGACATTTACAGCAAAAGAAGTCCCGCTAATTCATGCTTAATTTCAAGTTCTGGTGACCAATAATTGATTAGAGGGAAGTGTACATATTGGGGAACGTTGCTTTAATGTTAATTGAGACCTTTAAAGTTCATGTAGTGTTCTGGCATTGTCTAAGGTCAATATCTAACAGGCAGACCCTGGGTATCAATGATACAAGGCATACTAAATTCTCCAGGATTGCAAAAGATGTCTCATTAAAAATGCTTTCAATTTTGTAGGACTACATGATTGTTGAGTGATTTCTGTCATCAGCAAAGAAATGAAACTGTCTGGTTGGAACCTCTAATCATTGATTAAATGCTCCATATGCTATTTGCTCTGTTCATGCGAGATTCACATTTGAACAATTGTTTCCGTGGCTAAGATTCAAAACCTTAAAAACACTTTGTTTTTAACACAAATGCATACAAGTTGCAAAGAATAGAAATGTCCCAAGTGGGATGGTTACAATCAAATATGAGGCAGTTATTTGTTTTTATTCACCCTTTCATCCACATTAATTTTGCTGTCAGTAGTAAATGAATTCACGCATTTGGAACATTAGGATATAATCAGGGAAATTAAGTAGTTTCATAACAAGAAATGGAGCACTCATCCTTTGGGAATGAACTATTCTGGACTTCCACTAGCAATGCACAAGATTTTCCAAGGTTTGTGGTCATCTCATAAGGAACATGGTTTCTGCTACAGATTTCACAGAAATAGAGCAGCCATTTCAGGGTTGACAGAAGCCAACAAAATGCCATCGGCCTATGCTGGGTAAAAACCTACTCCTGCCCCCATTGTTGCCCAGCCTCCATCCAAAAGAAAATTGCACTCGGAAAGGGATGGATGATCTTTGTTCTGGATGGCAAGAGAGGGAACTGTGGCCTCTAACGAAGAATCAGGTTTGACTGTGATGTCCCTCATTGTCAAGTGCAGCAACCCTGATGGAACAAGGCCAGTAAGAGGACCATATGCACTCTTTCCCCAAATTCCATTTCAATTATTAGAGTAGAGTCATAGAGGCATAGAGTAATACAGCATGGAAATAGGCCCTTCAACCCAAACTGGTCCATGCTGACCATGATGCCCATTTAGCTAGTTGGTCTTAAAAATATTCAAGGACTCTGGTCCCACTGCCTTTGGAAGAAGAGACTCCATTTCCCTTTATCTTTGTTTTAAATGGGTGATCTCTTATTTTAATGCAGTGACCCCTAATTCAAGGTTCTCCCATAAAAGGAAACATCCTCTCTGCACTTAACCTGTCATGACCCTTTAGTTTCTTATACTTTTCAATAAAACTGCCTCTTACTGTTCTAAACTCTAGTGGATACAAGCCCACCTTATGCAACCTTTCCTTATAAGATGACCTGCTATTCCTGGTAGCAGTTTAGTAAACTTTCTCTGAACTGCTTTCAACTCATTTACATTATCCCTTAAATAAAGAGACCATAGTGATCACAATATAACTGGTGTACTTTCGTATTCAATTCCCCCACTTGATAAATGATAACATTCTATTAACTTTCCTAATTACTTACTGAACATGCCGAACTAACCTTGTGCAATTCTTGCAGTAGGACATCTAAGTCCCTCCACATTTCAGAACTTTGCAATTTCTTTCAATTTAAATAACTGATAATTTAACATTTTACCACACTGTACTCCATTTGCCAGATCTATGCATACTCCCTCAACCTATCCATACATCCCTTTGCAGTCTCATAAAGTCCTCTTCCCAACTTACCTTCCTACCTATCTTTGTGTCACCAGCTAATTTGACAACCGTGCCTTCTGTTTCACGTCATTTATATAAATTGTAAACAGTTGAGGCCCCAGTACTGAGCCCTCTGGCACACTACACATTACATCTTGCCAACCAGAAGATGACCCATTTATGTCTAATCTGTTTCCTGTCATAGAGGCATTGTGTCATACAACACGGAAACAGACCCTTCGGTCCAACCAGTCTATGCCGACCATAATCCCAGACTCAACTACCCAGACCTGTGAGTGGCCCATATACCTCCAAACATTTCTTATTGATCTAATAATCCAAATGTCTTTTAAATATTGTAACTGTACCTGCATCTACCACTTCCTTTCATCTCGCTAATCTTCTATCCATGCCAAAATCCCTGCATTTGAACATTTTATTCATTTTCATATGACACTTTAACAATTGCCTTCTGGAAATCTGAATATGTCCTCTGCTTCCCCTTCATCCACAACATATGTTACTTCTTCAAAGAACTCTACACCATGTTGACTCTGCCTAATTAGCTGAGCTTCCCAACATGCCCTTCTATAATATCTTTAATGAGAGCTTCCATCTTCCCATTGACAGATGTTAAGCTAACTAGCCTGCTGTTTCCCACTTTCAGTTTCTTTTTTTTGAATAAAAGTTACATTCATTATTTTCCAATTTAATGAAACCTTCCAGGAATCTAGGGAATTTTGGAAAATGAAAACCTAAGCATCAATGATCTCACTAGCTACTTCTTTTAGACCCCAGAGATTTGTTAGCTTGAACTTCCAACAATTTTCTTAGTTCCATCTTCCAGTTATTGTAATTTTCTTGAGTTTCTCCCTACCTTTAAACTTCCTGATTTACAGCTATTGCTGGAAAATTACCTGTCTTATCAACAAAACAAAATATACACGCAATTTATCTGCCACTTATATTATTTCCACGCTCCTATTATTTCTTCCTTTATACTCCAACCCACCATGTTGTTATTATTAGGGGCATATAGTCCAGTTTTACAATTAACTTCTAGCCATCTCTACCCAAAATGCCACGACATTCTGGGTTTCTGAACTTGGGCCATCCCTCGCAACTCTGTTAATACAATCATTGATTAACAGAGTCATTCCTCCACATTTTCCAAGTTTCATGTCCTTTGTAATGTCCTGTACCCTTCAATATTCAAATCCCTTTCTGATGGCTGTCATAACATGCTCATTCATTTCTATTTGCACCATCAGTTCATCAATTTCATTTTAAATGCTGCATGAATTCAGTTACAGAATATCTAATTTTGTCCTCTCATGATTTTCAGAATCACAAGTCTTGCAATTTCATTGTAAGCTACCCTTTCAACAAGTGATCAGTTAATTAAAAGTGTTGTTATTTAAGTTAGGGAACTGAAGGATGTTGGACCTTTATCCATTAGAAACTGACGTTTTACCTGGGATTTCCCCCATTTGTGATCTCTGAAATTGAATCATTAACCTGGCCATAATCTTTTACAGTCATGACAATGGAGGAACCCAATGAAAGGAACAACTCAATCTGAATGTCAACCGAAACCTGTGCTTTGTAAAATGTTTTGGATATGAGCTCAACATTGCTGGTACTGGCAAAACAAAAAAACAACCTGATTAAATGTTGCCAATCTCCCTTTATCTTCAGCATAGGGCTGTGGGAATGGCTGGTTCACATTCCACAATCCAGGTAGTCATTTGATTCAATGATAATTGGATTATTAAAGAATCACAGCAAAACAATCTCAGTTGGTCTACAATAGACCCAACCATGAGATGAGAAAAAACCCAGACTTAGAGAACCATTATCAGAAGTGTGTTGGGTATATACCAGACATAACTGGGGCAAGGATATTGAATCTAAAACTTGTTTCATATCTTGTCAGCATGTGACTGTGCATTCCTTATAGGCTCCTTACTGCCTGTGATGATGTGATGGCATTGGCATCTTGCCCATGCCAACTACTGTGGATGGAGGGTGCAGGTAGTCACTGGCCATGGAGCATACACTGAGATATTGGCAAATTAAGGCCAACATGGGGGCTTAGAGAAGATGCTGGTGAGCTACTGTCCCATGTGACCATTTTAAGTCTGGAATTGACGCTGTCTAGTTTCTCCTCAGTGCCTGCGGAGAATTGTGAGCTGCAAAGAAACAAGGTAAAATTAGCTCCTTACTGCTTACTGGTGAGATTCCCTTAAGGGGAAATCAGACTTTCTTTTCTGAACACCGAGAATCAGATTTTTTTCATTCTCATTGTATTCTCCCATATCTCTGTCCGTGCCCCAGAAAAGTTATGCACAAGTTCCTAATTGCTCAATGCTCAGATCATTAATGTCGCATGGAAAAGCATCAGGACATTGGGAAAAGAATCCGGAGAAGTTTAGATGCTTCTATTATTTTCAGAATGACTTAACTATTTTGCAACTTAAGTACTGTACTGCGGGTTGCTTCATGCTGGGAGACTACAAGCTGATAATGTGGTGTTCTGCATCGTTCAGAGTGAACAAGAATGCTTTCAGCTCTCTGCTGCTTACCGGTTTGATAATAAGGTAGGCATTACTGCTATAAAATACCCATGGCACACAGAAGGAAGAGAAATTTTCATTTCACTGAACACATTGATCTTTTTGTAGGAATTACCTTTGTGGTGTGCTTCCATTTAATGTATTTTGGAGGCATTGTAACACTAAACAAGAAACAATACTTTCCTTTAACCTATTTTTTGCCCAGTAACTGTATATACAAAGAACAGAGAGAACAAAGAAAATTTACAACCCAGGAACAGGCCCTTCAGTCCTCCCAGCCTGAGCCGATCCAAATACACTGTCTAAACCTATCACCCAATTCCTGAGCATCTGTATCCCTCTGCTCCCCATATAATCTTGCATCTGTCCAGATGCACCTTAAATGAATCTACCATGCCTGTCTCTACCAACTCTGCTGGCAATGCGTTTCAGGCATCTACCTCACTCTGTGTAAAGTACTTGCCACATATATCACCCCTTAAACTTTCCACCTCTCACCTTGAACGCGCGACCTCTCGTTATTGAATCCCTCCCCTAGGAAAAAGCTTATCTCTATCTACCCTGTCCATACCCTTCATGATTTTGAAGACCTCAATCAGGTTCCCCCTCAATCTCCTTTTTTCTAATGAAAACAATCCTAACCTACTCAACCTCTCTTCATAGCTAGCACCTTCCATACCAGGTAACATCCTCGTAAACCTTGTCTGCACCCTCTCCAAAGTGTCCACATCCTTTTGGTAATGTAGCAACCAGAACTGGGGGATGGGGAGCAGCCCAAAGTCGTGATCCACATTGGCACCAACGACATAGGTAGGAGGAGGGCTGAGGATGTTAGGCAGGCTTTCAGGGAGCTAGGTTGGAAGCTCAGAGTTAGAACAAACAGAGTTGTTGTCTCTGGTTTGTTACCGGTGCCACGTGATAGAGAGTCGAGGAATAGGGAGAGAGAACAGTTAAATGCGTGGCTACAGGGATGGTGCAGGAGGGAGGGATTCCGGTATCTGGATAACTGGGGTTCTTTCTGGGGAAGGTGGGACCTCTATAAACAGGATGGTCTTCACCTGAACCTGAGGGGCAGCGGTATCCGTGGGGGGAGGTTTGATAGTGCTCTTGAGGGGGGTTTAAACTAACTCTGCAGGGGCATGGGAACCTAGACTGTAGCTTTAGGGTTCAGGACCTGGAGTGTAGGGAGGTTAGGAACATGGCATCAATCTCAAAGGAGGGTGCCTGTAAACAGGAAAGTGTCTTGAAGTGTGTATACTTCAGTGCAAGAAGTATACGAAATAAGTTAGGTGAACTTGCAGCGTGGGTTGGTACCTGGGATTTCGATGTGGTGGCTATTACGGAGACATGGGTAGAACAGGAACAGGATTGGCTGTTGCAGGTTCCAGGGGTTAAACGTTTTAGTAGGGTCAGAGGTGGGGGTAAAAGAGGGGGAGGTGTGGCATTGCTTGTCAAAGCTAGTATTACAGCGGTGGAAAGGACGATGGATGAAGACTCGCCATCTGAGGTAGTTTGGGCTGAGGTTAGGAATAGGAAAGGTGAGGTCACCCTGTTAGGAGTTTTCTACAGGCCTCCTAATAGTCCTAGAGACGTAGAAGAAAGGATTGCGAGGATGATTCAGGAAAAGAATGAAAGTAATAGGGTGGTTGTTATGGGGGACTTTAACTTTCCAGATATTGACTGGGAAAGCTATAGCTCGAGTTCGTTAGATGGGTTGGTGTTTGTCCAATGTGTGCAGGAGGGTTTCCTGACACAATATGTAGACAGGCCAACAAGAGGTGAGGCCATACTGGATTTGGTTCTGGGTAACGAACCAGGCCAAGTGTTAGAATTGGAGGTAGGTGAGCACTTTGGGGACAGTGACCACAATTCGGTGACTTTTACTCTAGTGATGGAGAGGGATAAGTGTGCACTGCAGGGCAAGAGTTATAGCTGGGGGCAGGGAAATTATGATGCGGTGAGGCACGACCTAGGATGCGTGGCTTGGAAAAGTAGGCTTCAAGGCATGGGCACAATTGATATGTGGAGCTTGTTCAAGGAGCAACTATTGAGTGTCCTTGATAAGTATGTACCTGTCAGGCAGGGAGGAAAGGGTCGTGTGAGGGAGCAGTGGTTTAATAAGGAATTGGAATCCGTTGTTAAATGGAAGAGGGCGGTCTATGTAAAGATGAGGCGTGAAGGTTCAATTGGGGCGACTGAGAGTTATAAGGTAGCCAGGAAGGATCTGAAGAGAGAGCTAAGAGCAGCAAGGAGGGGACATGAAAAGTCCTTAGTTGGTAGGATTAGGGAAAACCCTAAGGCTTTCTATAGGTATGTCAGGAATAAAAGAATGACTATCGTCAGTATTCACTCAGGAACAGGACATTGTTGCCGATGTGAATATTGAGTCACAATTAATTAGAATGGACGGCTTTGAGGTATGTAGCGAAGAGGTGTTGGAAATTCCGGAAAGGGTGAAAATAGATAAGTCCCCTGGGCCTGATGGCATTTATCCTAGGATTCTCTGGGAAGCAAGGGAGGAGATTACAGAGCCATTGGCCTTGATTTTTATGTCCTCATTGTCTACAGGAATAATGCCAGTAGACTGGAGGATAGCAAATGTGGTTCCCTTGTTCAAGAAAGGGAGTAGGGATAACCCTAGTAACTATAGGCCGGTGAGTCTCACTTCTGTTGTGGGCAAAGTCTTAGAGAGAATTGTAAGAAATAAGATTTATGAACATCTGGATAGGAATAATGTGATCAAGGATAGTCAGCATGGTTTTGTGAAGAGCAGGTCGTGCCTCACACACCTTATTGAATTCTTTGAGAAGGTGACTAAGGAGGTAGACGAGGGTAAAGCGGTAGATGTGGTGTATATGGATTTTAGTAAGGCGTTTGATAAGGTTCCCCATGGTAGGCTACTGCAAAAAATACGGAGGTATGGCATTGAGGGTGAGTTGGAGGTTTGGATTAGGAATTGGCTGGCTGGAAGAAGACAGAGGGTAGTAGTTGATGGTAAAGGTTCATCTTGGAGTGCAGTTACTAGTGGTGTTCCGCAAGGATCTGTTTTGGGACCATTGCTGTTTGTCATTTTTATAAATGACCTGGAGGAGGGGCTAGAAGGTTGGGTGAACAAGTTTGCGAATGATACAAAAGTCGGTGGAGTTGTTGACAGTGAGGAAGGATGTGTCAGGTTACAGCGGGATATAGATAAGTTGCAGAACTGGGCAGAAAGGTGGCAAATGGAGTTTAATGTAGGTAAGTGTGAGGTGATTCACTTTGGAAAGAGTAACAAAAAGACGGGTTACTGGGCTAATGGTCGGATACTTGGTAGTGTGGATGAGCAGAGGGATCTTGGTGACCATGTACACAGATCTCTGAAAGTTGCCATCCAGGTAAATAGTGCGGTGAAGAAGGCATATGGCGTACTGGCTTTTATTGGTAGAGGAATTGAGTTCCAGAGCCCTGAGGTCATGTTACAGTTGTATAAGACTCTGGTGCGACCGCATCTGGAGTATTGTGTGCAGTTTTGGTCGCAATACTATAGGAAGGATGTGGAGGCACTGGAACGGGTGCAGAGGAGTTTTATCAGGATGTTGCCTGGTATGGTAGGAAGATTGTATGAGGAAAGGCTGAGGCACTTGGGGCTGTTTTCATTGGAGAAAAGAAAGTTTAGGGGTGACTTGATAGAGGTGTACAAGATGATCAGGGGTTTAGATAGGGTTGACCATGAGAACCTTTTTCCACGTATGAAGTCAGCTATTACGAGGGGGCATAGCTTTAAATTAAGGGGTGGTAGGTATAGGCCAGATGTTAGGGGTAGATTCTTTACTCAGCGAGTCGTGAGTTCATGGAATGCCCTGCCAGTAGCAGTGGTGGAGTCTCCCTCTTTATGGGCATTTAAACGGGCATTGGATAGGCATATGGAGGATAGTGGGCTAGTGTAGGTTAGGTGGGCTTGGATCGGCGCAACATCAAGGGCCAGAGGGCCTATACTGCGCTGTATTCTTCTATGTTCTATGTTCTATGTACGCAGTATTCTAAATGCGGCCAAACCAAAGTCTTGTAAATTTTAACATGACCTGCCAGCTCTTATACTCAATACCCTGTCTGATGAAGGCAAGCATACCATATGCTTTCTTGACTACTCTATCCACTTGTGCGACCACCTTCAGGGTACAATGGACCTGAACTCCCAGATCTCTCTGCTCATCAACTTTTCCCAAGGCTCTTCCGTTTATAGTATAGTTGGCTGTAGAATTAGACTTTCCAAAATGCATGACCTCGCCTGGATTGAACTCCATCTGTCACTTCTCCGCCCAACTCTCCAGTCTATCTATCTTCTCCTGTATTCTTTGACAGTCCCCTATGCTTTCTGTTACTCCACCAAACTTCATGTTGTCTGCAAACTTACTGATCAGACCAACAGTGCCCTTTTCCAGATCATTTATGTATATTACAAACAACAGTGGCCCCAGCATTGATCCCTGTGGAACAGCACTGGTCACCTTTCTCCATTTCGAGAAACTCCCTTCAACTACTACTCTGTGTGTCCTATTACTCAACCAGTTCTTTATCCACTGAGCTAGAACACCCTGTCCACCATATGACTTCACTTTCTCCATTAGTTTACCATGGGGAACCTTATCAAACGCCTTACTGAAATCCATGTATATGACATCTACAGTCCTTCCTTCATCAATCAACTTGGTCACTTCCTCAAAGAACTCTATTAAGATGGTAAGGCATGATCTACCCCGTACAAACCCATGTTGCCTATCACTGATAAGCCCATTCCTATCCAAACATAAATAGATTTTATCTCTCAGCATCTTTTCCAGCAACTTTACCACCACTGAGATCAGGTTCACTGGTCTGTAATTACCTGGAATATCCTTACGACACATCTTGTACAGGGGGACAACATGAGCAACCCTCCAGTCCTTCGGCACCTCACCTGTGTTTAAGGATGCTACAACGATACCTGTCAGGTCCCCAGTATTTCCTATCTTGCCTCCCTCAGCAACCTGGGGTAGTTCCCATCCAGTCCTGGAGATTTGTCCATCTTAATATCCTTTAGCCTACCCAACACAGCTTCCCTCCTTATGTCAACGTGATTCAGATTAAACAAACCTTTATCTCTCATCTCAGAATTCATCGCCTCCCATTCCTCAGTGAACACTGGTATAACATAATCATTGAGAAACTCACCCATTTTCTCAGGTTCGACATACAACCTTCCTTCCTTATCCTTTAGTGGACCAAGCCTTTCTCTGGTTACCCTCTTGCTTCTATATAAGAATAAAAGGTCTTGGGATTCTCCTTAATTCTGCTCACTAAAGTTATTTCATGACCCTTTTTAGCCCGCTTGATTCCGCGCTTAAGATTGGTCCTATTCTCCTGATATTCCTCCAAGGCCTGTTCTGTTCTTAGCTGCCTGAACCCTATGTATGCTTCCCTTTTCTTCTTGGCTAGTCGCACGATTTCTCCTGTCATCCTCGGTTCATGAATCTTGCCTTTCCTATCCCTTGTTTTCAAAGGGACATGCCTATCCTGCACTATCTTCAACCTATCTTTGACAGCCTCCCACATATCAAATGTGAATTTCCCTTCAAATAGCTGCTCCCAATCCACATTTCCCAGCTCCTGCTGAATTTTGATATAATTGGCTTTGGCCCAGTTTCATCCTCATCCCTTAGGACCACTCTCACCTTTGTCTATGAGTATTCTAAAACTTACAGAATTGTGGTCACTATTCCCTAAGAAATTCCCCACTGCAACTTCTACCTCCTGGCCTGGCTTATTCCCCAACACCAGGTCCAATAAGGCCCCATCTCTTGTCGGACTATTGACATACTGCTCTAGAAAACTTCCCTGGATGCTCCTTACAAATTCTGCCCTATCCAGATCTCTGACTCGAAGTGTATCCCAGTCAATGTTGGGAAAATTAAAGTCTCCCATCACCACCACCCTGTTGCCTCTACATCTTTCCATAATTTGTTTACCTATTTGTTCTTCTACCTCTTGCTCCCTGTTGGGAGGCCAGTAACACAGCTCCACCAGTGGAACTGCACCCTTCTTATTTCTCAGTTCCACCCACAACACCTCACTGCTCAAGCCCTCAATAGTGTCCTCCTTTAGCACAGTGGTAATATCATCCCTGACCAGCAATGCAACTCCTCTACCCATTTTTACCTCCCTCCCTGTCCTGTCTGAAGCATCTATATCCTGGAACATTTAGTTGCCCTTCCTTCAACCAAGTCTCTGTGATTGCAATAACGTCATACTCCAGGCACCAATATTGCAATTGTACCAGCCTCCACCACTTCCTCTGGCAGCTCATTCCATACACGTACCACCCTCTGTGTGAAAAAGTTGCCCCTTAGGTCCCTTTTATGTCATTCCCCTCTCACCCTAAACCTATGCCCTCTCATTCTGGACTCCCTGACCCCAGGGAAAAGACTTTGTCTGTTTACACGATACATGCCCCTCATAATTTTGTAAACCTCTATAAGGTCACCCCTCAGCCTCCGACGCTCCAGGGAAAACAGCCCCAGCCTGTTCAGCCTCTCCTAATATCTCAAATCCTCCAACCCTGGCAAACATCCTTGTAAATCTTTTCTGAACCCTAGTCTCATTTTCTGCCACAGAACCGCCTATCTACTCCCCTTACAATAGAATCCCCTATGACTATGGCCCTATGAGTCTTTTTCCCGCCCTTCTGAATAGCAGTGCCTACCACGGTGCCATGATCCTGGCAACTGCTGCCCTCACCTGGTGAGCCATCTCCCCCAATGGTATCCAAAACGATATACCTGTTTTGGAGGGAGATGACCACAGGAGACACCTGCACTGCCTTCCTACTCTTTCTCTGCCTTTTGGTCACCCATTCACTGTCTCCCTCAGCAATTCTAATCTGCGGTGTGACCAATTCACTAAACGTGCTATCCACAACTGCCTCAGCATCGCGGATGCTCCACAATGAGTCCATTCGCAGCTCCAGAGCCGTCATGTGGTCAAACAACAGCTGCAGCTGGACACCCTTCTTGCAAGTGTAAGAGTCAGGGACATTAGCCATTTCCCTGACTCCACCAGCAGGCAAGAGGCACATGCCACGGATCTGAGGTCCCCTGCCATTGTAAGCCTTAGCTTTATATCAATTAACTAAAATCAAACAATGTACTTAAGTATACAAAAGAAAAGAAAAAATAAATCTTGCCTTACAGAGTACTTTTTCTTCTGGTGAGAGGAGGGTGGGTGAGAGGGAGAAACTACATGTGTAGTATCTCAGAATTAGCCGCTGCCCAAATTTATAACAAGTCCTTACCTTCCCGCAACTCCTTGTCTCCAACGTCACCTCAGCTCTGTCTCCCGCTGCTCCCGGACAGAAAAAAATACATTTAATTTAATATCTTCCTCTTAGCAATCTACTGATTTATAAAAAACATGCCTAAAGATCTATAATCACCTTTTTGTGTACTTCAACAATAAGGAATGCATTTCATCATCATCTGACAACATATTGTCTTTGAGAAGAACTAGGATCTTTTAATGTGAAATGTGACTAAAATACTTGGTTGATGTAGAATGTCAGATCAATCAAGCATTGGGTTTGATTATTTTTATTTGAGGGAGACCTTTTTCACATCATTTATATGAATACAATGGTATGAAATGCAGAAATATTGTTTATATGTTGAGATTGATGAATATTTCTAATCTCTGTTGTACTTTGAGGTGTTCATGAATTAAGAATTCAGGAATTCAGGAATGAAGACAATTCTTCGACCAGTGCTCAGAGAAGAGAGTCACATTTTTCATCTTACTTACAAATGTAATGAAGGCAAAAGTTAATTAGAAAGAGAGAGCAGTGTAAAAATGATGGACAAGAGTGGGTCAAGGTCAAAGTGTGGTTGGGTTGTACCTTGAATCAATTAGTGCTACATTTTGAAAGAAAAATCAACGCTCACTGAAAGTCACTTGACATTCCACTCAATATTCACAGAATCAACCCCTCTACCATGGATTCTTTCACCTGTTTTGAAACAACTGACAGACGCAGTTTGAAGCAACTTTTTTTCTGTCAAGTCCATTTGGTCTGACATTGTGAGATATGGCTTTGCGAATGGGGACGCATTCTCCTTCAAGGCACTGACATCACCAGCGTCACTTCTTTCACAATGTTTCAATGAAAATTTGGGAGTTCAATACAGAAGGCTTGTCCCAGGTCACATCCAACCTGCAGAACAAATGCAGAGTTCATGAGGGCATCATGGATGACTGAGAAGCTGATGGTGTACTGACCTCTCTGGTTTTGATCACTGAACTGTTCCAGTCTGTTTCCCTCCTTTGATCATGCAACAAACTAAGGGTTACTCACAGTCACTCAGTTTAATTTAAAATGTTTTCTATTTTTAAGTTGTTACTTTTAAACACAAAAAGATGCAATCTATTTAAATGAATTTGCAATTTATATTGTTCTAATTGATCATGATTGTCACTTCAGCTATGGTTTTACACTCTGGCCTTATAGAAAACGTCTTGACTTTCTTTTGGTTCATTCTAGCTCTGATCTAATTAGTACAACACTGTGCCAGATCTACGCAGGTTTCTTACAAAAATATGCATATGTTATAGAAAATAGCCTCTCCCTATAGCCCAAACCCTCCAACTATGGCAACATTCTTGTAAATCTTTTCTGAACACTTTCAAGTTTCACAACATCTTTCTTGTAGCAGGGAGACTGGAATTACATGCAGTCCATAAGATAAAGAACTGTCAGCCCATCCACCAGGACCTCCAGGCCCCTGCCAGCGAACCAGGGAACTAACCTCCCTTTCTCAGCCAAGTCCTCTGTAATAACAGTCAAGCAGCAGACTTTGGAGTACAGTCCCTCCTTGCAGCATTGGAAGTGATTTGCAGCTTGAGGTTTAAATATGGTGCCTGCACCATGAACACCCGAGGCCCCAACAGTAGCGAGAGCCTCAACCTCTGCAAACATACAATTGAACAAAGCGACCTTGGAGTGCAGGTTCATAGTTCCTTGAAAGTGGAGTCACAAGTAGATAGGATAGTGAAGAAGGCATTTGGTATGCTTTCTTTTATTGGTCAGAGTATTGAGTACAGGAATTGGGAGGCCATGTTGCAGCTGTACAGGACATTGGTTAGGTCATTGTTGGAATATTGTGTATTGGAAAGATGTTGTGAAACTTGAAAGGGTTCAGAAAAGATTTACAAGGATGTTGCCAGGATTGGAGGATTTGAACTATAGGGAGAGTCTGAACAGGCTGGGGCTGTTTTCCCTGGAGTGTCAGAGGCTGAGGGGTGACCTTATAGAGGCTTACAAAATTATGAGGGGCATGTATAAGATAAATAGACAAAGTCTTTTCCCTGGGATGGGGGAGTCCAGAACTAGAGGGCATAGGTTTAGGGTGAGAGGGGAAAGATATAAAAGGGACGTAAGTGGCAACATTTTCATGCAGAGGGTGCACAGAATGAGCTGCCAGAGGAAGTGGTGGAGGCTGGTACAATTGCAACATTTAAAAGGCATTTGGATGGGTATATGAATAGGAAGGTTTTGGAGGGATATGGGCCAGGATCTGGCAGGTGGGACTAAATTGGGTTGGGATATCTGATCAGCATGGATGAGTTGGACCGAAGGGTCTGTTTCTGTGCTGTACAACTCTATGACTCTATGACTCTAAGGACTGGTGTGTAATTAATGAGGGAGCAGCGAAGATTGAGTGACAAAGTGTCTTCATGAGCCATGGTGGGAAATTTTCCATGGAACTCATCAAAAATGCCACTTAGCCAAAAGGAAATGGGCAATTCAGCTCAACATTTCATAGGGTACTCTTGGCACTTCCTACAAATATCACTAAGAGGAAAATCATTCCTATTATATACTTCGCTTGGTATGCTAAAGCAAGTAACAACAAACAAAGCTAATGAAATCCATTCTCATTAATTGACAATGATGTTATTACTTAATTTTACCATTCAGTTTCACCATTAAAATTATCTATAGTGCAAACAAAGTTTTTCTTGCTATCCTGGTGTGTTTTTTCCATTGATGCATGATTTGCATATACAACAGATTTCCTGTTCGCCATTTGGCTTTGTTCTGAGTCTGTAAGTTTATGGACATCATAATCTCAATGACTTGAGGGAATTTTTCACTCAGCTTGACTTCAGCTGAATGGTTTGTTTATAGGTTGCAAAATCTATGTACTTTTATGTAAATAACCCACAGTGGAAATGTCAATCAGATGGTTTCACATATTGTACTTTTCCCAAAATACAACACACCAGCTCTTAAGACAACAACAAAATACAATCCAGTTTCTTTTTCTTTTTAACATGCTATTTCAAAATAAAAATTTCTCAGACTCATATGAGGCATCACAGCAGAATTCAGTCCTAAGCTGGTTCTTTCTATGTAACTCTGCAACTTTTTCACTTCAACCATTAACCAGTTCACTTCTGAATATTTCCATTGCACCCCCAAACTCATTCCTCTGAGCTAGTGAATTCCATACTACAATAACTTGTTACATTAATAAAAGCTACTCATGTCACCTTTAGTTTTTTTGCATTGGTTTGCTAATGCCCTTTAGGGATAGAAACTGTCATCCTTACCTGGTCTGGCCTACATAAGACTCCAGACCTACAGCAATGTAGTCAGACTCTTAACTGGATATAAATGCTGGCCTAACCAGTGATGCCCTCATCCAGTGATGGAATAATAAAAGCTCTTAAAAATGGTTAGCAACCTTTCTGCCATTGGGAAAATATAAAAGAACCTTACTTATGGTCTCCTCATCTGTATGATATGTTTTTTTGCCACATGCCTGCCAATATTTCCTGCCATCTATGGGTGGAATTTAATAGCTCTCTGTGGGAGCAGACTAGGAGGTAACTAGAAGTAGGGGTTAAATGGGTTTGAAATATCATTGAGAATAGATGGGTTGTCAGCATCTCTTGAGCATGAATAAATCTGAAATATTACGGTGTTCCTGTGAATGAACAGTCAGCCATTGCCCATTTGTGCTGTTAAATATTTAAGAATCATATTTAGAAACATAGCAACTGGACTAGGCCATTCAGCTCCCTGAGCCTGTTCAACCATTCAATGAGATCATGGTTGATCTGTGGCCTAACCCTTAACACCTATGCTTAACAAAAGAATCTCAGATTTAAAATTAACAGGTGATCCAATATCCTTTGCCATTTGTGGAAGATATTTCCAAACATCTGGAATGAAAATCCCTACTGTATGGAAACAGGCCCTTTGGCCCAACAAGTCCACACCGACCCTCTGAAGAATATCCCACCCAAACCCATTCTCCTATATTTACCTCTGAGTTATGCACCAAACCGATACATCCCAGAACACTAAGGGCAATTTAGCATGGCCAATTCACATAACCTGCATATCTTGTGATTGTGGGAGGAAACCGCAGACATGAGGAGAATGTGCAAAATCCACACAGACAGTTGTCCAAGGTGGGAATCGAACCTGGGTCCCTGGAGTTATGAGGCAGCATTGCTCAGCACTGAACTACCATGCCACCCCTTTGTATCTAACACCCTTTGTATGTAGAAGTGCTTTCTAACATGTTTCCTAAATAGTCTGGCCTATTTGATGTTGTGCCATAACCACTTAGAGTTGTAGACACATCCAGCACAGAAGAGGTCCTTCAGCCCATCAAGTTTACACCAACCTATTGACACTAATGCTTGATTAAAGTTAATGCTAGCTCTCTACCGAAGAATTGGATAGAAGCCTGAATCCACAATATTGTTTTATATTCAGTTCATACTTCAAAAACTCTTAAACACCTCTAGCTCTTCTCCCCCACCTATCAGATTAGGTATGCTGAGCGTATTGAGCTGTTGGTAAGGATCTAAGACTGCCAGTAAACAATACAACTGCCACATTCTCGTCCTCAGGCTAAAGCATATCCTCTGCACCAGCAGCTGCCACTGAAAACTGACCTGCATCAGCAACTTACCACGTAAGAAACATAATCGGGGAATGGTTACAGCAGCGAGAGATTCAGTCCCCTCTCCTGACCTTCCCCATAGCTCTGTAACTTTCGTCTCTTCAGATTTTCATCCCACTTGTATTTTGAAAATGCTGGCTCGTTCTCTCTCCACCCCACTCTCAGGTAGTGTATTGTGGATTCTAATCACTGATTGCACAAGACAAACGGAAAACTGCGAATGCTGTAAATCAGAGACAAAAATAGAAATTACTGGAAAAGCTCACCAGGTCTGGCAGCATCTGTAGAGAGAAATCAGAGTTAATTTTTCGGGTTGAGGGACGCTTCTTATGAACTCTGATTTCTCTCTACAGATGCTGAGCTTTTCCAGCAATTTCTAATTTTGGTCACTAAGCTCAGTTGGCTGGGCAGCTGGTTTGTGCTGCAGAATAAAACTAACATCACAAGTTCAATTCCTGCACCAGCCAAGGTCACCATGAAGAACTCTCCTTCTCAACCTCTCCAGTTACCTGAGGCATGCCGATACTCTGGTTAAAGCACCACCAGTTGTCTCTCTCTAATGAGAGTGTATACCTCCAGGACTATGACAATCTGCAAAAGAAAAGTCTTTCCTTCATGTTGTTGTTGGTTATTTTGCCAAACACTTTATATAACGGCTTCTCTCTAACTTTAGACTCTTCATAAATTCGAACACATCAGTCAAAGCTTCTCTGAGCCTCCTCTCTCGAAAGCAAACAGTTTGAACTTGGCCAATCTATGCATGTCACTGAAATTGCTCACCCTTGCAACCATCCTCATTAGTCTTTTGTGGGCCTTCTCTAAAGTCTTCATAACTTTTTTAAGGCATGGTGTCCAGGATTAGATACAATACTTCAGTCGAGTATGCCTACAATGTATGATAATTCTCTTTCATTTGTACTCTTACCTTTATCAATAAACCTTATCATTCCATATGCCTTTTAACCACTTTCTGAGGTTAAAATCCTTGCCCTCTTTTTCAATAAATTAATCATAAATTATGCTCCTTTATCAGATGCATCACATTTTAGTGACTCACTATGGTAGGATTATTCTCATTATCACTATCCTGCAATATTGACATTCTGGATATGTAAGATTGTCAAGTATACCAGTGAGATGTCATTTAGTTTCCCTGCTGTAATGGTTACATAACCTGGAAGTGCTGTCCACTGCATGACACTCAGGGATAGATTCTACTCTCATCCGCTTATTTCTTAAGAAGTTGTCATAAGAAAAAACCTCTAAGCCTTGAAAGCATTTTTACATTATTAATAAATGAAATATTGAGGATGAAAAAAAAAGTGTGATCTGGATCCAGAACCTGGATGAACTTAAGTCTGTTCTCATTTGCTTTTGGTCTAATGATATAATGTTGAGCCAATTACAAGCTCAGGGTTAAGATAACCAAAGAGAATTCAGAGCTGACCTTGATGCTAACCAAATGTATTGGAACTGTCATGAAACAGAAATTGCTGGAGAATCTCAGCAAGTCTGGCAGCATCTCTGGAGAGAAAATAGTTAACATTTCGAGACCAGTGACTCGGTACATTTCCAGAAAATCAAAGGTAGGGCTAATGTGAAAGACTTGCATTTATTTAGCACCATTCTCAATGTCAGAAAGTCTTTGCAGCCACGCTGCTTTTGTAGTGTGGTCACTGTTGTTCAAGGGGATACAGGACAGCCCATTTGTGCACTGCAAGCTCTCACAAACAGCTATAGAATAATAGAATAAGTCATTTCAGCGATGTTGATTGAGGTATTGAACATGATTAAAAACTGTTATGAAGTCAAAGCTTTTTGCCTTTCACTCACCAGAACTGACATGCAAAAAAATGAAAAGAAACACTATTTTTAGCAATGTTAAAGTTCTGTGTTACCCAAGCAATTGTTTGATAAATATTTACCAGAATAGTAGAGCAAGTTCCATGAAATAATGCTACAGGGCCTTTTATACGCATCTGAGAGAGGAAACATCTCCTCTGTGAGGTTGACTCACATTGACTCTTTCAGCAACACTCTCGTTGTCAGTCTAGCTTCTTGTAACTTGAAGCCTTAACCTTCTGACTCAGAGGCAAGAGTACTGTCCACTGAGCCATAGTTAACTATTCACGATTCTGGCATGGAAACCCAATACAAAGAAATGGTCAAGCTCTTTTAACATGTGGCTGACTGCAATAGCCAATTTCAATGTTTGGTTGCGAGAAATGTGCCTAAGACAACAAAATGACAGAAACAATGGCTATCTATAGCTAATTGATGCTGCATTGCAGAGAGGTAAAGGTCTGCCCAGTAGATTTTTTAAAAATTCCTTTACAATTTGTTCTTGATATATGGCTGTCCATTGGCAAGATCACCATTATTGCTTATCCCTAGTAATGCTTGAGCAAGTGATAGTGAGTTTCCTTTTTGATCAGCTGGTAGCTCAGTGATGCCTCACAGCTCCAGGGTCCCAGGTCCTCGGGCGACTGTCTGTGGGGAGTTTGCACATTCACCCCATATGCGTGTGGTTTTCCTCTGGATGCTCCAGCTTCCTCCCACAATCCAAAGATGTGCAGGTTAGGTCGATTGGCCATGCTAAATTGACCATAGTGTCCAGGGATGTGCAGATTATGTGGATTAGCCATGGGAATGCAGGGCTACAGGGATATTGTGGCAGGAGTGGGGAATGTTCTTCAGAGGGTTGGTGTGGACTCAATGGATTGAATGGCCTGCTTCCACACTGTAGCGGTTCCATAATTCTTGGACCACAGGAAAATATTTCAACAGTGCTGTTATGTAGAGAATTCAAAAGACTAGGCCTGAGCGATGATAAGTGAATCCTGATATGGGTCTAATATGCTGAAAATGTGTTGCTGGAAAAGCACAGCAGGTCCGGCAGCATCCAAGGAACAGGAGAATCGACGTTTCGGGCATAAGCCCTTCTTCGGGCTTATGCCCGAAACGTCGATTCTCCTGTTCCTTGGATGCTGCCGGACCTGCTGCACTTTTCCAGCAACACATTTTCAGCTCTGATCTCCAGCATCTGCAGTCCTCACTTTCTCCATGGGTCTAATATGTCCAAGGAAGGATGGTGAGTGGCACTAGCAAGGACCTTGGAGGTTAATCTAAGTGATGGTCATAACTGGGTTATAATGAATCTTAATAATGTGTTTTTTTAAACACAAGCCAAAAACAAATTGAAAATACCATTAGCAGAAGGTATTCTTGTCCCTCTTATATCTAAGGATACTACTCACAGTTCACCTACACAAAACAAGGGGCTTGGAGTGTGAACTCTTATATTCTACCCAGAAGCTTGAAAGCATAATATATTTTGAAAGCTTCTCCAATATGATTTGACATTGGCATTAACCAGTTGACCATTAGCAATACCGTGATATCTGCTGCAATTCTCTTAACTACACTTTTAAAGTATTAGAGTAGACTTCTATTTTCACCCTGGAGAAAAACATGCTCCAATACCAACATATATATATTATCTTGTTAGTTTCCTCTAAAACCCTCTGGGCTTCAGTTGCAAGTCTACTTTATGTCTGGACATTAAAGGTGGTGAACACTGAGTGTAGTGATCAGTGAAATTGCTGAACAAAGGGAAACACAGGCACTCAAACAATGAAAAACTCAAAACAGATGCGTACCATCCTGAGGCTGCTGTTAGATACACATTCTGCTGAAGCTCAGCAAATCCTAAATTGACAGGCGGTGCAGTGATGGGATAGTTCAGAAAGCCAGAAATTATACAGCTTTGATACTCTACAACAGGTCCAGTGCAGTGAGCTGTTAACATCAGAAACCCAAATGGGCCCATTGCTCAATGACAATCTTACGGATGCCCAATTACAGCAGCTTGGTTTTCGGTATCCCCTCAAACATATACCAAGGACATAGAGAAATTCTTAATTTCCCCTTTTACTTCCTTTCTTTGGAACAGTATGGAGTTCTTAACATCACTATGGACATCAGGAAATAAACAGTGCCTGCCTGAAACACCTACATTTTCCACTTGGATCAAAACTGATTAGATTTGCCAGCTACCAAGTATGTTGCCCTGAAACTATGGAATAAGCTAATTAGCTCTTTGTTGCCAATGGCAGAGCAACATGAGGGATCTGACTGGATTCTGGAAAATCCAAGATGGAGGACGGGAAAAACTTGTGGCTGTAAGAACTGCTCCTTTTCTGAGGTCTTTTCAGCGCTGGAGCTGACTTCCTTGAATTCTTAGGGCAGAAATTACTGTTTTATAAGCTGTTGACAATTATAACATTTAAAAGGTGTTTGGATGGATACATGATGAGGAAGGGTTTAGAGGGATTTGGGTGAAATGCTGACAAATGGGACTAGATTAGTTTAGGATGCCTGGTCAGCATGGAAGAGTTGGACTGAGGGGTATGTTTCCATGCTGTACAGCTCTATGACTGGTCTACGCCTGTACTTATTTCAAATGTTTGTATGAATTAATGTACAGAGCTATTTAATATAGCTTATTAGGAAATTTTGCGCAATCCTACAAATCAGTGTTACAGGATGCTGAATGAGTGGAACCAGTGGCCTGACCACTTGATCCAATAGGAAATTCACACACAAAAAACTCCATCACCTAAAGAATGGTAAGAACACAGAACTGGCTACAAGAGAGTGATTGAAACAAATGGTTTTAATGCATTTAAGAGGAAGCTATAAGAAACATATGTGGATGAAGGGAATAGATGGTTACAATGGTTGAGTTCATTTCTGTAGGAGTGAGACACTCCGCCTGGGGAGAAAGACTTAGGAGGCAGATAGGATTCAGGCACGTAATGGACTTTAATTTAAGCAAAAACCAGTTAATGCAGGGAGAGGGCCAAAGGATCTTCCCTGAATCCGGCTTTGATGTGAAAACGCAATCATTCCATTAGATCAGAAGAGAGCTCAATGACACACTGACTTTACAGTAAAACGCAGTATTTTCATGCATTGTGTTACAATGATCAGACACAAAGTGGTTACTGTATCCTTCCTTTCCTTTCTGTGTGACCAATCCTGTAAAATCCTGATCAATGATAGACATTCTTACAGACAACCCTAGGCTCTCTTAGTTTTTTTATGATGTTTAACAATTATCGTAATCCTTAGGCCTTGGGATCTTTCTGTGTTGCATTCCAAAGTTACTGGCTATTCTCTTTTTGATCATATTCTTCATTGCTTATCTGTAAGGACTGCTTGAATTCTATTGTCCATTGTACTTGCTATCTCTTATCAAATTCCATTACCTGTTTTAATATGAAAAAAAAAGGTTGATTCTATTATAAAAACTCATAATATTAATAATAATTATAGTTTTTATAATTATTTCCATGGTTAACATTTTTTAGCTAATCAGATGAAATATGCTAGGCATCTGTTTAATGTTTTATATGTATGTTGAAATCTCTCTCTGTGATTATTTAACAAATCTTTAACTAGAACTTATTAATACTGTAAACTGTTTCAAAGAGACAGCTAATTTCTGCAACAAAACTTTAGCTGCTGTTTTTATGGCTGAACACATCCATTCCGTAATGAGACTAGAATTAATTACTTGTACTTTAGTGATTTTTTGAAGTTTTTTATGAGTTACAATTTCATTACTTGCTCTATGTTTGTTACAAATCTTCCAAATGTTTTTCTTTGAATCTCCTTCTCGATGTCTTTGCATTCTTTGGAAATCTTGTCGATCAGATAAGGTTTTCTTTTGCCTAGAAATAACTCCCTTCTCAAAGTCACTTTTTTTTTAAATGCTGAAGTAGGCTTTTTAAATTTTGGCCATTTTGTGTCTCTTAAAAATAGGCAATTTCTGGTATCAAGACTGGCTCTAATGCAATGACGGGTACGTTGGGTTCCAAGAGATAAATTGTGTTAGGGGACTCTCTAGTCCGAGGTACAGACAGACGTTTCTGTGGTTATCAGCGAAAAATCAGAATGGTGTGTTGCTTCCCTGGTGCCAGGCTCAAGGATGTCTCAGAGAGGGTGCAGAATGTTCTCACAGGGGAGAGGGGCCAGCAGGAGGTCATTGTCCACATTGGAACCAATGAGATTTGAAGGGAAAGGGTTGAGATTCGGAAGGGAGATTACAGGGAGTTAGGTAGGCTCTTGAGAGTAGTAATATCTGGAATACTCCTGGTGCTACGAGCTAGTGAGGGTAGGAATAGGAGGATAGAACAGATGAATGCATGGCTGAGAAGCTGGTGTATGGGGGAAGGAATCACATTTTTGGATCATTGGAATCTCTTTTTGGATAGAAGTGACCTGTACAAGAAGGACGGATTGCACCTAAATTGGAATTGGACTAATATATTGGCAGGGAGATTTGCTAGAGCTGCTCGGGAGGATTTAAACTACTGGGGTGGGACCTGGTGGGACCCAGGGAGATGGTGAGGAAAGAGATCAATCTGAGATGGGTACAGTTGAGAACAGAAGTGAGTCAAACAGTCAGGGCAGGCAGGGACAAGGTAGGACTAATAAATTAAACTGCATTTATTTCAATGCAAGGGACCTAACAGGTAAGGCAGATGAACTTAGGGCATGGTTAGGAACATGGGACTGGGATATCACGGCAATTACGGAAATGTGCTCAGGGATGGACAGGACTGGCAGCTTAATGTTCCAGGATACAAATGCTACAGGAAGGAAAGAAAGGGAGGCAAGAGAGGAGGGGGAGTGGCGTTTTTGATAAGGGATAACTTTACAGCTATACTGAGGGAGGATATTCCTGGAAATACATCCAGGGAAGTTATTTGGGTGAAACTGAGAAATAAGAAAGGGATGATCACCTTACTGAGATTGTATTATAGACCCCCAAATAGTCAGAGGGAAATTGAGGAACAAATTTGTAAGGAGACCTTAGTTAACTGTAAGAATAATAGGGTAGTTATGGTAGGGGATTTTAACTTTCCAAACATAGACTGGGACTGCCACAGTGTTAAGGGTTTAGATGGAGAGGAATTTGTTAAGTGTGTGCAAGAAAGTTTTCTGACTCAGTATGTGGATGCACCTGCTAGAGAAGGTACAAAACTTGACCAACCCTTGGGAAATAAGGCAGGGCAGGTTTGACAAGGATGTGAGCATAAGAGGTATAGTTAGTAAGTTTGCAGATGATACCAAAATTGGAGGTGTAGTGGACCGTGAAGAAGGTTACCTCAGAGTACAATGGGATCTTGATCAGATGGGCCATTGGGCTGAGAAGTGGCAGATGGATTTTAATTTAGATAAATGTGAGGTGCTGCATTTTGGGAAAGCAAATCTTAGCAGGACTTATACACCTAATGGTAACATCCTTGGGAATATTGCTACAAAGAGACCTTGGTGTGCAGATTCATAGCTCCTTGCAAGTGGAGTCGCAGATAGATAAGATAGTGAAGGCGGCGTTGGTATGCTTTCCTTTATTGGTCAGAGTATTGAGTACAGGAATTGCGGCTGTACAGGACATTGTTTCGGCCACTGTTGGAACATTGCGTGCAATTCTGGTCTCTTTCCTATCGGAAAGATGTTGTGAAACTTGAAAGGATTCAGAAAAGATTTACAAGGATGTTGCCAGGGTTGGAGGATTTGAGCTATAAGGAGAGGCTGAACAGGTTGGGGCTGTTTTCTCTGGAGCGTCAGACGCTGAGGGGTGACCTTATAGAGGTTTACAAAATCATGAGGGACATGGATAAGATAAATAGACAAAGTCTTTTCCCTGGGGTGGGGAAATTCAGAACTAGAGGGCATAGGTTTAGGGTGAAAGGGGAAAGATATAAAAGAGACCTAAGTGGCAACTTTTTCACACAGAGGGTGGTACGTGTATGGAATGAGCTGCCAGAGGAAGTGGTGGAGGCTGGTACAATTGCAACATTTAAAAGGCATTTGGATGGGTATATGAATAGGAAGGGTTTGGAGGGATATGGGCCGGGTGCTGGCAGGTGGGACTAGATTGGGTTGGGATATCTGGTCGGCATGGATGGGTTGGACCGAAATGTCTGTTTCCGTGCTGTACATCTCTATGACTCTATAACTCAATCAGGCTTATCTTTAAATTCTGGCCATTTTGTGTCTCTTAAAAATAGGAGCAGTTCCAACAGTCTCGAATGGTGAAGGAACATCAGCGTGGCCAATCTATGCCAATATAAAATTATATGCAACTGAAATTCTGAGAAGAATAATTCCTTAGACAGCCAGCCAGATAAAAGAACTGAAGAGCCAAACAAATAGCTCAGGGCCACCTAACTGATGAAAAACGTCCAAAGCTTACAGGATCTCAACCTTGTGACTAATGTGGTTGAAACTTAAATGTAAGACTGTCTGTACAGTTTTTGTCACCACCACAGATGGTGGTTCATGATTAGAGTTCTAACATGCAATGTATCCAGCTCTTATTGCCATGCAGAACCTAGAGTATTTTCACTTTTATCACAGTCACTTACAGTAGGTCTGTGCTACAATCTTGCTTATACATGGACCTTTCAGTTGTTCTCTTGTACCCAATTTAAATAGTAGTTTCTTTTCACTCATTGCTAACAGTTGAAGCTGCTTTCTTTGTTTTACACTCGCGTTGCTGGAGCTTACAGTATAATCATGGATTGAATTTAATTGGTTCAGATTCAAGAAGGCAATCAGTCGGGAAACAGTCTGTGCAGAATGAGTAGAAAATGAATTAAGAAAGTAAAATTTAACTTCCATATACGGGATTTTTAAATATCTTATTACAAAGAATACAGAATTAAACAATCACGAGGAAGGAAAATCCTTTCAGGTGTTTAAGACTGTTGCCAGGTGTTTCCTCCGACATATTTTTCCATGAAAGCAAATACAAATGTTTGAAATATTCAGCAGTGCATCAAACATTTCTGGACCAGAATTCAAGTTTTGGTTGTGCTTAATACTGAAGGCTTTTCTTTCTACGTAAAGGGAGGAAAAAAGACTTGTGCATTTTCAATTAAAGCTATTTAATAGTTGCTCTAAATGCTTCTGAAGAGAGATATTTCGCTTATTCAATTAGATATTGGCTGTTGTGGCAAATAGGTGTCTCTACTGGTAAGCCTGTGTAATGATCTGCGTGGAGTTTGAAGCTAACACGAGTGTCATTTACAGTAGATGTTAAGTGTGATCTACAAGGAGCATTGCACTGTTCATTGCTAATAGTTGTAGCTGCAGATGTTACAACTGAACTTCCTTTACTTCACAGCTCAGGTTTGGATTTGTAATGCACACATGTTAGAGATTCTGCACTCCTCCTTGGAGTTATACGGTGCATGACTCCCTGTCCTTCTAAGAGGGCCTCTACTAAGAGAGAGACTCCACAAATCAGTGTGCTTTTGTACAGAAAACCCTTCTGAGATAATGATTTGGAGATGCTGGTGTTGGACTGGGGTGTACAAACTTAAAAATCACACAACACCAGGTTATAGTCCAACAGGTTCAACAATCACCTGATTAAGGAGCGTCGCTCCGAAAGCTAGTGTGCTTCCAATTAAACCCGTTGGACTATAACCTGGTGTTGTGTGATTTTTAACTTCTGAGATAACACTGTCATCTTGTAGATCACACTGGAACCACAATGTGCATGATCATTCAGAGTGTGTTGGCGGTACAGCGACCAGTCCCTGATTCTTATGTCAGTTTCTGAACCCAAACAAATGCCATTCAGTTCTAAATTCGCATACTCCATTTTGAACCAATTCAGATTTCACAAGTTGTCCAAAGTTTGGTACTGATCTTTTTATGGGCGATGTAGAGAGCTAAATTGAGGGTATCACTTGATTTCTAGGAGGAGAGAAAAGAACTGACGGTTCGAGTCTAACTGACCCTTTGTCAAAGCTTTGACAGAGGGTCAGTTAGACTTGAAACGTCAACTCTTTTCGCTCCTCACAGATGCTGCCAGACCTGCTGAGATTTTCCAGCATTTTCTCTTTTGGTTTCAGATTCCAGCATCCGCAGTAATTTGCTTTTATCACCCGATTTCTAGCCTGCTAGTTTCACATGACTTTCCCTCATGCAGAGGAAAAGGCCAACATTGTAAGCACTTGCCTAGATTTTCAAATGTCACATTTCATCTGCATGTGCTCACTCAGATATACCATGTCTGTCTTCTTTCTGTAGAACTGCCATTGATAGAACAGGGAAACACACTGACAGAGTCCCAAAGTATCTTGGCTCACGTTGTGCTGATAGAAGAGAGTGTCTTGGTGTGTGCCCAGCCTGTTCAAATCAGCCTATGGCTTGAAAATGTTTCCCACTGTCAACTAGTAGAAGTGAGAGTTAATAAAGGTCCAGCATGTTCAACAAACACCTCAGTCAATAGCAGGATTATAGTTAGCAGAACCTCAGCAGGCCTGGCACTCTACTTCAGCTTGAAAGAGTCATCCTGGACTTGAAACGTTAACTCTTTTTTTCTCTCTCCACAGATGCTACCAGACCTGCTGAGTTTCCCCAGCCATTTCTGTGTTTGTTTCAGATCTCCAGCAACTGCAATCTTTTGAGTTTATCCTACAGTGTATGTATTACCTCATTGAGGCTTAAACATTGAGAAAGAGACAGAGGAGGAGATTGGCTTGGCATTAAGTCAGGGAGGAAAATGAGATCAAATGAAAGCGATTGAATTAAAAGAGATAAAAGCTGGAAAAGTACTAATGTTTCAAAAGTGTAAGTTTCAAATTCTTTTAAGATTTAGGATTCAGGATGATATTCAGTGTTTAATTTGTTTTCCCCTTCAGCTAGAAGAGATAATTGCCATCACATGAATCCTTGGTAAGATGTTGTTTACTATGATCCCAAATCTCAAGACTGGCTACTGGTCTCAATGATGTTTTCAGACCTGAGCTTGTGGAGTTGGTGCCAGTGCATTACCTGCTACTGAGATGGTATTGGGGGGTGGGGTGGGTGGGCGGGGGGAGTGGTTTGGCAGATGCCAGTTATCTGGAGGGATGGATAGACAGACGGATGAACGAATAGAGATGGAGGGAGGGACGGATGGAAGTGTGTGATGAGCATGTATGAGAATGGGTTACTGCAGGCCCTTTTCACACTGGGGAGGGGACATGGTCTGGTAACCGGTGATATGCCTTTGATTAGGCACAGACCGAGCTGATCTTTCCCAGCAGAGCCTGACCAACTCTCTTAAATCCTGCTTGCCATCGGGCCAATCCATGTTCTGTGAGACTGCGGGCTAGTGGTGTGCAACATTAATTCTCGATATTGCTGCCTTAAGTGAGACACAATGTGCAGGACAGGAAGCCATTATAAACAGCAAGGTGGTGGGTGTAATATCTCCACAGAGGCTGGTATGCTGTCACCAAGTCACCCTTTATTTACACAGGGGAGTCCTTCAAACTGATCCAGTTTATTCAAAGCCAGCTGTCACACTGAAGAGAATGTCTGACATTCCTGTTTATATCTGTCAGCCAGGGCTCCCTGATTGGATCAGATTAACAGCCCCAAACAAGGAACTCACATTCATCTCGGTTCACTTGGCTGACCATGTTACAATAACTACAGTGGATATATCTTTTTCTGGAAAGGCCTTCCAGAAGAGGAGGGTGGGCTTTATCATCGAAGTGATATCCCTGTGGGCTGAGTAAGCACCTCATGACTGTCAGGGAAGAATCCTTATGTGACTCCCTCCTGTCAACTCCTTTGATTAACTCAGAAGGGATTATATACCGGCCTTCAGCAATTCTAAGCCTAAGATGCAAATGCAGTAAACTGATCCTCCTCGGAACTTTAAATGTCAGAGTTGGGAAGGACACAAATCTCTGGAAGACTGTAATTGTGGAAGGAGTGGGGAAAACAAAGCCAATAGAGTCCTTCTGCCAATGAACATGTCCTTGTCATAATCAAACAAGAGAAGCACTCTTCATGGCAATGCTCACAGTTCAAACACAGGTCATTACTCAACTAGCTCATTAAGTATCGGATCTCAACACATTCCTCAACAGCCTGTTCCACTGAGTGTTAGCATGAGTCAGACTTGAGCAAACTTGACAAAAAAGCCTTTCTTCAGCTAAAAAACAAATAGGACTCCATGTGCCTGCAATCCATGCTGGTGCAAACTGCTAAAATGATAGAGGGCATCAAAAGATTCAAGAATGTAAGTAGACAAGACAAGATGGGAGTCGAGATGGGAAGAAATTACTTCAGCAGAACAGAAACGGGCTGAAACCTTATATCTCCCAGAGCAGTCATTTTTGTGGATCATCAGAAAGAAACTTCTGCAGACTCTTTGGACTTGGCTTCAGACATTAATGTGTATGAGGTCAAAATTGAGGCTTTGCTGTGCCAGGAACCTAAATAGATCAGACGGCATCCCATCAATGACTGAATGGGATTTAGTGCAAGTTAGAATATGGGCCACAAAGTCTTAATTGAGTTCAAGGTCATGTGAATGCAATATTGAAGGCTGAACAAAAGAGCATGTCACAAAGATATGGAAGAGGTTTTAGCAGCAGATGGACTGTGCTTGGGATATTATGATAGTGGAAGTAGTCAGCCCTCATACAGGTGCAGACTGGTGTCTGGAAGCTCACGTAGGGCTCAGTTAGGAAATCAGGATTGCATTTGCTTGAACCTTAGACAGTTGCCAGACAACCTGTTTGTTCCTAAATTCATTACAAACACAAACACACACACTCACACACATACACTTTCCTTGATAGTGATCAGACATGGGAAATACTTTATACACAATTAACTCATTGTATATAGGAATATAGGACTTCGAACAGGAGAATGCCAATCAGCCTGTTCCATCATTCAATAAATTCATGGCTCATCTGATGGTGAGTTCAACTCCAGTTATTTGGTCAGTGCTATCTGTTGTATCATACCTATAAATCTGAGAAAACCAGGAGAATTTTAATCACAAATTTCAAATCATTATTTATAAAATCAGCATATGAAGTGCTGGAAAGTGGGACTAACATAGTTCGGGCGTTCAGACTTGATGGGCCACAGAGCCTTTTCTGTACTGTGTGATTCTATGAATTGTCCCTTCCATTGAAAAATGATATGGAGACTCTTGACTGTTCATGGTGACTCCCTCTCTATGAAATTTCCCTGCAACTCCAGTAGGTGGGGTTCTAATAGGAGTTCCAGTGTAAATCTGATCACTAATCTGTAACTGTCTATTGTAATAATACTCCATGTGCGAGATCATTCTTTCCAAATAGGTCACTTAACAAGGGAACAGGAAGAGATTTGATCTATTATTAAGGAGATCAGGAAGAGATAGGTTAAAGCTGGAACTTCCAAGAATAAAATTGCAATTGCTCACGGAAAAGTGTATTAGAGTTTGGTACTTATATACATTAATGTTGGATAAGTTGTTAATTTTAAGAATGGTGAAAATGAAAAATGGAACTAATATGGGTTACAGTGAGAGAGGGTTCGGTACAGTAGGATTGTTTACAATTGGAGAGAGTTTGGTACAGTGTGAATGTTTACATTATGAAGGAGTTTGGTACAGTGGGATTGTTTATAATGGGAGGGGGTTCGGTACAGTGGGACTGTTTACAATGGGTGAGGGTTTGGTACAGTGGGATTGTTTATAATGGGGCGGGATTCGGTACAGTGGGATTGTTTATAATGGGAGGGGGTTCGGTACAGTGGGATTGTTTACAATGGGAAAGGGTTTGGTACAGTGGGATTGTTTATAATGGGAGGGGGTTCGGTACAGTGGGATTGTTTATAATGGGAGGGGGTTCGGTACAGTGGGATTGTTTATAATGGGAGGGGGTTCGGTACAGTGGAAGTGTTTATAATGGGAGGGGGTTTGGTACAGTGGGATTGTTTATAATGGGAGGGGGTTCGGTACAGTGGAAGTGTTTATAATGGGAGGGGGTTCAGTACAGTGGGATTGTTTATAATGGGAGGGGGTTCGGTACAGTGGGATTGTTTATAATGGGAGGGGGTTCGGTACAGTGGGAGTGTTTATAATGGGAGGGGGTTCAGTACAGTGGGAATGTTTATAATGGGAGGGGGTTCGGTACAGTGGGAGTGTTTATAATGGGAGGGGGTTCGGTACAGTGGGAATGTTTATAATGGGAGGGGGTTCGGTACAGTGGGATTGTTTATAATGGGAAAGGGTTTGGTACAGTGGGAGTGTTTATAATGGGAGGGGGTTCGGTACAGTGGGAGTGTTTATAATGGGAGGGGGTTCGGTACAGTGGGAGTGTTTATAATAGGAGGGGGTTCGGTACAGTGGGAGTGTTTATAATGGGACGGGGTTCGGTACAGTGGGATGGAGGTTTGTATATTGGCAATTGTTCATAATACAATGTGAGTGAATGGATGATTGTTTAATCCATTGGAATTTATTTTGATCTCAGCTGAAACATACTTTTAATCATTAGGCTCCACATTTAATGTCGATATTAATCCAGGAAAATATTTGCATATGGTTAAATTGTTGCATGAATCTTTCAGTTTCATGATATCATCATTAATCATGCCCTGGTTGCATCTTAACTTACTCAGTGTGTTACGAATTTCTGCTGTGGGTCTTCACGTGATTGAAAAGACCGGTTCTTGGCCCTCTGATCCTGTGGCACGTGGGGCAGCATTTCAGATGGTGTAATGGTTTCTGGAATGCAGGACTTGCTTTCTTTTCTTTACCATTGTCTCCTTGTCTTTCGGACTAGAATCATAATGCAACGTGATGGACAGGTCACTGTCTGCTTGAATGAAAGCGAGTGCCTCCCAGTTAATCTTATCAATGCTGCTAGATTTCAATGGTAGATGAAGACAGTTATAGAATTATAGAGCCCTAACAGCATGGGAGCAGCCCATTTGGCCCATCAAGTCCATGCCAACCTTCCAGAGAGCATCCCACCTAGACCCATCTCCGCTATCCCTACAGCCTTGTATTTCCCATAGCTAATCCATCTCACCTACACATCTCTGGACACTCTGGGACAATTTAGCATGGCCAATCCACCTAACCCACACACCTTTGGACTGTGGGAAGAAATCGGAGCACATGGAGAAAATCCTTGCAGACACGGTGAGAACACACAAACTCCACCTGAGAGTGGAATTGAACCGGGTCCCTGGCGCTGTGAGGCAGCAGTGCTAACCACTGAGCCACTGTGTTGTCATCTCACATTCAGATACAAAGATGCCTGGCAAATACACAGGAGTAACTTAATGATCATCATTTGAGTTAGTTATTTGTGACATTAGTCTAGTAGGTGACCTTGCATCTAATTTCCTGCTTATGTAACTCTTGTTGATCTGAAGTTATGTTACTTTATTGCAAATAGGGATCAAAGTGCCCACAGTGGAGCAAATATTAATAGAAATGTTGCACTAAAGATGCCAATTTTCAGATTTGCAGCTGCAGTAAGATTACCAATTGATATGTTTTGCAATGTTAAATATGTAAATATTTGTGTGTTTGGCTTGATGGTGAAACTATGTATCAGTGAAAATTATTTAAAATGTGACACCATCTCAGTCAAGAGCATTTCAGTTGGTAAACTTCCCATGAGCAGCAGTTTTTTTTGATGTAGTTTATAGAATCTTCTTCACAGAACCACAATATTGTTCCAACACAGGAAGGAGCCAATCAGCCCACTGTCTGCACTGGATTGCACTCATATAGACAGTTCCCATCTCAACTGAAGTTATTGGCATTGCAAACCTTTCCATTGCTTTATTGCTCAACTAACATTCACGCTAAACATGTGATTTTTAAAATTGCAATTGATATAAGTATATCATCTGGCAAACGTGCCATATTTAAATGAAAGGAAATTCTCCATTTGTTGCCAGGTTTTGGGACCATTTTTGCTGTTCCTTCTGCCTTCTGAGTTTCCTTACCTTGTGTTACCCATCATCAACTGTTCATCACCATTAAAGGCTGCATTTATCCCAGTTTGCTGTTTCTACAACCTCTCTCACTAACCTTTAGTGCACTTATCTCATCCTTCCCAGCAGCCCTCCATTCTCTGTTGTCCTCACCTTGTCCATCCAGCTTCAGTTCCTCAGTCTCACTTTTGCTGACATCATCAGTCCACCTGTCCTCTGCCATTGTTCCCATCTCTTCAAAACAGCTGTCTAAGGAACTGAAAAGAAGCCATCCCTTAACCTTTCACTCTCTCAAGACTCTCTAGTCTTCCTTTTCTTTTGCTATTTGTGATTCTACAAATCCAGCCCCAGCACAACATTGAGATCACCTCAGTCAAGTCACAAACAACATCCAGTTGGCTGGAGACTGGGATTTTCCAGTTTTGTTCATTTTTCCTGATCTACAAAACCTTTAGCATCATTTATTATTCTATCTTTTCTTTTGTTGCTTTCTGATTTGTGGGTCCTATTTCCATTTATTCCTGTTGCCACATAGGCAGACTCTATCCTACATTGTCCTTGCTAATTTGTCCTGAGGTCCACAGGTATTATCCTTCTCCTCATCGTTATTTGTCATACCTAGGCCACCCTATTCAACCATCTCTCTTCCTCCATTGAAATGGAGTCTGTTGATGCCATTTTCAACCTCAAGATTGGGAGTATTTCCCTCGATCAGTGTTACCAAAATCATAGCTATGGTTTTTGGCTGCTGCTGGCATCTACTGGCCATCACTGCATCAATGTCCACAGCTACCGCCTCAAGACTTTTTTTGTTTATTTAAGGAATGTTGATGTTGCTGCCAAGGCCAGTGTTTGCTGCTCATCCCTAATTGCCCCTTAAACTGAGTGGCTTGTTAGGCCATTTCTGACAGCAGTTAAGAATCAACAACATTGCTGGAGTCACACGTAGGCTGGACCTGGTAAGGTGGCAGATTTCCTTTCCTAAGGGGCTGTAGTGAATGAGATGGGTTATGATCATCATTATTGAGACCTGCTTTATATTCCAGATTTATTAGGTAAATTTAAATTCCGTTAGCTGCCAAGTGGGATTTGAATGCTTGTTCCCAGAGGATTAGTTTGGTCTTGGTATTTCTAGTATAGTGATGTTACTATGCCACCACATCCCACATTGAGTGAGAAAATGTGAAACTCAGTATTGAGTTCAACTTCCTTCCATCACATTTGTACTGTTGTCCAGGCCTGCTTTCTTTTACCTCCACCACTCTCCTCCTCCTTCGAATGACCACCATCATCTCAACATTTGATTGCCACAATCCACAAGTTGTAATGCTTTGAAAATAGTCATAGAGGTCCAACGCCGTCCAGTTTGACAATTTAATCCAGTCCTACCTGCCTGTGTTTTGCCCATATCCCTCCATACCTATCCCACATATCTGTCTAGATACTTCTTAAATGACAAAATTCTACTCGCTTTCATCACTATCTCTGTCAGCCTATTCCATATACTCACCATCCTCTGTGGGAAGAAATTGCCCTCTGTATTTTTGTATTTTGTATTTTTCCCCTCTCACCATAATCCAATGCCCTCTAGTTTTAGACTCCCTTACCATAGGGAAAAGCTGTCGGCTATCTACCTTATCTATGCAAGTCATGATTTTATAAATCTCTATAAGGTCACCTCTCAATCTCCTATGCTCCAGGGAAAAAAAGTTCTAGCTTTTCCAATCTCTTGCTATAACTCAAATCTTCTAGTCTAGGTAGCATCCTAGTAAATTGTTGCTGTACTCTTTCTTGTTTAATAATATGCTTTCTGAGGTACAGCTACCAGAACTGCACACAGTACTCCAAATGTGTCCTCACTAATGGTCATGTGCAGCTGCAACATGACATCCCAATTCCTATATTCAATGCACTGACCATTGAAAGCTAGCACGCAGAAAGCCTTCTTCAACGCTCTGTCAACCTGTGACTCTATTGTCAGGGGATTTTAAACTTATACCCCTAAATCTCTTCGGTCCATAAAGACTCCTCAAGGCTCTGCTATTGACTGTGTAAGTCCTGCCCTGGTTTGCCTTACCAAAATGCAACACCTTACATTTATCTAAATTAAACTCTGTCTGCCATTCCTGTTGCAATAACTTTCATTTGCACTGCCATGCTGTATTGGATCATTGAGCTGACGTCAACATTCTCGTCCTTGCTTTTAATTTTCTCCAAAAACTCACTGACCTACCACATTGACTTCTCTTATGACCTTGCATGAACCCTTGGCTCCTTTAACGCAGCACATACCTCCCATGCTCAGTTTCTCTATTTCACCAAAACTCACTGCTCATGCAGCCATGTTGTTCCACTCTCTGAACTCTCCATCCAATTCCCTTGTGTTGTCATCCCTCTTACTGCTTTTAAAACAACAAATTGTATTTTTTTTTAAGTCGTAAATTATCCCATGGTATTTTGTAGTTATGCAATCAGAATAAAATTGACAGTCAATAAAAAAGATGATAAAATCCTCAAAGATCTTTCATATTCATTGAATCATAGAATCCCGACAGTGTGGAAGCAGGTCATTAGGCCCAACAAGTCCAAACCAACCCTCCGAACAGTAACCCACCCAGATCCATTCCCCCACCCTATTACTCTACATTTACCCCTGGCTAATGCACTTACCTCACATGTCCCTGAACACAATGGGCAATTTAGCATGGCCAATCCACCTAACCTACACATCTTTGGATTGTGGGAGGAAGCCGGAGCACCCGGAGGAAACTCACACAGACACAGGGAGAATGTTTAAACTCCACACAGACAGTCACCCTAGGTAGGAATTAAGGGAGAGATCAAGACAACATGGCTTTGGGAAGGTATATTCCAGAGCACGGTGGCAATGGGTGGCACGGTGGCACAGTGGTTAGCACTGCTGCCTCACAGCGCCAGAGACCCGCATTCAATTCCCACCTCAGGCGACTGACTGTGTGGAGTTTGCACAACCGGCTGCTCCGGTTTCCTCCCACAGTCCAAAAATGTGCAGGTTAGGTGAATTGGCCATGTTAAATTGCCCGTAGTGTTAGGGGTAAATGTAGGGGAATGGGTCTGGGTGCGTTGTGCTTAGGCGGGTCAGTGTGGACTTGTTGGGCCAAAGGGCCTGTTTCCACACTGTAGGTAATCTAATCTAATCTAAGTTTATAGGCTATATGGTAAAGGACACACTGCCAATGGCAAATCAAAATATGCGGAAGCAAAAACAAGGTCTACAGTTGTAGTAAAGCAGAGTTCTCAAGGATTGTAGGGCTGAAAGATACTAGAAAGCTGGGAGGAATATGACCATGGATGGTTTTGAACACAAGTATGATCATTTTAAACTCACACCATGTTAGACTGGAAGCCAATGCAGGTCAGTAAGCAGAGAGGAGATAAATGAGAGTGAGCTGGAATGAGCTAGAATCATAGAGATGTACAGCACGGCCACAGACCCTGCAGTCCAAACTGTCCATGCCGACCAGATATCCCAACCCAATTTAGTCCCACCTGCCAGCACCCAGCCCATATACCTCCAAACCCTTCCTATTCATATACCCAACCAAATGTTGCAATTGTACCAGCCTCCACCACTTCCTCTGGCAGCTCATTCCATACGTATACCACCCTCTGTGTGAAAAGGTTGCCCCTTAGGTCTCTCTTATATCTTTCCCCTCTCACCCTAAACCTATGCCCTCTAGTTCTGGAGTCCCCAACCCCAGAACTATCTATTTATGTATTTATCCTATCCACGCCCCTCATAATTTTGTAAACCTCTATAAGGTCACCCCTCAGAATACAGGCAGAAGTTTGGATGCACTGAGATTAATGGAAGCTGATAAGTGGGATGTTGGCCAAGAGAATATTACAATAATTGAGTCAGGAAGTAATGATAGCTTGAAGAATGAGGGTACCAGCATCAGATTGGTTAAGGAAAAGAACAGAGAGAGGGAATAGTAGAATACAATAGTAAATACAGCTGGTTCTGTTATAACACGTGTTTCTTCAATGCGAATTGGCTTTAACATGATTGAAGAACTTAGACCGTTATTTGTGGAACACAAATGTTCCTTACCTGTATTGGCTATAACACTATTCTCGCCCCGTTAGTTTAAATAGCGCGGCTATTACACAATAGTGTGAGATTGCACAAGAATGGAACTATCGTGTTACGTCAGAACCAACTAAAACTGCTCAAATCAGGCTTAAGAGACTCCCTACTTCCTATTAACTTGCTACTTTTCCTGAAACACAAACAGAAATTGCCTGCAAAACTCAGCGGGTCTGGCAGCATTTGTGGGGAGAAAACAGAGGTAACATTTCAAGTCCAGTGACTCTTCATCAGAACTGATAGGAGCTAGGAAAAAGAGGCATTGATGGTGAAGATGTGGCTTGGCAGTGTGGGGGGAGTGATGAACAAGATGGGTAGAGAAGGAGCCGTGTGTGAGAGAGAGAGAGAGAGAGAGAGAGATGAAAGGGGTAGGCAGACGAGGGGTTTATGGGAAGTAAGCCAAGACAGAAGAGAAGCTGAATTAAGTGATAATGATGGTTGAGAATAGGAAAGAATGGATAGACTGTGATGAAAGCAATCCCTAAGCATCTCATTTTGCACTTGGGGACCCTGCAGCCTCTGGGACTCAGCATCGAGTACAATAACCTTCGAATTTAATTCCATCCTTCCATGCTTTTTACCTTCCCCACACACTGGTCCTATCCTGACCTGGATTGCTCTCAGTGCAGCCTATCCATTCTAAAAGACAGCTAAAGGTCAACACTAGAATGTTTTTTCATCACTTTTTAAACACTATGACATCCTGAGGCTCCTATAGCTAGAGTACAAGACAGAAACAGACCCCATGCATTATATCTTAGTGTTAAAAACAGCCATTAAGGGGGATTCAAGATGGTGGCGACCCGGTAGGTCTGCTTTTACTGAGCTCTGCACCAGAACCCAGACAAAGTGGGGCATCTACCCTTACTTCACTTCTTAAACTGTTAAAATAGATTTTTCCCCAGCTACTTTGCACCAGATTTGAGCAGTGTGGTTCATTTTAACATGACTAAGGGAAAAGGATCTCAGAGCTCGCAACAGGCAGGGACCTCCCTGCAGCAATGGACGCACCCACGGCCACAGTGTTGGCCTCTGCGGCCACACCGGGGGACCTAGCTGCAGAGCAGAGCTTGATCTCGGAGTTGATGGAGGAGATCCGAGCCAGGTGGAAATCGATGTCGATCATGCTACAGAGGCAATGACTTGGAAATTTCAGATTCTCGGGCTGCGTGTTGGAGGGGTAGAGCAACGGGCTGCGGATTCTGAGACTGTGGCCGAATCTTCAGTGAGCTGGGTTCAGGCCCTGGAACGCCGAGTGCGGGCCTTGGAGGAACAGGTTGATGACCTCAAAAATCGAGGTTGCCAGAAGAATATCCGGTTGCTGAGGCTTCCAAAATGGGAAGAAGGAGGCCAACTCGTCAGCTTTCTGGAGCAATGGCTCCCACAGTTTCTAAGGCTGGAGGCTGAGGTAGGCCGGTGCGGGTTCAGTGGGCCCACCGGGTCGCAGTGCGTAGGCCCGGATTGGACCAGATACCCCGTCCGGTCCTCGTGCGATTCCAGCATTACAGGGAAAAATAAATATCCTGGAAGCCTCTAGAGTACTGGGGAAGGATTCTCAGGCTATGGTATACAAGGATCGATGATTATGCTTTTTCAGGACTTCTCCCTGGTCGTGACTCACAAGAGGAAGGCCTCTGATGAGGTAAAGAAGCTGCTGAGGGACCTGAGGAGTGGCAGGGTGGCTAGCACTGCTGTTTCACAGCACTTAGGGTCCCAGGTTCAATTCCAGCCTTGGGTAACTGTCTGTGTGGAGTTTGCACATTCTCCCCATGTCTGTGTGAGCTATCTCGGGTGCTCCGGATTCCTCCCACTGTCCAAAGATATGCAGGCCAGGTGAATTGACCGTGCTAAATTGCCCATAGTCTTGGGTTGTTAGAGGGAAATGGGTCTGGGTGGGTTACTCTTCGGAGGGTCGGTGTGGTCTGGTTGGGCTGAACGGCCTGTGCCCACACTGTAGGGAATCTAATCTAATCTATTCCATGAGATATCCAACAATACTGCATTTCAGCCAGAGAAGGTTTGTGTTTAATTTTGTTTCTCCGGAAAAGGCAAAGGTCTTCTTGGATGCCTTAAAATAGACTGATTAGCCTGAACTATCTGGACAATTATTTTATTCTGCCGCTTCCCCCCCCCCCCCCTTTCTTCTTATTATTGTGTTTGTCTGTAATTTGCATGGCTTATCCGGTTGTGGGGGGGAGGGGGGGTGATTTTGATTTCCCTTTCAATATATGTCGGGATTACAATTTTATATATTTTTTATGTTGTTGTTCTACCAGGGTGCCTAGGGTTACGGTATGGAAGGGACCGGTTGGGTACCCACTTTTAACTTCCTTGTCCGAAGATATTGGTAGTTGTTTTTCTTACTTTGTGGTGTCTGGGTCAGGGGCATGGCTCCAGCTAGGAGGGGTCCTGGAGGGATTATTGGATGGTATGAGTGCCCCCTGTGGTCAAGGGGGAAAGTCTCTTTTCAGCTATGTTTGATATTGTTATGTTTTAGAAGTAGTTGTTAGTAGTTCTAAAATTTGCATTTCTAAATCTATGTGAACTGTTTATGGCTCTCACTTGGCTTGCTATGAGTGGGGTTCTTCCTCCCGGGGGCGGGGTCTCTGACTGTCTTGGATAATCATGGCAAGCCACTCGTTTAAATGGTGCACTTGGAATGTTAAGGGGAGTCACTCAGCAATTAAAAGAAAAAAGATACTGTCAAGCCTTAGAAAAGAGAAGGTCGATATAGCCTGATACATGAAACACACTTAACCGAGAAGGAGCATTTGAAGCTGCAACAGGGAAGATTTGGCCAGCTGTTTTTCTTATCTTTTAACTCAAAAAGTAGAGGAGTGGCTATTCTCATCCGGAAGAACCTCCCGTTTCAAATGCTAGGCCAAATTAAGGATGAGTCCGGGCGGTTCATAACACTTAAAACTTTAATACATGGGGAAGAGTATGAGATTCTGAATGTTTACTGCCCCCAGGCATATCCCTTTAAATTTGTAACGGATGCGCTCTCCAGATTGATGACCCTTGGGGTGCATCATACAATTATAGGGGGAGAATTTAACCGCATTATTGACCCTGAGGTGCCTTGTGGGTATGTCTCCGCAATCCAGGCAGTTGGTAAACTTGAACAGGGAGTTGGAGGTCGGTGGATGTATGGAGGTGTCTTCACCCTGAAAGTAGGAATTTTAGCTTTTATTCTAACCCACATAAGTGCCATACCAGAATTGACATGCTTTTTGCCCCATCAACCTTTTTGAACTTGGTACTGCAAAATAGGGAACATAGCTGTTTCTGACCATGCGGCAGTGTATATGGAGGTTAAGGCCGGAGGTGGTGAGGTGGATTCCCAGCACTAGCGTATGGACCCTTTCCTCCTGAAAGATAGTAAATTTATAGAATATTTTTCACAGGAGTTTAAAATTTTTTAGGATATCAACTCAAGTACGGCCAGCAACACATCGGTGGTGCGGGAGACTCCAAGGCCCATGATGGGGTCTGATGATTTCTTACTCTGCGACCCGGAAACGACAGAGGGGAGAACAGCAGTGTCTGCTCGAGGTTCGCCCCGAAGGCAGCTGAGTCAGCAAATTTTGATAAGCCATCCATAACTAAATTACAGAGGATTACAGCCCTCAGGGCTACTTTGAATGCTGCACTTACCCAAACAGCAAAGAGAGAGATCTCTTGCAAAACAGAAACTATCTGAGTACGGTGATAGGCCGGGTTGGTATTTAGTGTACATGGCCAGAAAGAAGAATGCTCCCCAATCTATTACATCCATTAGAATGTGTGCTGGGATTTTGACTTGCGATGCCAAAAAGATTAATGCAGCATTTAGAAAGTTCTATTTTGAGCTGTATCAGTCGGACAGCTGTGAGGATGGAATGGGGAGGATGGAGGCCTTTTTTAAGACTTTGGACCTTTCGGATGTAACCTCAGAGCAGATGTCCTTTACTGAGTGCCCCCTTGACAATTCAGGAAGTACAGGAGGCAATGAGGCTGCTCCAGAGTGATAAAGCGCCCAGGCCAGATGGATTTCAAAGTGAGTTCTATAAAGAGTTTATAGACTAACTGGCCAGGCCACTCTTGGATATGTTCGACTATTCATTTAGTCAGGGTAGCCTCCCATCCTCTTTGAGAGAAGCAAATATTTGTCTCATCCTTAAGAAAGGGAAAGCCCCAGAAGATTGCACTTCGTAAAGACCTATATTGTTACTGAACGTGGTTTTAAAATCCTGTCGAAAATGCTGGCGTTAAGGCTGGAGGGGGGTATTGCCTTTTATTGTAGAGGAGGAGCAGACAGGTTTTATTAAGGGTCGTAGGTCTACCAATAATATTAGAAGAGTATGAAATGTGGTTCAAATATGTCAGCAAAGAGCAATACCCGACTTGGTAATCTCCCGAGATGCAGAGAAAGCATTTGATCGGGTGGAGTGGCCGTACCTCTTTTATGTCATGGAACGGTTTGGTCTTGGAGAGATTTTTACCAAATGGGTGGCAGTGCTGTATAGGCACCCGAAGGCAGCGGTGCTTACTAATGGTATAAGATCAGATAGTTTTAGTGTCGGCAGAGGCTGTCGTCAAGGGTGCCCTCTCTTGCCACTATTATTTACACTGATGATCGAGCCGCTGGCGGAAGCCATTCAGACGGATCCCAATATAACTGCCCTGGAGGTAGGGTCAGGCAAGCATAAAATTACACTTATCCGGATGATGTCCTTCTCATTTTCACTGATCCAATGACATCTGTGCCCCCACTTAATACAAGTGGTTAACCTGCCTTGCAGTGATACCTTTACGTTGGGCCTCCTTCTAGGTGGTGCGCCCTGGCGATGTATTTTTTCCGCCAGGTGCATAACACGCAGCTCCTGTTCATTGACTGCGACGGTTTGGAGGTCGCCCTCAGGACGCTGCCTGTCTTTTACCAGGACCTGATAACTGTCTGGAACATGGGTCGAATTGCGTCACGCCTACCTTCCAGCAGAAGTAGCGGCTGTTGTCAGGGAGCCGTTGCTCAGGAATCCACACCTCCGTCCTCGCGGGCCCGAGTGGCTGTCAGAGGGGAGGGCCATGGCTGCGAGGGTGACCAGGGTCGGGGACGTGCTGGGTGCCGGGGGCCTGGGTTGGATGCTGCTGCAGGATAGCGGTAGACGTCCAGTACGCGGCCATCGCCATCCGACGCTTTAAAATGACAGTGCTTGGACCAGACATAGTGCACCAGTTGGAGGATGCTCAGGTGCGCGGTGGAATCCCGTCTGCGCTCACCCCTGCCCGGATGGAATTTCACTTCCCCCGGGAACCTGTGCCCCACAACCTGAGCCGCCCCCCTTTAAGGACATAAAATGGCAGGCCCTGTATCGACTGCTGCTACACAGTCCACCTCTTCTCCCTCATCCACCGCCTGGACACATCTTGGCGTGCCCATTTGCCACTGGGTGGCGGGGTCTACCCCCTTTCTCTTGGGGATCTGGGATGGAGGGTGCTGCACATGGTGGTCCCCTGAAACCGCAGATTGCGGTGGTTCACGGACTTCCAGCCCAACTGCTTGTTCTGTGGTGCTGTGGAGTCAGTGGACCATGTATATATTGGGTGTGGGCGCTTGCACTCCCTTTTTGACTTTCTTAAAAACCTTCTCCTGTTTTTGGTTGCACTTCAGTCCCGTGCTCCTGATCTTCGGGCACCCGGAACAGAGGGGGGAGGGCAGGTCTGTTCCTGGACCTGGCCAAACTGGCCATAAACTGGTCCAGGCAGCAGGCCGTGGAGGGAGGGTCATCAGGGCTGATTGCCTGCCCCTCTTCCGCTGTTACGTTAGAGCCCGGGTGTCTCTGATGAAGGAGCATGTGGTATCCACGAACACCCTGGAGTGGTTCAGGGAGAGGTGGATGCCGCAGGGAATGGAGTGTATTATTTCCCCCTCCAACTCTATTTTGATTTAATCCCCGCCTGCCCCTTCACTGTTTGATCACGCAGCATTGCCCTTTGATGTCAAGGGCACTGCTTGTCACTGGCCACTCGGGTGTTTCTTGTCTTCCTGGTGGTGGAAATTGAATAAAGATTCATGCACCTGGTGTCTTTCACCATGTCTCACACCTGCACACACACATGGGTGCTGGGGAAAAAAATAAGCACTACCGCAGTTAGGTGGCAGTGTGGGGGCATTTGAGAAAAATAAATTGGTTAATCTATTTAGTTTGTTTTCAGGGTACAAAATTAATTTCATGAAATCAGAGGCCATGCCTGTGGGGGCTCTTACCAATATGTCCAACTTTGAAGATAGAACCCATTTCCCCTTTTGGTGGTCACAGGGAGATTTTCTGTACTTAGGCATTTTTATTACCCTGGTTTTTGATGAGTTATATAAAGCCAATTATGTGCAGTTGTTAGAGAAGATTAGGCAGGACCTTCAGCGCTGGGCCGATCTTCCGATATCTTGGTTGGCAGAATAGCTTTGGTTAAGATGAATACTCTTCGTTGCCTATTATATTTCATGAGAATGCTCCGTTTGTTGTCGTCAAGGCAAGCGCTGCACAGGTTTTATCGCTGGCTCTGATCTTTTATTTGGCATCGTTGGTGGCCTCTTATTAAGTTGGATAAATTACAGCTTTTGCAAAAAAATGGGGGGGATGGGAGTCTAGACTTTACGGACTTTAGGAAGTACTAACTGAGTTCCTTGTTATCCTATGTGGCTGAATGGGCCTATCATAATTTGCAATCAATTTGGTTAGACATTGAGGCCTCACAGGCAAAATGCCTCATTATTAACTTGCTGCTTAAGGACATGATGAGAACTGTTGTGGATCATTGAAAAATCCAATTGTCCTGAACACAGCCAAAGCATGGAGAATGATGCAGCAGGGCGAGGGCAATTTACAAAAAACCTCCCCATTCACTCCTATAGTGGGAATGTTGGGATTTCAGCCACATTCGATGGACTCTGGCTTTAAACTTTGGGAGCCCAGAGGAATCTCCTGTTTGGGAGATCTATTCGATGGAAAGGAGAAAGTGAGGACTGCAGATGCTGGAGATCAGAGCTGAAAAATGTGTTGCTGGAAAAGCGCAGCAGGTCAGGCAGCATCCAAGGAGCACGAGAATCGACATTTCGGGCATAAGCCCTTCTTCAGGAATGAGGAGAGTGTGCCAAGCAGGCTAAGATAAAAGGTAGGGAGGAGGGACGTTGGGAATGCGATAGGTGGAAGGAGGTTAAGGTGAGGGTGACAGGCCGGGGGGTATTGGGAACTGAGATTGGGTGTCCCTCCTTCTGGGTCTTCCAAATCTTCCCTACCTGAATGCAAATGGGAAGAAACTGTTTAATATTCTTTCTTTCTGTGCAAGGAAGAACATCTTAATGAGCTGGGTGTCGGAAAATCTTCCAGGACTCTCCCAGGCATAGGACAATCATGGAACGCATCCCCCTGGACTTCCTTACGAGCATGGTGCACCAGAAAATGGAATTGTTCTATAGAACATGGTGACCCTTATTGAATTATATTGATGTAGACCTATCGGCTAAACTATCCAGGGCCTTTGTCTAGCTGTGAGGACTGTGTTGGTTTGGGGGCCCGTGGGAGGAAGAATCCTGTATAAATACAGGTCTACTCACTATTGCTCCCAGTGTTAGGGAGTGGTGATGAGATTGTGCTGAATGTAGTAGTTTAATTGAATGTAACTTAAGCTACCTTGTTATAACTTGGTATAATTTTATTTTGTCTGCTTATTTTTTTCTTGTTTCTCAATGGTTATTAACTGTACTGTAGTTTTTATAGCGTTTTTATTTTGCTTCTTTTTGTGTTTTGGTATCTGTGGAGTAGATTAGTAGTTTGGTTTTTTATTATATTGTAAAGTTGTCATACTATTTTTCACTGGTTTTATAATTTTGTAAAAAACCTAAAGCCCTTTTTTCAATAAAAATATTTATTTAGAAAAACAGCTATTAAATTCAATAACTTTAAACAGGGATGCCTTTTTAAATTCAGCTGGGGAAAAAAATGTACTTACATTCTGCTGTTCTTCCATATTTACATCTTCTTGATTACACATGTAACAGGATGAAAACATCTTAATGTACAACAAAGGAGATTATGTTAAAAAACGAAAGTATTTGCACATATATAACATTTTACCACGTCTATCAGAAATTTGAAGCAAAACTCATTACTTCAGAGGTGCTGTAAATATTATGAACACAAACATAGCAGGCATTCTGCACACAAAGATACCACTTACTAAAAACACACCACTTATTACTATTTTTTGATAATGGTGCTTGAAGGAAGAATGTAAGGCAAGAAGCTAGAATTCCCTGATCTTCTTACAGGATCTTGGAACCTTTTTTCTTATGCAGTCTTTCGGGATGGAGGATGACTTGCTTCCACTCTGGTTTAAAAGGTTTTGAGATGGCTGATAAATGCTGTGCGTGATCTGCAGGCTTGTTGCATATGGAGCAGGTGGTACCTGAAGACATGGGCTGTTTGGAGGTTTGTGCATTTTCTCTGATTCTTCGATGTCTCTCGATGTGTTTGGTACATTCCCTGATGACCTTTCTCCATTTCAATCTATCAGAAGCATAGGACTCTGAGGAGCGAACAGAGATGCCAAATCTCCATAGGGATGCTTTGTAGACATCATTAAAAGTATTTCTCCTGGGAATTTCCTGCTACAACCATGTTAAGTGACAGAAAGCACAGAGTATTTGGGTATGATTGTTTTTCCAGTTAGCAGTTTGTACATAGTGGTATCCCCCCTGTGGTGAATGTTGGGAAAATCGTTTGTTTTGATATGTATGAATAAGATAGATTATTACATACAGGGTCCTAATTGAAAATTCAAAAACAATACAAATTCAAAAAAGCAGTAAAATTTGAACTCAATAGTAATTAGCCTCAGGTCATAGGCAGACTGCGAAAATAGGCAGACACACAGTAAATAACACAATGCAGAGAAATCCAAAATGAGGAGAGGCAACATGAACTAAACTGTAAAACTTTAAAGGGAGCTACAGGAAAAGAGGCATCTGTGGCGTATGCAGCCATTATTGCACAGAAGGAAGCCATTCAACCCATTAAATTTGTGCCCCTCAGTTTTTGTAACAGCTTGCTTTTTCCCACATTATCATTAATTTGTATACTCCAAATCTCGCCCCAACCTCTTCTCCAACCAAAAAAGTCTCAGCTTCTGAAACCTAACTTTGTAGCTAAACTCCCTTATCATTGGAGTCATTCTGGTAAGTCACCTCCTGCAGTGTGGTGACCAGAACTGACTGGATTACACTAGTTGTGGCATAAGCAAACCTGTACAAAAGGTCGAGAATAACTTCTGTACTTTTGGACTCAATTTCTCTCTTTATGAAGCCTAATACCCAATGCACTTTGCTGATTATTCCCTCAATATGTTCTGGTACCTTTAAAGATCTACGTAAAAGATACCCCACGCATCCACCCTCACAACTCTCTATTTCCCTAACGTATCATTGTTTATATTCAGTCGCCCCATCTCTTCACCAAAATATATCATCTCACATTTCTCTATATTAAATTTCATCTGCTATTTGTTCATCCAATGTCTATTGCCGTTGATTGAGATCATTGACAAATTTTAATCTTGAATCCAATATCCATGTAATTTATAGATATATCAAAAAGTAATCAAAGTTATCGGGCAAAACCTCGGCACATCACCTTACAGTATCAAAAATGATAACACTTACCATAATTCAGTCTTTAGTTCTTAAGTCAATTATTTCAGCCAAGCTGACACTAACCCTTGCTTTCCACAACCTTAAATTTAGTTAAAATTTATTTTAAATGCACATTCACGCATTTTCTTCATTAACATTCTCTATTACTTAGTCAAAAAAATTAATCAAGCATGATCTGCCTTTTATAAATCTGTGCTGGTTCTCTAATTAACATCAAAAACTTTCCAAGTCACTGTCATTTCTTTTCCTGCTTATTATAGTTACTAGGAATACCCTTACACTTTCTCATGAGTTTGAGTATCACACTTGATGTTCTCCAATCCTTTGGGTTGCCCCTAGATTAAAAGGTGAACAATGATGCACTGTACAATGAAAGCAATTGTTAAAGAATATTCATAGTATCAGAACCAGTACGTACACAATATCCAGTTGTGAAGTACAGCAAGTAATACAAAAGTGCATTCACTTCGCTTACTGGAGGCCTCTTTACAATATATCTTGAAGGAGTTCTATTCCAGATATTTCATCTTAAAGACTGTTACTCCTGCAAATTTCTCAGGGCATTTGACATGGCTACAATGCGTCAGAGTCTGACATCACATCTTCAGTAGAATGGGCACTGCAAGGACCTAATACCCATCCGATTAAAATTTCCCATCTGATCTGGGCATTAATTCACTATATCACTAATGAGCTCACTGGACAACACTGCTTTAGAACATCAATGGTACTGGGATACTTGATAGAACTGTTCAGAATTATGATTGGTTTCGACAAAGGGTAAATAAGTAAAAAAACTGTTTCCAGTGGTACAAGTGTCAGTTCAGACAAAGCAGACCTAAGGTAATTAGCAAAATGGCCAGAGATGATTAGAGGAAGAAGATATTTTTATGCAGCACATCATGGTTTTCAATGCATTACCTAAAAGGGTGGTTGAAACAATTTTGAGAATAATTTTCATAGGGAATTGGATAATCATGAAGTGGAAAAAAATGAAAGGGTTGTGGGGTAAAAGAAAAATAGTGTGGCAATATGGGTAAGTCTTTGAAGGGGCTGACATAAATACAGTTTGCATCATCTCTGCCATTTTATCCTGAGATAACGTGCTCAAGTCCAGCAGGAAGACTTGAACGCACTAACAAGCATACGTTATCACTTCTGAAATGTTGCATTACTTTAACAATATTTATATACTAAATAAAAAAAACTTATTTTGTCTGAGATTTCTTTTACAGTATTCCTCACTTTGCCCATATCAGCCAAGGTTAGGCATGTCAAAAAAATTCTGGTTCATTGGTTTATTCAGGTAATGTACTTGATAAAGGGAGAAAGATGTACATTCTCAAAAGTAGGATTTCAACAAAATTAAACTGAATAAATCACTTTTGCAATGATAGTTTTCCAGTTTTTAAAGAGTTTTTATTTGTTATTGTGATCTTTGGTGTTCACATAGTATGCCATTGCTTGCACTTGACTATATTCCATTTCTCTAAAATAACAATTTACCAGTTTACAAAAAAAGGAAAAAAAAAATTCAACTTAAATCACATTCTACTAAAAACAAATAAGTGGAATATCCTTGGCTGGTTTAGCTAGATTCTACACATATAAACCATGGGACATGCAATTTTATTATTTCTTTTGTCCTGAACAACAGAGCACCTAATTCTACCTCCTGTCTGAGCCCCTGTCGTCAGTGCCATGATTATCAATATTGTCAACAATATGGGGGCTATGTGCGCTGACAGAGTGGAAAAGGCCCTCTGTGTCCATAGAAGTGGTGGGCTGTTGACCAAAGCTCCCATCATCCTCAAGGACGCCACTCCTGCCAAGCTGCTCTGCGGCCTGATCTCTTCCAGTGTTTTCTCCGAATTCTGGAGCTAAGCTGCTGGAGCTGCTCGGTGCAGCAGAGTCCATGAGAATCTGACTGTAACTGCTGTCCATTTCTGTTCTGCCTTGGTTGCTAGGTGGGTGCGTGTTTAATCTCGCCAATGCTTCGTTCCCGGTCTGTGAGCCCCGGTGTATCCGATGACTGACAATGATATTATTTCCAAACCCTCCCATTGAGGCAGTGGTGGTTCCTTGCTCTCGCTGTACAACTGCTGTCATCCAACCTTCAGCAATCAGCCGGCGGATGCGAGACAAGGCATCTTCACCTGGAATGTACTCTGGTGCATCTCCTAAAGTAGAACAAAAAGATGAGGCTTTTGCTTAATTCTGTGATGTTTTAACAGGTTGTTTCTGACACAACAATTTTGAGACATCAATTGAAATTTTCCAGCATGTGTTCTCCATCATTCTTACCCTAGGTACAAATAAACTATCCTGCCTTTCATCAGGAGCTTCCAGTTCAACTGATGAACCTTGTGAGGGTACTTGCATTTCTCAATTGCTACATTTTTGAGGCACCTGCATGGGATGGAGGAGCTTGCCTGCTCAGTGTAGCTGTAAACAAGGGCCCAGCAGAAAGCTTGTGAGGGGCAGTTATCAGATTTAGTGTCGCTGAAAAGATTGTCTGCTCAGCACAGCTGGGTTACAGCAAGGTCCAGAAGCAGTGGCTGTCTGCTCAGGGCTGTTTTGTACCATTCATTTCAGCCTTGTAAAACCTAGACAGATGCAGTTTTGAGAGTACAGAGATGAGCACTTGTTGGGGTATTCTAAGTCTAGGACCTATTGTCTGAACAACATGTTACAATCAGAGCAAGCAAGAAAGCCTCCAGGTGGAGATGGAGTTGCTGTTAAGTCGATTCAATTATTCACAAAGTGGGTTTCCTTACTTATAAGGTGTGTGTACCAGAGCTGTGGGCTTAATGAGGGAAATAACAAATTGGAATTACTTAGCATTTAGGACACATCATGCAACCCTTTGCACATCTCTTTTCTAGATACAATCTGAACATCCTCTCAATGAGAATAAAAGTGAGTTTTAGAACAGGAAAGGTGTCCCAACCGTGGCATTTTGGAAAGGTCAACTAGGGCAGGACTCTGGTACAGCTCTGAGAAGTGTTTCCAAACAAAAAGACCCAGGGGTACAGGTGCATAGTTCCTTGAAAATGGAGTTGCAGGTAGACAAGGTGGTAAAGGTGACATTTGGTATACTTGCCTGCATTAGTCAGAACGCTGAGTATAGAAGTTGGACATCATGTTGCAGCCAGACAGGACATTGGTTAGGTCACTTTTAGAATATGATGTACAAGTCTAGTTTCCCTTCTTTAGGAAAGTTGTTGTTAAACTTGAGTGGGTGCAGAAAAGATTTACCAGGATTTGGCTGGGACTGGAGAGTTAGTTGGAGGCCCTGAAGGGTGACCTAATAGAGATTTATAAAATCATGAGGAGCATGCAAAGGGTAAATAGACAAGATATTTTTCATATGGTGAAGCTTCTTCAAATCTATGCCCTCTAGCTTTGAAACTGAGAGGTAAAAGGACCGGATGAGTAACATTTTCATGCAGAGGGTGGTGTGTGTTTGGAACGAGCTGTCAGAGGAAGTGGTGAAAAAGGGTAGAATTACAACATTGTAAAGGAATCTGGATGGGTATATGAATGGGAAGGTTTTATAGGTATATAGGTTAACAGCTGGCAAAACGGATTGAGGTCAGATTGGGATGTTGATTGGCATGGACGAGTTGGACCAAAGGATCTTTTTCCATGCGGTATGAATCTGTTTACTAGCGCTAATATACATATGTAGCATACATCAATGTTAATGCACACAGAATATGTAACAATATTAATACATACAAGCTCTTCCCATCTAAAGTAGCAGCAGAAACCTCCCCATTAGAATGTAATCTGCCCAGGCACTTGATATGTAAAAAGTATTTCCAGTACTATTACAGAGTGCATTCCAATCTTTACAAAATGTCCACACACATAATATTCAGTCGTGCAGACAACTGCAAAGCTCATGAGACAAGCATAGTCAACATCACTCACAAGAGAATCATGGGCAACTGCAGATATGCACTACACTAATACATAATTATGCATATTGTAAAATTATATCTGTGGTCGAAAACACAATGCAGTATTTTAAACCGTAAAACCATCCAGAGGTTTGTAGCATTAAATCACAGCATCATCAACAGTTCTGTTAAACTTTGAGAAAACAGAGGCAGAGATATACAAGGAGGACTCATTTGTTAACCATAATTAGTGTTATTTCCAGATATTTAACTTTAGATTATCACTTGAACATCAAAAAGCCACAATGTTATCATAAATGGCACCGTATTGGTGACATTGAGCAAGTTGGCTATAGTTCTTTTACTTTCCTCAACCAATTCATTACGTAAGTTGTAAATAATCCATATAGAAATATATTTCTATATGCTCTGCTATTACATCCTTCATAATAGACTCTAACATTTCCTGAGTGACAGACAATAAGCTAACTGGCTTGCAGCTACCTTTTTTTTGAGAGTCCTCCTCTTTCAAAATAAAGGTGCTACATTGGCACCTTTGAAATCCTTTGGGACTTTGCCAGAATCTAAGGATTCTTGCAAGATTGTTACCACAATGTCTGTAGCTAATTTGTTTAACATTCTAGGGCATCTCATCAGGTCCAGGGGATTTATTGGTCTTTAACCCCAATAAGTTCTCTTGTTCATTTTCTCTAGTGGTAATTTTGGAATGGTATTAGCATCATCGACTGGGAAGACTGACACAAACTATTTCTTAATTTCCTCTGCCAATTCCTGATTTCTCATTATTTCCTCAGACTCATTCGCTAAGAGGAGACAGTGAGGTCTGCAGATGTTGGAGATCAGAGTCGACAGCCTGTTGTTGGAAAAGCACAGCAGGTCAGACAGCATCCGAGGAGCAGGAAAATCGACGTTTTGGGCCAGAGCCCTTCATCCTCCTGATAAAGGGCTCCGGCCAAAAACATCGATTTTCTTGCTCCTCGGATGCTGCCTGACCTGCTGTGCTTTTCCAGCAACACACTGTCAACTCATTCACTAAGAGGCCAATGTTAACTTTGGCACCTCTCTTTTTATATACTAAAAGAAGCTTTTGCTGCCAACCTTGATATTACTTACAATACCTTCATAGTTTATCTTCTCCAAAAGAAAAGAAAGTACTCTTTGAGGAGGTAACAAGCTGTATAGATAATGGAAACACTGTATCTGATTTATTTGGATTTTCAGAAGGTGTTGATCAAGGTACCACATATTAGGGCTACTTAATAAGATAAAAATATGTTGTTGAATGTTGTATATATGCATGGGCAGAGATTGGCTAACTAATAGAAGACAGAGTTGTGATAAGGGGTACATTTTCTGGATGGCAACCTGTAACTACTTTTGTGCCACAGGGATCAGTGATGGGGCAACAATTATTTACAATATATAACACTGATTTGGATGAGGCTAGTGAATACGCAAAAGCAAGTTTGCAGATGACAGAAAAATATGTGGGAAGGCAAGTAGTGAGGATGATGCTAGTAGTCAGCAGAGTGATAAAGACAGGTTAAATGAGTGGGAAAATATTTGGCAAATGGGCTATAATGAGAGAAAAGGTGAGGTTATGCACTTTGGCAGGAAGGATAGAAAAGACCAATATTATATAAATGTAAAACTTGAAGAAAGCAACAACACAGAGGGATTGGGAGTCCTTGTGCATAACAAAACATTAGGACACAGTTCGACGGGTAATAGGGAAGGCAATTGTGGCCTTTATTAAAAGAGGGAATGGAGTATAAAAATAGGGTGATCTTGCTAAAGGCACAAATGAGACAACAGCTGAAATACCGTGAACAGTTTTATGCACCTTATCTAAGGAAAGATATACTGACATCGGAAGCAGTCCAGAGAGTGTTCACTTGGCTGTTCCCAGGAATGGAGGGATTGAGGAGTGGATGAATAGGTTAGGCTTGGACTCATTGGAGATGAACTGGAAGTGACCTAATTGAAACATTCTTAGGGGACTTGACAGGCTGCATGGGGAGAGATTGTTTACCCTTATGAGAGTGTCTAGGACTAGAGAGCATCATCTCAGAATAAGGGATTGCCCATTTGGGACAGAAATGTGGCAGAATTTCTTCTTCAGAGGATTATAAATCTGTAGAATCCTTTACCGCGGAGGTATCTAGAGGTTGGGCTAAATATATTCAAGTCTGAGGTAGACATTTGCAATCAGTAAGAGAATCAATGGTTATGGGGAAGAGTGGAATTGCAGGTGATGAGATTGGCCATGATCTCACTGAGTGGCACAGCAGAATCAATGATCTCAATTGCCTACTTATGCTTCCACATCTTATGGTCCTTTGATCATTGGTCAAACATTGTCAAACAAACACTAGGCTCAGAGCTGGAATGAATTATGTCAGAGTGCTCATGGAGACTTGGAATTTGACAACTAGCTGCTGAACCACCTCAAGGTACAGTTGAATTTACATCAGCAGCAATATACTGCACATTTGAGACGAGTATCTGCCTTCAACGTTAAGCAAATAATGTCACTTGATTATAGCTGTGTAAAAAGGTTTATCTGATCCATGTACATAAGTGTAGTGCTGGAAAAGCACAGCAGGTCAGGCAATATCTAAGGAGTGGGAGAGTCGACATTTTGGGCATAAGCTCTTCATCCATTACTGGTGAAGGGTGTATGCTGAAATGTCAACTCGCCCATCTCTCGGATGCTGCCTGACTTGCTGTGCTTTTCCAGTGCCACACTTTTTGATTCTGATCTCCAGCCCTCACTTTCTCCATGTACATAAGAGATGGACTATCAAACATAATACAAAGAGAATAATGGATACCGAGGAGTGACTTTCAACTCAGTGCTTTAAACGAGAGGATCAGAAAATAATCATCATTGAGATTTTACTTTTATATTTTGCTCATTTGATATTTTTCCTTTATATTTAAGCCCCAGAATCCATTATTTTGTTTGCAAATCATTTACATTTTGCATTAAAATCAGGCATTTTCCTCCATGTGAGCCACTGGATTCAACAACTTGCTACGTCCTTGAAAATTTCTTCCTGTTTTATCTATTACGTCATATATTTATTTTATATTTCTGTTACATTCAGAACATCAGGAAGTAAATTTCTTAAACAACTATTCCAGGATGCCTACAGCTTACTGCAGTATGTTTAGTAACAGGAATAATGGGATACACAGAGAGGAATACCCAACCATATGGGTTCAACTAAACACATTATAGCACAAAATTTAAGAATAAATTATGTATACACACTGTCACATCCAGAGGAAACTGCAATCTCACATTCCTCATATCAAGTTAGGGTTAAGTCTTTTCTGGGCTAATTTCTGAAGGTCCAGCATTCTTACTACTACCCTAATTCTTTCCTTATTTCCTTGAACAGAGTGAAATGGGAACCTTTTCCCTAGTAACACTGAGTGTACTTACAAATGGTCTGCTGTGGTTCATGAAGGTGGCTCACCACTACCTTCTCAAGGACAATTCAGAATTGGCAATAAATGTTGCCATACCCAGTGATTTTCACATCCGATAAAAGACATCAAAAGAAAATTTAAGTGTGTGAAGCTCATTAGAGGAGTAATTCTGTATGTTTCCTCACTGCAAATAAAATAAAATAGCTTAATGATCCATCTTAATGGGATGGGGACAATCAGTACTCTTCTGTAACATCAATGAAGCACAGGTAAGGACACCTGTGAAGGATTGCAATTCAGCTTCCATTGCAAAAAAAGTCTCACTCTTCCCCAATTACGCCATTTTCTAATTCAAAGATTTGTTAAATAGTGAGCAATTGGTGAACTTGTAAACGTTACAAATCTGGTCAAAATCATTATGTGGGTTTGAACAATGCTGTCAAACTCAAGACAGTTCCTAATGCATATTCAAAATGTGACAGAAATTTATAACAAATCCATATACTGAACACAGAATTTTCCAGTGTTTTATGCCAGAATGATGCATACCCCTGAAAATCTTTCATCTCTTTTGCTAAGCAAGAATCTATTGTCCTCTGCCATAAAAATATTTTAAAAATTTTGTACCACTGCCTTTTGAGGCAAGGAATTTCACAGGCTTTCAACCCAGAGAGAATTTCTTTCCTCTCATCTCTGTCTAAAATGAGTAACCCTTATATTTAAGTTATGACCCCCGTTCTAGATTCGCCCACAAGACATCCACCCAGTCAAGTCTCCTCAGGATCTTATGTGCTTCAATTAAGACACCCCGATTTTTCTAAACTCCACAGTATACAGGCCTAGCCTGCTTGGCCTCTCCTTATAAAGCAATCTGTTCATTCCAGGTATTAGAGTAGTAACCTTCCTCTGAATTACTTCCAAAGTATTAACATCCTTTGTATGTATGATGGCCAGTACAGTACACAATATTCCAAATGCAGTCTCAGCAATGTCCTGTACAACTGAAGCATAACATTACTACCTTTGTATTCAATTCTCCTTGCATTAAAGTAATACATTCTATGAGCTTTCCTGATTATTTACTCTGTCTACATACTAACCTTCTGCAATTCACACTCTTGGAAACCCAGACCTTTCTGCATATCAGAGCGCCACAACCTCTCACCATTAGATAACATGCTTCGTTTCTATTCTTCTTGCCAAAATAGTCAATTTTACACTTTCCCACATTATATTCCATTTGTCCATACATTTAAGCTATTTATATTCCTTTGTAAGATCTTGACGTCCTCTTTACAACTCACTTTCTTGCCTTTGTGTCATCAGCAAATTTAGATAACATACCTCTTATTCCCCTTATCCAAATCACTTATATAAATTTTAAAGAGTTGAGGCCCCAGCACTGACTCATGGTACACCACTTGTGACATCATGCCAGCTTGAAGACCTATTTATTCCTAACTTCTGCTTCCCGCCCACCAACACCATCAACCTTTATTCTCTGTAATAACCTTGGTTATGTAACTTTATCGAAAATAGTCTGGAAACCTTAGTACAATAGATCCACTGGTTTGCTTTATCACAGCACAAGTTATTTCTTCAAAGAACGCCAATAAATTAGTTAAACATGATTTCCCTTTGACAAAATCATGTTGCCTGTGCCCGATTATATTGAACATATCCAAGAGCCCTGCTATAATAAATCTTTAACAACAGCTTCGATCATTTAGGATGACCTACTCCTGTGTCTATTTCTTATGTTCTTACTATTTGCTTGGAATATGTAACAAACATATAAATTACTAAGCATATTCTCTAACAGTATTTAATATTGACCAATTTTTTGCATATTGGTTACAAGGCTGCCTAGATCTAAAACAGAATGCTTCATTTTCTATTGATGATTATAATGTTCCTCATTAGAATTCAAGCATGCATTAGATGATGATGGTGCGAGCCTGCACAAAACTGTCTAATTTATTTCATTTTCTACTTTTCTTTAAATTACTACCTTTGTTTCTCAAATTCATTGCAACACACGCGAGAGCTACAACGATTTTAATTTATTTGATTTGACCTCTTGTGGTTACATTCCTAGCAAGTTGAATGTCCTGTATAAAATGGCGATGCAGAAACTGTGGAACAATGTAACATACAATGCCGTCTGCTAAAGTAAAATTGTGTCAAATGTACTTTCAGCAGTGAAGCATTCATGTTTTCGATGTGTGGCAGACATTGATGAAAGCACTTGCCGTCAACTAGAACTGTTCACAAATCCCGGTTGTGCATGAGGTAGCTTCGTAAAACAGCAGGCAAAAAGACAAACAACAGCTTTTCTGAAACTGAAAATGTTCTTCGCTTTTCAGATCAACCCAAGCCTGAAGGGAATGTGATGTTGTGCATTTTCAGTACTGAAGAAGAATGCTGAAGAACCTCAATGTCAGAAATCTGTACAGCCTGAAAGCATTCTCCACAGACATTTGTCCATCAAAGTTGTTATTTTTGTCAGAAGCTGAAACATGATTTGTACCTTCCTTAGCACAGCTAATCTTATTGGACAGTTCAAGGTTAGTGAATATAATTCCAAAACTCAAAAGAGTTTAAGTACAAGGAACACATACACACTACTTTTTTAGTGTAAGTGGATCCTCTTCGGCGTTCATAAGTTGAATGAAATGATGTTTCACAATAAAATGAATATTGTCTATTAGGCACTGTGTATCATAATGCTGAAACAACCCAGTTGAAACTTCAATTATGAAGTGAATACAGCATTTACTCAATTAATGTTATTACAGATTGGAAGATACAACTACATTCCAGCATCCAGGATAAATACTATCTTTACTTCTCATATTCGGATGTGAGCTACAAAGATTTTGCTTCACTTGATTTGACCTCTTGTAGTTGTGTTCCTGCTAAGTTGAAAATTTTGTAATAAAATTGATTCAGCAATTGTAAAACAATGTAATACATAAGGCCGGCTGCTAAAGTAAAATTATGTGTCCTCAGAACCAACCAGTGGAACATTCTAATTGGTGAAATGTCCTCTCAGCATCCATAGAAAATACCAGATTAGGTATGCTCATTCTGCATCGTTGGCACACAAAACTGAATAAATGCCTGTTTCTGTTTACAAAGTGGCTTCCTCACAGAAGCCTGATTTGGTTTACATTTGCTGTTGAGCTGGGTGTACATAATGCTCAAGTACTGAGATCCTTGCCCTCTTCATGCGAGAGAGCAACTGTGCCTAACATGAACAATTCTGGCTGTCCATTTGTCCGAATTAGCATCAGGTCTGATGTTATCTGTTAAAGTTAACTGTAGAAGTTAGCAAGAATCCACCTGGCCTTGTGGTATTGTCAAACTGTGGCCTGAGAGAACATATTAGGCCTTTTTTCAAAGATATGGTGAAGAAGTGGGAAGTTAGGAATAGATTTGATTCTTATTGCATGACATGGGTGCAGAATGAGGCACAATAACTATAAGACTCTGCTTATCTACACTGAGTCTAGATTAGTGGTGCTGGAAAAGCACAGCAGTTCAGGCAGCATCAGAGGAGCAGTATAATCAACGTTTCGGGCAAAAGCCCTTCATCAGGAATAAAGGCAGAGAGCCTGAAGGGTGGAGAGATAAGCTAGAGGAGGGTGGGGGTGGGGAGAAAGTAGCATAGAATACAATAGGTGAGTGGGGGAGGGGATGAAGGTGATAGGTCAGGGAGGAGGGTGGTGTGGATAGGTGGAAAAGAAGATAGGCAGGTAGGACAAGTCATGGGGACAGTGCTGAGCTGGAAGTTTGGAAACGGGGTGAGGTGGGGGAAGGAGAAATGAGGAAACTGTTGAAGTCCACATTGATGCCCGGGGGTTGAAGTGTTCCGAGGCGGAAGATGAGGCGTTCTTCCTCCAGGCATCTGGTGGTGAGGGAGCGGCGGTGAAGGAGGCTCAGGACCTCCATGTCCTTGGCAGTGTGGGAGGGGGAGTTGAAATGTTGGGCCACAGGGCGGTGTGGTTGATTGGTGCGTGTGTCCCAGAGGTGTTCCCTAAAGCGCTCTGCTCGGAGGCGTCCAGTCTCCCCAATGTAGAGGAGACCGCATCAGGAGCAACGGATACAATAAATGATATTGATGTGCAGGTAAAACTTTGATGGATGTGGAAGGCTCCTTTAGGGTCTTGGATGGAGGTGAGGGAGGAGGTGTGGACGCAGGTTTTGCAATTCCTGCGGTGGCAGGGGAAGGTGCCAGGATGGGAGGGTGGGTCGTAGGGGGGCGTGGACCTGACCAGGTAGTCACGGAGGGAGCGGTCTTTGCGGAAGGCGGAAAGGGATGGGAAGGGAAATATATCCCTGGTGGTGGGGCCTTTTTGGAGGTGGCGGAAATGTCGGCGGATGATTTGGTTTATGCGAAGGTTGGTAGGGTGGAAGGTGAGCACCAGGGCGTTCTGTCCTTGTTACGCGGGTTGGAGGGGTGAGGTCTGTGGGCGGAGGTGCAGGATGTGGACGAAATGCATTGGAGGGCATCTTTAACCACGTGGGAAGGGAAATTGCGGTCTCTAAAGAAGGAGGCCATCTGGTGTGTTCTGTGGTGGAACTGGTCCTCCTGGGAGCAGATACGGCGGAGGCGGAGGAATTGAGAATATGGGATGGCATTTTTGCAAAAGGTAAGGTGGGAAGACGTGTAATCCAGGTAGCTGTGGGAGTCGGTGGGTTTGTAAAAAAATATCAGTGTCAAGTTGGTCGTTATTAATGGAGATAGAGAGGTCCAGGAAGGGGAGGGAGGTTTCAGAGGTGGTCCAGTTAAATTTAAGGTCAGGGTGGAATTTGTTGGTGAAGTTGATGAATTGCTCAACCTCCTCGCGGGAGCACGAGGTGGCGCCAATGCAATCATCAATGTAGCGGAGGAAGAGGTGGGGAGTGGTGCCGGTGTAATTACGGAAGATCAACTGCTCTACGTAGCCAACAAAGAGACAGGCATAGCTGGGGCCCATACGTGTGCCCATGGCTACCCGTTTGGTCTGGAGGAAGTGGGAGGATTCAAAGGAGAAATTGTTAAGGGTGAGGACCAGTTCGGCCAAACGAATGAGAGTGTCAGTGGAAGGGTATTGAGCACATGCTGGTAGCCTCCTCGACCTGTGCATTTTATTTGATAGGAGGGTAATGGAATATTTATTTAGTATCTATAGATATTACAGAGATTAGCATTTCCACAGCTTGGATCTGAGCTCGTTCGGTATTGGCCATTTACAGTAGGGTTCTTGCTCACTCACTGGAGTTCGTTCTGCTTCTTGGAGCTTCTAGCTGCTTTTCTGATGACTCTTTTATTATCAATTTCCAGCATCACTAGAACTGGGCAAGCAGGATGAAGATACAGTCACAATGAAATGAGGGCGAGGTGTCAATCTTGGGAAGAGTATCGGTTCTTTATTTTTAAACTGGATAGTGATAGTTATATGGGTGAAGGCTTTGTTAACATGTAATGATGCAGCTATGGACTTGCACCAGGAAATGCTACTTGTGGAAAAAGTAATCAAATATGATGCCGGTGGTGGGGAAGTTGTTGGAGGAAATCCAGGGGGACAGGATGTACATGTATTTGGAAAGGCAAGGACTGATTAGGGATAGTCAACATGGCTTTGTGCGTGGGAAATCACGTCTCACAAACTTGATTGAGTATTTTGAAGAAGCAGCAAAGAGGATTGATGAGGGCAGAGCGGTAGATGTGATCTATATGGACTTCAGTAAGGCATTCGACAAGGTTCCCCATGGGAGACTGATTAGCAAGATTAGATCTCATGGAATACAGGGAGAACTAGCCATTTGGATACAGAACTGGCTCAAAGGAAGAAGACAGAGGGTGGTGGTGGAGGGTTATTTTTCAGATTGGAGGCCTGTGACCAGTGGAGCACCACAAGGATAGGTGCTGGGTCCTCTACTTTTCATCATTTATATAAATGATTTGGATGCGAGCATAAGATGTATAGTTAGTAAGTTTGCTGATGACACCAAAATTGGAGGTGTAGTGGACAGCAAAGAAGGTTACCTCAGATTAAAACGAGATCCTTGATCAGATGGGCCAATGGGCTGAGAAGTGGCAGATGGAGTTTAATTTAGATAAATGCGAGGTGCTGCATTTTGGGAAAGTAAATCTTAGCAGTCCTCAGGAGTGTTGCTGAACAAAGAGACCTTGGAGTTCAGGTTCATAGCTCCTTGAAAGTGGACTTGCAGGTAGATAGGATAGTGAAGAAGGCATTTGGTATGCTTTCCTTTATCGGCCAGAGTATTGAGTACAGGAGTTGGGAGGTCATGTTGTGGCTGTATAGGACATTGGTTAGGCCACTGTTGGAATACTGGGTGCAATTCTGGTCTCCTTCCTATTGGAAAGATGCTGTGAAACTTGAAAGGTTTCAGAAAAGATTTACAAGGACGTTGCCAAGGTTGGAGAATTTGAGCTATAGGGAGAGGTTGAATAGGCTACAGCTGTTTTCCATGGAGCGTCGGAGGCTGAGGGGTGATCTTATAGATAGGGGATAAATAGACAGTCTTTTCTCTGGGGTGGGGGAGTCCAGAACTAGAGGGCATAGGTTTAGGGTGAGAGGGGAAAGATATAAAAGAGACCTAAGGGGCAACTTTTTCACGCAGAGGGTGGTACGTGTATGGAATGAGCTGCCAGAGGAAGTGGTGGAGGCTGGTACAATTGCAACATTTAAAAAGCATCTGGATGAGTATATGAATAGGAAGTGTTTAGAGGGATATGGGCCAGGTGCTGGCAGGTGGGACTAGATTGGGTTGGGATATCTGGTTGGCATGGACGAGTTGGACCGAAGGGTCTGTGTTGTACACCTCTATGACTCTGTGCCTGTATCCAAATGAAATAAAAGCAGGATACATTCCTTGTCAGGGAGAAAGATGGCATATAATTACAAAGCTTAGTTCTTGGTAACACTAATGCACTACTATGGCTATCAATCCAGGGTCTTCGTAGTTGGAAGGAAGATCGTTGAGACAAGGAGAAAAGGCACAATCTGTGTCTCTGCCAAATACTGTGACCATGAATTGCAGGCAAAGGCTGAGTACCAGCAATACGTATGCAGGAAGTATGAGTATCTTTATTTGGAGTATCGCTGTTTAACTGTGTAAAGCTACTCTACAATTCAGCCTTTGAACAAGATGAACTTTTTCAAACAGCAATCCATTTAGTCTTGGTCCCTTGTTCTTCCCTCATATCTCTACAATTCTCTTCATGTATTATCCAATTCCATCTTGAAGGCTACTAATGAATCAGTATCCACTGTTGTGTAAGCTTGGCAGGTTCTGAGAGCTGACAACATAGAGTTACATGCAGAGGGACCTTGGCAACACTCAGCAATGGTAATGAAAGCTTGGGCTCCAGAATTAGCTGCATCCATGGACAATCTGTTCTCTCGATACTAATCTAAAATTTGTTAGGTTAGCCAAAACGAAATTAGAGTGAAATGAGAAGGACAAAATGTCTGAAACTCGGTGATAAGCTAATGATTAGAAAAATCATGGGTTTTTAAAGTATTTGTGTTAGACTAAAGGAATGTGCGTATTTGTTTGCATCAAATAATGTAACTCAAGCAACTGAACAGTCAAACTGGAAAAGCTGAAGTTTTGTTTAAAACAGACATGGTAAATCTGATGTGATAGTGGGGACTATTTATCAGCTGAATCTGAGATTGTCATAGAATTGGGTTTTGTAAATATCATACAATTGATTGGGTGACATAAAAGTGGTGAAGAGCGAGCACAAGCCAAAGTTTAACGTCAACATTCATTCATGGCAAGATATAAGTGAATTATTAAGACGACACAAGCAAGCTTTCATGAGTTAATTGATCAAATCAACACGTAAAATATGGTAAATTTGTGATGTTTACCAGCAGTCAAACTGATCATTTTCTGGAGATTGAGTAGTGTCAAAGACTTTGAATGTAAAGCTCATTTGTATGGAAAAAGTATAAAACAGCTTGAACCAGGCCCTGGTTCAAGTCCTACCTGCTTCAGAGGTGTGTAATAACATTTGCGTTTTCCTGATCCTTTTTCAACTGTTTCATTTCTAAAAAGACTGCTTATTTCTCTCTACCTACTCTCAGTAGGATTTGAAATCTATGACTTAATGACAAAACGTGGCACTGACCAATTATTTGCCTCGAGCTATTTGACAGTCTCATGAAAACAGAATTGTCTGTGCTTTAGATGCTACACCTGTACTGCAGACCGAGTTCAGTGATGCCTGCTTTATCTAAAGCCTGAACCATCACTGAAGCCACATCGTCAATCACAGCCTGTTTCAGGAATCAAATTGCAGAAGATGTTGTAAATTAGACTAAAGACAGGCAAGAGAAAAAGTTATCAATATGGGAAATGATAAACAGACTGTAACATGAAAGTATACACACAGTACAAATCTACGCCAAGATCAAAAGATAAAGCTCGAGGTTACAAAAATAATAAAGAGACAAAACTGGAGGCTCTGCATCTGAACACTGATAGCATTCAGAGCAGAGCAGATGAACAAATAGAAATAAGTGCAAAATGATAACTATTACAGAGACATAGCTGCAGGATAATTTCAATTTGAAGGTTGAGTTATAAAGGAGAGACTGTATAGTCTGGGACTTTTTTTTCACTGGAGAGTTGGAGGTTGAGCGGTGACCTCATAGAGGTTTATAAAATTGTGAGAAGCATAGATAAGGTAAATAGCAAGAATCTTTTCCCTCAGGTGGGGGAATTTCAAGACGATGGGGAATATTTTTAAGGTGGGAAGAGAAAGATTTAAAAAAGACAAGGGATAACATTTTTTGACACAGAGCGGTTCATGTGTAGAATGAACTTCCAGAGGAAGCGACAGATGCCAGTACAGTTACACTGTTTAGAAGACATTTAGGAAGTACATGAATGAGAAATATTTAGAGGGATATGGGCCAAACTCAGGCAGGTGTGACTACTTTAGTTCTGGGATTCTGGTCAGCACAATTTGGTTGGACTGAAGGGTCTCTTTCTGTGCTGAATGACTTTATAACATCTCTGAAGAGGTTGATGAGAAAATATCTAAACAGCTTGCCTCACAATAAGTGTTGTGCTAGATTGGAGAGGTTGTTTGTTCAATAGCGAGAGGTTAAAACAGAACAGGCTAACACCTGCTCTGGTTCGATCTTTGGACAAGTCATTTGTAAATGTAAGCATTGTGTAGATAACGTTTTTGTACTGTACTTTGCTTTAATAAAGAACATTAAGTATATTTTATTGTTAGAATTGCTTTGGGTTTTTGATATGCAGAGTAAGCCCAATGTAATGTGGGAATAAAAGCCGAGAGTTGTTGTACAGTTATGACACTGGCAGCTGTCTAGCAATGTGGAACATTGTCCAGGTATGTCCTGTATAGAAAAAGCAGGACAAATCCAACTCAGCCAATTATTGTTGATCAGTCTACTCTCGATCATCAGCGAAGCAATAGAAGTGCTGTTGACGGTACCATCACTGCTATTTGTTCAGAAATAAACTGCTTGCAGATTCTCAGTTTAGGTTCTGTGAGGGATACTTAGCTCATTATTAGCATGGTCCAAACATCAACAGAGCACCTAAACTCGAGAAAGGTGATGGGGTGAGAGTGACCATCAAATGCTACCTTGATATGAAGGGCAGAGCTTGACGTCAAAGAACCCAATCAAAATTAGAGTCAATCGTAATCGGGGCAGGCACTCCATTGATTGGAATCAAAACCAACACAAAGTAACATCGGTGCGGCTGTTGGAGGTCAATCATCTCAGTTCTCGGACAACAATACAGAAGTCCTCAGGATAATATCCTCGCTCCAACCATCTTTAGTTGCTTCAACAAGCTTCTTTCCATCATTAGATCAGAGGTGGGGATATGCGCTGATGATTGCATAATGTTCAACACCATTTGCAACTCCTCAGATTGTGAAGCAGTGCATCTCCCTAGGCAGCAAAACTTGGACATCATCCAGATACACTGCAGTAACTCCCCACAGCTCCTTTAAAAGTGTCATGCAAACCTTTGATCGCTTACCAGAAGGAAAATGACAACAGACACTTGGAAGCATCACCACCTGCAAGTTCTCTATAAGCCTAATCTCATACAGCATGGAAACAGACCCTTTAATCCAACCAGCCCATGCTGAACATAATCCTAAACTAAACTTGTCCCACCTGTCACTTGAACTATTAAACTCCAGAAAAAGGTCATTCAGCCCACTGTATTCACGTGGGACCAAAAAAGTCTCACTTCACGTTCTCATCACACCTTCCAGTACCTGATGTGTTGCCTTTCACATGACAGCACTTGGAGAGTGACGTATCTTTTAATCAAGTTGAGGATCACTGCCTCAACCATTAAACTGGATTCCAAATTCCAGACACACACACCATCCTTTGGGTGAAAAGATTTTGCCTTGTGTCCCTTTAATCCTTCTACCAACCATTTTATACCTGTGCCTCTTGGTAACTCAATTCTCCACTACAGATACAGGTCTTCCTGGTCTTTGCTATCTAAGGCCTCATAACTTTGTATATTTCAATTAAGCCATGCCTCAGCCTCCCCTATTCTAAGGAAAAAAAAATCCAAGATTATCAAATCTTTACTTATGGATGCAATTATCAATCCCTGGTGACATCATCTGCACACTCTCGACAGCAATTATACCCTTCCTGGCTACTACTGTATACAAACTCTAGCTTTGTTCTAACCAGTGTTCTGCAGTTCTAGCACTGTATCCAGCTTTTTGTCTTCCATCCCTCATCCAATGAAGGAAACTACTCTGTATCAATTGCATCCTTTAACCTCATCTACCTGTAATAACATCCCCTGGGACCTGTGGACATGCATTTACAAGTCTCTTACTTCCTTTACTCCCATTTATTGTGTTTCCCTTGCTTTGTTCGCCCTCCCCAAAAGCACTTCCACTTTCCTGCCCTCTCAATCATACCAGTGGTATCATTCCAGAGTCAACATCAACTACACTCTATCGTCTGCAAATTTTTCAAATAAGCCTTCCACACTTAAGTCCAGATCATTAATACATACAACAAAGAGCAAGAGAACCAACATTGAGCCCTATGGGATGCCACTGGAAACTGCTTTGCATTTGCAAAAACATTCATTTCTCCTGTTGCTGACCTGATTTTGAATCAATTTACCATAGTCTACTACCACTGTGAAAGTTAATCCTGTCTTTCAGAATAGATTCAAATAATTTGCCCACTACCAAGGCCAGACTGACCAACCAAAAATTATTTGGTCTTTCCCCGCATCACTTTTTAAAAGACAGTACAACATTTGCACACCTCGAGTCCTCTGGTACCTCACCTGTATCTAGTGAGGATTGGAAAATGATCCTCAGAGCTTCTGTTATTTCCTCTGTGGCTTTCATCAGTATACAATTCATCTGACCCTGGTAATTTATTCATCTTCTAGTAGGTCAGTGATTCCCTTCTTATTCAGCATACTCACATTGCTCTTTAACAGTGACATGCCTCAGCTTTGTTACGTCAGACACAAAATATTAAGAACCATTCCCATATTTTCTATATCCATGCTCAAGATACCACACGCCTTACTCTTTACTCAGACATCCTCACGCTCTTAGTGTTTTGATAAAATATCTTTGTTTTCTCTGATTTTACTAACCAATTGTTTTTCATATCATTTCTTGATCTTTCTAACTTCCTTTTTTACTTCACCCCATATTTTATTTCATTCTGTTGGCTTTTTATAGTACAGGAAGTTCTTCTATAACATGGTGGTTGCATTCTTGTGCAACCCCTTACTATAGAAAAATTGCGCTTTAGAAACAGTGCTTAAAGTATTGGCAACGTAATCACATACAGCCTACACGTTTTAAAAGTTCGCACTTTAGAAACAGCGTTCCCAATTCATCAATCACCTTACAGTGAATTTCTGTTAACAAAACACACATTATAGCAGAAAGACCTGTATTAAGTTTTCTCTGTGACTGTCATAAGCTTTCTTTTTCTGTGTTATCTGACATGTAAATTCAGGATTGGCAGTACCAGCTTTTCTTTGACTGGCTTTCCTGACTTGGAACAATATCACAGTTCTTTCACTCACACGGAGTCAAAACCCTGGAATGCTCTTTTGAACAGCACTACGGATCTACCCTGAGCACATGGAGTGCAGGTTCAAGAAGAGAGCTCACCACCACTTTCTCAAGGGGAATGACAGATGGGCAGTAAATGCTGGCTGAGCAAGGAAAATGCACATCCATTTTCCATCAACAAAAGCATATCAGTTACTGCATAGAAGGAAAGTGAGAAAAGAAACTTGAGTGGAGCAAAAACACTGCATTAACTAGCTAAACCAAACTGTTTGTTTCTGTGCTATAAAATTCTGATCAGAAAAGAATGCGTTCTCAGACTGTTCATGAGCAAAACCAAACGATCTGCTAGATACACCTTCAGTTACAGCAACACTCCTATCTGTTGTTACGATATAGGGTAAACCCCCTCTGCTAGCTTAAACCAGCCACACAGAAAAAAAATCACCTCATGCCATAATCTGTTAAAATTCGAGAGGCAAAGAACTATCCCAGAGGTCACTATTTAAAGTACAAATTAACAATTTTATTCTTTAAGTCCAGAGAATGTTAAAACCAACAACTGTTTCCGACTCCTTTCTCTTAAACCTGTCTTTGACCTCCCACTGTCCAATACTAGTCTGATAAAAAAAAATCCCAATTAAAATTTATAAAAATAAAATCATGTTTCAAAAATGAGTCAGCTTTGTCAATTCTCCTTTGTAGATTTTCCTCTGCAGAGTTTTCTCTAGGTCAGTTTCAATGTTCCGCTGCACAAACTTATAGGTACCTTTCAGACAGCTGTTCTGTTGGCAGTCTGTACTTGTTGGTGGCTAAGCAGTTCTCCTAACTATTCACAATGTCTGGTTTTATACCCCAAAACATCGGATCATTTCATTGGTTTTAATATTAAATTCAAAACTTGATTGGATTTTGGTATCTTGAGGCATAATTTAAACCAATTGTCCGAATTTGAATTTCTTTTTGTTTCATAGCAATTCTCCTGCAGCTATTTGTTTCTCAAGTGTTACACTCTTACTTTGTTCAGGACCCTCTGTGATTTTTCAGTCCTTTTCTCAAAGATACAATACATCTCTACACCTTCATAACGCTGTATTTGAACGGGCTTAATATTTTTAGGCTTCTCCCAATAATGGAGGAAGAGCAGAACACGTACTACATAGCCAATGGTCTGATCACTCGTATGTGAAGGAAACTGTCCAGGTAAGTGCTGTATTGCTCTGTACTTTTTCCGGGGAGAGCGGGGAATTCTAATTATGATGTTTATTGAGATGGTCTGCAATTCACAGTGATCCTTTTGATTAAAGCAACTTGAACAACATATGTGATAATTGACTTTTTTTTTAAAACAATACAAATTTAGAGAAATGATATTTGACCATACAATCAGAGATGCAAGCATCCACACATCCCAAGTCCACTCCAATTGTTTGGAACTGTACACCACCATTCAGCCACTACAGTTGTGAGAATTCTTTGGGAGATTAATATAATTAGATGGCTTAATATGCTTTCCCTTTTCCTACTTATATCATAGAATGCCCTAAGAGCCTCTCAAGATCTCCAGCTACAAGTAGCAGTTACTGGGTACAAAGCAGTATATCATTGCATATCTTCATGAAACCTTATGGTGCTCACAATGGCTTAAGGAAACAGATGCACATGAAGCTGCATCTCCAACACCTGTGAACACAGACTCCAATTTAATGTTCAATAAAGTCAAACCTTTTGGGTGAGTTAAGAAAATAAACAGGTCTTTCTACTATAACACGAGTTTCGTTCACACGAATTTGCTGTAATGTGATTGTCGAATTGGGGACACAGTTTCTAAAATGCAAATTTTAAAAATGTATTGATTGTAACGTGATCACATCGGCAACACTAATTGCTGCTTCTAAAGCGTGAATTTTCGATAATGCGAGGTTGTATAAGAATGCAACTATCACGTGACAGAAGAACCTGTACTAGATTTTGTGGAAGGACAGGATGTTGTTTGACATTGGACAGTCAGCATCTGCAGTTATTTTCCTTTGAAAATGACAGCAACATCTGGATATTGATTGATTAGCATGGAAATCCTGGAATTATGGTCATGGACAAAACAGACAATTGCTGAAACCAAAGAGAATTTAAATTTTTCTGCCCCAAATTGTTGTTGAAAAGCATATAAATAGTTGCACCTTGCTCAATCAGCTGTTGCTGTTTTGACAAAGCTGCTCCTTTAACAAGGTTATGCAGTCCTTTGTTTTTTTAAAGACAGGTCATAAATAACACAGACTCTGAAAAGTTTGGGGTGTAGGGTTTTAGGGCCAATTTGATAATAGCTAACAGACACTGCATCAGGCAGAGGTTTTCAAGTTTTAAATAAAACACTTGTACAATGAAAGGGGTGTGGCTAGTTCTCCCAACTCAGCTTTACTCTGGTATTTATTTCAAAAGAAAAAAAAGCTGCTGGATCTACTGAAGCAGGTCCAGGCTAGTACTCTCTCCGCCTTCTATTCTGTAAGAACTTGTGTTTGCTTTTTCCTTTTGTGTCAAGGGTTGTTTATGGGGATTGTTGCAAACATTGGGAACAGCATCCTTAAGTTGGGATGATCTCTTGGGTTTTCAGAGAGGCTGTTATCGGTATTCTGTTTTTTTGGTTGTTTGTGTTTCATTCAGGAATCTTGTTTAAAATTAAGTGGTTTGACCAGCTGATTCACCCCTGGAACACCCATTTTACATCTACTTAAAACAACTAGCAAAGTTAGGGTCAGGATTGCCTTCTTGAAATGTGGTGAGGGGTCTGGCCTGGTCCATAACAACAGTGTTTTTGATATCAATGTGATTAATAAAACTTATTGACTGACACTGAAAAATTAATTTTATAATTGTGGGAAGCTGTTAAATGAATAGTAGATTATTTTGTGTGTCATTTCAAAATAAAACTTAAAAATCAGAATATGTTAGCTAAAACTTGCATGCTATATGTTGCATTCCTTAAACTGCTCTATGTCTTAAAAAACAATAAAACTGGCTCTATTTTAATTTCCGGTTGTGATGGTGAAGCAAGGGATCTGTGCAAATCCTTCAATGTGATTGGCTGCCTGGAGCCTGGTGCCATCACTCCACATCTATGCTGGAAGTGTTCAGTAGAGAATACTTCAGTTAGCTGTGATACAGCAGCAAGACCAAATGAGGCGAAATCCTTGCCAGAGAGATTGCAATGTTGAATTTGTGTTCAGTGGTAAGTGTCACTGGCTTGATGCGTGCAGAGTACAAACGTATTGGAGAACTATTACCGAAGTTTATATATTCATAAATGTTTATGCATATTTGGGAAATATTTCAGCACGAGTAATGATAGAATTTATAGAATTATAGAATCCTTACAGTTTGGAAACAGGCCTTTTGGCCCAATAAGTCCACACTGAAGACCCTCCAAAGAGTAACCCACCATTTCTCTATCCTACTATTCTACACTTATCCCTGATTAATGCACCTAACCTATACACCCTGAACACTATGGGCAATTTGGCATGACCAATTCACCTAACCTGTACATCTTTGGATTGTTATCTTTTGCTATCTTATTACTAAAATGTTTTTAAACAGCCATCTCAACTCCTAAGAACATACCACAGGTAGCATAACATCTTTAAGGTTGATGATTCTTACTCGATTTTTGACTAGATGTGGCTAAAATGTAGTGAAAAACGCTACAAAAAAATAACTTGTGTGCTTCTAACTTGGTGTGAATTAGTACCACACTCCCAATACAGATGGAGTTTATCAGAATTAAGAACAAAGAGTTATCTGCTTTTGTAGAGTCCATATTATAGTTGCTGTTCAAAGCCACCTCACAGCTGGGTTTAAATCAGGTGGAAAAATAAACAAATAGCACTTTTTCCCAATGAAAAAGAAATCTATTTCTGATAAAGAATCTTTATTTTGCATAGTAAAACAAAAGAAAACAGAGACGCTGCTAACCACAAATGTTGTCTCACACTAGATAATCATTGGGCAGTTAATAATAGTAAATAGTGTAGTTATTATTTCAAACACTTAATATTTGAAATAAAGCTGTGGAAATTCAATCTCCAGTGATGTTTCAATACTCTTCAGGTAAACCAAAGAAACCCACAGGATACAGACAGACACCATTCTTCTTGGAAGCAAGAGAAGCCTATTGATGCATTCTGGGAAATTCTGAACATGCTCAGAATCCGCAGACTTGTCTGGTGACTCCCTTCACCTGTTCTGGAAAATAATGTCGGTTCAAAGTCCACGATTCCAAGATAGACCGAGGCTTTGAAGCAAAAGGTTTGAAGAAGGAACTAAAAGACACAGAAGACAATTGAATGAGTAAATGTAATCATTATTGTGAAATTTATAACTGATAAAATTTTGTTTAAAAACTTATGCCTGACAAGAAAACAGAATGAAAAATATTTGATAAATTCTTTTATCAAATTCTGTCAGGATCGCTAGCTAATTCCTTAAAGGCTTAGCTATTTTTCAGTTTCTTTCCAGCTATTGATTTACATAAAGAAGTAATGAGCAAGTAAAATCACTCATTAGTTATGATTTGCTGTTGTTTAACTTTGAGAAGCTCAACATGATGGAAAAGGCATGGAAATTAGGACCCTTCCTGGAAGTGGTACATTTTGGCCATCTGGCATAAGGGACAGTAAGGATGAGCAACAAGTAGAGAAAGGCATGAAAATTCAGGATAGGAGAACCAGAATGGTGTCAGAGAAGCTTACACGCCATGCATCACTCATTCCTTGATCCTAGTGTGGGGTTCCTATCTTTCTGATGCACACACGGTATGGGTGGGTTTCGCTTTGGCGGGTCGGTGTGGACTTGTTGGGCCGAAGGGCCTGTTTCCACACTGTAATCTAATCTAATCTAATCTTACTAAAGTACAATTAGAGGCAATGATACAATTGCATAAATCAGAGAAAAAGTGACTACTGTGCAATTCTGCCTTACCATCACTCTTATCTTTTCTGTGTGAAAGAAAGCTCATCAGTTCCATGCAAATAAATATTTATGTAAGTTATTCTCATGCTTTTCTTCATAATAATTTGAATGCTGCACCTGAAGCACAATGAATGAGTGAAGCAGCTGTATGAAAACAAAAAAGTTGTTCTGCAAAGAATACAGTGAATATTTGCAATGACAATGAGTAAGCAGTAAATAGGGAAGGGCAGTGAGTGGTTGATGAGAGACTACTGGAGTGAGAAAGAAGTAAAAGGTGCGCTAGTGATAAAGTAACACAAGGGTTTCGTATGTTTGAGTGCTTTGTGTTGGAAGCAGTGCAATGGGAATCAGGGGAATTCTTTCCCTTTGGCTGGACATACATAGCAGAGTATAAAGTGTTTGAGTTAGGTTGTAAGTTTGCTTGCTGAACTGGGGGATTTGTTCTCAGACATTTCATCACCATGCTTGGTAACATCATCAGTGAGTCTCTGATGAAGTGCTGGTGTTCTGTCCCACTTGCTATTTGTGTGTCTTGGGTGGTATTAGTTCCGGTTCTGTTTCTGAGAGGTTGGTAAATGGGGTCCAAATCGATGTGTTTATTAATGAATTTCCAATTTGAATGCCAGGCCTCTAGGAATTCCCATGCATACCTTTGTTTGGCCTGTCCCAGGATGGATGTATTGTCCCAGTCAAACTGGAGCCCCTCTTCATCTGTGCGTATGGATACCAATGATAGTTGGTCATGTCTTTTGGTGGTTAGTTGGTGCGCATGTATCTTGGTGGCTAGTTTCCTGCCCGTCTGTCCAATGCAATGTTTGTTGCAGTCCTTGCAGGGTAAGTTGTATATGACGTTCGCTCTGCTAGTTGCTGGTATGGGTCCTTTAAATCCACCAGGACCGGTTTTAGTGTGGTGGTAGGTTTGTGGGCTACCATGATGCCTAGGGGTTGGAGTTGACTGGTCGTCATCTAAGAGATGTCTTTAATGTATGGCTGGGTGGCTAGACTCTCTGGGTGTGTTTAGGTTTGTTGTTTAGGGATCGGCAGACTTTGCTCATTGCATATCTGTTGTTCCCGAATATGTTGTACTGGTGGTTTTTCTTTGGCTTCTCACAGTTCCTGAGGCTCGTTTAAATAATGTCCTGATGCAGCTCCGTTTATGGGTGTTGGGATGATTGCTCTTGTAGTTGAGTGTCTGGTCAACTTGTGTGTCTTTCCCGTAAACAATGTTGTGCAGCTGTCCATTGGCCTTTTGTTCTACTGTGATGTCTAGGAAGGGGAGTCTGTTCTCTCCTCTTTGATGAATGTTATACCAGTAAGGATGTTCTTTATGTTTCTTTTAATTTGTTGTATTTCGTGATGACAAAGGTTTCATTCACATAGTGGACCCAAAGCTTGAGCTGGATAGTGGGAAGGGCTGTTCATTCTATGCAGAAGTGCTTCTGCTAAGAGTCCTGATATTGGTGATCACATGGGCGTCCCATTGATTTGTTTGTAGATCTTGTCATTGAAGGTGAAATGGGTTGCGAGGCACAGGTCTACTACTTTGAGGATGTTGTCCTTGCTGATAGAGTTGGTGCTGTCAGGTGTTTGTGTCCTTGGTTCATCTAACAGTGAGGCCAGTGTTTCTTTGGCCAAGGTGATGTTTATTGATATGAATAGGGCTGTCATGTCGAAGGAAACCATGACCTCATCGTCCTCTACCTTGGTGTCTTTGACGTTGTTAAGGAATTTGTGGGTCGGGTGGATGGAGTGGGTTGCATCTTCTACTAGCTATTTCAGTTTGCGTTGCAGTTCGTTTGCTAGCCTGTATGTCAGTGTACCAGGAAGTGAGAAGGTATCTCGGGGTGGTGGGGGGTGGTCCTTGTTGATGTACCTTTGCTAACCCATAGAAACAGGGTGTGTTAGATCCATCAGCTTTCATTCTTTGGAGGTCTGCCTTGTTAATTTCACCTGTCATGTGAAGTTTCCCGAGGGATGCTGTAATATGGTTTTCTAGCTGTGGAGCCGGGTCCATCGCCACCTGTTGGTAGATATCAGTATCTGCGGGTAGTGTGTTTGCTTTTTCAAAGAATTGTGTTCTGTTCAGGATGACAGTCATGTGCCTTTTGTCTGCCGGTAGGATTACAATCTTTCTGTCTTTTCTGAGTCCTTCCAGGGCTTTCCTTTCCTGTGTGTTGAGGCTGTTCCATTCTTTCTTTCTGCTTAGTGTCGGTGCTACTGTCTGTATGATAGCCTGCTGGATTTCTTCCGTAAGTCCATTATCTTTCAGGGAGGATTCCAGAGCTGCTCAGAAGTTGTTTTTGTCTGCATCCCTGTGGTTGAAGTTCATCCCTCATACTAGGATGGCTTTTCCTGTGTCTGGGTGTGGTCAGCCCGACAGGTTCTTTATCCAAGTCTCTGAATCATCCGCGTTATTGCTGTGCGTGAGCTTGGCCAGTTTTTCTTGTAGGGCTAGTCTTTTCATTGTCTTGGTCTGTTGTTGTTTAATGTTGACTCGTTCTAGCGTACTTGTCCATTCATGGTCATTCGCATTAGTGTACAGAGTGTTTTGGTGCAAAATTTCTCATTTGTATTTGTGGAGTCGGTTGTGGGCATCATTTATTATTTCTTGTAGCATCCTGCGGCCCTTCTGGTCTGCTGTTCTTCTGGTGTTGAGAGTTGGGGTGTTGAGAGGTGTTTTGTATTTGACACATCATGGTAATACCTGTTTCCTGAGGCATTCGGGTAGGAAGTACAGTTGTTGGCGGGTGGTGCTCAGTCGGATAGTTTTCAATCTTCGGGCTAATTTGAGCGTATTGCACCCATAGGCGTTTGCGATTTTAGAGATATCGATTTGGACCCTATTATTAACCTCTCAGAAAAAAAAACTGGAAATGATTTCACCCACCACAGGAGACCAACACACACAAATAACAAGCAGGAGAGAACACCAGCACTTCACCGGAGGCTCACTGATTATGTCACCTCAAATGGTGACGAAACGTCTGAGAACAAACCTACCAGCTCAATGAGCAAACTTACAACCTCATCCACGAACTGAGCTAAAATTCTTCTCTAACATCACTGTCTTTCAGCTATTGGACACCAAACATTTCAACAAGGACACTACTGCAGGAGTTTTGCAGGGCAATTTCATATGCTCAACCATTTTCAGCTCCTTCCTTCATGACCTTTACTGTTGTAACAGGTTAGAATTGGAGATATTTTCCGTTTGGTCATATTTTTAGATTAGATTCCCTACAGTGCAGAAACAGGTCCTTTTTGGCCCAACCAACCCTCCCAATCCACACTGACCCTCCCAAGAGTAACCCACCCAGACCCACTTCCCTCTGCACCTAACACTATGGGCAATTTACCATGGCCAATTCACCTGACCTGCACATCTCTGGACTGTGGGAGGAAACCGGAGCACCTGGAGGAAACCCATACAGACACGGTGAGAATGTGCAAACTCCACACAGTCACCCAAGGCTTGGGATTGAACCTGGGACCCTGGTGCTGTGAGGCAGCAGTGCTAACCACTGAGCCACCGTGCCACCCCTCAACTCAATTCACAACTCAACTAATGAAGCAGCTTCTGTTCAAGCAGAAGGACTTAGACAACATTCAGATTTAGGAAGATAACTGGCAGATTACACTCCTGCCACACAAGTATAAGGTAATGACCATCTCTATATGTATCCCCCTCCCATTGACATCTAATAAAGGAAGCACCATTACCTACATCCTGGGCACTGATCAATGACCAGAAATTTAATGAGACTAGGCACATAATACTGTGGCCATAAAAGCAGGTGAGCCACTGTGAATTTTGAGGCAAATAACTCACCCACTCATCAAAAAACCTATCCATCATCGAAAAGGCACAAGTCAGGAGATTGATGTAATATTCTCCACCTGCCTGGATGAGTGCAGCTCCAACCACCCAAGAAAATCAAATCAAGCAGGAAACAACAATCTCCTTGAAAGATATCACCATCAGTGCAATATCTACAAGAAACACTGCAGCAACTCAGCAAGGTTTCATTTACTGAACTTCCCAAATTCACTATTCCTATTATCTAGAAAGCAAGCAGCCGAGAACGCCACCAACTTTAAGGTTCCCTCTAATTTATCCACCATCATGACTTTGGAACTTGTGGTAATTCCTTTGCTGTTACTGTATTAAAAACCTGGAACTTGCGCCAAAAGGCAGATTCGTCATATCTTTTTAACAGCTTAGGGAGCAGCAATAAATGTCAACCCTGCCAACTACACCCACATTCAGGGGAAACTTCTTTATCTACAAAGTGGCAAGAACGTGGAACTTGAGTTGAATAACATGATGTTTTTAAAGGGAAACAGGAGACAGGATAGGAAGTTGAGGACTTTACTGATAAAAAAAGAATGGGTAAAGACTCAAATGGATTACAGGAAGTCCCCGAGTTACGAGGACCCGACTTACGAACTGACCTCCAACTTCTCATTTTTAAAAATTATTTTTCAAAATCTGACTTACAATGTTTCGTCCTAACGAACAGGTGGACTAATTAGCCTGTATCTGTTCCAACTTACGCACAAATTAGGCTTGCGAACAGTGGAAAAAAACGGAAAACGTTCGTAGTCTGGGGACTTCCAGTATAAACAGAAACCTGGACAGATTGGGCCAAATAACCTGTTTTACTCTGCATGTTATATATAATTCTGGGTAACCAGCCTTACTACAGTAAACTGACAACTGCAGATACTGATTCAATATTACACAAAGAGAATAATATACATATCTGAAGGAGAAACGGGTTTATCCAGCTTCTACTTAATTGCATGAGGTAGACAGTAATAGAAAGATATGCTAATAGGGTTAGTTGAAGTATAGCAGGACGAAACTCATGGAAAGCATACCCAATTAGACTGAACAGTCTAGTTTTAGTGATGCTAATGCACAAATATTTTCGTGCTGATCGTAGGATCGTAGGGGATGCCAATAATGGGAGTAGGGACTGTGCAGTGGGAGAATAATGAATCTGGGGCAGCATTATTTGGAACATGAGCAGAAACTTTGACGTGGGAAAGTTCTGTGCTTGGAACATGGGAAAGGATGCTTGGACACAGGCATAATTCAAGTAGCTCAGAATGTGTGGAATGAGCATTGCTGGAGACTGTATAGAGGGATAGGGAGGCTTTCAAAGAAGTACTAACAATTTGAATACAGTAGGGTAAGATTTTTATCTTTGGAGTGGACTGGGATTAGGCAGTGTTGGAGTGGACCAGCTTTGGTGGTGCAGTCAAAGAAAACAAGTTCTGGTAAAATTCAGGGGCTGAAAATATAGAAAAACAAAGACCATGGGTTATATATTTGCTACCAAGGTAGATAGCTTGAGTAGCGAAATTTCCCGACTGAACAGACGAGCCTCAGTTTAAAGGGCTTTGTCAAGCCAAATTTTTATTCCAGGCAAGAGGGGAAAGGATAGAGTTGGGCCTACCGTTCCTGCAAACGGATCCTGGTGGTTATAGGGCAGGATAATGACAAAGCAGTTTGGTAAGGAGACCCAACTCAGTTCTCTGGGGCTTAGTCCCTGTTGTTTTACAATATGTTAAGGCATCCAGCCTTAGCTTCTGCAATTGCTGCTGTATGGCTCAAACCCATGTCACCTCCAGGTTCTATGTAATTCCATGTAACTAGCTTTTCTGGAGCATGCCAGGCTCAGACAGCTACGGAAACAGCTTTATATGTAGCCTTCGAAAGGAAATTGGGTAAATATCTAAAGATAAAACATGGAGTGCATTTACTTTCTAAACCAAACTGTTACTGAGATCCAAACCAATGCATGATAGTGCACATCACTACGCAATCTCAATACCTACTCATCTATCCAGCATGAGCAAATTCAGGCATCATGTGGGGATTAAAACAAATATCATTGCCCAATGTAATAACATCCTTGGGTAATGCCAAGAAAGACTTCTATTGAAATTGACCAAACAGAATGCAATAAGTTTTCCGAACCATCTCCTGATGGCCATCAAAGCAGTCCAGTAGATGATTTTAAAATGTTTCTCACAGACAACCGCAGCTGGCCTCTTTCATTTTTAAAGAACAGGGATTAGAAGCAACTTCAGATCAGAACACTGAAACAGAACATATCTGCCCTTTGAGAATATTTATGTCTATACCATCAATTGATTGCGAATTAGGGTCTTTGGAACAGTTTGACTGCAGCCTGTTTGCACTTGGCACAAAATTCAAATAGAGCCACTGAATGCAGGTTTTTCAACTTTTTCAGGACTATCCACTTTCCTCTCCTGGCAAAAATTGCATCTGTCAGAAATTGGTCCTGGATTTAGCCCACCATTTATTAAAAAATTCCAGATTTGGTCAGACTGCTCAAAAATCTGTTGCAATTCCCATCCACAGCAATAAGTTCCAAACAAATTCTCAGCTGAGAACCAATTGTTTGTTGATGCATAAATGTTGATTAAAGAGCTTAGCATTAAGTTAGCTGTGTGAACTTTGCTTCCCTATTTTAACTTCACCAAACCTTTTTGATTTGATTTATTATTGTCACATGTACCTCAGTACAGTGAAAAGTTTTCTTTTGTGTGCAGTACAGGCAGATCATACTACACAAAGGTTAAAGGGTGATTGAAGTTGAAACTTTATTGCTGGAACAGCACAGCAGGTCAGGCAGCATCCAGGGAACAGGAGATTCGACGTTTCGGGCACAGGCCCTTCTTCAGGAATGGCCAGAAGGGCCTGTGCCCGAAACGTCGAATCATTCCTGAAGAAGGGCCTGTGCCCGAAACGTCGAATCTCCTGTTCCCTGGATGCTGCCTGACCTGCTGTGCTGTTCCAGCAATAAAGTTTCAACTTTGATCTCCAGCATCTGCAGACCTCACTTTCTCCTCTAAAGGGTGATTGAACAAAGCGAGGAATAGAAAGTTATGGCTGCAAAGAAGGTACACAAAAATTAAGATCAACATTAGGTCTGAAATTTGAGAGGCCTGTTCAGAAGTCTTAGAACAGCAGGGGAGAAGATATTCTTGAACCTGTTGGGGTACGTGTGCTTAAGTTTTTGTATATTCTGCCTGATGGAAGAGGTTAGAAGAGATTGGGACCCCGAGAAACAGCTATAATACAGTTTCTATCTGGTGATTTGAAACTATTTTAAAGTTATAATGTACTCATTGAGATTTTTGTTAGTTTTTAGAGACACTAGATGAAACACAGAGGAAAATTCATATGTTTACTGACTCCGGAAAAAATTTGTTGCAACATGTGTAGCCTTCTATATTCCTGTTGACCAAAAGGAATTGTTTGTTAACAAATTGAGATGTGGACTCAGAGCAAGCTAATAAGCAAGCATGGAAAATGTGGCTAGAACCAATAACATTAAGCAGAACTGAGGCCAATAGCATAAAAATGATAGAAAAGTGTCACATTTGCAGTAAAGAAACGTTGGGAGAACTATAAAAACCAATATTAAAAAAATATATTGCAACTGTCTGTGAACCAAAGGAGAGACACTGAAGGAAATCAAACTGATGTGTGGTGCTTTACAATTCACATGAAATTACTTGTGAAGGTTTTTGCAACCTTTATAGAAATTGGGTTAATAACTCATGCTGTTTTGTGCAGCAGCTGTGCAAAATGATTAAGCGTGGCTATAATCTCATAAAAAGGACAAATAATTACATGCGAATCATCCAAATATATTTATATAACAATTTCCCTCACCGTTCTGTTTACACAATGCAATTGTGCTTCTAATGCTTGCTATATCTAGTTAGAGGGGGGGAAAAATAAATGACATGCACTTGTTACAAAGGAAAATTCAGAGGGGACAACATCATCAGTGCTCTGATAACCTGAGTGGCGGTTCAAACGTGACTGAAGTACAGACCTTGCAGTAGATTGTTTGAGCCAAGCTTGGCACACTCCTTGAAAATAACAAAAAGGAAACAAAAAACACACAGGCAACATTTACATTAGGCAACAAAAATCGACAAACATGGTCTCAAACATATTAAATTGGCCTGAAACAAAAACAGAATATGCTCAGAAGGTCAAGCCAGCCTCTTTGGAGAGAATTAACATTTCAACTGCGATATGCCTTTTGACCAGAAATGAACTGACCTTATCTTTACTATGTTGTGGACAAACCACAGCAGACTTGGAGGCTGCCACGTTGGCATATTTGACAAAGCAGCTTGCTGGTTTAGTGTTTTTTTTTAAAATGTGTCTGTTCTTAAGAGTTTATGCTTTAGATTGGAAGTCTGATTTTTTAAAAAATGTTCATGAGCCACTGAAAACCTTTTTTAGCATGCAAGGAATCTAGAAGATGAAGACACAAAGTAAATAAAAGTTCTTTAAAAATACTTTCAAAGTTAGAAAAAAGGGGCACGGAACTCTAATTTCATCTGGAATTTTGCCACTTTGTATCATTCATCTGTGTTCTTGTCAACCTTCACTGGCTTTGGATGCCTTAATATGCTGTTAATAAATGACCATCCTGGTTTACAAATCATCCCACGTTCACTCTATAATATCCTCTAGGCCAATGTCTATTTGTATCTTGTTCCAGATACTGTTTAGGTGTCCTGCTATGAAGGGAAATCTACATGGCGTCAAGCCTATTCTTTTAAGGGCAAAAATTATTATTGCAAGTAAATTCACCTTAAGATTAATCAGAAGGGTAATTGCTCTTAGAAGCACCCTGATCAATAGGCTTGGGAAGTTTCTCTAAATATGAGAAAAACAAAGATTTTTCTTTTTCCTTTCTTGTCAGATGTGAAGATTTGTTATTAGAACATGAGGATTCATTTCAAAACCTGATTAGATTAGGTTAGATTCCCTACAGTGTGGAAACCGACCCTCCAAAGAGTATCCCACCCAGATCCATTTCCTTCTGACTAATGCACCTAAAACTATGGGCAATTTAGCATGGCCAATTCACCTGACCTGCACATCTTTGTAACTGTGGGAGGAAACCGGAGCACCAGAGGAAACCCACGCAGACACAGGGAGAATGTACACACTCCACACAGACACTTGCCCAAGGCTGGAATCAAATCTGGGATCCTGGTACTGTGAGGCTGCAGTGGTAATCACTGAGCCACCGTGCTGCCCTATGTAAGAGACATATTTGGTTAGATGAGTGAGTTTATTTTAGTAATAAACCAATATCAAATTAATTAAACTATCCATGAGAAGATAACGGCTTTATTATTGACTAATGACATATGATTTGAAAACAGAAATAACTTGTATGTCCATGAAGAAGAGGGTATACAGGAGCTGCTAACTACAGTAGCAAACATGGTTTTGTCCAATTGTCATACACTCTCTCGCTCGTTTTCCTTAAATCCACTTTGATTTTCACCCATCTTTTCGTCAAGCCACTGACTGAAGTTAGGGTGCCATTGATGGTTTACCTGATTCTAGGGAGGTACTACACTCACGCAGTTGTGTCTTTCTCCAACATTCATTGGTACAGAGTTTTCATCAGGGTTAATGTTTACTGATCGAGTATGCAAACCTTGGTTGTTTTTACTATGCAACAGACCTGGACCTTTTCTGCCATCCTGTTCAGTATGGATACAGGGTATGCATAAAGTCATTGTGCAACTTAAAAGTTGGTGATGCAGTCTCAATTGAAGTAAACTATGAACAGCACATGGAGGAATAATTCTTAAAGTTTGAACTTTCAAATTTCTACTGCCAATCTTTGTGTTAAATCAGTAAATTGAATGTTCTGACAGTTTATCTTTTCATCAGTCACCATTTTCAATCAGCTTCTGCATTAAACATAACATTTAGAAGCTTTATGAACTATGCTTTTCTTTGCAACTTACACTTTGCTTCTACTTGCATACCTTCAAGGTTATTACAAGCAGCCTGTACTGGCAGAGTATATTCACTCACTAGATCACTAAAGGAACAGCAATGGCTCTCAGGATTTGGTCTACTTTAGTCTGTAATACTTCTATCATTCTAATAATTGACAAGTAAAGCTGGAAGAAAGATTGAGCAAAAATCAAGTTAAACTCATTGACCAGAAACATGCAGAGTAATGGATCTATGCTGATAGTAATTTGTCTTGCATAGCAAAGTTCTTGGATTATATTACCCTCTGTGCACACATTAACATTTTTACAATGTCTTGAATATTTTGAAAATATTGTGGTAGTTTTCCAATCTAATTTCTATTATCTATAGTTCCATCAGAATTTTTGTAAATACAGCTGGATTGTTACTGTATTAGAATATGAAGAAACACAGCAGCAATTTTCTCCCTTATCAGAAAATAAAAGTTTTCAAAAAAATAGGAGTCACACCATCTTTTCAAAATCAATTAACTCTGAATACTAAAGGGTCAATTCATTGGTTTACGTGATATGTAGCCTATTTGAATCAGAACTTGGACTGAGTTTCGATTGCATACATAAATAAGCCAACTTAGAAAACAGATTTTTGTGCCAGCCATACAGATGGTGATTACATTTTACAATATACTTGAGCCTTCTTGAAAACCTTGTATACAGCATCAGAGGTTTTGATGATACATTATAAAACGACTTCAAAATTCAAGTTATGTTGCCTCTGCCCTGCAAGAGTACAACAAATCTAATCACATGAGTTCCTCCTTGCTGCATCAGCAGGTTGAGTCACACTACCTGCCCCAGATAGATGAACGTCTGCATCCAGATGGTTGCCTGAATTCTATGCTGAATATGCTCAGATACTGGTTTGTGACCTACCGGTAGTAGCAGTGCCGGCTCCTGATGCTGTAGGGCTCATATCCGTCTGTTGTGCAGAGGAGGAGGAGTTGCCACCTGCATTCTCCAAGGGCCAATCTGAACTTGTTCCTGCACTGGCCTCTGTCAGCTGACTAACTGTGGTCACTGGTGGTGGCTCTGCCTCATTCAGTGAAGACTGACTGGCTGTTGAAGGGAATACACAGCCATAGTAAGATGCATCAACTCAGAAAACATCATGATAGCCTTTTCACTGTGGGGGAAGATATTGCACTTGCTGTTTAAAAATAAGTAAAACAACATGAATTTCGAAATTATGCATTTTTTTTCCATTTTTTTCCCCTCACAGATGAAGAGGACAACTGTGATATAAAAATGGTATGAAAGCACTGCAGTCCCTCTGATCAAAAGCTCAAATACATAAAGTAGGTAAGATGGTAGTGTGGCTTTAAGTTTCCAGCATTGAAAAATGTGTTTTTTTTGGTTTGGGGGGGCAATAATTAAATCTAGAGATATCTAGTCAAAAAATGTTTCCCAAATCATGTTGGAATATAGTTGATGCCACTGAGAAGTAACACTGAATTTGATAGTCATATTCACTAACCCAGTCCCATGACTAGTAGTTATTACAAAGCAGTGGCGGTGAGAGTTAATGACAGATAGTTTTAGAGTTAAAAGCTCATGTCCCAGGACAGATCCAAATGTGTACATTGTCTGGCTGGCATAGCCAATCTTCTTTCCTTGCTAATATGTTATCTGCTACACTGCTAGCTTCTACCTTTTATGTGGCACCTTGTCAAATCCCTTCTGGAAATCCAAGTACAATACATTTACAGATTTCACTTTATCCACAGCAATTGATTTAACATAATTTCCCTTTCACAGAATCATGTTGACTCTTCCTGATTACCTTGGGTTTTTCTAAGTATCCAGCTGTCTCCTCCTTAATAATCAATTCTAATAATTTCACCACAACACAGGTCAAGCTATCTTGCCTTAAATTGTCCTGCTTCCAGCTACACTCCCTTCATGAATTAAAGAATTATGTTCACAATGTTCCAATCTCATGAAGTTTTTCCACAATCTAGCAAATTTTGGAAAATTAACAACAACAAATCTACCACCTCAGTAACCACCTCTTTTAAGACACTAGGATGAAGGATTTAAGGACTTGACATCCTGCACTTGATTAGTTTAATCAGTATCGCTTACCTAGTGTTTGTAATTTCACAGGTTGGTCTCTCCCTTCAGCTTCCTATGATCCTCTATAGTGAAGCCAGAAGTAAAATATTTGTTCATTTCATTTGCCATTTTCTTATTATCTACTGTTCCCTTCCCATTCTCTCTCTCTCTCTCTCTCTCTCTCTCTCTCGAGGACCAGCACTCACTTCACTTGCTTTTTCCTTTCTAAATAAATGTAGAAACTCTTGCTATTTGTTTTACATTTTTCGCAGCTTCCTCTTGTGCACTATTTTCTTTCTCATTAACATTCTCTGCGACTTTATGTATGCTATTAATTGACTTGCTACTCACTTTGTGCAACTGTATGATTCCTCCTCAAGTTTGACATTTTTCTTAATTTCTCTAGTTAGCCACGGATTTTAGTGCTCCCTTTAGGATTTTTCTTAACAACAGGAACATTCTTATTCTGAATTATCCCTTTAAACGTCTATCATTGCTTCTCTATTTAACCTATCCCTAGCCGGGTTTGTCAGTTCACTTCAGTTAGCTCAGCCTTTAATCCCACAAGATTGCCCTTATTTAGGTTTAAAAGAGTCTTAGACCCACATATCACCTTGTCAAACTGAAAATTTTACTTTGGGGTGTCCTTATTCTGAGATCATTAATTGATTTTGTTTGTTTGCTCTCTGGTTGATTCCAGAATGTGTTACTATATGCATGAATTTCTCATTCAGGCCATAATGCCAATGATTTTTCCAGTGATAAGAAGATTAAAATCACCCATGATTATTGTAAATCCTTTATCACGAGCACTCAATATTTTGTTCTGTACACTTTATCCTTTAAGGAGGGCTGTAGACCAATAAAACCCACTAATGGCTTCTTTTTCCTACAAACCAATTCTAAATCCTCATCCCCTGAACCCAGACAGTCTTTAACTAAGGTACCAATGCCATCCTTAATTAACAGAGCTACTTCTCCACCATTATCAAACTTCTCATTCTTCTTGAATATCATGCACCCCTCAATATTCAGGGCCCAATCCTGATCACCACGCAGCCACTCTCCATAATGGCTATCAGATCATATTTATTTACTTCAGTGTGTGCTACCATTTCATTGACTTTGGTATGAACGATAGGCAGATGCAGATGCAGAGCAACTAATTTTGTTTTTTGTTAAGTTTGTAAGATCTAGTCTTCACTGTTGGTGTATTCTTATCCTTATTTCCTCTGTTCTCTTCCTGTCATTTGCTGACCTTCATTGTCCACATTACTATTTTGCTCTCCTGTTTTGACTCTAGTCTTTGATTTACTACATATATTCCTCACCTTCATTGTTTAATTTGTAACCCATTCTACTTGCCTAGTTATACAGTTTACTAGAATACTGATCATGGCACAGGTTCAGGTGCAGACTGCCCCAAAGGAATAGCCCATTTCCTCTAATGCTGATGTCAGAGCCCCACAAACCAGAACTCATTTCTCCCACACCAGTCTTTGAATCATGTGTTCTTTTCATTAATCTTGGCAACCTCTGCCAAGACACACAAGGCTTAGGTATTAATCCAGCTCCTTGATCCTGGTCCATCATTCAATTAGATCATGGCTGATGCACACTCTAACTCTACTTACCTACCTTAGTATATCCCTTAATTCCCATATGTAGCAATTAGATTGATTTTATCAATATCTTCTTGGGTAAGAGGATCCCAGATTTCCAATACAATTTTTGACTTCAAGCAGTACAGACCTTAGTTGTGAAAATAAAAAAGGTCTGAAAATTGACAAGTAGATTGCAATGAACATTCAACTCTTTGTGCTTCGAATATACGAGGCATGCAAATTTAATGCTGGCTGCTGATACCTACATGTAGCCAGCTCTGCCTAGAGGTGGGAGGCTTCAGGTTAATGTATTGCCAGCACAACTTTCAGGTATGCCAGCACTACAAGCTGCCCAGCACTACAAGCCGCCCATACACCAGAGATTTGCCTTCCTCTGTATCCAATTTAGTTTGATGATTGGATGATGATGTAAAGTTAAGTGGAAAATTAAGCTGCAAGGGTTAAAGCTGCAAAAGAGTATAGATTTTGAGAGATGGTGGTAGATGGAGAATAGTATGGGCAGTTGTGAAATTAGTTCTTGAGAAGGTTAGAGACAATAAATGTTGGTATACAGAAGGCTTGAGGCTTGAACACAAAACACAAAGTTAACATCCAGCCACAGCAAGTAAATATAAAAGAAAATAGGATGTCAACCTTTACTGCAAAAGGTTTAGAGTATAAAAGGTAGTCTTGCTGTAATTATTTAGGGCCAATGAGAGATACAGTTTTGTCCCTTTTTGTAATGCAGGATATCCTCGCTTTAGAGCAACATTGGGAAATTTACGAAATTGATTGCTGGGAAGAGGGGCATACCTAATGAGGAAACATGGTGGCTAGAACTAGGGGTCATATTCTTAGAATAATAGAGGTTTATAAAATCATGAAGGGCATGGATAGGATAAATAGCTAAGGTCTTTTTCCTGGGGTAGGGCACTCAGAACTAGAGGGCATAGGTTTCGAGTGAGAGAGGAAAGATTTAAAAGGGACCTAAGGAGCAACATTTTCATACAGACAGTGGGGTGTTTATGAAATAAGTTGCCAGTGGAAGTGGAGGAGGCTGGGACAATTACAGCATCTAAAAGGCATCTGGATGGGTATATAAATAGGAAGGGTTTAGAGGAACATGAGAAAACTGCTGGCAAATTTAGGATATCTGGTTGGCATGTACAAATTGGACTAAAGGGTCTATTTCCGTGCTGTACACCTCTATGACTCTAAGTGGGTTGCCATTTAAGACTGGGATGAGGTGGTGAATCTTTGCAACTCTCTGTCCTATAAGCTGTGGATGCTCTACAGTGCATAATTAAGAATGAAATAATTAAATTTTTGGACATTATGCAAATAAAGGGCTACTGGAATGGGGCAGGAGAGTGACACTAATGCAGAAGTTCACTCAATGTTTTACTGAATTGGGGCGGGGGGGGAAGAAAGAAAAAAAAAATCACAAGGGGCCATTTGGCCTACTCTTGCTTATCTTCACACTGAATGGCAGAGCACGCTGGAGAGGTCAAATTTCTTACCACGACTCCTCTTTCTTAAGACCTCGAAGCTGAGGGAGATGAGCTTCATGGTTCTGATATCTGAGAAACAATGAGTTAGTAGAAAATAAAGTCTGTAGTTTTTTAGAATTTCTGCAAGAAACAGAATTCTGTGTATATCTCTTGTACTTCTGGAGGTGAGGAAGAGTCATGACTATTCATATTAGTATCGAGAATACTGGTGCCAGATGCCAGCTTGTGTAATGCCCCAGCATGACAAATTTCCTCAATTATAGGCAAGCTGTTAGAGAGAGGGAGAAAAACAGTGGCGTATGTCTAATTAGATAAATGTCTAATTAGACTGGTCAGGCATGCTGCTTAGCAAATGATTTGAGGGTGGCATTGGCAGGAAGGAGGGGACAGATTACCCGCCCAGTTATATGGTGCTGACAGATCTATTTAGGGAAGCAATGGTAAGGAGATCACAAGATTTAGTTTGAAGATGTAATGGAATGATAGTTAGAAGGTGAGATAACAATATTTTTTCAATGCAAGAGGAGATTTCTGTAGCATGAAGTAGATAGGGTCATTATTTTTAAGTCATATTTTCTAAACTGGGTTAAAAATAGATTGGTCACATTTCAGAATACACCCAAAAAAAACCTGAATATCCTATTGGATTAATCTGATTATACCGAGACTCCCCTCTGCAGGCTTCCAAAAAACTGATGGACACAGGCTCCCCAGTTCTACCGTCAACTGCCTCTATTCAGACTTCTTGAAGTTAGTCAAGTGATATGCTTATTCCCATCAAGAATAAATTAAAATGTACAAGTGAAATTGAACCAGTTGGCTGCAAAATAACTGGAATCTGCAGAAAATTTAGTACTGAACAGCACCATTAGTGTACACTTGATAACTTGAGTCAATACAAACTAGATCGAAAAGTATAGTGCTGGAAAAGCACAGAAGGTCAGGCAGCATCCAAGGAGCAGAAGAATCAACGCTTCAGGCATAACCCTTCATCAGGAATGTGGGGTGGGGGTAAGGGGGCTGAGAGATGTATAGAAGGGTAGTGGGGCTGGGAGGGAAAGGTAGCTGGGAAGGCGATAGGTGGATGGAGATGGGGTTGATGGTGACAGATTGGAGGAGAGGGTAAATGGACAGGAAGGAAGACAGATTGTAGGAAGGAAGATGGACAGGTGTAAGACAGTTTGAGATGGCAGTGCCGAGTGGATCTGGGATGAGGTGGGGTAGGGGAGATGAGGAAACTGGTGAAATCGATGTTGATTGGAGGGTAGGAGGGTTCCAAGATGGAAGATGAGGCATCGGTACTCCAGGCGCCGGGTGGCGAGGATTTGGCAGAGGCAGAGGCCCAGGACTTGCATGCCTTTGGTGGAGTGGGAGGCAGAGTTGAAGTGGTCGGCCACAGGGCAGTGGGTTGTTTGGCATGTGTGCCACAGAGATCTTTCTTGAAATGCTCTGCGAGTTGGCATCCTGTCTCCCCAGTGTAGAGGAGACCACATCAAGAGCAACAACCACAGTAGACGAAGTGCTTGGATGTGCAGGAAAACCTCTGCTGGATGCAGAAGGATCCTTTGGGGCCTTGGACGGAGGTGAAGGGGGAGGTCTGGGCACAGGCTATACACCTCTTGCGGCAGCAAGTGAAGGTGCTGGTAGTGGAGGGTGAATTGGTGGGGAGAGTGGATCTAACGAGGGAGTTATGGAGGGAGTTGTCTCTGTGGAATGCAGACCATTGGAATTCGGACCTGTTGACCACTCTTTCCCTCCCCACCCTTATTAGCATTCCGCAGATACCACTCCCTCCACGACTCCCTCATTAGGTCAACGCCCCCCTCCACCAACCCACCTTCCACTACCAGCACCTTCCCTTGCCACCGCAAGGTGTATAAAACCTGCACCCACACCTCCCCACCTCTGTCCAAGGCCCCAAAGGATCCTCCCATATCCAGCAGAGGTTTTCCTGCACATCCGAACACCTCATCTACTGTGTCCGTTGCTCAGATGTGGTCTCCTCTACATCAGGGAGATAGGACACCAACTCACAGGACATTTCAAGGAACATCACCGGGACACATGCACCAATCAACTCCACCTCCCTGTTGCCGACCATTCCAACTCCCCTTCCGCAAATACATGCAAGTCCTGAGCCTCCTCCAATGTCAAATTCAAGCCACCTGACGACTGGAGGAAGAATGCCTCATCTTCTGGCTAAGGACCCTCTAACCACATGGCACTAAGGTCGATTGCACCAGTTTCCTCATCTCCCCTCCTCCCAACCCATCCCAGATCCAACTCAGCACCGCCCTCTTAAGCAGCTCTAACCTGTCTATCTTCCTATCCACTCCACCCTCCTCTCCAATCTATCACCGTCACCCCCCCCAGCAACATCTACCTATCGCCTTCCCAGCTACCTTCCCCCAGCCCCACCCCCACCCTATTTATCTCTTAGCCCCTTTCTCACCTCCCCCACATTCCTGATAAAGGGCTTATGTCCAAAACGTCGATTCTCCTGCTACTCGGATGCTGCCTGACCTGTTGTGCTTTTCCAGTGCCACACTTTTCAACTCTGATCTCCAGCATCTGCGGTCATCACTTTCTCCACCTTAATTTGAACTAGTCCAAATTTTGATGAGACTAATAGCAGACTGCAATGTCTAGCACCTGTACATTCACAGTTAAACAGGAGATCAGAAAATTACCATCTAAATTGTGTAGCTTCTTAAGGTGCTGTTACACCGTCATCTTGTTCAGAGCCTCAACTCCTACATACACAGAATGGAGAGAAATCTTAAATTTATATCATTCACACTTCATTCACCAGCAACTGTTACAGCTTGTGAACTGCAGTGCAAGGACCTAAGACGAAAAATGAACTCTGACCAATGTGGCATCTAAGTTAGCAATTACTGCTTGTTGGATATTTTTAAAAAGTCCTTTTTTGTTGTCCATTTTATTTCTCAAACATACATATTAGTAACAGGAACAGGCCACTTGACCCTTTGAGCCTGCTCCATCATTCAATATAATCATTATTTATCTGATTAAATCAGATTTCTGCTGACCCAATAACCTTCCATACGCTCGATTATGATGAATTTATCTACCTCTGCCTTAAAAACAGTCAAAGATATTGACTTCCACCAGCTTGTGAGAAAGAGTTCTGAAGACTCAGGATCCTCTATGAGAAAAGAAATTCTAATTTCTGTTCAAAATAGCCAACTCTCATTTTCAAACAGTGACGCCTAGTTCGAGATTGTCCCACAAGAGGACAATTCCTTCCCACATGTTTCAATCAAGTTACCTCTTTACTAAAATACAAACCAAGCCAATGTTTCCTCAAAAGACAAGTTTGCTAAACTTTCTTTGAACATCTTTTAATTTAAGAAAGAACGTAAATAATTTAGGAGATCAATATGTGCACAATACTCTGGATGTGATCTCACCAATGACTTGTATAACTGAAGCATTAAGTCATTACTTTTATAATTAAGTCACTTAGCAATAAACAATAACATTCTATTAGCTTTTCTGATTACTTGCTGCACCTGCAAACGAACCTTTGCGATTCTTATACTAGGACACCCAGAATCCTCTGCGTCTCATAGACCAATTAGATAGTAACTCTTCCCCAAATACACAGTTTCACATTTTCCCACATTACACTCCATTTGCTAGATCTTTGCCCTCTCAACTGACTTATCTATATTCCTCTGTAGCCTCATATTCTGTTCACAAATTACTTTCCCCATTTTGACGTCATCAGAAAATTTAACAAACCTTTGGTATCTTCATCCAAGTAATTTGTACAGATTTTAAAAAGTGGAAGCCTCAAAACTCATCCCACTGGCATATCCTGTTGCATCTTACCAACCAGAAAATTTATGCCCACTTTGTTTCCTGCCAGCTTGTCAATCTTTGCACCATGAGCTTTTACTTTCTGCAAAGAACTTGAACTTGGCATCTTATCAAGGGTCTTCTAGAATTCCAAGTACCGTAAACCATTGCTTCCCCTTTACCCACAGTACAGATCACTTCCTCAAAGAAGGCCAATAAATTAGTTAAACATGATTTGTCCTTCACAAAACCATACTGACTCTGCCTGATCACCCTGAACCTTTCCAAGTTCCCTGATGAAATGGTAAATTCTAACATTTTCCCATGACAGAACTTAAACTAACTTGTCTGTAGATTCTTACTTTCTGTCTCCATTCTTCAGTTACATTTGGTATCACTTGATCCCATCTTGCTTCCCCTTTCTTATTTTCTGTCCCAGATTTGCAATTGATTAGATATCCTTAAGTGACACTTTCAGATTAACATGGAGTTGTTTATTAACAACACTTCAATCTGACTGGTTAAGGTAATACATAGTTACATTTCTGGTTTACACGTGCTCAGTAAAAGATCACTGTGCCATTTTTATATTCTAATTTAGATAGCTCAAGTGCAAAATTCCAGAGGAGATCTGTGGGCATATCTAAGTGTAATGGAGAATGATCACCACTGAGAGCAAAATGCAGACCACGGTATTTTGATAAGCATACCCTAATGTCACATTTTTATTATTTAAGAAAGTGACAGAATATCTGCAACAAATACAAACCTTAAGAGTTTAATCTCAAGACCCTTTGAATGGATAAATGATTTTTTTTTAGCTTTACAGCTTTCAATTGAATGTTTTTAAGGCCAAGATAGATTGTTTTTTGATCAGTTAAGGAATTAAGGGCTATGATGAGCGGGCGGCTAAGTGGAGCTTAAGTGAGTCTACGAAAAGATCAGCCATGATCTTACTGAATGGTAGGGCAGGCTCAAGGGGCCAAATGTTGTGTTCAGTTTTAGGTCTATATACCTAGGCATGAACAATACCAGTCTCAGGAGGTGATGAACTCTTTTGAGTTGACATAACTTCATTTGCATTGTGATCAGTAATGAATAAACCATACCTGTCAGATATGAACAAATCAGGGTATTATGATATTACTGGATATACTAATTGATTTTCATAATCTCCGTGATCTTTAGTATTTCACTTTAGTAATGTTTTCCTGTGCTAGGATGGGCCATTTAAGCAGTCTGATTATACACGACTATGACATGACCAAGTATTATAATGAAGTTCATTATTTCTTGATATCCACAGCGTTTGAACTTCCTTCCACTCTAATAGAGTGATGGGAATATGAAGCAATGGTGCAGCAGTGGAAAAGTGCGCTATAGGTGGCTGATAATATAAAGCCTTAGAAATCATATGACTACGCAAAATACATCTGTGAAGAATGCAAACAATTAACAAAGCTTTTGAACTTAGTGTAAAGATTAAACTAGTAGTATCAACAATTCACCCATCCATCAAACCAACCCGATTGATGCTATACCCTATATACCTTGTTGTTAGTGCCAAAATAATGATTCTTCAATTGCAACAATTTCAAGTACGGAATAGCGCACAGTTCTAGAGAAACACTGCTTTTTCTGAAACAATATTGACACAAATGTCAGCCACAGTTGTTTGTAACACTCGCATTTGAGTTAGAGAGACTGGAGCACATAATCCACATGGACATTCCAGGTACTTTGCACCATAGATGCCCCTGGCCTTCGGATGGGACATTAAACTGAGATCCTGTCTAAACTCTCACATGGATGCAAAAGATTCCAAGGCACTATTTTAAAGAAGAACATGGGAGTTCCCCCACAGTGTCCTGGTCAATATTTAATCTTCAACCTAATTAAACAGATTATTCAGTCATTTATCACCCTGCTGTTTGCAAGGTCCTGCTATTTCAAACTGGCTAGAGTTTGTTAAACTGGCTAAACTCAATGGAGTTTAGAAGGAAGGGGGGAGGGTTGAAAAGATTCTCATTGAAACTGACAGAATATTGAGAGTGGATGCAGAGAAGGTGATTCTACCAGTAGGAGAGACTAGTAAACCCAAGGCACAACCTCACAGTGAAGGGACAACCCTTTAGAACAGAGATGAGGTAGAATTTCTTCAACCAGAGGGTGGTGAATCTGTGAAACGCACTGCCACACAAGGTTGTGGATACCAAGAGATTAAGTGTCTTGAAGACAGAGATAGATAGGTTCTTGATAAGTAGGGAGATCAAAGGTTACAGGCAAGAGACTGGGGTTGAGAAACCTATCAGCCATGATCGAGTGATGGAGCAGATTTGATGAGCTGAATGGCCTAGTTCTGCTCCTATATCTTATGGTCTTATGGTTGTCATGTGTCTACGCTGCAACAGTGACTATATTTAAAAAGTACTTTATAGGCTGTAAAGTGCTTTGAATGTCCTAAGATTGTTAGAGGCACTCTATGAATGTAGGTCTTTACTTTCTTATGAAAGTAAACGGTGAAGTTTTAGATCTAATAATACATATTAGGCTTCTTAGCGACTGGAAGTTTCTTCTAAAAATAAAAAATGGAGTCATTCTGTTGTTATGAATTGACGATGGACAGTGCAGCCTATATTTTAATTGAATATTGTTTATGACATTGGAATTAAAAATAAATCATGCCAATAGCTAGCTGCTGTGCTGTAAGCCATGTGAAGCTTTGTTTTGGGTGGATTAATGAAATAAAGCTTCATTTAAAAAAAGTTTTGTGAAGAGGGTGCACAATGAATATAATCAATATGCCAACAGTTACAAAGCTCACTGCCTGAGTTCTCATATTGAACAATCCAATTGTCTGAATGTTTTTCTTCATAGCATTCTCTACATAAATTTAGATTGGAACTGAATTCTTCAGTTATCCAAACTGAAAGACTCAACACATTAGTCTTTTATCAAGTCACCAATTTTTTTTTTGCTTTGAGTTTGAATTCAGCTGTTCTTCAATGTCAATATTGGATGGATTTAATTATGATTTGTTCTCAGGGTGCTGGTTGGAAAGGGCAGGCAGATAATTATTGCCATCATTCTTTGCCCTGAGGACATGTTAACCACATTGCGTGGGATTATGTTACATGTAGGTCAGAGTGGATGGCTGGCGAGTTCTCTTTCCTGAAGGCCTTCAGCAAACTAACAATCTGGCGGTTTTTGCCATTTGTTCAATCTGGTCATTTTCTTTCTCACCTAAGCCTATAATTTATTGATTTTAGTCCAACAAAGTGCCATAGATACAACTTTTGGAAAGTGCAGACCAGTACCTCTGGGCTACTACACCTTTAGGCTATGTTTTATAATGAATAAACACATTTGCAACTTAAGTGTGAAAAAATAAATGGAGGAAAATTAATTTAAGGTGTTTCGGAGCAATAATCGAACTTTCTCTGACAAGAGAGAGGGAAGTTCATGAGGTTGTTACGAAACACCAAAGTGCTAGATTAAACAGCCAGAAAAATGGAGTACATGCCATCTGAATTAGGCTGAGGATGTACAATGTATTACTCAGACCACACTTGCAGTTACAGTAAAGTCAACATTTGCAAACATACAGCAGTATGCAGGGAAAAAAAGTATGATAAGAAGAGCAAGTAAGATGACTCAAGAGGAAAGGTTAAAATTAAAATCTCAATGTCTGCAGTCCAGAGGGAGGGACAAAAAAACAACTTATGGAAAAGTAATCAAAGAATACCAACGACCTAGATAAGATAAATCATGAATATTATTTTAAAATGAGGCCAGAGTTAAAAATATAAATTCATGAACAATAAATTTGGAACGATACCACAGGGAAATAAATGTATGGAATATCCTGCCAGGGAAGGCGCCAACTTTGTAGATCATGTAGTTTTATAGTTGGGAGAGTTAGAATAATCATGCACTTTGTTCATATATCACTAATATCAGGACAATTTAGACTGAGAGGCAAGGTAAAAGCAGCCTTTTCTCAGTGAAATGGTTTAAACAGATAACACACCTAACATTAATAATTGCTCTCATAGAATCAAGTTCACACTAACTCAGACCTACTCCCCTACCCTATCCCTATTACCCTGCATTTCCAAAGGCTAATCCATCTAGCCAACACATCCCTGGACACTATGGGCAATTCAGCATGGCCGGTCCAACTAATTTGCACAACTTCAGACTGTGGGAGGAAACTGGAGCACCTGAAGGAATCCTATGCAGAAACGGGCAGAATGTGCAAATTTCACACAGACAGTTACCCGAGAATCTGGAACCCTGTCGCTGTGAAGCAAAAGTGCCTGGATTATGTTGACACATACAAACATAATAACAGCTACATATGTATGCATTTCAGGGGGACAAAGTCTTCTGATGTTTTACAAATAAATTCCATTTTTTAACCTGGGATTTTCCAACCAACGTGTTAGCCACTTAATGGATCAAAAAATAAAATATTCAAGAAAGAATTTAAGAAAGGAGATATCACAAATCTTGGAAGCATCTATTTGTGGCCAAAAAAATAGAAAAATAAATTAGGTTGCAATTAATTTACTTATAATTGCAACTAACTTTTGATATGGAATTGCATTGAAATGATTCGACAAAGGGTGCTCTTAAAGGTGGCTGCTTTCACATCAAATGTGAAACAGAAATATTGCTGTTCAGAGTTAACTAGCTTAGCTTGCAATTCCCAATTCTGGTTTAAAATGATCGGTTTGCCACACACAGCTCATCCACCAGGCCCACACAATTCTGTATCTACTGATGCCACAAAAACAGCTGAGATTCACATAGAAGCATGGCAGCAATTTTGTTACATTGATTGGTTCATATATTTTTATATTTCTATCATTTTACGGTTTTAAAAATAAAGCTTTATTGTTAAGTTGCACCAAAAAGATAAACATAAATGAAATTTTGCACAACCTTTTCTTAAATGGGCTATGGGTTGAAAGAGATAGAACTGGTTGCCCATAATTCAAGGAAAGTGCAGACACTCAGATATCACAAAGTTGACAGGATGGCCAGTTTTCTCATTTGATACTTTTACAGCTTATATAAGTTGTTCCCATAATTCTGGGTTTCTTACCCTGGCTGGTCCCTGAAGTGGTAGCTTCCTGCAAATCCCTGTCAGTTTGGGTCTCTGCATTCTGCAGTTGTGGAGATGGCGTTTGGGTTCCTTGTGAGGTCACAGAAGGGGCAGGATTGCGAGGTTGCAGACCAATAGCATTCATGAGTCCCATATCACGGTCTGTCCTCCAAGATGTCCGGTTTGGCCTGAAGTAATAGCAAAATTATTACTCAGATTAGTATTCCAAAAGATTTTTCTCTAAGCAAACAGGTGTCATGCTTACCAATAAACAGCAGCTTTCTCATTTGTATTTTTCCTTTCCTATTTTGCCTCCCATTATGTTCTCACACAATGCATAATTCTGGATGGATGGGAGAACTCTTTCAAAGTCATTTGCAATACTATTCAATAACTCATTTCTGTAAGGTGTACTGAGAGAGTAACTAAACTATTTGCATTTCTTTATTGGGAAACACCCAGTCAAAAGAGAGACATAACATTAAGACAAGAATTCTGGCCTAAATCAGGTCTTGCCACCTCATTGCATTTGAGCTTGAAAATAGCTAATAACTAAACTTACGCCACCAAAACTAAATTACATTCTGAGACAGTTGATCAAGTTTACAGGTTGATTTAAGTTTACAGACTTTACAGATCTGCAAAACGAAACTAAAGTGTAAAAACATTTCCTTTTTAAAGAAAATTGCAGAAAAAAAATTCCCAGCATATAACTTTTGCAGGGAAGTAAAGAAAACTAGATTTACAATTTTGCTAAGTTACTCCAGGTAATTTTTTTTTATTTAAAAATGTGAAAATTTAATGAAAAGTTCTTCCGGTTAATCACTGGGTATTTAAATTTCTCTTCAAAATTAAAGATCATTACATCATGTGCGGCACGGCGGCTCAGTGGTTAGCAATGCATCCTCACAGTGCCAAGGACCTGGGTTCGATTCCAGCCTTGGGCAACTGTGTGTGTGTGTGGAGTTTGCACATTTTTCCCGTGTCTGCATGGGTTTCCTCTGGGTGCTCTGGTTTCCTCCCACAATCCAAAGATGTGTAGGTCTGGTGGATTGGCCATGCTAAATTGCCCATAGTGTTAGGTGCATTAGTCAGAGGGAGATGAGTCTGGGTGGGTTGCTCTTTGGAGGGTTGGTGTGGACTTGTTGGGCCGAAGGGCCTGTTTCCACACTGTAGGGAATCTAACCTAATCATATACTACTCACTTAAAAACTCACTTGGCAGTATATATTTGTGTTTTGTGCTCAGCATTAAGAACCTGAGTCAAAGCAAGTATGAAGACTATTTTTCTGGCCAGTAAAGTGTAAAGATTGGTTTTTAAACTTCCAGCAATCTCTTAATTGTCAAATATAATGTGCAAAATGTGTAAAAAATCTAGACATGCTTAAGTCTACCTATGCAGATCACACCATTTAAATACAGGTTGGCTCTGGAGGCTGATTTGGCCACACAGCATTCCAAATGAGTGTTAATCGACTTCCTTATATTTAATGGAATTGAGTTTCAATATCTGATCAATAGGATGAATTAATGGATATCACTTTCAAAGTTCATGTGATGCTCAACATATGTGGAATTCATTTGACTCAAGCCTAGTTCTAAATCAGTATAATTTTCAGGTCTTATTTCCTAAACAGTGTATATGAAGAGGATACGCTGCCTCATTAAGTCTTAACACACAATGTGCTTCACTGTCAAAATGGCTACACTTTGTTTTGTAAATGTTTTGCACTGAGGACGACAATGACAATTCTGTATCTATTGCCTTTCCAGAATTCCTTCAAGAGCACTAAGTTTGTTTAAACATGTACAGTAGGAGTTGGGCTTGCAAACTACAGCTCCAACACAGCTAACACAATTAATAAGATGTCCTAAGTATTCTATATATATTTTCCTTAGCAATTTGCTTAAACCAAAAATATGACTGAATAAAGAAATGAATTATATTTATATAGTGCATTTCACAATCTTAGGATGGCCTAAAGAACTTTGCAGCCAATGAACTTATTTTGTGAAAGGGAAATTATTTTTGACTAATTCATTAGAGGTCTTTGAGGAAGTTGATAAAGGGGAACGAGTGGATGCACTGTACCCAGATATGCACCTTGTCAAACACCTGTTGGAAATCTAAATAAGAGCTCATTGTAGATGGAAATATACAAGCATACATAGAGGATTTGTTAGCTAATGGGAAGCAGACTGCAGGCATAAATAGGTCATTTTTGGTTTGGCAGCATATGACAAGTGTTGTGCCACAAGGTCACACTTATCAAAGGCTTGGAAGAAGCAACCAACTGCATAGTTTCTAAATTTGCTGATAATACAAATCGGTAAGTAGGTTGTGAAGAGGATGCAGAAAGTTTACAAAGGGTTATAGATAGGTTAAGTGAGTGGCAAAAAAGTTGACAGACAGTGTACATTATGGAAAAAAAAAATGTGAACTTGCCCACTTTGGCAGGGACATCAAAAAAAGCAACACATTCGTTAAATGAAAAGAGACTGCAGAAGATGTACACAGGGATCTGAGTACCCAGGAATGTGAAACTTAAAAAAGGTAGTATGCAGGTATAGCCGTTTGACTAGGAAGGCAAATGGAATGCTGTTGCTTATTGCAAGGGGAATGGGACGATGGTGAAGCTACACCTAGAGTTCTGTTTACATTTCTTTTCTCTATTTAAAAAAAGAATCACAATTGCATTAGAAGCAGTTTAGACAATGTTCACTCAAATGATTCCTGGGATGAGGAGGGCACTCTATGAGGAAAGCTTGGACAGAATGGGCTTAAATTCACTGGAGTTTCAAACAATAAGAATTGATCTTACTGAAAGGTATCATAACTTGAGGGGACTTGACAGGGTGTTTCATTTTCTGAGAAACTAGACCTAGAGAACACAGCTTAAAAATGAAGAGTCGTTTATATAACATGGAGATGAAGAGGTTGTCTTTGGAATTCGCTTCCGTGGAGTGTGTGGAGGTGGGGAATGAATACTTTTCAGATAGAGAGATTCATGACCAAAGGTTACAAGGTTATCTGTGGTGTAGATGGGAATGTGAAGCTGAGGCTACAATTAGATCAGCCATGATCTTACTGAATTACCTACTCCTGTTTTCTTAGAATCCCTCGAGTGGAAATAGACCATTTGGCCCAACGAAACCACACTAATTCTCTGAAGAGCATCCCACCCTGACTCACCCTCTACCCTATCCCTGTTACCCTGCATTTCCAATGGCTAATCCACCTAACTTTTACATCCCTGGACACTATGGGCAGTTTAGCATGGCCAATCCACCTAACCTGTACATTTTTGCACTGTGGGGGAAATCAAAGCACCCAGAGGAAACCCACACAAACATGGGAAGAACATGCAAACTCCACACAGACAGTACCCGAGGCTAGAATTGAACCCAAGTCTCTAGTGCTGTGGGGTAGTAGTGCTAACCACTGAGTCATCATGCTGCCCCAAAGTGCTGTTCTTAAGTCACATGTAGTTATACTGACTGAATTTAGATTAGATTACTTTACAGTGTGGAAACAGGCCCTTCGGCCCAACAAGTCCACACCGACCCGCCGAAGCGCATACCACCCATACCCCTACATTTACCCCTTAGCTAACACTACGGACAATTTAGCATGGCCAATTCATCTGACCTGCACATCTTTGGACTGTGGGAGGAAACTGGAGCACCTGGAGGAAACCCACGCAGACACGGGGAGAATGTGCAAACTCCACACAGTCAGTCGCCTGAGGCGGGAAGATAGACATTAGCCAGGACACTAGGGAAAACCCTCTTGATCTTCTTTCAAATTATGTAATATGATCTTCGACGCTGACCTGATAGGGCCTTGGTTTAATGTCTCATCCAAAAAAAGTATCTTCAACAATGCAGCATCCCTAGGTTGGATGGTCAGCCTAGATTTGTGCGTTCAAATTTCTGAAATTAGATTTGAACCCACAATCTTCTGAAAAAACGACTGCCATCGACTGAGCCAGGGCTGACATTCAGATCATTACAACGAGAACTGAACCATTGTTGAAGGTTTAGCAAATGACTGAGCACAGTTAGAGCTTAAGCTCTGTTTCATCAAAGAACCTTTATAACAACTGGAAAAATTTACACTGCAGCGAACTCAATAAACCAGCTAACTGAGTAATGAGTAAAGGTCTGGGTCACAGAAAGTCACGATGGAATCCATGACGATTTCTCAATTAAGCTAAAAGATCCCACTTTACAGATTCAGTAATAACCTGCAGGTTTTCTGTTCACAACCCTGTATTAGAAATGCTTTGAGTATTATGGAGAATAAATGAACTGAACTAGAAAATGTTTGCTCTGACTTGCTCTTAACAGTATACAAACAAAATAAAACAAACTTTTTTCCAAATGACCTGGTAGCTAAGTCGTAAATTACTAGTTAAATTATAGTGCTAATGTAAAAGAAAGATTAAGGGCTCTAATTCTTCTACTTCGGTGATTCACCAACTTGCTTGTCATCTGCATATCTTGCATCAGTTAGCTCATCCCAGAATTGTACATCATTTGGAATCTCCTGCCTTGATCAGCAGACATTCATCACCTCTCCTCTGAGTGTTGTTCTGCTTTGCTGCTGCCAACTGCCTCACAGTGCCAGAATTAAACATGTGTGAGCAATCCAACTAGAAAAAGGCAGCCTCCATTTCGCCTGCTGCGCCTGTACCCAGCTCTTGGAAAGCAGTTTTCTCCTTAACTGCAGCTTATTATTTTTTGTGTGTTCTGTAGTGTATATTATAGCCTCGTGCAGATCCGAGCTGGAATTCAAATTAAAACTAAAGGAATTTGCACCCAAAGCAGGAAACGTGAGATAAGTTTACCCAGGCCGCTCATTGTTCCTGTTGCTGTGGTGGGAGGAAACAGGCTCTGACAGTTGTTCCCAGTTGTGCTCGGTCTCCAATTTCGATGCACTGCAAAGAAAAAGAGTACGGTGGTTATGATTTTGTTCTCTTTCCCTTGGAGCTCCACATGCTAAATGAATTCAACTGCTTAACACAGACTTGAATACATACTGTGAAATCATACACATAGGAGGCCACTTGGATCATTTAGAAATGCCATCTAATTAGTCCCAACCCTAACTTTCTACCCCATACTTCTACATGTTTTTCCTTTACAAACATTCATGCATTGATCATTTCAATGTTACTTTTCAACATGATCTCATCACACTTTCAGGTAACACATTCCAGATCATAACTTACCATGACAATCTTTTGACTCTCACTCCCTCGAGTATTGAATTTGAAATGGCTCTCATTTACAAGCACCTCTCCTCTGCCTGCTCTGTCCCTACCTTGCATTCTCCTGCAGCTCACATCATTGAGTACATCTGCTTTTCTGGCATTTGCTTCATTTGGATTTGTTCCACTGCTGGGTTGCAGTTTTGTTGTAGTCTTTAAATATCTTGGGCACGTGGACGGGAGCATTCCTCCTGAACCTCTCACCCTTACTTACATTTCTTTAATGCTCCTCAAGCTATCCTGGGCCATATCCTCCCAGTATTACCTTCTTATTCTGTATGATGCATAGTGACTCATTTTTTTTAAAGATTTATAAGTACAAGTAGTTTGTTTCGGTCAAGACATTACTGGCAGAAATTGTGTATGAATGCTTTACTGTATTTTCCTTATCGTGTTTAATGAGATGTTCCTTCCTTATGCATTACAGCTTTAATTCAGCACTATAATTTATGGTGGAATTGATGGCGACATTCAGGAATTTAGAAGCTCTAACCAATCCACTGTTCTTTTGTCACCATTTTTAAAACCCTAAAAGGCAGCCCACCAGATATGGTGGATCGTCAATGTTTAGACTGTAAGACATTGGACCAGAAGTAAGCTATTTAGCTATTTGAGCCTGCTCCACCATTCAATTAGAGCCTGGCTGATCTGATAACCCTTAATCCCTCTGTCCTGCCATTTCTCAAAACTCTAGATTACCTTAGTCATTATAAATCTGTCTATCTTAACTTTGAATATTCTTTATGACCCAGTCTCAAAGCCCTCTATGATAAAGAATTCCAGATTCACAAACTTCAGAACAAATTCCTCATCTCGGCCCGAAATGTACAATCCCTTTTTCTGACCTTATGTCATCTGGTCCTAAACCGTCACTCAAGGGGGAATACCTCTCCTCATCTACCTGTCAAGTCCCTTAAAAATCATTTTTGTTTCATTCTTATATATTCCCATGAGTACAGGCCCAATCTACTCAACCTCTCTTCAAAGGGCAGTCCTCCATACCCAGGATCAGCCAAGTGAACCTTCTCTGGACTTTCCTTAGATAAGGGACCCTAAACAGGTCACAGTATCCTGCTGTGGTTTGACTAGAGCTTTGAATAGCTTGAACAAAACCTCCCTATTTTTAAATCTAATTTGATTTGATATGATTTATTGTGGTCACATGTACTCTGTCCCCTTTGAAACAAAGGCAAACATTCTGTATGCTGATGTTGGATTCTAGCATTTTGTGATTCAAGCATAAAGACTCCCAAATACCTTTGATCTGTCGCCTTCCACTGTCTTTCTCCATTAAAATACCATCCACCTCCTCTATTCTTCCTGCCAAAATGCACAACCTGATATTTATCCACATTGTATTCCATCTGCCAAGTTTTTGTCCACTTGCTTCGCCTGTACACATCCCTCGGTAAATTCTGGATGTCACCCTCACTGCTTTCCCAATCCTCCAATTTACCACTAAACTTTACCACATTGTATTTTCTTTCTTTCAATTTGATGCTGTCTTTAACTGCCCAGGTTAACCATGGTTGGCTTATCCCTTTCACAGAATCCTTTTCCCTCACTGGAACATGTTATTTTAGCAGAGCCTTGAACTAGTTTCTTAAATGTCTGCTATTGTTCCTCCTCTGCCTTTGCTGCTAAACCCTTTCCCCAGTCCATTCCAGCTAGTTCTGCCCTCATTCCTTTGTAATAAGCTTTATTTAAGCTTAGTGCAGTTGCTCACAACCCAAGTTCCTCCCTCTAAATTCAATCATGTTATGATCAATTTGCTGAGGGGATCTTTTACTCAGACATAATTTATTAAAGCTATCTCATGAACCATGCCTCACCAAATCTAAACTACCCTGATCCCTAGTTGGATCCACAGCATATTCCAGGAAACTGTCTGGAAGACATTCTGTGAATTCTTCCTTGTGACTACCTTTGCCAATCGATTTTCCACGAAGATTAAACTAACCCATGATTAATGTACTGCCTTTGTTGATGTCCTCATTGTCTCCTGATTTATTATCTGTCCCACTGTATAGCTATTGTTAAGGGGCCTATCAACTACTACGACTACCAGTCTCCTTCCCCTTGTTACTTCTTACCACCACCATTGGGATTCTATGTCTTCTGATCCAAGATAATGTTTTTCCAATTGTATTTATTCCATCCCGTACTTCAATGTGACCCCACCACCATTTCCTTCCTGTTTGCCCTTTTAAAAAGTCAAAATATCCCTGAATATTTAGTTATAGCAGCTGTAAGGTGATAACCATTAATATATATTTGTGTTTTAATTCATTTATTTTGTTCCAAAAACTAGACACATTCAAGTAAGGAGCCATTTTAATACAATTGTTTTCTCTAGTACTAATTGGCAATTTTTTATGAATACAACTTGTTTAATTTCTTATTTTTCCAGATTTTTGCTTTCCCACTACTTCTACAGTGTGTTCTGTGACGAAGGATGATACAGAATATTTATTGAGTGCTTCTGCCATTTCCTTTTTCTCCATATAATTCATTAAAGGGACATAAAACATTTGAGAAACCTTCAATTCAATCTAAAAGTTGGCTACCGAGGACAGTTAGGACGAGGCACAGAATGAAGAAAGCACCAAGATGGAAGGTGGATAACAGCATGGATGATATGCAGAGTACGACTGTGAAGTGTGGAAGATACTGAAGAATAACTCAAAGAATATCACTGGGTTGTTTCAGTGTTGTGGGCAGGAGAAAGAAGAATGAAAAGATTCAACCCAGGAAAGGTGGGAAAGGCAAAGGATAAAATGAAACAGCATTGTTATGTTACAAGGTCATACAGTGTAAAGACGTTTGGGAATAATAAAGGAGTCAAGGATCAGATTTTTCGTGAGAGCATGATAATGCGACTTTTGAAGGGACAAAGTCTGAGGACAGGAAACTCATGCCAGTACAAAAGTTCACATTGTCAAATACCAAGAGGTTGTATTTAACAAGTGAGAAGGCGAATCTGAAGTGATGATAGTGTGTGTGTGAAGTGAGATCACAGAGGAATTGAATTTAGTGGTGGGATTAAGCAAAATTAGAAAATGATGTGAAGTCAAGACTACCAAAACACAAATGAAAATCAGCCTGTCAATAGGCACTCCAGAAGAAATTCAAGATCGCTACAAGAATTGAATGATATGACCAATGTTATCAGAAAGTGGAAATTTACCTGGTTGTAGACCTTCTAACATTGTGAAGAAAGGGTTGAGAGATGTTATTCAGATAGCACTTTCACCCATCTCCGTTCCCCATCAGCCTTTACATCTTCCTTTCCCAACGAGCTGCTCTCTCACAAATAGACAATCTACAAGTGGCACGGTGCCTCAGTGGTTAGCACTACTGCCTCACAGCGCCAGAGACCTAGGCTCAATTCCAGCCTCGGACAACTGTCTTAGTAGAGTTTGCACGTTCTTCCCGTGACTGCATAGGTTCCTTTGGGTGTTCTGGTTTCCTCCTACAGTCCAAAAATGTGCAGGTTAGGAAGTGGCCATGCTATTTTGCCCTGCAGTGTTTGGGGATGCACAGGCTGGGTGGGTTAATAACTATGGTAAACATGGGGTTACGGGGATAGGCAATGTTCTTTGGAGGGTTAGTGCAGACTCAATGGGTTGATTGGCCTTTATGTGCACTGTAGAGATTCTTTGATTCAAACAATGGCAATATACAGTGTCATTGTTTAATGAATAATGCATTTTTAATGAAGTTAAGAGTCCCAAGATGTTTTACACAAAATAAAAATTGGCATTGACTCAAACAGGGTGACACTTGAAAAGATGTTTATGCCTATAGTTTTTTTTCAACGTTGAACTGGAAAAAAGCTTGTCCCATCTTAGACTGGATTCTAATAAGCAACTTGATAATACATAATCGGTGGAAAGGCTGAGAGGTGGTCTGAGATAGAACTTTTTGTCAAAGAGAAGATAAGTTAAAAGACGCCCGTTTCTTGGATAACGTTAAGTATGATGTACACAAGGCTACGTAACAATTGCATTGAGGATGCACATATAATAGCAGCAGCTAAACATATGGCATTTGAACACATGATTTGTGTCATTCAGTCTGTTGTGTTCAATCACAGTAACGCTTAATGCTGTCAGTTTGAAAACTGAATATCAAGATGTTGAATGATTGTGTATCACTTGAAGCATGGTGCAATAAATAAGGTAGAATAAAAGTAAAAAAGGTTGTTGCAAGTGGACAGAAAGAAAGTCTCTTGTTATAAGATGATTTTTAATGGATTGAACAGCATACAAAGAATGGCTTAACAGCTTAGAAATAAAATTCTAATCACTGCCAAGCAGAAGCATTGCTTGCTTCCACTGAACTTAACAAATTTTTAAGATGGAAGCTCCATGACAGCTGTAGATTTGTAGCTGAAGCTCTAAGGGGAACAGATAGATGCATGCTTCCTGCCTCATGATTTTATCCAAATTATGCTACTTATTATATTCTGGCTCAGATGATCCAACAAATAAGTTGCTCACGTTAAAAATTACTTCACTACACTTGTAACTAAATGTATACACTACATTAAAGAAAGTGGCAGTACTGGATTTAGGGTTTCTTAATCTGAAATGCCATCTAAAACAGAAGAGGTATATTGTAAGGAGGACAGCACGCATCTAACTACATCAATAGAGCTGAGGAAGAGATGTTCAAGAGTGCCAAGTTCCTGGGAGTGACAATCACCAACAATCTGTCCTGGGCCACCACGTTGATGCGACAGTCAAAAAGGCACATCAAAGCCTTTTCTTCCCCAGGAGGCTAAGGAAATTTAGCTTGTCTTTAAGGACTCAGACTAACTTATATAAATGCACCCCATAGACAGCAATCTATTTGTATGCATCAAGGATTGGTACAACAACTGCCCTGCCCAGGACTATAATGAACTAGAGAGTTCTAAACACAGTCCAGTCCATCTCACTAGTCAATCTTTCATCCAATGACTCCATCTATACTTCTCGCTGCATCAAGAAGGCAGCCAACATCATCAAAGACCCTTCCATCCAGGTTATAATCTCTTCCAACCTCTTCCATGACCAACAGGTTCAAGAACTGTTTCTTCCATGCTGTTATTAGACTTATGAAATTTGAGAGATCCATTCAATCTAACGTTGACCTTGCTTTCCGTGCACCCTCATTGCAGCTGTAAATTTGTATTCCTTGCTCTGTCCTATCACCCTATGGCCTTTGTATTGTACGATATGGACATACTGCACGTAAAACAAAACTTTTCACTATATCTAGGTATGCGTGACAATAATAAATCAAATCAATTCAATTCAAATCATGTGGAAGCTCATTCTGACTTTACATTTGTCAGAACTGTCACAAAGCCAGGAGCCTAATGCATTAACTACAAGAGTTAAATCAAAAATAAAATAAACCTCCTCTTATTGACATTCAATAATGAGAAAGAATATAAGGAATAAGCTAAGGCCACTCAGAACCATTATGAAGCAGATCAGTTATCAGCATGGATGACTGTGCTCTGAAATGGTGAGCAAAGCATGCTGGTGTCCGTGAAAGCAAAGCAAAGCCTTCCTGCAAATATTTAACAATAATGACATGGGTGCCACTTTAATCATGTTTTGCTCTTTCAGGCAAAATGGCAAATAGGAAAGCAGTATTAGTTTCTGAAAACATGGAAAAAGAATCATTTTCTCAGAAGCTAGCTAAATGGCAACATGAAATTGAACTGAAGACTGTTTTAAATGCTTAGGCTTCAGAGCTTTTTTTTATGCCTTGTAGCTATATAAAACTACCAATTTTCTTTTTTAATTTACACGTTTGGATATATTAGCACAGAAGGCCCTGACATTCACTTCACAATAAACAATTCAGTTTGATTTTCCCTATGTAATTCCATGTAATAATTACAGCATCACTAATGAGATGGATGCAGTAATTGTCTCAATTAAATTAGAGATTAAAATTTTTCATTAAGAGGATAATTGGATTGTTTTCATTGTCTGACACAATTGATTAAAAACGTGCAAACTCAACAACATACTTTAATCAAATTTTGTGATGAGGTTTTTAATATTCTGCAGTTTTTGTACAAAGATCTATTTCGTCATTTCATTCATGAAAAATAATGTAGGGAAAATATTAGTGATAAAACAACATTACTTACAAGTCTGCAACTACAAAATTAGTAGATATGAGGAAATACAACAACTTTGCTTCTTTAATACAGGTACATATCCCTCCACAGGAGCATGATTAGGTAAAAAAAAACAAGTTAAAGGAATCATTAGAAAAAGGGACCAAAAATGTGCTAAAAGAGAGAGGTTTTACTAAGTTGTTAGATGAGGAGAGAGAAGTTTTCAGGGGAAAATCTGTGGAATTTACTCTGTATAACCAAAGACAAAGTCACCATTGTTGGGCTGAAGGAAGAGGAGGATGAACAAGAGGCTAGAATTGTAGTAAGGCAGAGTTTTTGGAACATTGTAGCTTATAGAAACAGAGAGAAAAACAAGCCTATGGACAAATACAAACACTAAACGAGAATTTTAAAAATTGCGTGATTGAAAACCAATGTAGGCAATGGAGTTAGTTTAATAGTATGTGAGGAGAGGTACAATACAGACAACAGAATTTTGGATCAGCTTGTGCTTAGGGAGAGTGGAGGATGCAAGGTCAACCAGGAAAACTTTGGAATAACTGGGTAATGCATTTACAAATGAAGGTTTTGTGACAATCCAGACATAGATGTAGCTTAGTGATGTAGAGAATAGGGTTTTAGAAGCCCAACTGAGGATCAATTCATTGCTGAGATTGTGAACTGTCTAGTTCAGGCTGAGACAATGGGCAGGGAATGGGATGATATCATTTGAAAGCAAGTGCTCTTCAAAAGCAATGAATTAATAGAAGACAATGATTTCCACAATCCTAATCTATGTGGAATAAATCCTGGCTCAGGACAAAAAAAGAGAAAAATTTCACCAAAAAAAGTGGGTTATTGCAAAATAAACGGCATATAATAAATATGAAAGCTGTAGAACCTGAAAGGAGGTATCTAGTTTCTCTCCCAATATCTGTAGTCATGAAGAGTCTACTTGCATGACAAAACACCACCTATCTAACTACTGAAGCTATTGCATTTGGATCTGAAGTTCAAGCTCTTTTTATTTTGTAAAAGGTTGTTCACAGGGTGTGAAAATTGCTGGCTCGGCCGGTATTTATCGTCCATCCCAAGTCACCCTTTGAGAAGCTTGTGGTGGTCTGCTTTCTTGAACCATTGCAGTCGTTCAGGTGCAGAAACACCCGTGTGACTGTCAGAAATGGACGCGGATTGTGGAGAAATTTGTAGGTGAAGCTATTCTAATGCATCCGCTGCTCTTGGCCTTAAAGGTGGCAGAGGTTGCAGATTTGGCAACTGCTGTCGAAGGAGTCCGCGCCAGTTGCTACATGCATCTTGCAAATGATGCACATTGCTGCTAGAAGGGTGAATGCTAAAAGGGTGTCAAATAAGCAGCTACTTTGTCTTGGATGTTGCTGAGCTTCTTGCATGGATTCACTCATAAGGACAAGAGGACAGTATTCTAATATACTTCTGACTGGTTCTTGTCGATGGTGGAAAGCTTTTGGCAAACAGGAGGTGAGTTGCTGAATGCAGAATCAAACATCTGACTTGCTCTCATAACCGTGGTATTTAAATGGATGGCCCAGTTCTGTTTCTGGTCAATGGACCAGGATGTTGATAATGGGGGATTCTGTGATTATAATGACAATGAATGTCGAGGCGAGTTGGATGAATTATCTCCATGCAGGTGGTCATTGCCTGGCACAAATATTACTTGTCATTTATCAGTCTGAGCCCAGATAGTGTCCAAGTCTTGCTGCATGTGGATACAGCTGTTCCTGTATCTGAGTCACCCCAATTGTGCTAAGCATTGTGTAATCATCAGTGAACATCACTAGTTCTGACTAATTAAGTATGAATGAAGGGATGATCATTGATGAAGCAGCTGAATATGTTTGGGTCTAGGAAACTACCCTCAGGAACCCCTGCAACTATCTTCATGTCTGGTGTGACTCCAACCATAAGAGAGATTCCACTCAGCCCAATTCTGAAGTATTCATTCTCTTTTCTTCAGCAAGGGACACAAGGAACCAGCCCCAAAAGCATAACTAAAAAAAACTCAGTGGGGCTTTATTTTAAATATTCTTTTGTCTCAGCAACACTTGCTTTAAATGTTACTTATAACTTCTAATAACTTTTTCTTTTTATTCTTAAAAACTATTTTGTAACAATATGTAATATACTAACTTGTAACTAGTCGAAACCAAAACTTTCACAACTGATTTACTTGAACTTCAATCATTTGAATTAAAAGGGGGCCAAACAAGCTATATTAATCTACGGTTCACTGAACATACTGGAAACACTTTATTGACACTTCCTGTGCTGCTGTTTGTGAAATGTCAAGTGATAAATTAACCTAGTTTGAGCTAAATATGTTGACTTTAGTATGGCTACTACACTAAAATAACTACAGGGAGAATTTTAACAGAACATTTCTTTTTCAAAACGCATTGGTTTACATTCACATTTCTACAAAGTTTAACAATGGGAATGGCTATGATGTTATAAAGCAAAACCATGTAGAGTTGGGTTTAGGAATCAACACTAATTCCATATATTGTGTGTAAATTCACTGACACTACACTCCCTGCAAGACCATAAAACCACGCCACAAGCTCAGATTCCCTTCTGGGAATACAGGATTGATAAGGTGCCATTATTGGTTTAGATGGACAGAATTCTTGTCATAAGTTTTTATGAAAGAGCAGCATCTCTGTCGGTCACATCCCAAACTGACAGCTAGAGTTGAGAGCAGAGTGGTGCTGGAAAAGCACAGCAGGTCAGGCAGCATCTGAGGTTTCCAGCATCTGCAGTCCTCACGTTTTCCTAGCTAGAGTGGAGAGTATGGTGTTAGAGAAGCGCAGCTGGTCAGGCAGCATCCAAGGTGCAGGAGAATCTGCATTTCGGGCATAAGCCCTTCATCAGGAATGTGCCAGAAACATCAATTCTCCTGTTCCTCAGATGCTGCTTGACCGGTTGTGCTTTTCTCGCATCACACTCTCGACTCCGATCTTCAGCATCTGCAGTCCTCACTTCCTCCTGACAGTGAGAGTTGAGTGGAGACATCTTTTCTCCTGAGGAAGGGGTTAAAGATATTGAATCATCTCAGACTCCTTTGTATCACATATTGATGAACTCCTACATCAATAGCTGGCCTGGAGGTAGATCACTGCATCTTGCAGCTCCTAACTGACAGCACTGTACTTGTAGTGCACTTTCTGTACTAATAAAATCAGGCAACAGGACCAGCAATATAAATAGAAAGAGTTTGAGTGTTTTTTTTGCACTTAAAATTAATTCTTATCCCACTATACATTGATATATAATGAGACATCATGCAAAAGCTGCTCATAACCATGTAAAACTATTCTGCGTTCTAGACCATGCCCTGCAGAGTAATGTGAAACTAAGAAATGTCAACTGTATAGAATGATCTATTGAGTACGAAGGAGATAAATCTTTCATTCAAGTCAGATATGGATTTTCGTTCATGTAACTCAGTTGAATTTTAAAGTAATTCATTTGTCATCATCCCAGGTTCACAATCTTTTTTTCTTCATCCTTTTGCAATGTTTCAATATATTGGATGCACGCACACGTGCATATATCTCTTTCTCCTTCCCATGTTCTTTTCCTAATCAGAGGATAACTAGACGGAATGTTGATACTTTTTCACTTTGTAGCAGTTTACAGCAATTAATGTGCAAATGCTTTTTGCATTTGGCAGCACTTTTAAAACAGGACCATTTAGTTTTGCAATGGAGGGAAGCAAGTAGATTTTGGAGGCAGTGGTTGAAATTTTCTCAAGAGGGTAATGTGATGCAATCTAGGTACATAAATAGGCTATTTGTGGGAACAGATGATAACAGAGGCCAGTGTGATTCACAAGCAGGGTAGGGAAGAAACATCATCTGCCTCCATCTGCTTGTGTTAAGATCACGAGAGCAATGTTCAGGCTACCAAGCAGGTTAAATGGTAAGGCTGCACCTACTACCATGCTGGACTAACTTAAATGTCTTGCTCAAGTAGGTATACCACTTTAAGCTTAACAGACCATTCTGCAAATTTTAAATTGCTCCAAGATGAAACTTCTGATTGTGTAATATTTCTAACTACTTTAATTAAAAGAGGCCATATGCAAAGAATTAATGGTAGTAGTGCTTGGGGAGGGGAGAACGAAGTTGAGACAGAGATGGGAGTAAAACATATTTCATTCTTAGAAAAAAATGTAATTTCTATTTGGCAAAGAAACTGTACAAATTGACACAACTTTCATCATGGAAAGAAAATCACGGAGTATACTCTTTCCACTGATTTGGACATTTATTATTGCGAAAAACATGCATGCCCATCAACTGCTAATTTAGCAGGCTGAAAAAGAAATTGTTTTTGTTTAATTTGATGGTTGAATTCCTTCTTGCTAATGTTATCATATGGTATAATGAGAGTTTCTCTCTAGAAGATGATGGATTATTCCTGGGAAAGGAACAAGTTTGGGGCTATATTAAATAACGAACTGTATTGCTATTGCATCTTTGAAGTAGTAAAAATGTCCCAGGGTAAGTTCAATGGAAGAGCAGTGCATCTGGTAGAAACTTGTTTCTATAAAGCAATTAGCCCAGAAAAGACTGTTAATCTAATTCAGAATGGATTTGTATAAATAATATTACCTGTAGCAACAGTAGGCTTACTATGGAATGAAAACTATATTGTGGATTGTGAAAGTTTTGAATTTCAAATTATTGTAGAAGGAAAAGGCAGGGTGTTTTGTGGGAAACATGGTATCAAAACAATATTTTGTCAACAAGGTGTCGGATTTGAAGAGTTTCAACTCGATGAAATGGTTGTTTGTTAATGGCAGAAGACACAACTTTAAACTGGATAAATACCCCGTCATGGGTCAGGGAAAATCTCTAACAATACGTGATGGAAGGAATCATGAGAAGAAATTTGGCCAGGACTGGTGCTCGAGAGCATTCTACCGTTATTTCCAAGCTAGAAAACAGCTTTATTTTCAACCTCATAAGTTGTAATACCTCACCACCTCAGTCCAGTTAGAGATTAATTGGTGCCTGATGCGGATAGATTCTTTCAGCTCAAAACATTAACTAACCTTTTGCCATTATAAATGCTAACAAACCTACTGCGCATTTCGTATTTTTGCCAAGATGATTATTTTTCTTTTAACAAGCTACAAGAGGTTCAAATTAGATTCTTCTCTCTACAGCAAATGTGACTTTGGTCACAAATATGCATGACTATTATAATTAATTTTCTGTGATAAGATAATGAATCCATCAGCTCTTGGTAGGCAATTTAACATGCTAATAATAAAAGTTACACGGTGAATAATGCTTTAGACATTTGCGGCAGATTAACTAATTGTTGTGGTTCTGTTCGCCGAGCTGGAAGTTTTTGTTGCAAACGTTTCGTTCCCTGGCTAGGCGACATCATCAGTACTTGGGAGCCTCCTGCGAAGCGCTTCTTTGATGTTTCCTCCGGTGTTTATTGTGGTCTGTCCCTGCCGCTTCCGGTTGTCAGTTTCAGCTGTCTGCTGTAGTGGTTGGTATATTGGGTCCAGGTCGATGTGTTTGTGGATGGAGTTTGTGGATGAATGCCATGCCTCTAGGAATTCCCTGGCTGTTCTCTGTCTGGCTTGCCCTATGATAGTAGTGTTGTCCCAGTCGAATTCATGTTGCTTGTTGTCTGTGTGTGGGGCTACTAAGGATAGCTGGTCGTGTCGTTTCGTGGCTAGTTGATGTTCATGTATGCGGATTGTTAGCTGTCTTCCTGTTTGTCCTATATAGTGATTAGTGCAGTCCTTGCATGGTATTTTGTACACTACATTCGTCTTGCTCATGTTGGGTATCGGGTCCTTCGTTCTGGTGAGTTGTTGTCTGAGCGTGGCTGTTGGTTTGTGTGCCGTTATGAGTCCTAGGGGTCGCAGTAGTCTGGCTGTCAGTTCCGAGATGCTCCTGCGCGGGTATCCGTTTTTGGCGAATACCTTGTATAGGAGTTCTCCCATTTCTAGACGTGATGGTACAGAGAACACCAAACGGAGAATTCACCACAAGGGTATACAGGAAAGCCACACACACAGACCAAGTCCTAAACGATGAAAGTAACCACCCCAACACACACAAACGAAGCTGCATCAGGACTCTATTCAAAAGGGCCACAACACACTGCAGTACACCAGAACTGCAAAAAGAAGAAGAGGAACACCTATACAAGGTATTCGCCAAAAACGGATACCCGCGCAACTTCATCAACAGATGCCGAAGAGAAAGACCACGGAACGAGGACATACCACAACCAAAAGGACTAGCCACACTACCATACATCAGGAGCATCTCGGAACTGACATCCAGACTACTGCGACCCCTAGGACTCATAACGGCACACAAACCAACAGCCACGCTCAGACAACAACTCACCAGAACGAAGGACCCGATACCCAACATGAGCAAGACGAATGTAGTGTACAAAATACCATGCAAGGACTGCACTAATCACTATATAGGACAAACAGGAAGACAGCTAACAATCCGCATACATGAACATCAACTAGCCACGAAACGACACGACCAGCTATCCTTAGTAGCCACACACATAGACAACAAGCAACATGAATTCGACTGGGACAACACTACTATCATAGGGCAAGCCAGACAGAGAAGACAGAGGGTAGTAGTTGATGGCAAAGTTTCTTCATGGAGTGCCGTCACTAGCGGTGTTCCGCAAGGATCTGTTTTGGGACCATTGCTGTTTGTCATTTTTATAAATGACCTGGAAGAGGGGTTAGAAGGTTGGGTGAGCAAGTTTGCGGATGATACGAAAGTCGGAGGAGTTGTTGACAGTGAGGAAGCATGTGGCAGGTTACAGCAGGATATAGAGAAGCTGCAGAGCTGGGCAGAAAGGTGGCAGATGGAATTCAATGTAGCTAAGTGCGAGGTGATTCACTTTGGGAAGAATAACAAAAAGATGGGGTACTGGGCTAATGGTCGGATACTTGGTAGTGTGGATGAGCAGAGGGATCTTGGTGTCCATGTACACAGATCTCTGAAAGTTGCCACCCAGGTAAATAGTGCGGTGAGGAAGGCATATGGCGTACTGGCTTTTATTGGTAGAGGAATTGAGTTCTGGAGTCCTGAGGTCATGATGCAGTTGTATAAGACTCTGGTACGGCCGCATCTGGAATATTGTGTGCAGTTTTGGTCGCCATACTATAGGAAGGATGTGGAGGCATTGGAACGGGTGCAGAGGAGGTTTACCAGGATGTTGCCTGGTATGGAAGGAAAACCGTATGAGGAAAGACTGAGGCACTTGGGGCTGTTTTCACTAGAGAAAAGAAGGTTTAGGGGTGACTTGATTGAGGTGTACAAGATGATTAGGGGGTTAGATAGGGTCGACAGTATGAACCTTTTCCCGCGTATGGAGTCGGGTATTACAAGGGGGCATAGCTTTAAATTAAGGGGGGGTAGATATAGGACTGATGTTAGGGGTAGGTTCTTCACTCAGCGAGTCGTTAGTTCATGGAATGCCCTGCCAGTAACAGTGGTGGACTCTCCCTCTTTATGGGCATTTAAGAGGGCATTGGATAGGTATATGGAGGATAGTGGGTTAGTGTAGTTTAGGTGGGCTTGGATCGGCGCAACATCGAGGGCCCAAGGGCCTGTACTGCGCTGTATTCTTCTATGTTCTATGTAGAACAGCCAGGGAATTCCTAGAGGCATGGCATTCATCCACAAACTCCATCCACAAACACATCGACCTGGATCCAATATACCAACCACTACAGCGGATAGCTGAAACTGACAACCGGAAGCGGCAGGGACAGACCACTATAAACACCGGAGGAAACATCAAAGAAGCGCTTCGCAGGAGGCTCCCAAGCACTGATGATGTCGCCTAGCCATGGGACGAAACGTTTGCAACAAAAACTTCCAGCTCGGCGAACAGAACCACAACAACGAGCACCCAAGCTACAAATCTTCGCACAAACTTTGAAGATTAACTAATGGATATGTAGAGAGTACCAAGACCTTTGGGAATAGGTTGAGCTCAACAACTAAATTCCAGGCGATTCTACTAGATTTCCCCTCTGAATTATGAACTATGCCTCTGTTAAGATGAGTGGCTAAAATATGGCTAAAAGGCCGAATCTTGCATTGATGATCAGAATAGATATTCCACACTGTTATGATCCCAGCTGATTTTGCACTGGGATTCAGTTCCCAGAATCTAAGCTGGCTTGACAGATCATATAGAGTCACAGATTCATACAGCACAGAAGCAAACCTTTCGGTCCAACTTGGCCATGCTAACCAGGCATCCTGGTCTGTCCTAGTCCCATTTACAGCATTTGACCCATATTCCTTTAAATCCTTCCTAATCTTATACCCAATGTTGCAATTGTACCAGCCACTTTCTCTGGCTGCTCATTCCTTACATGCATCACTGTGTGAAAAAGCTATCCCTCAGGTCATTTGCAAGTCTTTCCTGTCTCCTCTATACCCTTTAGTTTTAGACTCTCCCACCCTCGGAAAAAGACGTTGGCTATTCACCCTATCCATACCCCTCATGATTTTATAAACCTCTATCAGGTCACCTTTTAGACTTAATTATTTTTTAACTTAATGTGGTGATGACTGAAACATATTCTTGTGAGGTTGCCAATGATCTTTAACTGTAGAGATTTATGACACAACAAACTGAGCGATGTATATATTACAATTTGAAAGATCTTAACATAAGCATTAAAATAACATTTCAACACTGTTACAATCCAGAGAAACTAAACTCCAAGCTTCTACTTAACTTACTCCTCCCAGTTTCTCCCTCTTGAACTATACACACAAATCTTTGTGCATGACCATTTCACAATTTTGATGGCCTAAACCTTTCTTTACAATTTTAATAAACCTGAAGATTTTTATCCCATAGTCTCTTGGTTTGGAAAACTACATTATCTGGAAAAAAAAACTGCTGCAGTGATTGTTTCCTCTGTACTTAAAACTTGCTGTGGGGAGACAAACTAAAAGGTCTCTCTGAACTCAACTCTTGATTCTTCTCAATTAAAACTCTGGTGCTGTCTGAAGTGGACTGAAAACAAAACTAATGGCTTAATGTGTAAATATCCCATTCCAATAACAACCCACGCATTCATCCAAATCCTTGATAGCAGTCATGTCTTCATGGAACTGGTACATTTACATCACTCTTCCAGAGTGACTTTCTGACCTTTTCCACAGCACTCACCTGCACCAGGTTGTAATTTTGCTCGCTGAGCTAGAATATTTGTGCTCAAATGTTTTGGCATCATGCTAAGTAACATTATCAGTGAGCCTCCGATGAAGCACTGGTGTTCTGTCCTGCTTTGTATTTGTGTGTCTGGGTCTGAAACGGTGGGTAATATCACTTCCGGTTATTTTTCTGCGAGGTTGGTAAATGGGGTCCAAATGTATGTGTTTATTAATGGAGTTCCAGTTTGATTGCAAGGCCTGTAGGGATTCCCGTGCATGTCTATGTTTAGTCTGTCCCAGGATGGATGTATTGTCCCAGTCGAACTGGTGTCCCTCTTTGTCTGTGTGTATGGATACTAGTGATAGTTGGTCGTGTCTTTTGGTGGCTAGTTGATGCTCACATATCCTGGTGGCTAGTTTCCTGCCAGTCTGTCCGATGGAATGTCTTTTGCAGTCCATGCAGGGTATTTTGTATATGATGTTTGTTCTGCTGGTTGTTGGTACAGGGACCTTTAGATTCATCAAGAACTCAGTGTGTTGGTAGGTTTGTGGGCTACCATGATGCCAAGAGGCCAGAGTAGCCTGGTCGTCAAGTCCAAGATGTCTTTAATGTATGATAGTGTGGCTATGGTCTCTGGGCATGTTGTGTCTTCTTGTTTAGGTTTGTTGTATAAGAATCAGTGGACTGTACTTATCGGGTACCCGTTGTTCTTGAATATGTGGTATAGGTGGTTTTCTTCAGCATCTCATAGTTCCTGGGTGCTGCAGTGCATTGTGACTCATTTAAATAATGTCCTGGTGCAGCTCCGTTTGTGTATACAAGCACCAACTAGCCACCAAAAGACACAGCCAACTATCACTAGTAGCCTTACACACAGATGTAGAAGGACACCAGTTGGACTGGGACAATACATCCATCCTGGGACAGGCTAAACAAAGACATGCATGGAAATTCCTAGAGGCCTGGCATTGAAATGGGAATGCCATCAACACTCACATTGATTTGGACCCCATTTACCAACTGCTCAGAAAAAAAGAACTGGAAGTGATATCACCCACCGTAACAGAGCAAGCCACATGAACAGAAACCGGAAGAGAACACCAGCACTTCACCGGAGGCTCACTGATGATGTTGCCTAGCATGGCACTGAAATGTCTGAGAACAAATCTTCCAGCTCAGCAAGCAAACTCACAACCTGAGCTGCAAATCTTCTCAAAAATCATACACACCTACATCCATGTGCATTTCCCTTTAAATCAATCTAAACTCCAAATGTTATGACTACACACCTTAAGCATCTTTCATCCTCGCACCATGTCAATTGACCTACGTCTTCAAGTTGATTTGCTTAACATTTGTATTTAACAGTATACTGTAAATTTATTAATCAAATTAGAATTCACAAAATAGCTACTTTATACGTTTTATGTTAGGGAAGTTTTGATTTGGAAGCTCAAATTTCAAGGTATTATGTTAATGGCAAATTTTGAATTAAAGTGATGATTACACACCATAATGTAAAATACAGATAAAAAACTCAAGTTCCTTTTAGCTTTTAGTTTTTCAATTCAGTTTAATGCAACACTATATTATCTCCTGTCTTGACAACTTGTGAGGAGAGGGGAAAATTGAGGGGGAGGAGAATGGAAGAGATATATAACTCCCAAATAATCTGCAAGGTATTTATTACAGTTAGTTTTACTTGCGTTATTCATCTTGAATCAATCACATCTCGGGGCATTGCTCATGATGAGATACACTGTGACAGCCAGAAGGATACTGGAGTATATGGTTGTGGGAGCTGGAAGAGCAACTGGGCTAAGATGACATTGAGTAGAAGTGTCATGGGGAAGTGGTGCCTGGTTTTCTTTAGAAGGTAGGAGAGTTTGATAAATTATATGATTAGTAAGAGCCAGTGAAATGCAATTTGCATTTAGAATATATTCTAGAAAATAAAAGTGATTTCCTCTTTATTTAACTTAAACTCTGAAGACAGCAACCATACTGAGTGTTAAAATTTGAGAAGTAGTTCCAGCTTCCTTCTTTCAGGAAGTGATAGAAATGTTACGTTTTAAAATTAAGCATGCAAAGGAAACCTGATTTGACTGCCTATTACTATCAGAAGATCATATAAAGATTACAGCACTGAAGGAGGCTATTCAGACCATTGCATCTATAAAGGTTCTCTGCAGCACAAGTGTATATCGTCTCACTCCTGCAAATTCGCTCTCTTTAAACAATTATTACATTTCCTCTTAAAAGCTATGCTTGGATCTGCTTGTAGTCCCTCTTAGATTGTGCATTCCAAAATGTATTTGTTGCTTAAAAAAAGGTTTTCCTTATGTCACCATACTTTTGCTATTCATTTTAAATTATTTTTCTTTGTTTCTTAGCCCTTCTATCAATGGGAGCAGTTTCAGTTATGCATTCTGTCCAGATCTATGATTTTGAATAGCTCTATCAAATATTGTCTTCACTTCTCCAAGGAGAACACTCTAGCTTCACCAGTCTATCCATGTAACAGAGGTTCCTCAAACCTTAAACTATCTTGTAAATTTATTCTGCACCCTCTCTAATACCTTCACATCTTTCTATGGTGCTCAAAATTGAGGCCAAACAGTGTTTTATAAAGACTTACTATAATTTAGTTGTGTACGCTAAACCTCTATTTATATATCCTATATGTCTTTTCAAGCAATCTCCGTGGGTCCCTGAGAGTGGAATTGAACCTGCGTCCCTGAGGGTGGAATTGAACCTGGGTCCCAGACAGTATGAAGCAACATTGCTAACCACTGTGCAACTGTGCTGCCCACACTCTTCAAAAGTCAGGGATCAGTCTAGTAAACCTTTATTGCACACCCTCCATTGTCAAATCATCCTTCCTCAGATAAGACGACCAAGGCTCTGCACAGTTGCAGCAAGACATTCCTGCTCCTGTACATGAATCCTCTCGCTCTGAAGGCCAATATACTATTGCCTTCTTCACCACGCTGCACCCATATGCTTACTTTGAATGACTGGTGTACAAGAGTCTCATTACATTTCCTGCTTTCACAATTTTCGCCTTTAAGATAACAATCTGCTTCCTGTTTTTGCAACCAAATTGGATAACCTCACAGTTATCCACATTATAAGCTCATCTGTCATGTAATTGCCCACTCACTCAACTTGCCCAAATCACACTGAAGCATCTCTGCATGCTCCTCACAGTTTATGCTCCCACCTGTTGAAAAAGTTGGATATATTATTTAGCTCCTTCATCAAAGTAAATATATCATAAATAGCTGGGAGTCAAGCACTGATCAAGTGGCCTTCCACTAGTCACTGGCTGCCTATTCCTGTTCTACCTTCCCTGTCTGCCAGCCATATCATATCCATATCAGTACATTACCCCAATCCAGTTTGCTTTAAATCTACATGCTCATCTCTTATATGGGATCTTATTGAAAAACATCCGCTTGATTCCCACTTATTAAATCTAATGATTACATCCACAAAAACTTCCAGTAATTTGCCAAGCATTATTTCCCTTTCATAAATCCATGCTGACTCTGTCTAATCCTGCCAATGTTTTCCAAGCGCTCTTCTATTACATAGAGTCATAGAATCCCTATAGTGTGGAAACAGGCCCTTACATCTTTTATAATGCACTCTAGCATTTTTCCTCAATGAAAAGGTCAGGCTAACCAGTCTATAATTCTTTTTTTCAAAATAGTAGAGTTACATTAATTACCCTCCAATCCATAGAAACTGTTCTGGATTCTATAGATTCTTGAAAGATGACTACCAATGCTTCCATAATTTCTCTTGCTTAAGTACTCTGGGGTGTCAATCATCAGGCCTTGAAAATATATCTGCCTTTAATCTCATTGATTTCCCCAACATTAATCCCGCCTAGTACTCATTTCCTTCCTCCCTCTCAATAGAGAATGCTTATATTTAATCTATTGATTTCAGATGATTAGAAACCAATTCTTCTGAGACATGTCAGCAAAGTATCATAAGCTGTTCACTTATCTTCTTTTATTGCAATTCAGCAATATAGCTGAACCTAAACCCATAATCACTTAAATAAAATCTAGCTACCTTGCTCATCCTCATTTTAATTACCAGTAGTTTGTACACAGTGATGAGAGATCATTAGAAAACTTCCAATGAGTATGCGCAACCCATAATAACATGGTAGAAAGCAATGGAGAAGTCTTAACATTGAAATTCCAGTCTGTGGTGAGTATGCTAATAATTTCAAAAAGAGCCAGTAGTTGGTGTGCTACACAGGTATATGTAGGAAAGAGGGTGAAAAGGAACAGTAAGGACATAATGTTTTGATTGCTATCTGCATTCTTCCTGTTGGCAGATGCAGGGGTGCAGACATCAGATGAAAGTGGAATTTGATTCGACCGTACTGTCTTGTCAGTGAATCATCAGCTCACACCCACTATTTCAATTCATATTAAAAATTAGTTTGAGGGAGATACACAGTTTACTCATACTTTTATAGATATTCACTGTTCGTAAAATGGTTGCTGCTATCAGAAGTGCAATCTACTACTTCTTAAGGGAGAAATGGGGTGAGGAGTGAGTAGGGAAGGGGTTAGAATTGAACTACATCTTCACAGTTCAGTATCTACTTTATTGTGCTTTGGGTGTTACTTCCGTGTGACCTTCCACACCAGACTCTCAAGCAAGATGAGTAGTTGATAAGTGAGACAAAAAAACCCTTAAATCTAATTTACATCTACTGTCACTCATAGTGCTGCAGAACATCCCCAACTAGAATTAAATGTCATCTTGATGTGAAACAGTGACAAGAAAATGAGATATTTCATACAAAAAATACTCCCTGGGACGACATAAGAATTAGGAGGATGAGTAGGCAATTCAGCTCTTTGAGCCAGTCACACCATTCAATACAATTATGGTTGATCTCATTTCAGCCCCCACTTTTCTGCCCATTCCCCATAACCCTTTAACCCATTACTAATTAAAATTCTGTCTATCTGCTCGTTAAATTGATTCAGTTTCCCGGCATTCACAAATTCACAGATTCCACAGACAAGAGGTTGCTGGTACACGCAGCATCTATTGCTGATCCCTCATGGTTTGCTCAATACAGATTTGCAAGGCCACCTCCAGGTTGTTAACCATTTAAAGATGGCAATTTCCTGCCTTAAGGACACTGGTGCACAAGGTGGGTATTTTGGGCAATCAGGTAGCTTCACAATCACTTTTATTAAAGTTTTTATTCAATTTTCAGTTTTTAAAACTGAATTCAAATACTCAAATTTACACGGTAAAATTTCAACTTGCTTTCTCCAGATTATTAAGCAATGTCACTGGTTTACTAGTCCAGTAATGGACCACACTAGCAGATGTAATTCATTTCCCTTTGAAATGCTGTATTTATTGAACTGGTAACAGTAACGGAATAAAGAGTGAAGTTCACAGCATTTTGAAAAGCACTTTTGAAGAGTAGTGTTTGTCAGAGTACAAATCCCTTAACAGTCCATGCTCTGTTGCTGGAAAGTGCAAACCGAGTAGTTCCAGCACCACCAGTGGAATAAGCTTGTAATGACAGCTTGACAAGTTTGCAGAGACAGCTTTCATATTAAAGAGAATGTGAAAAATCGATAACGAGGGGGAAAAAACAACAGGAAATGTGTGCAGGTGTAATTTGTTTTGAGAAATAGAAATGCATTCATGCATGAAGTGAGACAGATGGTAGGAAACAATAAATTAACTTACAGTGGAAATGAAACAATGTAGGCTATGACTCTGGCAACACAGCCCTGGGGCCACTTTTCAGCACGTTTTGACATCCATTGAACACTGTCTACGCTGACGTTTGTGGTCAATCAGTGCAAAATATTGCCAAGGACTAGTTAAAGCCTAAAGACTTTAGAATAAAAGAAAACTGTGCACTGGGAAAATTTAAATGTGGTTGAAAGAGTTAGCACCTGAGTTTATGCGTCAGTTGATTTAATTTGACAGGTTAGATTGATAAATTCTTGATGTCACAAGGAATTAAGGGCTACGGGGAGAATGCGGGTAAGTGGAGTTGAAATGCCCATCAGCCATGATTGAATGGCGGAGTGGACTCGATGGGCCGAATGGCCTTACTTCCGCTCCTAAGTCTTATGGTCTTATGGTTATTTCATCACTGAAACAAAAATACAAAGTGCTGCAGGATCTTGGAAATCTGAAACAAAATTATAAAATGTGGAACATTTGATAAGTCAGACCATTATATCATACATGGAACATCAAACTCAGTGCAAGCATTCCATTCAGCCCTTGCTGCTAATGTTAGTGCATGACAATCATCAGTGGCCTTTAGCAAGTTTATCTAAAAATTACCAGTAACATTTTTTGGAACCAATGCTCGAAAAACACACTGCATCTACAAGCATAGACACCCTCCACCACCGACGCTCAGTAGCAGCAGTGTACACTATCTATAAGATGCACTGCAGAAATTCACTGAAGATCCTCAGACAGCACATTGCAAACTCATGACCACTTCCATCTAGAAGGACAAGGACAGCAGACACATGGGAACACCACCACTTTCAAGTTCCCTCCAAGCCACTCATCATCCTGACTTGAAAATATATTGCTGTTCCCTCAAAATTCTGGAATTCCTTCCCTAATGACATTGTGGGTCAGCTCACAGCAAGCAGACTGCAACAACTCAAGGCAGCAGCTCACCATCATTGCGGCACGGTAGCACAGTGGTTAGCACTGCTGCCTCACAGCACCAGAGACCTGGGTTCAATTCCCGGCTAAGGCAACTGTCTGCGTGGAGTTTGCATGTTCTCCCAGTGTCTGTGGGGTTTTCTCCAGGTGCTCCGGTTTCCTCCCACAGTCCAAAAATGTGCAGGTTAGGTGAACTGGCCATGCTAAATTGCCCGTAGTGTTAGGCGAAGGGGTAAATGTAGGGGAATAGGTCTGGGTGGGTTGCTGTTTGGAGGGTCTGTGTGGACTTGTTAGGCTGAAGGACCTGTTTCCACACTGTAAGTAATCTAATCAAATGATCTTCTCAAGAGCAAGTAGGGATGGGCAATAAATGCTGGCCAGCCAGCGATGCCCACATGAATAAAAAAAATACACTATGAACTCTATGCCTCCATTAACAAAGCCTAAGATGTTTTCTGCTTTATTAACTGCGCTTTTTACCTGCCCTGCCACTATTAGTGACTTATGCACATATACAGTCAGGTCTTATTCCTCCTGTAGATCCTTTACAGCTTCGCCTTTTACCTCATATCGTCTCTTTGTGTTCTTTGTACCAAAATGTATCACCACATGTCTCTGCAATAAACTTGTGCAATCTGCCTGCCTACATGACTAATTTACTGATGGCCTTTTACTGTTGTCTGTCCCACCCACAAACTTGGAAGTCGTCTCTCGCTAACCAAGATCTACACCATTAATACATATCAGGAAATCAAGGGTCGCAAAACCAAGTCATGGAATCTTTGTACAAATCTCTAGCCTAAAAAATATCCAGTAACACATTGCTTCCTATCCTGCAGCTGGTTTTCTACTGTGTTACTACTGGCCCATTTAGGCCATGTGCGATAAATGTTTCTCACAAGTCTGATCTGTGGCACTGTATCAAATGCCTTTGAGAAGTCTGTGTACAACACATTAACAATACTATACTCATCAACAACTCTCTCTCTGTTACCTCTTCAAAGAGTGCCAGTGGATTAATTAAACATGATCACCCCATAAGAAATCAGCTGGCTCTTTCAAATTAACCCAAATGACTTTTAATCCTATGCCAAATAATTGTTTTAATAAGTTACCTCGCCAGTGAATTTAAATTGATCGGTCTGTAATTGCTGAGCTTTTCCGTACAATCATCTTTGATTATGGGTGATACATTTGCATTTCTCTGGTCCTGCGGCAACTTGAAAACTTACCCATAAACCTGGTCAGGTCCACAGCATGAATGAGTTGCTATTTTGAGTTTCTGTTAAAGGTACTCATTGGGTGTCTTCAAATTAAATGGAGTTGAAGAGATGTTTTAGAAGGTTTGTTTATTATTGTGTTTTAAATTTACCAAGAAACTGAAATTAGTCCAACTAGCAAAATAGTCAATATATCTTTTAAAAAGTCACTTGGTTTACCAATAACCAATAGGTTAACAAATTAAAACTGCTTCAATTTTGTAAGAGATTTATTTTCAGCAGTATAAAATAAATTGTACTAAGTTCCCACATACCAAAGAAAACTTTTAAAGAAGATTTGACCATCTGCTTCATGGCAATTGTTGGAAAATTGTGAGAAAACATTTGCACAACTTTGGATGTATTTGCACCAAAATACTGTGATCAAAGTTCAAATTGTACCCCGAGACATGTGATAGCATTAATAAATAAAATGAGTTACATGAACTGACTGTGGCTGTACAGCTTTAAATATGTCTGATGGATTAAAAAATATATAACCTCCAAAGAGGAAAATTTTAACTTTCCTTGAATTTGTTTGCCCTACTGATGTATTATCATAATGTTATGATGGTACCAAAAATGAATCTGAGCTACTTCGTAAAAGAGAATTCCATAATTGTTGGAAATGTGTGCACAGGTCACCCTGTATTAACTGTAACCCATATAACAGTCTTTTATTTCACTGTGTTATTACACTTGTAGGCAATCCTGCAGAATTTCTTCTGCAATAAACCAGACATTTTCCATGTCGAAATAAAAACTTATACCTATGAAAGGTTAATCAGTTACCATTGCCAGGAGGTAATATTTGTGTTTTGTTCAAAAGTGTGTTGCTATCCAAATACAAAACAAATATTTTGTTTGGAAAATATCCTGGTAACCTAACATTTTACACAGCAGCCTACAGATGGAGTACCATCATCAGTTCTTGTTAATCCAAACTACAAAGAATTTCAATTAATTTATCATGCTTCTGTTGACATATTTTGGATTTTTTGGTTTATAGAAGCACTCTTATGTTACCACGTCACTGGTTTGGAATGCAGAAATTTTATCCTTTGGTGTAGATTCTCAGGTTTGGATAGTCCTGGAGGATCTCTTAGGACTGTAGTTACTGTTTCAAGGGCTCCCACAACCCCAACTGAGATGAGAAGAAGACCCTGCTTGAGAAACCAAAGCAAACAACAAAGGAAATTTAAAACGCAGTTACCCTTTCTAAAGAAGGGCTTATGCCCGATACATCAATTCTCCTGCTCCTCGGATGCTGACTGACCAGCTATGTTTTTCCACACCACATTTTTAAACAAAAAGGGGGACTACCATGAAGAACTATTTCCTTATACTTCATCTTGTTTGCCTTAGGACATGCTGGGTTGCCAGCGAATCTTGACAGCATAATTCAGAAACTTACTTAGGCTTACACTGAGAAATTCCATTTCCACCTCCCCTGGCATTTAGGTCATCAGGGGGGCCCCTCACTGTGTGGGAAGACAGCCAAGTCAATCTAGGCACTGGTGTGGGGGTGGGGAGGGCTACATGACAGCTGCTCCATGGCCAATGGAGACGGCCTTTGTGACTGCCCTTAGGGCAATGGTACCATCAGTGTGCTGTGTGCTCCTTCGCCACTCTGGTTATCGCCACTCCGACCTTGGCTTCTACAGATCATCCTGACTTGCCTTTGGCAATGCACCACCATCAAGGAGCTCTTTCAGCAGTGATGCAGCCTCAGCAATGGTCTTGTATGCTGTGGCATTTCTGATATTACTCAGTTGCCGACCTACTGACTTGGACAGCAACTGTCCTGGCTGGGGGTAGGGTTCTCCTTTATGGCATGATGCCAACAAAAAACAAATAAGCCATCATGGCATCTCACATATGACCAATGAGGACTTGAGGCACAGGCCGTGTGCATTGGCCAAAGTGGTTAGCATACCTGCCACACAGCGCCAGGGCCCCGGGTTCACTCTTGGGCAACTACCCGTGTGGAGTTTGCATGCTCTCCCTATGTCTGAATGGGTTTCCTGCCACAGTCCAAAGATATGCAGGTTAGGTGGATTGGCCATGCTAAATTACCAACAGTATGTGGGATGTGCAGGCTAGGTGTTTTAGCCATGGAAAATGCGGGATTATTGGGGGGAAGAGGGGTTGGTCTGGGTAGGATGCTCTTCAGAGGGCTGGTGCCGACTCCATGGGCCAATGGTTCACTTCCACACTGTAGGGATTGTATGATTCTCTTCTATGACCATTGGCAAAGCAACCCAACAGCCCAACATATTAGGGGAACCTTGGTTATTTTGTGCACTGTTTATTTTACCTTTATTCAAGAATCACTGTAAAGTCAAAGTTGGATCGCTGTCACCATTTGGTTTTTCTTAGGTTGCCCGATAAATTTGTGCTTCTCAGTTAAAAGTTAATACAGTTTTTTGTTTGCAGCTTTTCAGAAAGATCATGACAACATATGACAAAGCTGGTCAGTAAAAATATTGAAGAGGTTTCTCTGGTAGATGGCTGTACAAATAACATCTTAAAATCAGAGAAAACAAACTGGAACACAGCAACGGTTTTCTTGTGGAAATGACTGGCAATGCTCCATACAAAGAAAAATATCAGAGGTAAATCAAAGTAAATAAAAACCCAATAGTCCTTCCCTCTATCTTTGTTTAATTATTTAAATATAAGTATTTACAGTTTTTCTACCAAGTTGTTCAATTTTCATACGTATTTTCATTTTTTCCTTACATATTTCATTAAAACCAAAAAAAAAATCTGACTTTTACATGTTCTATATACTGACTTCCTGCTACTGCCCGTCATGGAGATAAGTGAAATCATTGAAGACTAATCTCAACTCAAAATGTGATCTTAATTTCAACAACTGAGAGCGAGAATGTAAAAATCAGTAATATTCTTAAATCCACTTCATTAATCATGCTTTTGATCGCTGATAATATGATGTGATCTAGTGTCAAACTTTGTTTGATAACACTCCTGTGAAACCCAAAGGGATACATTAAGATGCTTGTTAATATTACTAGAAAACTTTAGAACAATCAACCTTCAAATTGCACAAGTAGCTATGATACTGATACTTAAATTGCAGGGCAAATATATGACACAACACTTAGAACTTAAATAATGGTGACAGGATGGTTAAGAAGGCATTTAGCATACTTGTCATCATTGCTCAGACCGCTGAGTATAGGAGTTTGGACATCATGTTGAGGTTGTACAGGATATTGGTGAAGCCATTGTTGGATAACTATGAATAGTTTTGATCACTCTGCTATAGTAAGGATATTATTACATTGGGGAGAGTTCAGAAAACATCTACCTGTATGTTGCTGGGTCTAGGGTGTTTCAGTTATAATGAGAGGCTGGATAGGAAAGGACATTCTTAAGATTAGAGTAATGCTGGAAAAGCACAGCAGGTCAGGCAGGAGCCAAGGAGCAGGAAAATTGACGTTTTGGACAGGAGCCCTTCATCACCATTCCTGATGAAGGGCGTTTGCCCGAAACATCGATTTTCCTGCTCCATGGATGCTACCTGACCTGCTGTGCTTTTCCAGCACCACTCTAACCTTGACTCTGATCTCCAGCATCTGCAGTCCTCACTTTCACCTAGGATATTTTTAAACTGGAGTGTGAGAGGTTGAGGGATGACTTTATAGAGGTTTATAAAATCATGAAAGGCATGGATAAGGAGACTAGCAAAAGTCTTTTCCCTAGGGTGAGTGGAAGAAGATTTAAAGGGACCTGAGGAGCAACTTCTTCACACAGAGGGTGGTCCCTATGTGGAATGAACTGCTACAGGAATTGGTTTTGCAGGTATAGTTAACATATTTAAAAGACATTTGGACAGGTACATAAATAGGAAAAGTTTACCAAGATATGGGCCAAACACAGGCAAGTGAGACTAGTTTGATTTGGGAAACATGATCGGCATGGACAAGTTGGACTGAAAGATCTGTTTCGACGCTGTATGACTCTATTACAGTCACAATGTGCTCAGCATAACTAGTAAGACAGTTTCCTCAATATTACTCGTGTTTAACTGCAGACGTGGCACTGCTACTGAGATTAGAATTACACACCTTCTAACCTCTAATTCAATGCTACTCACTGCTATGCTTTGAGAAAAATCAATAACAATAGAGAAGTGGAACACCATGTGAGAAACTACTGCTTTTGCAGCAAGGCACTCTTTTGAAGTTGGATTAATGTACATTGATGAGACAGAGTAACAAAACATTCCGAGCTGCATCTGGTCATGCGATACAAGGTTTAGAGTGCTCACACCCAGGTAATTAAAAATTGAATTCTACAACTTTTCAGCACTTACTTTTGAAATCTCTTGAGTACATGAAAGAGATAGAAGACCAATCCAACCTCTCACTCTTTCTGCCTTTGTATCAGCCCTAATTGTCTACATTTGATGTTATTACAGACCTTCCCCATTGTCCTCCTCTTCCTCTGCCTTTGTACCTGTTTAAAACCTGTTATATTTCTAACTTTTCCCAGCTCTGATGAAAGGTCATCAACCTGAAATGCAAAATGTTTCCATCTTCACAAATGCTGCCAAACCAACTGAGTGCTGTCAAAATGTTGTTTTATTAAAAAAAATCAGCATCCACTTTTAAAATGCTTACATTATTTGGACACAGCTAAAGTTGGCAAACGTGTTGAAAAAGGTGAACATGGAAAAAAACCTAACAGATGCAAATAATTTTATCCCCCTTCCTTCTTTTAGTCATCAGTTTCATTATCAATTGACTGTTGCACTTTCTCTAAAGTGTCTACGGAAAATATAGAGTTCCTGAACTTATAATTTGATTGATTCCTGCATTGGATATAAATGTAGAGCATTAAAGCTTCCTTGCATCCTTACAGCATGTACACAAAACACCAACAATTATTGACTAGAGGGTCTCAGATCCAATTCCTGGTCTGTATTAATTGAGTTGATCTAACTTGGGAGGATCAATTGGAGGGTTATGAATGAAATCAAATATCTGAGCTTTATTCTCATTAGTGGGCGTGTGGGAGGAGATAGTGATAGATCGTTGAGGGGTGAGCAATTGCAGTAATAAAAAAAGTATTTCTGCTAATTGCTGTCAAGTTACTCCTGCTGGAGGTGTGAATCTGTGGATACTACATGGCTTGTTGAACTCATAGCTTAACTTAAATGGATGAATGCGCATGGGAGTAAGATTATGAACAGCCAGCACCCACAGAAATGAAGCCTAGCATTATTTTACAGAATTGCAGATGCTGGAAATCTGAAACAAAACCAGAAGGTGCTGGAAGAAACTCAGCAGTATCTGTAGAGTTTCCAGTCCATGTCCGTTAAAATGAGATCAAGTTCTGATGAAGGGTCAAAAGGTTAATGCTACAGATGCTGCCAGATTTGCTGAGTTTTCCCACCATTAGTTTCCTCATTATGGAGAGAAAGCTTAAAAGTAATTAATTCAAAGACATTTTGCCACATGCAATCTGCACAGGTATTTGTAGAGTTGAAAGAGTATCGAAGAGGTATTGGACCTGCAGGGGAGCAGCTCAGAGCAGGCGGCTATAAATTGTGGGTGACTCTTGATGCTCGTACCACTTACCTGGGAGTGAGACCATTCAGCTGTTCAGAACTGGCCCATGCCAGATTTGAAAGGAGAGAGTGACAAAAATCATGCTGACATTACAGAAAATCTGATGGGTAAGAAACTGCCCTCAGGGCTCTTTAAATTGCTGTATATTAGAAAAGGCATATTACTTTTAAAGAAATAACTACACGTGGATTTAAGTGAGAAACAACACGAATAAGGGCAAGTCAAGGTCAATATAATAAAGTATTATAAGCAATCCAAAGTAGAGTGAAGCTGTAAGGGAAATAGCTTTAAAAGATGACAGTTCAGTCCAGTCGAGAGAAATGTATGGCCTGAAAAAATTTGGGATGTCATGGACTCCCTGCCACTTCTGGGTTTCAGAACTCAAGTGGAGCCTGGAATCACTGTGGCATATCTGCAAGATTGAGAATTACATGGTTTTCATTTTCAGAGCAGTGTCTGCTGTCAAGCTACACCTGCTGGAGATGGTCTGTGTCAACTTGACACTTGACCACAGAACATATGCCTGGACGCAGAAGGATTATGGATGACGACCAGGCAATCCAAGAGAAATGGGCAAATTGTGCAGGGGTCCTTGGAACCCCACTCTCAAATTCTGGAAGCTGTGTGGGCACTAATTCTTCAAAAGCATGCAGTTAGAACCACATTTATGGCAACATAAGTTGCTTGGTTGTAAACAAAGCCATGTTAAGGTATGTTGCCTTACTGATTTTAGTGTCATTGATGCCAGAGAGCCACTGCAGGCTATTCTTCTGGAAGACTAACGACAGCCAGAAATTGTACTCTACATTGGTACCAATACTTTGCATAGGGAGGCAGCTAGGTAGAACATGAGCAAGTAGGACTCAATCACCAGACTCCACCCAGTGTCACATGCTAGTGAGTACAGAAACAGAAGGATAAGATTAGAAGGATAATGTGTGACTAGAAAGATGGTGCAGGAAAGAAGGTTGTAGGTTCTTCTGGTAACTGTGACTAGCCCTGAGGAAGATGGCACCTGCACAGGTTGCACAGAAATAAATTTGGGGGGAGGGAGGGGGGAGAGGTGGGGTTGGTTACAGGCACAGATTACTATGTGGAATTGTGTTGTTCTGGTGATAACAGACTTGGCTCAAGGAAGGGCAGAATTGGATGTTAAATATTCTTGAATACAAGTTACACAGAAAAGATGTGAAAGGAAGGAAAGGCTGAGGGGTGGTGATAATGGTTAAGCAGAATGTTGCAACTTTGGAGAAACAGGATATCCAAGAAGGTTCAAGGACAGAATCAATCTGGCTCCAGCCAAGGAACAAAAAGTGTGCAATTACTGTGACCAGTGTAGTTCATGGTCATCAACTTGTGGGAAAATTGTAGAGGTAAACTGAAGGGAAATTACAGACAGATGACACTAGAGAGAGGTTATAATTGGGCATAATCATATTATTAAGGGAGGAGAGGGGCAAACATACCCAACTTGTGTACAGGAGAATTTCCTAAAGCAGTATCCATCCAGTTCACCCAGAAAGAATGCAATGTTGGACCTGCTTCTTGGAAATCAGGTGGAACAAGCAGATCAAGTATCAGTGGACAATATTAACCGTCAACATTTATGCCACCAGTAAATCACTCGTGTAGCCAATTAGAAATTTACACGCAAAGCCCATTATAGACAATTCAAACCCAACAAAGTGAGGGAAGAATAAAGAGAGCAGAAGGGACCTAAGTCTGCTTTACAATTTAAAAAAAATATTTTCTGTTCAGCGATGCTATTCCGTACCTCTGCAGCAGGTGAGATTATAACTGGGCCTCCTGGCTCACAGGTAGGCTGGGTCTGCTTTACTTTTTTTTCTGAGCAAATAAGCATTTAAGTCTTTCAAAATGAGAAAAGATCTGTTCTATTCCACTGAACTTAACTGTACAGCCATTTGTGCTGTACATCCATAATGTGAATTTGTTCTCTATTTAGTGATGTCTATTATGCTCATCCTCTTGCGTTGGTGGAATAACTTCTCCTGCTTCCAAAATTGTCACCCCCAGAAAATTCTCACGTTCACACCCATGATACCATATGGCTTTGTTGCAACACAGTACTTCACATAGTAATGAAAAATCCAGGTAGGAATCAGCAACCGAGACAGAGTCCACCAGCTTGCAAAGCACATCTTGTAAGTTTAAATTCTCCAGAGACTCAGTGGCTGTAGAAATCCATCCTAACGTCAGCCTGCAGGCTCTCTGCTATCAGGCGGAAGAATGGGCTCACACAGACTCAGCACCTAGCCCTTCAATTACTGAAGGCACAGCTTCACTAGCTGCTGGGACTGGGCCTTCTTATCGAGTGTGTAGCCCAGTGGCATCTTGACAGTGTCGGAACAGGGCAGTACCAGGCCACAGTCACTCGGACATTAGCATCAGCATGTCGCCCACCACCTGAGTTATAGCCTTCGGTGTGCCTTTTTTCTTAAAAAAAAAGATTAACCTATTTTTCCAGTGAACCTGTTCAGAGATGTTATTACACACCTCTGGAGCAGTTGGGACTTGAACCCAGGCCGGGACACTACGACTGCAACACAAGAGGGCCACTGGGTCTGGTTTTGTTTTATTAACCTATTTTTCTAATCAACCTGCTGAGAGATGTTATTATTCTCACCTGGAGCAGGTGGGACTTGAACCCATGCCTCAAAGGTCCAGGCACGGACACTACTACTGCAACACAAGAGGGTCGCTGGGTTTGCTTTATAAAGGTCACAGGTGATGAGTTCCAGCAGGGCAAGCCATTGCCTCTTACCAGAGGAACTCATCCTCAATGAGCTCCACAAGGAGATAATTGGAGATTCCCCATGGGCCTTATACAAGTTATCATAGTATGATAATAGGAAAAGACAGTATGCCATTCAGAGTAAGAATAATTAACTTGGCAGAGTCAGTGGAGCAAGAACAGTTCTGGGTCACATTGGCTAGAATAACAGATTGACAGCAAACAGGTGGTGGTGGTGGTGGAAAGGGAAAGGGAGGACAAACAAACCCAGAGCTCTCTGGGTGAAAAAGAAGATAGGAATCAAAATGAAGAAGAAAAGGTTTGCTATGGCAGCTGTCAGGTCGAAACTACAATTGTGAAACAAGAAGTTCAGATGGGAAGTGAAAAGCATTTTACAGAAGTCAAGAAGGACGGAGAGAAAAGATTGCCAAGCTAACAATAAAAAGGAATCCTCAGGTCTTTGACAGGTATATCAACAGCAAAACAGTGGTAAGAGGAGGAGTAGAGCTGATTAGGCCAAAAAGGGGGTTTACACATGGAGACAAAATGTATAGCTGAGGAGTTAAACTTTGCCTTTATCTTCAAGGAAGTAGATGATATCCAGAACATGGTGACAGAGAAGCAAGCTCTGTTACTTAGAAAGATTTAAAATTAATAAAGAACAAGTGTTGGATAAGCTTTAAATAAACTGACAAGGCACTAGGGTCAGATGAATTAAATCCAGGGATAGTGGAAAAACTGAGAATGGAAATTGCAGGCACACTGTCCGTAATCTCCGTGGCAGCATGGTGGCTCAGTGGTTAGCACTGCTGCCTCACAGCACCAGGGACCCGGGATTGATCTCCGCCTCGGGCAAGTGTCTGTGTGGAGTTTGTACATTCTCCCCGTGTCTGCGTGGATTTCCTTCGGGTGCTGAGGTTTCCTCTCACAGTCCAAAGATGTGCAGGTTAGGTGAATTGGCCATGCTAAATTGCCTGTAGTGTCAGGTGCATTAGTCAAGGGTAAATGTAGGGGAATGGGTCTGGGTGGGTTGCTCTTTGGATGGTCGGTGGGGACTTGTTGGGCCAAAGGGCCTGTTTCCACACTGTAGGGAATCTAATCTAATCTTATAGTCTTCCATAGACTAAGGGGGTGCTGCCAGACGTCTGGAGAATTGCAAAAACTATGCCCTTAATCAAAGGTTATCAGATAAACCCAGCAATTACAGTCTAGGCAGTTTAACTTTAGCTTCTGGAAATAATTCTTTGGAATAGAATTGGGAGTCACATTGATAAATGTAGTGTGTTTTGGAGGAGGTAGTGTGGATTTCTAAACGGGTAATTGTGTTGTCTAACTTGCTGGAGTTTGATGAAGAGTTAACAGCAAGGCTCAATGAAGGTAAAGCTGCTGATATGATCTACAAGGGCCAAAGGGCATTTTATACAGTGCTACACAAAAACATTGTTAGAAAAGTCACAGGTCGTAAAATAAAAGGGATAGTGGCAAAGTGGATACAAAACTGGCTGATGACAGGAACAGAGTAATGGTCAAAGGATATTTTTCAGGCTAGAGGAAGATTTGTAGTGTAGTTCCCCAAGGTTGGTTTGGGAAAGCCTGCTTTATCTGATATATAGTAATGACAGGAGAAAGTGAGGTCTGCAGATGCTGGAGATCAGAGCTGAAAATGTGTTGCTGGAAAAGCGCAGCAGGTCAGGCAGCATCCAGGGAACAGGAGGATCGACGTTTCGGGCATAAGCCCTTCTTCAGGAATGAGGAAAGTTTGTCCAGCAGGCTAAGATAAAAGTTAGGGAGGAGGGACTTGGGGGAGGGGCGTCGGAAATGTGATAGGTGGAAAGAGGTCAAGGTGAGGGTGATAGGTCAGACTGGGGTGGGGCGGAGACGTCAGGAAGAAGATTGCAGGTTAGGAAGGCGGTGCTGAATTCGATGGATTTGACTGAGACAAGGTGGGGGGAGGGAAATGAGGAAACTGGTGAAATCCGAGTTCATCCCTTGTGGTTGGAGGGTTCCTAGGCGGAGTATGAGGCGCTCTTCCTCCAACCGTCGTTTTGTTGTGGTCTGGCGATGGAGGAGTCCAAAGACCTGCATATCCTTGGTGGAGTGGGAGGGGGAGTTGAAATGTTGAGCCACAGGGTGGTTCGGTTGGTTGGTCCAGGTGTCCTAGAGGTGTTCTCTGAAACGCTCCGCAAGTAGCCGGCCTGTCTCCCCAATATAGAGGAGGCCACATCGGGTGCAGAGGATGCAATAGATGGTGTGTGTGGAGGTGCAGGTGAATCTGTGGCGGATATGGAAGTTTCCTTTGGGGCCTTGGAGGGAGGTGAGGGGGGAGGTGTGGGCGCAAGTCTTGCACCTCCTGTGGTTGCAGGGGAAGGTGCCGGGAGTGGAGGTTGGGTTGGTGGGGGGGGGTGTGGATCTGACTTGGGAGTCACGGAGGGAGTGGTCTCTACGGAATGCTGACAGGGGAGGGGAGGGAAATATATCCTTGGTGGTGGGGTCCGTTTGGAGGTGGCGGAAATGACGGCGGATGATGCGCTGTACATGGAGATTGGTGGGGTGGTAGGTGAGGACCAGTGGGGTTCTGTCCTGGTGGCTGTTGGAGGGGCGGGGCTCAAGGGCGGAGGAGCGGGAAGTGGAAGAGATGCGGTGGAGGGCATCGTCGACCACGTCGGGGGGGAAATTGCGGTCCTTGAAGAAGGAGGCCATCTGGGTTGTGCGTTTTTGGAACTGGTCCTCCTGGGAGCAGATGCGGCGGAGACGAAGGAATTGGGAGAATGGGATGGCGTTTTTACAGGGGGCAGGGTGGGAGGAGGTATAGTCCAGGTAGCTGTGGGAGTCGGTCGGTTTGTAGTAGATGTCCGTGTTGATTCAGTATAGTAATGACAGACATCTTAGGGTTCTGGGGACAATTTTCAACTTTTTGGGTGATAAAAAACTTAAAAGTATTGCAAACTGTGAGGAGGAAATGTACAATGCCAAATGTGTATAGACAAGTTCAAAGTTTGTGAGAAGTTTTGTAGCTCGGGTGCTCGTTGTTGTGGTTCTGTTCATCGAGCTGGGAATTTGTGTTGCAGACGTTTCGTCTCCTGTCTAGGTGGCATCCTCAGTGCTTGGGAGCCTCCTGTGAAGCGCTTCTGTGATCGTTCCTCCGCCATTTGTAGTGATTTGAATCTGCCGCAAGTGGTGGAGTGGGCAGATAGGTAGCAGTTAGGTTGATGTATTTTGGTAACAGCATAGTCAGGCAATATAAAATGGGAGGCACAATACTTAAGTGGATATGTGAACAGAGGCACCTGGGTATAGATGTTCAGGGGACCTATGCCCGGGAAAGGAGGGTGATGGATTGTAATGGGAGTGGTTTTTGAGGCAGTAGTTCATAATAAACCAGCTGCTGAGAAGGAATTTCAAGGCCAGTTTAGCAAAATGAAGAGGTGCAATCCTTTGTGAAATTGGTTGATATTTGATGAGCCACTGTTGTATTAACATCTGGGTGCAATTGCTGAGTAATCATAAGATCTGTCTCGATTGCAATCCCTGTTTGATATACACTGTTGTGTGTTTGTTCACCTATGTTTTCCACATTTTATTCTGGGAGTTAGAATAAAAGTTGGACATGTATAATCGTTTGCACTACTATTCTAATACTTTCAGCAATGTTTACTGAGCTCATTCAAAACTATGGAATCTTGTGCCTTTATTCTCTTTGAAAGATACTGGGATTTCTCATTTTGTCTACTCAAAAAAATATCCCTGGTTGCTAGCCAGATTGTGACATAAATTTTGTGTCTTTTGCAGGATCCTAACAATAATCACCTGCAGATGTCCAAGTACTAAACTGCAAGAAGTTGGCTGAAATAAAATATAGTCTGGATTAGAGTGGTGCTGGAAAAGCACAGATCAGGCAGCATCTGATGAAGGGCTTTTTCCTGCTCCTCGAATGCTGCCTGACCTGCTGTGCTTTTCCAGCACCACTCTAATCCAGACTCTCGTTTCCAGCATCTGCAGTCTTTGTTTTTACCTGAAGTAATTTTATAAATAGAGAGCTATCAGTTAGCTCATCAATGAAGAGTCATGACGTAAGATCCGGCCACAGATGCAAATGCTGAATGCCACAAGAGAAACGAAGCAGCTCAGGCACTATCAAGTCAACATCCAACTGAGATTGGTACTGAGGAGAAAAACTGGGGTCACTGAGACCAAACTGAATGGCTTCGAAGTAGCTGGAATAATACCTGACACTAAGGAAGATGGTGTGGTTTTTGGAGGCCAATCATTTCAGCCACAGTACAAGAGCTTGCTTGACTGAAATGTTTTTAAATAACCATACCTCTACCACAAGGCCAAGCAGTGGCTTCTCAAAGATAACTCTAGACTGATCATTCCCAATTCCTCCAGTGAAAAAGAAAACAAGGTGTTCTTGCCTTCAATATGATAAGGATAACATGCAGCTTTGGCTTGGAAAAATACTGGAGAAGACCATTCCATCAAAACAGAATCCCTTTTGCCCCATGAAAAGTGATACTTCACATGAAACTGCAAATATAGAACTCAACTAAGAACAAACAATTGATTATATAAAACAAATGTCTGGATCTGGAGAGATACAGAAAGTTACAAACTGAGTTATGTAGAATCTGCATTTAAGCCAATTAGCGTAACAGGTCTGATACTGATGTTCATATTGCATATCAAACACCTCCCACCCTAATCATCTCTTTCATCCTTGACTCCTCCATTTCTGTTATTCATCTATTTGCTTCTCCCACATGTACACATTAACACTCTTCTTAAATACATCAATGAAATAAATGCTTCTCCCACTTGTCTGCTATTTCTTCCTCTTTTGCATTGTCAGTAAGAATATATACAGTTTAGAGATCCATCGACAAAAATATAGGTTGGCTTAAACAGTGACGTGCAATTGGCATTAGTTATGGCACAATTACACCACTGAGCTAGTGTAGGGTTAGTGTGTTATATTGTTCTGTTGTGTGGTACCAAGTTACGGATTAGACTTTAGCATTGAACATCTATTTGCATAGGAAACAGAATTCACTGAAAGTAATCCACTGGATGAAGTGTACTTGAATATTAATTAGTACTTACACAGGCCGGCATATCACTAGGTCTCCCTTATTGGTTCCATATGCCAGACCCATCCCAGGCTCCGGAAGCCAACGTGCTGAGTTTATACTAACATGTCTTCTCTGGTCTGGCGGCATTGGGTACAAAACATTAAAAACCCTCTGGAAAAAGAAAATGAGATATCACTGAGACAAATGCATGGAAATCAGAGCGTCTGACAACATTTCTGTCTCTTTAAGTGTAAACTACTGCAAATGAGCAAAAAGAAAGAAAGATGTCCTGTACAGCATAAACCTGATAAACACACAATTAGTTTTCCAAATAATTGGGTCAGAAACTTTTATAAGTTGGTTGATTGAAGTTCCATATCAGAGTGAATGGAACAGAATATGGTCATTGGATTTCTACACAATAGAAGTGTTTTAGAAGACAGAAATGCAGAAATATTGAGTAGGTTGAGCAGCATTTGTGGAGAGAGGAACTGAATTGATGTTTGCTTTTATCAAAATTGGGGTATTTCCCAGCTATTTGTTCTTATTTCACCATCTAGCATGTGCAATACTTAACTTTTGTAAACTAGCAAACTCTAATCCAGGGAAGTATTAAATCATGTGATGAATAGGAAACAGAAGAGTCAATTAGAATTATCTGCTTTCCTCACCCCCTACATTAACTGATGCACCAGTTGAACTATGAAAAGTCTGGGCGAGAGAAAGAGTAAAATCTCTCATTGCTCTGTGAACTCCGCTGAAGAGTGCCTGTTAGAATATCAAGAACAAACAGTTTCAGCCTCATTCTGAGCCCTCCATCCCTCAGCCCAATCAAACATCTTGGTAATCATTGAGATTTGGATGCAGAATGGTTTCTTGAAGGATTTTTGGACTGCACCTTTGACACCTAGCACAGTAATGTCTTGAGGAGGAGTAAAAATGGACAATTTAGGGATAAAACAAACATACATTAAAAATTAATCATGTTTTGAAATCTCATTAGTCTGCAAACTTGGTAGCAGGAAGACATTGCATTTTAATACTTTTAGAAAGCAGATCAGATCAGGGTTCAAGCATCTTTAAAAGTCTCACATGAAATAAGGTTCTGACATTTAAACAATATGTTAAATTACTTGATTAAGGATTCAAGTTAGTTTAAAACAGGTGAAGTCTTTCAAATAAATTCTCTCTTGTAATTGTGTATGCTTTTTGATGTGCTATTTCACAGCAGCAAAAGGGTTTGGCACAATGAAACATTCCAGTTGTGTTCATGTTAGGGAAGCATCTTCAGAAACTGTATTACTCTGCTGAGAGACAGCTAGCTCTCACAAAGTCACTAAAGATAAATGATGGCATGTTTATTGTCAACTATTTTTGTTATGGTAATCACAGAGTCATACAGCATGGAAACAGACTAGACCCATTTGCCAACAATTGGCCTATATCCCTCTAGACCCTTCTTATTGTGTCATTTGGGAAATTGAGCTAATTTTGATGCTAAAAAGTATGTTGGTATAAGACAAAATACAGAGTCCTTTTGAAAACTGCTTTATTCTTTGTGAAAACAGTTTTCTGTGATCTGTCAAGCTTGCATTAACATGAGACAGCTGCACTAATATAAGCTGTTCTGAGGGACAGTACTTCACAGAACCACCCACCGCATGTTGACCATCATTGCCAAGAGTGCATGTAAAGTTAAGAATAGCATGCTTTAGTGCAGCTCTCCCATTCCAAGCAATTTCCTTAAAACTGCAGTTTTGAATTAAAAACCTTCCAAAGAGCAAAGTTTACACAGCAAATTAAAAGTTAATAATGACAGTAATAAAATGCAAAGCTGAAATAAACTGTTTTTTTCAGTGATTAATATTGTCTACAGGTGAGGCAGAGATAGAGGGAAGAGATCTACTTCTAAAATATTATGCATGAAAGATCAAGAGCAATTGTTTCCTAGCCAAGTCAGATCATCATCCGTCTTTTTGTAAGCTACACTAAATACAAGCTGGTATTATGGAAAATAAAGAACATGAAAGCCTGGGAAGAGTTAAAGCATGAAGACCACTGGCAATCTATGGAAGGCAGGATGGGATAACCATAGTGGAACATTCTTACACCAATTAGCATAGTAAGCTTAAGGCTGAAAGGTCACTATGGCGAGACGAGATAACTCAACTAATAACGCACCTTTCTCTGTTAAGTGTTATTATGCCAGGATTGGGACATGACATTAAAATGTCTAATTAATAGTTAGTAGAGTCAGCTTGAGACAGGAGACTATTGTAATAGATGGAATAGCTAAATATCTCTCATGATAGGTTAGTCTGGAATTGAAGATCACTGTAGCAGAGTTAGCAATAAGTATCTAACCGTAACATTAGAATAACATTAAGTAGAATATACAACTAAAGAAATAATGGGAACTAACATCACTGGTTTATTGTGTAGCTAGAGGTCTTTGATTAATATAGTTGGACATGCTGATAAGCTAACAGAAACATGACAAAAAAAGACATAAAAATCCATGGACCCTGAGGTTCATGGGCATTTGAGAATCTGCTTTCTCAGGGTCACCTACTTCTTGAAGAACTCTCTGCGTCTCCTGGTGGTTCTCTATATTTTCTCCACAATAGTATCAGTTTGACTCAGTTAATAGCATTTTGGCCTTTGAGTCAGAGATTGAGAGTTCAAACTCTCTTTCAAGACTGAAGCATATCTAGACATGATACCTCAACACAGCACAAGTTAATCAAGACTACAAGATTACATTCTAATGCTCTGTCTCCCTCTTCAGCAGTTTGGGTAGATGTATTGAAGATCCTAATTCAACCACAATCAAGACCAAGGAGCTTACATGGTGTCACCTTCTTTCCTGAAACACGCCGATCAAACATAGAAAAAGTGGTTATTTCCTTGTTGGATGAAAAATGGTTGCTGGTTGATTAGTTAATAGTCGTGATTGGAAAAGTTGTGCAAAACACAACATAAATTCAAATTTGGCTTTAACCTTTATTTACAGTAAGATATAAAATCCTATTGCTCTGCAACATGGTTTGTACCATTTGTGAAATTAGCAAATATTTTGAGCATAGCACAGTTTGAAAAACACCAGAAGAAAGAAAACTAATTTGACTAAGTTGCCATTGTACTTCAACTGTCATTACAAGTGCATCAATATGCTCAACTCGATAGCGAACGGAATTCATGGGTCAGCATGCAGAGAAAAATACCCACATCACTGAGAAGCATTTATGCAGATTTCAGCATCATGTACAAAGTACTAAATAATAAAATACCTCCTTCAAATAAAAATGTTACGTGCGATGGCATCATAATACCAACCTCCACACTCTCCTAGGCACAAGCTCAATAATGAACAATTATGCTGGTACCTATAAAGTCCTTTGTAATAAGGGGGATGGGAATGCTCTGCTGGGTGGCTAGCTTTGTTATTCATTATCCGCACCTTTCAGCTTTTCACAGACTGAAATGATGCAAAGAAAATCATTCCATATTAACTGAAAAATTGCTACTTGCAACCAACTGTGTACAGGACCTTTTCAAAGGGTATTCTCTTATCAATTGTGTTATAACTGCTAGCTTCAGTGGAGCCGCTCAATGAACAGACCCCATGAGACAGCTTGCCAATTAAAAAGCAAGGCGAACCTGTGGTGCTCGAAGCTGTGCCTGCAGATTTCAAAGGCTCTGTCACTCTTCAATCTACTTCAGGCCATAATCCAGCAATTATGACACCATGTTCACCAACAGCCAAAGCTCAACAAACAATGTATTTTTACAACTACTGTTCAATTATATGGAGACAAGATTCATTTTATTATTTATGAGAAAGAGATTGCAAGACAACCTATATACATTAAAGAGGCTATCATGACAGTATTTTGTCCTGTAATTAAAAAAATCATGAAAGCAACAGTCCCAAATTAAATTAGAAGCACTTTGGGTGTAGGTAGGTTCGATACTGAAAATAAAACTTCTGAAGACCCAAAATGTTGACTGTGCTTTCTCTCCACAGATGTTGGCAGACCTGCAGAGCTTCTCCAGCAATGTCTGGTTTTCTTTGGGTCTGATACTACATGGGAAACCTGAAGTAAGTTCAGCACGTTGATCAGTGGCACCTGAACAGTTGGTTCAGTTTAGCATTTTAGTTCCAGAGTTCGCTTACATGTTGCTCAGGTGATTACCTGCACCAAAAACATTGTAATTATCAAGTGCATGCCATTATGATCACTCATTAGTTTGCTTTATCCTCTGTTGCAGGAGAGCACAAAAGACTAGGAATTAGGCAAGAATCAGATATGGTTGACTGCAGATCTCAAGTAACAACTGAAGAAGCAGGGGAGCCATAGTGAATCAGTGGCATTTTGGCATCCCTGGTCATCAGAGATGTGAGCCTCACAGCCACCTGGTGGCACAATTAAACATCAGCACCCACATTTCACCAAGCTGACTTGATTTCAAAAGTGAGTGAAATCTGATAATCTTCATAGTGATTCATGTGCAACATGTTTTGCCAACACCTGTTCTCCGTGCCAATGCTTTCACACTTGCAGGTGTCCAGGGAGCTTGCAGATGATGAATCTTTAGATATGTTGGCTTTGGTGCACAATCACAGGGCCGGAACAGATGGGCATCAGTGATGATACTTGATCTTAAGTGAGGTCACGCAGACAGATAGTTGGGTTTTTAACATGGTGACTTATTCTATTAGTGAGCAAAAGAGTATAGTAGTGGCATGGACAAATGGGGTCTGAGGGCACTGCGTAATTGAATAGAGATACTTCACCATGGGAGCTGTCAATGAGAAGGAGAACCATTCAGCAATGGAGAATATGCAATGCACTCACAGATCTTCCAAGTACTCTGTTCTCGGCCACAGAGAAAAAGGAGCAGTTTGCCTCAAATGTTCAACTGAGATACAATTATTGCTTTTTCTGAACTCTTTGTCTGAACCACCTGTATAACGTGCTTGTGTTGTGGAAGATGTTCCTAACAATATCTCAGCTGTATAACGCCCTTTGAATTTGCTATAACAAATGCAATGACAAATTAGTAGAATTATCCCAAGATACACAAACAGGACAGCTCCAAATGCCAAGTTATTTAAATAATGCAATACTAACTAGTCTAGTGCATGCACACATAATCTCCAACTGAACCCAGTCACATGCTGATTAATCATTAAAATTCAACAAGGGTTCAAGTTTGCAAGGATATAACTGTGTGAAGAGGACATGCCAAGTGGACAGATTATCTTGGCATATCTTAAATCTAGCAAGTGGCACAATTATGGCCAAATTTTCACATTAATCCAAATAGGAATGGGACAGAGGGTGCTATGCTTGAGTACTGTGGGTGAACTGCTAGATACAACTATGCATTATCACATTGGGACTGTTGAGAATTTCTACTCTTGATGTTATGCATCACATCATAAAACAAATCCACTATGTACAGCAACATGTACTAAGTTCAAGATCAAAGACCAAGATCTGGACATTTACTGGTTTCAATGTGGCCTAATCTTTTAAAAACTATTGCGGATGGCAGCGATTCAAGAAGGCTGCTCACCACCATCTTCTCAACATCAACTAGGGACAGGCAATAAATGATGGTCAGACAGCAATGCTTATGTCCCATAAGTGAATAAAACAAGAAGAAAAGACATAGTAACACGTGTGGCAGAAACTCAAATTTCTTACCAAAGAAAAACCCACACAACCTCGAAGCATGATGAGTAAGTATATGAAATGCACTGTATCATGGGTTTCTCTGTCAAAGACAAACCACTTTTTTCAAGGACTTACAAGAACATGAAAGTAATTCCCCCATAAGGGAGATAATATTTACTTCAAGCTAAACAGGATGTCAGTCAACTAATCACCCTGTTGAATGAAGGATATTATTAAGCTGGAGAGGGTTCAGAAGATATTTACCAGGACGCCTGGAAAATCGTCCAGGTGATTTTCCTGGAATGGACACCTTGATTGACAAAAATATGAGGGGCATAGATAAGGTAAATGGCAAGTGTCCTTTCCCTCGGGTGGGGGATTTCAAAACTAGGGGACATATTTTTAAGATGAGAGGATAAAGATTTAAAAAAGACATGAGGGGCAATTTTGCTTTTAAATTACAGAGAGTGGTTCAAGTGTGTAACAAATTTCCTAAGGAAGTGGTGGATACGGATATAGTTACATTGTTTACAAGACATTTGGATAAGTTCATGAATAAGAAATGTTTGGAGGGATATGGGCCAAGCGCAGACAGGGGGGCATAGCTTAGTTTTAGATTATGGTCAGCATGGGCTGATTGGACGTAAAGCTCTGTATCTGTGCTATATGACTTTATGACTCTAAAACTTGTATTCATTGACAGCACAGACAAACCTCAACAAAAGCTACTTAACCTGCTTGGTCTGGAAATATTGCCCAGTACAGAATAACATCAGCTTTAGCTGATGGAGGAATGAGAAAAAACAATACGCATGCACAGAACAATTCCTATCTACATTTTTCATAAATATTTATTTTGTCCATTACAATCACATTCAATTGGTAAAATACATTTGGTTTCACGCAGGTTCAGTAATTATTTCTGGAATTGAAGTTATTTGACACTTGTTGTTTACAACTAGGTGTGGGAAAATATTATAGTGAAGCTTAATTAAGCATGAGACCAAAAGGAACTCTACTTAATAACTAAATGTTGCATTCTACACATGGAGACACAGTCAGAAATTTGCCTCATTTTAATTCTATTTTGGCATTACATTTGGGGCTTCACTTCATGTGCCATCTTTGCTTCACAAAGCTTTGATGATTTGAACAATAATTCTCTTTAAAGTTAATCATCCAAATGCTAATTAACCAGAAAATGAGATTTCCCCCATTGTTGATGCAAGTGAGCTTAACTGCCTGCTGTCAGTATGGCCTAGCTCAGTCATCATTCTTGCTGGTACAGAGCAGCTCATCTTTCCTGGTTTGCTTCTGACATAGTTAGAGACAAAGAAACTGCAAATGCTGGAATCCAAAGTAGACAAGCAGGAGGCTGGAAGAAGGGTCATGTCTTTTTGTGGCTCATTGATGTTCATATATCCTGGTGGCTAGCTTTCTGCCTGTTTGTCCAATGTAGTGTTTGTTACAGTTGTTTGTTGCCTGTACAGGGTTTTTCAAGTTCATTAGCTGCTGTTTTAGTGTGTTGGTGGGTTTGTGGGCTACCATGATGCCAAGGGGTCTGAGTAGTCTGGCAGTCATTTCCAAACATGTGGCTAGAACATCAACTAGCCACAAAACAACATGACACTCTCTCACTAGTATCCTTACATACAGATAAGGAAGAACACCACTTCGACTGTGACAACACATCCATCCTAGGTCAAACCAAACAGAGACATTCACGAGAATTCCTAGAAGCATGGCATTCCAACCGGAACTCTATCAATAAACACATCGAGTTAGGCCCCATCTACCGGAGAAAAAGAACAGGAAATGACATCACCAACCCAAAAAAAATCCACACATATAAATAGAAAGCAATGCTTTGCCTGGATGTCCACTGAAGTTGTTACCTAGTGGGGTAACAAAACGTCTGGAAAGGAACCTTCCAGCAATGCGAGCAAACCTAGATCCAGAGCATATCGCAGCACTGAAGAAAGACCTTGAGGACCTTAGGCTCATCAGAGAGAACGAGATCTTTCTGGACAGGACCTTCAGTGAGGTTATTACACCGATCATACCAGAAGAGAGCAGAAGAGAGATGATGAGGAAGGCAGAGAGGAGACAGGTGCAAGAGACTGCAGGGAAGTACCTGTCAGGAACAAGTTGAATCTTTTGGAAACCGCGAGGCGGTCAGGTCAATCAAACGTTGGCGTGGAGGCAGAGCCGAAGAGTCAGACATCGCAGAGAGCCGTGGTGATAGGGGACTCCACAGTGAGAGGAACTGAACGGGGTTTCTGTGGCAACAGTTGGGATTTAAGGATGGTGTGTTGCCTTCCTGGTGCCAGGATTAAGGACATCGCAGACAGAGTGCAGGAAATCCTCAAGGGCGAAGGTGAAGAGCCAGAGGTAGTGGTACATGCCGGCACAAATAATGTCAGGTAGAAGAGGAGGAACATACTACAGCGGGACTTCGGAGAACTCGGAAGAAGGCTGAAAAGCAGGACGTCCAGAGTGATCATCTCCGGTTTGCGCGGGGGGACCTGGAATCAGGGGATGTAGAGTCAATATGGATAGAGCTGAGAAATTCTAAGGGTGGAAAGACCCTCTTGGGAGTTATCTACAGGCCCCCAAACAGTAGTATGGACGTAGGGTGTAAGTTGCATTAGGAGCTGAAATTGGCCTGTTACAAAGATATTACTACAGTTGTTATGGGGGATTTCAACATGCAGGTAGACTGGGAGAATCAGGATGGTATTGGACCTCAAGAAAGAGACTTTGTGGAGTGCCTCAGAGATGGATTCTTTGAACAGCTGGTGCTGGAGCCTACCAGGGAGAAGGGAAATCTAGATCTGGTATTGTGCAATGAACCAGAATTGATCAGGGACCTCGAAGTGAAGGAGCCATTAGGAGGTAGTGACCTTAATACAATAAGCTTCAATCTGCAATTTGAATGGGAGAGGGTACAATCGATAGTGACAATATTTCGGTTGAATAAAGGGAACTATGGAGCTATGAGGGAGGAGCTGGCCCAAAGTTCAATACCTTGGCAGGGAAGACAGTGGAGGAACAATGGCAGATATTTCTGGGTATAATGCAGAAGATGCAGGATCAGTTCATTCCAAAAAGGAAGAAAGATCCTCGGAGGAGGCATGGGTGGCCGTAGCTGACGAAGGAAGTTAAGAAACATATAAAGTCAAAAGAGAAAAAGTATAACATAGCAAAGATAAGTGGGAAAACGGAGGACTGGGAAGCTTTTAAAGAACAACAAAGGATTACTAAGAAGGAAATAAGCAGAGAAAAATGAGGTACGAAGGTAAACTGGCCAAATGTATAAAGGAGGATAATAAAAGCTTTTTTAAGTATATGAAAGGAATAAAATGGTTAAGACTAAAATTGGGCCCTTGAAGACAGAAACAGGGGAATATATTACGGAGAACAAAGAAATGGCAGAAGAGTTGAATTGGTACTTCAGATCTGTGTTCACTGGGGAAGACACAAGCAATCTCCCAGAGGTAACAGTGGCTGAAGAACCTGAACTGAAGGGAATTTATATTTGCCAGGAATTGGTGTTGGAGAGACTGTTAGGTCTGAAGGCTGGTAAGTCCCCGGGGCCTGATGGTCTACATCCCAGGGTATTGTAAGAGGTGGCTCTAGAAATCATGGATGCATTGGTGATTATTTTCCAGAGTTCGATAGATTCAGGATCAGTTCCTGCAGATTGGAGGGTGGCTAATGTTGCACCACTTTTTAAGAAAGGAGCGAGAGAGAAAGCAGGAAATTATAGACCAGTTAGTCTGACCTCAGTGGTGGGAAAGATGCTGGAGTCAATTATAAAGGATGAAATTACGACACATCTGGATAGCAGTAACAGAGTCAGAGTCAGCATGGATTTATGAAGGGGAAATCACGCTTGACTAATCTTCTGGAATTTTTTGAGGATGTAACTCTGAAGATGGACAAGGGAGATCCAGTGGATGTAGTGTACCTGGACTTTCAGAAAGCTTTTGATAAAGTCCCACATAGGAGGTTAGTGAGCAAAATTAGGGCGCATAGTATTGGGGGCAAAGTACTGACTTGGATTGAAGATTGGTTGGCTGACAGAAAACAAAGAGTAGTGATAAACGGCTCCCTTTCGGAATGGCAGGCAGCGACCAGTGGGGTACCGCAGGGATCAGTGCTGGGACCGCAGCTTTTTACAATATATATTAATGATATAGAAGATGGTATTAATAGTAACATTAGCAAATTTGCTGATGATACAAAGCTGGGTGGCAGGGTGAAATGTAAGGAGGATGTTAGATTACAGGGTGACCTGGACAGGTTAGGTAAGTGGACAGATGCATGGCAGATGCAGTTTAATGTGGATAAATGTATGGTTATCCACTTTGGTGGCAAGAACAGGAAGGCAGCTTACTACCTAAATGGAGCCAGGTTAGGTAAAGGGGCAGTACAAAGAGATCTGGGTGTTCTTGTACACCAGTCAATGAAGGCAAGCATGCAGGTACAGCAGGTAGTGAAGAAAGCTAATAGCATGCTGGCCTTCATAACAAGAGGGATTGAGTATAGAAGCAAAGAGGTTCTTCTGCAGCTATACAGGGCCCTGGTGAGACCGCACCTGGAATATTGTGTGCAGTTCTAGTCTCCAAATTTGAGGAAAAACATTCTGGCTATTGAGGGAATGCAGTGTAGGTTCACGAGGTCAGTTCCTGGAATGGCGGGACTAGCTTATGTTGAAAGACTGGAGCGACTGGGCTTGTATACCCTTGAGTTTAGAAGACTGAGAGGGGATCTGATTGAGACGTATAAGATTATTAAAGGATTGGACACTCTGGAGGCAGGAAACATGTTGCCGCTGATGGGTGAGCCCCGAACCAGAGGACACAGCTTAAAAATAAGGGCTAGGCCATTTAGGACAGAGATGAGGAGAAACTTCTTCACCCAGAGAGTGGTGGGTGTGTGAAATGCTCTGCCCCAGAAGGCAGTGGAGGCCCAGTCTCTGGATTCGTTTAAGAAAGAGTTGGATAGAGCTCTCAAGGATAGTGGAATCAAGGGTTATGGAGATAAGGCAGGAACAGGATACTGATTGAGGATGATCAGCCATGATCATAATGAATAGTGGTGCAGGCTCAAAGGGCAGAATGGCCTACTCCTGCACCTATTGTCTATAACCTCAACCTGAACTACAAATCTTCTCAAAAATTGCTAACTACAGTTCTACATTTGTTAAATTTGTTTTGTGGGACATGGGTATTGCTGACTGGCCAGCATTTATTGCCCATCCCTAGTTGCCCTTGAGAAGATGATGGTGAGATACTTTGTTGAACTACTGCAGATGGGCCCACAATGTTATTAGGGAGGGAATTCCAGAATTTGGTTGCAGCAATTGCGGAAGAATGGTGATATATTTCCAAGTCAGGATGGTGAGTGGCTTGGAGGGGAACTTAAAGGTGCTGGGTGTTCCCATATATATGTTGCCCTTGTCGTTCCAAATGGAAGCGGTTGTGGGTTTGGAAGGTGCTGTCTGAGGAACTTTGGTGAACTTCTGCAGTGCATCTTGTAGATAGTACACACTGCTGCTACTGAGCATTAGTGGGTGCTTGTGCATGTGGTGTCAATCAAGCAGATTTCTTTGTCCTAAATGGTGTCAAGCTTCTGGACTGTTAGTGGAGCTGCACACATCCAGGCAAAAGGGAAGTCAGGAGGTCAGTTACTCACTGCAGTACTCCCCACCTCTAGCCTGCTCTTCCAGCCAGTGCATTTATGGGGTGAGTCCAGTTGAGTTTTTGGACAATGGTAACCCCCCCGCACCCCCCCCCCCCCCCCCAAGAATGTTGACAGTGGAAAATTCAGTGGTGGCAACACCATTGAATGTCAAGGGATAGTGTTAGACAGTCACTTCTTGGTGATTGTCACAGCCTGGCATTTGTGTGGCACCAATGTGACTTGCCACTTCTCAGCCCAGGCTTGGATATTATACAAATCTTGTCGCATTTGAACATGTGCTATTTCAGTGTCTGAGATGTCGTGAATGGTGCTAAACATTGAGTAGTTATCGGCGAACATCCCCACATCTGACTTTATGATGGAAGGAACGTTATTGATGAAGCAGCTGAAGATGGTTGGGCCTAGGACACTATCCTGGTGAACTCCTGCAGAGATGTCCTGGAGCTGAGATGATGGACCTCCGACAACCACAACCATCTTCCGATGTGCCAGGTATGACTCCAACCAGCAGAGAGTTCCCCCCTACACCTATTGATTCCAGTTTTGCTAGAGGTCCTTGATGCCAGCATTAATATCAAGGGCTATCACTCTCACCTCACCTCTGGAATTCAGCTCGTTTGTCCATGTTTGAACCAAGACTGTAATGAGGTCAGGAGCTGAGTTGCCCTGGCGGAACCTAAACTAGGCATCACTGAGCAGGTTATTGCTGAGCAAATGCTGCTTGATAGCGCTGTTGATGACATCTTCCATTACTTTACTGATGATCAAGAGTAAACTAGTACAGTGGTAATTGGCTGGGTTTCTCACACTTTTTACATACAGGTCATACCTGAATGATTTCCCACATTGTCAGGTAAATATCAGTGCTGTAACTGTACTGGGGTTGCAGCACGTTTTGGAGTACAAACCTTCAGTACTTTTGCAGGAATGGTGTCAGAGCCTGTAGCTTTTGCAGTAGCCAGTGCCTCCAACCATTTCTTGATGTCAAGTGGACTGAATCAAATTGGCTGAAGACTAGTACCTGTAATGCTGACGACCACTGGAGGTGGTCGAGATGGACCATCCACTTGGTACTTCTGGTTGAAGATCGCTGCAAAAGCTTCAGCCTTATCTTTTGCACTGATATGCTGGGGCTCTTCCATCATTGAGAATGGGGATATATGTGTGGCCTCCTCCTCCAGTGAGTTATCTAATTGTCCACCACCACTCTTGGCGGGATGTGGCAGGACTACAGAGCTTAGATCTGATCCATTGGTTGTGGGACCACCTAGCTGTCTAGCACTATGCTGCTTATGCTGTTTGGCATGCAAGTAGCTTTCTTTGACACCTCATCTTCAGGTATGCCTGGTGTTGCTCTTGGCATGCCCTCCTGCACTGTCCATTGAACCAGGGCTGAATCCCTGGCTTGATGGTAATGGTTGAGTGAGGGATATGCCAGGTCACAAGATTACAGATTGTGCTGGACTACAATTCTGCTGCTGATGCTGGGATGCCCAGTTTTGAGTTGCTAAATCTGTTCAGAGTCTGTCCCATTTAGCACAGTAATAGTGCCACACAGCACGATAAAAGCTATTCTCAACATGAAGGCAGGACTTTGTCTCCACAAGGACTCTTACTGACACTGTCATGGACAGATGCATCTGCAGTCAGTATATTGGTAAAGATGAAGTAAAGTATGTTTTATCCCTCTTGTTGACTACTTCACCACCTGCTGAAGACCCTGTCTAACAGCTCTGTCCTTAAGGATCTGACCAGCTTGATCAGTAGTACTGCTGCTAAACAACTCATGGTGGACATTAAAATCTCCCACCCAGAAATCTCCCTTACCACTCTCAGTGTTTCCTCCAAGTACTGCTCAACATGGAGGAATAGTGATTCATCAGCTGAGGGAGAAGGATACATGGTAATCAGGAGGTTTTCTTTCCCATATTTAACTTGAAGCCTGAGTTTTGTTGCCATTCTCAGCTTGACAGAGATCCTTAACAGCAATGGTCAACATTAGGGTAGGTTACTCTGAAAACTACTAGAATAAGATTAGATTAGATTACTTTACAGTGTGGAAACAGGCCCTTCGGCCCAACAAGTCCACACTGACCCGCCGAAGCGCAACCCACCCATTCCCCTACATTTACCTAACACTACAGGCAATTTAGCATGGCCAATTCATCTGACCTGCACATCTTTGGACTGTGGGAGGAAACCGGAGCACACAGCGGAAACCCACGCTGACACGGGGAGAATGTGCAAACTCCACACAGTCAGTCGCCTGAGTCGGGAATTGAACCCGGGTCTCTGGCGCTGTGAGGCAGCAGTGCTAACCACAGTGCCACCGTGCCGCCCACTAATCTGGATCAGAATCTGGAATTTAAAAACAACACAAATCAACTTGATTTACTATCACAAGTCCACAGCAACCAAAACATCCAAGTACGTGGGCAAGTGGCACCCAATACCATATAAACGGGTGAAGACGCTAATTATGGCACAATACTCTTTCAGAGTCAATGAATTCTTAACACAAGCAATATTTTGTCATCTCAAGGCACCATGTACCACAGTACAATAAAGGCATATGCCAGACCACTGCCATGCAGTGATTCAGTGAATGGGAGAAATAATAAAAATGACCTAACTGTTCTAGAGAGTTTTTGCCTAACATGATTATCTGTTAGGAATTTTGCTTGTCTTGGGTTAACCATTTTCAAAGAGGTTTTATTTTGGCTTGCATTTATATCGCAATTTGTTACATCTCTCCAGGGAAACAGAAACCACTTCCCATACAAAGATATGCAACGATAAGTAATTATGTAGGTATAAATCTCTATGACTTTGAAAGATATCTAATGAAATGAATGCATTATAAATATTAGCCAAAGTATCAAGAAAATTTAACATTCCTCTACCAATAGTTTGATGATCTCAAGCATTCATCCAAATCATGAGAAACAAGTCATTAGGGTCTGGGACAGTTGCTTGAGTAATATAGAATTCCTACAATGCCACTCTGGAGTGACCACATAAATTATACGCTCAATTCTACCAAGAAGGGATGGGGTAAATATGGTTGTGGCTTGAACCCCTTACCTGATGAACCAGAGGGGAGTGTGGTCTCTACTTAACACATTCCACCCAGCATGATTTATGGGTATTTTCATCAAGAGAGATGGAAAAAATGAAGATACTGTGAAGGTAGATTATTCTTACCAGAGACAAAACAACTTATCAATTTCCCATTTCTGTGTGAGCTGTTTTGCATACAAAAAGTACAACAATATTGTTAATGGATCAAGTTAGATTAAATTCCCTATAGTGTGGAAACAGGCCCTTCAGCCCAACCAGTCCACACCGAATCTTACTCAACTATAACTACAAAAAAACACATTGTATTTTAAGGCCACAGAGCCATTTATTAAAGATGCACACGAAACCTTGCCCACCAAGGTTTCCTTGTCAGGTCACTTGAATGTCTTGCATGGTTGAATAACCTTACCATTCCAGGTTAACAATAAACTTGTCACTTTTTGGAAATCTTAATCTGGAATTTGTGTTTATTGCACTAGGTGGCAGCCTATTCCAGAAATTAGCTTGAACAAGTAGTTACTCAAGCAAAACAAAGCTCATAGGTTAAAATGATATATCCTTCTTTCTTGAAACTCTCTTGAACAGTTAGGCAATTTTTATTATTTCTCCCATTCATTGAATCACTCAGGGGGGTTGCTCTTAAGCTTCAATGAACCACAAAGCTTTCATTTTACACAACTTCTTATGAGAGTTCCAGTGGACCCGGGTGAGCGGGGGAATTACCAATTGGAATGATCAATTTCCTGAGGGATTACCAATGTTAGGTTCTGACAACTTCAATACAGCAGAATTATTATCTGGCCATCATATCATTGAGGCCAACATGAGTTGTAAAGTTGCAGGAAGATGACAATTATAGATTGACGACAAATATAGATTGACAACAAAGTGTTAACACTTCACAAGCCTCTTAGAAAGCTATTCATTCCAAGGGTATAACCATTATCTTAAAGCATTCTTTTTATCGTTCAGCTTGCAAGAACAAATAATGATCAGTCCTTCAGCAACATGGGACCTATCAACTTGCTCATATTGTCTATAGTTGCTTCATCTCCACAGATGGTGCCAGCATCAAAATTCCAACCAACTCAAGACAGTATTATGGATTGCATCCAAGACCTTTTTTTAAAAAAACACTCATTTCAACAAATAGTAAACTGTTCTGATTACTTGGTTGCAATCATGGTCAATGAACACCAGATTATAATTGCATTGATGTCATGCAGGCCAGGAATAGCAACGTAACAATGGTTTTCACCATGTATAGGCGATTTTCCTCTGCTCTTCGTAGTTCCTCTGTGCTCCAGTTGGTGGCTTATTGAAATAATGTTCTAATGCAGCTTCATTTGCGGATGTTGGGATGATTGCTTCTGTATTTCAATATTCGCTCCGTATGTATTGTTTTCCTGTAGACACTGATTTGAAGATCCCCATTGGCTATTTGCTCTACTGTGACATTTAGGAATGGCAGCTTGTTGTTGTTTTCTTCCTCTTTAGTGAATTTTATGCCGGGAAGGATATTATTGATGGTCTTGAAGTTTTCCTCTAATTTATTTTGTTTAGTGATGACAAAGGTGTCATCCACATAGCAGACCCAAAGCCTGGGTTGGATGGTTGGCGGAGCTGTTTGTTTGAGTCTCTGCATTACTGCCTCTGCTAAGAACCCTGATATCAGAGATACCACAGTTGTTCCGTTGGTTTGTCTGTAGGTTTTGTTGTTGAAGGTGAAGTGGGTGGTAAGGCATAGGTTCACTAGCTTGATGATATCGTCCACCACACACTACAGCACAGAGGAACTACGAAGAGCAGAGGAAAATTACCTATACCGTGTATTCAAAAAGAACGATACCCAATGAACACAGTCTGCCGATGTTTCAGCAACAAGCCCAACCAAGCAGACAAAACATGTCCAGAAACACTAGCCACTCTCCCCTAAACCAGAGGCATCTCAGAAATGACTGCCAGACTACTCAGACCTCTTGGCATCATGGTAGCCCGCAAACCCACCAATACACAAAAAAACAGCTAATGAACTTGAAGGACCCTATACAGACAACAAGTAAAACTAATGTCATTTACAAAATATCCTGAAAGAACTGTAGCAAACACTACGTTGGACAAACAGACAGAAAACTAGCCACCAGGATACATAACATCAACTAGCCATAAGAAGACCTGGCCCACTCTCACTAGTATCCTTACATACGGATTTAGAAGGGCAACACTTTGACTGGGACAACACATCCATCCCAGGACAAGCCAACAGAGACATGCACAAGAATTCCTTGAAGCATGGCATTCCAACCGGAACTCTATCAACAAACACTGACTTGGATCCCATTTACCACCAGAGGAAAAGAATAGGAAATGATATCACCAGAGGAAATGATGTCACTGCAGGAAATGACAACACCATCAAGGAAATCCAAACAAAAAAATAGAAAGCAGGCTATACTACCAGTGCTTCATCTGGAGACTCACTGAAGATGTTACCTAGTATGGTGACGGAATATCCGAAAACAAACTTTCCAGCTCAGCGAGCAAACCTACATCCAGAACCTCAACCTGAGCTACAAATCTTCTCAAAACGCACTAAATTAGCTTCCTATTTAACTCTATGCTGCATTTTCAACCACAAACTCTCCTAGTGAGATTGCATACGGCCACCTCTGTGATATCGCCAAATCCACTCTTGCCTCATTTCCTACTGAAAACCTTGTTACCTCTGTACTTTGCCATACCAGTATTCTTCAACCTGGTCTATCACCTCATATCCTCCATAAACTAGAGTTTCTTCAAATCTCTGCTGCCTATATCAAGAGGCCATGAGAATAACTACTGGATGTCAATGGACAATTGACTGGAATTTAAATCTCTTGACTGATATAGCCCACACGCCAGGAGTAAAAACCGTTATTATATTGCTATTCATGGCTTGGCTGACATCAAATAATTTATAATCTGGTGTTCATTGATGGTGACGGCAACTAAGCCATCAGAATAGTTCACTTTATTTTAAAATGGGTAGTTTAAAAAAAACCAAGGATGTCTTGAAAGTAATGCTTATAGTACTTGGAGGTAATTGGAGTTTGGATTAGGGCAGCATCTATGGAGATGAAGCTACTCTGGATGATAGGAAGAGCTGGGAGGTTCCATATTGCTGGAGGACTGATCATTATTTGTTCTTGAGGTCCGAATGATAAAAAGAATGCTTTAAAATGGCAGTTGCACTCTTGGAATATTTTGCTTTCTAAGAGGCTTGTGAAGCCTTAACACTTTGTAATAGGTATTGTCAATCTATAATTGTCGTCTTCCTGCAACGTTCCAAGGCATATTGGCCCTAGTAACCTGATGGCCAGATAACAGTTCTGCTGTATTGGATTTGTCAATACCTGACACAACAGACACAGATAATTAGTTGGGAAATTGATCATTCAAATTGCCTGACCTGCTGTGCTTTTCCAGCACAACTCTAATCTAGACTCTGGTTTCCAGCATTTGCAGTCCTTGTTTTTACCTAGGCTATTAATAAATTCAATGGCAAAATAAGAGAAATTTCTTTACTCAGTGTTAGAATGTAGAACTTCTACTTAGGAAGTGGTTCAAGGAAAATATTTGCATACTTTAAAACAAATCAAATATTTACATAGAAATGTAGAATTCCTACAGTGTGGAAACAAGCCATTTTTGGCCCAAGTCCACACAATCCTTCCGAAGAGTGACCCATTCCCCTATCCTATGACTCTACATTTACCTCTAACTATTGCACCTAACCTACACATCCATGAACACTATGGGCAATTATACATGGCCAATTCACCTAACCTGCACATCTTTGGATTGTGGGAGGAAACCAGAGCACCAGAGGAAACCCATGCAGACACGGGGAGAATGTGCAAACTACACACAGACAGTCGCCTGAGGGTGGAATGGAACCCAGGTTCCAGGTGCTGTGAGGCAGCAGTGCTAACCACTGAGCCACTGTGCCACCCCTACCAAGGCGTATTTACATTATTTAAAAAAGAAACTTTGACAGAGAAAAGGGACTAAAATAATATGTCATAGGGCTGAAATACAGCATATAAAATCTGAGCAGCCTCATGTGAAATATCCATACAAGCACAGCCTCAGTAAGATGATGTGCTTGCTGACTACACCAATACCAAATCCTTTTATACATTAATTTAAAAATTTTGATCCTTGATTTTAAGTCTGCTCCTGGCCTCACCTTTCCTGCAGCCACCTACACGCCTGCGACACTCAGATATTTTCAATACCGGCTTCTGTGCAGCCCAATTTTCCCTTGATCCACAATCGGCAGCTATGTCTTCCATAAATAGGGCACTAGGTTCTGGAATTCTTTCCTTCAACCTCTATAATACAACTCTGCTATCATCTATCCCCTCTCAAGATGTTCCTTAAATCATACCTTTTTCCTAATCCTTTAGCTATTTATTCTTATATGGTTCAGTGTGCCAGAGAAGTATTACTCCATTACGGGAAGATATAAAAGCACTCTTTTCAAAGTGCTTCGAAGTAGGTAGATGTTCTTTTGCTTAATAAAGCTGAGAGAACCTGCTATGTACAATCAACAACTCATACTTCTAGTCAATATGGTGCAAAGTGTGACGAGAAAGAAAGAATCAGCATAATGAGATATTGGAACTCAGGTAATTCCATTATGAAAAGGAATATGAAAAATGTCAGGATCGACGTATGGTCCTAATCAAAACCAACCCATAACACATCCAAATCCTTGAAACTTGATCTCTGAATAAGGTTAATTCTACAGGAAGTATCTAGTTACACAATTCAATTTTTTTTTTAAGTTTTGTTAAATTTTTTTTGATGCTCACATGTGATTTACATTAACAGGCAAACATGGCAGCTGACCACCAAGGTTAGAAATCAAAAAGTTCCACTTGCAGTATATCCCTCTTTTATTACTGAAACAAGGAAACTCTGTTGAAGGTCTGCAGAGATAAATTATTCTTCCTTTTGCAAATCTTTACTGGTAACCAGAAATAGATTCAGAATGGGCTGTTTTAGACCATCCAATGGATGCCGAAGATAAAGAGTAACACTGCATAGGTCACCTCCAACTTGCCTGTTGAACAAATATATAAACACACATGCAAAAGAAAGTTTAGAAAATTAAGTTAAATCAAAGTGATATGAAAGCATATTTATCCTATGTTGCAGCCACCTTTCTCTTTCTCTGTAATTTCATAAAATTACAGTTTGGTTACAGCATAGATGTTTTTTCCCAAACACGCAAATATTTTGAAAGCAGATATCTAAATTATTACAAATAGCTTGTTCTGGTTAAGAGATGTCAAGTACTCAACCAACTCAGCCCACTGCAATGGTTACTGGTGACTGACAGCTTGTTATTCAGTAAGACCGATTACACTCCATATTGGTAAAGACAAACTAATAACTAACGCTTATGTACGGTACATATGTGGCATTAATAAGTTAGTTAGATAATTGTTTGGGAGAGAAGGAGATAGTTGTTCAGTTCCTTTTTTCTTAAAAAGGTAGGAATGATTTCTTTTCCTTGGAAGATTATATTGAATTCTCATTCCTCTCACACATTGTTCTCTCAGAGAATGTTTTGGCTGAGCTGTGTGGCTGTACAGTGACCTGACAGTCTCTGTGCAAGACACGCACAAGTTTTTTTCCTCTAAATTAATCTGTGTACACAATGATTGTCAAAATTAGGGCTTAAATAAATCACACTCCGATCAAAAAAATTTAATAATCTGTTATGTATAATCCAATGACCTGGCTCCTGCTGCAAAGCAGCAGCAATGATAGACCTACAGATTAATTTATCTCTTTTACTAATGGCTCAGTAGATGCCTTAGATCAGATTTTTTTCAATATTAATTGACAGATAAAAATTTTTTGCATCCGAAACAAAATTAGCAAGAAGTGAAACAGAAAAAAATAGCTGAAGATGATCTTCAGAACAGTTTCATATTAATACCTGCATTGGTGATGGGCATAGCCCTACTTTCTATAACTTATTAACATATGTATGTGGCTGTCCTGATTGAGAAAGCTATTCTAATTCATTCTCATGGACTTTCAGTGTTATAGGAGAGATATATTTGAGTATCCCTTTAAGGTATTAAAGTGGTCGTTTCAAACAACTTGGAGAGAGATAAAGCAAAATGAACTCTCTCTGTTGTGACAAGAAAAGTTCTGCTCTAACAATATTAAATGATGCTCAGTTTCTGAGTGAGTGCACACACAACTAGCATCTGCAACTGAAGTTTTTTGATGGAGGTGAAGTAGTTTTGTTATCAAAGGCAGTAAAGGTTGATAGATTCTGGTTTTATTCTGTCAATTATGTGCACGTCTTTGGTATTTTGCTGGAGGTGAGATAAGAATGAACTGCAATAGGGTGAGCTTCCAAAACAGCGCATACACACATGCACATGAAGAATTAGCACAGAAGCTTCAAAATGGTTGCCCACATTTGGGGAATGCTGGAAAGGAAAGTTAACCACACTTGAACCCTGCACCAGTGAATGGCTGCAGTGAAGAGAACATTGTAAAAGCACATTCTAGGAAACATGCAAAGAAGATCTCAAGAGAGACACTATGGTTTTGCTGAGGTTCACCCTGAGCAGCTCCATGATGTAGGACACTGTTCCCTGAGACAAAACATCAACTATGTTTGGAGGACTACCAACTCAGCTAAAGATGCTCTTTGATCTGTTCAAAACTTGCTACTCAAGTACAAACAGCTATCCTCCAGTGAATGGCACCGACGGGGGCACATTCTCAAGCCTGGACAACGTGCTGAAGGACACACTAAAACCTGGGGCAGCCAAGGCTCACTGGGGATAGGCCAGTGTCAAAATAATTTCCACCACAATGTACTGAGGGACTGTTAACTTATAAAAACCTTTGTAGCTTGCATTGGAATGTCAATAATGTCTGAGTCATATTTAGTAAATGTTTCATTTTGTCATTTGGATGGAGGCACTCTCAAATGAGAAACGTGATTCATTATTGAATTTTCTATAATGTTCAATTTAACTGATTTGTAATGTAATTATAGATAATTTATGAATAAATCATATGTTTAAAAAATAAATTGATGAAATGAAAACCTAAAAATTCTGAGGAAAGACAAAGAAAATCTTCCCATCTGCTGCACGAGGGATCAAGATCACAGGTCAGCATTACATACAGATCAAGTTCACATTTGCAGTGTAAAATGAACAAAGATCACACTGCTGCCATGAATATTGTGAACATTGTACCTTATGTTGCTTATGCCTGAGAGTAACAAAGTAGTAAATAGTTTACCTGTCTGACTAATGTTGTCACAAAAATGGATGATATAATGTAAATACACATTGCAGGATGCATTCTTTTTAGACTGTAAAAAATCTGGTTGTGGAGTACTTTAGACACAGCAACTACAAACTCAGTGAAGAAAATCTATGCTGTTAGGATAACAATTATTGTTGAAAATAAATTTTTTTTGAAAATTAGTGTGAAAGAAAAAACTCACATTCAATAATTTTTTGCTGAGAACAAGAGCTGCTGTTTTTTACTGCAGTAATTGTGGTTTCACAATTCTGTCACAAGATAGCTGTGCAATATAATAATCCATATACATTAATTTTCACAGCAATTCCCTTCAGTACTTCGGCACTAAAAGTCTTAATTAAGAGTATTCTGAAATTAACTACTCTCCAACCCACTTGACTTCCATAAGCATTACAACAAAATGTATTGCACTGATGCATTACATTACTGACATTTCTCCTTTTAAATATCACACAATTTAATGCAACAAGGTTCAATCTAATGGATTTTCTCTTCTGTTATCACTTCTAACACAATAGGATAATCAACACAATTTGCCTCATTAATTTATCCTTGGAAATGGCACTATTAAAAGCTGTTAACTCAGTCCTGTGTTAAATACCATCCCAAGGCCTCAGCTGATAATCTTGGTAGATGCCCAATTGCTGAGGAAATCAGTGCATGTGTGGTTCTTCAGATATTAAGCCAAGCCCTCCTTTACTACCTTTGTGATTTGGGATGGACATGAAGTGGACAGAATTCAAAGAAAAGCAAGATATTTTCCCCAGTGTGATTAAAATCTATTCCTTGACCCCAAACAATGGGTCCATTCATTCAGTACCATATGTTTCTTACAAGGCTACTCTCCACCTCAGTTTTCAGGGTGTTGAATAAAAGACTGATTTTCATGCATGTTTTCACATAGGAACTGACAATGAAATGAAGCCCAGTTTCTGAGTGACTGCACATGTAACGAATATCTGCATACTGAAGTTCTATGATGGAGGTGAAATGGTTTTAGTATTGAAGGCAGTGTAGGTTTGACAGATTCCCATTTATTCTGTTAATTATCTACACATCTTTGGCAATTTGCTGGACATGCGGTGAGAAAAACTGCAGGTGACTTGTTTTTTTATTCAGTCGGAGATATTGACTGTGCTGGGCCAGCAGTTTTTGCCCATTACCCATTTGCTTTTGAGCAGGGCATGGTGAGCTGCCTTCTTGAACCTGTGAAGTCCACCTGGCGTAGGTACATCCACAGTGCAGTCGAAGAAGGTGTTCCAGAATTTCGACTGTGCGCGCGCTCAGGAATAGCAATATAATCCCAAATTAGGATGATATGCAAATTAGACAGGGAAATGCAAGTGGTGGTGTTCCCATGTATCTGCTGCCCTTGTCTTTCTAGAGATGGTGGCAGTTATGGGTTTCAAAGGTACTGTCTAAGGAGCTTTTGTAAACTTCTGAAGTGCATCTTGGAAATCAATGTGGCAGAACTGCAGAAATGCATTTGATCACTAATTGTGGAATCATTTGATGTTTCTGCTGTTTGGAATGCAAACAATACTATCTTGTTGCTTCACTAGGTTGACATCTCATTTTCAGATGTGCCTGGTGCTTCTCCCGGCGTGCTCTCTTGCATTCTTCAATTAAGAAGGATTGATTCTCTTGCTTATGGTAACAGGAGAGTGAGGGTTATGCCAGGCCATGTGATTACAGATTACGTTTGAGCAGAAAACAGATACCCAGTCCTGAGTTGCTAAATCTGTTTGAAATATATCTCATTCAGCATGGTAACTGCAACACAGAAACATGATATAGGGGATTCTCATTGTGAAGATGGGACTTCATCTCACAAGAACACGAAAATGACAAAGCCTTGTCAGAAACCAATTTTCATTGGGATAGTATTTGTGATGGCTCTACTGGTGAGAATCATGGTTTGCACGTCATTGTGGAAAACGTGGGGAATTATGGCAAAATATTGAGGGCGACTGAATTTGAGGACACTCCATAGTCTTCACAAGTGACAGTCAAAGGTTTTCATGAGGTTGGAAAGGCCATGAATCTGGTTGGTGTTACTTCTGGCATTTCTTTTGAATTTGCTGTTCAGAGAAGATCAAGTTTGTGATGCTGTGGTACCTGTCAACAGACAGTGCACAGGATTGATTTTCAACCATAGCCCAACAACTGCCTTCCAATTAAGATAAGAGAGATCCTGGAAAAGATTGGCCATTGCAGTCGCCTCTTGTTGAAGGCAGTCAAGGTACATCAAAATTCATGCCCTATATGTGCTAACTCACCTACAGGTGACCAAAGAAGAGAGTTTCTGAGGAATAGGATCTCAAGACAAAACAAAGATCATGGTCTAATGGGCAATGCGATCACTGTGTGTTTACATGTTTCAGAGATTTGGATAACCTCCATGGATATCTCAAAACACTGGAGAAACACCATTAGCAGTGACATGGCAAGATCTTTCAAATCTGCTGGCAAGAAGTGCTATCTACCAGCAGAGCCCTCTCAGAAGCCATTGTGCCCTGCACTGAGGCACGAATCACTCTAAACCAATTCCACTGGTTGGGACATGTTCTTTGTATGTCTAACATCAGGGTCGCAAAGCAACTACACAAATCTGTTTACTATAGGCGGTTCTCAGGACAGGGGAAACACTTTGGGCTGCCTTCAAAGCATCCCAAAAGAGACCAAACACCTAAGCAACTCACGGGATTTCATAATTGTCTTCTGATTGAGCAAAATGGAGAAGGTTCATTCAGGAAGTCACTAAACACAGACTGAGACCTTCTGAAGGGTGACTGAACTCAAAACATTGAATCTGTTTTCTCTCCAGATGCTGCCAGACTTGCGGAGTTTCTCCAGCAATTTTTGTCTTTGTTAATGAAACCTCACCTGGATATTGCAGAAGGAAAGTCATCAGAGTGTGCACAAATCTCCAAACAGCTCAAATATTTGATCTTCATGCACTGCCTGACCTGCATAAGGTAGAGTCTGTGCATCACACTGTGGACTCATCAGTCATCTTAGAACCAAAACTAGAGTGGAAGCAAGCCATCCAAAATCCAGAGAGACCAAGTAAGAGACTGTACACCGAACAACTTGTTTCAAAGTAATTCAGAGACTGCATCTGAGACACAGTACTGATGTCAGAGGGAGAGAGAGGTATTCTAAGGTGATTGATAGCTTTATCTAAATGCAAGTCTAACAAACCATGCTTGTTCCTCAATCTTGTAACACTGTTGCTCGTAATGATGTTAACGACATGGGGCAGAAGTGCGACAGCAGTGGGCATTATGCTGCTGAAGAGAATTATATTTGACAATATTATGTGGGAGTATGCCAAACAGAAGCATGTACGCTCAATTATAATAGACAGCAGGAATACTGGAGTTACAGCAGCTTAAAATCATGTGCATTAAATTACTTTAAACTACCAGAAGTTCAAAATAAAAGCCTATATCTGCATTGGACTTGGATTTAGATTGCACCACATCACATCTCAAACACCTTGAAACATCTCTTTCTCTTAAAAAAACTGATTGGTATCTGCCTCCGGAGATAATGGAAATGCAAAATTAACAGTGCAGCTGGTTTACACTCTGTTGCATTACTTTTCAAACCCATTTATGATAAACTTTGAACAAATGGTAAATGGTAACAACAGCATGGAAAAATAATTTCGAGCTCAGTGTGATGGAGCTAAATTATCACTTATTTAGACACTGTCATTAACTCAAGGGGCTTCAGTAATTGGGCTATTTCAGTCCTGTATAATCCAGTTCCTTTGAAGTCTTAGGCACAATAAGCCTCCAAACTAATAACCATAGCAATGTTATTAGCACCCAACAGGTAGAATAATGCATGCATATTTATAGAAACTTGGATTAATATAATACTTTTAAGGCAGAAAAATACATTTCACATGAGCTAATCAAACAAAAAGACAATGAGGCAAGAAAGGAAATATTAGGAAAGATGGTCACAGAGGCAGATTTTAACAAGAGTTTTAAAACAATAAATATAGTGGATCTACCAAATATTTCAATGAAGAAATGGTGATCAAAAATGGGACAATAGAAATGTGGAATGCACAAGGTAGCTAGAACTTTTGGAAGGTTGCAGTAAAAAAAATACAAAAGTATTGACAGCACAGAAATGCTTCTACTTCTTTCCCTGTCATGTACTTATCCAATGCTCTTTCCACACAACTATGCTATTCACCTCAACTACCTGCAGCAATACATTCTACGTTATCACCACTCCCCGAATGAACAGTTTCTCCTATATTTCCTATTTAATTTGAGCGACAACATGCAATTTGTGGCCCCAGTTCTAGACTTATTTGCAACTGGAAAAGTCTCCTCTATGTCAGCCTGCCAAATCCTTCCTTTCTCTTAAATTATGACCTTTATCAGTCATCTCTGTCTTCTCTCCTTCGAAAGAAAAGAACCTCGGCCTGTTCAATTCTGATATGAACAGCGTCAGTTATGGCATAATTCTCACATTTTGATTTGTACTTTCATCAACAGTTCTGTTTTACTAATAATATGGAGGGAAGAACTGTCCACAATGACAGAACTAGGTTAACCAAGTTCATTATAGATTAATGCTGCTTTTCTGTTTTTCAATTTAATGCCTGCATGTATTTTCTAAATTATCCCAGCATTTTGTTGTTTTGAAAATGGCATCCAAAATATTAATTTATAATATAATTGACTGGACACATCAATTGGATTTGAACAAGGAGATGGAGAAAACTTGCCTAAAAACTGTCTCATTAAGTTTCAAAATTGAAAACCAATCACCACTAACAAGGGTTTCTAAAAGAGCATTTGAAATTCAAATCCCTCTGTCCAGAAACATGAACTCAGCCAGCAGATGTAACTCAGGAAAACACCTCACTGTCAATTCATTTGCAAATTGGCTTTGGCAACAGACCAGTACTTGGAACAATATAAGAATTTTTTTTACTGAACATACTGCACTAGAGTTTTTTTTTAACAGGCTTGAAGGTGAGTGTGCGCGAATACGTGTGTGTGCGTGCATGTGTGAGAACAGGAGTTGAATGAGACTGCGTGTCTGAGAGTCTGTGGGTGTGCATGAAAGGGGGAGAGAGAGAGAGAGTGTGAGTTAGAGATTTTTCAAGGATGTTACTTGTACACATTTACACAGTTTAAATCTTACAGTCATAGAGATATATAGCAAGGAAACAGACCATTCGGTCCAACTCGCCCGTGCCAACCAGATATCTTAAATAAATCTAGTCCCATTTGCCAGCATTTGGCCTATATCTCTCTAAACCCTTCTCTATTCATATACTCATCCAGATACCTTTTAAATGCTGTAACTGTAACAGCCTCCACCATTTCCTCTAGCAGCTCATTCCATACACGCACCACTCTGTGTGTGAAAAAATTGCCCCTTAGGTCCCTTTTAAATCTTTCCCCTCTCACTTTAAACCTATGCTCTCTAGTTTTGGTCTCTCCCACCCTGGGGAAAAGACCATGTCCCTCTTTATCCAACCATGTCCCTCATGATTTTATAAACCTCTATAAAGGTCACCCCTCAGCATCTGTGCTCCAGGGAAAATAGCCCCAGTCTGTTTAGCCTCTCCACATAGGTCAAACCCTCCAACCCTGGCAACATCCTTGTAAATCTTTTCTGAACCCTTTCAAGTTTCATAACATCCTTCCTATAGCAAGATGACCAGAATTGCACGTAGTATTCCAATAATGGCCTAACCAATGTCCTGTATAGCAGCAACATGATTTCTGAACTTCTGTATTCAATGCACTGACCAATAAAGACAAACATACCAAATGCCATCTTCACTATCCAATCTACCTGTGACTTCACCTTCAAGGGTCTTTGCTTGAAGTTTAGTTTGTAATAAACTAGTTTATTGTTTTATATTTATGGACTCTGGTTGTCTTGTTTCTGATACTGAGCTAAATGCAGTCAAATAATATAGATTATTGTCTGGAAGCTTTTCAGGATGGTTCACAATTAAATGTAAAATTAACACATCTGCATGACAGGAGCATGCTGATTGATTAGCAAGTGGACTTTGATTGGAGAATACACTACATCATAATGACTGGTCGTTAACTAATAGCCTATTTACATTTTAACTCAAAAGGACTCTTGTGGTGTAGTGATTATGTCTTTACCTCTGAGCCAGTAGCTCCAGTTTAAAGTTCCACTTGGCTCTGGGATGTGTAATGACATCTCTGAATAGGCTGATTAGAAAATATCTAAATTTTAGTCATGCAGATCCACTCCAATCGATCAAGATTATCAGTGTCACTGTGGACCTGACTGAGATTCCTAAGTTTGTTGTCAGTATAATTCTTTGCACACACAGGGTAATCATGAAGTATCCTTGAAAAGTCCCTTTCTCGGAGTACTCTAATGGAATTAGAATATTTAGGTAGTTAGACTCGATGGGCCAAAAGACCTTTTTCATGCTGTGGACCACTATGACTTAATAATCATAAGGTATCTCAAAAGTCTGAGCAATAGGTGTGGCTAGAATTAGCTTCATCTATGTAGTATCAACATGACTGGTCTTTGCCATTAACAAGATGCTTGAATCAAGCTAAAAAGATGTTCTGCCCATTGCACAAGTGAAAATGTGGTATGTGAATTTCGATGACAGTGTGATGCTAAATACATGCTAAAGATCAACGGATCGTCCAAACTGGCATCTCCCTTCAGCTGTTCGCAAAAAGCAAAGAACTGGTCATATCTTCTCAGTCCATTTTTTACAGAAATCACAACAGCATCCAACATTAGGTATAATTCTGCAAGTAGACAGCATTTGGTCAATTATCCTGAATGCGTGAAGAATTTCACTGGAAACCAACTTGGAATTTGGCATTAACCAATTAACAGAGCTGTGTTATTTCAAACCAATGGAATAGGTATTGCCCATTTGCTGGTTCATTTCTCAAGGCAATGCCTTCGCCAGAATTAAACTGTCTGGTTTAAAATTTAAACAAAACCCATCAGTTAATGTTATGTAATTATTAAGTAATGCGTTCTCCATGTCTCTAAGAGTCAAAGTCTACTTGGCAACAAATCAGCAATTTCCCCTCATATAGTATAAATGTTATTTCCACATGAATCAGTATTCTTGTGAATTGTCCTGATGAGTGGAAAACGAAATGCGTCCTTTTTTATATATCAGCCCTATCAAGTAACCATTTATATTAGATATTGTTGCGACCAGTGGACAGCAACAAGAATCAATACAGCTATCCCAATTATGTAGTAATATTGTAAAGCGACTTTATCAAGCTACATTATTACTTGCAGCTATCTGTGAAACTTCATCTGTGTTCCACTCTTCTGCCATTTAGATGCTTACTTTTAAAAAAATTGTACAAGTTCCTATTCTTCCTTACGAAATAAACTCCCTTACACTCATCCATGACAATGTTAGTTAGCCATGTCATTGCGAATTCTGTAGATTTGTTAATATCATCCTGTTTATAGGACGAATTAATATAGTCTGCACTCACTACACCCAGAAATTTGGCCTTGAGTGCTAATTTTGAAATTAGAATTAGAATTGTACTTCCAATCCCAGACTATAATTAGTTTATAGAAACAAACCCCTGGTTCCTGGATGTCTTTAAGATCAACCCTCAACCTTGTTTTTTTTACTGAGTTTGGTATGCATTCTGTAATTTGGTCCCCATATGGTCTAACTAAAATCACGATTCAATGTTGTACCTTACCAAAGGCGTTTCGGAAATTCAAACACATTTTGTAAACTAAATTACCTTTATCTACCTTCTCTGTTACTTCTTTAAATCACATTAGCTGTTTTCCCATCCTTTGGCACTGTTCCTTCTGCGACAGTTTTTATATAAAGTAATTATACCCCTGCTGTCCATTCCTCAAGTTTACTTAAATTTGCATGATTCCATCCGGGCCAAATATTTGGGCCTCACTTGTTCATTTCTATCTTTAATCTTTTTAAATTTATTCTTTGAATGTCCACCACATTAACTTCAATGGTAAATACAATGCAAAGAAATTACTGAATATTTCTGACATCTCACTGCAATTATCTGTGAGCTTATCATGTAGTGGCCATATCCCTTTCCTGGTCTTTGATGTTATTTATGAGTCTGTAGACAGAGAGGAATATATATTTTACAAAACAAAGCTGCTCAAAATTGGTGTTCCATTACAGACAAGAGAAACATTTTTGTTATTCAGTCAATCTCAAATTGACAGCTGTGGGACATGATTGGTTGACAATCTGCCTTGGCAGATTCACTCAGTAGACTGGCAAATGTACATTTTTTGCTGCAATATGAACATGCTTGAAATATTCAATGTGTTAGGTAATGGCTAATGAGACACAAACAAGTTAACACTGTGCTCTTTTGCTAGGATTAGGGAATGTTATGACTGCAATAGCTAATCAGCATGCACAGAGGCAGGGTAGGTGCAGGAGGCAAATGACAAAAGAGAAGATCTTTGATATGATGGTAAGCAAGAATAATTTAAACAACAAAAGGAATGATGATGATACAAGCCACACGTGGCTGAAAATGTGACAAGAAACAAATGATACGAGATGTAATTGACAAAAATCTGTATCATTATGAGTTCCTGCGGTCCAAACATTAGAAGGCATGGCGACTATTCGACATCATTGAAATTGATGTCAAATCTTCAGCCTATAAAAATCCCAAAATTAAAATATTAAATCGTGTTCTATCAACTTCCATCGAGCTTTCTGGGACAGTATTGGGAGCTAGAAATGAACATGTGGAATAAGGTGGAGAATTTGAATGCCAGGCAATTAGAAGCAAGGCCATGATTATGAATTGAATGGAAATGATCACAGAGTCTTTGCTTGATCCCCCTTCTTGAGCAGTTCCTTAAAATGAAGAATGCCTTGCTTCCACTTAGGTTTGATGAATTCTGAGATGGCTAACAAGTCCAACATCTGATCTGCAGGCTCAGTCACATGCAGGAAAGGTAATTACTAAAGTGTTAGGGAGTTGATCTGTTTGTAGATTTTTATACTCTCTCAGACACCTCAACTTTGCCTTTGTGTCTTACCACAATCGTTTTTCAAATTGTATCCCACATGAACCTTTTCCATTTTGAATGGTCACAATCTAGGGACTCCAATGAATTGAAAGGACATCCCTAAAGCATTTCATCATCCTCCTGTAAGTCTCCTGTCACAACCAAGTTCAGAGTACTGTTTAGGGCTCCAGAAAGCCGGAATAAAGGAGGTGAAAAGTCAGTGTGTATGTTGCTGGAAACATTAGCAAATAGAAAATTGAAAATCCTCATATAATAGAAAAAATTATATTCTGAGCATAAGTTCAGTTGGGCAGCTAAATTTATTTTAAATTGACATTTTGAATTTGCGCCTGTTGAATTTTACATTCAGTTTGAGGGAGAGGGGAGTTGGTCCAAGACTAATTGTTAAACTTAAACAAGAGCAATTGGGAAGTTTAAAAAGACAGTGCTGGCTAAAGTAAATTGGCAAATTAGAACATAAGAAATAAGTGGAACAGGACAGTCACATCCTCAAAACTGCCTTGCCGTTCAAGAAGCTCATGCCTGATCTGTTGCAGGTCTCAACTCCTTTTTAGTGTCAACTCATGAATTTTGGAAATTTCAAGAAGTTGAGAGCTATCTATCTCCTCTTTAAATACTTTCAGAAAGTAAAGGTTAAAGGATAGGGTAATATGGGCACAGCAGCAGACATTTAAGTGGATATTTCAAGGTATACAGAATAGATGCATGCTAAGAAAAATTTCAAGGGATCCACCCACCCTCTGAAATTAACTAGAAATGTTAAAGATTGTGTCTAAGAAAAAGAATAGCATTGTGCAAAGAAGATGGCACATCAGAAGACTGGAAAGAACATAAAAGACACCAATTAATAACTAAAACGATTAATAAGGAAATTGAAGAACACCAGAAAGCCAATCAGAAACATAAGAACAAATAGCAAAGAATTTTAAAAACTTTGGTTTGGGGACAGTCCCAATAGATATGAGCTCGGTAATGTGACTTCTTTATTCACAAAGGAATGGAGATAGAAAAAAATGAAACTACGTGTCAATCAGGTCTCCAAATGTCATGAAGGAAAATGATACTGTCTATTATTAAAGACATTTAGTAATTGGATCAGTCCAATGTAATCACATCAAGCCAATATTGCTTTGAGAAAAGGAAATCATATCGAACCAGTCTATTAGAGTCCTTTGAGGAAGAAATATTTGCTGTGGATACACAGGAAATGATGGATATACAGTAATTAAGATTTTCAGAACACCTTTGATAGAGTGCTCCATGGAGGTTATCGTGTAAAATAAATGTAGGGGATAGTACTTTGGCATAGAGGATTGGGTAACAGGAAGCAGAGAATAGGTGTAAATGGACCTTTTTTTTCTGGCTGGCAATTTGTAATGAGCGGTGTGCCACAGGGATAACTTCTTGATCCTCAACTCTTTACAATGTAAATAAATGATTTGATGAAGGGACGGAAGTCGTGGCTGCCAAATTTGATGATAACACAAAGATAGGTGGGAAAGATAGTTATGAAAAGGACATAAAGGAGGTTACAAAAGGAAATAGTGGGCGGCACGGTGGCGAGCGCTGCTGCCTCACAGCGCCAGAGACCCGGGTTCAATTCCCGCCTCAGGCGACTGACTGTGTGGAGTTTGCACGTTCTCCCCATGTCTGCGTGGGTTTCCTCCGGGTGCTCCGGTTCCCTCCCACAGTCCAAAGATGTGCAGGTCAGGTGAATTGGCCATGCTAAATTGTCCGTAGTGTTAGGTAAGGGGTAAATGTAGGGGTATGGGTGGTTTGCGCTTTGGCGGGTCGGTGTGGACTTGTTGGGCCGAAGGGCCTGTTTCCACACTGTAAAGTAATCTAATCTAATCTAAAAAAATAGATTAAGCGAGTTGGACAAGATATGGTAAATGGGGTATAAGGTGATACATGTTAATTTGGAAGGAAAAATAATGAAGAAATATATTTTCTGAAAGGTGAGAAATTGCACAGCTCTGAAATGCAGAGGGATCTGGGCGGCCTAGTGCATGAATCGCAAAAGAGGAGTGTGCTGGTACAACAAAATTAGAAAATCCAATGGATTTGCAAAGGGAGTTAAACATAAATGTTAAGGGACATTATGTTTTACATATGCAGGGCAATGCTAAGACTACATCTGTTGGACTGTGTACAGTACTGGTCACTTTATTTAAGAAAATACATAAATTTACTGGAAGCAATTCAGAGAAGGCATACCAGCCTAATACCTAGATTGGGCGTGTTCCCTTGTGAAGAAAGTTGAGCAGGCTAGGTTTGTATCTGCCGGAGGGCTTGGAAGAGTAAGTGTGACTTGAGTGAAATATACATGAAGAATGGTCCTGATAGAGTGTTTGAGGAAAGCATATTTCCTCTTATGAGAGAATCTAGACCTAAGGGTCATGGTTTAAAAATCAAGGGTTGCCCATTTAAAACTAATATGAAGAGATTTTTTTTCTCACAGAAAGTCTTGAGTCTTTAGAATTGCATTCCTGAAAATGTGGCAAGAGTGGAGTCTTGGAATATTTTTAAGACAAAACTGGAAAAGTTCTTGATAAGCAAAAGGAGCGAAAGGCTGTGAGGGCAAGGATGAATAAAGAGTTTAAACTTCCAATCAGATCAGCCATCATCTTAGTGAATGGCAGAGCATGCTCGAGAGGTAGAATAGCTTACTCTTGTTCTTTGCCCGTATACTATATATGCAATACTCAGCAGGCTGTAGTGAAACAAATAAGAAATTGGCAGAGTTTTTATGGTCGACCTGCTAATAATCATGGCTAATAATAGTTGAGGCTGCAGAGATAGTGCTGGAACTTGATCAGTTGAACAGAGGGCAAAAATGCATACTCTTACACCCTTGATTATTTTAATTGCTTTAAATTAGAAGTGTTTCAGAAGCAATGGCTCATAGTCATTTGTTAACAAATGATATGTTGAAATCAGACTTCAATTCTGCCTTCAGATAACGATTGGGTGAAATCTAAAACTTGACCCTTTTCATCAAAATACAGCTTTCAGTGCTCTCAAAGATCCGCAAAGTGTGCCCTGTTTGGGTTGATAATGTGAATCTTCTCATTATCAATTGCTTGATTTTTCAAAAAAAAAACAAAATTTCACATCGGAAGAACCATGAAATAAAATGCAATAATTGTCCAACTGCAATTAGCAGTGGCCTATGACCCTTGCCATAAAAATTTCTTTGACAAGCTGTCACCAGTTACTAACTCAACTAATTAAGTGTAGCAGAGGTAGGCTTTCACTTCAAAAGAGAAATGCAATTATAACTTATTCTTTAGTTAGTGCCGATTCAACATAAACATGTAGATCAAAATGAATGGCATATAAATCTGTGAATAGATTTACAACACCTTATCAAACTCGCGTGTGATCATAGTTGACATTTCCTATCAAGTTAACTAATAATGAGTGACAAAATAACTAGGCAGAGAGACCTAACATTATTTCTCAGAAGTAATATTACTCCTGACAATTTATGACCCTTTATTTCCATTTATATTTCTGGTAAAATTTGATGTTCATTAAAATGAAGCATATTACTTGCTATGGATTACTTTACATTTATCCTTAGAGTTGACCAGTTTTATTTCAAGGATGATGTAACCCAAATATGTATCAGGGTTCTCATCTGTCTTACCTCTATTGACTGAATTTCCTTTTATTCCTCCAAATCTGTCCACCTTTTAAAGGTTATCTCAAAATCCGTATCCTCAATCAAGCTTTTGATCGCTTCTCACAGAGAATTTGCTAATTATTTCCATCTTCAGTGAAATGCCTGCTGACAGTTAAGACCTTTTACAGCTGGAACTTATTTTTACATCCCAAAAGACTGCCCCAACATCTTGCAAACTGATGAATTGTCAACACTTAGGGAAACTGACCATCGTCAGCGGGAATTGCTTGCATCCTGCTCAAACCTCCTTAGCAAGACTTTTGGAGCTGGCTGAAAGATGAACCTCTTTCTGATCCAAAGTTTGAAACAGAACTTGTCTGCTGTGTTAGTTGCCCCTTTCTTGTAACTTTTAATCTCAATGAGCAGTGATAATGGCAAACTTAATAGAGAGCATTTACTTTTGCAAAGGACATGGTACAAGTTATACCGGCCAATGTACTATCCTCTCCCCTCACTCCAACAAATCAATTTACTGCAGAGTTATTGCCATCGAGATAAAAACTTCAATTCAGGAAAGTAAAGTTAGCTAGAAATAAATTCAAAAGGACAATAATTCTAAGGCTAATAACAACCCACATTCCCACTGAACACACTGAAAATGTTATTCAAGAAAAGAAATATTTAAAAGGTGGCAACAATACTAAGAGCAACATCAGAAGAGGAATCAACAAATTGGAACAAACCCTGTATGTGCAGGTCAAAGAAAGGACAGTATGGTGATTCAGTGGTTAGCACTGCTGCCCCACAGCACCAGGGACCTGGGTTCGATTGCGTGACTGTCAGTGTGGAGATTGCACGTGTTCCCTGGGTCTCAATAGGTTTCTTCCCTGGTGCGCCGGCTTTCTCCCACCGCCCAAAGACGTGCAAGGTAGGTAGGTTGGTTTGGTTAAATTGTCCCATAGCGCGGAAGGATGTGCAGACTAGGTGGATTAGTTATGGTAAGTGCAGGGTCATGGGGTTAGTGGAATGCTCTTCAGATGGTCGATGTAGATTCGATGGGCTGAATGGCCTCTTTCTGTACTAGAGTTTCTATGATTCGATGAAAGACGGTCTATAGGCTAGAAGATGACCACAAGACAAAGGAGCCAAAATAAATTGTTCAGCCCATCAAGTCTGGTCCACCATTCACAGCTGATCTGATAATCCTCAACTCTCTTGCTTTTTCTCCATAACTCTCAATTCCCTTACTGATTAAAAATCTATCTCAGCCCTGTATACACTTAACAAACCAGCACCAACAGTACTCTGCCATAAAGAATTCCACAGAATCACTACTCCAAAGACATTTCTCCATCATTTCTGCCCTTCCTCGGGTCTCCAACAAGGGGAAAACAATCTTTCCACATGTACCTTGTTAAGTCCGCTAAGAATATTATGCCTTTATAAGTCCAATGAGCACAGGCTCAACCTACTCAACCTCTACTTGAAAGAAAACTCCTAAATACCCTGGATCAATCCAGTGATCTTGCGCTGGGCTTTCCCCCAGTGCCAGTGTATCTTTCCTTAAATAAAGGACTCAAAACTTCACAGTATTCCAGTTGTTGGAAACCTTCTCATAACTCACTATTTCCAGTTGTTGTCTGACTATTGCCTTGCACATTATTAGCAAGACATTCCTATGTGGATAATCTATTTCCTTTGAAATAAAGGCCGACATTCCATTTGTCTTCATTGTTACTCAATGAACTTTGTAAGTTAGTTTTTTGGTGATTCATGCTATAATTTTGCAATTTAAATAATATTCAGCTCCTGTATTCTTCCTGCATTTTTACACATCATATTTCCAAGACTTTGTCTGCTCACTCAACTGGACTCTGTAGACTCCTGTCATCCCATAGATTTTTGTGTCATCTGCAAACTTGGCAATAATGCGTTCCCATCTGTTATCTAAGTCGCTAATATAGATTGTAACCAATTGTGGCCCCAGCACGGATTCAACTAGTTACAGACTGCCATCCTGAAACTGCCCCCTTGACCCTGACTAAATTGAGGTGTTTTATTAGTTAAGAGAAAGTGAGGACTGCAGATGCTGGAGATCAGAGCTGAAAATGTGTTGCTGAAAAAGTGCAGCAGGTCAGGCAGCATCCAAAGAGCAGGCGAATCGACGTTTCGGGCATGAGCCCTTCTTCAGGAAGGGCTTCGTGTTTTATTAGTTAGCCAATTTTCTATCCATACTAACATACTATTCCTAACACCATGGGGTTTTCTCTTATTAGGTAGCCTTGTGTGTGATAGCTCATCAAGCACCATTTGACATCTAAATATGTGACATCTACTAGTTTCCCTTTATTTATCATTTATTTTATCTCAAAGAACATTTTCAAATTTGTCAATCATGATTTTCCCTTTGATTCTACTCAATTATGTTATGCATTTCTAACTTGCTATTACATTCTTTACACTAAACTCTAACATGTTCCCAATGACAGATGTTAAGCAAATTGACCTACAGTTACCTTTTTTGTCTCTTTTTTTTAAGCAGAAACGTGCTTTATGGGTAGTTTTTCAATCATCTATCACTTTTCCAGAATCTAAAGATTCTCAGAAGATTGTTCTTATAGTTTGGTGCATAGCAAAGGGAAAACTCTCAAAATAGAAGCAGGACATCAATGGTCTGGGAATTATTAAAGAATAATTAGGTATTAACAACTTGCATAAAAGGTTCCTAATTTTTCAACAATCAACAAGTAATAAACTTAAGACAAATTTGGATGTCTGTGAAGAATGAATACTAAATGTTAGGTAAGACAAAAAAAAAGAGAGCTGATACTGGCTTAACTCATACATTTTCTAATAACCTGTTCGAGGATGTTATTATTCACCTCTGGAGAAGATGGGACCAAACATTCTGGTTCAGAGGTAGGGACACTACCATTATGCCACAAGATCTCAACTATTACTTCACATCTTAGCCCCATTAACTGGTTTCTAACTTTATTTCTAACATTAACTGATTGCTGTTATGCTTACTTGTAGCTTGCACATCCACATCATTGATCATGTGTTCAGTTTATGCCAAGGTGCTATCAACAGATGTTACTGTTAAAATATCAAAAGCACTGCTGAAAAAAATTCTGAAGGCTTTCATCTTGTACTCAAATCACGCCTCTACTAAAGTTCACTTGCCAAATAATCAGCATTCTCCTCTCAAGCTGTGGCTTTCCTGTTGAATTGGTATTCTTCTGAATTACTCTGATGAGTGCATGACTAAAAGCTTTCAGAAATTGTGTCTTCCATCAATATTCAAGTTTTGTATGACCAACCAACTTATTATCTTAAATATCATTTATGAAATGACTAGGATAAATTTTGCCACACAAAGTTTGTGGTATGAGATCCCTTTGCACTGGAATGCAAACAGGTCATTCAATTCAATAGAACTGGTAGTGTGAATTGCAAATCAGTCAAGTGAGAATTCACAGTGGGAGTAGAAACAAAGTAAATTTAAAATACAATCCCAACTTTTGCACTCAGACTAAAAAAAAATGAAAATTAACTCATCGATTTGAACTGAAATTGCCTCTACAGAGGCATCATACCACTTCGTTTGCACCATAAATACAGTTTACACTACAGATAAAGACCACCTTCTCACATAGTTAATTATGGAGGCTGACACATATTGTCAATTTCTTTTATTAATGCACTTTTCTACATCTTCCGGACATTTTGGTTGTTTGCACTTTTCCTTTTTATCACATTAAGACTATGTACTTTTTAACCCAAAATTTAGTTATTTTTGATTTATTAGCAACATACTGAGCCACTGCAACTTTTATTGAAACTATCTTTCAAGGACAGAAATAAAATGTTAACAACTAAATAGCATCTGGACAAAATAAAATATGACCGAGTGATTAGACCGAACCAATTGAAATCCATGTTGTGCCAATGATTTACAGTTTTACATCTCAAATTAGCGCAAACTATGAGGAAAAGCTCAAAATGTCTTTAAAGGCAATTCATCATGACTAGTAGCAAGATTCCACAGGATCAAAGCCATAACTGCATTTCTGGCATTGTATGTGTAATCAATGCTGTTGGACTGAAGACACTAGCTTATTTACCCACTAGCATGTATAGTTTGCAATCTATCTCATAAATCAACTGACAAAAAAAACCCCATAACATCACTGCAAGCTGTTGGCTTGGAACCTACATGTTTGGATACTGTCTTGAAAATGGCTCGACATTTTGGCAACCTCTGGAATTTCTAAAGGAAGAATGATCTTTGGTAATCACAGTAAGAGTGTGTAAAATGACTACTCAGGGTTCACTGTTTTTCATTCAAATCAATTCATGTCATGGACAGAAAGTGGTTCGACACTTCAGGCTCGCTGAGGTAAAAGAAGCTCTCTTAAAATAACCATATTCGACCCTAAGTTCTTTTCAAAATTCACAAGAAACAAATCTCCATTGCTGAATTGATTTTTCTTTGAGCCAAGTATAAAAGTGTACAACATCACTACACTTACAGAGTGGGTGCTTATGCATTTTGATACATTTTAGGATTCATTCTGAGCTACTATTAGCAAACAATCTTCAGATTAATTCTTTCAAGAGTGCTCATTAGTATCCATGGTTTCCACAGTTTGGAGAACTCTCCAGATGTGAATCATGCCCACAATTTGCATACTTTGCCTGTTGAGTGTTTTTGAGTGTATCATTTGCTTTGCGCTTTACATCATGACTACTTTCCTTAGATACACAACAAGCCAGGCATTTTGTGAAATGTCATCTCTTTGAGGGATGGAGCTGATTACTAGTACACAGCAAATGTTTCCAAATTATGTTTACTGTTGTCTTTTATGTGGGTAATTCATACAGCCCAAAATTTAATGGCTATTTCAACATAAACCTTTTTTAAAAAATAGGAAGTGTTTACACAAACATAAAGGAAACAGCTATAAGCACACATACACGTTAGTTTGGGGAGCAAGTCAAAGTGTGAAGGCAAACTGAAATCCAATGTAACATGTATCTGGCTTCAGCAGTGATTAGCTGGCTAAGATAGTATCAGAAGTTCCTGCCTAAGAAATGATGATAATATATTGAATTCATAACCTGGGTTATTTTTACAATATTCCAATTTCATTTACTTCTTAGACAAACTCTTCGTCTTCCATTTACATCTGGAGAAGCTTGAGGATTTTAAATAGAAACTTCCAGGACAAAAACAACCAATTACCAGAACGTTTGAGACACAGTTACTGCTTAAGATTTCAGTACAGTGGTGTATATCACAGATTTGAAAACACTGAAACTTCAGGTCTTATCATTTGGATAATTTCTGATCACAATTTAGATGGACAAGTTAAATTAAACATGCAGCAAAAACCATCCATTAGTTAAAACCCTCGAGGATCAACATTAGATTGCTGCTTAAAATTAGATATTGAGTTAACAACATTCTGTAGATTAAGATAAGACTAAGATAATAAATGCGTTGTTACCAAGACTTCAGTTTCAGGAAGAAACAAGATCTCACATTGGCTGCTGAATATGTAAAAAAACCATCATTTTTTAAAAAGGGATGAAAGGGGCCAATGTCGAGGGGAGTAGACAGGCAGGAGGTTGGAAGAACACAGCAAGCCAGGCAGCATCAGGAAGTGCAGTCCGGAAGAAGAGTTACACACAAAATGTCACCTTCTCCATCTCCTGGTGCTGCCTGGCTTGCTGTGTTCTTCCAGACTACTACTTGTCTACTTTGGATTCCAGCATCTGCAGTTCTTTAGTCTCTAACCAGGGTCTAGGGGAGAGCAATCGGAGAGAATGAAGCCAGAGGTAGAATGGTGAGTAGTAACATGATCGTGCTAGGAAGAGAAAGGCCATGCAAGGAGCAGTCAGGGAAGCTAGGAAGAGAACGTCAGCAAGGGCAAGATCAAAACTGTGGGTTGCGGGGGACAGTCAGTGAGGGTGCAGGCAGGTGGTCAGCAAGAGCTCAGGCAGGGTGGTGAGGCTGGCATGGTCAGCGAAGGCATGAGTTGCCAAAAGCAGAAGAAATTGGACAATTTGGAATCAAAGGTCAGTAGGCAAAATCGTAATTGAGCAATGGCTGCTGTGAGGGAGGGTGAAGTCTGGGAGTCAGGGGATACTTTCACAAACAGAAAAAATGTTGTGCAAACGAAGTCAAAGCTCTCTAGATGATGAAAGGGATAGAATGAAATTTAATGAACAAGAGTGATAAGAATCACTTATGAAAAAGTGATGAAATATACTAAAAAGATAAGGATACAGTTTATAAAAAAGAGGTCTGGGGATAGAAGGACCCAGTAGAAATGTGCATAAAATATTGAAGGTGGCAAGACAGTTTGAGAGTACAGTAAATAAAACATACAGTATCCAAAGCCTTTTTTTAAAAAACGGGGGCAAAGAGCAGAACATCAAAGTAGTTATATTTACTTACATAAAACACTAGCACTGCCTCAACTAATCCAGTTGTTAAGTGTCTAGTTCATGGGTGTCATGCTTAAGGAAAGGTACGAAAGCATTGGAGAGCATGAAAAGAATTAACAGATAGATTCCAGTGATGAGGGACTTTGGATTCTGAAGACAGATTGGAGAAGTTGAGACTGTGTTCCTTGGAAGAGAAAAGGTTCAGGGAGATTTAATAGAGATGATTAGGAAAAGACTGCACAGATTTAAAGTAAATGCTTTGTCAAAATAAGCAGTGGTGCATGGAGAAACCTTTTGCCATGCAAGTAGTTAAGGTTGGAAATTAAACTGCTCAAGTGTGATGTTTCAAGTGCGTTTCAATAGAGAATTGGATTATAATCCGAAAGGAAGAATGTGAAGATGATGGAGTGGTGGCTCTCTTACAGACAGCCAGCATAGATGCAATAGGCTAAATGCCTCCTCCCATTCTGTAACAATTCTATGGTCCAGGTGCAGAAACCCCTCATAATTTTGAATTTCTCAGCTTTGCGAACAGTCGCCATTTTCCCAATCTCTCCAATTATTGAACTCCCTCAGTCTTGACATCCGCCAAATTTCATTATATCCTTTCCAGACGATTGATAGCTTCCTGTAGTGTTGTGCCCAGAAGTGTACGCAATATTCGAGCTGAAGCCTAACCAGTGGTTCAGCAGGTTTACCTTACTGTGTGTTCAATACTCCCATTTACCTAACCAAGTATTCCATAAGATTTGCATTGCCTTTATCAAGTTGAGAACCATCCAAGTTCCTCCTAATTATTTGGAGTGGGTGGAAATTTGATTAATTTGATAAGGAGTCCTGCGCAGCTTAGATTGTATAATATCTTCTGCCTTCCAAAATTTCTGAACATACTTCGCTCCACTCAAACAAGTACAGTAAGCAACTGCTCAGACAACCTCGAATGCCATTGAGAGAGAGACCCAAGACATTGAAACACTCTAACAAAGATACCTTTTCATATTAAACATCTTCACAGTAAAAAGAAAGACAACGACACAGAGAGATCGTTAGCCAGAACAAGAAAGACACCAAAGATGACAGCCGCAGTAGGTTTTGGAATTAAGTTCATGTAATTTAAATAAGTGCTTTGTTGCAACAATATAGTGTTATTGAGTTGGAGGTGAATAAAGCATTTAAGAGAAAGGGGGGGGCTTAGAGTTGTGAATAGTTGTTGTTTAAGTTCACTTTTAGAATTAAAGAATAAATTGATATTATTTTCTTTAGATAGTAGAATTTTGGACATCTCTGTCACTCATACTTTAACAGATTAGGAGGCGAGGAGAGCTTTTCTGGGTGTTTAGTTTAATTAACAGAGCAGTTCACCGCTGTGTTATAACAAAATATAACTGCATATTTTGTGTTTCAAATCTCCCTTACATATGATACAGCTGTAAACACATTTAAACATTACAGAGGTATCTGGATTTGGGGACAATTATAATTTGTGTTGATGGGAGAGCTGTTTTTCAGACTGGAGGCCTGTGACCAGCATGTGCCACAAGGATCAGTGCTGGGTTCACTGCTTTTTGTCATTTATATAAATGATTTAGATGTGAACATCAGAGATATGGTTAGTAAGTTTGCAGATCACACCAAAATTGGAGATGCAGTGAACAGCGAAGGTTACCCCAGGGTACAACATGATCATGATCAGATGGGCCAGTGGGCCAAGGAGTAGCAGATGGAGTTTAATTTAGATAAATGTGAGATGCTGCATTTTAAAAAGGCAGTGCTGCTGAACAAAGAGACCTTGGAGTGCAGGTTCATAGCTCCTTGAAAGTGGAGTTGCAGGTAGATAGGAGAGTGAAAGTGGCATTTGGTATGCTTTCCTTTATTGGTCAGAATATTGAGTACTGGCATTGAGAGGTCATGTTGCAGCTGTACATGACATTGGTTGGGCCATTTTTTGTGCGATTCTTGTCTCCCTCCTATCAAAAGGATGTTGTGAAACTTGAAAGGGTTCAGAGAAGATTTACAAGGATGGTGCCAGAGTTGGACAGTTTGAGTTACAGGGAGAGGCTAGATAGGCAGGGTCTTTTGTCTCTAGAGTGTTGGAAGCTGAGGGGTGACCTTAAAGAGGTTTATAAAACCATAAGGGGCATGGATAGCATGAATATACAAAGTATTTTCCCTGGGATGGGGAAAACTAAAACTAGAGGGCATAGTTGAGAGGGGAAAGATTTAAAAAGGATCTAAGGTGCGTCTTTTTCAAGCAGAGGGTGGTGCTTGTATGCAATGAGCTGTCAGAGGAAGTGGTGGAGGCTGGTACAATTACAACATTTAAAAAGGCATCTGGTTGGGGATATGAATAGGAAGAGTTGAGAGGGATACGGGTCAAATGCTGGCAAACGGGACTAGATTTATTTAGGATATCTGACTGGTATGGATGAGTTGGACTGTAGGGTCTATTTCAGTGCAGTACATCTGTGTGACTCTGTAACAAGTTTCTATTGTTATGACAGGCTACCATGAGCAGCGAAAATTATATAGTTTAAACTTAAGTGGAATAAATGACATGAGATTTAACCCAAAATATAGGGTGTTAATTCATAGCATTTCAATAGGAAAATAGTACACTCTGCACAACAGATTTCATAAAACAATGCAAAAGATATTCAGACTAATCATAATATGCAAGCATAAATCAAAAGATAAAACTATAGTTTAATCAATCTCATGCCTTTCTGAAATATTTTGTGGTTTTTAATATTCTTGTTACAATATTATCTGCCAGTAGGCTCCATGTCTGTCATTTTGACAGAGTGTATTAGAGTTATGTGCTGTCAAGGAGACGTTAATGACATTTACTGAACTGTAATGTAACTATATTTTGTTATATAAAAGAACATCGCAAAGTCAACAAGACTTAGTTTAAGAACCATTCTGTCTGTATTGATTTTCAGCCAAGGTATTAACAGTCTAGAAGGCTTCCTGCAAATCACAAGCTCAAAAAAAATCCTCTGCTACTTCTGTTGTTGTTCCGAGATACCAGAAACTGAAACCACCAAGTTTATTTAAACTCCAGATGTCCTAAAATCCTTGCACTCTTTTTAATATTCTAGAAATATTTTGAAGCGTTCTTGTGCAATTGAGCTTAACTTGATTCACACAATTATTTGGCAGCAGCTGGGGAGGGGGGGGCAGTGGGGGGAGATGAAGAGTGTACACAATCCTTGGGGTATTAGAAGAGGATACATGTAATTCATGAGGCTTGGTTTTCATTTTATCAGACAAATGGGAGAGAGAAAACATTTTTTTTATGAGAACAACACTTCTCTCTGGAGTCTGTATTTTCTGCTTGGTTGACGCTATGGTTGGATAAAGTATGTAATGCCTAAACAAAAGTCTATATCATTGCAAATATCAAAGCGACCTGCCATTGGTATTTTATGAATGACTCAAACTTTCATTACGATACTCAGATGGACCTACCGTCTGATGGAACTCTGCCCACTCCTCACCAGTTGGCATTTGAGGTGGTCTCCATTCCTCATTAGCACTTCATATTTCAAGTAATAACACTGAAGTATTACTTCTGATTTAGTTTCTGAGTAGGCTGTTGAGAATAACCCTTTCAATTCCAAATCTGCATCTCTGTTAAAGAAGATGGGCTAAACAATAACCTCACCCTCTTTGCTGTCATCCTAAGCCAAATTTTCAAAATTGTATCCGATAAGTGAATTTCCAAATCAATTCCTTGTCTCATATTTCTGCCAATCTGATTTATGTGCCCAAAGTCTAGACAAAACATAATTAGGAAACAATCCAAGATTTTTTTCATAACATTTCAGCTTCTTTTAATTTTTACCGTTTATTGTACCATACTTGGTGAAGCCCATATTTTTGAACTTGCTGGGTTGTTTCCCAAAATAGAGTCAATTCCCCCAATTGGAATTTCACTCCCCCAACCACCACTTCTCCACTTACCAAGTCAACTCTTTATTCCTACTCTGCACAATGGGACCAGTTTGCAACCTCCTTGAATACCTCCAAATAATATTTTTTCCATTATCAACCCCACTGAAAGACAACATTATCATCAACCAGTATCAGTGATTCACTTGCTCTCAGTATCTTTACTAGTTTTGCTTCTTGACTTGAAGCTTGAAAGAAAATAGCTGAACATCCAGCAGTCTGAATTTTCTCATCAAACTTTGAAAAAGAATTTTCAAGGCTGCCTGATTCATCTTTCCCTTCTTAGCATATTCCAAGGAAACATGTTTTCTTCATAACATTGCTACAGCTTTAGAAGCTACTTCATTTCTCGATGCTTTCGTTTCTAAAGACTCCTTAGATTTTCTGACTACTGCAATCAGTCTCCTATTTAATTTTCAATAATTGGATTTGATATGCCCAATCTTATTACAATGAATATGTACTAACTTCTTGACACAGCCTTTCAGCTCTAGCCTTTCTCCTTTACAACTTTGATATCTGATTCATCCGTCTGTTCTTTAAAACTAGTATTTCTTACATCTGTAAATTTTAGAACCATAGAATCCTTACAGTGCGGAAAGAGGCAATTTCACTCATCGAGTCTGGACTGACCCTCTGAAGAGCATCCAACCAGACCCAATCATTCACCTTATCCCCTTAACCCCACATGGCTAAGCCACCTTAACTTGCACATTCCTGGACACTATAGGGCAACTTTTACCATGGCTAATCTATGTAAACTGCACATTTTTGGACAGTGGGTGGACACAGGAACAGCTAGCGGAAATCCATTCAAACACACCAGTCACCCAAGGCTACAATCGAACCCAGGTCTCAGATGTTGTGAGGCCACTGTGCTAACCATTAACCCAATATGCCATCCACATATCCTATTCTATATATATTCTATTTCTCTTTTCTCCAAGTTGTTTCAAGGCCATCTTATGTTCTTGAATTTTTCCGTCTTTTCAGAGATCAAGTTTTTCCAATTCCATTTCCCACTGGTTTTAGTTCTCCTCTTTTTCCATGTCAAAATTTCTTACCTCCACTTCCCCATTTTGTTTTTCCCCTCTTTCCATAACACACTGTTGTTCTCAACTTCAAGTCTTCATATTTTATTGTCTGTCTTTAAGTCCAGTTTTTGTTTTCATTTCTAACTGTACCGTAGCTAATTCCAGTGATAAATCACAATTTCAGGTTGCTTTTCTTCCAATTCTAAGTGTCATATAATCACCTGAAGTAGCTCAAGCTTATGAGATCCTGTTTTACTTCAACCTTCAATTTATCTGCTAAATCCCTCAGTTTTAATCTACTGTTATATCTTCTGCTTGCAGAAAGTTTTCAGTAACATTCAAAGCCATCTTCAAATTTCGTGCAATAAACGTTTCCGCAACACAGGTGTTTTATATCCAGAACTAATCCTTTACTTGAACAAGAATGACACTGATTGCTGATAACTCCAGTGAATTCAAAGACTCTGGAGAAGCCTCCATTTGTCTTGACTGGACAAGTCAGATTCCAGACTGAAACCTGGCTTGATAGAACATATTTTGTTTTGTTTTCGATTTAACGGTGTGGTCTCTTGTGGAGACATAAGCACATAATACTGCAGATTTTGTTTTAACATGAAAACAGAAGTATGTCAACAAAAGAAGTGAATATAAACTAGAATAAACCAATTTATCTACTTATAACACAAGACCGTTAAGCACACACTAATCCCAAAGCACTCCATTACAAGCCAGCAAGAAAAGTACCTAAAACACACCTAGCAGAGTAGAGTCATAGAGGTCTATAGCATGGAAACATGCTTCAGTCCAACTTGCCTATGCCGCCCAGTTTTCACAATTTAAACTAGTCCCATTTGCCTGCATTTGGTCCATACCTATTCCATTCATGTAGTTGTCTAAATGTGCCACTTCCACCACTTTCTCTGGCAGCCTGTAGCGGATACTCACTACCTGCTATATGAAAAAATTGGCCCTGTGGACACTTTTGTATCTCTCCCATCTCAACTTAAACCTATGCCCTCTAGTTTTAGACTCCCCTACCATGGGGTAAAGCCGTTGGCTATCTACCTTACCTACGCCTTTCATGATTTTATAGACCTCGATCAGGTCACCCATCAGTCTCCTACACTTCAAGTCAAATAAACTCCAGCCTATCCAACTGCTCCTTATAACTTAAACCTTCAGTCAAGGTAGCATCCTAGTAAATCTTTTCTGCATTCTTTCTAGTTTAATACTATCCTTTTTATAGTTGGACCACCAGAACTGACCAGTACTTCAAACGTGGCCTCACCAACATCTTATACAGCTGCAATAAAACATCCGGACTCAATTGTCGGACTGAGCAAGCTGAAAGCCTATTTCACGGCCTGTCTACCTGTGACTCCATTTTCAAGGAGCTATGACCCTGTACTCCTAGATCTCTTGGTTCTATAATACTCCCAGGGCCCTACCGTTGACTGTGTAAGTCCTACCCTGGTTTGCCTTACCAAAATGCAACACCTTACATGTATCTAAATTAAACTCCATCTGCCACTGGCCCAATTGATCAAGATTTCGCTGTATTCCCAGATAGCCTTCTTCACTGTCCACTATACCACCATCTGCAAACTTACTAACCAAACCGCCCAGATTCTCAAGAAGAACACTAGTGGACCCAGCATCAATTCCGTTGGCACGCCACTAGTCAAAGGCCTGCAGTCTGAAAAACAACCCCTTTCACCACCCTCTGACTTCAACCTCAAGTCAATTTTGTATCGATTGGCTAGCGCTTCCTGGATCCCATGAGATTTAACCTTACTTGACAACTTATTGTGCGGAACCTTGTCAAAGGCCTTGCTAAAATCCATGTAGTCAACGTCTATTACACTGCCTTCATCTACTTTCTTGGTCACTTCTTCAAAAAACTCAATCAAATTTGTGAGACATGATTTTCCATGCACAAAGCCATACTGACAACCCCAAATGAGTGCTTGTCTCTCCAAATCGCTGCAGATTCTGTCTCTCGGAATCTTCTCTAACAACCGACTCACCACGGATGTTAGGCTCACTGGTCTGTAGTTGCCAGGCATTTCCCTGCAGCCTTTCTTAAATAAATGGCACAACATTAGCCAGCCTCCAACCTTTGGGCACTTCACCTGTGACTGTCGATGACATAAATATCTCTACTAGGCTGCATTTACTTTGAGAGGGAAGAAATACAAAAGAGTCCGGGGGCAATTTTTTCATATTCTCTGCAATTTCCTCCCTAACCTCCAACGAAGTCCTGGGATACATTTCATCAGGTTCTGAGGATTAATCTAACTTACTGTGTTCTAAAACTTCCAACACCACCTCTTGTATGCCAAACCGTCACTTATACATTACTCATGTTAGAGTCCCTATCTCTAAAACCTTGACAGATTTATGACATGGTGGTGATGGACTGGAGTGGACAAAGTCAGAAGTCACACGACACCAGATTATAGTCCAGCAGGTTTATTTGAAATCACAAGCTTTTGGTGTGCTGCTCCTTTGTCAAGTGATTTCATCTGATGAAGGAGCAGCACTCCAAAACCTTGTGATTTCAAATAAGCCTGTTGGATTATAACCTGACTTGACAGATTTAAGTCACAAATGTCTGGAATTATTGTACATGTGAGCTTAACCGCTTCAGGGTTGTGTGTCTGGGACTAACTAACTCTTTTTTTTAAAACTCCGAAATAGTCAATAACCTTTCCTGCTCAGAAGCACTTGTCCATACAGCCATCTTCATTCAAGGTCTTTACAGGATTGCTCCTGTCAGTATAACTTAAAACATAATTCTCTATATTATGAGTGTTTCTCTTAAGCTAAAAATAAATTCCAAAAATCTGTAACAAAACTTGAAAATAAACAAAACTCCGTCAGTGGTGTATAAAAATGCATCGATTCCAAAACTTGATCTGAAAACCTATTTCAAAAGAAATTGCCATGACCACAGTAACATATACAAAGTTAATAATTAACGTCAGACTTACAGGTTACTAACTTGAACTAAAAATCCAAACTCACAATAGATATTCAGAAGAACACACTTTACAACACATGTTCCTCACAAATCTATTGTGAGACACAATTCTGAACACCTTTTGGAAGTCCACATACATCCTATCAACAGTATTCCCCTCCATCAAAACTGTCTGATATCTTTAAAGAAATCCTATTGCCGTCAGAGCCAGTCTGGGTGTCCCAGGAATCTAACACTCTCCTTCGTGCACCATCCTTGCAGCCAGACATTCATTTGTCTCATCTTCCCCATTTCCATATTCAATTGTACATGGCACTGGAGGTAATCTGGAAGTTACTACTTTCAAGGTGCTGCTCCTTAAGTTTCTATCCATCTCTCTAAATTCTGATTGCTGGATCACCCTCCTCTTCCTACCTATGGCATGAGTACCAACATTGATCATAATCTTTGGTTGTTCACCCCCTTTCAGAAAAATGTCCTGTTCTGTGACTTCCCTGACCCTAGCACTAGGGAGACAGTAAACCATGCTGGAGTTATGTTAACAGTGCAGAAACACTTGTATATTCCCATAATTAAAGAACGTCCCATCAGTACTGTTCTTCTGGTCTTCTTCCTTCCCTCATGTACAGTTGGGCCACCTGAGATGGCACTGGCATGATTCTTTGTGCACTTCTTTAAGAATCCATTGCTCCCACTGATATTCAGAATGGAAAACCTTCAGTAAGTGGGACTCCTATGGTCTGCAGCACTATTTACCTGTTTCTCTTGAACAACCTGGCAGTCACCCATTTCCTTTGTGCCTGCTTGGCCTTCACGTGGTGCAAGTGCACTATTCATGTAGCTCTTTGTCTCTTGGATGCACCTCAATATCTCTTGCCACTTCTCAAGTTCTGATAGCCAGAGTTCAAGCTTGAGCAGAAAGTGAAATCATAAAGAGTTGTAGTTGGGTGCTGGTTGCAGTTGTTGTGGGTATGTTCACCGAGCTGGGAAGTTGGTTTGCAGATGTTTCATCCCATTTCTATGCAACATCCTCAATGCTGTGCAGCCTACTGTGAAACACTGCTGTACTGTGTCAGTTGGAATGTATTTGGTTTTGTTCCTGCTGCTTCCAGTTGTTTGTTGACTCCATCAATAAATATAGTCCTAGACCCGATATATCGAACACTACAATGAACAACCGGAACCCAGCAATGGGAAGTAGCTGGAATGAAACGAAACACATTCCAACTGACACAGTACAGCAGCGCTTCACAGGAGGCTCCACAGCACGGAGGATGTCATACAGAAACAGAACGAAAAATCTGCAAACCAACTTCCTGGCTCGACGAACATACCCACAACAACTGAAGGTGAAACTTCATGCTCGTGGGCTTATCTAGGTTATGAGAAGTACCCATAATTCCCCACATGCCATACTATGGGCATTCCACGTGGCTGAGCTGCCCTGCCATACCATAACTTAGACTATTTAAGTAAAGTTGAAGTAATTTAACTTTAACTTTATCTCTGTACCGTTAATTAAAAGCTGGACAATAGTAGAAAATATACTCTCTCCTGTCAACGTGAGAGTTGGTGACTGTCTTGGCTTCCTCATCTCCCCTTCTTTAGGTGCTGATGACTGTGTTTTGGTCCTTCTCTTTTCATCCCCATACCTTCAGCTGTCCAGGTCCAAATTTTTGGAATTCCCTCCCTAAATCTGCCCCTTTCAACCACACATTCCTCCTTTAAGATACTCCGCAAAATCTATAATCTTTGACAAAGCTTTAAGCAATCTGATAAACAATCTCCTTATATGGATCTGTGGAGAAAGTGAAGACTGCAGTTGCTGGAGATCAGAGTGGGATAGGGTGGTGCTGGAAAAGCACAGCTGGTCAGGCAGCATTCAAAGAGCAAAAGAGTTGATGTGTCAGGCATAAGCCCTTCATCAGGAATGTGTCATACTTTGTTTTATAATACTCCTATGAAGCACCTTGAGATGTTTCATTATGTTATAGGTGCTTCTTGTTGGACAATGGGTAAGAACAGGGTAATGGGACTAATGGATAGCTCAGAGAGCTGGTACAGGTCCCAGTGGAATGAAATGGTTATCCTGTGAGCTACAGTGGGCAATTAAATAACTAACAGGAGGAGAACAAACTTCCTCATTGATAACAGATCCCAGCATGAAATTGAAACAAAAAGGCTGAAATATTTGAAGGAAGGAGCAAATACAAGTGCTCTGTGGATAATCCAACTCCGCTTCCTTAAGATCTCCGCCATCACGAAGACTTTGTTTTTAGAAAGCAAGGCTTGAACCTCTATAGCCTTTCTTGGCCACGTGACGTCCAAATTCACTTCACAATTAATGACGCAGTTTTGACGTATTGTCACTCTTTCTATCGTACAACAGTTCAAATATATTATAGCTAGCATTAGTTGAAATTCATATGTCTACTGAGTTCCTATATTGAGCTCAGCAAAGTTTTTTCTGCATATTATCCAATTTCTCACTGCTAAGATAATGTAATTGCGCAGACAGACAAGCAAGTCAACCAATACATTAAAACATGCTGTTGCCAGAGATGACTCCTGCAGTTTTACCTGCTAGCAACAAGGCATCAAACAGCTAACAGATTAATACTTACCCTCATTGAGGTTTCTCCACCATGGGGTTGCTGCAATCGGAAGACTTGTGCCACCATATGTTCAGTGGATGGGTGCAGCAGGATGCGCCGGGAGGCCAGGCCAACCATCACATACTTGCCCATTGGAGATAAACTGACAGAAATAGCATTTGGGCCTGTGGGGAAGAATTAAAATACAAGGCTTAGTTCTGCTAGTGATTAGTGTTTCCAGCAATTATTGCTCAAAGGCAGACCGTGTTATCAGTAATGAGTTGTTTCCTTAGAATACCACAAAGGATGTACCTTGAAAAACAAAATTAAGGCTTTATTTTGGGTAAAAACGTATTAAAAAAGTTCACCTATACAAAAACAATGTATCAAAACAATAACATAAATAAAACATAAATTTACTGGTTATAACATTGTTAGGGAAGCCTCACCAAGCTTTACAAATAGAAATTAGAAATTGCACTCCTGTTCCTTACACCATTCCAACTTCCCAATAAAGATGTTCCAAAAAAAATAACCCCAACATATCCAATGCTGCCTTACAGCTCAAACTCTCAAATTCTTGCAACAGTCTCCACCAATGTGTGCACATCTTTCTCTAATAGTGTGATTGGAATTGTTTTTGGGAATACATACTGAAGCTTCAGGGCAATGAGGAACTGAATATAGAATTGTTTGGACATTCTGGATTAAAATACTTTACCAAGATTTTGAAGGGAGATGTGTTTTTTCTGGAAATTCAAATCGTGTGTGTAATGTGAACTGTGGCTCACCTGCTAAGTCCTGAAAAGTTGGAAAGGAGTTAAGCAAAGTTTTTAAGAGAGATAGGAGTTTAGGTCAGAGAGTCATACTGCATGGAAACAGACTCTTTGGTTTAACTAGTCCATGCTGACTATGTTCCCAAACCAAGCTAGTTCCACTTCCAGTGCTTGGTCCATATACCTCAAAATCTTCCCTATTCATGAACTTATCCAAATGTCTTTTAAATGTTATAATTGTACCTGCATCTACCATTTTTTCTGGCAGTTCATTCCACATACAATTCACTGTCTGTATAAAAAAGTTACCTATCATGTCATTTTTAAATCTTTCTCCTTTTACCTTAAAAATATGCCTGCTAATCTTGAACTCCCTCACTCGAGGGAAAAGACCATTGCTATTCACTTTATTTATGCCCCGCATGATTTTATAAACCTCTACAGTTCATCCCTTAACCTTCTACGCTCCAGCGAGCAACATTCCAGTCTATCTTTAAAAGTCAAACCTTCCATTTCTGGCAACATCCTAGTAAATCTCTTTTGAACCCTCACAAACTTAATATCCTTCCTATAGCAGGACCACCAGAACTGTAAACAGTACTTCAGAAGAGGCCCTCACTAACATCTTGTACAACCTCAACATGACATCCTAACTTCTATACTCAAAGGCCCAAGCAATGAAGGCAAGCATTCTAAATGCCTTTTCAACCGTCCTGTTTACTTGTGACACAAATTTCGAAGAATTATGTACCTGAACCCTTTGGTGCCTCTGTTCCAAAACACTTCCCAGAGCTCTACCATTAATTGTCTAAGTCCAGTCCTTTTAAAATGCAATATGTTATATTTATCCAAATTAAACTCTACTTGCCATTCTTCAGCCCATTGATCAAGATCTCTTTGTCGCCTTAAATAAGCTTCGTCACTGTACACTACACCACTAATTTTGATGTCATCCACAAACCTACTAACCATGTCTCCAAAATTCTCATCCAAATCATTTATATAAATGACAAACAGAAGTGGACCCAGTACCGATCTCTATGGAACAGCACTGGTCACAGCTGTCCAGTCTGAAAAACAATCCTTCAAATACCACCTTCTATCTCCTACCATCAAGCCAATTTTGTATCCAGTTAGCAAGCAATTGCTGAATTCCATGTCATATAACTTTACTGTTTAGTCTACCATGGGGAACCTTGTCAAAGGCTGAAGTCCATGTAGTCAACATGTACCACTCTGTCCTCACCTACCTTTTGGTTAATTCCTCAGAAAACTTAAATCAAGTTTGTGAGACACAAGTGCCCACACAGCAGGCTATGCGGACTAATCTTGATCAATCCGTGCCTCTCCAAATGCATGTAGATCCTATCTTTCAGAATCACCTCCAACAATTTACGCATTTACCATTTTTTCTGGCAGTTCATTCCACATACAATTCACTGATGTCAGACTGAAAGTTCTACATTTTTCAGGTTTCTCCTTCCAACCTTTTTTCAAATAAAGGGACATTAGCTATCTTCCAGCCCTTTGGCATCTCACTCTTGGTTAGATATGACACAAATATCTCTGCTCGGGCCCCTGGAATTTCTTGGAGAAAGTGAGAACTGCAGATGCTGGAGATCAGAGCTGAAAACGTATTGCTGGAAAAGCGCAGCAGGTCAGGCAGCATCCAAGGAGCAGGAGAATCGACGTTTCGGGCATGAGCCCTTCTTCAGGGCTGAGTCCTGAAGAAGGGTTCATGCCCGAAACGTCGATTCTCCTGCTCCTTGGATGCTACCTGACCTGCTGCGCTCACCCCCGGAATTTCTTCTCTAACTTCCCACATACTCTGGGATACACTTGATCAAGTCTCAGAGATTTATCCACCTTTACATTTTCTAAGACCTCCAGCACTACTACTACTGTAACGTGAATTGTTTTCAAAATATCAGAATTTATTTCTCCATTGTCTAATAATTAAAACAAACTTGTTCTGAAAGAAAAAGGGCCTATGCACTGAAAGTTGTCTAGCAACATTCTTCTGGAGTTGGTTTCCATTTTTCCAAGTCACTTTGATACGTCAGTTTCAGGAAAAGATCTCCAAATCTTGCAGTAGGAAAGACTCTCTCTTGTGGAAGTGTAAGAAGAAACCTTAAAGTATCTCTGTGAAGAATTCCTGGGAGCCTAACAAAGTTCCAAACATCAATATCTCTGACAAACTGACAGCTGAATTGTTATTCATATTCAAGTCCAACTGACTTTACATCAGAACCAATGCCTGGTTGGAAGATTTTCCATCACTGTGTTGCAGTCAGCATTTCAATCTTGCTAGAAGGAAATTTGGGGAACTGTGAGTAATCATCCCATTTTATTGGTATTGATGGCATGCTCCTCCCATCACACTCGCACCAAAGCCTCAAAGTGGGAAATTTAAAAGTGAACAATGAAATTGGACATGGAATAACAGCAATTGAAAAAGGATGAAAAAATGGTTTCCATACAAAGAATGGGAGGTTCATTAATAATAAATTTAAAAACATTTTATATACTTCAAACTCTTAAAAAATGTATATGTTCATGCAATCTTTGTTTTTTTTCTAAAGCAACTAACTCCAAATGAAGATATGCAGAATATATTATGAGACTGCGTCACCTCATAAAGGAACAGGCGAGAATGAAAAAGAAGGCCCTCAATGCAAACAGTAGTTTCCAAAAATCAAAACATAGGCCTGAAAAAAAATCTCACGAAAAACTCTTGCAAAAAGTACATTATTTTAAGCCCAGTTTCTTTCAACACGAATGAATTCCTCATTTATTTATAATGAAACAAAATTTTAAATTTCAACACCCATTTTCCAGTTAGAGAGAATGGCTACAGCATCAAAATTAGGACTATTTTATTCAGTGAATCCGTACCTACAGGGAGTGGTTGAAAATTGATAAAAGTCTGTTCATCATCAAAGTCTATAAATGAATTAGTGAAGGTGAAAGGATGGCATTGAATGAAAAGAAATGCAAGTACAGAAGAGTCCATGTGATTCTTCATGTCTCCACATTTCTTTCACTTTTATTGCCGGGAAAACAGTTACAGTTTGATGACGGAGTTAACAATTCATTTAAATGCTTCAGCTGAGTCTGATAGTGGCATCACAACTATGAATGGATTTCTCATCACAAAAAAATCAGTACGTGGTTGATGGTCTAACTTGGATGTCCACAGTCACATTTTGAAATGTTCCTCATGTTTCTTTTTATTTGCAACAAGTAGCCACACCTTTCCTACATCCTTAACAAGTGATTAAGGGCTGCCTAGATTTCATGTGGAAGGTTTAAGCCTGGGACTTCACCACTGAGGTCAGATGCCAGGTTGTGGCTGGTGATATGCACCAAGGAGGTGAAATACTAAAAATCAGGGTTTTCATTAGTTTGGAGGATGGCAAATGCATAGGCTTCCTTTCTGAGGTCCCTGTGGCAGTGGAGACACTTTGTCAGCTTTCAAGTGCTCGTGTTCTTTGGGAAGGATGTTTTCCCTGTTGACATCAGAAGGTTCACAATGTGCTGGTATGAAAACTATTCAAGCCATCCTGGTCTCACTGTTCTAGAGGTAACCCTCATGACTCAAATAGTATATATGTTCGGTGGTTCCTGATGACCACATAACCATGTAGTCCAATCTCACTTCATTAATGTACTTCTTTCCCAACCCAATAAATAACTACCCTTATGAACACACCATTAAAAATAATTTGAGGCAGAAATTTTCACATTCAAATCTGAATCAATGATTCTTTGCAACTTGTCAGCTAAATTTTTGTTCCTGCCTCAATAAATGGAAAACATACGTCACTATTTATGTTCTCTTATCTCAATGTGGAAATCTGAGGGAGAGCCCTTGAAAAGCCCTGACTTTGCTTCATTATTATTGCTGCATAACCACAGCCAGGCCATTGTTTCTACAGCCCAAGGATAACCAAACCTTTGCACCGCCCATTGCATCAAATCCCATAATTGTATTTCTTTAATTTAGAAACTATTATAATAAATGTGTTTATTCTCAGTGCCAAGTAAGTAAATTATTTTCATTAAGAAACATGCTCTTAAATCTGGACCAGAGGAGACTAAATGATGGGCTCTAGAATTTTAAAAGTATGAAAGACTTGAAAAGGTGTCATCTTTGTTACATACTTACCAAATCGCTTAGTATATAACATCTCTCCAAGGTTATGTGGGGCAAGGGAGTAGACTGCTAAAATGCCTTCATCTGGAAATCCACGCTGACTACTTGGAATGAACGCAGCCAGAAGCTGTCCGTCTGCTGAAATATCGCAGCTTGCATCATTGTAGATCTTGCAGTTTTGGACCAGGACGTTGACTGAGGCTGATGGTTGGGAAAACAGAGATATAAATGCAATGAAAAGAAAAAATAGTTATGTCAAATAATTTTAAGTCAGTAAAAGCTTGATATTTTGAAAAGTGACGTACAGATTTTATGGAGCTTTAAAGCCATGAACTTGATGAAGTCTACTGAATTCAGAACAAATGTCAGGAGCATAATAGCTTCTGTATTTGTTAACACTTTAAAAGTCACCAATGCACAAATTGAATAGGACCACTTTGTTTCACATTTTTAATCCAAATATCTAAAAACTGCTGCTATTGTCACTGCAGTGCATTATAAATTTGTAAGCTTTAAGGATAACACCTTTATAGATGTGGGCTCCCTGCATTTTAAGAATACACACAGAGACAGAATGGGTGATCACCAGATAATCAAAAGGCTGTAGATAGGGCATTCAGAAACTGCCCAAGTGCATCTCACTTTTTAAACAGTCATCAAAACTGAACAATATTTGAAGTGAAAGTTCATTTGGGGAGTACAGCCAGAAAAGTCCATGGCACCACAGCTGGCTTCATTGCTCAGGAGGGCAAGATGACAACAAGATGAGCAAATAATAACAGGTGATTTAACAGGGGTACAAACAGGTGTTCCTGCTGTCCCAGACTCAAATCTAGAAGGGTATTTGCCTCGCTGTGCCAGGATCAAAGGTATCGTTGTACACTGCAGAGAACTGTAAGTGAGAAGGGTAATGGTCAGTGGTCACAGTCTACATCTGGATTAGAATGGTGCTGGAAAAGAACAGCAGTTCAGGCAGCATCCGAGGAGCAGTAAAATCGACGTTTCGGGCAAAAGCCCTTCATCAGAAATATTCCTGATGAAGGGCTTTTGCCCGAAACGTCGATTTTACTGCTCCTCGGATGCTGCCTGAACTGCTGTGCTTTTCCAGCACCATTCTAATATAGACTCTGGTTTCCAGCATCTGCAGTCATTGCTTTTACACAGTCTACATCTGGAACAATGATAATCTTATAAAGAGGGATGTAGTCCTTCATGCAAGATTTGGGGAGCTAGTATGAAATGACCAAAAATAGTAACACTTGAGACCTATACCATGTACAAAATAAGTACAGAAACCAAGGGATAGAAAAGATGACTGCTTGGTTGGAGAGATGGTGTAAGGCTTTAGATTCTTAGGAAAATGGGATCCATTCTGAGGAAGGTGTGACCTGTACAGGCTGAATCGAAACTAAACTGGAACCAATTTCTTTGCAAGGTGGTTAGCAAGTGCCTTTGGAAAGTGTTTAAAATAACTTGGCAGGGTGAGAGACCCAGAAGGCAATTCTAGAGAGGAATATCGAACTGCAAAGAATACTGGAAGTGACAGGTAGGACTGGAGTATCAAATAATAAGGCAATAGATAGGTTCATCATGAAAGAGACTGATGCAGATAACCACATGAAAATATGTTGGTGTGGCAATAACAGACCTAACTCAATAAGGGTTGGACAAGGTGTCAAATATTGTTGGATACAAAATGTTGAGGAAAGATTGAAAAGGAAGGAAAAAGAATGGGATGGCAGTGAGACTGACTCCTGACCTCATGAGACAGGTCACTCATGGGCAAGAAACTTTCTAATAATTACCACGTACTTGCACTATCTCATCTATGAATCACAGATGCTCCATATTAAACACTACTAGGAGGATGCACTGAGGATGGCAAGGCACAGAATGTACTCTGGTTGGAGAATTAGATGGTGACATCTGGCAAAATGTCAAGATTACAGAGGAGGAAATGCTGGATGTCTTGAAATAGTTAAAGGAGGATAAATCCCCAGGACCTGATCAGGTGTACCCGAGAACTCTGTGGGAAGCTAGAGAAGTGATTGCTGGGCCTCTTGCTGAGATATTTGTATCATCGATAGTCACAGGTGAGGTGCCGGAAGACTGGAGGTTGGCAAACGTAGTGCCACTATTTAAGAAGGTCAGTAAGGACAAGCCAGAGAACTCTAGACCAGTGAGCCTGACATTGGTGGTGGGCAAGCTGTTGGAGGGAATCCTGAGGGACAGGATGTACATGTATTTGGAAAGACAGGGACTGATTCGGGATAGTCAACATGGCTTTGTGCGTGGGAAATCATGTCTCACAAACTTGATTGAGTTTTTTGAAGAAGTAACAAAGAAGATTGATGAGGGCAGAGCAGTAGATGTGATCTATATGGACATCAGTAAGGCGTTCGACAAGGTTCCCCATGGGAGACTGATTAGCAAGGTTAGATCTCATGGAATACAGGGAGAATCAGCCATTTGGATACAGAACTGGCTCAAAGGTAGAAGACAGAGGGTGGTGGTGGAGGGTTGTTTTTCAGACTGGAGGCCTGTGACCAGTGGAGTGCCACAAGGATCGGTGCTGGGCCCTCTACTTTTTGTCATTTACATAAATGATTTGGATGGGAGCATAAGAGGTACAGTTAGTAAGTTTGCAGATGACACCAAAATTGGAGGTGTAGTGGACAGTGAAGAGGGTTACCTCAGATTACAACAGGATCTGGACCAGATGGGCCAATGGGCTGAGAAGTGGCAGATGGAGTTTAATTCAGATAAATGCGAGGTGCTGCATTTTGGGAAAGCAAATCTTAGCAAGACTTATATAATTAATGGTAAGGTCCTTGGGAATGTTGCTGAACAAAGAGACCTTGGAGTGCAGGTTCATAGCTCCTTGAAAGTGGAGTCGCAGGTAGATAGGATAGTGAAGGCGGAGTTTGGTATGCTTTCCTTTATTGGTCAGAGTATTGAGTACAGGAGTTGGGAGGTCATGTTGTGGCTGTACAGGACTTTGGTTAGGCCACTGTTTGAATATTGTGTGCAATTCTGGTCTCCTTCCTATCGGAAAGATGTTGTGAAACTTGAAATGGTTCAGAAAAGATTTACAAAGATGTTGCCAAGTTTGGAGGATCTGAGCTACAGGGAGAGGCTGAACAGGCTGGGGCTGTTTTCCCTGGAGCATCAGAGGCTGAGGGGTGACCTTATAGAGGTTTACATAATTATGAGGGGCATGGATAGGATAAATAGGCAAAGTCTTTTCCCTGGAGTCGGGGAGTCCAGAACTAGAGGGCATAGGTTTAGGGTGAGAGGGGAAAGATATAAAAGAGACCCAAGGGGCAACCATTTCACGAAGAGGGTGGTACATGTATGGAATGAGCTGCCAGAGGATGTGAAGGAGACTGGTACAATTGCAACATTTAAGAGGCACTTGGATGGGTATATGAATAGGAAGGGTTTGGAGGGATATGGTCCGGGTGCTGGCAGGTGGGACTAGATTGGGTTGGGATATCTGGTCGGCATGGACGGGTTGAACTGAAGGGTATGTTCCATGCTGTACATCTCTATGACTCTAAGTGTAGTCAGCAGCGCTGCTACTGCAGGTAGTTGGCCAAGTTTGAAAAGCCACAACTGCCATACTGGGTCTGAGGTGAGTGTGGATAGGACTAACATGAGGTAAAAATCTACTAACACTTTTGGGCCTGTCATATCGTCCTTGTGGAGGCCACCTTCACAATTAGGATACCTGCTATTGTGTTTGTGGCACAACCACTGTGCTAAATAGAATAGAAATCAAACATGAACTCAAAACTGGGTATCAGTGAACTACCTTTAGGCCATCAGCAGTCAGAAAATTATATTCAACTACAATCTATAACCTTATCGCCTGGCATATTCCATAGTACTGTTGCCATTGAGTCAAGAGATCAATTTTAGTTCAATGCAGAGTTCAGAAGGGCATGCAAGGAACAGTGACCGACATATGTAAAAGTGAGGTGTCAACTTAAGAAAGATACAATATAGGATTACTTGCGTGCCAAACAATGGAAGCAACATACAAAATATAGGGCACAGCAAGTAACTAACCAACAGATCACACCGAAGTTCTGCATTGCTGCCATATCCAGTAGTAATTGGAGGAGGACAATTCAACAAATCACTGACTGATGAGGCTTCACAAGTATTCCCACTCCAATGAGAGCAGAGACCAGCCATTAACACAAAAGACAAGACTAAAGCTCTTGCATCCATCTCTTCACCTAGAACAGCGGAGTGTCTTCAATTAATTCATTTCACTCCAAGCATTATTAAGAAACAGTCAAAGATATTGGTTACTTCAAAGGTTATAGGCCCTAGCAATATCATAATGATCATGCAGAATATTTGTGCTCTGGAATTAACCATGTCCTTACTCAGCCTGTTCCAATTCAGCTACAATACTTGGGCAATTTCTTTCAAATTGCTAGCTATGTCCGCCTACAAAAAGAAAGGCCAAATCCAACCCAGCCAATCGCTGCCTCAACAGTCCACTCTTGATTATCAAAATTACTACAGAGGTAATGGATGGTGCTGCCAAGCAGTACCTGTAAAGGAGTAACCCGGTCACTGAAACACAGTCTGAATTCCAGCATGACCAGGCAGCTCCTGATCTCACTAGTCTAAACACAGAAAGAACAGCTGAACTCGAAAAGGTGAGCTGAGAGTGTGTCTGTCCTTGATACCAGGACAGCATTTAACCAAGGAGCCCAAGTGAAACTGGAATCGATGCCTCTTTGCTGCTGGAGTCATACCTAACACGAAAGGAAGATAGCTGTGGATGTTGAAATTTAACCGTTTCACATCCAGGACAACTTGCAGGAGTTTCTCTGTGTACAATTCTGGTCCCAAGCATCTTCAGGTTTGCTTCGTCAATGACCTTCCCTCTATCATGAGGTAAGAAGTGGGGTTTTTTTGTTCAAGGCTGTACAATGTTCAGCGCCACTTGCAATTCCTCAGATCCTGAAGCAGTCCATATCCATTGGCACCGATGCCTGGACCAGCATTCACAACATCCATAAAGACAACAATGTATACTATCAGAAAGATTCAATGATGTAAACTCCCTCCAGGTCCACCAAAAGCAAATTTCAAACCTGCGATCTGTAGCATCTAGGATGAGGCTAACAGATGCATTTCCTTTCCAAGTCACACACTATCCTGACTTGGAACTATATCGCCACACCTTCACTAACATTGCATCAAAATCGTGGAACATGTTTCTAAACAGAACTGTACCTCAAGGATTGCTGCTGTTTAAGAAAGCTGCTCACCACCATCTTCTCCAGGACGCACAATAAATGCTGGCTTCACCATTACGCCAGAAATGGAATGCTCACTGATAATTCCACAATATTCAACACCATTGCCAACTTCTCAGATACTGAGACAACCTGTATCCATATGGAGGAAGACCTGGGTACCATCCAGGCTAGGGTTGATAACTGACAAGTAATAAAAGTGCCAGGCAATTACCACCCCTGAAAGATAATCTAACTATTACTCCTTGACAGAGAACTGCCATGATAAGATTACCTTCACCTTTTCAAGGGTAATTAGAGCTCAGCAATAAATATTAACCCAAATCATTGTACTCTCATTCCATGCTGAATTAAAGAGACTTTGCAAGAATACTACGGAAAGGTGCAAAATTTAGAATACAGTAGTGAGAACTGTCATCAACTTATACTGACAGTGATATTTGTGGTGAAAAGGGCAGGAGTGTAAAACCTCACTGTATATTTAGGAGAATTTTCTACTACAGTGTTTCCAGATTTTTGGAAGGTTTGAGATGTTTGCCCTCTATCTCTTGCCAAGCTGCATACCCACATCAAAATGGATTTGCTCACTAACATTCAGCTTGGGCCATTCAGACCCTGACCTCTTTACAGGTTTTGGTCCAATGTGCAAAATACAGCTCAACTCTAGATATGAAGAAAGCATGATTGCCCTTGACATGAGGCAAAACTTGACATGAAGGATTCCCTAGCCTATGAAAATTGGCAGAAAACACTCCACTGGTTGAATTTAGGCTGGCACAAAGAAGGATGGGTGTAAGCTGTTAGAATTGAAAGTGTGGCACTGGAAAAGCACAGTAGGTCAGGCAGCATCTGAGGAGCAGCAGAGTCAACATTTTAGGCATACTCCCTTTCATCACGAATGTGGAGGGGGTAGGGAGCTGAGAGATAAATAGGAGGATGGGTGGGACTGCGGGTAAGGTAGCTGGGAAGGTAATAGGTCGATGCAGGTGGGGGGTGATTATGATAGATCTGTGAGGAGGGTGGAGCGGATAGGTGGGAGGGATGACACCTCTATATGTGCACTAATTCCGGGAATGGTGGAACAGGCAGAAACCCTAGTAAGGTATAGGACAATGGCTTAGAAGGCAGAGACTAACAAGGCACATGGCACATCCAAACACACAGTCTTGACACGTAATCGGGCAGTCACCTGTGAAGTGACTGGGGCCTCATGGAACAAGAACCATAGCTAGTTAGTGCAAACATATTGTCTCAATGACAAAGAAGACAGAGGTTACAATGAAACAGAAAATGCATGTAAATGACTGAAATCATTTAATACAATTTAGATCCATACTGAATATAGAAAAGTCAAAGAATTGAAAGGGTAACAGAAGAAAAAAGAGACTAAATCAGAAGAACCTGGCAACTTGTATAAAAAGGAATTCAAAAGATTTTCTTGCGATAAAAACAGTAAAAGCTGATAAGACAGAAGGAATAGGACAATTAGGTATCATATAGGAGGATTTATGCCTGGTGGGAAATGGATGTATTAAAGGAGTACTGTGCATCTGTTTTTACCAAGGAAACACATTCTCCCCAGGCCAAGGAGAAAAGAGTCTAACAATCAAAAGAGAGTTTGAAATTGATGGTGGCGATTTTGAATAGGCTGTCAGAACTTAAAGTTGATAAGGCACCATTACCAGTTGATGGGTTGGAGTGAGAGCTCCTTCACACCATACTAAAAATAAACTAGAGTGAAAAGTGCAATGGTCACTGGAAGTATTCTCATCTTGGTAAAAACAATGACTGCAGATGCTGGAAACCAGATTCTGGATTAGTGGTGCTGGAAAAGCACAGCAGTTCAGGCAGCATCAGAGGAGCAGTAAAATCTTCCTTGGCATCAGGCAAAAATGCCAGAGATCTGGAGAACTCAGAAAATGTTAAGCATTATTCCACAAAAATAATTATACAAATAAGCTCAGCAGCTGCATATCAGTCGGCTGAACCTTGGAAGTAAGTTTTTAGAAACAATGATTCATGACAAAATTATTTGAGCAAATGCAATTTAATTGAGGACATCCAAAACAGATTTGTTCTGGTAAAATTGTGTTCAACTAATTTACTTGAGTTTTTTGATAAGGTTACAGAGAGGGTAAAGCTATTGATGCTGTCCCCTTCAAGGGCACCAAACCCATGACCTTTACCACCTAGAAGGGCAAGAGCAACAGATACAGGGGAACACCAACATTGCCAAGATCCCCCCATGTCACATATCACCCTGAATAGGAACCATGTCACCGGATTGATATTCTGGAACTCAATTCTTAACAGCACTGAGGGTAGACCAACACCACACGTGGTTTTAAGAGGGCAACTCACCACCAACTTCACCAGGGCAAATAGGAATGAGCAATAAACATTGCTTTGCCATGGATACAAACATTTCATGAATTAATAAATAAATGTTAATGGATTTCTGAAAAGGCATGTCCAACAACTCATTTAACCCCAACTTTAAAAGGCTCAGGTCTATGAAAGTTCATTGTCTTAATTCTTGATTAGCGTTTTCTCTCTTGGCAGTTTCTGTTTAACCAGCTGCATATTGTTAGCATTTTACAGTAGAATGGGAATGTGTGACATTATGATGTGAATGGTGCCATCATGGTGGATGTCAGTTCACACCGTTAATCTGGGTTTGCAGTTTTCCAAATCACTGCAGGAAAGTGCTAGTCCAAACATTTCTCCGCAGGGCAGTGTGGTTAAGTTATCACAAACTGGGTCCACTGTGACACAATAAGATGGGTCCCAATCTGTCCTTTTAGCTGCGGACAATTTGAAACACCAATGAAAAAAAATCAATTATATTACAGACCTAGCTTCAATTGAGAGTGTACACTTGGAATATATTATAACTCAATTAAAGAGATGCATTTTTTTCCAGCTGTCAGTTAATTACTTAGTCACACATTGCATAGAACACTTAGATACAGGTAAGATATCTTTACATGCACGATGACAATTGTACATAAGGCAAATCTAACAGTCTATGATTAAATAAAACACATTCACAACATTGCCTTGCAGGTTAAATACAAAATCATCCATATTTTCGTTTGAAAATACTTTACATATCATGAGTAAATGTATGCAAATCCAAGGATCATTTTTCCAGTAACGAATACATTCAACATATCAAACCACAGTAACATTCAAAGGGATTAAAGGAACAAGATACATTTTTTCAATTTGATGCACTGAATTTCATTCCAGTTAGTGGACATTGTAAACCAGTAAAAATCATTCTTTCACTTTTGCTGGTTTGATGGCAAGGGGACTAAGAGGACTATAGTTGCCTGGAAACTAAATGAAATGCAGGATGGCTTTATTTAGAAAACGCCTTTTAAGCTGCAGCCTTAATCTGATTCAAAATTTCCGTCAAATATATTTGTACATCTGGCTTTTTAGATAATAAGCAAACACTCCACAAATACTCTAACATCTGGGAAGCATAAAACTCTTAAGACAAAACAGGACATCACACCAGCAACCTGAAAATGCACAAGTTAGCAAGGTTCATTTTCACTAAAGCACATTATCTGCAACAATTACATTTTCTACTCATGTCGATGCCTCTGCATCAAAACATGACAAACTAAGACGACAAGGAAGTGGCCCGCTCCCAGGTTTCTCTCACTGTTTTATAATTGGACATAATCAAACTCTTTGAAATGTTCCTGCGACTGATGAGTACCTCCTGTGAAAAAAAAACACTCATCACGGACATTCACATCATCTAAGATTGAAATGAAAGTGTGTGGAAATCTGAAGAACAATAACCACATCTATAGTTCCAGCAAATTGATTCAGCATCTAGCGAGGAGATTAACTGACCAACATTACTGTCCCTAATTCAACATACTTCCCTAATTCTCAAAGAGGGAGGCTTGGAAGGTAAAATCTAAAACTTACACAGCAAACAATTCTTGACAAAACAACTTGCCTTTCAACTGGATGACTTAAACAACACACTGATCACAAATGATTATGGTCATCTTTTGGTATAGTGAATCCAACTGTTTCAGTAAGGAATCAGCTGATTATGTCTTTGTCTCACCTCACCCCACTTATTACAACTATTAATTTGTTCTTTCAGTCCCTTGTCATGGTACAGTCAGAGGCAGCAGGCAAATGCTTATTTATAAACTTTGTCAGTGATATATCACGATGTGCCTAACTTTGGCTGTCAACTCTGATTAAATATATTCCTAGAGGTTTTACCACATGTCTTGCCCCCACACTCCAGCCATTAGGCAGCTGACACATCTATCCTTGATGCATTGCCTTCCTATGCCTACAGAAAGTAAATGATGCAACTGGATGATACTTGACAATGAGCCAAAAAGCCTTTTTACCCTCCACTGTCAATATTTGAACATCTGGTAAAGAGCAATGTTCAAAGAAAATGCCAAAAAAATTTTTTTCATTGTCACTTTGATTTTTCTCCAATGTGGGAAGCACCAGTGGAAATTGATACTCAATTCCTGTACACTTCAGGCCAATTCCAGACCTTTGGCACACCTGATAAGTTCACTGAAAATGGCAAAAGCTGTGCTTTGGTACATCTAAGGTTTTTACCACCAAGGTGCAATGCAGCATTGCACTGAAGCAATTGTCTCATTTCTTTGAGTTCATCTGAATAAGTGTCAAGTGAGATAGGCCTTTCCCAAACTTTGACTGATTCCGTATGAGGGGAAATCATGTTAAATTACCAAATAGCTTGCTTTTTCACTTGTCCAGAAGCACTCAATATGGACAGCTGGGTCAAAGAGGTAATCACATATCAAACAGAAGAATTATTTCCATGATCATTTTATAATATAATTACTTTGGCAATTTACATGCCATGTCTCTGAAAGTTGATCAGAAAGACTGGTTAATTGATCGATATGTAAATTGTCTAGCATTTTATCATTTTCTTGATTTCCCCCTCAAAAATAATTGCTAATTTCTCAAAAAGAAACTTGAGAAATTAATCCTAATCATTGGGTATAGGGATTGATACTTTTTCTCTTCTGCCAATTCTGCATTACACATCAGTATTTAATTCAGTTCCTAAATGAATGTTAATTTATTACTGTATGCTGGTGTTGAGAGTCCTATCACAAAGGTAAACTATCAGTTGACACTCAGAATACATTGCAATAAAACTGACAGCTTTGTTTTGATGCAGATTAGTGCACACAATAAAACTGGAAACAAAATTTTAAATGAACATTTGAAAAATGCTTTTAGCTATTACAGAAAGCAGAAAGTTGTACTCTGAGAATGCTTACTTTTTCTGGACATGTTTCTTTTTACAAAATAATGGATTACTCTGATAGACTCCATATAAAAACTGAACAGGGAAGGAGGCTGGAGGCAGCTTGGTTCCACTTGGCTACAACGTATGCAGAGCTCAGCTGTTGTGCACGGCACACATGGTGATGCTAATGCAATCAGTGTAGATCACGGTTTTATGAAAAGTCCATAATCAGGATAACAATTAAAATCTGGATTAGGTTCACACTGAGGCTGTAATTCCAGATACAAGTTGGTAGGGGTACAGGATGGCATTGTCAGCATCATTAATAAAATGAACAAGAGAGTGGTGGGAAGAAAGAAAGAAAATATTAGAAAGCCAGATTTTGAAAATTATTAAAATTGTCTTTTGTTTTTTTATTCCCTACAAACTACACTATTGAACCACACTACAAACAGCAAAGAGAAACACAAGCAATATTTTCTGCGGACCCAACTAACTATTTGTGGCAATTGAGAATTTTATTACCTTAACAACCATTAAAAATAAAATATATGGCTATAATATTAGTGTGATATATATTAGAAACATACCCTGGAGAGCAGTAAATGCTTGTTTATCTATATCTGAGCAATCACTATTGCTTCCTGCCACGCTACTGGAATTTAAATTAAAGCTAATCATATCAATTACTTCAATTAACCTTAATTCTCCAACCACTGTGAACAATACACACAAAACAGATGGAATTTAATATTCTTAGCCACTTTCAGAAAACAGGGTGATAAAATGGCAGTTTCACACCAAAACACAAATTACATATGAAGCTAAACAAACATAAAATATAAGTAATGTATTAATCTGCACACAATTACCAATGTTGTACCCGTTTAGCAATAACCCTGCACAATGTTGTATAGCAAGACTCAACAACAAGCCATGGTTGAAAATTTAATTTATCAGACAGCGTAGCATTTCATTTGTGAACTCATTCTATTTCAAGCAGCTTTAACACTGGCCACAGAGAATTGCCACCTTCCAGTATACGGGTGCGTGCATTCAACGGCAACCACAAGATAAACTTGCCTGACCGAGTAAAACATATGAAGAAAACTAAGTTCATAATTATTAGCTTGCCAGTACTTATTTAATCTGTTCAAAATATTTGTCCTCTGCATCACATTTTCCTCTTCTGATGCAAGTGTTCCAAACCTTGAAGCCACTAGGCTTCCTTCACCAAATTAATCTTCTTCATGTTTGTAATCGGGGGTTGACAGCAGAACAATTGGTGAGGACAAAAATGGTTCACCCAACAATGAGAGTAAAAAAACAGCTGCGATGTTCAGTCCAAAACAGATCACAGATCAGTTGGTAGACATCAGTTAATAACCCCACACTAAATGCATCCAAATTTCTGAATCAGCAGGGGACACCTTTACTATTAATTATGTGTTTAGTCAATGCCTTTAAGATTTATACTTTCTTTAATGACAAAAGTACAACAATTGACACAAATAGATCCAAATAGTTATCATGTGAATTTCACTATCCTTTCAGCACAGTAAATTAAATGAAAATATGAAGAAAATTAATCAGAAATAAGTTCCTGGTTTATTCCTTGGATCATTACAGCAGGCTTCTGATGGGCGGCACAGTGGCTCAAAGGTTAACACTGCCGCCCCACAACACCTGGGACCTGGGTTCAATTCCACCCTTGGGCGATTGTGTGGAGTTTGCACATTCTCCTGTGGGTTTCTTCCAGGTGCTCCGGTTTCTTCCCACAATTCAAAGATATGCAAATCAGGTGGACTGGCTGACCAAAGTCCATTTTTTATAACCTTTTTACAAAGATTCTTAACTTCAGTCTGATCGCTGTAAACATTTCTACATTTCAAACAACTGTGGAATCCCAAAAGCAATACTGAAAGTTACAGTACTAAGTAAAAATATTTGAATAATAGTTTCTCAATCAAAACTGCCCTGACCTAATTGAAAGGAATTGTAACATTTCCATAATTACCCACACACCTTCCAGAAAATAAGACTACAATGTGGATCTCTTCTAGCCATACTGAATCAGTTTTAAAGATTAATATGTCAAGAGGAAACTCAAAAAAGAGCAGACTTTTGCTACTGTGTTCACTGACTGTTATTACAATTGTACAGCTCTTCCTTGAGATTATTTTTCTTGCTGGTTGATGCTCTGCAGAAAGAAATATTTCACTTAAGAGCTTTCATTTCACTGAGATGGCTTCAGACCAGCTCATATTCAACAATCTGGTCTAAAAACCCTGCTCACAAATTCAGAGCCAACACAAATTTCAACACAGCAGTTGAAGCAAACCATAACACATTGTTAATGAAGGAAATTGCAATATTCTTAAAAAAAAATCTGCCCATTTTTTCAATGCTAATATGACCTTTAAAAAATTCTAGGATCGATATCGTCACCAAAAAAAAAGTTTAGCCTTGGGCCTTATTGTATCTGTATACCAAGTCTCATTGAAATCTGCCCATTAGCTTTTAAGATATATTATTTTAAAACAAATAGGTTAACGGGGTAATAACAGTACACATTCACAACTTAGTGGTAGAGGTTTAAAAAAAAGGTAGTAGTCACTGGTCTCTCTGTCATTTGTGCAAATTGTCTCATTTTCTTGCATTACCCCAAAGACTTTATTTTAGAAGTATTCTTCTGTTTTTGAGAATGCAAAAAATGCTACAAAACAGCAAGATCTACTTTCCTTTCAATGTGATGTCTAGGACAATTAAAGATCCTGAAATCCAATTCTGCAATATTAAGAAAGGCACAAGAAATTAAGATATTTACCATCCGGATTACGACGTGATCACAAATATATTCAACGAGCATTGCTAAATGTGATGGTGTACAGAGATACTTGCTTTAAGTTAACTGAGACATTATAACTTCAAGAAACTGAAAAACATCAGAAATGATAACATGCAGTGCCAAATGTTTTTCATATCTCATTCAATTTTAGATTTTTGAAAAGACTGGATGAATTTGATAAGTTTCTGGAAGCTCTGGAAATGAGAGTTTATAATATACTTAAGAAACAGTAATTGTTTGATCTTTTAAAGAATGTATGTTCATTGCAAATGTACCAGTTTCGGTTTATCCTCCAATAATAGTTTTGCGCAGGGAAGCATATGGTCAAATATCAGAATCAATAAACAGGAAAAGTACTGTATTAACGACAAAACATAAGTTGAAAGGAACAATGAAGAGTTTGCTTATTTAAAGTGGAGTGCAACCCTGATTGTGAGATAAAATGTTCATACTATATATACCTTCTGGAGAATTGATTACAGGGATAAACAGGAGTTTCACAATTTAAATAATCCACAGACAGCTATCACTTAAGGGCTCCTAAAAAAAAATAATTCAATCTCAATGGAGTGTGACTTCTCAATCTAATCAGAACAGCGATGTGCTTTTTTCCAAGTCACGATAAACTGCATTGAAAGCTATTTCTGCCTATAACAGAAGTTGAAGAACCCAATAATATTGAATTTCTCTTCAGTCTGATACTGATTCCCAGTATGCATGCAAACTATACTGGACACAAATCAAAATATCTGGTGAGTGTAAAATTTTAATCTGCCATTTAACAGGCAAACATTTCTCACGGATTTAAAATTATTCCCAATGTTAGGAGCGAAACAGAACAGCAATTTTCCTGTGGCAATGGAAAACATTCAAATACTTGTATGAAATAGATTACAAATGTCCATTTCCTAGTGTACTTCAACCGACACTAGAGCACAATGTGTGTAAAATGATTAAACTTAATTGAATCACAGAAATAAATTTAAACCAGGGTTCATAAGATGAATCATTCCAGCAATTTTATGCTTTATAACTATTTCAGTGACTGCAGTGCTACAGTATTAAGACTGTCGGTACAAAAAATTATAGGACCCAGTTTTGTCAAAATGCCAGGAGTTAAAGATTTCTCCAGGGCACCAGGTTACCTTATTTTTAATAAATAAAACCAAAAGGATTAAGGCTGAATGGCTGTGAAATGCAACATTTGATCCCACAGGCAATACTGCAAATTATTATTAGTCTCAAAACGCAACTGGTTCTGTCACAAAATGTTAGCAGTGCTAATATTGTATAAGCACAAGTGCCATGACAATGTGCTCTTTGTGGCAATAATAGTATTTCTTACAGGCTGCACTATTAGACAAGTAGAATGCTGGTCACACATATATTCTCAGTCAGGCTGTTTTCAATAAAGGGAGAAAGATAGTTCCAAACAAGGAGTTTGGGAATAAATGTATTATACACCTTGCAATAATATTTCCGATACCGGGCATGGGAAACAGGATGAATAATCCCATAAAATGGAATAAGAACAATTAACAAGATTTAGGGACAAGAACTGAATATGGAATGTGATTTCAAGTTCCAATCTATACTGACAAAACAAACTCCACGTCAACACCTCTCTCAAATCCTCCAATGCTGGTTATCAGATTGCTAACTCAATGTTCCAGTTTTGGACGAGTCAACTTGCATTTTAGGGAAAAATTGACAAGATGAAAGCCACCCCACCACATAATAATTAAAATTCCCTCCACTTCACCGATTCAGGCTGAATTAGATCATGTGAAACCCGAGTATCCCATTCCACTCAGTCCAAGTTTCTATCCTATATTCTCTTCATCATTAAAGGCAGTAAAGGTTTGTAACACTGCCTGCTTCCTCTGCATCTTCTGCTGAAGCCCCCAACCACGTCATCATTTTAATCAGTTCCAATGTGCTTCTGGCTAATTGCTCACCTCCAACTCTTAATAAACTTGAGTCTGTAAATCTCTGTTGCTTGTGTCTTAACACGCACAATGTAAACTCAACAACTATCCTTGCACTTGGTGGTCTATATTATTCCTCACTTATTAAAGCTTCAAAGTTTCATTTTCTCATCCTTGGGCTCAACTCACTCTATGGCCTTCAGTTTAATATCGCCAGCCCTATAACTCGCTGCATTCCTCCAACTCCATCTCTTATGTATCATCATGGGCCATGCTTCCATTGGTCTAAATCCTAAGATTCAGAAGTCTCTCTTAAGTCCTTCTGTTTTCCCCAACAATTGCCTCCTTATTCCTTTGGTCAGATTTTTCGTCATTCTTACTAATGCTGTTTCTTTGGTTTAGCGTAGTTTCTTTAATTCAACTCCTATGAAACATTTAAAGAATCTTGTGGCTTCTTGATAGGTTGGACATGGAGAGACTGTTTCATCTTATGGAAGAATGGGGGAATCTAGACCATGGGCCACCTTTTTAAAAATTAAGGGTTGCCCATTTAAAACAGATGAGCCAGATATTTTTCTCACAAAGTCTTTCGAGTTGTCATCCTGAAAAAGTGATGAAAACAGAATCGTTGAATAGTTTAAGGAGAGAGAAAGCAATGGGACAAGAGGTTATCAGATGTAGGTGGGATTGTGGATGAGGATATAGTGTAATCAGATCAATCGTCAACTTATTAAATGGAGGATCAGATTCATAAGGCAGCTTTATCTGGCACTAAGTCAAGAGGATCTCCCAGATGTTTCCTTTCATTTCCTCATGGGATGCAAGCACATTGGAGAAGTATAAGCTTTTGCAAGTCCTTGATTGCTTGCAAAGAATGTGCATGTCTGCTTGATTCAGTTGGGAGAGCTGGACGAGTTGAAGCTAAGGGTCTGTTTCCGTAATGTACACCGCTATGACTGGGCAGGCTAGATGCAGGAAGAATGTTCCCAACTGTGGCACACCCATTGTCTTATAGAAACAGAAAATTTGTGTAGGAGTTGGCCATTCAGCCCTTCCACCCTGCACCACCATTCAATATGATCACGCAATTTCAGTATCCCTCGTTCCCGCTTTCTCTCCATATTCCTTGATTCTTTTAGCTACAAGGGCCGCATCCACCACCCTCTTGAATATATCTAATGAATTGGCCTCGACAGCTTTCTGTGGGAAGAGAATTCACTGAGTGAACTCTCTGAGTGAAGAAATTCTCTCATCTCAGTCCTGAGTGGCTTTCCCTTATTCTTAGGCCATGACCTCGAATTCTGAACTTCCTCAACATTTTTCCTGCATCTAGCCTGCCCAGTCATAGAGATGCACAGCACGGAAATAGAACCTTCGGACCAACTCGTCCAGATATCCCAACCTAATCAAGCCCCATTATGAGATTCCTCCCTCATTCCTTTAAATTCTAATGAGTATAAGTCCAGTTGATCCTGCCCTTCTTCATACGTCAGTCCTGCTAAACTGGGAATCAGTCTGGTGAACCTTCGCTGGACTCCCTCAACAGCAAGAATGAGTTTCCTCAGACTAGGAGACCAAAACTGCACACAATATTCTTGGTATGGCCTCACCAAGTTCCTGTATAAATGCAGCAAGATATCCCCACTCCTATATTCAAATCCTCTTGTCAAGATTTTGATCCAGTGACCGGAAAGAAATATTTCCAAGAGTCCGATGATATATTTTCAAGTAAGAATGATGTGCAGATTATAGGGTAACCTACAGGTGTTTCTTCTTCTTCTCTTCCTTCTCCTCCTTTTCCTTCTCCTCCTTTTCCTTCTCCTCCTTTTCCTTCTCTTTAGATTTTAGATTTTTAGATTAGATTACAGTGTGGAAACAGGCCCTTCGGCCCAACAAGTCCACACCGACCCGCCGAAGCGAAACCCACCCATACCCCTACATTTACCCCTTACCTAACACTACGGGCAATTTAGTATGGCCAATTCACCTAACCTGCACATCTTTGGACTGTGGGAGGAAACCGGAGCACCCGGAGGAAACCCACGCAGACACGGGGAGAACGTGCAAACTCCACACAGTCAGTCGCCTGAGTCGGGAATTGAACCCGGCTCCTCCTCCTTCTCCTGAGTGGTAGATATTGCAAGTATGCAAGGACATTTGGTGAGTTCTAACATTGCACCTTCTAGGTAATGTACATTGTTGCCGTTGTGAATCAGTGGTGGAGGAAGCGAATGCTTACGGTTGTCAATGGGGTGCCTGTCAGGTGGAATCATTGTCTAAATGGCATCAAGCTTCTTGTTGTTGAAGCTGCACATAGCAAGTGGAGAGTATCCAATCAAATTCCTGAATTGTCCCTTGCAAATGGTAGACCAGGAATTCGGAAGTTACTAATGACAGAATGCCCAGCCTCTAACCTGCTCTTGGAATCATGGTATTTATATGTTAATGCAGTTCAGTGGGTAAGGTTTAACATGATGAGTGCAAGGGATTTGATAGTGATCATGCTATCAAACACATCAAAGGTGAATGATAGAATTCTCTCTTGCTGGAGAGGTTTGGTACTTTGCAGTGTTAATATTGTTTGCAACTTAACAACCTAAGCATAAATGTTGGCCCGGTCTTGGTTGCAAATGAACACTCATTGCTTCAGTATCTGAGGACTTGTGAGCAATACTGACTATTGTGCAATCATTGGCAAACATCCCCAGTTCTGAACTCGCATTGCAGGCAAGGTCATTGCCTGAAGTTGTTAGGCTCAGGGTATTACCATGAGGAACTCCTGCAATAATATCCCAGGACTGAGATGACTAGCCTACAAAGACTAAAACTATCTTCCTTTGTGCTTGGTCTGACCACAATTTTCTTCCTAATTGCTACTGAATTCAATTTTTCTAGAGCAGCTGAGTGGCTCTTCTTGAAATCATCACTGACATGACAAGCAAAATGAGCACCTTATGGGTTGTAACCAATAAGGTGTGACAAGGAGAGACTGGTATCTATGAAATCATTGAAGCAATCAACACCTTTAGAAAAGGATGAAGATTAGAGATGACAAGGTACAAGGGAAAATATGAAGTTAGAGTCAGTAGTAATGCCTTCTGACATAGCATCATTCTCTGCAGTTAATTAGCACAGAGCAAGGTACTCAGTTTCTTCGTGTTGGACAAGTTGGTGTTTGAGGCGGAGTGTGTAACAGCAATGGAAGAACATATTCCAAAGCTTAGAATGGGCATGGAGTATGTATACATCAGAAATTCCTCAAATAAGTACCACATAAAATGAGGGACAAAGAACAAAAAAAAGACATGAACCCTTTAATTTAAAAAAAGATTTACACAGGTTTAGTTACATGGTTGGTGCAAGCTACCCTTACGTAAGAGAGGAGTTCTAATGGAAGCAGGCAACACACTTTGCTTTCAATACCGTACGATGTTACAGACATCAATCCCACAATGAAAGATATCTAAAGCTTTTAGTGCAAAAGAATTGAATCTAATTTTATGTCTTAAAAGGACAGCATTAATTTTCTGCCAAATTATTTCATGCATGAGCAAGAGGAAAGGATTTTTTGGTGAGCTCCAGTTAGAATATGTAAGCAGAGTTCTTTTAGAATGTTTAAATAAATATTCTCATCGCAGAAATACCTTGGTTATAATGCATTTTGGGCATGTTCTGGTAGCACAAATGACCTTTGATAGGAATGACTGGTTTTGTCACAGAAAACATGTAGAAAAAGATTGCTTGTACATCAGGAACACAATAACTCATTTTCGAGTGAACAAGAACTCCTTCAAGGATCTAAAAGTGCCTTCATTTAGCAAATATTTCTCAAAAATCTACCTCAATACCAATACCATTCCAAGATAATGATTTCATACAAAATTAGTTATGGGCTTATAAAATAGAAAACGGTCTGAAATTTTATTCTATCAAAAACTCTTCAAGTAAATCAATGATTAACATCAGGGTATTGAAAGAATTGGGAGGGATGGAAGTTGCTTAACAAACAAAATCTAATTAGATTGGAGACAAAAAAACAGTGGTGGTTGACAGAACAGCAGCATAATTAATGCAATTCTGATTACCTCTCGGAAAACAAAAACACAAATTAGTGACACTGCACTGGGCTGTAATCCTGTCTCATGAGATCAAAGTTATTAAATCTTGGTGATAGACCAAATCACAATTTAACATTCCAGCCTCTTCCAAATTTCCAAGAAAATGAACACTGAAATTACCAGGTCCCACCTTTGAATGTTATTATACTTCAAGTGCTCATTCAAATACTTCTTAAACATTGTGAAGTTACCCACTTCTACAAGCCACTGCCACCCCCAAATGCAAACAAACAGTTCCAGACCCCGACAATCCCCTGGATGAAAAATGTTTCCTCACATCTCTCCAAAACTCTTGCCTTTCACCTTCAAACTATGCCCTCTTGTCATTGAAAAGGAAATATCACTTTTGGTGTTGGACAAGTTGGTGTTTGAGGTGGAGAGTGTAACAGCAATGGAAGAACATTATTCGAAAGCTTAGAATGGGCATGGAGCATGTTTACATAAAAAGAAATCACTTTATTATCCACCCTGTCCATGATCCCACAATCCTAAACACCTTACCCAAATCATCCTGCCAACCTGCTCTGCCCCCGCAAAAAAACTTGAGCTTAATCAGCCTGTCCTCATAACAAGATGCTTCATTCCAGACAACATCCTCATGAATCCCCGCTGCAATCTCTCCAGTGCAATCACATCCTTCCTGTAGTGTGGCGACCAGCACTGTACACAGTACACCACCCTAATCAAAACCATGTATACTTGATGTAAGAGATTCATACCAAAAATGGGAAGACAGTCTGATAAACTGGTTTAGATAAAGTGATGGATGGAGTGGCGTCCAAATTAAACAATCAATAAAATAGGAGTCAGCATACATAATTCTAAGGCCCAAATGAACTACAAGGGTAGACTGAAAATGTGTTGCTGGAAAAGCACAGCAGGTCAGGCAGCATCCAAAGGAGCAGGAGAATCGACGTTTCGGGCATAAGCCCTTCTTCAGGAATGAGGAAAGTGTGTCCAGCAGGCGAAGATAAAAAGTAGGAAGGAGGGACTTGGGGGAGGGGCGTTGGAAATGCGATAGGTGGAAGGAGGTCAAGGTGAGGGTGATAGGCCAGAGTGGGGTGGGGGCGGAGAGGTCAGGAAGAAGATTGCAGATTAGGAAGGCGGTGCTGAGTTCGAGGGATTTGACTGAGACAAGGTGGGGAGAGGGGAAATGAGGAAATGGGAGAAATCTGAGTTCATCCCTTGTGGCTGTGCTCCTCCTCCAACCGTCGTGTTGCTATGGTCTGGCGATGGAGGAGTCCGGCGCCTCATCTTCCGCCTAGGAACCCTCCAATCTATGATTCTACCATCTTTCAGGGAATGTTACATGACATGGTTTGGAAGAACTGTGTGTGGTTCTTTCTGACAATTAACTTCCATTGTGGCTCAAGATCTCTGAAATCCCACTACATCTAAGTTAAATTGGCTAGATTATGGCAGATTGAAAGGCAATGTATTGATTATAAATTATGGCATTAATTGTGTTTATTTTGCTGACAAGGTTTCTTTGAATTGAATTCTTACTGGACAATAGCAAAGCGGATGTACTGGGGGGCAGCAAGAAAAAGAACCTGCTCCGAGCTATGACAGCCATGTTACTAATCAGGTTCTGAGGATTATAATTCTAAATAAGGAAATTTATCAGAGTTAAAAAAAAATCTCCTCGGCAGGATGTTGGTGCATTGATTACTACTGAAGCAGGAGCTTTGGGAAACACTATTTCAGCAGTCTAAAAGTGGCCACAAGTAGTTCTCTGGCTTTCCCTGAGCTTTAAGAACAGAATTCCAGGAGCAAATACATACTGGAAATTCATTTGGCAAGAGTTAACCTGGTTGTCAAGGATAACTGAATGTTGCCCCAAATATCCGTTTTGGGAACTTCATTCATAAGTAGTCCCACCAGCTGAAATAAAATGTGCTGCACCAAGATCTATTCAATTGTTTGACCTTTTTTATATCATAATTTGATCATATAGCTTCCCAAGTGACTCTACATCAGTCACTGTAATGATCCATCGCGCTCTCAGATTCTGCCAGACTTTATATATCACTTACCATTACTGATCTCTGGAAGATCAAATTTAGTGAAATCCCACCACTGGAGGCGATAAGTGATATTGGCAATATTACTGGCCACTGCAGACTGCCCGTCACCTATCACAGCACCTGCAATTAAAGATTGAGAAACTTAGTAAAGGATACCTTTTAGCTGTTATCATTTGACAAGCTTTTTCCAACCATTACCTTTTCACCAAGTTCTGAACATATAATCTATATGGAGTCATGAATAGGACATGGAAGGGACATGCCAAACAGATTGAATTTTGACAGACATTTCATAACTCTAAAAGCATTTAAAGGAATCAGAAAGAGATCAAACTGTAGACTTGGATATCAGTAATCAAATTTTGCACAATTATAGATGACTTTCTTTCAACAACAAACATTTTTACATTGCTCTCGGTGGCTGGAGTGTGGCCCGTTTATTCATTCTTACAGGTAAAGGACATCACCAGCAAATGGAGGAAGATTTTTACTGTCAGAACAGCTTAAGTTGGGAGATATATTTACACAAATCAATTTGATTTTTTGTCAGGACATAGCTACAGAAGTAGATTAATTAACTTCTTCTGATGGTCAACAAGATCATGGATGATTTGAAAACCAATTTTATACACTTGCTTTTGCTTCATCTCTTAATACCTTAAATATTTACACTCTCATTTTAAAATTCACAGATCTTTGTGAATTCAATTGCCCTTTGTGCAGCAAGTACCAAAGCTTTGCTACCTTTTGCATGAAAACATTCTTCAAAATTTCACTCCTGAAAGACCAACTACTGGTAATACTTTTTCCCAACTCACCTTATCTATTTTCGTAATATATTTTGTAACCAAAATCTCCATTGCCTAACCATTGGCAACCATTGGCCCACGCCTGAAGCTCTGGAATTTCCTCCCAAAACCTTTCCACTCTCTTTTAGTTCACTCCTTAAAAAATCTGTCACTGTCTTAGTATCACCACGGGGCTCAGAGTCAAATTTTGCTTTAGGGTGTTTTACTACATTGAAGGAGGTACTGTCACTACATAAATGAAAGGTATTGTTGCTGGTTTCTGGAAACCCTTTGAATTCAATAAGTGCAACAATCACAAGGTACCAGCTTAAAAAGCATCTGTTACCCCAATTTCTCCCCATTTCATGCCCACAAAATAACTGACACAATCAGTGTTGATATAGTTGAATACAAAATTAGTTATCAGCCTCAGGCAAAAGTAGCAACACCAAGCTAAGAGAAAAAAAGCTTGTAGATTCACACACCACTTCAGACACTCAAGCATACAGACATAATTGATGCTTCAGTGTGGATGCGCTAAACTGATTGAAGTGTTGTGTTTTGAATGAGGGGTTGAATCATCTACATCTCAGACAGAATCAAAGAAATAGCACGGTACTTTTTAAAGAAAATTTCCGAGCTGACCAACAATAATTTATCAACTAACAGAGAGGAAATAAAATATTGTGATTTACCCCATTACTCTTTCTGCTTTCTTGCTGCACATAAATTTCCAAAATAGTCCTACTTTAAAATATGTCCATTCACTGTGAAACACTTTGGAAAGTACTGAGTTCATGCAAGATGCTTTATAAACACAAACCCTTGACTGGTTTCTAAAACAATTGTATATGCAATGGCTGAGGATGGGCAGAAATCCAACATTCTTACAATTTTTGTTTACAATTCATTAAGTTATGAATCAGGGCCAAATTCTAGATAAATTAAAGCTCCAAATTGCTTCATTAAATAGGGTATTAAAACTTCCTTCTACGATAAATTGTACTGAACTCAGCATTTTGCTATGTAAAGCATAAAACGCTTTCAAACTATTTGCAGCATCTGTATTTCCAAAACAAGTTGCCATTAATATGCTTTTAAAATCATTAGCATCATTTGCAAGATCAGCAACTGAAAATAGCAATGGATTTAAATATAATTTTGTTAAATAATTGAATATAAATGGGAGTTCAAGCAGAAACATTTATATAGGCTCAATGTAACAGCAAAAAATATAAATACTGCACATCAACTTAATAAAGTTTACAGGCAGTGGCATTTAATGACTTGTAGGTAGAAATCTTGATTTTTGAAGCCAGAGCTTAGCACAATTTAGTGCAAATAATTGAACTGGTACAAAAGGTCAGAAAATTTAAGATGATACTGCAAAAATATTCCACAGACTGTTATTTACTTTTGACTCTTAAGTTACAGGTTATTCTGCTGTAATGCGTGTTTCGTCAGCTCGAATTGGTTATAACTCAATTGACAAATTGCGGGCATTGTTTGTATAACATGAACTTTCTACTGAATGGATACAGTGATTTTCTATTAGAAATCTTCTATAGTGGTTTTAAATAGCGCGATTTCAGGTAGCGTGGGGTCACAGAGGAACACAACTGTCATATTATAGCAGAACGACCTGCAGTTTCAACCAGGCTCTGTCTACTAAACTGGTCTCACGCAGAAGTTGATATTACACAGATCCAGGAAGGCTCTTCAGATTGCACTCACTGTCTTAATCAGAAATCACACGACACAAAGTTATAGTCCAACAGGTTTATTTGAAATCACAAGCTTTCAGAGTGCTGTCTTTTGTCAGGTGAAGTCCTCATTGTCTTAAGTACACAGTTACTTGTAAATAGGCTTTAAAAGATTTTTCATTTAAAACATCTATTTCGAAATAACTGATTCAAGTACACCAATTAAGTGCTTCCATAAAGTTCTATTTAAAATATTGTCTGCAGTGATTTTAAATCCTCACAGAGAAGGCTCAAGCAATCAACGCGAAGGATTGTTTTTTGGTGATAAATCATTTACACCTGCATTAACAAAGCTGCATCAGGTTGCCAGTCCTAAATACATCAAAAAATACTTTCAAATGAAAAGAGAAAAAGAAGGAACAATGACATCCTGTTATACTGCCTGTCAACAAAGTCAAAATAAGATTAGATCAGATTCCCTACAGTGCGGAAATAGGCCCTTCGGCCCAACCAGTCCACACCAACCCTCCAAAGAGTAACCCACCCATACCCATTTCCCTCTAACTAAGGCACCTAACACTATGGGCAATTTAGCATGGCCAATTCACCTGACCTGCACATCTTTGGACTGTGGGAGGAAACCGGAGCACCCGGAGGAAACCCACGCAGACACGGGGAGAATGTGCAAACTCCACACAGACAGTCACCAGAGGCTGAAATCAAACCTGGGACCCTGGCGCTGTGAGGCAGCAGTGTTAACCACTGAGCCACCATGCCGCCCCCATTGTTACCCCTAGAATTCTTCCAGTGGGCAAAAATTGGAACACCAAATGTTGATGGAGCTCAATTTAATACAATCCAAATATTGGGTCAACCAGTGCCCTGGCCAATGACTATCCTCCAATTATCACCAAATGAACAGATTATCATGTACATCAGCTGGTCATGAGAGGTGCTATAGTAATGCAAGCCTTTTTTAAGTCAAGGCATTTCTTGTAACAGTTTCTCTTTCTATCTGCGGTATTTACCTTAAATGTTCTTAATTCCAATCAAGTGTCCAGTTTCTAATCAACTTTAGGCCCAAGATCCACTTCCACATATATGGTAGCCAGCCTCATTACTTTGCTGCAATTAGGTATACAGTAAGTGTAACAGTAATGCCAGTCCACACAATTTATCCTTAGAATGGCCCAGATAGGTGAAAACACATAGGTATGCAGGCTTTGCAATTTAAGCAGTACATGCAAACAATGTTTCTTCATTGATATTGATGAGAAAAACCAGATATGTTGGAAAAGGAAATACTGAAGTTAGACCTTTCTTAAGCAGTCCAGGGCTTATAAAATTGAGCATTCTCGATTTTTAGCATTTTGTATTTTAACATTAAACAAAAAATTAATTATAAATGCCATTTTATTTTAACAGGGCAATCTGATACAATTACTTATTTAAACATTACAACAGTTCCTCTCCTGCATCTAATCTAGTGAACAAAGACATTCTATCTGCTTCCAGAAGCAATTCAGAGGCATGGTATATAGTCAAACGCTAAACCTATAAAACAAAGAAACTGCAGAGGCTGAAGATCTTAACCAAAAACAGAAATGGCCAGAGAAACTCAGCAGGTCTGGCAGCATCTCTGGGAAGAAAGCAGAGTTAATGTTTCAAATCCAATGAATGTTCGGTACTGCTGACCTGCTGAGTTTCTCCAGAAATGTCGGTTTTTGTTTCTAAACCCACCCTCTTGTTTACAGAATTACCTGATTGCATTGGCTGCCTTTCTTCCACCCTTCCCATCATTTCAATTTGGCTCATTCCTCTACTAGTGTTTGTACTAATAGCTTCCTTCCACCCTCAGCTTCTGTGCTCTTTCCTGTTTCTTATCTTTTGCTTCTTCCCTTCAATTGCCATCTATTTACCTTTATTCACTCAGATCCCTTCCATCTACCATCCTGCTACACCCCAAGACCAAATCGCTGGTACGCTGACCCACATTGCATTCTTTACTCAACTGTGCCCTGTGGCTTCTGTACAGGGAAAAGGAGTTCCTGCTCACAGTATACACAAATCCTTAACTCTGACACTGAAATAGAATGTCGAGAGGAGATATAGGCTGGTTTGGGCCATGGGCAACTAGACTCAGGAAGATGAGACGTCCAAGATATTACAGGTCCAACATCTTCAGCAGCAAATGGTGATAAATAGTCCCAAGAGTTTACACCTGGCTACATATCTTCTGGTATGGTGTACACAAGCCAGGTCGGGATTTTGATTCAGACTGGCAATACTAAAGCTATACATTTTGGTTTCCATGGAAACTGCAGTCTTAATCTAATTACATGTTTTGCCTTGGTTGACTGCCCAGGCAAAGTACTAATCTATTCAAATCCTCTTCTCACTCTTGCTTGGTAAAATGTTTTGGAACACTTTGCTTTGCTAAAGGCACTAATTAACCACAAATTACTGCTGCAGCACGTTGCAGAATCGATGGAGGGAATTAACAAGCATTCAACCCAATGAAAGTTTTCAGCTCAACTCAGTGGAAATAGCAGGAATTCTTGAAGGCAATTAACTTCTTATAAACATAGAAACAAACCTCTGCAGATGTTGGAAATCCAAAGCAGGGACAGAAAATACTGTAAATGCTCAGCAGATCAGGAAGCATCTGGACAGAATAAATCAGGGTGAATGACTTGGATCTCCAAAGGATTGACAAGCATTAGATTGGTGCTATGCTGCTCCACCTTCCTTGCATGATGTTACCAGCCTGGCTTCTCCAGACAGAGTGCAATATTGCTCAGGACAGTCGATCATACTTCTGTAGAGCATGACGGGGGGGGTGGGGGGGGGGGGGGCATGGAGTCAAGACACACCCCTTTTTACAGCACTAGCCGCCATATGATAAGTTTAAAGGTCTAGTCTGAGAATTAGTGAACAGACAATCATTAGTGAATGGATGAATAGATGATTGATAGCAAACGGATGAATGGGCAAATTTTAGTGAACGAATGGATGATGTCAGTCAATATGAGTAGAGGAATGAGTGAATGCATAAATGGTGAGTAATTGGTGGCCCACATAAGATTCAAAACTTTCATATCTAAGTACAGATAAATCAACAGCAGTATAATCAAGAGACTAAGATAATACCACCAATACAGCCATACAATTAAAATCAACTAGCATTAAATATTATGAATACTGGCATGCTCATGGAGAACAGAATAAAGTCATAACTAAAGCATTTCATTTCGTGATAAACTTGTCTGGAGCAGGAGAATTGTATCAGACCTCAGGTTAAAATCATAATGTCAATATCTTTCATTAATCTCATGAAGAGTGGGAGTGGGACATAAAATTAGAATGAGAAAAGAAACAAATAAGCCTGTTCCTAATGGGCAAAATTTCAAATTAAACTTTCTTCACCTTGTTTAAAAAATAAAAGTTGATTTGGACACATTTTGCAACTTGAGAAAAGATCAGTCCACACTTCCCATGTTATATACGGTTTCTTTATTTCTTCCTTATTTTCTGGCATATTTTCTTAATATTTTGCAAACATTGCTCTTGAAACAACCAACTTAAAAATTCACTTTTCCTTTTAGACGTTTAGACTCCAAACAGTTTTTCCAGTTTACAAGTTCAAAGATGGGACACATGAAGCAAAAAACCAATTTATATCTCAGTTAACTTGCAAGATGTTTCGCTTTCAATTTGGAAAACTTCAACGCTTAAGTGGAACCAGACTTGTTTATTTTTTCCTTCTTGACATATTAAAAATATTAGCAATGAAATGAACTCATCAACTGGCCACAAGCTACAAGCTGCTGCGATAGGAAAACAAGGAAACTTTAAAATTTTTCAAAATTGCTTCCTTTGATGATTGCAATGACTATTACAAGTGGGTAAATGGAATTGCAATATAAAAAGTGATTTAAGAGAAGATTAAATCTAGCTCTGCTCCTGCAGTTATCCCCATCTTTGAAAAAACTTTTGATTTCCCTGGTTGCTCAAAAAAGGCTGGTATTTAGTCACCTCTCCAATGGTTATTATTTTCACATAAAAATAACATAATTACAAATTGTCATTGGTAGGCCTTTTTCTTGTCCTATTCCTCAAAATTATGTTTGAGTTTGCTGAAGAAAGACCATTTTCACAACCAATCGGCCTCCCCTCTCACAGTACAAATGTTGTCTTCCCTTTACATTGCTATTTCTTGTGAATTGTCCTGACGAGTGCAAGATGACAAAATGTGTTTATCTGACAATATTCAAGTTCTGTACCATCAAATTACTAAAAATTACCTTCATAATCAACCATTCAAGCAAAATAAATATGGCAGTTGGATGTGGGGAATATTTTTTCTAGCTCTAACAAGGTACATGTATTTATGCCATTTCCAAAAGGGCTTCGCAACTAATGGTGTGCAGTGGATGTTTTAATACAGGTAAAATGCAGTGGTTAATTTGCATATTGCAAAGTGCCACAGAAAACAATGAGATACATCATTAGACAACCCCTTCTAGTCACCTTAGCTGAGGGATAAACATTTATTAGTAAAGTACAAAATTTCTATTATTCTTCAAAGATGCACCATATGCTCTAATGTGGAAAGCCAAGTGAAGAAGCTTACAATGGAAACAAATCTTTACATATTGTTTGGTAAGCTTTCATTTATAGAGATGCACATGACAAGTATATACATCTTAATTGATCTTCATGGATTCAGTACTAATATTTACATCTAACTTCATCCTCAATTTCAGGCTGTTCTTATTCGTATTTTTAATCAATTTATTTGAATACATTACGATGTACCCTTTGGGGTAGGTCGGTCTTGAATTAGGACCTGCTGACCCAGGGGTAGAAACACTAGCATTGCGCCACAAGAATGCTCTACCTGTTTGGTTTTTTTATTTAACCTATTTTTCTCTAAACAACCTGTTCAGAGATGTTATGATACACCTCAAGGTGCAGGTGGGACTTGAACACAGGCCTCCTGATCCAGGGGTAGGGAGCCTGTGCCACCCCTGTGCCACAAAATCCCTCTCCCTGTTTGTATTTATTGGTAGACGAGTGATTGACTAGTGAATTCTCAGCACATGTAGACAATTAAACACAACTAACATGCAATTGACATTCAATTCTCTGTTTATTTAAAGATTACTGCTTGTATGCACAATAAAAATGTCAAAATAAATCAAATTAGAGAACTTCATATTCTCCAAAAAAGATTACATTGTGAAACAATGCTCCCCCAGGATCCTGAATAAATTATTTACATTTCTTTTTGTTATCAGACAGGCATCTATCATTTAATCTGAGAGATTTCCTTTGCCTCATCTCACTCTCACATTTTGTGGTAATCATGATACCCCACAACTGTGAAAATATTCCATATAACATTCAATACCTTTAGGGTGTCCAATAATACAGCACTTCAGTTAAAAGATTTGACCAATAAAATTCCATATGCAGGCAATGGAGAGTGGCATTATCGCTGGACTGTAAATCGAGAGTCCCAGATAATGTTCTGAGGAACTGGTTTCAAATCCTACCATGGTAGATGGTGGAATTTGAATTCAATAAAAATCTGGAATCGAGAGTCTAATGATGACCACTGTTGACTGTCAGAAAAACCCATCCTTCCTTTAGGAAACTGTTTTATCATTTGATATATGCACATTCATTGCGTTTATTTGTTCAGCAATGGTTCAGGAACCTGCAAAGCTTAACGAGCACTTCTTTCAACACTTAGGATGCCAACACGAGGAAGTGTGGTGAAGGTGGCTTGGCCCTGAATGACTGGATTGATGGGAATTTATTGCAAATTCTCAACCAAGACAGTGGGTTTGGACTTGGTTACTCGTTTCAGTGGACAGACTGGGGAAGCTGGGCTTGATATCCATACAGCAGAGGAGGTTTGTAGGAAATCTGATCGAGATGTGCAGATGCCTTTGATGGGTAAATGGCCAGAAATCGTTCCAGTTACAGGAGCACTGATTAATAGCAAAATCAGATTTGCATAACTAAAATAATCAGAAGAGAGATGAGAAAACATTTATTTACTCAGCAACTTGTTGTGACCTAAAGCACACCGCTTGAAGCAGATTTAACACCTTTCAAAAAAAAACTAGATAAAGATGTGAAAATAAACAAACAGACTTACTGGGAAATAATAGGGGGTGAGAGTTAATTGGATAGCTCTACAATTCAGCAGACACAGCCTCAATATGCTGAACAGCCTTCTTTATGCCATCTAATTCTCTGATTTATGCACATTAAGATTTTACAGTAGGCATAAACTCAACATATATAGTTGTAATCAGGCCAGCACCACATGCTCTACCTACATGGTCTAAATTCTTTTTCAGTTTGAATATCTCAACTAAAAATCCTCTGAACATTCTGTACTCTAATGAGAACAGACCTAGCTTCTTCAATCTATCAAAATAGCACAAGCCCCTTATCCCTAGAAACATTCTTGTCAATCTATTCTGTACTCTCTGTAAAGCCTACAAATCCTTTTTAAAGTATGGTCCCCAATACTCCTGTGCAGTCACTGTTTTAACAGAGTATTGAGCTTACAAAAAACACATTGCAATTTCTAAATTGTCCAGTTTATCTGATTATGTAAAAACTAAAAGTTAAAGTTATTCTTAGGCACACTTTTTTTCCCTCTGCGCTAAGTAGTGGTGACAGCTTGCAGACAAAGGATGGAACAGGTATGACAGCTCCCTCTTCTGAGATAGTCGTCACTTTCTTCTTAACCCATGGAAGTACATAATTAGGAATAAAGTTTAAATGAATAAACTAATGCTCTCTGGAGAATTCTAATTTGACACAAGGCAAAACATGCATAGAGGGGGAAAAAAATAATGATTATTTGTATAGGCACAGAGGCATCCAGGATAAAATGCTGCTACTCACACAAATGCCTTTACATTTGAAGTTAATGTCATTTTGTATTACTTTCATTTACAGTCTTCAGACAGAAAGACTTCTTGTTTTCTAAGAGGATTCTTAATATGAAGGTGATTTACTTCTCCTTAAATACTGAAAATACTCCTGGACAACTTTCAGAAAGAGCTTTAAAACAAACTGATTTGCTTCAGTAGTGAGCTGAGTCACCACGTATGATGGGTACTGTCCGCCTTCTCATTGTCCAAATGAACATCCAACAAACTATTGTGTTGATCTTTGCCTGATCCTGCCACATATTCTGAAAACAGTTTGAGTTCACCGCAAAGTAGTGATGAAGCAAAATGTATTTTGGCTAAGGCTTAATATGCGTGCTTGCATGGATTTCAACTTCTGCTGAAAATAAAATACAGAAAGACTGAGCTACCCACCAGCAAAATCCTATTTAAATTAATTGAGTAAGCACATGGTCTTACAGTGTTAAAAGAATAGTCACCATCTGCAGATATAAAATAACTTTTGCATATTGCTACACAATGCATTCACCTTGCACCAAGGTTCTATCAAACTCAGATTTTATAATAAAAGTTGAAAACTTTCTTACAACTGTCATAGACATACTCCATTTGAAGATGACAATGTACAGTTCAAAAAAAAAATTAATGTTCCATCCAAAAGGTACCAAGTTATGGAAAATAGGTGCATTCATGGTCTTCTAAATTGATCCCCTCACAATAAAATAGCCAGACAAATCTCATTGCCAACAGTTTCACTGCGGTATCATCATTTTCAGGAAAAGGTCAAACTTTGAACCATTTCTTCCTCAAACCATTAAGGCTCAACTACAGGCACGGCTTCCACATGGTTTGCTGATACAAAGGAGCAATGGGAAGAGCGAAAAGAAAGATGGCAATTCATCTAGTTTTGTAAAGTTTTATTTAAGTTAGATAAGCCAGAAAATCACACCACTCTTCTTCCTCAGCCCCATACTCTTCCTACCAAAAAAAATGCTCCAATTTAGTTTGCCATGTGGACGAGGCTTATTTAGTTTGGGGAGGGATGTAACTGAATACATCAATTGTGACAAGTGTCTTTGCGCTAACAAAGAAATGATTACATTCTTTCAAAAAGTGATCTGATTAACAGCATGAGAATACTGTCGCTGCAAATGCCTGGCACTTTCAAAGATCCATTGATGATATGACAATGGAAAGAAAATGAAATGAGTAGGGGGTTCTCTCTCACCGAGGTAATTGAAATAGGCCTAGCTGTTGCTACACTATAATCTAATTAAAATGATAATTCTGAAATAATATCCATATCTCTTGTAGTAGACTGACATAATCTAACTTGCCATGCTTAGAGCATGTGTCAGCAAAAAAATGAAAGCCTAAAAGTCAAGTTGTACATGGAAGATAGGATGGGGGAAAATGCGATTTAACAATATAATTGCTTCAAATTTTGAATCCCATCCCATTTCTCCCTCATTGCATTCTTTCAGTTTCCTGTTGTTCAGGTTAATTTTCCATCCCTCCTGTGTAAGGATGAAGACAAGAATGCAGCTGATGTGGATTTTAAGAACGAGTTTAATAAAGTCTCACATAAAAGGCTGGTTAATAGAATTGTCACTCTTGCAACAGTGAGTTATTGTAAGTGGTTATTTTTCTGACTGTGGTGTTCCGCAAAGCATTAATGCATTTAAAAAAATAAACAACTTGGATATTGAAAAGAATACCAAAATCACAGATACGACACATGACAAAATAAATTGCAACAGGATATTGTGATGAAGGCTCATAATATATTCGGAGTATTTATAAATTGTGAAGCGAAAAATGAAGTGAGGTTTCAAGCTTGATTTATGTTTCTACATTGAGTGTGTTAAGAATGAGAAAGAATAGTTTTTCAGTTTTATTTTTGATTTGTTCAGACAGTGGTGATGTTAAGTCTGGAACTATGTTTTGTTTACATGTATTTAACTACAGCCTTTAAATCCTTGAAGTGAACAGTTCAGTTCATTAATAAAAATGAAGAGAAAATAAAAAAAAATTGCAGTTGCCAAGCAAGAATCCAGTAACACAAAGTCAGAACAATGCAGAAGAAGTCAGACATATTATGGATTCAGAGTGAAGACTTCCCAAAAAACAGAGACTCCAAAATGGTTAGTGAAGGACTGGGGAAGAAAACTCCACAAGTAGCAGACTGTTGAGATGTCAGAGAGAAAAACATGCCACAAGGCTGTGGAGGCAACAGTTTAAGGAAGACATGTTAAGCAATTTGCGAGCTGTGTTAGCAGCTTGTTAAGTAGCTCAGGAAGAGACATTAACTAAGAAAATGACATCTGATTAATGCAGAAATTTGCCAAAAAGAAACTGATTACAGCTAATGTCAGCTGAACTGGAGCTTTGGCATGGACCATGGGTTGATCCTTGACTGAAGTTAGGGAATCTGCTGGGGTAAAAGGATTGAATTTTTCTTTCTGATATTTCCATTGAGTGAATTTCAAGTCATTATTATATAGTGTAAAACAAACATTAATTACACAAATGAAAAATATGAAGTTTCCTTTTGCTAAAAGCACGCTGACAACTTCTTGCTAATGTATTTAGTAATTTGACTTCACAATAAACAAAAATAAAAATAAAACTTATGGTCTATCAAGTCAGGCCTCGCACTGGAATCTGACTTTTTTTTTAGATTAGATTACTTACAGTGTGGAAACAGGGGCTTCGGCCCAACAAGTTCACACCGCCCCGCCGAAGCGCAATCCACCCATACCCCTACATTTACCCCTTACCTAACACTACGGGCAATTTAGCATGGCCAATTCACCTATCCTGCACATCTTTGGATTGTGGGAGGAAACCGGAGCACCCGGAGGAAACCCACGCAGACACGGGGAGAACGTGCAAACTCCACACAGTCAGTCGCCTGAGGCGGGAATTGAACACGGGTCTCTGGCGCTGTGAGGCAGCAATGCTAACCACTGTGCCACCGTGCCGCCCAACTTGTCTAGTAATACCATGAGTTGGGACCATAACAACATTGATAGGTTAGCAGTTAGGACAGTCAAGGGGCAGATGGAATTTCATGCAAAGAAATAAAAAATGACTTATTTTAGCACAAGGGATTGAGAGGTGCAATACAGACTTAGTAACACAGTTCTAAAAAGTGTGCAGGAACAAAAGGTGTAGTGACTGGAACGAGGTCAGTCAGGTGGATCTCAGAATATGGGTGGCCCAGTTGGGGCTGTTAATCTGGTCCAATCAGGGAGCTCTGACTGACAGATATATAAAAGAGTGTCAGAGATTCTTTTTACTCTCGCAGCTGGATCTGTGCTAACTGCATCAGTATTATATATTATGCACACGTAAACAAAGGGTCACTTGGTGATAGAATATCGGCCTTCAGAGAGTTATTTCAAGAGGGACTTTGCTGTGCATAAGTCTTTGAAGGTTGCATGTTATACTGAGGTGGCAGTTAGCAAAGCAAGTGTCTTGGATTTCATAAATAGCATTTTTCAATATCAAAATAGCGAAGTTATAATGAACCTTTATAAGGTCCAGTTTGGCCAAAACTAAAGTACTGCCTCCAGAGATGGCACAATTGTGAGCCACAATTAGGAAGATGGCAGCAACGTCGGGCGCTTCAACCGGAGCACCTGTGCTTCTCTCTCTCTCTGCAGTCCTAGAGCGGTGCTTTCCTTTAAATCTTCTTTTGTATAACATGACATTTTTTTACTCTATAAGATTTGTGCCTAGGTACTTGTACCTAACATGGCACTACTAAATGCAGCCATTGTAAAACTTTTTCACTGTATTCTGAAGTGACAATAAAGGCTATTCACATCACAATGTATGGTCACCAATTTGAACTAAGAGCGTGGCTTCTCGGGTAGAACATAAACACTGGCACAGGTTGGTTGGTTGGAATGACTCATTTCTGTGTTGTAATCCTGTCGTCTTAGGGTCAGCTGAACATGACGGGAAGATCACAGGGGAAAATTCTGAATAAGTTTTTCCAAAAAGTATGACTCATATTATAGTAATAAAAGCTGAAGGCAGTGTACAACAAAACTAAGTGCAATAATTCTCAAAAGTTCAGCGAATCGTTAAAAAAAATAGAATAATTATCATCAGTATAATTTTACCATGGCTGACAGCAACATATTCTACTTCAGGCATTGTATTTCTTTTGCTTTTTTTTTTCACTAGAAATTCATGAACTTGACTAGGTCAATAAAAATGACAGGGCTACAATATTGCAGTAATCAAAAACTGCGATCAGTATCTGAACTGTGCATTAAAATACATATCTAGAATTATTCTTAGTAGCAGCAGGCACATTGCAATACTGAGATTTGATTTCAGTCTCTAATAACTATGGGTTTCATTCAGACCGAAAGGTTCCTGTTAATTTACAACTGTCAAAAGAGAAAGGCTACTCATCGGAGCTTCAAGCCTCTCAATCCCACAATAAATTTACACTAATGATGCCGCAGGCAGTAGTTCACAAATCAGGAATTACGAAATAGATTACAATTTCTAACCACTTCAAGAGACAGCTGCCCATTCTTTATTTATGCATTGAGTTTTAAAATTGTGTTGAAAAGTTACTCTACTTGTTGAAGTCAGACTGATATCGATATAATGAGGTGACTGAATTTAAATCCCACTGTGGCACACAAAGAGCTCTGGTTACAGGATGCAACCTAAGTATTAATACTACCCTCTGTATGAAACATAGAGTTGAATAAATTATTAAAACTGATTAAGGATATAAATTTGAATTTAATTACATCTAACATTTGTAAAGGACTGCTCAATCCTTTCCAAAACAACTCAGCGCCAAAGTTTAATGTTACAAGAAAAAAAATTACCAAAGACACCTTCATTAACTGGCATTTTCTATTTTTGGGAGGAAGAGGGTGAAGAGAAAGATAAGATTGGGATTAGCTTGGTGAAGATGTCTGTCACTGCATCTCAAATCCTAAACCAATTTTGTAGATCTGATTAATCATGCGAAATGACAATAGTTTGCAAACTTCATTGCACATTTATAGAAATTCACTGCTTCACGGAGGCAGACTAATGACCACTGCTTCCTTCCACTATTATTGAAATTGTTAAATGTTGACCAGGAATCACCTCCAACTCACTGCCTTCCATCGCCATTCACAGATTAAGTGTATTTGGATGCAACACTTGGACAAAGCTTAAAGTGATAAGCATGGCTTAGATAAAGAATGACAATCATTATATGATATAGAATCATTAAATGATATGGAACCATTGTTTCTTTGAACATCAGTGCCAATTCGACTTGAACAGTATATTTCTGTCAGCTCTTCAGTTCAGCTAACCTGCAAAGTTAGGCACTTGAGGTCAACCTAAGAATCGCTGTTCACATACAGACATAACATCCTGAAGATCCATGATAGTTTCATCTATAAATATTACAGATCATGTCTGATCTGTCAACCCTCAACTACACCTTCCTGTTTGTTTTGCATAACTATTTATTCCCTTACTGATTACAAATCTGTCAATCTCAGTCTTGAATATGCTTAACAACCCAACATCTACAGCCCTCTGCGGTAAAGAATTCCACAAATCCATAATAATCTGATAAAGGAAATTCCATCTCATCTCTATACGAACTGGACAATCCCTTACTCTGGTTTATGCTGTCTGGTTCCAGACTTTCCCAAAAGAGAAAATAATCTCTTGCATATATTCTGTCAAATCTACCAAGAATCTTGTCTGTTTCAATAAGGTCATCTCTTGTTCTAAGTGAGCACCAGGGTAAACCCATAAGCAAATCCCTCCATACCCAGGATCAGCTTAGTGAACCTTCTCAGAACTGCCTATAATACCAGTATATCTTTCCTTAGATAAGGGCCCTGAAACTGTTCACAGTATTCTAAGATCTTTATTTTCTCCCCCCTTGTATTTTTTTTTGTTTTTTTGATGTTTTTCTTTTAAACATTCTCAATCTCTGGCTTACCATCTTGTAAGTTTATTTTAATTTGATTCTATCCTCAACTTCCCAGGTTAATCATGTTTGGCTTATCCTCTTCCAGAATCCTCATTCTCACTGGGTTATAGTATAGAAACTAGGAATGGGAGTAAGCCATTTGGCCTTTTGAGACCGATCTACCATTCAAGGTGATAATGGCTAATCCTGTATCTCAAAGCCACAATCCCACATTGTCTACATATTCCTTGATGCCCTGAATATCTAAAATTTATTAAACTCTTTCTTGAATATGCTCGGTGACCTGGTCACCACAGCCTTCCATTGTGGCAAATTCCACAGGGTGATCACTGTCTGAGTGAAGAAATGTTCCTCCATCATGGTCCTAAATAGTCTACCCAGTATCATAAAACCGTGATCCTTGATTCTAGTCTGCCAAAGCAGAGAAAATATCCTGCCTGCATCTAGTCTCTTGGACCACGTTTGAATCTTATACCTTTCAATCAGATCTTCTCTCATCCTTCTAAACTCAAGGGGCCCAATCAAACCAATCGCTCCTCATCTGTCAGAACTGCCATTCCCAGTATCAGCCAAGTGAACCTTTGCTGCACACTCTCTATGGCAAATGTATCTTGTAGGGAGACCAAAACTGCACATAATACTCCAGGTGCAGTCTTACTAAGGTACTGTACAACTGAAGGCATCCCTTCTTCTAAACTCAAATCATCTTGCAATGAAGCATATGCTTTGCCGCCCTAACTGTTTAATTTCATTGATTGGTATACAAAGACATCCAGATCCCCTTGGGCATTCACATTTCCTGAAACATCACAGTTTAAAAATAATACTCTGTACTTCAGTTTTTCCACACCAAGTTGCGTAATTTCACATTTATTCACATTAAATTGAGTCTTCCAGGTGTTTACCCACACACTATCTGTATCATCCTGAAATCTCCTTGCATCTTCATCACAATCCCACTAGTTTGTGCCCATAAACTATTCTCTTAAAAGACTGCCATTGTTGCTCCATCGTCTCTGCTGCTAAACTCCTTTCCCCGCCTGCCTCAGCTCTAACTCTGTTTGAATTCCTTTGTAAATACCCTTATTTGAGACATATGTTAAACCTACCTCATTATTCATTACCAGATCCAAAATACCCTGATCCTTAGTTGGATCCATAACATATTGTCCTAGGAAACCATCCTGAATACACATGGAATTCTTCCTTGTGGTTACCTCTGGCAATCTGGCTTCCCAATTTACTTGAAGAGTGAGTCACCCGTGATTAATGTGGTGACTTCTTTTAACATGCACTCATTATCGCATGATTGACCCTGTCTTTCCACAGATGCTTCTTTTGAAACATGTTTAATATTTTTAAAATGTGACCATTTCTATATAAATTGCAAAAAAAAGATGTATATTTTGTTTTACTTTTGCATTAACAAAATAAATTGTTATGCTGTGCTGCTACAGATAACTGGGAAACAGATTGCGACCTTTAAAAAGGTGTAAAGAGAGATAGAGATCAATATATATTTCGGCATGCCTTTAGCCAGAATCATTACATCAACAAGGCCAATGTATTTTGAAGGAAAGTCCACATTTGAGATGTGGGAGGCTTTCAAAGATAGGTTAATGGTTGTGCAGGATAGGCATGCCCCATTGAAGGCAAAGGATAGAAAGGGCAAGATTCGTGAACTGTGGGTGACAGGAGAAATTGTACAACCAGCCAAGAGGAAAAGGGAAGCGTACATAAGGTCTCGGCAGCTAAGAACAGAACGGGCCCTGGAGGAATATCGGGAGAGTAGGACAAGTCTTAAACAAGGAATCAAGCGAGCTAAAAGGGGCCATGAAATAGCTTTAGCAAGTAGAATTAAGGAAAACCCCAAAGCATTTTATTCTTATATAAGAAGCAAGCGGGTAACTAGAGAAAGGATTGGTTCACTAAAAGATAATGAAAGAAAGCTGTGTGCCGAACCTGAGAGAATGGGTGAGATTCTGAATGAGTACTTTGCATCAGTGTTCACTGAGTTGAGAAACATGATGAATGTTGAGATTAGAGATAGAAGTTTGATTAGTCTGGATCACGTTAGCATAAGTAGGGAAGATGTATTAGGTATGCTAGAGGTTATAAAGGTGGACAAATCCCCAGGACCGGATGGGATCTATCCCAGGTTGCTGAAGGAGGCGAGAGAAGAAATTGCTGAGGCCCTGACAGATATCTTTGTGGCATCCTTAAATACAGGTGAGGTGCCAGAGGACTGGAAGGTTGCTCGTGTTGTCCCCATGTACAAGAACGGTAGTAGGGATATTCCGGGTAACTATAGACCAGTGAGCCTGAAGTCGGTGGTGGGGAAGTTGCTGGAGAGGGTACTGAGAGATAGGGTCTATTTATATTTAGAAAAGAATTAGCTTATCAGTTATAGGCAACATGGTTTTGTGCGGGGGAGATCGTGCCTTACCAACTTAATAGAGTTCTTCAAGGAAGTGACCAAGTTGTTAGATGAAGGAAGGGCTGCTGATGTCATATACATGGACTTTAGTAAGGCATTTGATAAGGTTCCCCTTTGATGTGTTCTGGTCGCCACATTGTAGACTAATGGAGAAAGTGAAGTCACATGGTGTGCAGGGTGTTCTCGCTCGGTGGATAAAGAACTGGTTGAGCAACAGGAGACAGAGAGTAATAGTTGAAGGGAGTTTCTTGAAATGGAGAAAGGTGACCAGTAGTGTTCCACAGAGGTCAGTCTTGGGGCTACTGTTGTTTGTAATATACATAAATAATCTAGAAGAGGGCACTGTTGGTATGATCAGCAATTTTGCAGATGACACAAAGATTGGTGAAGTAGCAGAAAGCATAAAAGGACTGTCAGAGAATACAGGAGGATAGAGATAGACTGGAGAGTTGGGCGGAAAAGTGGCAGATGGCTTTCAATCCAGACAAATGTGAGGTCATGCACATAGGCAAGTCTAATTCTAGAATGAATTATACAATGAATGGAAGAGCCTTGGGAAAAGTTGATGGGCAGAGAGATCTGAGAGTGCAGGTCCATTGTACCCTGAAGTTTGCTGCACAGGTGAATAGAGTGGTCAAGAAGGCATATAGTATGCTTACCTTCATTGGACGGGGTAATGAGTATAAGAGCTGGCAGATCATGTTAAAATTGTACAAGGCATTGGTTCGGTGCATTTAGAATACTGTGTACAGTTCTGGTCGCCACATTAGGATGTGGATGCTTTAGAGTGGGTGCAGAGAAGGTTTACGAGGATATTGCCTGGTATGGAAGGTGCTAGCTATGAAGACAGGTTGAGTAGGTTAGGTTTATTTTCATTAGAAAAAAGGAGATTGAGGGGGGACCTGATTGAGGTTTACAAAATCATGAAGGGTATAGACAGGGTGGATAGAGACAAGCTTTTTCCCAGGGTGAAGGATTCAATAACGAGAGGTCATGCTTTCAAGGTGAGAGGTGGAAAGTTTAAGGGGGATACACGCGGCAAGTACTTCACACAGAGGATGGTGGACGCCTGGAACCCGTTGCCAGCAGAGGTGGTAGAGGCAGGCACGGTAGATTCATTTAAGATGCGTCTGGACAGATGCACGAGTAGGTGGGGAGCAGAGGGATACAAATGCTTAGGAATTGACTGATAGGTTTAGACAGTACATTTGGATCGGCTCAGGCTTGGAGGGCCGAAAGGCCTGTTCCTGGGATGTAAATTTTCTTTGTTCTTTGTCCTTTGTATTGGCCTTCATATTGCTTTAGCTGCACTAATCACCTGTTTCGACAAGTTAAATCTGGTATTAGCAAACGAAAACCTGAACAAAACCAGGAACTTGCACATACTTACTCACTGTAATAGGATTTTAACGTGGTAGCTAGAAAAGTCAAGCGGTATTTAGTGATGCAACATGATAAAAAACAAATAACAGAGGAGACAAGGATCTTTCTTACAGTAATTCAGAAGACTTCAACAGGCTCAAGTCAGGGATTCAGGGAATACGGGCAAAGTTACTGCTATTTTTCCCAATGCATTAATGGTGTCGTATAATTCATAATAATACATTGTGAAATATGGCTCAAATGCTGTCATGAATCAAGCCTGGTCTGTGCTGCTAACATTAACTTGATGCCAAATTATTGGCTACTTACATTTATCAAAGGAAGACCTAACATGTAGATGTCCCAAGTGCTTCACATAAACTACCTTAAAATGTAGTTGCATTATATGCAAACACAGCAGCCAATTTGGATGAACAAATTTTCCTATGCAAAATTCAGAGAAAAAGGCAAATTACCTGATCTGGTGACAGTGGTTCGGGAATCAATGTTGGATGGGAGAATTCCTCAGATATCAAGGAAGGTAAAGGTATTGCATCTCATCTGAACAATAATAACTTTGGAAATGAGGCTTGAACTTGAGGACACTGCAACATGTTTGAAAAGCTAAATATCAAGGACAAGTAAGCACGTATTTCACACTGGTGATGCAAGAATATTAAATCAAAATGGCTGCAGAACAGAAAATGCCACTGGGTCCATACTGGCTCTCTACAAAAGCAAATAAACTAGACACTCTGCTTTTTCCCCTTAGCTTGGCAAATGTCCTAAGTTCAAGTAATCATCTACTTCCTTTTAAAAGTCATGGTTGACCATGCACCTGCCACACCATCCAGCTGTGCATTCCAGATCTTTACCAATTGCTGTGTAACAATGTTCCTCCTTATGTCGCCTCTCGCTCTTTGATCATTCATCTTACATCACCATTTAGTCATGCTGCCAGTGAGAAGTCTACCTATCTCCTCTGTTTGGACACACTGCGGGATTTTGAACACCACTATCAATCTCCAAGTTAGGGAAGAGAAGCAAAAGAACAACTCCAGTACTATCCAGGTAACCAGTGTCCCTTATTTCTGGATTAATTGTTGTAATATTTTTTGCACTCTCTCAAAAGGTTTTGCATGCTTCTAGCAAAGTGGCACATTCCAATTGAGACTGAATCAGATCATGACTTCCCTCCTTCTGCACTTTGCGCCTAAGTTAATATCGGGTTCCATGTGCCTTCACATTGAACACCAATTTATGAGTATGCAGATCTGAATAGAAAAATAACAGGTTGAGATTAGGTTAACTCATTTTACTTGTCATCACCACAGTTTCTCTGAACTTGATTTTACCCCATTCATCAAAGTTTGACAGAACAGTTCTGTAGCATGATGCATTACTCCATTCACTGTACTATTCCACAGTGACACAATTTAAAGCAGCTGTAAGAAGCAGCTTTTGCACAGAAAAGTAGATTAGATTAGATTACTTACAGTGTGGAAACAGGCCCTTCGGCCCAACAAGTGCACACCGACCCGCCGAAGCGTAACCCACCCATACCCCTACATTTACCCCTTTTACCTAACACTACGGGCAATTTAGCATGGCCAATTCACCTGACTTGCACATCTTTGTGACTGTGGGAGGAAACCGGAGCCCCCGGAGGAAACCCACGCAGACACGGGGAGAACGTGCAAACTCCACACAGTCAGTCGCCTGAGTCGGGAATTGAACCCGGGTCTCTGGCGCTGCGAGGCAGCAGTGCTAACCACTGTGCCACCGTGCCGCCCATAAGGTGGATGGTTTCAATATTATCAGAGACTCATTCATACAAAACACTATTTGAATAAGGCGTATGTGGCTAAAATGAACCAAACATTTTGATTTTACTTTCTTGGGATTGGAGCCTGATCTTCAAAGCTTGAAAGAGCCACCAAAATTTGCTTCAACTTGAATTGCAATATCTGCCTCAATATGAAACAGTGAAATATTTTATCAACATCACAAGTAATGAAGGAAATCAGCATTTTGAATGCCACTAAATTTTGAGAAAATGCCACCTAAACATTACAAACTGATTTGGGAATCCACAAACCATGAACTGCTGACATTCACTGGGTGAATACTGTTTCTGCAAGTTAACATTAGGAAACCCTTTATAACACACTATCAAAGTTAATCATTTATGACGAACAGTCATTGCTCAGCATTTTGAAGAAATTGTTTGAAGTGTCAACTCTGCGCTGTACAGTGACTCATTCAACACTGATAAAGGGTCACATCTAACTTTCTATGTTTCTTGCAGGCTCTATTTCCACAACGCTTACCTTCCTGTTCTTCTGAGCTCCAACTCAATTAGAACTCTGCTATCTGCATTTTATCCCTCCCTGGGTCCTACCCAGGTTATAGAACGTACTCTTGTTGATATCAACTGCTGCTCATTTTCCAGTTTATTGCTTGAACATTTTCATCCTCTCCTGCTAATTCTTTGCTGACTTAAATACCCATCAGCTCTAATTTTAAAACACATCCTATGTCATCCAATTCCAAACAACTGGTCATTTGTTCACTTTGGAGAAACTGAGGATGGCAGATGCTGGAAATCAGAGTCTAAGAGAGTGGTGCTGAGAAAGCACAGCTGGTCAGGCAGCATCAGAGAAGCAGGAAAGTTGACATTTCGAGCATAAGCTCTTCATTCCTGTCATTTCTGAATTGGGATTGTAGCCTGATTATTGAAAGGTACAGGACATTGACAAAGGGTAGGTAGCTAAGAAAGCTGAAGGGGTGGCTTTGAAGGTTAATGATGGTATTAGTACAATAGAGAAGGATGACCGAATTTCAGGAAACCAGGATATGTAGAAACAGTTTGAGTAAAGGTGAGTAATGAAAAAGGCAAGAAGTCACTTGTGCGAGTGGCTTACATGCCCTCTATCAGTAACTAAATGGTAGGATGGAGTGTACAGGAATAAGTAATAGAAGCTTGTCAGAAAGAATGTTGATAATTATGGGGGATTCTAATCTACATATTGGACTGAAAAAAATCAGATAGATAAAGGTAGTGTGGATTGGAAAGTAGAGAACATAACTCCTTTATCTGGAGAGGAGGGAAACAGAAAGAAGCAAGCTACAGGCCAGTGAGCTTAACATCTCCTGCCACAGGGAAGATGCGAGAAGCTATTATAAAAGATATTATAGCAGGGCACTTACAGAATTTCATGGGTATCAGGTAGAGTCAACATTTTTGGGGAAAGAAAACCCAAGATAATTAACTTACGGGGATGTCTGAAGAAATAACAAGCTATGGATAAAGTATGTACTTGCATTTTCAGAACGCATTTTGTAAGATGCCACATTAAAAGTTATGCAGAAATTAAGAGCTTGCGATGTAGGGTGTAACATACTGGCATGGATAGAAGATTAGCTGGCTGACAACAAACAGTGGTCACAAATGGGCAGTTTTCTGGTTTGAAAGTTGTAACAAGTCGTGCACCACGGGGATCTGTGCTGGGCCCTCATCTTTTAACAATTTATATAATGACTTGGATGAAGCAACTGAAGATACAGTTGCTAAATTTGCTGACAATACAAAGATAAGTAGGAAAGTAAGATATGAAGAGGACATGAGGCAATGAAGGGATTTACATAGGTTAAGTGAATGGACAAAGATACGGCAAAGGGAGGGTAATGTGGGAAAATATGAAATAATCCATTTTTGGCTAGAAGACGACGACAGATGCATACTCTATAAGTAGTGAGAGATTGCAGAGATGAGAGATGTAGAAGGATCTGGATGCCTTGTGCATAAATCACAAAAGGTTAGCATGCTAGTACAGCAAGTAATTTGCAAAGATAGTAAAATGTTATCATTTATTGCGAGGGAACTGAATACAAAGGTAAGGAGGCTATGCTTCAGTTACAGAAGCATTGCTGATACCACATCTGGAGTACTGTGATTGGTTCCAGTCTCATTATTTAATGAAGGATGCAAATACATTGGAAAGAGCTCAGAAAAGGTTTAATAAAGTTTGGGATGAGCAGATAATCTTATGAGGAAACCTTGAACAATCCAGGCTTGTATCTGCTAGAGCTGAGAAGACTAAGAGGCAATTTGACTTAAGTATCCTGGTGGGTCTTGGCATGATTAATGTGGAAAAGATGATTCTTCGCAAGGGAGAATCTAGAACTAGGGGCTCACTATTTAAAAATAAGGGGTCAATCAGTTAAGATAGAGATGAGGAAACTCCCCACCGCAATCCTGTGTGGGTCAAGGAAAAGAATTGGAGAATTCATTGATGTTGTTCTTGATGTATATGCTTGCTTTGTAAACATGACAACAACATAAAGATTACAAGCAGTTTATAAGCCTACAATCCTTCATGCTTTTTTATTTATTGCGGAGGATGCTATGGACAAGAACTGGCGGCGGGGAGAAAGCGAACAAGTAATAATGAAGGCATGAACAAAACAATTTAAAAAAAAAAGCAAAAAGGAATCTGGAGAAACACTGATTGGTTCTTAATTGAGAAAATATACATTTGGGTGAGAACAAAAAGAACAAAAGTGACTGAAAGGCTTAGGTGCCAGAGTTATTGTTCTTTTGCATTAGTGAAATTCACTAACAATTACAATTCACATTATATTGCATAGTCTAAAAATCTGCACTAATGACTACATAAGGTTTTCAACAAAAAAAGAACTGAATTCAAAATGGCTGGGAAGTGAAAGGATTTATAACATTAAGATTTGTTCAAGAAATCAGTGAACAAATGATAACAGTCTCTAAAGGAAAGGAAGTTAAAACCAATATCGAGTTCCGAACCGAACAATTTTACACATATCGAACAAGTGCCCCTCAGCAGTTGTTTAAGCAAGGTCAATACATACACACAACGTTGATCAGTGTCAGATCATCCCAATCTCCTCTTGCAAGATCAAACACACCTTCCTGTGGTTTACTTACACTAAACATATCCCAGAAAAGAGAGGCATACCTGATGAAAGGAAGCCGAAAGCTTGACCACTTGAGCCACAGTTACATGCCAGTGATCACTGCTTGCATCACTGATTTGATGGTTTATTACCAAAACAACTGAAGGCCCTACAGAACAATGTTAGACAACATGACCATCAATAACACACTATCACCAATATTTGCATCGATCTTAGTGGTGAAGATGCTATAATCTTCCACTTAAAAAATTAAATTCTAATGGGAGAATAGGTCTTTTAACAGTCTCTGTCATAAGGAATAAAGTATTTGACAAACTAATGGGACTGAAGGCCAACAAGTCCTGAAGGCCTGCTAAGATAGTGGATGCATTGTTTGAAATATTCCAGAATTTGTTGACAAACTGATCAAATGGTGTCCCTTTCAAGAATGGAGGCAGACAGAAAGCAGGAAATTAAATGCCATTACTTAACATCTGTCAATGGGGAAAATGCTAGAAGCCATTATTAAAGAGGTAATAGCAGGACTTTTTATAAAAGCGTAATATAATCAAATGGATGTTTGACATGTTTGCTTGAATTCTTTGAGGTTATTACAAGCATATTTGATAAAGGGGATCCTGCTGATGTAGTTGCTTCAGATTCCAAAGACCATTCCATATGTGACACAAAGAAGATAATTGCACAAGAGTTTTATTGGGGGTATGTATTAGAATGGATTGAGGAATGGTAATATACAGATGACAGACAGTCAGGTCTTTTATGAACTGGAAAAACATAACAAGTGCAGTGCTACAAGGATCAGTTCGAGGGCCTCTGGAGGAATATGCGTCCAAATTTGATGAATAGACAAAAACAGGTGGAGGGTATGTTGGGATGAGAACATAACAAATGTACGATATAGATTGGTTGAGAAAGTGGACAAAAAATTGGCAGTGGAGCTTAACAAAGTAAAGTGGGAAGTTGTGCAATTTGATAGGAAGAACGAAAATGTAGACTATTATTTGAAATAAGGAGGAGTTGAGGGTAACGAAGAGCAAGCATGAAAGAGGAATTGAAGTCTGGGGCAGATCAGTCATGATCTTCTAGAATGAATGGCCTGCATCCTTTTCTTATGTTCTTATATGCAGCAGAAGATTGTGTCGCACTAGTGTCCAATTCATAACTGATGTCTGCATAAGTCATTCCATCAGGGATTCCTTTTGAGCCAAATGAGGGTGTCAAGTTACAGTGTTTCAGCATTGAGGTGACCAGTAATAACAAAACACGTTAAACAAACCCAACCCATATCAACTTATAACTACTCCAATGCCTACACACCATCTAAAATGCGCAATTCAGAAGTGTGGTAGAATATTCTCGACTGAATGGGTGCAATTTTAACCATACTCAAGAACCTTGATGATACCAACCATCATCTGCAACATGAATTTCCTTGACAAGCAAAATACACTATCTGCGAGAAACGTACTAAGTGCCTTAGAACTCACCTTCCAAATTTGTGACCTATACCACCAAGAAGCTTTGTTATTTTACATTCACTCATGTGACATCACCATTGCTTGCTTGCCAGCATTTATTCTCTGTCTCAAGCTGCTGTTGATAAGGTGGTAGTGAGCTACCTTCTTCAACCACTGTGGTATACGGAGGGAATGCCATTAGGAAGGCAATTCCAGGATTTTGACCAGTGACAGTAAAGGAATGGTGATATATTTCCAAGTCAAGATTGCGAATGGCTTGGGTGGAACTTGTCTTTCTAGATAGAAGTGATCATTGGTTTGGAAGGTGCTGTCTCAGGATGTTTGGTAAATTTCTGCAGTGCGTATTCGAGACAGATATGGCGCCAATCAAGTATGCTACTTTGTCCTGGATGATTTCAATCTTCTTGAGTGTTGTTGGAAGTATTCCATCACACTCCTGACTTGTGCGTTGTAGATGGTGGACAGGCTCTGGGGAGTGAGAAAGTGAGCTACTTACTGCAAAATTCCTAGCCTCTGACCTGCTCTTGTAACCACTGTGTTTATGTGATGAGTCCACGTGAGTTTCTGATCAATGGTAACTCCAATTCCCTTGCAACAAAGGCCAGAATAGCTTTTGTACTCCTAATTACTTGGTGCATGCGCATACCTAACTTATTTTGTCTTCCTTATAACACACACCAAAGTCTCTCTAAACATAAACATTTACAAATTTCCCAATTTCAACAAAATTGCTTTGCTACTCTCATGACAAAAGTGAATAACTTCACATTTTCCCACATTATACTCCATGTCATTTTGTTGACCCTTCACTTCACCTGTCGATACATTTTCTGGGGTCATTGTCTGGAAGGCTACTTTGTAATGTAGAAAGCCTGGGTTAAATTCCCATATCACCATGAAGATCCTGCCTTCTCAACCTCATCCCTTGTCTGAGATGACTTGGATGCGAGCATAAGACGTACAGTTAGTAAGTAAAATTGGAGGTGTCGTGGACAGCGAAGAGGGTTACCTCAGATTACAACAGGATCTGGACCAGATGGGCCAATGGACTGAGAAGTGGCAGATGGAGTTTATTTCAGATAAATGCGAGATGCTGCATTTTGGGAAAGCAAATCTTAGCAGGACTTATACACTTAATGGTAAGGTCCTAGGGAGTGTTGCTGAACAAAGAGACCTTGGAGTGCAGGTTCAATAGCTCCTTGAAAGTGGAGTCGCAGGTAGATAGGATAGTGAAGAAGGCATTTGGAATGCTTTCTGTTATTGGTCAGAGTATTGAGTACAGGAGTTGGGAGGTCATGTTGTGGCTGTACAGGACATTGGTTAGGGCACTGTTGGAATATTGCGTGCAATTCTGGTCTCCTTCCTATCGGAAAGATGTTGTGAAACTTGAAAGGGTTCAGAAAAGATTTACAAGGATGTTGCCAGGGTTAGAGGATCAGAGCTATAGGGAGAGGCTAAACAGGCTGCGGCTGTTTTCCCTGGAGCGACAGAGACTGAGGGGTTGACCTTATAGAGGTTTACAAGATTATGAGAGACATGGATAGGATAAATAGGCAAAGTCTTTTCCCTGGGGTCGGGTAGTCCAGACCTAGAGGGCATAAGTTGAGGGTGAGAGGGGAAAGATATAAAAGAGACCTAAGGGGCAACTTTTTCACGCAGAGGGTGGTACGTGTATGGAATGAGCAGCCAGAGGATGTGGTGGAGGCTGGTACAATTGCAACATTTAAGAGGCATTTGAATGGGTATATGAATAGGAAGGGTTTGGAGGGGTATGGGTCGGGTGCTGGCAGGTGGGACTAGATTGGGTTGGGATATCTGGTTGGCCTGGACAAGTTGAACTGAAGGGTCTGTTTCCATGCTGTACATCACTATGATTCTATGTGGTGACCCTCAGGTTAAATCACCACCAGTTGTCTCTGTCTCTCCCCTCCTTGCTCCTCTGGGACTATCACTAATTTCCCATACCTTTTTGCAGCCTGTGTACTCCTCATAGCTTATACTCCTATTAAGTTTTCTTTCATCCAGGAAATTTAGATATATCATTCTCGCTCTTTTCCAAAGTTAGTTACAGAGTCAGTAATTAACTGACAATCCAACACTGATCCTTGCATAACATTCTTACTAATCACAGACTGCCACCAACTTTAAAATACTATATTTTGCATATTCTTTGCTGACTATTAACCAATTCTCCATTCGTGTCAACTTTGTGAGCCCTTATCGTTCCTTTTAGTCTTTTCTATGGGACATTATCAATTGCCTTTTTGAAATCCAGGTATACCATACAACCTGTTCCCCTTCATCTACCTTACCAGTTGGTCTAAAACCTTTGCCAAACACAATTTCTCTTTCATAATGTCACAACTTTGTCTGATCATACGATGATTTTTGAAGTGCACTGTCAACACTTCCTTAATAATAGATTCCAGCAACTTATGAAAAAAGGATAAAATAAATTGGATTTGCTGCAATTATGTACTTTAGGACTTGAAGGCAGTCCACTGAAAAATTGTGATAGAATGGGTAAACATGATTCTGAAAAGTCAGTGAGATTATGATTAATTACTAAGTGACTAATTAGAAATGTAAAAGGAAGAGCAACTTTACCTAAAGACATATTAGATAAATAGCCAGAGAAGATTGCTGAAGTGAACACCAAAATAGATTTAACATAGGTTTGTTTCTGTAAAAGAGATGAATTATAGAGGAGCTGGGAAAAAAAACATTGGTTTAAAGATTTTTCTTGTTTGGTTTTCCCTGTACATTGTTCATGTTTAGTTTCTAATTCTACTTTCAACTTTCAATAATTGTTTGCACAGAATTTCAGTCAATTTGGGGTGCAGTTGAAATGTAGCAAAGATGGTTTGATGAATATTTGTGAAATACAAACAAAGCACAAAGGGATGTCGGAAAGATAAACTTGAGAGCATTTCCATTAGCAACTGATCATGGGTCTGAAGGTCCATTCACAGCAGATCAGCCAGAGATGAGAGCCAAGGTACACACTCAACATAACTTTCACTGTTTAATAAAACCGGAATCTCACATAACATGCTTACAGAGAGTATACGTTCTTGAGGTTTAATTGACTGTATCATTAATAAGATTAATGTGTTTTGAAGGTGCAAGACGTCATTAGGAGGCATTAGTCAGAATAATAATAGCCATTTGACGGTTATAATTACTCAGAATTAGTAATGACATCTCAAAAAGCCTAACTGATTCAGCCTAGGCCATCATTAGTTTTGTTTTCCCTTCCTTACAATCAGCCATTAAATTTTGCAGTGGTAAGAACAACACACACAAGAACTCTTAGTAATTTTAATACTTATTTGGGTGAATATATTTATGAAAATCAAATTTGTTTTAAAAAGTCAACACTGAAAAAGTCCCAGCTTCCTTCCTAAAATATAATAAAACATACAACTCAATGATTGGTGTAACAATACAATAATTCTTTAAAATAAATAGAAGTTCAACGACAGAACTGCTTGCATAACCTCAGAAATTGATCCTCCCTTCCTCCCCCCCTTTCCTCTCTAATCCTGACTTCATGACCATCTCTGGTTACCATAACCTGAACTAGTCATAGTAAGACTCAATCAATCTTCATGAATAGGTTCAGCCACTCAACTTCTTGAAGAATTATTTAAAAAACGTTGCATTTATCTATTCAACAGCGTTCACACTCTCGATATCCCAATCACATTAAAGCCTATGTTCTTGGACGTGTAGTTGCTGCTGTGCTGTTGGAAACCCAACAGGCAATTGGCACACTGAAGCTCCACAAACAGTAATGTGAGAATGAGGAGATAATCTTTTCCAATGATGTCTTTCAAAAGATAAAAACTGGCCAAGTCATGGATTAGCTGGACCCAAGTTTCCCCAAATGTAGTATTTTCATTAAGCTATTCAGTAGGAAAACAGCACTTTAAAGATGAACATTAAAAATATTAAAATGACAATTTGTGCACATAGGTAGAGAGAAATAGTTTCAGTAGTTTTTAATAATAACTTACTTCTGTAAGTGCTCTGGGAAAGCCAATCATAATTAATTTAAATCAGCATTTTTATGAGAAGGAACATTATAGTTGAGGCTTGTTTTTGAAAGGAGATAAGGGATCATTGATGCACTAGAATCCAGAGTAAGCTGCAATAATTGCCACAGTCCATTTACTTAGTTAATTTATTTCATCCATAGTTGGTTTATTTTTAATAAATGATACTGAGTCATTTATTTTGGTCAATGGTAAACTGTTATGATAGGTTAAAAGAGACAAATTTTCTGATAGAAAAATTGAGAACAAGGCGGCATAATATAATTACAGCTTAACTATTTGAGAGTGGAATCAGGCAACATTATTAACACACAAAATGGACTGAAAATGTAGAATTTTTTCTCTCCTATAAAGCAGTGAATCAAAAATGAAAATTAGATTTACGTTAGACAAATCCATCAAAGAATAAGAGGAGATACACATGGAGTTAAGGTACAAATCAGCCATGATCCAATTCAATGGTGGACCAGGCTCAAGAATAGCCGAATGTTTGGATAATATGAACCAGCAATTCTTCTTTTAAATTTCTGTACAGAAGAATTCTTTTATTATAACACAGTTATAATCTGACATTAATTGAAGTGAATCATATTGCATAACAACTTCGAAAAACATGGAGTAGAAGCTTAAATACTTTTGATATGGGATGGCCTTCAAACACTTTGTCTAATTCAATGTAGTTGTGCACATCACAGCTCCAAATAATGACTTCCATAGCATTTTGCTTTCTCCAATGGATTAGTCTTGTCCAGAACCATTGATGGCATATGGGCAAAATGCTTTACATAATGAAAATTCTTTGTAATGTTGTGCTTGATGGTAGGTTTACGTAAAATTCTAAATCAGAGCCTTATAACATTTAACTTCACTGCACAGGAAAAGGAACAAGGCAGCTTTTTTTTAAAATACAAAGTGAGGTTTGAGACCTAGAGATTTGGGTAAGATTGCAGGCACCAGTTTCTGTTATTGAAGCAATTTATGTCAAGAAATTATTATATTGCGATAGTGCATTATTTTTAGTTGGTACGGAGACAGGTTGCTTTCGGTATTTTGTTCTAACAGAAATTATGGTGGGACTTCTCCAGTGCTTTGATGTGCCTGCTGGAGGTTGTCCAAGTGTCCAGTTGTTTTGAAAGATATAGCAGCACAGCAATACTGCTGTTCAATAAACTTTAGTTTCAAGCATGAGATATTGATCTGCAAATGCTCTTATCCTCAGGACGCCAAAAACTCAGCAGGCACATGGAGGAACTGATGAATTTTGTTGTTTACATTCACCTTCAACAATAAAAGGCTACAAAGCCATGGAAAGTGATCTACATACTCTTACCATTGAACTTAGTCAACGGAGGGAAGTGTTGTGCTATGGAGTTGGTTGAAAGATAACTTTATTTTTCAACTATTTAATGAAAGACCTATTTTCTCAAATAAAAAGAAATTGCTGGAGAAACTTAGCAGGTCTGGCAGCATCTTCAGGATGAGAAACAGTTAAAACATGTTTCTTCTTCAGAACTGAAAGGAACTGGAAAATGTTTTTTATGCCATTAATGGAGGGGAAAGAGGAACCAGTGGAACAGATTGTGAGAGCTCCCACAGTACAAGACAAAGGAAGTGCTAATAATGATCAAGGCAAGATTTTCTCATGTTTTGGCAGAGGAATCAAAAATAACAAGGAGCTCAGTTTCTGATTCAGTGCACACATAAAGAATTGTTTTACACTAAACCCAGAACTTGAGTCATAGTGGGAAACATCCAAGAAGATATCAGAAATATTTTAAGGATATACTCAACGTGTCCCTGAGAAGATCAAACATCCCTTCAACTCATGAAAGACCCTGACTTGTGATGGACCAAAATGGAGAAGGTTCACTTGTGGAGGAATGAATGCATGGAGAAACTACATTGGGAATACTCAACAAGTGAAGTCAAGGTGCTGAAGTATGCATGCAAACATCTCTACCACTCCTGCGCCCAATCCATCAAACACCAACTTCTAAACACGTGGTAGAGTCTTCAGATTTTGAATTTATCAGCCATCTCAAAACCCATTGAACTGGAAGAAACCAAATCATTTCCAAACCAGAGGAACTACCTAAGAATATCACTCTTCTGTTTATTTTGCATTGTCTCATATTCAAAGGAGGAGCATTCTATGCTGAAAAATTTCTGTGCAGAGATTTGATTGAATCAATCACTTATTCCCAATTTTAATTGATTTGTTCATCATTAAATAGCAAAATGACATTTTCTTTCCCTATTTATCTGTCAAAACCCTTCAATTATTTTAAATACATCAAAAATAAACACCTCAGCCAAATTTCTTCCAATCATTCGAGCTGTGTTTCAGAGGTTATGCATTCTAACTCCTCTCCAGGATGTGAAACACTATCCAGATGGAGAATTTATTAGTCCGTAAGACCATAAGACACAAGAGCAGAAATTAGGCCATTTAGCCCATTGAGTATGCTTCACCAGTCATTCATGGCTGATAAGTTTCTCAATCCCATTCTCCTGCTTTCTACCCATAGGTTCTTGAGTATCAAGGGTTATCCGTCTCAGTCTTCAATATAGTTAATGACCTGTCTCCACAGCCTTCATGTGTCAATGAATTCCATAGATTCAACACTCTCTAGCTGAAGAAGGTTCTTCTTATCTCCATTCCACAGGGTCTTCCCTTTACTCTCAGACTATGCCCTTGGTTCTTAGTCTCTCCTGCCATTTGAAACATCTTCCTAACATCTACGCGCTGTCCAGTCCATTTAGTATTCTGCATGTTTCAGTTAGATTCCCTCATCAAGGGTAGGGAGGGGGGAAACAAAGAGCTGCATCATTAGCTACTCTGTCTATTGGCCATGACATTTGATCAAAGTCCTAGTAGTCTGAGCAGCTGAATGACCATATTTTCAATCAAACCACTGGATAAAAGAGGGTCGTTAACAGTCCAGTCTCTCAACATAAGGTGGAAGCTTGGATTATGTTGGCATCTGTTCAGTTTGCATTCTGGTTGTACCTGCTTATAAATAAACATACACACAAATTGAATTCAGAGTCATACTTCCTTCCAAATATCCTTAGCAGTCAATCTGCAGCCACCTGAATTCCAGAGGTGAGGCGAGTGACAGCCCTTGACATCAAAGCTGCATCAAGTATGGCATCAAGGCATCCTAGCAAAACTGGAATCAACGGGTATCAGGGGCAACTTTCTGGTGGTTGGTGTCATGCCTCAAACAAAGAAAGATGGCTGTGGTTGCTGAAGATCAGTTATTTCTGCAGGAGTTCCTCAGGGAAGTGCCCTAGGTCCAACCACCTTCAGCTGCTTCATCAATGACCCTCCCTCAATCATAAAGTCAGAAATGGGGATGTTCAATGACTGCACAACGTTCAGCACCATTCTCGACTCCTCAGATACTGAAGCAGTCTATGTTCAAATGCAACAAGATCTGGACCATATCCAGCCTTGAGTTGACAAGTGGCAAGTAACACTCGCACCACACAAATGCCAGGCTATGACCATCACCAACAAGAGACTATCCAACCACCACCCATTGACATTCAATGGTGTTATATCACTACATTCCCCACTGTCAACATCCTGGGGGGTTATCATTGACTGAAAATTAAACTGGACTCACCACATAAACACTGGCTACAAGGTCAGGTCAAAGGCTAGGAATACTGCATGGAATATGCACCTCCTGACTCCCCAAAGCCTGTCCATCATCTAGAAGGCACAAGTCAGGATTGTGATGAAATACTCCCCACTTGCCTGGATGTGTGCAGCTCCATCAACACTCAAGCAGCGTGACACCATCCAGGACAAAGCAACCTGCTTGATTAGCATCGCATCCACAAGCATCTATTCTCTCCAACACTGACGCTCAGTAGCAGCAGTGTGTACTATCTACAAGACGTACCGCAGAAATTCACCAAAGATCATCGGGCAGCACCTTCCAAACCCATGACCACTTCCATCTAGAAGTACAGGAGGAGCAGCTACATGGGAACATCACCACCTTCAAATTTCCCTCCAAGCCATTTCCTGCCAAGTCACCATTCTGACTTTGAAACACAATCGCTGTTACTTCACTGTCGTTGGATCAAAATCGTGGAATTCCCTCACCAGTGGTATTGTTGGTCAATCCACAGCAGGTAGACTGCAGCGGTTCAAGTCAGCAACTTACCACCACCTCCTCAAGGAAAACTAGGGACAGGCAATAAATGCTGGCCAGCCAGGAAGCCCACATCCCACAAATCAATATTTTTTTTTTTCAAAAACACATGACAGTAATGCTCAGAATGGCCACTTAGACTTTGTGGAGAAGAGGTCCTAGCTTCATAACATAACACCTTCCTCAAGTATTACATGACACTTCCACGAGCTAAATAGAATAAAATAGATTTAGAACTGACCTACTCGCTGAAACCGCATCCATGAGGCTCTGTGAACAACAGGACAATTGCGTTTCACAAATAATTGCAACATGAAGGCGTGGGCATTGATTCATTCAACTATGGCATATGGACCATCGAGCCAGAAAACTAACTGCAGTCCAATGAAGAATGCACAAGCCAGTGCCAGGAGAAGCACCAGGTCTATCTATAAATGAGGGGCCAACCTGCTGAAGCTACAACATATGATTTCACATTAGATCCAGCATGCAATAGACAACGAAAAGCAATCTCACAAACAATGACAGCAACATCCGTAGCCCATCCATGAATAAACAAAAATGCTTTGTTCACTCAACCGAATAAGGAAACAACAGCGACTATTTTCTGCTCTCAGAGTGAAGCAGAAAACTCATTACTGCCTGCTGAACCAAACCTGAAAACAGGCTTGATTCTCTGCCTGTTTTAGCAGCATAATTAGATTACTAAATAATCTGTAAAAGGAGCATAATTTCTTATGCCTGTTCAAGAATAGGAAATAAAATTTACTTTCTGTATCAACTGAGTATCACTGGCAAAACAGCAGGTTTGTAGTTTGAGCAGTGTATGTGAAGTTTATATAGTTATCAGACCTACAGAAATATGAGCTTGGTAATTCTCTCGTGTTTAACATATTATAAAAAAACTATGGTTCAAAAATATGAAAAGTTGCAAAAACAGTGGCTTGACTCTATTGACATTCTAAACTATTTATTCTTTCATAACGGAGAATTTTTCTACATTTACTGTCCAAAACTGTGCACACTGTGGTTCCAGAATCTTGAGATTTAATTATCCATAAACTCGGTGTCATGTATCATCTGAAGATAGTGACCCACATCCTTTTCTTACTTTAGCAGTCATGCTATATTCCAGAGAATAGCATTGTGCATTTCACTAAAATACTGGATTTACAGGTTTTTTTGTGTTACTTAAAATAAATGAAAGGTGTGGATGAAGTAACAATCCAATCCAATGAAAGTGAATTATTATTTTCCATACTAGGGGAGGGGATAAAATGATTACAATTGCAATTAAAACAGACTATCAACAAAGGAAAACACCCATTGTAACAACACAACACAATAAAGGAGAATTGGTGCAGATAATGTTCACTATGGTTTTACATGACACTTACCCTAGAAGAATAGCTATATTGGCCCAGATTTCACAGTATGACAATGACAAAACTGTTGACATTCACTGTAATTACTCCTCTGAAACTGACAGCAACTGCTAGAGTCTGCACATGCACAGTTAAACATGAAAATCCAGAAGCTGTTGTTAGTGGTTCTATGCTTGCCCTAAGGGTGCAGTGAAGTCCCTGAGAGTGTAATCAAATAGAAATCACAAACCTGATTAAAATGCGCCCTTTTATACATTTAGTCTCGCTCTAAGAACTCTTCAATGGAACACAACGTGATTTTTAATGTCAGCTAAATTCCTAATTATTGAACAGTCTCACTGTTCAATTTCATAAGTTTCTTTTATTGTAGGATAATGACAGTCCAAAAGATTATTTTATTAAAATGCTTATGATACAACAGTTTTTAACCTTAATTACATGTGTATTTTCGAGGAGAAAGTGAGGGCTGCAGATGCTGGGGATCAGAGCTGAAAATGTGTTGCAACACATTTTCAGCTTACATGTGTATTTCCCAATTAATTACTTTGCTGTCGTACAATCGTAGTTAAGCAAAAGGTTCAAAGCATTTTACTTCCTGCTTTGCTGTCTGTGAGAATACTGCAAGTGGCTGCTTACCTTGCTCCAGAACATCACTTTTTCTGGAAACTTGCTTGACTTGGCACCAAATTCATATTGACATTGAGAAAGGCAAAATCCATGACATATCAATTGCTCAATCTTTGTGGGCAGTTTTCTTCAAGGTCTTCAGTGGATGTTGTTATTTCAACACTAACAATGAAACTTGGGCATTTATTTTGATCCACTCACGATGAAACAAGGACCAGAGAGCATTCTACACCTTCCAACTGGATCACTACATAGATAAGTGAGAACATTGGGTTTACTTCTAATGCTATTAACTTTGGCAAATAATCTATTAGCAAATCACACCAAAAGGAGCCAATTAAATATCTACTATTTACAAGTGTGGCACTTAACTTTTAAAACTCCCAATATTTCGAAATATTGTTGGCAATGTAGCATTAAAACTGATAAAATGTTTCACTGATACTAAAAGAAAACTACATTCAAAGCTATTGACGTCATAGAGTCAGAGATGTACAGCATGGAAGCAGACCCTTCGGTCCAACCCGCCCATGCTGACCAGATATCCCAACCCAGTCTAGTCCCACCTGCCAGCACCCGGCCCATATCCCTCCAAACTCTTCCTATTCATGTACACACCCAAATGCCTCTTAAATGTTGCCATTGTACCAGCCTCCACCACTTCCTCTGGCAGCTCATTCTATACATGCACCACCCTCAGCATGAAAACATTGCCCCTTATGTCTCTTTTATATCTTTCCCCTCTCACCCTAAACCTATGCCCTCTAGTTCTGGACTCCCCGATCCCAGGGAAAAGACTTTGCCTATTTATCCTATCCACGCCTCTCATAATTTTGTAAACCTCTATAAAGTCATCCCTCAGCCTCCAATGCACCAGGGAAAACAGCCCCAGCCTGTTCAGCCTCTCCCTGTAGCTCAAATCCTCCAACCCTGGCAACATCCTTGTAAATCTTTTCTGAACCCTTTCAAGTTTCACAACATGTTTCCAATAGGAAGGAGACCAGAATTGCACGCAATATTCCAACAGTGGGCTAACCAATGTCCTGTACAGCCGCAACATGACCTCCCAACTCCTATACTCAATACTCTGACCAATAAACAAAAACAAAATCAAGTTCAATATACTTTTCACAAACCCATTGCTCCTTAGTTTGGCAACAGTTTTATTTTTCCCAATTTTATTGCAAACTCTGATTGTGCATTATTTTAAAACACACAATTAAACTGCTTTCTGCCAAGAATAATTCTCTCCATAATTTATTTCAGAATATAAAGACACACATGCAAGATTTGTTGAAAAGCAAGCAATTTGAATAAATGTGAAACAGCAGATTATTTCAAGAGTAGAGGGTAGCTCACTCCTGCAGTCATCCTGACAATTTGATAAAGATATCAGTTTCCCTGCTTCAGCTACCAAATCTTAGAGAAGACATGCGTTGCACCTGAGTATATGCAAATGCTAACTTTTAAAAATATATTAATATTCATACTTTGGTGTTCATAAAAGTTGATTAATTGAGCTGTTCCTTTAAACTTAAAGTCTGCAGTAATTCATCAAAATACAAGCTTGTCTAAATCCATTTTGAAGCAGGAAACAATTACTGATAAATCAAAAATCTGCTCGCCAATAGCAGTGTGTTTAATTGGGAAAACTAACAAAGCTTTTATTCAAGAACATTCATTACCAATATCTGAGGGTCGGGGGCGGGGGAGAAAAAAACTAATTTAGCACAAGAGGTGCAAAGATTAGAAATTTTTCTTCTCCATATGTATTTTATAATCTTTCAACCTGTTTTCATTTAGCTGATCTCGATTTGTAGCTTTTAATTTTTTGATCCTTTTAATCATAAAAATTATTCATTTGTCTACTGGTGATGCAGGTTGGTCATGATCCTCAGATGCAGTTGTGTAGATGGCAGTGACATACAGCACAGGACAGGAGAAAATCCAAACAACATGAAGCTAACAAACTCTGTGGCTATTCCTTAGTGGTTTACCCAGATCTATGCAAACTCAACATGTGCAGCCAATTTGACTCCAATTGCAAAAGATCAATGCTTTTGGAGATGTCTACATAACTTCTAAATCTAATATAGGAACTACCAGAAATTGTTGGCATTGTTTTAATTTCAAGGCTGGGTAATGCCCTTTATTAAAGTTGTGCACTAATGACTTCTGAAATTTATCTTCCATAGACAGAAGGTGGTGTCACACGTGAATAATTTGTCGCAATCTAGCACCATGCCCTTGATTCATATTACAGTAAAATATCCACTTGTCTTTAACTTAGCCTGTCGATAAAACCCTCCCAATAATATTCAGATTAATCGTTATGGTATACTGTTAGGATTCAAACTACTTTGCTAACAGTTCCTAGTCACAAATTATGTGTTATGGTTGACATTTTGCTGTTTAATTCACTAATGATCTAATGTTGGAACAATGGAATAAATCAGTGGAATGCAGGGGCAGGAGACAGCGAGGGCAACATTTTCCATCAAAGTAGGAAAAGCTTTGGTTGTAAGATACAGTAAAGCTTATTCCAACCGCTTACGGACAGTCACCAGATACATTTGGATGCTGATATCAACATTTGGTTAGCCACATTTCTAAAACACTGAAGACCTCTTTCAACCCTCTTTCAGATAAATTCAATGCCGATCAAATTTCTACTGCAAAACAGCTCAACATAGGTTGGAATAAAACAGTTTATTCCAACAGCATTTCTATGTTTGGAAATCCTTCACACACAACTGTGAAATTCGCACACTCTGGGTAACCAAAGATGGAGGACAGGAAAAATTGTGGCTGTAAGAACTGCTCCTTTTTGAGGTATTTTAGGTGTTGGAGGTGGATTTCCTCAAATTCAAGGAGCAGCAATTACTGTTTTATATGCTGTTCCATTGTTTTGGAACTTTGGAGAAACAAAAATATCAAAACAACAGCACTTTAAAAGGGAGAAGGACAGACAAAAGACAGCACATGGTCAGTGAAGGAGAGATAGAAAGAAACCTACACTGCTAACTGACACAGCAGTGATTCTGCGCTGTTACGGCCATTGCTGTTTGAGTTCATGTATCTTTGGACGTCAGAGTACGTCTAGGAAAATTTAAACAGTGAAGTTCACAACTGATCTTGGAGGGACCTGTGTGAGAGAGCTCATAGTACAGGAAGAGATAAGTCCATAATGTTTAACGTGTAACCTTGCAGTAAGTCTAGAGTAGTGAGTAGAATGGGTTCTTTCTTGATTGTATGTTTTATTGAAATCTGTCTCTTGATTACATTTTAAAACATAAACCATAAGTACTAAGTTAGCCTGAAGCACTGATTTTTTTAGAACAAAAAGACGATGCTATTTCTGGATCTGTAGATTGTGAAGGAGCAAAGATGGTCTTTGTTAGAGTGATATGCTCTTCTTGTCGGATGTGGGAGTTTAGGAAGAGTTTACATGTTACTGAGGATTATGTCTGCAGGAAATGTCTTTGGTTGTCAATCCTATCAGATTGAATGGATTGGTTTAGACAACAGTTAGAGGCAATGAGGAATTTACAACAGCCAGGGATGTGATGGATGGCAATTATAGGAAGGGAGAAAAGCCACAGATACAGTCAGGCAATGGGTTAACTTCAGGAAGGGTAGGAGAGGAAGGCAGCTAGTGCAGGAGTCTTCTGTGGCATTCCCCATTTCAAACAGGTATGTTGTTTTGGAAAATATAGCGGGTGATGGGCTCTCAGGGGAATGTAGCACAAACAGCCAAGTTTCTGGAGTTGAGACAGGCTTTAATGTAATGAGGGGTACGTCGGGTTCCAAGCGATCAATTGTGATAGGGGACTCTCTCATCAGAGGCACAAACACACGTTTCTGTGGTCAGCAGTGAAAAATCAGAATGGTGTGTTGCCTCCCTGGTGCCAGAATTAAGGATGTCTCAGAGAGGGTGCAGAATATTCTCAAAAAGGAGCGGGACTAGAAGGAGGTCATTGTACATATTGGAACGAATGACATGGGAAAGGAAAAAGATGAGATTCTGAAGGGAGAAGATTGAAAGTTAGGCAGGAATTTAAAAAGGACATCCTCAAGGGGAATAATATGTGGCTTACTCCCAGTGCTACAAGCTAGTGACGGCAGGAATAGGAGGACAGAGCAGATGAATGCGTGGCTGAGGAGTTGGTGCAGGGGAGAAGGGAAATAGTGAGGAAAGAGATCGGTTTGAGACTGGTACAGTTGGTAAAAGGAGTGAGTCAAGCAGTCAGGACAGGCAGGGACAAAGCAGAGATTAGGTAGGACTGATAAATTGAATTGCATGAACTTCAATGCAAGAGACCTAACAGGAAAGGCAGATGAACTCAGGGCATGGTTGGCAACATGGAAATGGGATATCATAGCAATTACAGAAATGTGGCTCAGGGATAGACAGGACTGGCAGCTTGATGTTCCAGGATAAAAATGCTCCAAGAGATATAGAAAGGGGGCAAGAGAGGAAGGGAAGTGGCATTTTTGATAAGGGATAGCATCACAGCTGTACTTAGGGAGGATATTCCTGGAAATACATCCAGGGGAGTTATTTGAGCGGAACTGAGAAATAAGAAAGGGATGATCACCTTATTAGGATTGTATTAATGTCCTCCTAATAGTCAGCAGGAAATTGAGAAACAAATTTGTCAGGAGATCTCTGTTATCTGTCAGAATAATAGGGTGGTTAAGGCAGAGGATTTTAACTTTCCAAGCATAGACAGACTGCCATAGTGTTAAAGGTTTAGATGGAGAGGAATTTGTTAAATGCGTACAAGAAAACTTTCTGACTCAGTATGTGAGAAGGTGCAAAACTTGACTTACGCTTGGGAAATAAGGCGGGGGGGGGAGGACTTTAGGGCCAATGACCATAATTCTATTAGTTTTCAAATAGTGATGGAAAAGGATAGACCAAATCTAACAATTGAAGTTCTAAATTGGAGAAAGGTCAATTTTGATGGTATTAGGCAAGAACTTTCAAAAGCTGAAAGGGGGTAGATGTTTGCAGGTAAAGGGATAGCTGGAAAATGGGAAGCCTTCAAAAATGAGATAATGAGAGTCCAGAGACAGTATATTCCTGTTAAGGTGAAAGGAAAGGCTGGTAGGTGTAGGGAATACAGATGATTAGAGAAATTGAGGTTTTGGTTCAGAGAAAGAAGAAAGCAAACGTCAGGTATAGACAGGAGAGATTGAGAGAATCCTTAGAAGAGTATAAAGGCAGTAGGAATATACTTAAGAGGGAAATCAGGTACATGAGATAGCTTTGGCAAATAGTGTTAAGGAGAATCCAAAGGGTTTTTACAAATACATTAAGGACAAAAGGGTAACTCGGGAGAGAATAGGGCCCCTCAAAGATCAGCAAGGCGGCCTATGAGTGGAGCCGCAAAAAATGGGGAGATATTAAAAGAGTATTCTGCATCAGTGTTTACTGTGGTGAGGACATGGAAGATATAGAATGTGGGGAAATAGACGGTGACATCTTGAAAAATGCCCATATTACAGAGGTGGTGGTGCTGGATACCTTGAAATGCATAAAAGTGGATAAATCCCCAGGATCTGATCAGGTGTACCCGAGATCTCCGTGGGAAGTGATTGCTGGACCTCTTAGCAAAATATTTGTATCATCGATAGTCACAGGTGAGGTGCCGGAAGACTGGAGGTTGGTTAACGTGCTACCACTACTTAAGAAAGGTGGTAAGGACAAGCCAGGGAAATATAGATCAGTGAGCCTGACGTCAGTGGTGGGCAAGTTGTTGGAAGGAATCCTGAAGGACAGGATTTACATGTATTTGAAATGGCAAGGACTGATTCAGGATAGTCAACATGGCTTTGTGAGTGGGAAATCATGTCTCATGAGCTTGATTGAGTTTTTTAAAGAAGTAACAAACAGGATTGATGAGGGCAGGGGGTGGATGACATCAATCTGGACTTCAGTAAGACACTTGAGAAAGTTCAGCATGGGAGACTGTTTAGCAAGGTTACATCTTATGGAATACAGGGAGAACTAATCATTTGGATACTGAATTGGCTTGAATGCGTGGCTGAGGAGTTGGTGCAGGGGAGAAGGGAAATAGTGAGGAAAGAGATCGGTTTGAGACTGGTACAGTTGGTAAAAGGAGTGAGTCAAGCAGTCAGGACAGGCAGGGACAAAGCAGAGAATAGGTAGGACTGATAAATTGAATTGCATGAACTTCAATGCAAGAGACCTATCAGGGCATGGTTGGCAACATGGAAATGGGATATCATAGCAATTACAGAAATGTGGCTCAGGAATAGACAGGACTGGCAGCTTGATGTTCCAGGATAAAAATGCTCCAAGAAAGATAGAAAGGGGGCAAGAGAGGAAAGGGAGTGGAAGAGGGTGGTGCTGGAGGGTTGCTTTTCAGACTGGAGGCCTGTGACAAGTGGAGTACCACAAGGATCAGAGCTGAGTCCAACGCTCTTTGTCATTTATATAAATGATTTGGATGTGAACATAGGAGGTATACTTAGTAAGCTTTCAGATGACACCAAAAGTGGACGTGTATTGGACAGTGAACAAGGTTACCTAGGAGTACATTGGGATCTTCATCAGGTGGGCTAATGGGCTGAGGAGTGGCAGATGGAGTTTAATTTAGATAAATGTGAGGTGCTGCATTTTGGAAAAGCAAATTAGGGCAGGACTTATACACTTAATGGTAAAGTACTGGGGAGTGTTGCTGAACAAAGAGACCTTGGAGTACAGGTTCATAGTTCCTTGAAAGTGGAGTCACAGGTAGATAGGATAGTGAAGAAAGCATTTGGTATGCTTTCCTTTATTGGTCAGAGTATTGAGTACGAGTTCGGAGGTCATGTTGCCACCGTACAGGACATTGGTTAAGCCATTGTTGGAATACCGAATGCAATTCTCATCTCCTTCCTATCAGAAAGAAGTTGTGAAACTTGAAAGGGTTCTGAAAAGATTTACAGGGATGCTGTCAGGGTTGGAGGATTTGATCTACAGGGAGAGGCTAAACAGACTCACGCTGTTTTCCGTGGAGCTTTGGAGGCTGACGCATAACCTTATAGAGATTTATAAAAGCATGAGGAGCATGGGTAGGATAAATAGACAGTCTCTTCCCTGGGGCGGGGGAGTCCAAAACTAGAGGGCATAGATTTATGTTGAAAGGGGAAAGATATAAAAGGGACCTAAAGGGCAACTTTTTCACGCAGAGGGTGGTACATGTACGGAATGAACTGCCAGAGGAAGTGGTGGAGGTTGGCACAATTACAACATTTAAAAGGCATCTGGATAGGTATATGAATAGGATGGGTTTGGAGGGATATGGGCCAAGTACTGGCAAATGGGATTAGATTAGGTTCGGATATCTGGTCAGCATGGACGGGTTGGACCAAAGGGTCTGTCTCTGTGCTATACATCTCTGTCACTATAAAGCAATAAACTGAGGCAGACTGAAGCAATAAGAGAAAAAGGTTTCAATAATAAAGGGCATTAGTGCACACTGGCCCAATCTTTAGCACTCCACAGTGGAAATAGCCTCAGAGCTATATATTTTTAAGGAATAATGTTGCATTTATATAACCTTATTTACAGTCACTGGATGATTCAAGGTGTTTTGCAGCTGAAGGAGGACCTTTTGAAGTGTAATCACTTCCATTGAAGCTGATGCAGCAGCTAATATGCACTTAGCGAGCTCGCAAAATAGTAGTGTGATAACGACCAGATAATCTTCTTTGGTTATGTTGGATGATAAATATTAACCTGGACACTGGCTATGGCTAATACATAAGATCCCTTGCATTTCAAATGCTTACAGTTAAAACAGATGTATGTTTATACAGCAGTGACAACCATTGGGATTTATCGACTTCACAGTTCCTGGTTTTATACATATGTAGTGCCTTATCTCAGGAAGCAACCACTGCGTTTACACAACAATGCACACATAATTTTGTATCCAAGGTAAAATGTGCCCCTCTTGGTTAGATCACAGAAAAGCTCGCGGTTGCGGCAGCATCAGACCTTCAGTGGGCCCTTGATCAAAAAGGAGATGGTTTATTTTTACACCATACTCAATGGCAGTTATTTTTCAATGATTTCAACACTTGCAGTCCACTTAAAGGAAACATAACTCTTGCAATGGACTATTTTGCTTGGCAAGGGTCTCAGGTTAGATCCACAACATATTGCTTGTCTTGTGTGTTTTATCCATAACAACATTATGCCAATCAAACATCAGCTTTCAAAACTATATTTCCAAACGCTCTGCTTAATTGCTCAGAAACTAAAGTCAGTTTGAGCTAACATCTTGATTTGCCCGTTACAAAGATAAAAAATAAAAGCACTTGATGCATTATATTCAAGGGGCATGGTTAAGAGGTGGGGGAGTCCAGAACTAAAGGGTATATGTTTAGGTGAGAGGGGAAAAGATACAAAAGAGACCAAAGGGGAACAGATGTCATAAATGAAATGGAAATTACAAGGACAATATTAAACTTGACTGATGGAGCTATTCGAAAACATGAAAGTTTGAACAGAGTAGGCATGGAGAAACTGCCGCCATCCATGGAAGCATCAGAAACAAAGGTTTAAGCTAATTGGTGGAAGAAAAACAAGAGGATAAGCTTTTTCACACAGAACACACTTAAGATCTGGAATGCTGAAGAGTATGATGGAAGGAGGTTCAGTTGAGATATTCATGGGGGAATCAGACTAATAGAAAAAGAAGAATGCATTGGCCACTAGTGGAGGCAGGTGAGTGGCATAAGATAAATTGCTCCTACTGAGAGTTGGTGAAGACATGTTGGGCCTAATGGCCTCCTTTTATGTTGAGAGAGACAAAAAAAAATGCAGATGCCAGAATCCAAGGCAGACAGGCATGAGGCTGGAAGAACACAGCAAGCCAGGCACATCAGAAGGTGGAGAAGTCGATGTTTTGGGTGTAACCCCTCTTCAGGAGTCCTGAAGAAGGGTTACACCTGAAACATCGACTTCTCCACCTACTGGTGCTACCTGGCTTGCTGTGTTCTCCCAGCCTCCTGCCTGTGTTCCTTTTATGTTGCAGCATTACTTTTATCCTGTGAAAGGAACCAGGTTTCTCAAATGAACAATGTGAATTACATTAAGGAAACAAACCATTTTAATGTTTTTGCTAAAGATGCTAACTAAATTTTCAATGAAACAAGCACTCATTTTACCATGCCACGAGCCCACTGCAAGCTATGGAAATGACTTGCTCAGTGACCACAGAAGCCTTCAAGATAAAGTGGCCCAGAAGTGACAGTGATAAATGGTTGTAGGGGTTTCTGTAATTCTCTATCAGCAATACAGAACATCCTTAAATGTTATTTGTAGGTAATGCAAATAGTTTTGCTTAAGCAACATAAATATTACAGTCATCCAAAAAAAACAAACTTGTGTACTTTTGTATGAAGCCTCTGTATAAAGTGGTAGAATCCCCCTTCTGCTGACGTCCTGAAAAGATTGAATAATCAAATTTATCTAGACCATACCAACAGCTACAGATTTGCAATTTTTGCAGGATCAGCTTTCAGTTTCATCATATCTTATTTCTCCTTCCTAACTTAGTTTTTGTTACTTCTGTGTGAAGTATCTTGGGACATATTTTCTCATCAACTGTCCAGAGATCTTCTTATACACCTTGGGAGGAAGTAGTATTTGAATGTGGGCCTCCTAGCTAAGAAATGGGATGTTATCACATTGCCACAAGACCTCAAATGAGAGTGTTTTTAATGCTAATACTGTTGGCGAGAGTTAATTAATTAATAAAGTGACTGAGTCAGTATAAAAGGGGAACATGTGATTATGGATGTGGCAGCAGCTGGGTGACTTAATTTTCAAAAAACTCTATCCGTAAGGACAAGGTGCCCTTAAATTCTATTTCACCAACAGACTGAAATCAGAGTTGATGTGGATAACAGAGAACAGTTACCTCAAGGTGAAAATTGGAATAATTCCTTTTCAGATAAAAAGTTGTAAAATTGAATTACTTTTGAGAGGAATGGCGGAAAGAGTGCAAAATGTTAATTTCCACTCATGTTCTGTGAAGCTAAACATTATGATCAATGAAAATATGAAGCAAAGATATGGATAATGCAGTATCCTTTTATCAAAGGAAAAAGAAGCTGTGATTCTGTTGATGCCTACAAGCATCAGGTTGAGATGTAATGTCTTCTCACAGCTGAAGCCTCAAGAATCAGGCAGAGGAAGGTTTGAATAATCTGTTAACATTTGTGGACAATGGTTACAAAAATTATTATCTATTAAATGCATGAAGGCATGGTCAGACTTGGATAAATTTAGAAAGCCAGATGGTTATTCCATAGCAGAATCTATAATGGAGTTTAACAGATTACAGAACTGAAACAATTATATTTGGAGATTCCCAATTCAGAGACTGCCTTTAAATTCCTGGAATGTGCTGAACATGGATCGAGCTAGTGTGTTAACTGGAGTTAGATTTTCAGAAAGCAGTACAAGTTTGGAACAGATATCGAAAGCATTAAAACACTTTTGGATAAATATTAATTCCCAGTGACCTTTGAAACAGCAGTAATAAAGAATGGAGAATTCAATGATACAGTACATCTCTGATTAGATACTGGACTCAAGCATCTATATGGAATGAGTATGAATAAAAAGATTGAGAATACAAATACATTTGTGACAGAAATAGTGGAACTATAAAAAGAATAAAATTGCAGGGAATTATCAACAGGTGTTTTAAATAAGACTCAAAATACCATTATGAAATGATTTGTCCTAAGTGTACAAAAAGATGAGCTTTGAAAAAATGTTTGCAAAGAAATATGTTGATCAGTCAGCAGGAGTTGTACAATTAACAAGGAGCTTCAGCCGAGAAATGAATATTTTGGTTGCAGATTCAATCAATTGCAAGGTTTTGGGCAGTGTAACCACATATAAAGCTTGTGGAATGGAATGATTAAAATGTTACCTAGGTTTAAATAATAAGGTTTGAAGTGAGCTAAAAGAATTTGAGAGTTCTACCCGCTTCAGGTTTATAGACACCAAAGTCACTCAGTGGTGATTCCCTAAAATAGCTGGGGTAAACTACCATTAGCACACATGTGGTATCAAATAAAATTCCCTTACTGTTGGAAAAGGGCTCAAGTGAAACTTGACATGGAACATGACAAAGTCAGTGGATTTAGTTTACTTAATCCAGACATTCAGTACTATCCTCTCAGAGTATAAGTTTTGTTTTCCTTTTACTTTGGCATTTCTTGTGATTGGCCTGGAGAGCACAAGATGGAATGCTCAACAAAATGTATCTTTTGTGAGCAACTCAAATCTGGATATTATTGTATTCCAATAAGAAGGCCTAACCCCTCTCAACAAAATGTAGAACGGAGTTATTTTTCAGTAACTAATAATTTTGACTTGATTAAGCAAGTGAAGAATTATGCATTCTGTTTAATTGGGGTTAGTTGTGAAACATGTTTTGTAAGTTTTTGTGATTGCTTAGGCTAACGTAAATGGAGGTCAACAAATTACTTTTTCTTAAAAAAAAGTAAAAACGCTTTGAGATAAAAGTTTGTATTCATGGGCTCAGTATGTTTTAACATATTAGTTTGGTAACAGATTACTTAAAAGGTTGGTATATAGTAATTTTTATGACAATTTGGCATTTAATTCGTTTTCAGCATCAATAGTTTTTGTGAAGTCATGTGTGTTTAATTTATTTGAAGGATATTGATAGGGCAACACTACGCAATTAAACAGATGGATAAGTTAATTTACAAGTGCCACATTATGTTGGTAGAAACCTATGGAGTTAGAAATATGATAAAAGATATCAAATTTTATGCATAATGGTTAGAGATTGGTTTTGAAATCATGGCACATGGGGTTGATTATTTTTCAGAAGGGTTTTAAAAACAACTCAGTCAAAGGGTTCTTCTCGTACACTGATTTAGTATTTGTCAGAATACTGGAGTGTAAAAGAAAAATCATCTTCACAATGGTAGTTTTTAAACAGGTAGGGCAAACACTGAAGGCTGACAGCTTGTTTCTCGTTGGGATAATCGAGGATTATTTTTTGCTGAGAAAACCCAGAGACTGAAAACTTTCACAGCAGTTGGAGAAGACCTTCAGTGTCAGAAGCAAACAAACTTCCTTTTCAAAACTGGTCTGGGAAAGTACAGTTAACTCTGCAGAACAGGTTTAATTTGTGAAACCTCTAAATCAAGTGTGTTAGGTTAAAAATCTGCAAGTTATTAAAAACTAGGAAAGTGTCAGCTCCTAGAATCATAGATTCCCTACATTGTGGAAAGAGGCTATTCAGCCCACTGAGTCCACACTGACCTTCTGAAGAGCATCCCATACAGCCACAACCCTGTATATTATCATGGCTAATGCACCACAAGGGACAATTTAGCATGGCGAATCCACCTAATCTGCACACCTTTGGACTGCGGGAGGAAACAGGAGCACCCGGAGGAAATCCATGCAGACATGGGAGAAAGTGCAAACTCCACACAGTCAGTCACCTAAAGCTGGAATCAAACCTGGGTCCCTGGCACTATGAGGCAGCAGAGCTAACCAGTGAGCCACCATGCCTGCATGATGTTAAGAGTGTTCACGTAAATGAGAAAAATCAGTTAAACTGGACTTAAAGATTTGATATAGAGGCGCAATTTCGCTAGACTGGAGTCCCTGCAACTGAGAGTCTAATCCATTTCCCGACACTGTTTTGCTGTTTGCTTTAAGATCTTTCAAAATATACTCTATAATGTTTAGAATGCACTTTTGCTTTTGTCTTTTGTGTAAAAAACTTCTGTTCTGTTGTTAAAGAAATTCTGCGGCTTCATATTACTGTTTCAGTAAATGACCACGTGGGTCTTAACTGCCCTCCAGGCAATTGGGATGGGCAATAAAATCCTGCCATCGACACCCACCTCTTATACATATATTTTTTTTAAATCCTTTGGATCATACGCAAGGGACAGTGTTACAAGATGTCTCAAAGTAGATAACTGAAAATCACTGCATTTAAATATTATTTCTTTTGTGCTTGTTATGAGAAATTTAAATTCTGAGAGACATGTGAAAATATACTAGGAGTTCGAATAGGTGTTGTAGTCCGGTCGAGTCGAATTTTTTTGCTGGCGCTAATTTGTAATTTAAGTGAATTCCAAAATCATATAATAATATAAAGGCATTATTGATAACCGGAGATAGCCATTTTGCTGTCAAATCTTTCAAATCTAATGCCCTAAAGTTTTCAGTTCAAATAACTTGAATATTTCTATTCAAATTCTTCTAGCCTAGGAGCTTCACTGATGAGAAACCACTTCCATTGATGTGACTGGTTGGCCTGAACTGAACTGGAAGGAAATGTGACTCTCCTACCAGAAGAAAAATTGTCCCCTTAGACCATAAGATATAAAGGCAAAATTAGGCTATTCTGCCCATAGAGTCCACTCCACCATTCGATCATGGTTGATAATGTATCTCAACCCCATTCTCCTGCCTTCTCCCTGCAACTCTTGATCCCTTTACTAATCAAGACGCTCTCTCTCCTTCTCAGATACACTCAGGAACTTGACCTCCATGGCCTTCAGCAGCAATGAGTTCCAAGAATTCACGACTCTCAGGTTGAAGAAATTCCTCCTCATCTCAGTTCTAAAGTGTAGACACTTCACTCTGAGGTTGTGCCCTCAGATCCTATTTCCTCCTACTCGTGGAAGCATCATTTCCACATCCATTCTATCCAGGCCGCTCAGTAGGTTGCAATGAGATAGTTCCTCATGCTTCTAAACTTCATCAAGTACAGACCTAGAGTCCTCAACCACTCTTCAAATGACAAGCGCATCATCCCTAGAATCTTTCTTGTAAAGAATGAACCTCTAAACTCTGGAATGGATCTCTGGTCCCCCTCCAAGACCAGGGCATCCTTTCTTAGACTCGGGGCCCAAAACTGGTCACAATAATCCAAATTCATCTGAATTAAAACATTGAACATTGTGTTCTGAAGGAAAAACTAAACCAGTTGCCTTAATCTGCTTACTCTGTCCACCATGAATTGAACAGTGTCATGATTTTTTTCCATCAAAACTAACAGAAGTTAGCCCAGGAATTGCAGCCACATATTGATTTGAAACTGATATATTTGGGTAATTCTTCCAAAATGACTTCTGAATGTTTGAAAGTAAAATACCTCAGAACCAAACCACATCTGTCTGCTTCCATTTTAAGATCCAAATTCCAAAACTATAACGTGTGTTGTATACATTTTGACCACAATTGGGAATATCACAAAAAGTTGAATCTCTAACAACAGTGCTGTTTCAGTGGTTACAAACAAATTAGAAGACAAATTAAAGCCACGACAACTGAAGCCAAATAAAATGTTGGATAGCTGGAAACATTTTGGTGCATACACTGGAGGTATCTGGTAGATAGTTTTACAGTATAATTGGAGATACATAGAGATGTATAAGTTTAAAACAAAACAAGTAGCTCTGGGTATCAAAAAAAACCTTAATGATCAAGATAGTTGAGTGAATTCCCCTACTGCAGAGGAAGTCAGTTTGAAGATCTTAGCTCTTTTAGCAACATATTCCTGGGAACACAAGTCAATTAAAAAAAACTGCATTCCCGCAAGGTGAAATTGTCAAAAGGAAGTATTCTCAATTTAAAGATCAAGTCAAGACAAAGAAATTACAGAACTTGTGAGGTGAAATTAGCACTAAACTCAAGCAAGTTGTACTTCCAACTGGCTGCATGGCATGACTACCTGTTAAAATAGAAAGTTAAAAATCACACAACACCAGGTTAAAGTCCAACAGGTTTAATTGGAAGCACACTAGCTTTCGGAGCGACGCTCCTTCATCAGGTGATTGTGGAGGGCTCGATCGTAACAGAATTTATAGCAAAAATTTGCAGTGTGATGTAACTGAAATTATACATTGAAGAATTGATTGTCTGTTAAGCCTTTCATCTGTTAGAATACAGTGATAGTTTCACTTCTTTCATGTGTAAATCACAAAACCCTTTTTTTTAAAGTTGCATTCTCGGGTTTGCTGTTAACAATGGTGATAGCTAGACAATATGTTGAAGGTGTTAGCCCCCTGTGTTCTCTGTCTATGACCTGATGTTTACATTGATTCCAATCTAAAAAGTGAGATAACAGGGTTTTACATAAATTCATGCAGTTTTTGAGCTCAGAGTTCTACATGAATGTATGTGGTTTTTGAGCAAAGTGCAATGTAACTCTGAAAGTACCAAAAATATTCACCACACAAAATATGTGTGTGCATGTGGGTCTTTGTCTGTCTGGGGTGGGGGTTGTGAGTGTGAGAAAGTGTGTGTGTGTGTGTAGTGAGTACAGAGTGTCTTAAGTCTGTGAGGGGGTGCATGTGTGGGAGTCTGTGTGTCTATAAGGGTGTGTGTGGGTGTCTGTGTGCGCGTCTGTGTGTGTGTGTGTGTGTGTGTGTGTGTGTGTAGTGCAATGGTGATCACCTGTAATGTGACATGAGCCCAAGGTCCCGGTTGAGGCCCTCCCTATGGGTACCGAACTTAGCTATCAGCCTCTGCTTGGCCACTTTCCTCTGCTAGCTGTCCCGAAGTCCACCTTGGAGGATGGTCACCCGAAGGTCCGAGCAAAGGCTACGGCTACGGATGAATGGGCACCGCACAACAATCAACAGACAGGAGGGTTCCCTCCCAGTTGGGGAACACTTCAGTGGTCCAGGACATCCAGTCTCGGACCTTCGGGTGACCATCCTCCAAGATGGACTTCGGGACAGGCAGCAGAGGAAAGTGGCCAAGCAGAGGCTGATAGCTAAGTTCGGTACCCATAGGGAGGGCCTCAACCAGGACCTTGGGTTCATGTCACATTACAGGTGATCACCATTGCACTACACACACACACACACACACACACACACACACACACACACACACACACACACACACACACACACACGCGCACACAGACCCTTATATAGACACAGACTCCCACACAAGCACTCCCTCAGACTTAAGACACTCTGCACTCACTATACACACACACACACACACACACACACACACACACTTTCTCACACTCACAACCCCCACCCCAGACAGACACACATACAGACAAAGACTCATTTGCTATAAATTCTGTGTTACGATCGAGCCCTCCACAATCACCTGATGAAGGAGCATCGCTCCGAAAGCTAGTATGCTTCCAATTAAACCTGTTGGACTATATCCTGGTGTTGGGTGAATTTTGACTTTGTACACCCCAGTCCAACACCGGCATCTCCGAATCATGTTAAAATAGAAGCAGGCTGCTTGGTTGCATGTAGGCAATGCCTCGTTACCTACCATTTATTTGCAAGGCATGCAGTCCAGTGCATTTCAAATTTCCTTCAGGAGGATGAAGAGGGCTTTCTACTGGGGTCAGGCCGGATGTGTGTGTGTGTGTAGGGGGCGGGTGGGAATGAAGTCTCTGGAATCATCGTTTTACATCAGAGCCACAAGCACAAAGTTAATTTCTAACAAAACCTTTAGTTCATGGGAACAGAGGCCCTTTAAAAAGAGAGCTTCAGAGATATTCAAGATATATTAGCATGCACCTGAACAGGAAATGTTAAATTCCATTCAACATCAGTTCACCCAGCAAAAAAGAAATTGCCAACAAGAAAACTCTTACGAACCATACTTGGTCATAGAAAACCTTCTGGTATACAATAGATAATGGGGGAAAAGGAGTATTAAGTGAGCAGTATTGCAGATCATTAAACTTTGTTGATTATTCCGACAGAGGAAAAATATTTGCAAGAAGGTATCAAAATGTTCAATAATGCCTCAATTTTTAAAACTTAAAAAGGCGAGGTGCAATATAAATGTACTGTCCCATGGTGGTCATTTAAGTTTCTTTAAACGTTTATCGCAGTAAAGCCAACCTGCACATTTCAGGTTTTTTTGAGAGATTAGGAGTGGGGACTGCTTATTGAACTACTCTTCTTCTTTTTAAAAGTGGCTCATTTATGCAAACAAAAGCTCATAAAATACAGCAATTAAATTTGACTACAAAATTTCAAACAGAGAGCCTGTAGTTTCTTCAAAGATACCAAACTGATTCATCTTTCCATACTTTTAAAAATATTCATGTCTGAAGAATACCAACATTCTGTAGAGAGACACTCTCATACTGTGATTTGCGGTGACCCCATTGGAATTACTGACATTTCCAAGATGCCTTCAAATAATGAAACATAAAGTAAGAATGCATTTTCATGAGGAATAATAAAGCAAATGAAAACAATTTAATTGCAAACTTACACATTGAGTGTTGAGGATGAAGGTGGCACTGATGCATGCCAAAACAAAAAAACTGTCTTTATTCAATATCCATTTGCCTACAACCCCCAGCAAAGGTCTCTGGCCAGAGTTGAGAAACAGAACAATGGTTGATTCATTCCAGCAATTTTTGAGAAGATTTCTGACTAAGGTTGATGATATGTAAGTTAGCTCGCTGAGCTGGAAGGTTTGTTTCCAGATGTTGCATGACCATGACTAGGTAACATAATTAGTGAGAGTCTCCGGTGAAGTGCTGGTGGTATGTCCCGCCTCTCTGTTTATAGGTCTTGGTTTCTTAAGGTGGGTGATGTCAATTCCGGTTCTTTTTTTCAAGGGACAGTAGATGGGATCTAAGTTGATGTGTTTATTGATGGAGTTCTGGTTAGAATGCTATGCCTCTAAGAATTCTCGTGCACGTCTTTGTTTCGCCTGTCCTCAGATGTGTGCGTTGTCTCAGTCAAAGTGGTGTCCTTCTTTGTCTGGAAACTAGTGATAGCGGGTCATGTCTTTTGGTGACTAGTTGGTGTTCATGAACCCTGGTGGCAATGTCCTGCTTGTTTGTCCGATGTAGTGTTCTTTTTTAAAACAGTTCTTGCATGGTATTTTGTAAATGACATTAGTTTTGCTGGTAGTATCTAATAAATCCTTTGGGTTCATTAGTTGCTGTTTAAGTGTGTTAGCACTTAAGTATGTTTGCACGGGGAGAACGTACAAACTCCACACAGTCAGTCGCCTGAGGCGGGAATTGAACCCGGGTCTCCGGCGCTGTGAGGCAGCAGTGCTAACCACTGTGCCACCGTGCCACCCACCATGATGCCAAGGGGTCTGAGTAGTCTGGAAGTCATTTCTGATATGCCTTTGATGTAAGGTAATGTGGTTAGAGTTTTTAATTACATTGTGTCTGCTTATTTGGGTTTGTTTCTTAGGAATCGGCGGATTGTGTTTATTAGGCACCTATTTTTCTTGAAAACGTTGTATAAATATTTTTCTTCTGCTGCATCAAGACATTATTTCAAAGAGCAGCACCCAAGAACTACAAACAGCTGAAGAAAAATATCTATACAACGTTTTCAAGAAAAACGGGTACTCAATAAACACAATCTGTTGATTCCTCAAAAACAAATGCAAACAAGCAGACACAACGCAACCAAAAACTATTATACATGACCTTACATTAGAGACATATCAGAAATGACTTCCAAACTACTCAGACCCCTTGGCATCATGGTAGCCCACTAACCTACCAACACACTTAAACAGCAATTAATGAATCCAAAGAATCCATTAGATACTACCAGCAAAACTACATCATTTACAAAATATTATGCAAGAACTGTAAAAACCACTATATGAGACAAGCAAGCAGGAAACTTGCCACCAGGATAAATGAACACCAACTAGCCATCAAAACACATGACTCACTATCACTAAGTTTCTATATATATATATATATATATATATATATAGACAAAGAAGGACACCACTTTGACTGGGACAACACACCATATGCTAAGACAGGCAAAACAAAGACATGCACGAGAATTTTTAGAAGCATGGCATTCTAACCAGAACTCCATCAATAAACACATCGACTTAGATCCCTCTACCTTCCCCCGAAAAAAAATAGAAATGACATCACCCACCTTAAGAAACCAGGACCTATAAATAGAGAGACGGGATATATGACCAGTGCTTCACCGGAGAGCCTCAATGATGATGTTACCTAGTCATGGTGATGAAATGTGTGAAAACAAACCATCAAGATCAGCGAGCAACTTACATACTTATGGATTCATTCTATTTAAGCCAAGAGGGTAAGTCCAAGCGTAACGCTTTTACATTATCCTGGCCAAAATAAGGCTAACGTAATGTGGGCAAAAAATTAAAGCTTAAGAGGCCTCTCGGTATGTGTTGATATTAATTTTTCACATTAGCCATTGCAAGAAACCAGAGTTCACAGAATCTCAAGTAGCAAGAATCAAACCTCCTGTTCTTTAAGCCATCAATAACAAGACAGGTAATGATGACTAAATAGGCAGCTGTTCAGTTTGATGAACTGAGAAAAAAAAACTACATTGTGCAAGCCAAAAATTTGAACTAAAAATAAAATATACTGGAAATACTAAGCAGCTCAGGCAGGATCTGTGGAGGGGGAAAAAAACATTCAAGTCAATAACCTTTCAGCCAAAATCAAATGATGGATTAAAAAGTTTTGCATATTGGTTCCTCCTCTAAAAGCAGAAAATTCCTACTTTATTTTACAATTATACCATGTTAATTGTATAATAGCTCATGTTAAGTAAAGATATAATATATAAATCTTACTGAACAAGTTTAGTAAGATTGGGATTTATCAAAGATCAGTTTACTTCATACAGCTATTAACAACTTATAAACAATCAATATAAAAAAGATTTCTAGATGTTACAAAAATCAGATTTGGTAGAAGAAAAATAGCAGTGACTGAAAGGAAAGGAAGCCAGTAGCTGATGTTGGATACAAATAAATTTCGTAACTCTAAAGATCCCACAAGCAGAAACAATGGTGCAGAATGCTGTAGAATGTGCCTTGAATTTAAAAAGATCAAAAAATGACAACAATAGTTAGACCTAGAAAAAAACTAAATTATACAAGATCACCAAACGTATTCATTCTGTGAAGCAACATAGGGCTACTTTCACTGTAGGGTGCTTTGCAAGAGACAGATCTAACACAAGGATCAAGAATGAAAAATACTGTATAAGCTTTAGGAATGCAGATGACAGTAGTCAAGGATTAGGTGAATTAGCGGGAAATAGACAAACTGTCTCACACCAGCCCCGATTGCAAAGGAGTATTACAGGACCTGTTAGATAATAGTGTGGATTTAATATCCATGACCATAAAAATCATCATGAACACAGATGTCAGCCGAGGTTAAATTGGAATGGATCTTTTTACTTATTAAAAAGCCAACATTTATCAATAAAAGGAGAAATATTGAAGCCATAAATTCTTTTATAAAAGGGAGGATAGACTTTTTTAGTCACAAGGTATCAAAGATTAGAGATTCATAATAACATTCCTCACCCTAGCAATTTATTAGCAGTTGCAGCAGAAAATTTAAGTTCATTTGATGAAGAGTAAAAAGGTTTCATCGAAAAGAAAAATGAGCAGAATCAATGTAAAGGGCTGAGTTGAAATTTGAGGTGAGGAACTGAGAGATGGAGCATTTTTAAAAGTGGAAGGAGAAACACACCTCAAATCTATTGAACTTGAGCCAATCTAAAATCCAACTAAAGTATTTAGTTGCAATAACTCTGATCTTTATTACTTTCTTCTTCCACTGACATTTTAACATTATTTTTAAATTCATTTGTGGGAAGTGGGTGCTGCTGGCTGGCCAGCATTTGTGGCCTGTCCCTAGGTGTCACTTTGAAGTGGTGGTGATGAGTTGCTGCAGTACACCTGCTGTGGGTTGACTCACAATGCCATTAGGGAAGGAATTCCAGGGTTTTGACTCAGCGACAGTGGAGGATCAGCAATATATTTCCAAGTTAGGATAGCGAGTGGTTTGGAGGGGAACTTGAAGGTGGTAGTGTTCCCAAATATCTACTGCCCTTGACCTTCTAGATGGAAGTGGTCATGGGTTTGGAAGGTGCTGTCTGAGGATCTTTACTGAATTTCTGCAGTGCATCTTGTAGATGGTACTGCTGCTACTGAGTGTGGGTGGTAGCGGGAGTGGTTGGCTGTGGGTGTACGGCCAATCAAGAGTGCTGTTTTCTCCTGGATGGTGTCAAGCTGCTTGAGTGTTGCTCGCACAGCACACATCCAGGCAAGTGGGGAGTATTCTATCACACTCCTGACTTGTGCTTGTAGATGATGGGCAGGCTTTGGGGAGTCAGGAGGTGAATTACTCTCTGGAGTATTCTTAGTTTCTGACCTGCCCTTGTCACTATGTTTATGTGGTGAGTTCAGTTTAATTTTTGGTCAATGATAACCCCCAATATGTGGATAGTGGGGGATTCAGTGATGGTAACACCACTGAATGACAAAGGTGGTGGCAAGATTGTCTCTTATTGGTGATGGTCATAGCATGGCATTTGTGTGGCGTGAGTGTTACTTGCCACTTGTCAGCCCAAGGCTAGATATTGTCCACATCTTGGTGCATTTGAACATGAACTGATTCAATATTTGAGGAGTCGTAACTGGTGCTGAATATTGCCCAATCATTGGTGAACATCCCCACTTCTGACCTTATGATGAAGGAAAGGTCACTGATGAAGCAGTTGAAGATGATTGGGCCCAGGCCACTTGCCTGAGGAACTCCTGCAGAAATGTCCTGGAGCTGAGATGACTGACCTCCAACAACCACATGCCCCCAGATAGCTATTGACTCCAGTTTTGCTCGGTCTCACTGATGCCACACTCGGTCAAATGCAGCCTTAATGTCAAGGGTTGTCACTCTCATCTCACCTCTGGAATTAAGCTCTTTTGTCCATGTTTGGACCAAGGCTGTAATGAGGTCCATAAATCTATTTACTTGTAGGGAACATTCAACTCATTTCAAAGAGATTTTCATTTTCACTTCAAACGCTGTAACCTGCAAGGAGACAGATCAAGTGTTGGCAAGTGGGATTACAATGGGTGGATAGTTCACTCAGTGAGCAGAGACACACTAGACTGAATTGTATCTTTCTGCGTGGTAACCTTTCTGGGGAAGAAAACTCTGACTATCCAAAAAACACAATGAAGAGCAAAGAAACAAAAATGTGCATGAAAATCAGGAGATGACACAGCAAAGCATAGACTTTGAGAAGAATGCACAAGTTATGGACTGAATCACAAAAAAGTATAAATCATAACAAATAAAAGAAAAATGGAATGAAAGAGTGAAAGAGATGTGCAAAGCAAAACACTTGTCTCTGATCAATGTGATAGAAAATCAAATCATGTTATAACTAACACATGTCCCACTAGCAAACAAATTAATTATTTTCCAACAGAAATTGTTTTGAAGGCTCCATTTTACTGCACCCATTATCAATTCAAACTCTGTCTTCTTTTCCAGTTACAGTGGGAGAGCGTTTTTCTTTTTAATCAAAGGCTGCATTTGAGCAGAATGTCAGAAATTGGTTCACACACTTGAACATATTTGACCAATCTACTACTTTGTCACAGATCAATGAGCTTCCCAAAGTTTACAATTGTACTTTTATTTCTGAGTGATTTATCGCTATTCTAGATTTGAAAAAGTACAAGTTGAGACTGTGCTCAGTCAGGGGCTGTGTCAGCCTTGGTCAGACAAGGGGCTGAGGCATTCCAATAGGAGGTACAAAGCTCAGAAATGCTTAGTAGTGAGGTGGGTGACAGCCAATGAGGGAAGATGCTGTTTGCAATATACAACTTTAGCAAGAGGCAAAGGCAGAGTTATAAATGAATGTAAACAGCATCCAACTCACGTCTAAGATTATACTCACAGATCCTCCCTGAACCTGTAATATCAACACAATCCAATTCCATAGTAATTCCTCCTCCAACATCCCTGTGTCAAGCACTCTTCTTTTACTCTGTTTAATTCAGTGTAATATTATTTTCTCCCTCAACCAGTTCAAACTGGAATTTTCCTCCCAAATTCACACTGACAATCTTCTTCCTTTCCCTGTACTACCGAGGCAAGTATTAATCCAGTTTCTGTAGACGTACTTCTTCTCTTCATTGTCACCCATTTCCCCCATCACTTCTGCTCACTGCTTTCTTTTCATCCCTCAATGCCCTTGTTATCCAATTCTTAACTTGTCTCAGCATTGCTCTCAGTCAATCCTAGCTGCCACAAACCTCTGCTTGCACACGGTCATTTTTGTTGCAGTACAAGTAACCATGATGGTAGAAATGCAGAAATTTATGATGCATACATTGCGATGACTTCATTTTTGTCAGCAAACAACGTCATGCTTACCAGTCCCTACACCATTGTGACAAGTGTCACGTGCATGCATATTCTTGTTCAAAAGCATTTCATTCTAGTAAGACATTTATCAGAATCTTCTATGTTAAAGGAAGTAACAGTATCTGAAATTTATTCCAAATTTTTCTTTAAAGGAAACAAGGGAAAACAACAGAATTAATTAGTTATCACAATTATTTTCAAAAAGACTGAATAAAATTTCTCATTGCACCCAGCCCATATCCCAGACGTGAGTTGGGCTTCAGGTACAATAACAGTAACAGAAATTCGGGACTGAGCTGCAATAATTAAAGTGTTCCAAATACAAATTTCCCTTATAGTGAACTTAAATAGACATCTATCATTTGCTTGCTGACACCATCTGCCTACTCATCCACCAACACACTCATTTGGAAGCTTTAAAACATATAATTTGCAACAAGGTTTTCGAACAAAAATCATGCTGTGCTTTCATCTGGACCATTTCACTGAATATGGCAACAGGTGGATGCTTACAATTTACAATATGATCAATTATGTAGATTAACATAATACCTGTTAGGACTCTTACGGCCTTTTAGCACAACCACATTCATTTACATAATAGCAACTACACTGTGAATAGATTGTTAGGGGTGCTAATTCTATCATTCAGCCCACTCGGTGTCATATGAAAGACAGACAGTTTGAATGGACATGTTTGGGCACATTTCCTAAATGAAGTGGTGCTGCACTTGTGTTGAAAAGAAACTAGAATAATTAATTACTGGTCATAGCAAGAGCTGGTTCTGCTGCAGCAAAAATGAAGCTTTTTGTCAGTGGTAAATAATGCCATTCTCAGAAAATAGCTATTGTGCTGAACACAGAGACAGGTTTAAAGTTAGTTAATATTCAAAAAAATTTTCAATTGTACTGAAATGCAATCAGGATACTGAGAGGGGAAAGATATAAAAGAGACCTAAGAGGCAACATTTGCACGCAGAGGGTGGTATATGTATGGAATGAGCTGCCAGAGAATGTGAAGGAGGCTGGTACAACTGCAACATTTAAGAGGCATTTGGATGGGCATATGAATAGGAAGGTTTGGAGGGATATGGGCTGGGTGCTGGCAGGTGGGACTAGTTTGGATTGGGATGTCCGGTCGTCATGACGGGTTGGACCGAAGGGTCTATTTCCAGCTGTACATCTCTATGACTCTATGACTGTATGACACAGTCCAGAAAGGCCTTGGCTACGAGAACCTTTGGTGTTAGCAATATGTTTGAATGAGAAAAACAAAGATAGCATTCACATAGTTGAAATTGGGTTTTGAAAGTTTAGTTTGAATTCCTCCTTTCCAATATAGATTTGTATGTGGACCATGGAGATGAATCCGGGATTATCTACTCAGCAGCCACTCTTATGCACTCATAAATGGAAGGCCAGAGATTCTGCACTAGTCAGCTAACATTGTTGTGCAATTTAAAACTGAATTTCACACACTCAGGCTATTGAGTATTTTTTCAAAAAACCCACAGCAACTTAACTGTTGCACTCATATGTAAAGAAATTTAGGAAAAGTGTTTAACTGTTGTAGATGCTATGCTTGGTCACTTAACCAGTGTTGTCCTAGTTTCCAAAGCAAAGCAAATCTCACTGAAATTTTTTCAACTTTCCTTCAATCATTAGCTTATTCACACTTTGTTCGGTATTAGGCAGGCAAAGACAAGTTACGGAGTGCAGCGAACCATGGATTCACTGACAGGAATTGCCAATAACAAGATAAATCAAGATAAACATTGTATTAAGCAATTTCTTCTTCGGCCCATACTTGGTTGAGTAAAATTAATAAGCAATACAAAACCTGGGTAACTGTCAATATGTGCTGAGCCTACCCTGTTGTACCCTATTTCTATGTTGGCCCACATTCCGAAGATAAAGCAGGGGTCTTTATGAAGAAAAAATGTTTATTTGTCATTTGAAACCAATTATTCATCCATTTATTTTTCATCCAAGTACAGATGGCTGTGCGTATGGTGGCGACACGCTCATCGATTTGGTTTTGCTAATGGTTGGTTAATATGCTTTCGGTAAACTGCTGAAAATTAAGCAAACAGATGGTATGAAAACCTCATCAGTTTCCTTTCATTCTATAATATGTGAAATTTGATTTTTGGATCATCAAGCAGGTCAAATTTAAAGCTGCGAAAATCTCACCCTACAACCATTTTCACAATAGCGTCATATTTAATACAATTAAAATCTTGTGTACACACAGATGTCTCAATGAGAAAGTATGTTTCCTTAGTTAAGAACGAGATCAATGGGCTGACTTCATTCTCTACAGCTGCCAGTCTAACTAAAAGGAGATTTGTCAATTTTCCATGACCTTTCATCACCACATGTTCCTGTCATCATACTTTCATTCTCCACTCCTCCACTTAGATGCTGACTTTTTGCATGTTTAGTTTACTCCTGCAAACTAATAATTAATTTCTGCAAGGCAGCATCATTTACTTTAACTAACTAACAGTCTTGAAAGCTAGAAAAGGTGTATTCAAGACATAGGGTAACATTTGCAGGCAGGCAAGGTGTCAGAGAAGAATTTGAATGCCAGCATAATAGAAATATGAAAAGCTGTCAGCACATAAAGGGAAAATATACCAATTCTACTGACCACCCAGTATGAGGAAAATTTCATGAAATCATTAGTAATATCACTGCAAAGCTTATTTAGTTGTTCAACAATGGACAATGGAATGAGATATATTTTTGCAACGACGTTCATTGAATGCATCAAAGTTTAGCCAGGCACTGGTTCCAAACAAGGAGTTCAAATATCAGTCTTAGGCTCAGCATCTTAATCCAAGAATAATTTACAAATTATTAGCGATTGAGTGATGGCACTTAAAACTGATTTATTATTTGATGTAGGCACATTAATTGGGTTTATTTGTTCAACAACGGTTCTCCTTGTTTCCAAGAATGCTCACAATCTCTTTCAAAGCTTACGATGCCAACATGAAAAGGTGGCGGCAAAGTGGCAATGTCACTGGATTAGTGATCCAGAACCCAAGATTAATGTTCGGGGATATGCAATTGAATCCCACCATGGCAGATGGTACAATTTTACTTCAATAAAAGTCTGGAATAAAAGACTAGTCCAATGGTGACCATATACCCACAACCAATTGTTGTAAAAACCCATCTGATTCACCAATTTCCTTTAGAGAAGGAAATCTGATATTCTTTCCTTGTCTGATCTACATGTGACTCCAGACCGACAGCACTGCAATTGACTCTTAATTGTCGGTCTAGTTGGAGACACCCACATCCCATGAATGAATACAAAAACAATTCTCTCTCCAGGTTATGGTTTCCCACAGACCAGCAACTCTTTGGTACTTTGCCCAAATGTATGTTCATTAAAAGTGAAGATTAGCTGGATCATTTGGCTGAAGAAGGATATTACAGTTATAAGTAATGTGTACACAAAGAAAATTCCACTAGTATTTATTGACTCACAAGCAGCAGCAAGAGAGGGAGGTGGTGGCATTGTGCCAATGTCACTGTATGAATTATCCAGAACCCCAGGCTAATATTCTGGGTTTGAATCCTCCGATAGCAGGTGATGATATCGGAATTCAATAAAACCCAAGACCAAAGCAATGGTAATCTAGAGGGTCAATAAACCAACACCACAAACAACTGGATCATCTGCTATCACTAACTCAGGACCCATCTGATTGGCTAACGTCCCTTAGGGATGGAAATCTGCCATCCTTACCCGGTTTGGCCTACAATTGATTTCAGTCTAACAGCAAATGTGGTCAACTCTCAAATGCTCCCTGGGCAATTAGAAATAGACAATAAATGAATTAATAAAAAAAGCACCACGCTGATTTACTTGCAGCCTGTTACAGTTGCTAAGGCAAATTACACCCTCATTACCTGCAGCCAAAAAAAACAACAGAAATTTGTTTTTGAGCTGCCAAAAGATATGGATATGAAGGTTATTAATGTAGTATAATGAGCTCACAAACCTCACAATGCCTTTCAAAACTTAGTGCAAATAATATTTAAATATTTCATTTATAATTTGAATACAGTCAGAAATTTTATTAACATTTTTAAAAAAAATATCAATTTCAAACATGCATAGGCAATAACACTGATGAATATTCTGACCTCTCTGTGTGCAATGTAACTAGACAAAAACAACACTACTTGAAGTTCACTAATTGTGCTCTATTATTAATTTCTTCTATGCAAAATGTTTAAAGCAATCAAACTTAACTGTCCATCATGAAACCATGGTCAGGCAAAATATCTATTTACAACTGTGTGTGCTGCCATTATCGTAACAGTTCAGTGATATGTGTGGCACGGTCTGATTTTGCAAACTAGCATGCCAGGGATCTACAAAAGAAACACTGCCTTCTCAATTGAATTGAGATAAAAGGATGCTTTAAAAATTTGAGTTAAAAAAATTATTTTATTGTTCCGTTTTACTCTATCACAAAACTGACTCAACCCTAAAGTTTACAACAGAAATAACTTCTGACAGCTATCTGGAGAATTAAGCTGAGACCTTGGTATTAGAGTTAGTAATCTCAAGATATTAAATGAGCGATGAAATTAATTTTACCAAAACCATTGACACCCAGATATTGTTGTTGTTTCTGTAAATTGCTCATTTAATGAATAGCCAATGTGTATTTCTCCAAAACAGCTCCTCTTATAAGAAGAGCATTAAAGCAATTGACAAGTATAACTTGTATCTGGATGATCTGATTACACATTGGTGTATGCAATGATGCTACCTTTTCCCTTTTATATGACTTTTCTAGAGACTTAATATACCATTTGCAAATAAAAACTAATTTGATTTTTATTGTGGTATTTGTTCAATATAAAATGAATAGCCTAAGTAAGTACAGTAATATCCCTGCTGTCTTAAACAGTAACGTGCACTTTTGGTAATTTTAGCAGCAATAAACAAATCACTCAAGTTACTCACTAAAAGCAACAAACTCACCTTAATTCAAGCACTGAAGTATGTGCAGAATTTATATTCATTTTGGCATGTATACTATTAAATCACAGCCTGAGAAAAAATGAAGCATTTATAAAAAGACCAAATAGATTGGTGAATTTATTTTGAGCCAAAATTAAACCATCTGTAAGCATTGCTACAGAGAACCCAGTGATTAACACTGCCATTCAAAATGCTCAGTCACAAGACTCGGTCTAGAGACGATACAGTGAAATGGAGAAAACTCATTTGCAAAACTGGCAATAACCTAGAATTTACTAATGGACAGATGTAATGTTGACTAATGGACCTGCTCAACTACAGTTTGTTATTTTTATTCAACATAGAAAGAGGAAGCACTCCTACAAAACACATGGAAAGCATTAAAAGATCTCTAGATTCTTTGCGCAGTAATACAAAGTGTTTTGAATTGTGATGCTGACAATTTCTTGAGGTATCTTGAATAGTTAACTCACTATCCTAGCTGAGTGATATGAAAGAAGTAGCAAGATCAAAGCAATGGCAATGTAGAGGGTCAATAAACCAACACCACAAACAACTGGATCATCTGCTATCACTGACTCAGGACCAGCAATGGCAGTGGCCTGAAACAACCATTACTGTCAAGGAAAAATAAATACCATCACAGGGTTGAGAAGTAGGGAAAGAAAAAGAACTTTCATAGGAAGAGACAAAATTGGGTTAGATCTGTCAAAAGTACATAAAGCTGACTTAATAGTCATATTGTATAATGAGAAAACAACCTTTACAGCGTGAAACTCCTGATGAAGGGCTTTTGCCCGAAACGTCGATTTTGCTGCTCCTTGGATGCTGCCTGAACTGCTGTGCTCTTCCAGCACCACGAATCCAGTATTGGGTTACAGGCTACCCACTATTATACAACACAAGTTGACATTCCTTTCTCTGGATTAGGAGGAAATGTCTCTTAACCTATTTGTTAATGAGATCCAACAGTCACAGATAATGTTTACCTGCCAAGGCTCTATTGACAGAGGAATGAGTGGCTAATCCAGGCTGTCCTCTTTCGTGGAAGATGCCTGCATAAGGAAGGTATTCAGGAAGTAGAAATCGCCTGCAAGAAATAAAATATTTAATCAAATACAAAAGTTCCTTTCTTAGTAAGCAACAATTGAGCACTTTGACAAGAAAATATAAATTTTTATTGTGCAAAAACTGAATGTTATGATGTGCTTTATTTGACTGATGGTCGTCTTCCAAATCACCAGCCTAAGCCAGGTTTCAAACACCTTCCAGTCTGACTGAAAGAAAAGGAAGGCCTGGAACCTGAATTTCCAAACTTTACTTTCAGGATTCAAGATTCAAAAAAAAAATGATGAAATGGAATGTACAGTTTGCATAAAGCAGCACACTTCAGGTAATAATAGCTGCAAGATGCATTTTGCTGACAGCTTACGAGCTTCTTTGTTGAGCATAGCATTTCTAAATTAAAACTCTAAATTCATTTAAGAGCCAAATAGCTACTTTAATAGTCAACAGGGTGAAAAAATGTTTAAATTGCACCTTTCTTTCTACTTCAGCATGGGATGCTCTCCTTTCCCAGTTCCGGATCTCCCAAATGCCAAGAAATTGAGGATGAAAACAAAACTCCTGCCATTCTCTCGTATAGTTTGTCAGTCCATTTTTATATCACCATGTAGGGAAGGCAATGACCTAATGGTTTTATCGCTGGACTGTTAAACCAGAGACCCAGGTAACGTTCTGAGGACCCAGGCAGATGGTTGAACTTGAATTCAATAAATATCTGGAATTAAGAATCTATTGATGACCCTGAATCCATCGTCAATTGTTGGAAAACTCCATTTCATGTCCCTACACATGTCTGCAATGATTCCAGGCCCACAGCAATGTGGCTGACTCTTGGGTAATTAGGAATGGACAACAAATGCTGGGCTAGCCAGTGATGCCTCATCCCGCGAGTGAATAAAAAATGCCTCATGAAAAAAGAATTTACAAGTGGAAGAAGGAAATTTATGAATTAGTTGGATTTCTTTCCTCAGTATATTTTTCACCTGTTCCCCACTACCTCTCCCACAGCAAGACACTTGCTGAATTTTAACAGATAGGGATTGGCAGGAGAAAAAAATATGAAAGAGAAAAAATCATGTCATCTGTGTTAAGTGAGAAAAGGAAATTAGAGTAAAAACATTTTGAACTTGGGGCTGTGCAGTGGGTTGTCATATAGGAGTTTATTTGCTTGCAACATTTGACATGCCCTCTCCATCATGCAAGCTGCCAGCTAATCACAGCCAACTGCAGTCTTGCAGCTCCATTAACTTAGAACAAATAAGAGAAGTACATTTCAACGGGCACCAGAATTACAATGGTGGGTTTAATAATTGGTCTTAATGTGCTTGTGATTTTTAAACATGTTAGCCCATATAACACACCAACCACAAAGAGTCAGATTCAGATTAAGTTAGATATCTGAAAGTTTAGTAAAAACCAATTACATACACTAATATAGGATCACAAACTCACATCTATGGTCTGTGTTAGATGCTTATTTAGCTTATACTTAGATTCTCTACAGAGTGGAATGGCTAGCAGATTGGCTGTCTGCCTGTTCATTGAATGTACAAAGACGAATCTTTTATCCTACAACAATGTTGTGATGCCATCTAGCTGTCTTGAAGGCATAGTGAGATTTGTGCAACCAGACAACATCCTTTCTTTTCCCCTTGAGAGGAAACAACCTGTTCTGATAAATATAACAAGGATGCACATTAGTGCATCATCTGTGCATGTCAAGCCAACATTTTGCCTTACAACAGGATGGGATCGAATCCTTATATAATTATCGTGACCAGTTGTGTAGCTTCACTCTGCAGTGTGTTGTTATAGACAGATGCATATCATGCATTAAAGATAAACGTTTGCTGTCTGATACAATAAATTCAGTTTCAGAGTCATCATCTTGCAAAGCAAATGGTTGATCACTTACAACTTGGAGATGTTCATTTTTTAGCTGAATGATTTGAAGTATTTTTCTACAGATCCATGTATTCATACAAGGATCATACAAAGGTTTGTTCTCGTTCAATTTGGGACAGCTACCTGGGTCTTGTCGATCATACTCTTGTATAATTTTCTTCCTTCTTTCTAACTGCACCATGTACTGTGTGGTAAGAGTTTCTGATTAAAGAACTGTGTGGATTAGTCTTCTAAATATGAGAAGACTATGGATAAACCATTGCCTTGAGAAGCAGCTTGTAGATTCAAAATGGCTATCCTAAAATTACAGCAAGTATCTTTGCATTTAACAATCGTGGACTTCATCTTATGAACAATGCGTTCTGCAAAACTACTAAAATGAGGATAGCAAGGAGACAAGGTAAATGTGTTGAATGCTCCACTGACAGCACATTTAGTGTGCACACCTGAAGGACACAATCAATTCAGGAATGTCAACTGTACTGAATACTGCAGCTTATGTTGCATTTGTGGTAGCTTTGATTTGATTGAGTAAAGGAAATTTGGTGAAGTAGGCATCATGGTACAGTCATATCTTCATGGCTCAAAGAATTTCTGTGGAATGAGGGGCTCTCTCAAATACTTGGGTTGAAGGGTTATGGAGAGCGGGCAGGAAGGTAAAGGTGAGGCCAAGGTGTGATCAGTCATGATCATATTAAATGGTGGAGCAGGCTCAAAGGGCTAAATTGCTCCACCTAGTCCTTATGTTTTTACGGAGTTGACATATTTCACAACTTGATCAACTGATCAATGTCCTTATTGATGCTGGGCCAACTGATATCTTCGTGCACTGATCTTTCCCTGCACCCACATAATGTAGGTGCATGTGATCAAGTACATCTTGACATAGTGCTTGAGGAATGATCATCGGTCTAGAGTACAACGTGGGAAAGTGAGAGGTCGTGTACATTAGTAGGAAGAGGAGGCATAGCTAATTTTCTAAATGGGGAGAAAATTCATAAGTCTGAAATGCAAAGAGACTTGGGAGCTCTAATCCAGGATTCTTTGAAGGTAAACTTTCAGTTCAGGTTGAGTCAGTAGTTAGGAAGGCAAATGCAACAATGGCATTTACTTTGAGAGGACTTGAATACACCCGAAGCATCCTGAAGAAGGGTTACACCAAAACACTGACTTCGCCACCTCCTGATGCTGCCCGACTTATTGTGTTCTTCCAGCCTCCTGACTGTCTACTTTGGATTCCAGCATCTGCAGTTATTTTGTCTCTAACCAGACTCGAATATAAAAGCAGGGATGTACTTCTGTGGCTCTATAAGGCTCTGGTCAAATCACATTTGGACTATTGTGCGCAGGTTTGGGCCCAATATCTCAGGAAGGATGTACTGGCCCTGGAGTGTGTTCAGAGGAGGTTCACGAGAATGTTCCACAGAATGAAAAGCTTAACATACGAAGAATATTTGAAGACTCTGGGTCTATATTCAATGCAGTTTAGAAGGATTTGATTTGGGGGCGGGGTTGGAATCTAATAGAAACTTACAGATAACACAATGGCCTGGACAGAGTGGATGTTGGGAAGATGTTCCCATTGGTAAGACCCAAGGGCACAGCCTTGGACAAAAGGGAAGACTTTTTAGAATGGAGATAAGGAGATACTTTTTCAGCCAGAGAGTGGTGAATGAATATAATTCATTGCCACAGAAGGCTGTGGAGGCCAGGTCATTGGGTATATTTATGACAGAGATAAATAGGTTCTAGATTGTCAGGGGGATCAAGGGTTATGGGGAGAAAATGGGAGAATAGTGTTGAGAAACTTATCAACCATGACTGAATGGCAGAATAGACTCGATAGGCTGAATGGTCTAATTTCTGCTCATATGTCTTATGGTCTTTACCATTGAAAATTACATTCCTACAATGTCTAATTCACCTTTGAATGACAAAAAAAAACATGCTTGTTTAATGAACTGTTTATGATATTCAAGCCATGTACTGATGGTGTTTTTTTTGAGATATTACAGCTAGCTGTCATTAAACATAATGTGTTAAATCTGCTCTGCTGGTCTATGACCAAAATTAATGAGATCAATATGAAGACCACTTTCAAACACCAATTTGACAACTTTCAAGTCTCAAGGACATTTTTGTTCTTTGCTGGATTTGAAAGTCAGCAAAGAACATTGGGAATAGTCATTAGAGTGTCTGATATTTATTATATTTTGAAATCATTACCATGGATTTTTAGAATTAGGCAGTGTAGGCATGGAGCTGCTCTGTATGGAACTTTTGTATTTTGAAGACTCAAGTGAGACTTTCCCTATTAACATTTGAGTAACTTGTTTGAGCATTCGGGCAAGCTTTGGAAGCAATAAATGATTCTCATCTTGTAACTGCTGGGCTCTGAGGCCTGTCCGGAGTGCATCTACATCCAACATGGTAAGTTCAAAGGGATCATAATGGTGAAGAATACATTTGCTGGAACATAAAGTTTTCAATCTTAAATTTAGGGCATGTTGTCCATTTAGCTTCATGATGGAAGGAAGAAAAGGCTTCAGCTTTTCTTCCAATATCCATGTGGTGCACCAAATTGACTATGTAAAATCGCTACAGGTGCGGATAGAGACCATTTGGCCCATCAAATCTGCACCGACCCTCTGAACAGCATCTCACCTTACCCCTGGAACTCCACATTTACCATAGTTAATCCATTCAGCCTGCACAGTCCTGAACACTAAAAGAGAATTTAGCATGGCCAATCTACCTAACCTACACATTTTTGGACTGTGGGAGGAAACTGGAGCACCCAGAGGAAACCCATACAAAAATGGGAAGAACATGCAAGTTCCACACAGACAGTTGCCCAAGGCTGGAATCGAATCCAGCACCCTGGCACGGTGAGGTGGCAGTGCTAACCACAGTGCTAGCATGCCAACCAAGTCCTGTCTGTTTGGAGTTCATAAGCTGTAGCATTCCAGTTAATCCTAGGGCTTTGTTGACATGCCTATGTGCGTGAGATGGGAATCTGGAAACATATTTGACATGTTCCTTGGCTAGCTCTACTTCACATGTTTCTGTAGAGAACTTTTAAGTTTCTTTGAGCGAATACATTACAGCTCAAAATCCTCTTGCAGAAAATAGCTGGAATGTGTTGTGAAATACTAGACAATGTTTTGGTGGATAAGACATTCCGCATCTTTTCTTCCATAGAATTAATACAGTGTGGAAACAGGCCCTTCGGCCCAACAAGTCCACACTGATCCTCCAAAGAGTAACCACCCAGACCCATTCCCCTACACATACTCCTGACTAATGCACCTAACCTACACGTCCCTGAACACTATGGAAAGTTTAGCATGGCCAATTCACCTAACCTGTACATCTTTGGACCGTGGGAGGAAACCAGAGCATCTGGAGAAAATCCAAGTAGACATGGGGAGAATGTGCAAACTCCACACAGTCAGTCACCTGAGGCTGGATTCGGACCCAGGTCCCTGGCGCTGTAAGGCAGCAGTGCTAACCACTGAGCCACCGTGCCACCCTAAATCTTGTGTAAGACCTGGACACTATTGTTGATGAATGTTGAATCAAACACCTGCTGATGCTGCTATCCTGCTACAGTTGCTGCAAGTTTGCATTCTCCTTCTCATATTGAAACAACAATGTAATCCTGTCCAGAAGTCCCTTTCAGAAAGATTTGAAGGGCTTAAGAGGCAATAACCAGTTCCATCAGCCTTTCAATGTAGTTAACTTGAAGAGAATCACATTCTGTATTAGCATCGACAATTGCCCACAGATTGGTTGATACTTTCGCCTAGCTGTTGGCCATAGTACATAAACTCAAGCCTGAATATTGAAGTTGACTCTGACCTTAAGGCATTTTTTAAGGCTTGCCTGAACCTATGCGGTCATCATTCAAAATACCAGAGGATTTAATTCTTTGCAATCCTATGTTTCCCAAAGCAATAAGATGTTTGACAATATCACTTTTTGTCTATGATTTGTTGGTCAATAAAGTGAAGATTCCTTGAATAATGGAATTTCTAACAATGTTACTGGATTGCCGGCCCATGTTCAGATATTTGCTTTCCATCTTCACTATACTTCTTAGTATTTTTTAAAATTGTAATAAAAAGTATCTGTGTGGCAGTTTAAAACTTCTGTTATTTTGGCTACTCTCTTTATTGTGTTGAATCTTTAAAAGTAACTGATGCAGAACTTGTAGGCTTGTGCCCCTACCAGGCACTCACATTAACGCAGATGTGGCAATCATAGTCTTTTCAAAAACTTTCCCACAGTTTCTGAAAACAAGTTGTCAGAATCAATCCACCGCTGGACACAGGCAAGACTTTTTCAAAAATAAGCAAGTTGTTATCTGTGTATTTTTTTCTGCATTTGCTGAATTTTATTCTAAGTATATTTTTCATAGGATGTACTGTCCTTCCTACATCTTTAAACTTTTTTTTTATTAAACTGATTCAGCTGTGGCCTCTTTTAAAAAGAGGCTGTGTACGCACAAAAAAGTTCTTTCTCCAGTACAGTTGTACACTCCAAACTTGGTGGTTAAACTGAATTTTAGCTCTGACCTCAGAGTGTGATAGGTGACTGTTAGACAAATAACCTTTCACAATTCTCACTTCAGTACTAACTTGGCACCAGCTATTAATACCTGCTTGCTGTCACCATCTTTTTGTACCAACTTGCTGCCACTACTGCCACCATGATGTGCTTGTAATTTTCCACAAGTTAGCCCATGTGATGCATATCAGAAAGACTGAGGTTCATATTGATTCAGAAAGCTGAACAACTAACTATGTATAGTGGTATGGCATCCTAGTTTTGCATATACGGTCAGGATTATGTGCTTAATTTTCAATTACATTACCTCTATAGTTATCGAACTGACTGCTTAGCTCCTGACTGATCGAAAGAACAGACAGTAAGATGGAGACCTTGTATACAAAGTATTTCATGTTGTGTCGCCATCTGGCTGTTATAAAGGAATGGTGTTTTTCTAAGATCTGGATCTGTGCAATTATAAAACAGTTCTTACCTAGGAACAAAGCGTCCCAGTGATGGGGCTGTCATTCTTGCATTTCTTGGAGCACGAAGGCGTGACCGTTCCCCTCCATCCCTTCAACATAGAAAAGCAAAGCAAGAAAATATTACATCTGGTGTTCACAGAATACAACAGTTAATAATGCAATCCACTAGTCAAAGGCTTTGTTGGTGCTCCCTTTTTCCAGTTAAGAAATGCAATATTCCATGTGCTATAAAGCAGATATACAGAAAAAGAAACAGAACAATGGCCTAATTTTAATGAGGCATTGTATTCATAAGATTTAAATATCTGTTATTTGTAGATTAGGGTGGGATATGAGCAATTTGTCATTTTTGTTAGGAGATATCAGGCTGACATAATTATGCATTTTAATATAAGTATCTTTACATTGCAAAAGCAAGGCCTTTGCTAAACCAGTTTGCAGCAGTACCCTCTTAAAACAAATCCTAATCTGAGAACACTTTCTATCCTTTTGCAGAAATCCTTCAGTGTAGAATGTACTGCTGCTGTCTTTTAAGAATTCCAGCTGTAATTTACACCATACGAACATTTAAATTGATTCAGGCTCCTCAGAGATAGGCAGATTACCACAGATGTAAATAGATGTAAATGTACTGTTGGAATAAGGTGATATATCGTCATTTTACTTTCTTTGCTATATTATATTCTCAAGCTTCAAAATTCAGTGTGTTCCTATTAAGATATGGGGGAGGGCTAGTGAAAATGAAGGAGCATTAATCTCAACACTGTCCCACAAAGCAAATGAACAGAAATTCCATGCAAATGAATACCAATGTATATAAGAGTCATATGCAATTTCTGTTTTTATTTTAGAATTCAACATCTGCTGGATTGTGCTTTTAATTATATCACGTTATTAAGATGAATTGGAAGTATTTTTTAAAACAAGAGTGTCCTATGTTATAGCATAACTCAAGTATTTTCAGCACAGTAATAGGCATTCCAGCACATCAGTTATTGTGAACGAGACTTGGTTTGGATACAGCAGCAGAATTCACATGAGTTCATGTTCCTGATGGATACAGGATGGGACAACATTGAATAGTCCAAGCCTGGAGGTAAAAGTAGTAAAAGAAAGGCATAGACAAGAGTTCCTCAGCACATGTACCAAAGGAGAAGTGAAGATGGGCACTATTACAGAGATGGAAATATGTAGTCTTGGTGATGCAGAGAAAATCAGAGAGAATAAAGAGAGGACGGGTAATGGGATTGTTAATAATGCAGTTCAGGATTTGTAAACATCATGATGGGTTCTTCAATATGGGAAAGGATAGGAACTCCAATGTTGAGGAGTCAGGATATTCCTAGGGTTCAGGAGTACTTGGGATGTTAATGCTTAACATAACTTTGGATAGTGGGAAAAACTAACTGAATCTGTTGGCACGTTTGATAGGTTGCCATATTATTTGGAGAACAGCATCCAGCAGTCTTGTGGCAGAGCTCAGACAAATGAACCTGAACTGCTTTTTGTCCCTTTTGGACCATTAAGCATGACTTCTTGACATATTCCTATCTAAGGAGAAAGTGAAGAATCCTGATAAAGGGCTAATGACTGAAACATCGATTCTCCTGCTCCTTTGACGCTGCCTAACCTGCTGTGCTTTTCCAGCACCATACTCTCGACACAAATTGCTATATAATTTGCAAAAGGGATCCTGTAGCACTGGAACCTAGGAGTGCAAGGAGCAGAATATGAGACTAGGAAAACTAGCAACACAGCCTCGGATTTGTGAACAGAGGATGTTCATAACTTGAGAATCCCAGAGGAACTTGTCCAAAGAGTAGTAAAGACACATCAACAAAGAATAAAGGGAAACAAGTTTCAGGAAGCGGTAGTTAGAGGATTTGTAAACTTCGGCAATTTAAAAATAAACAATCAATTCAAAGAAGTTGGCGCAAAACTAAAAATACTCAAAAGTCACAATCCTAAGGCTGTGACCCCAAGAAAATATTTCCCTCCTTTTGGGGAATCATTCATGCTATACTATCTCCCATGAGCAAATAATAGTTAAGCTCAAATGGAGTACATTATTTCTCAGTTTGCCCTGATATTCTGTGAAAAGGTTATTCATTCATTTCAGTGGAGCATGATCCTTCTATTCTCAAAATACACAGTACAGAGTTTGAAACAGATTTACTGTGAATAAGATGGCTGATTATTTGGGAAAGGCACATTAGCTCTCAGTTATGAGAGTTCAGACATCGACTACTTTAGCCTGAAAATGCAAACAGACAAATAGAGAAAGTGAAACCTGAGTGCAGTAAAACAAAGATTTAAGTTACTACAACAGAAAATATCATCCAGAGAATAATGTAATAACAGACAGCGCCAAACTCATTAGTGTATACATTCTTCGATGTTAAAATAATTACTGACCATGATTAGATAAAATGATGGAACTTGGAAGAACATTAATAAGGTGCACATGAAACTCTGAAGTACTTCCCAAGTTTTGCATATGCTGTGACTGCAGATAACTAAATATGGCATTTTCAAAAAATCCACATGGAGCAAAACAAGTGAACCAAAGCTGCCTGTACAGAAAATGGAAAAGTAAGCAAATAAAAAGTCACGGCAAAAGTCTGAATAAGTGAAAGACGAATTAGAGCAACTAGCTAAGACAGAATACATGGAATCAAAGAGTAAAGCTAGATAGATGAACTTGCAGTTCTTGAAACTCTCACTTGAGTTTCTTTCACCACTGTAGATTGTAATGTGGACATTGTTACGTAGTGATTCTGATAAAGTTAATGTTTAAATTGCATGCACCCAACATGATATCATGCAGTCTCTGGGAGGAGAATCATGAAACTTTGCATGAGACCCCAATAGAAAAAGGAGCATCATCTCTAATGCTTGGTCGTCATAAATAGTTATGCCTTACTACCAATTGTATGCAAGGTATGTGCCTCTTCTTGTTAAGATTCACCAGTTGTCTATCTATTACTACTAATGACGAGAGATGCCCTTAGACGCAGCATACAAACAAGCATTTAGGGCTCAAGGTGCAGTGGTAGTGTCCCTATTGTTGGAATAAGATGATATATCGTCATTTTACTTTCTTCGCTATATTATATTCTCAAGCTTCAAAATTCAGTGTGTTCCTTTTAAGATATGGGAAGGGCTAGTGAAAATTACCTCAACACTGTCCCACAAAGCAGATGAACAGAAATTCCATGCAAATGAATACCAATGTATATAAGAGTCACACACAACTTGATACATGAACTGTTTCTCTCCCTGCACGCCTACCAAGTATTTCTAGCAATTTCTGTTTTTATTTTAGAATTCAACATCTGCTCGGTTGTATTTTTAATTAAGTCACGTTATTAAGATGAATTGGAAGTTCTATTAAAACAGAGTGTCCTATGTTATAGCATAACTCAAATATTTTCAGCACTGGCCAGGCAGTATGGGATTCAAGTTCCTCCTGATCCAGGAGGTGTGTCATAACATCTTTGAACAGGTTGATGAAAAAATTTAGAAGGGAGAATTGGACACAGCATTACGTTTCAACCATCCAGAACATGTACAACAGTCACAATCCCAATTTCTGCTCTCAGTTTTTAACCAGTTTTAAATATAATCTTTCATGAGTTCAAAACAACACCATCAGAAACAAAATATCTATAATCAACAGCAAAGCAGATTGAATAGTTTTTTTTTGAAAAAGTGCCGTCATTTCTATTCTGACACATCTTGGTCTACTTTCACAACAACCAGAATCTATACTCAACATTTGAGTTCACTTTACAACACTCTCTACTTGATTTTTCTGCATGCCAATCTCAATTAATTCACATCTCTCACAACAGTAACAAGCTGGCTATCAAGAGTAAATATTAAAAACATTATTACCCTGCATACACATTCTGGTATGGCCTCTCATTATACTTCTCCCCTCAGTGCTCTCCCCATCATGCCACTGATCCCAATATGTAATGTGGGAGATATCACAGAACAATTAGTTTCCAAAATTGCCCTGAAGAAAACAGTGTAATCAGCAGGCAGAGTGCACCAAATGCTGTTTAGTTTCATCAGTTTCTCTGATTTTCTGACTCAGGGTAAAAGAAAACTTCAACAAACTTAAATATAGTGTGTGTTGCTTAAGGTCTATGAAAGTGCTTCTGCTCTGTACCTGACTGAAATTGACAGAATTTAAACTGAAGACTTAAGAGATCAAGTTATTAAGAAAGGTGACTTCTCTACTCAACCCCTATGAAGAACTGTAATTTAAAAGCTGGAAGAATTTCTGGGTTTCACACTGCAGGGGGCAAAAGCCAACTAATGGTCTACATGAGTGTCTACATGGAAAATGCTGTTAAATGTTCTTTTAAGCAAAAAGACAACCTCCAAGTTACGTTATTTTTAGCCTATTTACTGCATTCATTTTTGCTTTCTATTTCACTGGTGAAGCTGAGAGTCCAGTCATTTAAGTGCAATGATTCTATGAATTAATCCATCCAAGCAGCATACAGATAAAAGTTAGATTTGCTCAGATCAAATACTACCTTTATTATTTGTTATAAGGAGGGGGACTCCTGGTAAATTTTGGAGATTGCTACATTACATAGAGTCCCCAGACCTTTGTTCTTGACGCATGATACCAAAAAGATAATTATAATAAAATCACAATTCTAGAGCGGTGAAGGCAATTTATGTCATACAGGTGGCGTAAGCAGATATAGCGTGTCCAACATTTATCATTGAGCTCTGTTGCATGAAAATCCTTGTGGACAATAAGGAAGGCAGATAACTGGATGATTGTGGCTGCTCTGTAATTACAGCCGACTGCTGAGAGATGCTCCAATTATACTAGGTTTTTCCAGTTCTTTATCCAACTTAATGTGTTGTACAATCTGTCAAAGACCACTTCAGGTGCCAGAGAGAAAAAAACCCAGCCATCATTAGCAGCTAGATTATCATGGACAAAATATGATGATTGGCTGTATTTTGGATTTTGTGGTTATTCCCAGCTGATAGTTATATAACAAGCTTTACTGCATTAATAAATCATGGGGGAAGGGTCATCATTCTGAATTTCCCTGAAACAGATCTCCTGGAAATCTTGGATACTCAAAGTGCATTCATTAAAAGGCATTTTTTTGGTTTAAAATAAAAAGGTCTTTAAGAGGTTGATCACATGTTTCAGAAAAAAAAATGGTAAAAGTGAACATAACAACTATCTGAACAGTGCTGTCAATACTATCAGAATTGATGGTACTCCAGCTTTTCCACTTCAAGGCTTTCAACCAATTAGCACGGTGAATCAATAGCAAAAAAACACATGGTTCTGTGCACTACATAGCACAGATGATTTATGTTTTTAATGTAACATATGCTTTAGGATTCTGAAAGGACAAGAAACAGGAGGAGTGCAAATATACTGCCAGTGCCAAGAGACCCACCACACCACTAAAAAGCTAAAAGCAGAGGATGATAAAACCCAGTGGTAATGATAAGCCAACAGTAAAGAGCACTTGAACGGAAAAAAAAGCAACATCATTTTTCTGGTGAATTGTGTGATGACAGACAATTAGCAGAGATTATACCAACTCCACAGACACACACCCCCACACAATTAAATCACAACAGCGTTACACAAGCTTCTTGGGTCCGTCAGGAGCCATCAGGAGTTGAAGCCTGTGAAACTTTACATTAGTTTGAACTTTCAAACTAAATTCTTGGTTATTTCAGCAGATATTAGATTGCATGTAGCCAAGTACAGTCCGATGCAAGTGGCAAGAAAATAGATTAAAATAAAATGGGCTGTCAAACAGTATTCATATATAGCAGTCCAGTCTTAAGATGCCCAGGAATTGCACTTCTTTATAAAGAATGAAAGAGCTATGAAATGTGGTTACATGCATTGATACATAATGACATTTCATTTTGGTGTCTTAAGACTTTCCAACCCTCTCACATTTAATGCATATTCTCTCTCTATTTCAGTGCTGTTGACAAACCTTAACCTGATTCCACCTAATTTGCAACTCTCCTTTTTACATCTGCCACTTTAAAAGCCTCTTAATGCCACAGCTCTATTATAAAGCTTTTTATCATCTCTCTGATGATACCTACCCTACCCCGGTAAAGACTTGGCACCCGTCACTTAATTGGCTTGGATTCTCTTCTACATTGAAGATCTCATAAAAGTCCAAGCTGTGTTTCGTTGAAAGTTAAAGAAAAATCCAGGGATCTTAAGAACACCACCACTATGCGGCAGCAAGTATATACTTCTGTCCTTGATTTTATAGTGCCTAGCTATTTAATTAAAATCACCAAAAGTTTAAGGATTGGAAATGGGGGAGGTTGGGTGCGTCAGGAGCCATCAGGAGTTGAAGCAGGTGGAGAAGAGAGAGGCACCGAATAAAGACTGGGAAAATGACTTCGATTTGTGGGCAGCTGAGGAAGCTCAACTTATGCTATACATTAAACATTGCCAGAACTGTTGCAAAAGGACATATTCCTGCAATGTCTGGACCCTGTACCAATCACTAACCCCTTCTTGACAAAGTTCCAGAAGATCAATGAAACAACAACTGGATAAACAATTTTGTTGATTGTGGCTCAGAGTTTATGTGGTCTGTTAATGGAAGAAGGAACCCCATATTTAGCAAATTCACAGTTGGCGTCTATTACAATTATACATCTATCTGCTGTTGTAAACCCATGTACCCAAAGACAAAGCACATGTGTAAAATTTGACAATTTTAACCCTCCAAGCTAGAAACAATTCCAACTCCAATAAATATACACACACACATATAACTGGAAGACTTTAATATCTTGACTAGATGTATTATGTGGTTTGTAATGAAAGCGACCTCAGAGAGCTATATTTTCCAAAGAAAAATTACAGCCACAGGAAAATGACATAAAATGAGAGAGAAAAAAAGTGAGCCAAAAACAAATCAATATATCTGGCAGAACAAACTGTCCTAAGAGATTGGATAAGAGCACAACACATTTCGACTTGTCAGTCTGCAGTGTCCACTAAGCGAAAATGTGCAAGATCATAACACACTAAAATAGGATGGGAAAACAAGGAAAAATAGATGACTTATTTGTATCTTTTGACGCATGATTTCCCCCATTCGCACATCCTTATTTTTGCCAGACACAAATCACATTATTCCCCTTATTCTAATGGGATACTGAAAAAAATAACAAAGCAACAAATAGCTGGTACTTCCCTGAGCTGTTAGGCCTTATTTCCAAAAGGAAATTTAGTCCCAGCAGTACAGATGAAGGACTTTTAAAAATTCATTCACAGGATGAGTGCCTTACTAGCTACGTCAGCACTTAGTGCCCATCCCTAATTGCACTTCAGAAGTTTGCACTGAACTGCCTTCTTGCATTATTACAGTCCATGTGGTGCAGATTTTTTATATATAAAACACACACCTATACACACACACACACGTTACGAAGGGAGAATGTTGTTCTGCACAAAAGGGGAAGTCTCAGAACTGTGGTTAGAACATAAAACAATACAGAGCAGAACAGGCCCTTTGGCCCTCGACGTTGCGCCGACCTGTGTATTCATCTCAGCTCATCCCCCTACACTATCCCATCATTATTCATACCCTCGTCCAAGGATTGTTTAAATCTCACTAATGTGGCTGAGTTAACTACATTGGCAGGCAGGGCATTCCACGCTCTTACCACTCTCCGAGAATCTGCCTCTGTCATCTGTCTTAAATCTATCACCCATCAATTTGTAGTTATACCTCCTCGTACAAGCTGACATCAGTATCCTAGGAAAAAGACTCTCACTCTTCACCCTGTCTATTCCTCTGATCATCTTGTTTGTCTCTATCAAATCCCCTCTTAGGCTTCTTCTTTTCAATGAGAACAGACCCAAGTCTCTCAGCCTTTCCTCATAAGACCTTTCCACCAGACCAGGCAACATCCTCTGCACCTTTTCCAATGCTTCCACATCCTTCCTGTAATGGGGTGACCAGAACTGTACACAATATTCCAAGTGCAGCCGCACTAGCAGTTTGTATAGTTGCAGCATGACATTACAGCTCTGGAACTCAATCCCTCTACCAATAAAACCTAACACACTGTATGCCTTCTTAATAGCACTATCAACCTGGGTGGCAACTTTCAGGCATCCACACTACCAAGAATCTTTCCATTGACCCGGTACTCTGCCTTCCTGTTATTCTTCCCAAAGTGAATCACCTCACATTTAGCTACATTGAACTCCATTTGCCACCTCTGAGCCCAATTCTGCAGTTTATCCAAGTTCCTATGCAACCTGCAACATTCTTCCACACTGTCCACTACTCCACCAACTTTAGTGTCATCTGCAAATTTACTAATCCATCCACCTATGCCTGCATCTAAAAGTCATTTATAAAAATGACAAACAAGAGTGTTGCCCCAAAATAGATCCCTGTGGTACACCACTAGTAACCAGACTCCAGGCTGAATATTTTCCATCAACCACCACTTGCTGCTTTCTTTCAGAAAGCTAGTTTCTAATCCAAACTGCTACATCACCCTCAATCTCATGCCTCTGCATTTTCTCCAACAGCCTACCATGTGGAACCTTATCAAAGGCTTTACTGAAGTCTATGTACACCACCTCAACTGCCCTACCCTCATCCACAGGTGCTTGGTCACCTTCTCAAAAAACTCAATGAGGTTTGTGAGACAGTACCTGCCCTTGACGAAACCATGTTAACTATCTAAAACCAAATTGTTGCTTGCTAGATAATCATAAATCCTATCTCTATAATCCCTTCCAAACCTTTTCCAACAACAGGCGTAAGGGTCACTGGTCTATTATTACCAGAGTCATCTCTATTGCCGTTCTTGATCAAGGACACAACAGTTGCAATCCTCTAGTCCTCTGATACTAAACCTGCAGACAAGGACAACTCAAAAGATCAAAGCCAAAGGCTCAGCCATCTCCTTCCCAGCTTCTCTGAGAATCCTCAGATAAATCCCATCCAGCCCAGGGGACTGGTCTACTTTCACTCCAGCTAGAATTAAAAACACCTCTTCCTTACTAACCTCGATCCTTGAGTTGCTGCAGTGCATCCTGTAGATGTTCCATATTGCTGCCACTGTGCATCAGTGTTGAAGGGAGCGAATGCTGAAGGTGAACGACAGAGTGTCAATGCAGCATTGCTGCTTTGCCCTGGAAGGTGTCAAATTTCCCAAGTGTTGTTGGAGCTAGACTTGGGAAGGTGGGACAAGGTGGGAATCATTTTATCACATTCCGGACTTGTGTCTTGCAAATGGTAGGCAAGCTTTGAGGGGTCAGGAGGTGGACACCACAGGATTCCCAGCCTCTGACTACTAATGGAGCCAGAGAACCTAAATGGCAGGTCAATTTGAATTTCTGGTCAATGATGATTTATCCCTAGCCCCAGCTGTTGATACTGGAGATTTTAGCAGATGCCATCAAATTTCATATTGGGTGGTGTAGTGGTGGGGATGTGGGAGAAGGGTGGGGGAAAGAGAAGACAGACAGATTCTCTCTTCCTATAGTCTGGCAGTTGTGTAGTGTGAAAGCTACTTGCACTTATCCGCCCAAGCTCGAATGTTTTCCACATGGTGCTACATCTGCTTCAGAATCTGAGGAGTTGTGAATAGTTTCGATAATTGTGAATGATGGGAAGGTGGGCAGGAGATCATTGATGAAGGAACTGATGAAGGCTGATTCTATAACACCCCTCTGAGATACTTCTGCAGTGATGTTTTAGATCTGAGAAGATTGACCTCTAAAAACTACAATTTCAACAATCTTGGTTTGTGCTGGATCTGACTCCAACTAGTGGAGAATTCAGTCCCTAAATTCCCACTGATTCCAGTTTTGCTTGAGCTCCTTGAAGCCACACTCAGTCAAATCCCACCTGGATGGCAAGGACAGTCACTCTCACCTCACTTTTGTAACTCAGTTCTTTGGCCCATGTTCAAACCAAAGATGAACAAGGCCTGGAACCCACTGGGTACTGGTGGAACCCATGAGCTTCACTGAGCAGTTACCACTCGATAGAGCTGTCAACATCTGCCAACAATTTGCTGGCAACGGACTGATGGAGTCGTCACTGGCCAGGGTGAATTTGTTTTCCTTTGTACGGAAAAGACATTCCTGGGCGATTTTTCACACTGCTAGGTAGGAGTTGTAACAGCATTGCAACAGCTTGGCTCGGGCACAGCTAGTGCTGGAGCACAGGTCTTTAGTGCTTTTGCTAAAATGCGATGACACCCCAGAGCCTTTGCTGTAGCAACTGCCTTCAGCCTTTCTAAACATGATGTAGTCAGAATCAACGTGACTAAAAGCTGGCATCTAAGATAGTGGGGACTCAGCATGAGGCTGCAACGAATCATCCAGTCCCCAGGCAGCCGTTTACTATAAACTGACAGACTCTCACAACTACCTAGACCTCCTCCCATCCAGCATCCTGCAAGAACTCCACCTCACCAACCTCCGCATAAACTGCACTGTCCACCGACATTTCCACCACCTCCAAATGGACCCCACCACCAGGGGTATATTTCCCTCCCCACCCCTATCCACTTTCTGCAAAGACCGTTTCCTCCACGACTACCTCGTCAAGTCCATGGCCCCAAACAGCCCATCCTCCCCACATAGCACCTTCCCCTGCCACCGCAGGAATTGCAAAACCTGTGCCCACACCTCCCCCTTCACCTCCATCCAAGGCACCAAAGGAGCCATGCACATCCAAAGTTTCACCTGCACTTCCACACCTCATTTATTGTATCCGTTGCTCCCAACGCAGTCTCCTTTTCATTGAGGAAGCTGCATGCCTTCGCAGAGAGCACTTCAGGGAACACCTCCGGGGCAACCGCATCAATCAACCCCATCGCCCCGTTGCCGAACATTTCAACTCCCCCTCCCATTCTGCCGAGGACATGCAGGTCCTAGGCCTCCTCCACCGCTGCTCCCTCACCACCTGATGCCTGGAGGAAAAACGCCTCATTTTCCACCTTGGGACCCTTCAACCCCATGGCATCAATGTGGACCTCACCACTTTTCTCATTCCCCCTCCCCACCCCCCGGCTTAACCTGACCCCCAGTTCGAACCTTCTAACTCAGTGCCGTCCCCATGACCAGGTCTACTTGCCAATCTTCCTTCCCATGTATCCACTCCACCCTATCACCTTCACCCCACCTTCATCCACCTATTGCACTCCCAGCTACCTTTGCCTCAGCCCCACCCCCTCCCACTTAACTCTCCACCCCCAAAGCTCCCAGCCTCATTCCTGATGAAGAGCTTTTCCCGAAACATCGATTTTTCCTGTTTCTCGGATGCTGCCTGACTTGTTGTGCTTTTCCAGCACCCACTCCAATCTTGTGCTGCTGCTTGCTCAGGACACCTCATGGAGGCCCAGCCTGAGTTTCTGGGCCTGTTTGAAATCTGTCACAATCATCACAGTGGTAACACATAGAATCTGAAATGTTACCTGAAGAAAGCAACCCATTTGACTGAAATAACGACAAACAAAGAAATTGTCTTATTCTGCTCATCATTTTTGGGTGTCAAGGATAAATTCTGGAAAATGGAAATCCAAGAAGTTAACTGGAACAGTATTGCAAATTGTATAGTCAAGATGAACTTGACTGACTAAATGATTGTGGCTCCTTTCTGGCACTCTAGAAATAACTCAATTGTCTACAATTACATTAAGTCATTTGACATGGGTAGTATAATCTGGGCTAGCAATCATTGTCCAGTCCAGTTGCCCTTGAGGTGATGGTGGTGAGCTGTCTTTTTGAATCACTGCAGCCTATTTGCTGTAGGTAGACCCACAATATCATTAAGGAGGGAGTTCTAGGATTTTGATCTAGCAACACTGTATCCAGTGCCATCGGCGGCTTCATCTTTGAGTGAGTCAAGTTGGTCAAAGATTTTGTAAAGCTGGGGACCTAGGGCGAAACTGAGATAGGTCATCCATTCAGCATTTCTGGCTAAAAATTTCTCAAATGTCTCCTCCCACAATCCAAAAATGTGCAGGTTAGGTGAATTGGCCGTGCTAAATTGTCCGTAGTGTTAGATGAAGGGATAAATGTAGGAGTACGGGTCTGGGTGGTATACGCTTCGGCGGGTCGGTGTGGACTTGTTGGGCCGAAGGGCCTGTTTCCACACTGTAAGTAATCTAATCTAATCTAATCTAATCTAATCTAATCTAATCTATCCCAGTTCAGATCCGTTTATCAATCACATGGTGCTACAAGAGTTCAAATAAATGGCCTATAAGGTATTCATTACATGCCTCTTCACACTGTTTTCATTCACCCAATAAGTTGCAAGTATATAGTAGAACTTATAACAAACTTTAAGAATGCTGGAGAAACCTAGCAGGTCCAGCAGCAGCGGTGGAGAGGGAAACAGAGTAAATATTTTCAATCAATCAATTTCTGTACAGTCATACAGACTTGAAACATTGATACTGCCAGACCTGCTGAATTTCTCTAGCATTATCGAAGTTTGTTTCAGATTTGCAGTATGTTGTCTTACGGAACTTGTAAGATGTGAGAAGACCACAGACTCTTCGAGGATGAAAAACAAAGACCTTAATTTGTAAAGTGCCTTTCAAAGCCCTCAAGTTACAATTAATTAACATCCTTCCCTAACACAGCAACCACAGAACTGTGCACTGAACTCCAGATGCCGTCTCATCAATGCCCTGCTTAACCAGGCAAAATCTCCCTTCTCTTGCATTCAATTGCACTTGCAAAACAAAAGACATTCTGTTTAAATCCCTGATTACTTGTTGTACCTGCATACTAATCTTCTACATGTCATACACCAGGATACCTAGATCTCTCTGCATCTCAGAGCACTGCTACCTCTCACCATTTTGATGATACTTTCTTCTTTTGCAAAGGAGATAGAAATAGTGTCCTGTACAAAAATTTGGCCTAGTCAACCCCAGTATAATTAAATTAAGATTTCTTTATTCTTCTCCTCCATTCCCTTTGTAACAAAAGCTAACGAAAGTTTTGCCTCCTTGCTGTATCTACATGTTAACTTCAAGATTCATGTATAAGGACAGATAGATCTCTCTGATTGCAAAATTAACTGATTGATTTCCTGCTCTCAATTGCAATAAAAATATGTTTGGCTTACATTAAACGATAATATGACAGTTCTCCAGGCTTTTGTCCATCATCAATCTTGTCAAATTCCCTCTACAGCTTCTTAATGTTGTCCTCACCACTTACTTTTTGATCTAAATTCACAGTGTCAGCCAATTTGGATGCATACACAGTTTCCTCATCTAAATCATGAATATAAATGATAAATGGCAGAACCCCAAGTACCTGAGAGTTGCAGAACTCTGTTATTTACAGCCTTCTGTGCTGAAAATCTCCCATTAATTCCCAATGTTTTCTGTAAATTCCAATCCATAATTCGATCATTTCCCATCTCATGAATTTCAATTTTGAGTAATAAGCAATTAAGTATTTGGAAGGCAAAATCTAACAAGAGTGAGGAAACAAGAGGCCAGGATTAGAAAATGAATTTAGAATAAATATTAACTGAAGAAAAAAGAGAAATCGCACAAATCCAGTGAGGTTAATGGTGTCCCTCTAAAATTATGCCCTGCTAATTTTGCTTTCAATGTGCAAGGTTTTGCAAGCCTGTGATCTGAAGTGCCACGGTGCTGCTTCAACTGATCATGTTGTCCAAACCCTTTTACAATTCTTTCACTGTTTTTCCAGTTTTTCCACCTCACTGTGAATTTGAGTGAATTACCTTAAGTTGATGAAGCCAACTAAATCTTTTGACTTATCAAAGTTCACTTCAAATATCACTCTTTCATTTTTTTGTTAGACAAAGACATTTGGGATATAGATAAATGAAGCCATGGTTTGACTGAATGGCAGAGTACAGAATAGCTCACTTTATTCCTTAGATGGTACACATGCTACTTGCCTTTTCCTGTGACTACTGACAGGAAACTCACTATTTGGAATGTTGTTCTGATTCATCAGCAGGTTGAACCTCACTTGCAAACTTTCAGGATCTCAATTCTTCTTCGACAGCCTTGTGCTATTAAAATACTGGAATTGCTTCAAGCCACTGAGATTGGTTTCTCGAGCTATGTTCTATTCTGGCTTCTTTTGACCATCCTAACCTTCTTTTGAAATTTTTGGGAGCATCCATAATCATTAGTCTTTTTTCATCTTTGTCATACTTTGCAGAGATTATGCTTTTTGCTAATTTCTCTTTGACCTGTTTAATTAAGGGTTTAAGGATTACACATTATCTATCTGAGTTTTTTAGTCCTGGTTTTGTATTAATTAAGATGCCCCTGAATGTATTCCACTTCTTATTGCCTCAAATCTTGGTAATTATTATTCCTCTCCTAACTTGATTTAAATTCTTCCCTCGTGCCTTTGCTGCTGAGAGTTCAACTTCATAAGTTGAGCGCTTGAATCATGTGCCTAAGTCAGGAGGTCACTATCTCGAGACTATATCTAAGATACAGTCATATGTTCTTCTATTGAGGATTGGGAGAGTCCTCTCATAAGAAATCACAAACCGAAGGCTGTGACTATATTTTGGAGTTCGGAGACATGGGTATAGCATGAACACTGATTAGCGCCTGACTGGATTGAATGGCCTGTTTCTGTGGTGTACATTCTATGGAATTCAAAAAATTGGCAAATCCTTCTGATGCACTCACCTGCTAACATCATGAAAGCCATGAAGTGGAGATGCCGGTGTCAAACTGGGGTAGACAAGATCAGAAGTCACATGACACCACGTTATAGTACAACAGGTTTATTTGAAATCACAAGCTTTCGGAATACTGCTCCTTTGTCAGTTGCTCCGAAAGCTTGTGAATTCAAGTAAACTGTAGGACTTTAATCTGGTATGTGTGATAATGAAAGCAGGTTAGCTACTAGTCATTTATCCATTGCCATATATCATTCTTGCAGCCTATCATCACATTTGTCTACAAATCAATGAACAGACTCCAAAAATCTCCATCCCTGAGGCTCCCAGCCTCATTCCTGAAGAAGGGCTCTGGCCCGAAACATCAATTTTCCTGCTCCTCGGATGCTACCTGACCTGCTGTGCTTTTCCAGCAACACACTGTGAACTCTGATCTCCAGCATCTGCAGACCTCACTGTCTCCAAAAATCATTTATTGAGTGTTAACTCTTGAGATATTGTGACAATGAAATGTTCCTCTATAAACATGCATTAGATCCAGAATACAGTATTGGTTTGCTTCACATATCATGGCTTAACTTAGTTACGTGCTCCATTTCCCTGAAATGCCACTAGTTGCTTTCCTATTGGCTCGAGAGAAACAGTTATGCCTCTCAATGAGAAGATTGCATGTTCAAGTCTCTTCTGACTTGAGTACATAATCTAGAATGACACTCCAGTGAAGTGCCAAAGAAATGCTGCACTGCTGTGGGTGCAATCTTTCTGATCAAGTGTCAAATATAAATTGGTGGGCCCTCTTAATTAGACATAAAAGATTCCATGGCACGACTCGATAAACAGAAACCCTCCACGATGCGCTAATTATATTATTCAACCAATATCGTCAAAAATAGATTACGATGTTTGGAATCATAGAAGGTTATAGCAGATTGTGAGGTCATTATCTCTTTCTTGTTTGTGAAACTTGCAGTGTTAAAAATTATTTTCACAATTTCTGCATTAAAACAGGAATATATATATATATATATATATATATATATAGAGAGAGAGAGAGAGAGAGAGAGAGAGAGAGAGAGAGAGAGAGAGAGAGAGAGAGAGAGAGAGAGAGAGAGAGAGAGAGAGAGAGAGAGAGAGAGAGAGATACAAAATACCACACCTGCATTTTCATAAAATGGTTACGTATTAAGGGAGCTGGTAAAAACTCAGTTAAAAAGTAGGTTTTACAGTGTATTTGGAATGAGGAGAGAGGTAGATGTACAGAGGTTTAGACAATGTTGCAGAATTTAAGACTTATGAAAGCAAGCGTGTGGGTGCGCGCGAGAGGAGGGGGAGCAGGCGAGTGCATGTGACAGTGAGAGTGCGTGAGAGAGTGAATGAGTGAGTGCAGAGAGTACGTGCAAGAGAGAGCTAGCATACAAGAGAGCGAGAGTGAGTGCAAACGAGAGAGTCAGTGAGTGCATGTGAGAGACAGAGGGGAGAGCGCGCAGGCGAGAGTGAGTGAGTGCATACACAGTGCATGCGAGCGTGCGTGTGAAAGCGAGCATGTGAGAGAGAGAGAGAGAGAGAGGAGTGTGTGCCAGAGAGAGATGAGAGTGCATGCGTGAGAGAGAGAGAGCATACATGTGAAAGAGCGTGTGTATGCAAGAGAGAGAGTGCGAGAGAGATGAGTGCGTGCCAGACGGGGACAGAGAGGTGTCAGTGCAAGCATGTGAGAGAGCACACGTGCGCCCGCGAGAGAGAGCACACGTGCGCCCGCGAGAGAGAGCACACGTGCGCCCGCGAGAGAGAGCACACGTGCGCCCGCGAGAGAGAGCACACGTGCGCCCGCGAGAGAGAGCACACGTGCGCCCGCGAGAGAGAGCACACGTGCGCCCGCGAGAGAGAGCACACGTGCGCCCGCGAGAGAGAGCACACGTGCGCCCGCGAGAGAGAGCACACGTGCGCCCGCGAGAGAGAGCACACGTGCGCCCGCGAGAGAGAGCACACGTGCGCCCGCGAGAGAGAGCACACGTGCGCCCGCGAGAGAGAGCACACGTGCGCCCGCGAGAGAGAGCACACGTGCGCCCGCGAGAGAGAGCACACGTGCGCCCGCGAGAGAGAGCACACGTGCGCCCGCGAGAGAGAGCACACGTGCGCCCGCGAGAGAGAGCACACGTGCGCCCGCGAGAGAGAGCACACGTGCGCCCGCGAGAGAGAGCACACGTGCGCCCGCGAGAGAGAGCACACGTGCGCCCGCGAGAGAGAGCACACGTGCGCCCGCGAGAGAGCACATGTGCGCCCGCGAGAGAGGGCGCGTGCAAGAGAGAGCGCACGGGCGTGTGCAAGAGAGTGAATGAAAGAGTGAGAGACTCGTGAGAATGTATGAGATAGTGACAGTGCACTCAGGAGTGACAATGTGCAAGTGAGTGTGCATGAGGCAATGTTTCTTTGAGCAAGTGCATGTGTGTGTGTATGAGTGAGTGAGTGAGTGAGTGAGTGAGTGAGTGAGTGAGTGAGAGACTGAGTGGGTGCAATTTGCATTTCAATTTATAATTTACTTTAAAATTTCCAGATTCCCAAACGATACACCTTCCAAACCCTCAACATCTACAAGAGCAGGAAGCAAAAGTGAAAATGCTGGAAAATCTCAGCAGGTTGGCAGCATCTGTAAGGAGAGAAAAGAGCTGACGTTTCGAATGACCCTTAAATTTGCTTTTATTAAGAGCAGGAAGCACTTGAGAACAAAATCTTCTCAAAGTTCCGTCTAATCACGCATCATCTTCACTGGAAAATATATTTTCCTTACCTTCACTGGATCAAATTTCTAGAATTCTCAACTGAATGGTACTGTGTGAATAACAGGACAAGGACTACAGTAGTTAAGAAAACAGCTGTCTATGCATAAACATCCCATAGATGCAATTCTAATTTCACTATATCCTACTTCATGATGCATGGGAATGAGTAATCTGAAGACAATATGAAGATTACTTTTACAAACCTATCATTGTTCAGGAAGTTAATGCAACTTCACCTATTCCTATCTTCAATATACAATGCAAAAGTTAAAGCTATGCTACACTTATGGCAATGCTGTGCATTTTCTCAAAAGAGCTCATTCCAATGTTTTTAAGAAAAGCAAAACTAAGGAAAAGATCAATGACCTCAATCCGACATTTTCTACTCTTATAGTGAATACAGAATTTCTTCTTTGCCCTTCTAAGTTTTTTTTAAATTGCACAAACCCTCAATGTTCTTTTCTGCAAATGAACAAAGAGACAACATTTTATAATAAATAAATGCTGTTTCTTATTGCTTCATCCAACCAAATGATAGCTGAGTGCAGCAACAGATTCTTCCCTTAAGAAATAATTCTTTGTAATATACAAGTAACCATCATCATAAGACCATAAGCAGTAGGGACAGGACAAAGCAATTTGGGCTCTCAACCCATATCCAGTGATTTCCCTGCCATTCAAAAATCAATCTCAGCCTTAAATATACACAGGAACTCTGTCCCCACAGTTGTCTGCATCAAGGAGTGTCAAGGACTCTCAACCATCTGCGAGTCTTGAACTGACACCTTTTATTGTGAGCCAAACCCCTTTGGATTCAGACTCTTCCGGGAGGGGAAACATCCTTGCAGCATTTACTCTGTCAAGCCTCTTAAGAATCCTAAATGTTTCAATGACATAACCCTTCATTCTTCCAAACTCCAATGATTGGAACCCACACCTATTCAACCTTTGCTCATAAGACAATCCATCCATACCGGGAATCATTTAGTGAACCCTTCTGTGCACTGTATGCAATTAAATAATATCATTCCCTAAATAAAGGGACCAAAACATCTCACTTTATTCCAAATGTAGTCTCACCAGCAGATTATACAGTTGCAGTAAAACTGCCCTACTCTTAGACTCCAACCCTTTTGAAATAAGGGCCAACGTTCCATTAGCCTTTCTGATTAAGTGCCTTTGTGCTGCAGCTTTCTTCTTTTAAACAGTTCTCTGTTCTGATCACCCTTCCAAAATGAACAACCTGTATTTTTGCCAACTTTCTGTCCACTTCACCTAGCAATATCTCTGCGAATTGTTTGTAACCCTCTCGCAACTTGTCTTTCCAACTATTTTTCGTGCATTTGCTTCCTTCCTCCAAGTCATTAGTATATACAGTCGCAATCTCAGCACTGATTCCTGTGGAACCCCACGGGTTACAGGTTACCTACCTGAAAAATAGCCCATTGTCCCCACTCATTGTTTCCGGCCCATGAGACAATTCTCTATCCATGCCAATATATTACCTTCAACACTATGGGATCTTATCTTGCAATACATTTAATTTCATTAAGATGAGCTATACTTTGAAGTATTCATTTTGCACAAGTCTAGCTTAGCAAACTATGTCAGAAGTCACACCACACCAGGTATAGTCAAACAGGTTTATTTGAAATCACAAGCGTTCAGAGTGCTGCTTCTTCGTCAGATGAAGCAAGAGGTTGAGATTTCAACTAAACTTGTTGGACTATAACCTAGTGTCATGTGACTTCTATCTGTCCACCCCTGTCTAACACTGGCACCTCCACATCTTAGCAAACTATGGCAATAAAATCTGTTTGTAATAATTCACCAGTGGCACACTTACATGCTTTATTTGTGGTTGTGTGTCACAGATTTCAATACAAAGACAGGGGATAATGTAAGCTTTAATAATGCCATTAAAAAGAAAGCAATAAAACATGTAGTTTATTCACTATTTTTATTATTCCTACCTGGTAGTCAGGATAAATGGTATTTGATGTTAATTACTATTGCACATTTCTTTTTTCTGAACACAGTTAAACAATGGTCTGGAATATATAGCAAAAGTGACTATGAGGTTTTCACCGATTGTTATTCAAGTGCAAATCAGAAACCAACCTCCAGATTCACAAATGCATAATTAAACATGGAAATTTGAAACTGCTGTCCAAGTTGCCCTGCTTTTCCGGAAGTTTGTTACCCTGATGCTTCACATAAAAACATGACAGTCATGTCCCATGGGGGCAGCACGATGGCTCAGTGCTGCGCCAGGGACCTGGGTTCAATTCCCGCCTCAGGTGACTGCGTGGAGTTTGCACATTCTCCCCATGTCTATGTGGGTTTCCTCCAGGTGCTCCGGTTTCCTCCCACAATCCAAAGATGTGCAGGTCAGGTGGATTGGTCGTGCTAAATTGCACAGAGTGTTAGGTGCATCAGTCAGGGATAATTATAGGGTGGGCAAATGGGTTTGGGTGGGTTGCTCTTCGGAGGGTCAGTGTGGACTTTTTAGGCTGAAGGGCCTGTTGCCATACTACAGGGAATCTAATCAAAAAATGTGGCCTGAATTTGTGCTCTGAATCCATTAGTCACCTAAACAGGCCAGAAAACAATGTAGATTGTCCAGACCATAAGACATTGGAGCAGAAATTAGGCCATTCAGTCCATTGAGTCTGCTCTGCCATTCTAACATGACTGATAAGTTTCTCAACCTCATTTTTCCACTTTCTCCCTGCAACCCTTGATCCCCTTGACAATCAAGAACTTATCTATCTCAGTCATAAATATACTCAATGACCTGGCCTCCACGGCCTTTTGTGGCAGTGAATTCCATAGATTCACCATTCTCTGGCTGAAGTAGTTTCTCCTTATCTCTGGTCTATAAGGTTTTCCCTTTACTCTCAGGCTGTGTCCTCAGGTCCTAGTCTCTCTCCGTTCAAGTAAAAGGCTAATTTTAACAATCAGGTGAGCCTTCACTGAACTCCAGAGGACAGCTGAGTGTGACTGTCCCTGACAACAAGGTTTCATTTGACCGAATGTGGTATCAAGTAGCCCAAGCAAAATTATAATCAATGGCAAATTAGGGCAAAAACATTTTACTGGCACAAAGATGATGGTTGTGGTTGCTGAAGGCAGTCATCTCAGCCCCAGGAAATCTGGTCAGGCATTCCTCAGGACATTGTCCGAGGGTCAAGATTCTTCAGTTGCTTCATCAGTGACCGTCCATCCAATAGGTCAGATGTGGAGATGTGGACTGATGATTGCACAATGTTCAGCACTATTCACTACTCCTCAGATTCTGAACAATGCATGCCCCGACACAACAAAGTCTGGACAACATCCAGGCCTGCTCACAAGCGGCAAGTAACATTTGCACCACACAAGAGTCAGTTAACGATCATGTTCATCATGAGAGAAGATAACCATCATCCCTTGGCATTGAATGGCATTACCACTATCAACATCTTGGGAGTTACCATTAACCAGACACTGAACTGGACTAGCCACGTAAATACAGTGACTCTAAGAGAAAGTCTGAGACTAGGAATTCTGCAGTGATTAACTCACCTCATAACGCGAGGTACAAATCAGGAATCTGATGGAATACTCCACTTGCCTGGACGAATGCAACTCCAACAAACAAGAAGCTTGACAACCACCAAGACAACCCAGTTGGCTGGCACCACATCCACAAACATTCACCTTCCCTACCACCCAATGATACAAACCAGTGTGAACCACCCATAAATTTGCAAAGGCTCCTTAGTCATCATCTTCTAAAGTCACGACTACTTTCATCCAAACGAACAAGGATAGCTGATACATGAGAACACCAGCATTTGCAAGCACCCCTCCAAGCCACTCACCCTCCTGACTTTGAAATATATTGCCATTCCTTCAGCATCATTGGATCAAAATTTTGGAAACCGCTAACAGAAATGTGAGTGCACCTACATGAAATATAGTGTGCAGTGGTTTAAGAACATAGCTAACTACCAGCTTCTCAAAGGCAACTAGAGATGGGCAATAAATGATTGCCAACCCACATTCCATGAATAAATAGACCAAAAAAAAAACCCTCCCTGAAATTGAAAATTAAAAGTTCACACTTGAGGAATGTCACATTTTTAAAAAAATCCTTTTCTCTCTCCCACGTTTCCATGATTTGTCATGAAGTCAACTATTCTAACCTCCATTTTCTGGGTCATCTTCACTGACCAAGGATTCTTCAATTCTATTCACACAGCATCCAGGTTCCCTGTATAGGATAACACATGTTCTGGATTTCTAATCACTATAATTGACCATCACACAAAAGCCTGTATAAGGCCTAAGCAGCATGAGTAGAAGATATATTCAGTACTTCTCATTCATCACTAATCACAAAAGCCAGAGTAATGTACCTTTGCACGAGCCTACATGGTGTTTAGCTTTTAAGATCTACCTTTTGTTAATCTGGCATTTCTGACGTGGTGTAGTGTGTTTAACATTGAGTCAAATGATATTCATAGTAATATTGAGGAGCAGTACAATTTTTGATGTAATAGTTCCATTGAAAAGGAATTTCAGTTCAACTTACCAAACAGACTTAGGAAGCTGAAAAGCCCGAAACAAACACCATCCAATAGTTACCACTGACAACTTGTAAAGTTGTACAAGCAAAACTAAACAACTCTGCTGCTTTCAGTATCATACAGATACACAATCAAGTTGATATTGATGTGACTAGTTAAAGTTGGTTGATCAGCATTTGCTGCTAATCACTAATTGCCCTCAAGAAGATGGTGGTAACCTATCCCAGTGCATCCTCGAGCTGGGTCTCTGATATAACCACACACCATATTTCCATGTGGTATACAGCTGCAGCAATTCACAAATCCTATTTACCACACACCATGCATGCACAAGGATGGTCAACAATTTTAATTATTTTCTAAGTTTTATTAGTTACTTTGGTACAGGTCTGATGTTTCTGAATGGAGTTTTAATGGGAAGAGGGATTAATTTGGTTTTCTGAAAATTAAAGCCTGTTGACTGGTAGAATATCCTTCCATCTCATTTAATCAACGGCATATCTAGAATGTTATGTGTGGCTAATCTATTAGAAATCAAGACAATTGTATTCTTCAGAGAGAATTTTGAAGAATGATGCTTTGGCATATGATACCAAGTTTCAGTTATCTCAGAGTCACACCGCACAGAAACAGGCCCTTCGGCATAAGTCGTCCATGCTGACCATGTTTCCTAAACTGAACTAGTCCCATGTGTCTGCGTTTGGCCCATATCGCTCTAAATCTTTCCTACTGATGTACTTGTCCAAATGTCTTTTTAATTTTGAAACTGTACCTGTGTCTACCATTTCCCCTGCAGCTCACGCCATATAAGCACAACCCTCTACATGAAAAAGTTGCCCCTCAGGTCCCTTTTAAATCTTTCTCCTCTCACTTTAAACCTATGCCCTCTAGTTTTGGACTCCCCTTCCCTGGGGAAAAGACGTTGGCAATTTACCTTATCAATGCCCCTCTTTTTTTTTAAAGCGATGTCTATAAAGGTCACCCCTCAGCCAGATATGCTCCAGGAAAAAAGTCCCAGCCTATCCAGCCTCTCTTTATCACTCAAACCCTCCAGTCTCAGTAACATCCTTGTAAATCGTTTTTGCGCTCTTTCCAGTTTAATAACATCCTTCCTATAGCAGGGTGACTGGAATTGTCTGCAGTACTCCAAATGTCGCCTTACCAATGCCTTGTACAGGTATAACATGAAGTCCCAACTCCTGTACTCAATGCACCGACTGATGAAGTCAAGTGTACCAGATGCATTCTGCACCACCCTGTCTATCTACGATGCAAATTTCAAAGGAACTATGCATGTCTCCGTTCAACAATACGCCCCTGGGCCCTACTATTAATTGTATAAATCCTGTCTTGTGCTGTCCTACCAAAATTCAACACCTTTCTTTTATCTGAATTAAACTCCATTTGCCATTTCTCAGTCCACAAGATCCCATTGTATTCTGGTGCAACTGGACTCGCTGACTTAATTGATCAAGATCTCTTTGCAATCTTAGGATAACCTTCTTCATTGTTTACTATACCACCAATTTGGAGGTCATCCACAAACTTATTAACCATGCCTCCTACATTCTCATCCAAATCATTCTTATAAATAATGAACAACAGCAGATCCAGCACCAATCTTTGTGGCACAGCCCTCCAGTCTGAACAACAATCATTTACCACTACCCTCTGCCTCCCACCATCAAGGCAACCTTACAATACATTTGAGAAACAATACTTGAAATTCAAAGTAAAGATATATTAACTTAATTAGTATTTTCCACCGACTGATTCTAATGTCTTAACATTTACAATTTTCCCAAATCAACATCTCATCCCCAACAAGAGCAGCGTATGAACACAATGCTCTTTAGACCAATATCAATAATTGCTGAGGTTCGACTATGAGTAGTCTTCTGTTGAGATCCTAGCAGTTGTTTTTGACCAAAGACTTGCAATTACTTAATGTTTAAATTTCATAAAACCTAATTGATAAAGCCACAAACAAATACCCTTAGAAAATAAATGACTAATTTTTGAAGAGTGAACATCTTTCCATGCTGTTCAGATTCGTAACCAATAAGTATCTGTATCTGATTCTTTTCACATATACTAACCTAAAAAAAAATCCTGCCATTCATCCCCTTATCCTCCCAATTTACAATACAAAACTCTACGGAGAGACGTGTAATAATTGGTAAAATAACCATCAACCCATCTTACTCTCCCGAGGCTAGATTTATTCACTTCATAAATAGTTGCGCATTGTGCATTTCAGTCCAGGAATTTTTTGCACATCCCATTACATTAGATAAAAGCCCTTACACCACAATATTAGGACACTTTCTAAATAGACTTGCATTGCTCCTTTCACTTGTGTGTTGGATTTCTGTAAGCACCATGAACTTGCGTAATTCAGAGAAAAATGGAAGACGACCCTTTATAAAGGTTGAAGGGGAGAAAAAAAAAAACCCTTGCCGAAGATTGTCAGCCAAGCAGTATGCTCCCACTTTTGGAAGTCTTGTGCATCTGGAGTGGGCTATAAAGCGATCAACATCCTATTGAACTTTTGTTGGCCCAATCACAGACCAACTCATATGTCCTCTCGCCTCAGGAAAGCCAAGTTCATTGCAGAGTACCTGCTTGCTCCAGTGCCTCAACATTACCATGGACATCAGTTCATGGCTGGATACAGCACCGAAAGTCAGCTGATACCAGATTACCTGCATCCAATTTATCTAAATGTGCCTTAGAAAATATCCAAAGGAGCAACTCCTCAGCAATTGTTCCCTACAAATCTTTTTTTTTCCACCTGAGAATAATGGTTAGAGCTGCATAATCCATCCAAGCGGATATGCTTCACAACACTCTTGGCTAGAGCCTAGTAGATTATGGACAGCCACTGGGAAGCTAGGTTGGAGATAGCAACAGAATTCTTAGCCTCTTACGTGAATAGTTGCAAACCCTCATGCACCCCCCACCCCAATGAGGATTACAACAGGGCAGCAACAAGAGGAAGCACTTTTTTCTCAGGAAGATTGCAGGTTAGGAAGGCGGTGCTGAATTCGATGGATTTGACTGAGACAAGGTGGGGGGAGGAGAAATGAGGAAACTGGTGAAATCCGAGTTCATCCCTTGTGGTTGGAGGGTTCCTAGGCAGAAGATGAGGCGCTCTTCCTCCAACCGTCGTTTTGTTGTGGTCTGGCAATGGAGGAGTCCAAAGACCTGCATATCCTTGGTGGAGTGGGAGGGGGAGTTGAAATGTTGAGCCACAGGGTGGTTGGGTTGGTCGGTCCGGGTGTCCCAGAGGTGTTCTCTGAAACGCTCCGCAAGTAGCCGGCCTGTCTCCCCAATATAGAGGAGGCCACATCGGGTGCAGAGGATGCAACAGATGATGTGTGTGGAGGTGCAGGTGAATCTGTGGCGGATATGGAAGTTTCCTTTGGGGCCTTGGAGGGAGGTGAGGGGGGAGGTGTGGGCGCAAGTCTTGCACCTCCTGCGGTTGCAGGGGAAGGTGCCGGGAGTGGAGGTTGGGTTGGTGGGGGGTGTGGATCTGACGAGGGAGTCACGGAGGGAGTGGTCTTTACGGAATGCTGATAGGGGAGGGGAGGGAAATATATCCTTGGTGGTGGGGTCCGTTTGGAGGTGGCGGAAATGACGGCGGATGATGCGCTATACATGGAGATTGGTGGGGTGGTAGGTGAGGACCAGTGGGGTTCTGTCCTGGTGGCTGTTGGAGGGGCGGGGCTCAAGGGCGGAGGAGCGGGAAGTGGAAGAGATGCGGTGGAGGGCATCGTCGACCACGTCGGGGGGGAAATTGCGGTCCTTGAAGAAGGAGGCCATCTGGGTTGTGCGTTTTTGGAACTGGTCCTCCTGGGAGCAGATGCGGCGGAGTCAAAGGAATTGGGAGAATGGGATGGCGTTTTTACAGGGGGCAGGGTGGGAGGAGGTGTAGTCCAGGTAGCTGTGGGAGTCGGTCGGTTTGTAGTAGATGTCCGTGTTGATACGGTCGCCTGAGAGCCAATCTGCACTTTCACACTGAGGGCTACTATGAAATAAACAAAAGCTCAAGGGATGACTAGGTGGAGAAAAGAACTGTCTGACTTTTTAAAAAATGTATTTGTTCATGGGATGTGGGTTCATTGAACAACTGCAATCCTTAGGGTGCAGGAACAACCAGACTGTTGTTAGGAAGGGAGTTTCAGATTTTGTCCCAATAACTGCAATATAGCTCCAAGTTACGATTGTGTGGAGCTTGGAGGGGACTTGGAGGTGCTGATATTTGCATGCATCTAATGACCCTATCATTCCAAATGTCAGAGGTTACAGTTTGTAAAGTGCAACCTAAGGAGCCTTAATGAGTTGATGCAATGTATTTTATAGATGGTCCACATGGCTGCCACTACGCATTGGTGTGACGGTTGAAGCTGATTGTCAGAATATCAGTCAAATGGGCTACTTTGATTCAAATGGCATTTAGTTTCTTGAATGTTGTTACAGCTGCACAATCCATACAAGTTGAAAGTACTTCACAACACTCTTGAATTGTGTTGAATTGCTGGTGGACAATCACTAGGGAGATATTTACAGAATCCATAGCCTCTAACATGCTCTTAAGAACATAAGAACTAGGAGCAGGAGTTGGCAAATCAGCTCCCTTAGCCTGCTCTCTCATTCAATACGATCGTAGCTGATCTCATCTCAGCCTCACCTCCACTTGGCCGCTCTCCATTACCCTCCCTCACTCCTCAAATTCATTCAATAAACCAGCATCCATTGTACTCAGTGGCAGTGGGTTAGTGAATTCCACAGATTCACAACCATTTGAGAAGTTATTTCTCTTAACTTCTGTTTCAAATCTGCAACCTCTTATTCAGAAACTACATCGCCGACAAGGAAGCATCCTCTTTGCGTCTACTTTGTCAGACCCCTTTAGCATCTTATGTACCTCAAAAATCTCATTAATGCCTTATGCCGCTGCAGAAATACTTCCCTACATTTATAGTCTATTCCTTTAGCAATAAATGCCAAAATTGCATTTTCCTTTGTAATGAAGTTATCGGTTCAGTGGCTCTGGCACAACCCAAACCTAAAGTCATTGGGCAGCTTATTCCTCCAATCATGCAGGATGGGGATATTTGAGGAAAGTCAACCTCTTGTCAGCTGTTTCATTCTCCACCATTCACAGCGGGACAGGACGACAGTGCTTTGGGTTGATCTGCTGGTTGCGGTCTGTTAGTCTTATCTATTGCATGCTGTTTCCACTGTACATGATGCAAGTAGCCCTGTGTTGTAGCTGTACCAGATTGACAGCTTGTTTTTCGGAATACCTGGAACTGTTCGTGGCATGCCCTCCTGCACTTTTCATTGAACTGGGATTGGTCTCCTGGCTCAATGGTAATGGCAGAGTGAGAGATATGCCAAGCCATGATTCTGGTTACAGGCTCTGGTTAAACACAGTTCTATTGGCGATGGTCCACAGCACCACATGATGCCCAGTTTCAAGTTGCTAATATCTGTTTGAAGTCTGTACCGTTTTGCATAATGGAAGATATCCTCAATGTGATGACGGGATTTCATCTCCGCAATAACTGCATAGTGATCACTCCTGCCATGGGCGGATGCTTCTGCAGCGGGTAGATTCGAAAAGACAAAGTCAAGTACACTTTCCCTTCGTTAGTCCCACCTGTTGCAAAACCAATCCAGCATCAATGTTCCAATAGTTGCAAACTTTATTTCCCCCAAAAAAAATCTCAATGGCCTGAATTATTTTAGTTAAAACATGCCAAAGATCTGCTTCCAACATAGAGCAATTCCTTGATTTATTTCTAACAGAAATGCTTCATCTATCAGCAACTGTAGATGGACAAGAATATGCTAATGTGGCTCCCTCCCAATATCTAAAGAGTTGCCAATTCTTTTGAAATTAATACTGCTCTTCTTAATGTACAAAAAGCTTGAAGCAGTCGTTTGCTGCTCAGAAACAACAGGCAAATCATCCCTCCCATATTGCTAATTAGAACAGTGAAATACTAACAAGCAATCCCTACAGGTAGGATGCATTTTCCTAGGAAATTAATACCTTGCAAAATCAGATTACCCTGCATTTCTACATAGCGCCAGCAAGTAGTCAATCATCACGATCAGGTAGCAAAATAACTCTGGCAAAAAAAAGGCAGCCTTCAGTCAGTGGAAAATTGGTTCTTGGAATTTATTTCAATTGAGGGAGAGCCACTGGCAAAAATCAGTGTTAGAAACAAGGTACTTAATGTACCAAAACTAATAAATATCCAGGATGAGTATGAAGACACAGTGGGTTCAGATGACACAATTAGAGCAGAAAATGCATTTCAGGGTAAGTCCTACATGCAGAATTTTGTCAAAGCATTTCAGTCCATTGCCACAGAAAATTATTAATTGGACTTGTGTCTCTGTGCAGCACGAGTCAGTTCTGTTAGATGTAATCAATTTTCAAGTTCAAGTGCTATATAAAGATTAGGGATACAATTTACCAGTGAATATCATTTGGTACATTTTTCAAGCGTTCATTCATTTAAATTCAAACCTACCAAGAATATTCTGTACATACTTGTGCCTCAATATTATCCAGGGCCCCAAACAAACTACTCTTACCCTAGATGTTGGAGATGCTATAAACTATTATTGTTAACCAGCCCAAGCACCAAGAGATAAACCTCCTCACTTCCCTGTTTTTCTAAACAAATTCCCTAAAAATAAACCAGAGAGATTCACAAACAACATATCTCAGGTTGCAAGACTGATGTGTCTGTTACTAATTAATACAGAAAGTTAAATAACAAGATGCTTTTCTATTTTATTTAAACCTAACAATGGTGAAGCATGTTCTCTTTACATGTTCATTATTTAATCAGTTTGCTGTGTTGTCATTCAGCTTAACGGGGATATAAAATTGTTTCCCGCTGAGAATAATTAAAACTTTTTATGAAATGAAAGAAGGACAAGTGATGATTTGCAGCAGTCATTTACATAAAGCAGCTGTTTTTTTTATGATTCCTAATTGAATGGAAGAATTACAGCAGGAACTTAGGAACTAGAATCACAAGAGCATGAGAAACATCAATTATGTCCAAAGGATTTGCGCCCTAAAACATTCTGAAATAAAAAGGGAGATATCACATGCATTGTGCTTAGGGAATTGAGCTTTTAAAATTACCAATTAAATAACATCTGTAATAATTTAGATTTATTTCATTGGCATCTGAAACTATTACACTTTTTAATGATGCAAGCGGACAATTTTTTTTTAATGGATTCATGGGATGATGGCACTGCAGAGTAGACCAATATTTATTGCCCATTCCTAAGAGAGCTGTTAAGTGTCAATCACACTGCATTGGATCTGGAGTCACATGTCGGCCAGACCAGATAAGGATGGCAGTTTCCTTCTCTGAAGGACATTAGTTGAACCAGATAAATTTTGCTGACAATTGGCAATGGATTCACAGTGAGCATTAGACTCACTCATCCCAGATTTTTACTGAATTCAAATTCCACCATCTGCCATGGTGTGATGTGAACCCAGAACATTACCTGGGTCTCTGGATTAACAGTCCAGTGATAATACCACTGGGCCATCACTACCCCCCCAGTTCTCTGACTCGTAAGCTGGCGTTGTTTTCTTCAGTGTGGAGAAGGCTGACGGAGGATCTGATTGATGGTTGCAAAGTTCCGAGAGGCATAGACAGAGTAGATGCGGAAAGACTTAGCAATGGGGAACACAACTTTAAAGCAGAAGATTGAGAGGAGATTTGAGAGAAGATTTGTTTTCACCCACAGAGTTGTAGTTATCTGGAACTCACTGTCTAAAAGGGTAGTAAACGCTAGAATTTTCAGGTCATTTACAACTGATGAGCATTTAAAACTTCATAGCATACAAGGCAGGCTACGTGTTCGAAAGTGCAATTAAAACACATGGATGTTTGATGACTGGTGCACTGGGCTAAAGGACCTCATTCCATGTTGTAAAAGTCCAGGACGTAATGTAAATCAATAATTTTGAATATAAAACTTTTAAGCAGAATTTAAAAAGGATTCCCATTATCAACTATTCTAGCCTAACTTCAAATCTAAAATCTCAGCATCAAGTGGAAAAAAAGACTGAATATTTCAGATGCTTTTCACAAAACAGGACATGTTAGGATGCCACAAAAAGCAACCAACTGGTACAAACAGCTAAATCTTTGCGTGATCCAAGATTCTAAGTCAGTGATCCGTTGGGTGCATCCATTTTGGCTCAGATGGTATCTCTGGGGCAGATGTTTGAAGTTTTGGACTTGAAAGCTAAGATTCCAGTGCAGTACTGATAATGGTGTTAGGCTGTAGCATTTTTCCAATGCAGCTTTTAACCTGTTTGGCATGTAATAAGAACCCAACCTGACAACTTGAAGAATATTGTAGAATATTAAGCAGTGCTCCTGCAGCAAACATGGATAAAATCAAGCAACTGATTTCGATGTTGTTATGCACAAAATGACTGCTAAACTGTTACACAATTACACAATAACAGTCACTGCACTGCCAAGTAAACAATGCACAAAAACGCTTTGAGGAGTTTAGAGATATATGGTGCTAGCCTATGATCCATGACATGTGGAATGGCTAATATATCAATAATAATGAATTTGGCACTAATCCCAAAGAAGGTTGCCCATAAAATACCTGGAGATCGCTGTGCAAGGGATTTCCCCCTTTCTGATGTCAGCTTGAATCTGGTGTCAATATCATGGGGTCATCCAGCAAAAGCAATGCTGTCAGAAGGGTTAGTAATGAATCAGACTGAACTATTCTCACTGATAGCAAACCAGGAAATAAAACGCACTTTTAATGTTACATTTTTACACATAGTGAAATAAATTACTGAGAAAAGGGATTAAGCTAGTAACTAAAATAGTAAATAATTTTTAAAGAAAAATATACAAATAATGACACTTTCAATTCATACTGTAAAAATTCCACATTCTACAAATATGAAATTATTTTATCAAGAACCAATTAAGAACTATTAAAAGCCCAGCTACACCACATTCAACAAAATGCAGTTCTTTTACAAAAAAACTAATAGCCAAAAAGTTGAAGTCCCACTATTTCTAATGAATTATCTTCTGGGGAAACTCAACAATGTTTTTGAAGAAGCACAGATTCACTGATATGAATTTCTGAATGCTGGGACTAAACTGCACAAATCTGAACTCCAGACATTGCAGTCAGTTTCTGGTGGGTAAAGATAAAAAATGCTGACAGCTTTGCTGCCATACGACGGTAACTTGCAGGTCAATGATTTACAAAAAGTTGTCAATTAGCTGCAAAGTTCCATGGTCACGACAGGTTTAAAATAAAAGGCTGATGCATGTTGAATTACATAGTCATGCACTAATATAGATGGCATCCTATTAGCAGCACTAAAAATGATTTTCAATACAGCTAAGGAACCTCAGTGTCCATATAAGCTAACAGATCATCTGGATTCTTTCAGTTTAAGTATTGAGACATTAAACATAAAAGCTAAGATATCAGTCTCAAACTTCATAATTCACTTGTTAGCCCCTCAGATGGAATGTTGAGAACAATTCTGGGCACTACATCATAAAACCATAAGTAGTAGGCCCCTTGAGACTGCTCCACCATTCAGTGAGCTCATGGCTGATCAACATTCCTCACATCTACTTTCCTGTGCTGTCCATATAACCTTCAACTCCCTCACTGATCAAGAATCTAAGTCTTAGAAATACTTAAAAACACTGCCTCCATAGCTTTGTGGCAAGAAGTTCCAAAGACTGTCAACCCTGAGAGAAGAAATTCCTCCTCATCTCAATCTTAAATTGGAGTCCCTTTATCAGGGAAGCAAAGATGCAGAGAAGATTTCCCAGGATCTTAATAGAGACAAGGACGTGATTGTCTCTATTCTGTTGTGGGCAAAATCTTAGAGAGAATTGTAAGGGATAGGATTTATGAACATCTGGTTAGGAATAATGTGATCAAGGATAGTCAGTATGGTTTTGTGAAGGGCAGGTCGTGCCCTACAAACCTTATTGAATTCTTTGAGAAGGTGACTAAGGAGGTGGACGAGGGGAAAGCGGTAGATGTGGTGTATATGGATTTTAGTAAGGCATTTGATAAGGTTCCCCATGGTAGACTACTGCAAAAAATACGGAGGTATGGCATTGAGGGTGAGTTGGAGGTTTGGATTAGGAGTTGGCTGGCTGGAAGAAGACAGAGGGTAGTAGTCGATGGCAAAGGTTAATCTCGGAGTGCCGTCCTAGCGGTGTTCCGCAAGGATCTGTTTTGGGACCATTGTCATTTTTATAAATGACCTGGAAGAGGGGTTAGAAGGTTGGGTGAGCAAGTTTGCGGATGATACGAAAGTCGGAGGAGTTGTAGACAGTGAGGAAGGATGTGGCAGGTTACAGCGGGATATAGTTAAGCGGCAGAACTGGGCAGAAAGGTGGCAAATGGAGTTCAATGTAGGTAAGTGTGAGGTGATTCACTTTGGTAAGAGTAACAAAAAGATGGGGTACTGGGCTAATGGTCGGATACTTGGTAGTGTGGATGAGCAGAGGGATCTTGGTGTCCATGTACACAGATCTTTGAAAGTTGCCACCCAGGTAAATAGTGCGGTGAAGAAGGCATATGGCGTACTGGCTTTTATTGGTAGAGAAATTGAGTTCCGGAGTACTGAGGTCATGTTGCAGTTGTATAAGACTCTGATGCGGCCGCATCTGGAGTATTGTGTGCAGTTTTGGTCGCCATACTATAGGAAGGATGTGGAGGCACTGGAACGGGTGCAGAGGAGGTTTACCAGGATGTTGCCTGGTATGGTACTAAGACCGTATGAGGAAAGGCTGAGGCACTTGGGGTTGCTTTCATTGGAGAAAAGAAGGTTTAGGGGTGACTTGATAGAGGTGTACAAGATGATTAGGGGTTTAGATAGGGTCGACAGTGAGAATCTTTTTCCACGTATGGAGTCAGCTATTACAAGGGGGCATAGCTTTAAATTAAGGGGGGGTAGGTATAGGACAGATGTTAGGGGTAGGTTCTTTACTCAGCGAGTCGTGAGTTCATGGAATGCCCTGCCAGTAGCAGTGGTGGACTCTCCCTCATTATGGGCATTTAAGCGGGCATTGGATAGGCATATGGAGGATAGTGGGCTAGTGCAGGTTAGGTGGGCTTGGATCGGCGCAACATCAAGGGCCGAAGGGCCTGTACTGCGCTGTATTCTTCTATATTCTATATAAAAGACAACCCTCTCTGCTTCAATGAGAATAAAGAGGTTTTTCAAAATTCTGAAATGTTTTGATAAAGAGTAAAGCCAGCCCTTTTAATTAATGAAGTCATAATCAAAGATCATCAAAGTAAAATCATTAGAAATAAATCAACACAGGGCATCGACACTTTTATTCTACTGAGAGTTGTTAGGATATGAAACAGGACCAAAAAAAAGACGATGGAAACTGATTTGCTACATAAATTTTGGAAGGTATTAGAATGGCTCTTTGAGATGACAAATTTATATGGTTATGAACTAAAAGCAGAGCTTGGGACTAAGCACAACCATGCTTTCAAAGAGCCCAGCACACGCACAAAGACTCAAACTGCCTTTCTCGGTGCTCAAAGTCTCTATGGTTGAGCAATCAGTAACTTTCATTAGGTTATACTGGACTTTCTTCCCCCAAAGCAAAATGTCTGAAATCAAACATACAAGCACAGAAGATATTTGGATTTCACATTTACATCAAGCCCAAATTGAGCTCCACACTCTTTTATGCTAATTTTTTAAAAAGCAATGTGTTCAAAACTGGCTAAGCCCACGAATCTGATCAAACCCAGACCAAATGAATTGCCATTATGCCAATTTTTCAGCCTACAAGCAAGTTCTTCAAATCAAGTTGATTCTTTCAGGCACATGAATATTTAAACGCTGGATTGCTTTGGTTCACTCAGAAAATGACTACTGTACATCCATACAATGAGAAAACAACTCCGGTAATTTTTTTTAAAAAGCCATCATCAGTTATTTAAAATCAGATTGATTAAAGACTGATTATTTTGGGATTAGTCCACTTCCAGTTGTATTAATCAAACAGCATTGTTACCATGCATATCAACAAACAATTTGTAAATTAATGTTTTAAAACGTTACCCAATTTATTTGGTCCCTGACAAATTTTACATCTAGTAATACTCATATGGGTCCAAGTGAGAGAAAAACACAAGAACAATATATAAGTTGGAGTTAGGCTGTTTAGTTACTCAAGGCTGCTCCACCACCTGACCATTGTCTTAATGCCAATCTCCTGTCTGCCCCACAATACTGGAAGAACATAAAACAAAACACTTCCCAAAATTAACACAATGTGTGCTTGGATCATGTATTGTTAGTTTTTAAAAACATTTTCAAAAGTAAAATGCCTGAAATCAAACTTGCAAGCACAAAAGATCTCGGGACTTCTCATTTACATCAAGCCCAACTTGAGCTCCACACTCTTTTACGCTAGTTTTTTTTAAAAAAGTGTGTTCAAAACTGGCTAAGCCCACGAAACTGATCACACCCAGACCAAATGATTCGTCATCGTACCAATGTTTCAGCCTATAAGCAAATCCCTCAAGTCAAGTTAAATGATTTAGGCACATGAATGCTATAGATACACTGCAGAACTTCTATTGCAGTAAATGCAGATCTTCCTTTTCCCAGGGAAAATATCACATACCAAAAGCTATAAGTAATGCTAGCAAGCGAAGTAACAGGTGCCAAAATCATAATCCTTGAAACCACAGGCCACCAACTGTTGGAACTGTTGGCATTCTAGCCCATGATTCAAAGTAAGCAGGGTATCATTAATAATTCAGAACAAGGGTTGTGTAAGATCCACATTTTAGCCAAGATTTATAATTATAACGTGGCCAAGGAACATCAAATTTTTAACAGTGATTGCATGAGGTAACACAAATAAAGGTGAATTGCAAATCAAAGATTCAAAATGAGACGTCGTTCTAAACTAGAATTAAAAAGCACAAGAACGTGCAGTTTCTGATATTTCAAACTTCCATGATTACAGTCATGTTTCTAAAACTGCAGAACAATGCACTTTGCTCAAATACATCATAAAAATATTTTCACAAATGTAGTAGATACATGTGAGGTAGGTAAGAGAGGAGACAGTGCATCGAATCATAGTCACAGAGCTAACAGATTATTGCCCCAGAACACCACACACATAAGTCTATAATTATGCAAAAATTACAAGGAACTAGCTTAGCGCTGATACAATATTAGTCATAAGAATTTACCAAACCCTAATAACGATGGAACATTGAAGAACTTTGGGTTTAATAAGACGATGAGTCTTCACAAGATTATTACGTACTTTTATTATCCTATTTAACAGACCTTGCCATCTGTTCTCAGAGGAGTTTCAAGGCGGTGCAAAATGTCTTCTTAATTCTGATGACGAATGGCATTCCAAAGAGCAAATGAGAGGGCAGGTGGTGGAGGGGGGAAACAGAGGAGGAGGAGGGCAATGGAAGTAGCAGGTGAGAGTGAAGGAGGTAGCAAAGGAAAGAAGAAAGAGGATGAAGAGGAGGGAGGGATATATGAATGAGCAGAGGACAAGTAAGAAATAGGAGACGGGAAATAGAGTTAACACAAGCATAAGATTTCACCTATTACAGTGGAAGATTTAAGTGGTCAGATGTTTAACGGTCATAGTAGCCATGTCCATCAAATATAAATTCAATCTATACTTACTCAAAATCATCAAAATCCATATCTGCACCATCAATGGGCTGGGCAGGGCTGCTTGCTGAATTTTCCAAACTAGCTCGCATTCGATTTGGCTGATATCGCATTGAGCGCTGTCGAATACTGTCCCTTCGAGAGAGGTACTGGATGATCCGATGGGCGTAATAGGCGGGGGATAACCTGAAAAGACATGAGTGTAAGATTTTAATTACATCATCCTGTTGATACATGTACAATTAATAACTTATCAATTCAATATAAAATCTAAATTTACAAAAAACTAGAAATGAAGATAGGAGACAGCATGCAATTCAAGGACAGAAGCACAATGACTTAGTGGCAGTATAGAATCACAATATGAATATTAAGCAACCAGAATAAAGAGATGTTATTGTGATTGCAATAAAGACCAACATACCAATTGCCTTCTGAATTGCTTGCGGCACCTGTATACTAGCTTTCAGTTATTTATGAACACCACCTCACTGTTTACGTTTGCACCTGGTAAAATTAGCAAAACTAGATACATTACACTCAGACCCTCCAACCAACTTGATCATACAAGTGCAGATAACTGAGTATAGATCTTTGCTGCATCCCAATAGTCAGACATCCAATTTTAAGTCTAATTTACTCAAACATTCTTCAGGTTGTTAACACCTAATTAATGCTAATACCTGTATATCATCTCCACTTCACTGTGACTAATCATGGTTAAAAGCAAGGGCAGTCACTTCCATCTCATTTTTTGGAAGTCAGCTATTTTATCCATTTTTGGACTAATGTTGTCATGACATCTAGAACTATGCATCAGTGAGGTTATCAGCGGATAATATGACAGCACATACAATGACAACTTTCATTACTCATCTGTTGATTTATGCAATGCACTGCTTCAATCCTTCAGGACGTATGCAGTCCCATCATGTGGCCTCATGAGCTTGGCACTTTGTTTTTAGGCACAGCTAGAGCTGCTCCTGGCCTCCTCTCCTGCATTCCTTACTAAATCAAATTTTTCTAGTTTAACGATAATTGTAAATTGAGAGATGTTCTAGAAGATAACATTGAAGGTTGTAGTGGAATACATTTCTGCTACAGTTTATGGTTAAAGCATTATGAATATCTTGTCTGGTGCTGCTAGATCTGTTTTGAATCTATCCCATTTGTAATAATCGCTGTGTTGTACCACACGATTAACCTTAATGTGAAGACATCCTATCAAGAATGTCACTGTTAGAAACAGCTTTGACAGGCTGCTTTTTCAGAACAAGGTCAAGTAAATTTTTCCTCTACCAATGAGCCAAAGGAGAAAATTACTGAAGGGGGGTTACTTTCAAACAAATGGGAGTAGCTTATATTTGTCATTTGGCACAATCAGCAGAATATTAAAAACCACACTGTTGCACACTGGCAGTAAACAGCACTTATTACACTGGTACTCCTTTCTAAATTAGAGAAACATATCTGGATGCTTCATTGAAAATTCCATCACCATCAGTTCAATTTCTTAATTTAAATCAATGTTGCTGTGTTCATGGCATTTCTTCCATGAAGCACATACAGTTCTTTTTTTATTCATCTGGGTATAACTGCAAAGAGTTACTTATCAGGTTAAGGTTATATCTCTAAATTTTGTATTCTTCTGGACTGTGCCAATTCATTAGTATAGCATTTTCAAACGCCAGCTGGATTATTTAAAATACTTTTAAATCAGTTATGTGACAGGCCTGAAGAATTGAAATGCAAAGAAAATCTCATAATTAGATCAGAGTCCATCAGCAGTGTACATTTTCAAGGAAAGTTTCATTTACAGCCAGTAAAACAGGATTCTAGACATTAAAGCCAGCTAAATTAGAAGGCTTCTCACATCATTTTGAGAGAGCAAGAGTCAACCTAATTGTACAGCAAATCATATTGAGAAAATGAACAATCTAATTCCATTTTTTATAAAATATAAACTTAATTCTATTCAAATTAGTTACTGGTGTATTGTACAATTACCTGTAAGGCAAAATGTGATGCCAGAATTTGCTAAATTAATTCAAGTATTGGAGCTAATTTTACACTAAGCCAAGCAACATACATTTAAAAATTGTAAGCTAATAAGATGTGATCTGTACAGCTACACTGCAATACATTTGCCTGGATAAGTGCAGTTCCAGTATCACTCAAATAGATTGACATCATCCAAAACAAAGCAGCTGTTTGACTGACACCTTATACACCACCTTCAGCATTGAACACAGTAAGCAATGTAGGCACTAACAACAAGATGCATTCACCAAGGCTCTTCCAAGAGCATCTTCCAAACCCAAAGTCTCCACTACCTAGAAGGACAAGGACAGGAGATGTAGGGGAACACCATCACCTACACATTCCCCTCCAAGCCTCAAATCACAACTTTAAACTAAATTATTTTCCCACTACCATTGGGCCAAATATCCTGGAATTCCCTTACTAACAGCTGCGTGCATGCCTCTGCAGCAAAGACTACTGCAGTTGAAGAAGGCAGCTCTCCACCATCTTCTCCAGGACAATGAGGTATGGGCAATTAGCTGCTAAACAGTATTTTTTTTTCAAAAAAACTCATTGAATGCCTCCAAATTATAATGCACAGAAAACTATGTTACAGCAGCCTCCTATATAGCCATTTTGAAAGTATCCCAGTGAATTGAATCAGTCACTTTCTTGACCAGCAGTTTAGTGAAATGAACTCCAATATCTTTTGGATTAATCATTAGATCATGTAAATCCTTGTAAAGGCCAGCATGTAATATAGTACTGTTCCTACAGAATTATTTGTCGTATTCCATGTCCTCAATAACTTTAGACTGTATTTGGCAACACAGATTGTGACTAAGAGCGTGCAAAATGATGAGGCTTACAATGGCAGAACAAGTTATCTTTCTCAACTGCTACAAGCACAAAGCATTTAAAATTCAAGCTTCTGATCACATTTTTTTTAAAAAACAAGATCCAAGAATAGGTGGGGCAGAAATAGATATATGTGCTTCAGTTTAGGAACACAAAAACTGAATGATTTCAATGGAAAAATGAGATCCAGTTTAATGGAAGAATTTAAACACATGCTAGTTGTTTTTCTGTAGAAAATAAAGCAAAACAGTCAGCACAGACTCCCTGTATCGTTGATGAAAAATAAACAAACATCTTAAAATTACTGACTTGGAGAAAAGTGTTTGCAAACATTTTTATTCACTCGTGACTCATTGGCATTGCTGGCTGGCTAGCATTTATTGTCTGTTGCTAGTTGCCCTTGAGAAAGTGGTGCTGAGCTGCCATCTTGAACTGCTGCAGTCAATGTACAGTAGGTTGCCCCACAATGTCCTTAGGGAGGGAGTTTCAGGATTTTGATCCAGTGAAACTGAAAGACTGGGGATATATTTCCAAGTCAGGATGGTGAGTGGCTTGGAAGCGAACTTGCAGGTGGTGGTGTTCCCATACATCTGTGCTCTTGGCCAACGAGATGGTAGCAGTAATGAATTTCGAAGAGGTTATCTAATGATCTCAGGTGAATTTCTGCAGTGCATCTTGTAGATGGTACATGCTGCTGTTCTGGTAGCCATTATGTTTAAGTGGCAAACCCAGTTGAATTTCTGGTCAATGGTAACCCCAAGGATGTTGTTAAAGTGGATTTCAGTGATGATTAACACAATTAACTGTCTCTTACTGGAGATACAGTCATTGCCTGGCATATGTGTAGCACAAATGATACTTGCTACTGGTCACCCCAAGCCCGGGTATCATCAAGAACTTGTTGCATTTGAACATGAACTGCTTAAGTATCTAAGGAGTTATGAATATTGCTGAACATTGTGCAATGATCAGTGCCATCCGTACTTCTGACTTTATGATGGAGTGAAGGTCATTGATGAAGCAGCTGAAAATGGTTGGGCCTAGAACACTACCCTGAGGAACTCCTGCGGAGATGTCCTGGAGCTGAGATGACTGACCTCAACAACCACAACTGCCACCCTTTGTGTCAGGTATGACTGCAACCAGTGGAGAGTTTGCCCCCAATACCTATTGATTCCAAAGTATACTTAATAGTGAAGGAACAGAGACAACAACAAACTTTGATGCAGAAGATATGGAGGACAATATGTGCGAGAGAGAGAGAGAGAGAGAGAGAGAAAAACAGTTTGACAATGAAATCGCTGATGTTTCATGAAAAGATAAGTCCACATTTCCTCCTTGAAGCCATTAAATGCTTCAATTTGGCTATTTCACTGCAGTAATTTATATTTTTCCAGTCAACAGTGGAGCAACAATGGAATATCCAACAGAAATATTGCACCCCCTTAGCTTACAAGGCAAGGCAATCTCTAGACATGAAGCAATTATGGCTGCACCAAGCAGGATAAGTATCCAATTACATTAAAGCATTCTAACAGACAGCAGAGCAGGATATAAAATAAAATGTCACGTACCAAAATGAATGATTACGATTGGATTCAGTAGAAGCTAAAATAAACTTTCAGACATAATGGAGAAATCTGACATTTCGTAAATAGTTAACTAGCTTCTCAGGGGTTGGGGTCAGGGCAATGAGTATCTTCAGCAGCATTAAAAATTTAATTACATTTCATTCAAAAAGTTTCAGCTTTTCCTAAGGTTTTTAGTTCCAAGTTTTAGATGGAATAAACAACAATTTAAACTCACGCACAATGATTTTCCATTGATTGCATACCCAAATACTCCAGAACAGCAAATTCGGTAATATCAATATGGTATTTCCAATAATAACTCACTTGCGGCATTAAAAGGCTGAATGAACCAATTAAGTCAGAAAGTAGATTATGAAATGACGATTCTCAGCTTCCTGTCACCATTTTTGAAACAAAGATTAAAGATTGTCCAATTTGCTTAGGGCCATTGAAAGGAAAAAAAAAAATCTGATGGAAAAAAACATATCTGTTAGAGATGATAACCTAAAAAGCAGGAGACTGAAAATGTTCACTTACTTCTGTTAAACGACTACAGATTTGGTCAGTATATACAAATCGAGAAAGACACACACCAGCATTGAGATTTGTTGTCACGTTCATTCATCAGTACCTCAAAGCTCCAGAAACCAATGTGGACCAATGATTTGGATATCTGAACTATCAAATTTATTAATGAATTCATTGTGGAAACACGATTTGGTATCTGAGTAAGAGGTTATCATAATTTAATTTGACAAATCATCTTAATTTTCTATTGAGCGCTTTTCTTCAGGTTAAAAGAATTGCACAGAACACTAACCTTGCCTATTAAGGTTACACATGCAAAATACGTTTTCTATTCCCCTGCACAATGACTTTAAGGTAGTCTTCTTAAATTGTAAACCTTTGCAATCGTATCGGAATAATGGATAGGCTGTGATAGTTGTACTGTTATTAGTGTTGTGCTGAGTTCAATATTGGATTATTTTATTTTATTCCGCTAGCCTGTTCAGCCTTGCAAAGACATCAGCGCTAATTTGCAAAGTACCTCCATAATGTCCCTTAATATCATGGCTAATGAAAATATATTCACCTCAGATTTGCAACAAATAATCGACCTAGTATCAATTGCCATTTGCTGAAGAGAATTCCAAGTCTCCACAGATCTGTCTGTGTTTCCTAATTTCACTCCTTAAATTTCTAGCTCTAATCTTTGGAATACCGCCTCCTAATCCTAGCCTCCTGGTCAGAAATAATTTCCCTCTATTCACCCAATTACTTTTCTTAATATCTTGAAAATGTTGACGTAATCACCCCTTATCCTCCCAAATTCCAAACTTATTCTCTCTCTTTGTAATTTACTTCTTGGAATCCAAACCTGATTCTGCTAAATCTGTGTAGTATATTCTCCAAGGTCCACATATCCTTCCCAAAGATGCATTGCCTAGAACTGCTCAGAGTGATCCAGATGTGGTCTAACCCAGGGTTTTGTATAACTAACATATAACTGTAATTCTATTCCTTTCTGTCTGGAGGAATGGAGAACAAAGGTCAGAATTCCATTAGCTTTCTCCTTCATTACTTTCTGTGCCTCTTCAAAATATCTTAATGATAAGTAGACCCCTGCGAGACTTTGGGTTTCTGTTTAGAAAGTAGCCTGTTCCATTTTGTTTAGGTCCACAGTGAGTGACCTTGCACTTGTTCATTTCCACAGGGATGGCAAATTACTTAATCAATATCTCTTTGTAATGTTATACAGCTATTTACACTGCTTATGCTGCTTACTTTTGACTCAAGAAAGTGAGAGGATGGGCCAGAAAGTCATAAATAAATAGCTCATTAGATAATTCAGGGCCTGGAACAGATTCTTAGAGGTCAACAAGTCAATACCTGCCCATTATCCTTACGCTGCCTTGTGCCATCCAGCCAAACCTCTAACCCAATCACTAACTTCAATTCAATGAGCTTCAAATTTAGCTACCAGCTTATGAGGGACTTTATCAAATGCATTCTAGAAGTTGACACAAACAGCATCCATTGACATTTCATTATCCAGTACTTAGTCACCTCTTCAAAAATTCCATCAAAATTGTCAGGTATGATCTATCTCTGATCAGCTGGACATTTAAGCTCAGTAACTCAGTCTTTCCAAATAGACACATCAATTGTATAGATTTTTACCCCCAATCAAGGGTATTCTGGAGAATTTCCTCATCTACAATAAACTCCTGCCCCTGCTGACTGAGCTAAGGTGAGGAAATAGACATCTGCTAAATTTGAGAAACACATCTTCCCAAAAAAAGAATTCAAAATTGTATCATTCAGCGATACTGGGATGTAAAAACGTCATGCTGCTGCACTAGTATGTTTTAGATCAAAAACATTCACATTATTAAACAGGAATTATAGGACAATAAACCCTGTAGTCTCCCTATGGTATGAATCCTCTAATGAGTTGACTCCTCTTTCAGTGTTGCCTTAAAAGAAAAAAGAAAAATTAAGAAAATAAATTTTAAACCATATTTCTGCTTGTGTTTCACTGAAATATTTTATGGGTACAAACTGTTCTGCCTGAATATTATTTGTAAAAGGGACAGGAAGTCACTTTAAAACAAAAATTTTGTATGTAAAATTTAATTCATCTCAAACATATCAGTGGCTAGAACGACCTGTCGGAGCATATTACTGCAGATGCTGGAATCTGTACTGAAAACAACAAATGCTGGAGATAACAGCGGGTCAAATAGCATCCATAGAGAGAGTAAGCCAACGTTTCAAGTCTAGATGAATCTTTATCAGAGCTTTAATGAAGAGTCATCTAGACTAAAACATTACCTTGCTCTCTACCTGTGGATGCTTTCTGACCTGCGTTGATCTCCAGCATTTGCTGTTTTCACCTAAGAGCTGGATTGAGAACCAACTAATCAGTTTTTGCCCAATTCAAATTTGGGTAGGAATGATGGCATTTAAACTACATTTATACAAGTTTAATATCCATAAAAGACATTTTGTTTTCACAAAGAGGAAACTTTCCTGTCATGTAATCAGATGATGGGACCTGAACAAACTTCAAAATTAGGCAGAATGAGACTCCACCCTTCTGAGGAGACCGTCCAATTTGTTCTGCTGTCAAGCTCAACTTCTGGGTAGCTTGAGCATACGATCAAAGCATCAGTGTGAAAAGATACTTCTGACTGATGCTGGTATATGCCACATAAAACAGATTCACTCTCATGTACTGTACCAATTGAAACCCACATTCCCCTAACTGATATTTAAGTACAAACTTCCGGATGAGTCCTAAAACTGGACAATCCAGTTTGTAATCAGATGGATTGTTAAAGATTCCGTTCCTTTTACTATTCCAAAAGAATGGGTCAAAAGTCTTAAACTATGAATCAGCAATCAATTGAGAATAGACAATCTCAGTGTTGATCATTCAGCAAGGCCTTAACTCCTGCTAGGCATTCTAATCAACTTTGTTTATACCAGATACAATTTCTTCAGAAATCTTAAAAAATCTAATTTTAAACTATTATTATCATTTAATTGAAGTTTAAATCATGAATCTTTGCTTTATCATAAGGCCAAAAGTGAGGATGTTCACCAATGATTGCATGATGTTAAACACCATTTCCAACTCCTCAGATGCTGAAGCAGTCCATGCTCAAAAACAACACGGTCTGGACCAGGCTTAGTCTTACAGATGGCAAGTAACATTTGTGTTTCATAAAAGCCAGGCACTGACCACCTCCAGTAAGAGACAATTTAACCACCAGTCCTTGCCATTCAATGATGTTACTATCACTGAATTTCCCACTATCAATGCCCTGGCTGTCACTATTGCCTGGATGGGTTTAGCTCTAACATTGTTCAAGAAGCTAACTGTCTACAAGATGCACAGCAGAAATTCAAAGATCCTTAGATAGCACCTTCCAAACCCACAAACTCTTTAATCTAGAAGGACCAGGGCAGCAAATACATAGGAACACCAGACCAACACACCTCTAAGTTCCCCTTCAAGCTACTCACCATTCTAACTTGGATATATGCTGCCGTTTCTTCAGTGTCACTGGGTGAAAATCATGGAACTCCTCTAATAGTATTGTGGGTCTATCAACAAACATGGAGCGCTCAAGAAGCAGCTCACCATCACATTCTCAAGGACAGCTAAGGACAGGCAATAAATGCTGACCAGCCAGTGATGCTCCATCCCACAAGAGAATTTAAAAATATGTATGAAAGCAATATTTGTTGTTGTAAATTGGTCTTCATTGAGGTTTCAGTTTTAAAACCTTATGAAATTCGAATAACCAATAATAGGACAATGAAGGAAATTTGCTAATCAAATGCTACTAAATAATGCACAAAATTATCAATAAAAACAAATTAAATTTGAAGAAAATTTGTGTCTCATGACTATGGTATAAGGAACAAAAAGAGCAGAAATAAATCTTTTATAATAAATACCAACTTAAACAAATTCAAACAGAACCTGTATCTACCAAACTTTCAAACAAAATTATGCTTTTTCACCATTGACAGTCACTACTCCTGAAGCTTAACTTCTTTTTCTTCATGAGAAAATAGATGTTCTTGTCATGCATCACTCTATATCTATCTGCCTGCTCAGTTGCAATGATTGGTGGTAAAAGGATGACAACTCAATCTCTTCTTACAAATTGGAGTCGTTCACCAATGTACAGGGGGGTACCTGACAGAGGTGTCCAAGATTGTGAACAGCATGGACAGGGTTAGTAGGAAGCAGCTGTTCCCTTCAGTTGAAGAGTCAATAAAAGGGGGCATAATTTTAAAGTGAAAGGCAGAACATTTAGAAGGAATTTGCAGAAAAATTGTTTCACTGAGGGTGGTGGGTGTCAATAATTGCATGGGAAGGTAGCGGAGCTGGAAAACCTCACTCTTCTAAAAGCATTTAGATGAGCACTAGAAGTGTCATAACATTCAAGGCTATGGATCTATACACCTGAAATTAATGAGTTACCAGGTAGAGATTTTCAAGAAGAAAAACTGTTGCGCCCTCAAATGATATAATTTTTAGGATTATTATCTTGCAGACAAATACAAGGAATTGAATATCACAGCTATAATGGATTTTCAATTAAATTAAACAATTTTATTTTGCTGCATGAGCCTCAGTGAACAAATCACTCCTCAACATAGTCTCAAGAGTCATGATATTTAGTCTGTGGAATGGTTTGAACAAAGAGCAAAATGGGTGAGGCTTCAGAGAACACATGCATACAGTGGAACAAACGCTTGGGAAAATGCTTATTCTCAAGCCCACAATGCCTGGGTCACCACAAAAGGTAATGGATTCACTGAAAGTGCACAAAGTCCCAATTTACCTGTCTAGCAGTATCAAGCTAAAACAGCAATCTGAATCCTGTAGTGAAGAATAACTACTTTACAAATAAGTAAATAAATTCTAATCACAAATAATCATCTATGAGCAATCAACATACAGCTCTGTTAGTAAAATCTCTAACCCTCTTTTTAATGCACCGCACTCCTCCATGAAAATGAGGGGAGGGGGAGATGAAAAGAGAGAAAGAGAAGAGAAAGAGAAAGGTGGGTAGAGAAAGAAAGTAAAGGGGATAGACAGAAAAAGATAGGATGGCGGTGGAAGAGCAAGAGAGTGTGAGTGTGAGAGTGTGAATGAGAGAGCGTGCATGCAAGTGCACGAGTGTGAGTGCAAAAGAGAGAATGAGAGCAAGAGAGCGAGAGCATGAAAGTCTGTCAATGTACTTAGAAGTTTAACCTCTACCATTCAAGGATTCCACGGCGAAATGCCGTCATGTACAACAAACTCCAGTACTTGCGAACTGAGTTAAGATCAGGAAATCAGTACCTGTGAAATTAGGTACATAAACACAGCTCCCATGATTCAATATTGTTATTCATCATTCATTTACATTGGTTAACGTGTTGTTGTGGCCTTAAAGGCGAAAAGGATGGTTGTATTTTTTAGAAGTAAGTTACCATTGCTGTTTATAACGTTACTTGTTAAGTCAGTGGGGCAGGTTAAAGCAGACAGCAGCTGACTGTATTAATATGTTGTCAAAAATCTTTTGCCTGGCAACAATGAAGTGATTAACTCCCAGGTAACTGAACAGCTAGTAGATTGAACGGTATAGCCAGAAATCTTCATACATCTGAAAAGGGAGGAGATGCCCTTTTCTCTATGGTAAAATTCATCCTAAGCTGAAGAAAGCCAGTTTATTCTTCCCTTGCCAGTCGTGGCTTTTAACCAGCGAGTAAGTCAGAGGCCTTGTAATTTCTGAACCAGTTTCTTTGTATCTCCTACAAGCAAGTGAAAGTCCCTGGAGAAGAGAGATGGAAAGCAGTGAGTCCTGACAAGCTAAAAGGATCATCTCTGTGTATCCTGCGACAGGGATCAAACAGCTTTACTAGCTTTCCCTCCATTCATAACACCAATGTTTCCTTTGTGTCTGTCTGAATGAACATGAAGCAAAGTTTGAATAGGGGATTAGAGCTTTAAATAGCAAAGGAATATGTTGACAGTTCGTAATCGTTTACTTGCAGCTAAAATATACTGAGAGTGTAACAAATTACAATTCTCGTAAAGTACATAAAGCTGTCTGTGCTTTGTTAACTAATCTTAAAAAAGGAGGTAAATTGGGAAATTTTGAACTCTTTCCATAAAAACTTTAACTTTGTGACAACTTCAGGAATAGCAGGGTGTAATTCCCAGTGCACTATCCCACTGCAGCCTGACACGACAAACATGCATTCTTCATTCACACATAAATGAGATTACTTTTCAGGGCATAAGATCTCATCATTCTGAGATGCTGGTCCATGATTGCTTTAATTAGGTTGGTCTTAGAATAAGATGACATCAAGCATGGCATGCCAATTTGTCATGTGACCACAGAATCCATAATCCCATTCTCCACATAAGCAATTTAGTGGAAAAAGACATTATAAACATGGGAATGAAGGACCACTATTCATACTTCGAGAGAAAAAATGTTCCTTCACACCATTCTTTGTCAGAGTTGCAGTTATCAAACAACAGGGCTGTGATAACCCACCCTCAAAATATTTAGGGGCAACAGCTGCATTCACCCTGAAAGACTAAATCACCAAGGAAAATCCACTCCCGGGGACAGGGGTGACAAAGGTCACCTATAAGAATAAAATGGTGAGGAAAAGTTGCTCATAGGCTTCCTCATAGCAAACCTGAGAGAGACATATGCACAGTAATTCAACGAGCAGCAGCTGTTAGGAAAGTTACCCCATGCTGGCATTGAGGGAATTACTAGGGTAACGATTGGCTGAGTACCAGGAGCTGAGGTCCAGAGTTATGAAAGATGGTATCTTGGTGGTGTTACGGATTGAAAGCTACTATTGGCCTGGATGCAGGACATTTTTCAAGAGCTTGGGAATTCCATTTCTTGGGTCAAAGGTGAGGGAAATAGCCAGATGAGGGGGAGGGAGAGGGGGAGGAGGGGGAAAGGGAGGGGGAGGGGGAAAGGGAGGGGGAGGGGGAAAGGGAGGGGGAGGGGGAGGGGGAGGGGGAGGGGGAGGGGGAGGGGGAGGGGGAGGGGGAGGGGGAGGGGTCGGAGCAGGCTGTTGCAGATAGTTTTGGAAAGGGATAAGGAGATTTTCAGGTGGAGGAACTAGTGGTGAATAAGGCAGCAAGAGGTGTAAGTGGGGGGGAAAGTGTAAAAGATGCTACAAAAAGTGCTTTGGTGGGATGGGGGTGGGGGTGGGGAAATGTCAGGAAGAACAGTTAATACTCTTCAATAAAGGATTATTCAGCTAATTGGGATCCAAGAAAACTGAAAATCACTGATAAAAATCACAACACCAGGTTATAGTCCAACAGGATTATTTGGAAGTACTAGCTTTCGGAGCCCTGCTCCTTCGTCAGGTGGTTTGCAGTATAAGATCGTAGGACACAGAATTTATAGCAAAAGTTCACAATGTGATGTAACTGAAATTATATACTGAAAAAGACCTGGATTGTTTGTTAAGTCTTTCAATTTTTAGAATGGGCATGTTGGTTTCAGTTCTTTCATATGTAAATCCCAGAACTTTCTTAAAGTTGCATTCTCAAGCGAACTTTAACAATAGGTGCCATGTTGGCCCAGATAATGTGTCGAAAGTGTGAGCTGCCCTGTGCGAGGCTGACTGTGACCCAATGTTCAGACTGATACTAATCTAAAAAAGGGATTTACAAAATCTCACGTGAATTCATGCAGTTTTTTTGAGCAAAATGTAATTCTGCAAGTACAAATTCACCCCACAAACTTATATGTGCGTGTACATGTGTGTGCGTGGGGGGGGGGTGGTATGAGCGTCTGTGAGAGAGTATGTGAATGTGTATGAGTGAGTTTAAAGGGGTATAAGTCTGTGAGAGAGAGAGCATGTGAGAGTGTGGGAGTGTATGTGTGAGCGTACGAGAGAGAGCTTGTGCATATGAGAGAGGGTCTGTAGGAGTTAGAGTGAGAGAGAGTGTGTGCATGAGAGCGAGAGAGAGCGAGAGCGAGAGAGCTAGATGTAGTGGAGTCAATTGTCGTGTGACATGAACCCAAGGTCCCAGTTGAGGCCATCCCCATGGGTTCACTTGAGAATGTAACTTTAAAAAAGTTCTGGGATTTCCATATGAAAGAACTGAAATCAACATGCCTATTCTAAAAGATAAAAGAATTAACAAACAATCCAGGTCTTTTTCAATATATAATTTCAGTTGCATCACACTGTAAACATTGGCTATACATTCTGTGCCCTATGATCTTATACTCCACAACCACCAGAAGGAGCAGCGCTCCGAGAGCTAGTGCTTCCAAATAAACCTGCTGAACTATAACCTGGTGTTGTGTGATTTTAACTTTGTACACCCCAGTGCAACACTGGTATCTCCAAATCACAGCAAATAGAGTGTAACTTCCTGGCTAAGATTGCCAAAGGTGTTGAAGTGCCAGTTACATTTGTTAATCTATGCCTGCTTTTTCTACCAATTTAAATATTGTGGTATTAAGGAAATTGAAATTTTCCTTGTGTGCTGCTGCTTTAATATAAATGGAGAATCAATAATTGAGGATATTATCCTATTGCTGCTTGTGCATGAATCAAAATGCCCTATCTTTCAATAAAAACAGAGAATGCATTTTTCCCTATTTTTGGTTTTATTTAATAAGTGAGTTAGAATGAAAATGTAGCCTACAAAAAAAATCAAAAAACCGCACTTGAAAAAATATAAATAGGAGCCCTTTTGATCCTTGGTAGCAACTGTAGTGATTGCTACAAGGTCAGCCAGGTGAACCTCAGAATATGAGTTCCCTGACTGGAACAGATGAACAGCCCTAATCAGGGAGACCTGACTGACAGATATAAACAGGAGTACCAGACATTCTGTTTACTCAGAGCTGGCTCTAAGGGAGCTGGCCCAGTGTCAAGTACAATGCACGTGTAAATAAAAGGTATCTTTGTAATGGGCTACAATGCCCTGTGGAGTTGTTTCAGCAACTACTGTATTTGTATTTCTGACAATACTAGCTGTTCATTTCATAGGTCATTTGTTAGATTCAGATATTTCATTAACTTGAGATTTTTAAAAATAAATCATTTACACTTTAATAATGTACTAGAGGATTGTCTAGATAGGAGTTAGCTGATTGCATGTAAACTATAAAATAATTCAGCTCACCCAGTGAACTCCATTTTGTCAATGAAAATTACTATATTCTGCTCTCTTGAAAAAGTAAAATTGTCAACCATCTTCATACAGTCACTTGCTTAGCATAAGCTGGTCTATTATAAATATAAAATTGTCTTTTGGACAGAACACCTGGAATTGCCTTGAGGCAGTCAGCCCCAAATCTATTTTGATACATCCCTTCAAGACACTCTGATGACATAGCTACAAACATTCAGAGAAACTTTACTTTTTCTTCAATGGTTGCACGATCGTTTGCAGGTAAGAAAAAACATCCTTGAAAGCTAACAATTGTATCTCTTGCTTGAGCGACTTGTTAAGTGCCATACAAGCAGTTTAGGTCAGCGCTACTTATTGACACTTAGCACATTGGGTCAGGCTGGAAATTATAAGATGGAATGGGTAATCTTTTAAAATTTTTGAATCCGTTATGTTTATAATTATCTTTATTTTGAATAGTAATACAAGGTAATAAGGGTAATAGAGCATACAGTGAAAGACACATTATATGCAGCTACTTGAAAGACCAGGAATTAGAGGACTGAAGTTTGTGCTGGGCTATCAAATTACAGAAGTTTGCAAAAAAAAAGGCTCATGGACATTAAATTGCTTTGGCACTTGAAATCAACATTCTGTTGCCTTTTGTCTTTTGCATGAAGTATATAACAGTTGCCTTTCTCCACAACATAACCGGTTCTTTTCCAACTTCATTGTCATATCAGTAGTACAGTGGAAAAATATTCCTCCCACAAATAAAAACTGCTTTTACCGCATCACCATAAATCAGCTCTATTTCAAATTACTACCCTTTAGTAATTTGCATACTATTAAAGGGTGCATTGCTGCTGCTCAAGAACTTTTACCTTCAACCTCTGCGAAGAAAACACAACAAACTTGCTGGCTCTTGTTGCTGAAGTGCTTCATTGGAGCACAACGTTAATGCTTTGCAACTCAACTCCTTTGATAACATGAATCAATGAAACAGTGCAGGGACCAGAAGTACATAAAATGCAGAACAAAATAAACTACACACTAGCTTAAGCTCCCCAAGTGTCAGCTGCGGCTGAGGTGTTAACACTGATATTTCTAAGTGGTAGCTTGAGTAGGAAAGTTTCATTGCAATGATTAAACAAAACAGATCAAGTCCAATGAGGTCCTGAACGTGCCCAGCATTGTTGGAGGCTTTGTCGTTTGGATGTAATATTAAACTGAGGCCCCAGCCTTTTTGCTCAGCTAGATGTGCGAGATCCCATGGCAGTACTTCAAAATCTCCAACAGTCATACTCAAATTGACAGTACAAAAACTAAATGATCTGATCATCAAATATTGTTATTTGCAGAAATTTGCTTCATGTCATTTAGCTGTTGGTGTTTCCTTAATTACAATAATGACTACACTTTAAAGGTGTGCCATTGGCTGCAAAATGTTTTCAGATTCCTAATGATCACAAAGGTGCTATGTACATGCAAATCTACACTTCCCTGCCTACAGCTTGCTCGACCCAAACCACTAAATGCCCAATGTCAACAAGTCATTGTATGTCTTTAATCTTCAGAACAATCTACATTCAAGCCTCCCTTCAAGTCCAGAATTTCTTTAGGTAAATCTTAAGTTAATTTACAATCAAACAAAATAAATTGATTTATCACACAGATTTAGCGTATTGAAGTCCATAACCCACATACATATAAAATCTCTTCTCTTAAATTCACAGAATGACGATAAACTGAGTTTCAATAAATAATATTGTATCAATCGTTTTGACTTAGGAACATTTGCAGCAATGTGCAGGCTTGAGATAGATCCTCAGTGAGCATATCACCTTCTGTTTTAGAATACACCTGGTCACTGAAGCCCTCTCTCCCATAGCCATAATGATTTTTTAAAAAAATTGTGTCCCCCACATTGTCAAATACTGCTCGTCATTCACTTATGTCAACAATTCACAACAGTGGCTCAGTGTTTAGCACTGCTGCCTCACAGCGTCTGGGACCTGGTTTCGATTCCACCCTCAGGTGACTGCCTGTGTGGAGTTTGTACATTCTCCCCATATCTGCCTGGGTTTTCTCCGGGTGATCCAGTTTCCACCCAAAGATGTGCAGGCTAGGTGCATTGGCCACGGGAAATGTAGGGTTACAGGATTGGGATAGGTCTGGGTGGGATGCTGTTCGGAGTATCGGTGTGGACTCGATGAGCTGAATGGCCTACTTCCAGACTACAGAGATTCTACGGTGCAACAATTCTATGAACTGTTACAGAAACAAAAAGCAACTCGTAAATTACACAACCTAGCTGATTATTCTCAAGCTACCTTTCCTACTATACTCTTAATGTTTTCTTAATTCACCATAGAATGATTTTTAATCACTCACACGAAGGCAGAGTAGTTGACTTGAAAACCTGATTGATCAATTGCACCACTAATAAGACAGAAGCCTAATGGAGCATTCTATCATGAATAGAGTTGATAAAAATGAGCCATGCATCATGCCCATCATGACAATATTAAGAACAAGTGACAACAATAAATTTAATTAAACTGGGCACTATATATTGTATGAAGCTAAATGGCTCCATCACAGAATGGTTGCAAAATGCCTGAAATGACAGCTGAAAAGAGATGGGATATGGGGCTGAGAGCAATTGCAGTAATGAAGCACAGAAAGCTAAAAGCTTCCTGGCCATTCTTTCAAGCCTGCAAGGAACAAGTTGCAAGATGATTTGGAAAGCTGGCCTAGGTGAGTTGATCTAACATGAAGCCACACCAGTCTTTTGTTCAAATGAAGGAACCAAATGTGAAACCCCCCCAACCTTTTAAATACTTGGACCCATTTCCTTCCCAAAAGGCAACTGATCACACATTGTTCAGCTCTTACACTCGTGGGCGGCACGGTGGCACAGTGGTTAGCACTGCTGCCTCACAGCGCCAGAGACCCGGGTTCAATTCCCGACTCGGGCGACTGACTGTGTGGAGTTTGCACATTCTCCCCGTGTCTGCGTGGGTTTCCTCCGAGTGCTCCGGTTTCCTCCCACAGTCCAAAGATGTGCAGGTCAGGTGAATTGGCCATACTAAAATTGCCCGTAGTGTTAGGTAAGGGGTAAATGTAGGGGTATGGGTGGGTTGCGCTTCGGCGGGGCGGTGTGGACTTGTTGGGCCGAAGGGCCTGTTTCCACACTGTAAGTAATCTAATCTAATCTAATCTAATGATACAGGGAACCAAATCATGGAAAAAGAGAGACACTGACCAACAATCAACTGCAATAACTTGAGTGGTGTATGGAAATTCCAACAGATGAATTACTATCCTGCATAATAAATATGGTCAGGACATTCATAGGGACTGTAATAATTATAGACTGCTCAACCAGTTATTCTTATCCTATTTTATGCTGCAGCATTTTAAGATGTAGATATTTGGTGACCAAAAACAGAGTATTTAGCACTTTTCATATATAAACCATACAATGATTAAGGAAATCCCAAGGAATTTTATACATAAATTATAAGGAGCAAGAGGGTAACTAGGGCAAGGATAGGTCCACTCAAGGTCAAAGGAAGGAAGTTATGCATAGAGCCAGAGGAAGTGGCTGAGATCCTTAACAAGTAAACTTGGATTCAGTATTCACAAATGAAAAGGATGCAGTGGAGTCTCTGGAGGAGTATGTTGATATTCTAGGATTTTCATGTCAACATAAAAAGGCGGGGGTGTTGAGTGTTTTAAAAAGCATTACGGTGGACAAGTCCCCTGGACCTGATGGGATCTATCTCAGAATGCGGAGGGAGGCAGGTGAGGAAATTGATGGGGTCTTGGACGAAACCTTTCTGAACTCTTTAGTCACAGGAGAGGTCCCAGAGGACCGGAGAATAGCCAACATTGTTTCTTTGTCTAAGAAGGGCAACAGGGGTAATCTGAGAAATAACAGGTCAGGGAGCCTTACTCAGTTCAATCAATCCCATTCGTCTACTTTCCCTCTTTGCCCTACAAGTTTATTTACATTTGGTGTTCTACGGGAACAGCTTTTCTTTGTCTAATTTTTCCAGACATGGCAATCTTGTACATCTTCAATAAAACTTCCCTCAATTTCCATTGCAACTCTAACTTCTCAAAACTAATCATGTCAAGAAAATTCCCTCTGGAACAATTCTGGCAAATTTGTTCTGCAACCTCTCAAGGATCTTCACATACCTGCCACTTGTGTTTTGGAAAACATTTATTTTCCTGATTCCACATTCTCTCTGCTTATTCGTGGAAGGACTGCAACTTAATACTATGTACTTAAGATTCGTGCATCTAAGACTCGTGCCCAGTTCCTCTTCCTCTTTGCTGAGCACAAACTTGCTCTTCCCTATTGATTTTTCTGAGTCCATTCTTTTTTGTAATGTTTTCTATTGCATGAGCTACTGGGGATAGTTGCAGCTACCGTCCTCTTTCTTGGTAGCAATCTACAGGATGTTATGTTTGCGCGTAGTGTTAGGTAAGGGGTAAATGTAGGGGTATGGGTGGGTGGCGGGTCGGTGTGGACTTGTTGGGGCGAAGGGCCTGTTTCCACACTGTCATGTAATCTAAATCTAATCTAAACCTTCTCTCTAAGCAGTGTGGCCACTGAGAAGTTTTGTACACGATCAGCATGCTGAAGAATGGCTCCTGCCATATACAGACCTTGAAGGTCATGACAACTGAACGTTGCCTTGAATTACTTAGTCTAGAACAGCGGTGAGGAACCTTTTTATGTCGGAAGGTCGCATTATGTTAGTGTAATCTAATAAAGCCGCATCAAAGAAACTTCAATTATATATTCTTCAGTCTGTCAGGATTATTTCATTGAATTTTCTTTTACTCTCTGTTATTTTAAATACATTCATTTTAAGATTAAAATAAAAATAATAAAGGATGAAAAAATATATTAATAAAATATAAAATATTTGTTCTGCAAAATTTGGATTCATTCAAAAGGTAAGGCCGCATGCAGCCTCAAGGCTGCAGATGCCCCACCCCTGGTCGAGAACAATACTCAAGAGGAAGCGTGAAATGTTGCATTTGAAAAAAGTGTCAAAGAAATCTTAAGAACCACAGAAACAGCGCCTTTGGTCCAAAGCATCCATCCAACCAGATATCCTAAATTACCTCATATCACATTAAACTCTTCCTATTCAGATACCCATCCAGATGCATTTTAATTGTAGTAATTGCGACAGCCTCCACCATTTCCTCTGGCAGCTCATTCCATACACACACCACCCTCTGTGAGAGAAAAGTTGCCCCTTAGATCCCTTTTAAGTCTTTCCTCTCTCACCTTAAACCTATGCCTTCTAGTTCCCTATCCTGGGAAAAAAACCTTGGCTGTTCACCTCCTGATTTTACAAACCTCTACAAGGTCACCCATCACCTCCTCAATCCAGGGGAAATAGCCCCAACCTACTCAGCATCTCCCTACAAACTCTGCAAATCCCAGCAGGGTAATAAATAGAAAGCAGGAATTATCAACAGTGCTTCACCCGGAGGCCCACTGAAGATGTTACTTAGTAGGGTGACGAAACATCTGGAAGTGAACCTTCCAGCTCAGCGAGCAAATCTACATCCAGATCCTTTCAGGTTTCACAGCATCTTTCCTATAGCAGGGAGACCAGAATTGGACACAGTATTGCAAAAGTGACCTAACCAATGTCCTGTATAGCTGCAATATGGCTTCTCAAATATGATAACCAATAATGACAAGTGTACCAAATGCCTTTTTTACCATCTTGTCTACCCGTGACACCACTTTCACGGAACTATGAACATGCTCCCAAGGTCTGTTTGTTCAGCCACTGCCCAAGACCTTACCATTAAGTGTATAAGTCCTGCCTTTCCAAAATGCAGCACCTCACATTTATCCAAATTAAATTCCTATCTGCCACTCCTAGGCCCATTTGCCCACCTTATCAATGTCCCATTGCACTGCAAGGTAACCTTCTGCACTGTCCACTATACCATCGATTTTGATATCATCTGAAAGCTTAATAGCCACACCTCCAAATTCATATCCAAACCATTTATATAAAAAAGTGACAAAAAACAGCAAACTCAGCACCAATTCTTGTGGCAAACCATTGGTCACAGGCCTCCAGTCCAAAAACCAGCCCTCCACCACTACCCTCTCTCTCGTACCTTCAAGCCTATTTTGTATCCAAATGGGTAGCTCTCCCTGTATTCCATGTGATTTAACCTTGCTAACCAGTCTACAATACGGAATCTTATAGAACGCCTTACTGAATCTTAGAATCTCTACAGTGTGGAAGCAGGCTATTCAGTCCATCAAGTCCACACTGACCCTCCAAACAGCAGGCCACACAGACCCACCCCTTCATCCTATCCCTTTAAACTTGCATTTCCCATGGCTGTTTCCTTGCTGTACATCTCTATGACTCTATACCTCTATGTACAAATTACACTGATGTGGCAGACATTGCTATATAGACTATAGAAGACCTAACATCTGGGTATTCTATCTTTGAGATCCTAAGATATTCTCTCAAGCCGATATGACATCATATTGCCTTCAAATCATATTTCGACATCAACCCTGTCAGACTCTTACACTTTTACGAAAACATTCCAAGCAGTGTTTATGTAAAATCCTGATGAAGGGCTTTTCCAGCACCACGTTAATCTAAACTCTGATTTCCAGCATTTGCAGTCCTCACTTTTTCCTAGTGTTTATGTAAATCTAAGTTGTTGTTAGCAGTCCTATAAACTTCTCAAAGCTATGAAAGTGAATAATGCATGGGATCCAACACTGTGTTGCCATGGTATCTTAAGCTTTTATTTTGTTTGATGTTAATGTGGAATTGTTCTGGTACTGTTGTGTGTCAAGCATTTTTCTTTAATGTGAAGAGCAAAAACAAAAGACTGATAAAGGAAGTAACTACTTGGAAAATTTCAGACAGATTACAACCAAAAATAAGACATTAACCACATCAAGCATCACTTAATGGATTTCTTCACACCATTCAGACATATAATTATACGAGCCACAATGAGAACATAAACCAACTACTTGATGATTGCATTTCCAAAACAGCTTTCAATAATTCAGCTTTTAACATAACTTGGCTGAAAAATTCCAGGTCAACGAGAACTCTTCCTAAATTAGAGAAAATTAAGCAAAATGAAAGCAATTTAAAATTTTGCATGCAGGATAAGTGGCATTACAGGTCAAGCACCTTACATCACTGTGCAGCAAAATAAATGCACTACTTCTGGAATTAGCAGATTAATACTTTAAAGTGACTACAGTGTAGGAGGACAGCAGCAAGCCTTACCTGGCTGGATCAGGGTAAATTGGGTGCTCTCTTGATCCAGAACCATCGTTCCGAGACAGAGATATAAGTGAGGACTCCAACAGTCGCCTACAGAGTTAAAAAAGGGAGTTTCAGGTAACTTGTCAAATAGGAAGGTAAATTACTGTGACATCGGGATGCTTAATTTAATTTCTTTAAACAGCCATTTTTCCAATGCTCAAAACATTAGACCAAGTTTAATTTCTAAAAGGATCTAACTGCAGTACAACCAGATTTCACTTCATCGAATCCTCCATTACATTGTATGACAAGTATATCTTATGTATCTACAGTTACTGACTGCCAGCCACCAATACCTTGTGCAATGCCTATCAATTTGTGTATGTGCATTGACAAAAGTTACTTTAGTACCATAAATAGGAATCATTCCTCTCCTTTTACGGACAACACCAAGGAATAGGAATGCTCGATCATTTCCCTCCCTCCTAGCTCAGGTACATGGACATTAATTATGGCAGTCCTGGCTATGCCTGCAGTGATAGCTTCACAGGGACTTTCCTGATCTCTGCCATTTAATACCCCCTGCAGCAAGATTCAATGAGTCCTCAGGGATCAACTACAAGCAGAACAGTAATTCATTTGCTCTATCTGTCTGTGGTAACTGACCTGTTGTATATTGACAGCATTTGGTGTTTTGCTTCATTCAAAGACTCTTCTCTTTTGTCTCTACCTTCATCTTTCTTGACAAACATTTCAGTCACACTTGTAACACAAGATAACTAAGGGTTTATTTCTTCATTATTCTAATCTCACTACATATTTATTCAGCACCTTTCCACAGTAGTTGGGACATTTTCTAATTTAATGGCACCACATAAACAAAGGTTGTTTTGTTGTCCTGAGAAAAAAAAAGACAACTAGGCCGTGAGTTCAACATTTTCCAAGTCATCGAGTCATAGAGATGTACAGCATGGAAACAGACCCTTCGGTCCAACTCGTCCATGCCGACCAGATATCCCAACCCAATCTAGTCCCACTTGCCAGCACCTGGCCCATATCCCTCCAAACCCTTCCTATTCATATATCCATCGAGATACCTTTTAAATGTTGCAATTGTACCAGCCTCCACCACTTCCTCTGACAGTTCATTCCATATATGTACCACCCTCTGCGTGAAAACGTTGACCCTTAGGTCTCTGTTATATCTTTCGCTCTCAAGCTAAACCTATTCCCTCTAGTTCTGGACTCCCCACCACAGAGAAGAGACTTTGTTTATTTATCTTATCCATGTTCCTCATGATGTTATAAATCTCTATAAAGGTCACCCCTCAGCCACCAACACTACAGGGAAAACAGCCCCCAGCCTATTCAACCTCTCCTTATAGCTCAAATCCTCCAACCCTGGCAACATCCTTGTAAATCTTTTCTGAACTCTTTCAAGTTTCACAACATCCTTCAGATAGGAAGGAGACCAGAATTGCACACAATATTCCAAAAGTGGCATAATCAACTTCCTATACAGCGGCAACATGACCTCCCAACTCCTGTACCCAATACTCTGAACAATAATGGAAAGCATACCAAACGCCTTCTTCACTATCCTATCTACCTGCGACTCCAACTTTCAAGGAGCTATGAACCTTAACTCCAAGGTCTCTTTGTTCAGCAACACACCCTAGGACCCTACTATTAAGCGTATAAGTCCTGCTAAGATTTGCTTTCCCAAAATGCAGCACCTCACATTTATCTAAGTTAAACTCCATCTGCCATTCCTCAGCCCATTGGACCATCTGATCAAGATCCCATTGTAATCTGAGGTAACCTTCTTCGCTGTCCACTACACCTCCGATTTTGGTGTCATCTGCAAACTTACTAACTATACCTCTTATGCTCACATCCAAATCATTTATATAAATGACGAAAAGTAGTGGACCCAGCACTCCACTGGTCACAGGCCTCCAGTCTGAAAAACAACCATCCACCACCACCCTGTCTACTACCTTTGAGCCAGTTCTGTATCCAAATGGCTATTCTCCCTGTATTTCATGAGATCTAACCCTGCTAACCAGGGGGAGCCTTGTTGAACGCCTTACTGAAGTCCATATAGATCACGTTCATCGCTCTGCCCTCATCAATCCTCTTTGTTACTTCTTCAAACAATTCAATCAAGTTTGAGACATGATTTCCCAAACATAAAGCCATGTTGACAATCCCTAACCAGCCCTTGCCTTTCCAAATACATGTACTTCCTGTCCCTCAGGATTCCCTCCAATAACTTACCCACCACCGATGTCAGGCTTACTGGTCTATAGTTTCCTGGCTTGTCCTTACCACCTTTCTTAAACAGCAGCACCATGTTAGCCAACTTCCAGTCTTCCAGTACCTCACCTGTGACTATTGATGATACAAATATCTCAGCAAGGCGGCCAGCAATCCCTTCTCTAGCTTCCCACAGAGTTCGAGGGTACAACCTGATCTGGTCCTGGGGATTTACGCACTTGTGTATTTCAAGACATCCAGCACTTCCTTCTCTGTAATATGGACATTTTTCAAGATGTCACCATTTATTTCCCTACGTTCTATATCTTCCATGTCCTTTTCAATAGTAAACGCTGATGCAAAATACTTGTTTAGTATCTTCCTCAACTCCTGCGGCTCCACACAAAGGCCGCCTTGCTGATCTTTGAGGGGCCCTATTCTCTCCCTCGTTATCCTTTTGTTCTTAATGGATTCGTAAAAGCCCTTTGGATTCTCCTTAACTCTATTTGTCAAAGCTATCTCATGTCCCCTTTTTGCTCTCCTGATTTTCCTCTTGAGTCCTGCCTTGATGCTCTTATAAAGATTCATTCAATCTATCTTGTCTATACCTGACATAGGCTTCCTTCTTTTTCTTAACCAAACCCTCAATTTCTTTAGTTCCCCCACCCCCCACCTTATTAGTTTAATTCCTCCTGAGCAGCTCTAGCAAATCTCCCTGGCAGTATATTAGTCCCCTTCCAATTCAGGTGCAATCCGTCCTTCTTGTGCAGGTCACGTCTACCGCATAAGAGATTTCAGTGATCTAAAAAAAATGTGAATCCTTCTCCTGTACACCAGCTCCTCAGCTATGCATTCACCTTCTCTATCCTCCTATTCCTGCCCTCACTAGCACACAGCACGAGTAATCCAGATATTACTACTCTCGAGGATCTCCCTTTTAAATTCCTGCGTAACTCTCTATATTCTCCCTTCAGAATCTCATCCTTTTCTTTACCTACGTCATTGGCTCCAATGTGTACAAAGACCTTCTGCTGGTCTCTCTCCCCCTTTGAGAACATTCTGCACTCTGAGACATCCTTGATCCTGGCACTAGGGAGGCAACACACCATTCTGATTTTTCACTGATGGCCACAGAAACCAGTCTGTCTATGCCGCCAACTACAGAGTCCCCTATGACAATTGATCTCTTGAACCAGATCAAAAAACTAAAAATAAATTACGTTAGTGCATACAACACGTAAACTGTTGTTCAGACGAACTGAATTATCCACACTTTGTTTACATGAGACTAATTCAAAGGCAATCAAATCTTTTACAACCTTGAACCTGCAGTAAGACGTGGGTGTTGCATCCCCGTTTAAATTGAAACCCTCCAATATGAACTGGCTCAATTTGACGATTAAGTAATTTGGAATGAATCCAAGTGAATGTGGATCTAGAATTTTTTTTAAAATTAAGGAAGAATTGCATTCCAAGTTAAGATTATTGTGCATTATTCACTACAAACAGAAGAATAGCAACATTGAATAAAGCCACACTCAATAAACTTGCAAAAAGTAACAAATGCAAATTAATAACTCTATTCACCATAAGTTTAATTGGCCTTTCTCTGGCAGCAGTAACTTATTTACATTACAACCAATTTTCATCAGAAACAAAAATAAGAATTGCTGGAAAAGCTCAGCAGATCTGGCAGCATCATAGCTTGCCAGACCTGCTGAGCTTTTCTAGCAATTCCTGTTTTTGTCTCTGATTTACACAAAATCCACTGTTCTTTCGGGTTTTTACATCCATCGTAACCAGTAATTGGAAGTCACTGGTGCCAGATCAATACAATATGATACCATCATGCCAACTCCACGTAAAAAGATCAGATTCTTAATGTTTCAAATCTGAAGGAATGTGAATTAAAGCACAAATGATATTCAGTTCGACCTAAAATGTGTTAAAAGTAAAATTGGTGAGCCACAGCCAGAAGGTGTTGCAAAAAGGAAATGTTTTATTTGCCTCAACAAAAATGCAATTCAAATTTGGAGTAAGTTAAACTGAACATTTGTGGAATATATCTGAATGCAAAAGGAAAATAAAATAAAGGAGGGATGGCAGCATTAAAAAGTTCAGTTCTAGAGATCTGTGAGATGGTACTTAAGTTGAATCTATTTGATAAGAAATGAGAAATAAAGAGAGAAGGGTTTTAGAAATATACCATTCACAACTGAAAATGGTAAAGGGGACAGAGTAGCAAATATATGAACCAATTCGATAACATTCAAAACTTGGATCTTTTCATCTTGCATTCATTCAGTCCGAAAAGCAAGAAACCCAACTCAGAAAGCAAATATCAATTCATACAACATTTGGACAGAGTGATGATCAGTTGGAACACGGTTAGCCTGGGGATGCACGTGGGTCTATTTTAGCTGGTGATGAACCTCAGACTAGTCAACTGAATGGATTGCTCAGGAATGCATGGTCATAAGGAATGCAGTGTGAATTGACAGCCATAGAACTGACTAATATAGCAACTCACACATGAAGTTCATATTAAACAAAATTGCATACAGCTAAACAGATGATGTTGCCAATGTAATGTTAAAAGATTAAATTGGAATATATTAAAGAGTTAAACTGCATTGACTGAACATTCTGGAAATGGGGGGGGACAACATTCATACAGGAATGCGAATGACTCCCACTCCATTCAGACAGTCATTTCCTACTACTCCCCCAATTATTATCAAATTAAATTGTCATGCAATCTCTTCCATTCAGAAATGATTTCATAGCCATCCGCTGAAGCTAGGACATATTACACCTACATTGTCTTGGGAATCACTGAGTCAGGAAATAGTTTGCATAACGAGTTCCCTGGCAGTTGCATTTCCATTATCTCCATGGATGATCTCATCCTATCATTGTACCTGGGGTAACATGTGACTGTGAGGGAGTGGCTTGGGGGGGGGGGGGGGGGTGTTGTCTTCAGTGGCATGTGACTGTGGAGAAGTGGCTAGTGTACCTGTGAGCATGACCAACTGACCTGTATAAAGGGGATGTATTTTCTATGTTCAGGGCCTCTTTGTCTCAACTTTGCATTCATGGGAAGATGGTCAAAGAGGTCACCTAGTTTGTACAAGCTTTAATAAGCTTTAACTGTTTGCAGAAGTTGGTGGGTGCAAATTGCGTCTTGTGTGTGAAACCTCAGGAAAAGATCCTAACACCATGGGACCCCTCTAGGATCAGCTATTCGTGACACCATCTCTGGTTGCCCCGAGAAGTCTTTGATGAAATGACACTAACACCTTAACCTGGTACATTCCAATACATTGATGACAAGTTTCTTTTTGATATTTAGATTTACACTGCAAAACTAATTCTTTACATATCCAAATATACTCAAACCAGCATTCAAATGTATCAGTAAAATGGAGTAATCAAATGATTCTAAATGAGTTAGTTGCAAAATCTGTCAGTTGGTTATCTATGACAAGAATGCATTCACTGGCCAATGTGCTATCTGGTAATCCTACAGAATCACACGATACAACACGAAATACATTTGCAACCTCATGAATAAAGCCTTAATCATCTGCTCAATGTGAAGGCTTGTGCCAAGATAGGGCATTCCAAAGCTATCCTGCAAAACAATAGCTATCCTGATCAACTCATCTCTCGCTGTATATCATGCAAACTCACAAAATGCTCTATGGTCACCATGTTTGGCCCCAGAAAGGTCCCAAAAAGGAAAGGAACAACGTCTCAAAGATTTGAGCAAAAGATGATTAGCCATCTCACACTGCTATTTTGCAGTTAAAGTAACTGCTCTTAAACATACTGTACTAACAGGATAACGCCATCAAGCCAAAAAAATTGGACCTGCCATGCAGATACTAATATGTTATATTAATTTCAGTGGCAGTGAGAAGCCAGGCACCTAGACTGTACTTCTCAGCAAAGGGTGGACCATATCAAACAAAACATTCTGAAGGAGGAGCACCAGACCTAAATGTTGGCTCTACTTTCTCTCCACAGATACTGCCAGATCTGCTGAGTTTCTCCAGTAATTTCTGTTTTTGTTCAAAACATCTCCTTGGCTGCCTACAGCAGGCAGAGTGCCAACCATGCTCCATCAGCCTGTGATTGCAAAACACAAGTATGCAGCTTTTGATGTGATTCGGCCAATTGACAACAGTTACGAAAATAATTCAGACTGTGCTAAGACGTATACTCGAAAGCAAGTTTAAATTCAGCAGTTAGGCTGGCAGCACGTTTTATTTATACATGCTACAGATATTCACACAGAGGACCCTGTTCTGGATGGGCAAAAGGACTTTGTGCATACATTGCATCATTTTTGTTGAGAAAGGGTTATGGAAACTGTCAATCCCTGATGCATTCGCCATGACAATGCCTGACCAGTCTTCATGGTTGAAGTTTAATCAGCTAGCCAAGATGGGCATGGTGGTCATGGAGTGGCAGCGGCAGAAGCCTGTAACCGAGACCCCAGAAGTGGTTACAGGTAACCTGGAGCCCGTTTCAGAGGTAGCAAGCAGTGACTGCACTAGCAGCAGAGGAGGAAGAAAAAGAAGAGAGAAGAGGATAAAGATGAACTCGGTGCAGTAAAATCTTGCAGTATATTCAGTGTTTCAAGATGGCACTGGAACCTGGTGACACTTTGTATAGAATATGGTGAAAAGTTTTTTTGCAGGTTTTATATTTATATATTTACAATAAATCTAAATCCACAGATTGACTGTTAACGGACCATACTGTATCTCTATGCCAATCATGGTCGAACCAACCAGACCATATTCTCATGCTATATAAACTGATGTTCCTTTACCAAGCTTGGTTTCTTGCATCCTCTCCTGAAAGTACAAGACAAAAAACTTCAAGTCTGTGTCGCTTTTTGACAAATTTTAAGTTGACCACAAACAAGTTATTATTTAGATCAATTGCATAACATGTCTAGTAGCATTAATTATCCCAAGATTGAGTTGGGTAAAATAAATGTCAGAAGACCAAGAAATATGTTCAGGCTTACTCCGAAGACTAGTTTTTTTTTTAAATGATTCATCCACACAATAGCAGCATTGCCGGCTAAACCAACATTGATCGTCAATTCTTAATGTCCCTTCAGAAGGTAATTTCGATCCTTGTAATACAGTACTGTTAAGGAGGGAGTTCCAGGATTTGGATCCAGTGGCAGTAAAGATACAGTGAGTTAGTTCCAAGTCAGGATAGTTAATGAGTTTAGTTCAAATAAAGAGACAGTTCTGAATCTCATTCTCAGAAATTAAGTCAGACAATTAAGCAATATAGGCATTGTAAAATAACTGGAAAATGGTGATTAAAAATGGGTTTCAGTAGAAATTGCAGAATGTGAAGAGTGTTAGTCAATGATTAAATATAACTGTGCGGGGAAACAAAATAAATCTAGGAGGCCAAAATGAAAAGCAAAATTGCCAGAAAAAGAATGGGAAATGTTCACAGCGTAATTGTTTACTATATTTTTTTAATATGGAAAGCAACTAATTCAAGAAGAAATCAGATATCCTTGTATTGAAGAATAACAAGATTTTGGGATAATATCAGTTTGGTGTTAGCTTGCTAACCTTCTTTACTTAGCCAATGCCAATTAAGCTAATTGGAGCTGCTCTCTTATCCATAACCTACATAAAGTTCAGAAGAACAATTTCATCTCAGAAGATTTCAATAACTGTGGAATAAATGTCAAATCTCCACCAGATGTTTGGCATAAAGTGCAAGTTCTAAATGTGCAACAGGAATTCTCTCTGTGAATTTGACATATTACGAAAATATATTTCAAAAACTAACTAGCAAACCATTCAATGCTCTGTTTCCTTCCCATTCATTAAAATGAATTTGAAAACATTTAAAAATTTAAAAGTTTTAAAGAGCAAAGTAAATTCCTTCACTAGTTTAAAATCAGAATAGGGAAAATCATTCAAATCACCAGAAAGGCAAACTTAGACACAAATGGGAAAACAAAATCATTTCTGACAAATATTTTCACGCAAACGCACCGTGTAAAGATATTGAACATTGGTTAACTGAGCTATCATTAATATATGGTAGTATCAGGATAGCACCATTTCAAGAAGTATGCAAGACATGAGATTTTCTGCTTCAGTGAGACCTCGCTTTGAACAATTAAGCAGCTGATGTTTTAGCACTAATATCTCTCACTACATAAATTGATTTCATGTTACTCACTGAAGTGCCTGCATGAGTATTCTGCAGAGCCATAAGAAACTACACATAATTCCTCTGGAAGAACTAAATTCAATGTAATTCAAAACAAGAGAGATTATTCTTAAGAACTGACCATTATGTTGACAAGTAGAAATCTGTAACAGCAGATCTAAAAGCTCAATTCGAACAGTTAGCAATTTGATCCATGACAATTGCACCAGAAGTCAACTTGAAAATAAAAGTTTAATGGATTCAAAAACAGAGCAGATTTTGCTCCACCATTCTCTGACAGTTTTGAAAAGGAAACAACTTTAACAATTAAAGGAGAGCCATATCATGACGTGTACCAGGTAAAGAAAGATTAAGTAGTAAGTTAAGGACATAACATAAGGGAATTTGTAGCAAAGTAAGATCAATGATCAATTGGAAGAGCCAGCAACAATACTTTAATCAAAACATATGGTGGAGACTTGCAAAGTTAGCAGCAGCATCTGTAATTTAAATGAAATAAAGATGCTGTTTGCTGTAGGTAGATGAACATAAACTGACCAAATTCCTGCAGCATGTACCTGTATTGTGAAAGCCAAAAGGTTTTTTTTAAAACTAAAATGGAAATGACAGAGGCACTGGCAATAATCTTTCAACCCTGCCTAGATTTAAGGTGGCGCCAGAGGACTGAAGCATTGCATATATTACACCTCGTTCAAAAGGATTTGTGAAGATACGCCTGGAATTTCAGACTGGTCAGTCTAACTTCACTGGTGAGGAACCCTCTGGAAACAATTATTCTGTGTCGAACTAACAATCACATGGAGAAGTGTGGGCTGATTTGGAAGAGTCCGCATGGATTTGCGAAGGAAAAATCTTGCAGAATTAATGTGGATTTTTTCCAAGAGGTTAACAGGCAGAGTTGTTTCCGGCAATGTTGTTAATGTGCATGCATGGATTTCAAAAAAAAAGTGTTGTATACAATGCCACACAACAAACTGAGAAAAGCTGTAGGTCATGGAATAATAGAAACAGTATCAACATGGATACAAAATTGGCAGTAGGGTAGAAAACAGTAATGGTTAATGAGTATTTTGCTGACTCAATGATGAGGGAGCCAAGCATATATCCATTTTTAACAAGTAGTGCCGATTTGACAATCCATCTGCAGCAGGCACCGGCAGCTTTCATGGCTGCAGTAATGCAAACATCATTGCAGTTCCTCGTTTGAGCAATGACATAAGCTAAGCATGTGAAAATGTCTTTACATACTTTACAATTACATTGATAATCTTGATGGAATGGTCATCTACAAGGGTGTAAGGTTTCATGTTTGTAAAACGGGTAACAACAGCAATAAGTATACCGCTTTGGATACTGTTGGGGGGGGGGGGGGGGGGGGGGGGAGACAGCCTAGCAGGGGTAAGCTGCAGTGACCGCGTCTCTGGCACGAGATCCGGCTCAGAGGCCCAGAAGGGAAAGGGGGAGAGGAGGAGAGAGCTAGTTATAGGAGACTCTATAGTTAGAGGGACAGACAGGCGGTTCTGTGGACATGGGCGAGACTCTCGGATGATTTGTTGCCTCCCGGGTGCCAGGGTCCAAGACGTCTCGGACCGTGTCTTCAGAATCCTTAAGGGGGAGGGTGTGCAGCCAAATGTTGTTGTGCACATTGGCACCAACAACATAGGTAGGAAGAGGAGTGGGGAGGTCATTCAGGAGCTCAGGGAGTTAGGCTGGAAGCTAAAAGCTAGGACTGACAGAGTCATCATCTCTGTGTTGTTGCCGGTGCCACGTGACAGTGAGGCAAGGAATGGGGAGAGAGTGCAGTTAAACACGTGGCTGCAAGGATGGTGTCGGAGGGAGGGCTTCAGGTATTTGGACAATTGGACTGCATTCTGGGGAAGGTGGGACTTGTACAAGCAGGACGGGTTGCACCTGACCCAGAAGGGCAGCAATATCCTGGGAGGTAGGTTTGTTAGCACTCTTCGGGGGGATTTAAACTAAAATGGCAGGGGGATGGGATCCGGACTTATAGTCCAGCAAGTAGGTTAGCTGTTTTTCAGGATGTCCAAGAACGTAGGGAGGCTGTGGAGAAGATAGCACTGACAGGGAATACTTGCGGACACAGAGATGGGCTCAAGTGTGTATACTTCAACGCAAGGAGTATCAGAAATAAGGTGGGTAAACTTAAGGCGTGGATCAGTACTTGGGACTACGATGTTGTGGCCATCACGGAAACGTGGATAGAAGAGGGACAGGAATGGTTGTTGGAGGTTCCTGGTTACAAATATTTCAATAAGATGGGTGGGAGGTGGTAAAAAAGGAGGGGGGGTGGCGTTGCTAATTAGAAATGGTATAGCGGCTGCAGAAAGGCAGTTCGAGGGGGATCTGCCTTTGGAGGTATTATGGGCTGAAGTCAGAAATAGGAAAGGAGCAGTCACCTTGTTGGGTGTTTACTATAGGACCCCCAATAGCAGCAGAGATGTGGAGAAACAGATTGGGAAACAGATTTTGGAAAGGTGCAGAAGCCACAGGGTAGTAGTCATGGGCGATTTCAACTTCCCAAATATTGATTGGAAGCTCTTTAGATCAAGCAGATTGGACGGGGCGGTGGTTGTGTAATGTGTCCAGGAAGCTTTTCTAACTCAGTATGTAGATTGTCCGACCAGAGGGGAGGCCATATTGGATTTGATACTTGGTAACGAACCGGGATAAGTGATGGGCTTGTTAGTGGGTGAGCATTTTGGTGATGGTGACCACAATTCTGTGACTTTCACCTTGGTTATGGAGAGAGATAGGTGCGTGCAACAGGGCAGGTTTTACAATTGGGGGAAGGGTAAATACGATGCTGCAAGACAGGATCTGAGGAGCATAAATTGGGAGCATAGGCTGTCAGGGAAGGATGTCGTTGAAATGTGGAACTTTTTCAAGGAACAGATACGACGTGTCCTTGATATGTATGTACTTGTCAGGCAGGAAAGAGATGGTCGTGTGAGGGAACCTTGGTTGATGAGGGAGGTTGAATGTCTTGTAAGGAGAAAGAAGGAGGCTTACATAAGGTTGAGGAAACAAGGTTCAGACAGAGCGTTGGAGGGATACAGGGTAGCCAGGAGGGAGCTGAAGAAAGGGATTAGGAGAGCTAAGAGATGGCATGAAAAATCTTTGGTGGGTAGAATCAAGGATAACCCCAAGGCCTTTTACGTGCATGTGAGAAACATGAGAATGACGAGAACGAGGGTAGGTCCGATCAAGGACAGTAGTGGGAGACTGTGTATTGAGTCGGAAGAGATAGGAGAGGTCTTGAATGACTACTTTTCTTCAGTATTTACAAATGAGGGGGACCGTATTGTTGAAGAGGAGAGTATGAAACTGACTAATAAGCTAGAGGAGGTACTTGTTAGGAAGGAAGATGTGTTGGGCATTTTGAAAAACTTGAGGATAGACAAGTCCCCCGGGCCTGACGGGATATATCCTAGGATTATGTGGGAAGCAAGAGAGGAAATTGCAGAACCGTTGGCAATGATCTTTTCTTCTTAACTGTCAATGGGGGTGGTGTCAGGGGACTGGAGAGTGGCGAATGTTGTGCCCCTGTTCAAAAAAGGGAATAGGGATAACCCCGGGAATTACAATCCAGTTAGTCTTACTTTGGTGGTAGGCAAAGTAATGGAAAAGGTTCTGAGGGATAGGATTTAGATGTATCTGGAAAGACACTGTTTGATTAGGGACAGCCAGCACGGATTTGAGAGGGGTAGGTCTTGCCTTACAAGTCTTATTGAATTCTTTGAGGAGTGACCAAGCATGTGGATGAGGGTAGAGCAGTGGATGTAGTGTACATGGATTTTAGTAAGGCATTTGATAAGGTTCCCCATGGTAGGTTTATGCGGAAAGTCAGGAGGCATGGGATAGTGGGACGTTTGGCCAGTTGGGTAGAGAACTGGCTAACCGGTCGAAGTCAGAGAGTGGTGGTAGATGGTAATATTCAGCTTGGAACCCAGGTACAAGTGGAGTTCCGCAGGGATCAGTTCTGGGTCCTCTGCTGTTTGTAATCTTTATTAATGACTTGGAAGAGGGAGTCGAAGGGTGGGTCAGTAAATTTGCAGATGATACGAAGATTGGTGGAATTGTGGATAGTGAGGAGGGCTGTTGTCGGCTGCAAAGGGACTTAGATATGATGCAGAGCTGGGCTGAGGAGTGGCAGATGGAGTTCAACCCTGTCAGTGTGAGGTTGTCCATTTTGGAAGGACAAATAAGAATGTGGAATACACAGTTAACGGAAGGGTTCTTAGTAAGTTGGAGGAGCAGAGGGATCTTGGGGTCTATGTTCATAGCTCTTTGAAAGTTGCCAATCAGGTGGATAGAGCTTGTAAGAAGGCCTATGGTGTATTAGTGTTCATTAGCAGAGGGATTGAATTCAAGAGTCGTGAGGTGGTGTTGCAGCTGTATAGGACCTTGGTAAGGCCATATTTGGAGTACTGTGTGCAGTTCTGGTCGCCTCATTTTAGGAAAGATGTAGAAGCTTTGGAGAGGATGCAGAGGAGATTTACCAGGATGTTGCCTGGAATGGAGAATAGGTCGTACGAGGATAGGTTGAGAATGCTAGGCCTTTTCTCATTGGAACGGAGAAGGATGAGGGGTGACTTGATAGAGGTTTATAAGATGATCAGGGGAATAGATAGAGTAGACAGTCAGAGACTTTTTCCCCGGGTACAAGAGAGTGTTACAAGGGGACATAAATTTAAGGTGAAGGGTGGAAGGTATTGGAGGGATGTCAGGGGTAGGTTCTTTACCCAGAGAGTGGTGGGGGCATGGAATGCGCTGCCTGTGGGAGTGGCAGAGTCAGAATCATTAGTGACCTTTAAGCGGCAATTGGATAGTTACATGGATAGGTGCTTAAGCTAGGACAAATGTTCGGCACAACATCGTGGACTGAAGGGCCTGTTCTGTGCTGTATTGTTCTGTGTTCTATGTTCTATTTGAAGGGGAAGGTGACAGTTCCCAAGGAGAGAGAACCTGAACAACATCAGCCAGAATGGAACACTGGGTCATCAGTTTTATGGAATAGGTTTGTGGGAACAGGATGTGATTCGTCTGAAGCTGGAGTGCAGAGAACCTACAAGGGAAGCTACGAACAGTAGATGTATGTTTAGGACTAAGGCAAAGAGAAACCAAAAGAGTAAGTTTGGTTCTGTGGACTTGGGTAATGGAGGCAGGTAGCCTCAATCTGACAAAAAAGTCCATGAGCTTGTCACAATTACTGTTACAGGTGTGGATGAAGGAGACATGGGAGATGGGTTTAAGAAAATATATTGCAATAGAGTTTATCGTTTCATTTCAGAATGACCCCGGAAAAGTGACAGACGACAAAAATTTATTCATTTTGAACTTGATCTCTAATGAAGAGCAGGAATGGAGGGAGAATTGAGGGATAAGCAAAAGTTGTTAATTTGCACAAATAAATGCTAATTAAAGTCTTTAAAAGGATTTTCCAGTCTAATAGCACTCGCTGCAGACAGCATCATTAAAGTAATTTAAAGCAGTGGCTCATAACACACTCAATATCAGTAATTTTAAGTTTAGGCTTAAGCTAAGATATGCTTTATCTTCTGAAAATGGAGTTGATATGAAATTATACAAAGTTCATTCATACAAACTATAGAAAACATTAACTTTTCTGGCTAAATGAGTTCTTCCTGGAAAATATTATTGGAGTTTGAAATATTAGATTGTTTAATAATTATTGTCAGTACATACATTTTAAATTAGAACTATAACTGATTATAAAATTAATGAAACAAAACATTAAATGGGTAATAGCATAGCTCCTGTGGACTTATTCGGGTAATGAACTTAGATTTTCTGATTGCCTTTGGTTGAAAATTTCTTGGGTTTTTTTGTATCAGGCAGTTGTAACTGCACGAACTTGAGGTTATTCGGCTCAATGGCAAAAGGTTTTAGGTCCCAGGATTCATTATGCCATGAAATGCAGTGTTTGAGGCCAAAGTTGCAACACTGCACAAAATGAATAATGGTAGAGTTAATCTAAAATGTTTCACTATAGGAGGCAACATTAACCTCCAATCTTGTTTTGCTTTACTACATCGAGAAAGGACACAAGATGGATACAGGAAAAGGAAGTGCTATATTTCTGTACATTTCCTCACTCCAAATATATGACTTTATTCATTCAGATTTCAACAAAAACATCACAAAAATAATAGTAGAGCACAACTACTACAAAATAATGACAATGGAATCAGAAAAATATATTGCAATTATTTTCCAATATGCAAATTTACATATTCTGCAAATTTGTCGACAATTTATATCAATTCTAAGGGGTCGGGAACTGGTAAGTGATTTGAGAACAAGGGGTATAAGATCAAAATAAGTTATCAGAGTGGATATCCCAATTATGAGATAACCAATAGAGCAATGCAGACTGAAGTTGTACGTCAGCACCATGCATAATCCCAGTTAAAGCAAACTCTGTGGGAATTGCTCAGAAACAATACCCCGGGTCCAAAATGCTCAGATAATTTGGAGGGCTCTGCTTCAGTTAAAGCTAATAGTTACACAAAATAATTGGATAACTAAATATCTAGTGGAATTCCTGGTAGCTATCTTACAGATTCCCACAACCCCCAGCCTCATAAGCTTGTGTGCAACTCAACTTGTGAACAGACTCAAGAACAGAACCTGTTTGCAACACCTGTACTCAAGCCTACAGTCACGAAGACATGAACAAAGTTTTCAGCAGTCGATAAGCTAAGGGCAAAGCTATGGAGGTATAAAGAGATAGTTCTTTGCAATGTCCTGGATATATAGTCTGAAGATGGTTAACAACAGCACCAAGATAGCAAGTAGCCAATTTTGGCTGCAGATTGCAAGGAAGAGGGATGGAATCAGTGGGTAAGAAATATATATTAATCTTTCTAACATTTCATTGGATGAAATCTCTGCTCATCTATTGGACAAGCAGATTGATGATTTAGCAACATGGAGGTCATCAGAGGTACAGCTGCATGCTGAAAGCTGACACTGCATTTTCAAATAATGTTGCCAAAAGGGGCAGAATCTAAATGAGATACAGGAGGAAACCAAGGATTGATCCATAGGCGGCACTGAAGGTACTGTATAAGAGCAAGAAGGTAAGCCAGTAGAGATGTTATAATGACTAAAATTAAGTAGATACGAATGAAATCAGTCAGATGATGCTCCACCCAACTGAACAAACAGACATTGAAGGTGTGGTCAGCCGTCTCAAGGGGGCCCCAAACAGTCCTGCCGGGTGAGAGAGATTCACCTGCCTCTCTTCCAACCGCATTTACTGCATCAGGTGCTCCAGATGTGGTCTTCTCTACATCAGGGAGACCAAACGTAAACTTGGGGAACAGTTCACCGAGCATCTCAGCTGGGCCCACAGAGGCCAACCGGACCCCCCAGCCACTGGCCATTTTAATTCCCCTTCCCTTTCCAACATGACCATCGTTGGCTTCCTCCATTTGCACAACGAACCTCACTGTAAAATTGGAGGAAAAACCACTTATCTTTCACTTGGGCAGCCGACAGCTCGAATGACTGAACATAGAGTTCTCCATCCCCAACTGCCTTCCCAGCCTCTCCCCCTCCCTGTCACCAACTGGACTCATTCCTCCCATTGACCAACCAGGTCATACCCATTACCTGTCTTCACCTATCCCCACTTCACCACCTTGCCTCTGCCTCCACCTCCTCCTTTATCTGCAGCTCCCCTTACACCCAGAACGTCGACTTCTCTACCTCCTGATGTTGCCTGGCTTACTGTGTTCTTCCAGCCTCCTGCCTGTCTCAAGGTTACAAGCCAATCAAATGACAAGGAGAAACAGCTGACCTTGACAAAAACATATAGGACAACATTTGAGATGTTGACAAGACCTGTTTCAGTTCAGGCAAGAAACTGTTCAATGCACGCCACCTCCAATCCAGAACCAAGACTGCCTTAACAAAATGTAGTATACAGACAAATTTGTGGGAGTGTATACTCAAAGCCAGAAAGAAAAGGCCCTAGTGAAAGTTTCTCTATCAGACTGTTTCCCCTATACTCTGCGTCAATCTTCACAGCAAAAGCCACAAATAACATACCAGAACATTAAGAGAGAAGAGGCAGAGATGAATTTAGTGACCATCACCATGGAGAAGGGGCAGGTGAAGCTGAATGGTTTGAAGGTGGATAAATCACCCAGTCTGGATGGACCACATCCTCGTGTTCTGAAAGAAATGGCTGAGCAGATTATGCAGACATTAGTGATGATTGTTCAGGAATCACTGGAGTCAGGATGGTTCTCAGACAACAGGATAATGACTAATGTAACATCCCTGTTTAAGAAGGGAGGGAATCAAAAGGTGGGAAATTATAGGCCAGTTAGATGAGGAGGAATTTCTTCAGCCAGAGGGCAGTAAATCTGTGGATCTCATTGCCACTGTGTAGCCAAGTCATTGGATGTCTTTAAGACAGAGATAGATAGATAGATAGGGGGATCAAGGGTTCCAAGGTAGGAGAATAGTGTTGAGAAATACACCAGTCATGACTTAATGGGCCAAATGGCCTAATTCTGCTCCTGTGTCTTGTGGTCAAACAATGCACCCCCACCCCCAACATTCAAGATTCACAATGAGCCTTGGAAGCCTCCTCTCAATTAAGTCAGACACAGCTCAAATTCAACATGGCCTCCAGTGTTCCAGTATAGTCTGGGGCCATCTGAGGAACGGTGCATTTGGTCTGATGGCTTCATAAGCAGTTACTAAGTTCATGATCTACAGAATAGTAGCACCACCTGCCCTACAGTATGCAGGGATCTAGTCAATATACAGCATAAATCTCAAATCCCTGGGGAAATATCATCAATGTTTCCACAGAACCCACCATGTCCAATGGGAAGATAGATGTTCTAAAGGAGTACCCTCTCATCGGCCAACATCTCAAACTTCAAGGCACTGGTTACTATCAACCCAGCAGCACAGGGCAGGCAGCTTCACCTGTATGCCTGAGAATACTTCCAAAGCAAGGAAGTATTGTCAGGCATACAGGTGAAGCTTAGAGTAACCATTTCGGAACAGTTCAACATGCTTCCCTGAAAAATACATCCCCACTGATAAATGGGAAGCTGTTGTGCAAGACCACTGGAACTGGAGAAGAATTATGAATCTTCTCAGGAGTGTGTGTAAACCTGAATCTCTCAATAGTCTGCCTCCTCAAACACTACTTGCTGTGTGGCAGATTGAGCACTGGAATGTTTAGTTCCCTCATGAACCACAACTGCGCAATGGAACAAGATCATCTTCGGTCTCAGGTAACTGTAGGAGAAGGAAGATCTCAAGTTTGCATCAGGGGTCTTGAAGGAGCTGTGGTGTAAAATTCCAAGCAGTGGAATGTGGTGAAACGGTTAAAAATTATGTCCCAATACATGTGTGAATCTAACCGGAATGGAGGTGTTGCTTAGTCCCGTGTGAATCTTCTTATCTGTATGTAACCAGAATGGAATGTGTTTTTTAGCCTTGCTCTGCTGTTCACATGAATGTTTATATCTGGAAAAGAATAAAAAGCTGGAAAAGTCTCCAGTTCGGTGAGTCTGCTCCGGGGTTACGTTTAACCGCCGAGCGTGGGTTGTTGGCAACCGCTCTACAAGAACTGACGGCTCCCAGTTTTTTGTAACATGTAGAGTGAGCATAAACCAGACCCGTTGTGCGACACTGCGGGGAATAAAATGCCCATATTCTAGCAGTCTCGCCTCTTGGTCGTTTGTTCTGTGTCAGACTACTCTCCTACGAACCTGACCTTGAGAATTTTTTAAAACATTTGGCGTAGTCGAGCAGGGTCAATCGCAATTGAGGAGAGATTTTGATACAGAACAATGTTTTGGAAAACGACTAAGAAACCAGAAGAACAAACTGTGGAGGTCCCGACCGTCCCGGGATGGCATGGATGTGGGCATGTACGTGGCAGTTTGTTTGAGAAAGGATCCCAGTCCTGCCGAAGAACCCCTTGCCTGGGGTACAGCGGAGGATGTGGGCATGTCCAAAAGGCTGAAGCGGAGTTAACAGAATTGAATGGGATTGAACTGAACTGAACTGAGTGGAACTGAAGTGAATCAAATTGAACGGAACAAAATGGAACTGAGCTAAATTGAATTGAAATGGACGGAACTGAATTGAACACAATTGAATTGAACTGAACAGACCTGAACTGAGCTGAATTGAACTACACTGAATTGACTGAACTGAAATTAACTGAAACGAATTGCATAATGTAACACATGTATTGGGCCAAGCAGTGGAATGTGGTGTAAAATTCCAAGCAGTGGAATGTGGTGAAACGGTTAAAAATTATGTCCCAATACATGTGTGAATCTAACCGGAATGGAGGTGTTGCTTAGTCCCGTGTGAATCTTCTTATCTGTATGTAACCAGAATGGAATGTGTTTTTTAGCCTTGCTCTGCTGTTCACATGAATGTTTATATCTGGAAAAGAATAAAAAGCTGGAAAAGTCTCCAGTTCGGTGAGTCTGCTCCGGGGTTACGTTTAACCGCCGAGCGTGGGTTGTTGGCAACCGCTCTACGAGAACTGCCGGCTCCCAGTTTTTGTAACATGTAGAGTGAGCATAAACCAGACCCGTTGTGCGACACTGCGGGGAATAAAATGCCCATATTCTAGCAGTCTCGCCTCTTGGTCGTTTGTTCTGTGTCAGACTACTCTCCTACGAACCTGACCTTGAGAATTTTTTAAAACAGGAGCCAAACATGAAATTACAGAGATGGACATTGACATGGTTACTTTGTAAAATCCATCACAAAAACAGCCAACTCCCGTTTTCCATGTATTCAGCATCTGCAGTGATTTGCTATTCACAAAATAAGGCTTTCAGTGTTTAGAATATTAAAGATATTAAGTAACTATTTTCCATCAGCAACATTTTTCCCCCAACCTTTCAAGGAGTTGCAATTTATAAACTTGCATGAACTCACTGAATATACTACTGAGTAGGAAGAGAAAAGAGAAAGGAGCAAACTAGTGTATTCAATTTATTGGAGGAGTTGAAAACAAGTTCCTTTCTTGAAAATGCTCACGTTATGCTTCTTATTGAAGATTTTGACATACACTGACTAGAAATGAACTTATAGAAGAACCTGTGATTGCAATTTCCTTCATCCACATAAAAACAATCAGGTGGCCACCCGGCAAGAAGGCAGCAGAACAGGACTGAGACACAGACAGACACAGAGAAGGGAGCCATCCATAGCTCTCATGTGCTGTCACTATATTAAAGGGAGGGAGTATCCACCAGGTCAGAATGACAGGACCTGGCCCTACAACATTTCCATGGAGGACCCCTTCTTCGTGGTGAAAGGACTCGCCAAAAGGAAACATCCTCTCAGCATCCACATGTCAACGGCAGCGACGAGTAGACCCAACACTGTGGACTCAAGTAAGCCCAGCAGTGCAGAGTAGAGTTGGCTCTGCAGTTCGGACATGTGGCAGTGGCGGAGGAGAGTTTGAGCTCACAACAGCTTCTGATGAGGCCTCAGAGGCTAGGGTATCAGTGGAGGAGAATTGGCACCGAAGACTGAATGTTTGTTCCAACGGCAGTGGCATGGCAAAGAGGACTCATGCCTGGCCACCAGGCTCATGGCAGGGCACACAAGGAGGACTAAAAGGTATAACACTTATTCTTTGTTTCTTCATTTTTCTGCCTTTGTATTCTATAAGATAGCACCAGAGAGTGGTGACACTATACAACAGTTTTTCACTGTATTTTGTAACAAAATGCATGTGATAATAAATAAAATCAATCAACTCGTTAATATGCAACTTCTAACGACATGGGTAAACCTTCCTGCTTAATTTAAACCAGCAATACAGAAAAGATTTATCTAGTGCAGTAATTTGTGAAAATTCAAGAGGCCAAGAACTATTTAAAGTAAAAATTAACAACTTTATATCTTAAAAGTACAAAAGAGAATAATTAACTCACAAATCTTTACAACTCCTTCCTCTAATGTTTTATTTTCCCTTCTATAATACTTGTCCGATAAAACTCCCGATTAAGATTTACCAAAAATTCGAATTTCAAAACCAGCCAGCTGTCAAATCTTTCCTTTGTATCTTCCTCTGTAGATTTGCTCTCCAGGTTGGTGTTGATGTTTTTCTCTCTGTGCAAACTCCTTCTCTAAACAGGTACCCCTCAGAGAGTTCTTACTCGCCGCCGACATTTGTTGGTCTTTTGGCAGTTGTCCCTCAGCTGTTCACGTTTTCCCGGTTTTATACCCCCAAAGCATCGGGTTGTCTCATTGATTTTTAATATTGTCACTATACTAAATTCAAACTTGATTGGAATTTGGTATGTTTTGTAGTATAATTTAAACTGATTGGCCAAATTCAAATTTGTTTTTGTCTCCAGGCAACTAGCTACACTAGCTGCAGGACGAAAAGGTTACATTGTACCTTGTTCAGAACACTTGGTGCTGTATCAGGTAGTTCTGCTAGCTTTCAACTCTCAAAGGTACAGTATATTTCTACACCTTCCCTAACAAACTGCTTCAGCCATCACACTGACATAACACCATGATTCTCTAGCTCAATATAGCAACTGTCCTTTCTATAGTTTTCCATTATCTAGAACATTCATGATACTGTCAAACTTCAAAAGCATAATTTTATTATATAAACATTATTTGAGATCAATCATGAAGAACCTTGGATCCTAATGCATCAAGTCTGAATAAAAATACAAACAGGCTAATTACATTTTGTTAAGAAATCAACACTTGCATGCACGGTTTCAATTTTGTCCATAATAAATTTCTGTGCCCATCTTTCCGCAATGGGAGGGGATAATTATAGTCTGACATTTCCATTATAAAAGTGTTAACATTTCATTATGGCAATATAATACTAAACGATTTCAAATTGGCACTCGGTTATATCAGTGTACCTTGGATGAATAAACAGATGTAGGCAACAAAAACAACAAGTTTGGGGAAACAGATTCTGGTGAATGGGAGATACCTAAAGACTAGCAAAGGGTACAAAACCTTTACTGCGATCCCAACTGGCGGAAATAATGGACAAGTCAGATCACAATAAGACCTGGCCTCATAGACACTGTGTAGAATTTTTGCAATTTTGCTTGCAGCATGATCAGTCACTGAGCACATTCACACGAGGTTATCAGTGAACCTTTGAAAAAGTGAAGGGAGTTTATCACACAAAAGAATAAAAAGCTCTTGACGTATAACATAATTTGATAAAGTGTTACCAGAAACAACAAACAAGATTGATGCAACTTCTTCCGAGACGTATTGTTTGCAGATACTCATCCACACTTAAGCATCAGTCCTAACTTCACTTGTTAATTTCTTCCTCAATTGGCAAGACCACAAGTGTTTCCCTATGGCAAATTTCTGCAAATTCAGCAGATGCAACTCTCCCATTACTATCTCTCTGAGACTTTTAGGCACAAGCTAACTCACTGACCTTTTCCTCACTGAACTCTGGATTTGTCCAGTTCCAATTTGGTTGAACCTTCCATTCCTTTCTGAAGTTCTCATTTTGGATTCACGAAGGTGCAATCATTCTTCTAGCTCAATATATAGCGTTAACACTGGACTCAGCTTTAATATTTTCCATCAACTCATGCCTTTTTTTTTGTCTCATTATTAGCTGCATTTAACATCCCTATCAGCTTCACCACAGCTCACATGCATTTTCTCTGCATTTTTACAACTTCTCCAACTATTAACTTTGAGGTTCATCAAGAAGGCATTTTATTACCAAAAAGTCACTATTTTCAAAATTCTCCTGCCAGAAGTACTTCCCTAATTTTAATTTGTATTTCATTTAAACTATTTTTCGAATCAACCTGTTTAAGAAATGTTATTACACACCTTTGCAGCAGATTAGACTCAAACCCACACCTCCCAGTCCAGGGCTAGGGAGACTCTCACCGTGCCACAAACAGGCTGCCAAAGTGAGAATCAGACCATGAAACCAAAGAACCATTGCTGCCCCAAGGTTCTCAAAGTCTTGCTCATCTACACCACCTGTCCAACATCATTTCCTTCTTTTAAAGCAACTTTTTCAAAATGCCGATACAATTCTGTTCTTTCTTCATTAATTCAGAAGTCAAGTCAATCAGGAGTATGAATTGCAACATTTTTCTTTTCCGTTCTAATTTCTCCTTGCTAAGCAAGCTTTTCATCATAATGATCAAGTGGCTGAGACGACTGATCTCCAAAATCCACAGCCATTTTCCTTTGTGCTAAGTATAACTCCAAACACTAAAATATTTTCCATTAAATCCCTCCATCCTACAACTCTGACTTCCATGTCTCCACATATGCACTCCCTCTGGTGTTCAGTAGTCCTGGTGGAAACCAAACTGAGCAGTGAGCAGCTTATTCCTGATGAAGAGCTTACGCTCGAAACATTGACTCTCCTGCTCCTCAGATGCTGCCTGACCGGCTGTGCTTTTCCAGCACCACACTTTTCGACTCCAATCTCCAGGATCTGCAGTCCTCACTTTCTTCTAATGAGCAGCTTATTGTTGAGTGAGTGTTACTTTCTAGCTCTGTTGGTGACATCTTCCATCACTATGCTGATGATTTAACAATAGACTCATCAGGCAGTAAGTGAACAGGTTGGATTTGTCCTGCTTTTTCTGAATAGGAGATGCCTTGGCAATTTTCCACAAGTATTCAGTATAATTTCTAGAATCTTGTCAAGGCCCACAGCTTTTAGGAGTCTCAGTAGGTGGTGAACACAGATTGTTCACTCAGCACTTCTGAAGATATGGGCACCCCCATCATTGAGGTCAGGGATATTTGTCGAGCATCCTCCTCCAGTGAAATAATACGTTTCTTTATTCACCACCTTTTTCAACTCAATGTGGTCAGATGACAGAGCTTCCATCAGACCCAGTGGTTAGCAGGAAAACTTAGTTCTGTCTGTTGCATTCTGCTTACACTGTTGGTGAGCCCCACTACCACTGAAACCTCAGCAATGAATTTTTCCAGCCCTAAACTCCTCGCCTTTCCCATCTTCAGCTCTCTACCCTTTCCAAACACATACCTCACACAGTTCCACAGTCTCTATTCTCAAAGACCTTCTTCAATACCAAGATCTGCCACAAACAAAATGGTTCCACTCACAGATAACCCTACTGCTTTTCTGTCACATAAATTCTCCATAGTATCTGATCAAAGACTGGTTGAAAAATCCAGCGCACTTAAGTTTCTATTTTACTCTTTGCTTCTTAGCTGTGCATCTCCATGGCAAACTCAGATCACATTTCTTGGAACCTAATGATGTCATAATCAAGAAATCAATGAAAACCTCTTTCAAAATTTTCCCTAGTCTCCTTTGAGGGGACATGCCATAAAGGGGACATGCAATAAAGAGAAAATGCAGGGTTTCCCCCCTGCACAGATCATGATAATTGCCAGGTAACTTCCAGGGTTTCAAATTAAGAATAGGTGACTGAACACTTGCGATGATTATTAGAGCACAGACAGCCAGCATGGACTTGCAAAGAGCAGACTAACCCTGGCAAACCAGATTGAAACGCCTGACAAGGTAACTAATATAGCTGACAGAGAATGTCTGTCTATAGGTTTTAACCATATAGACTTCCAAAAGGCACTTGATAATACCCCTCATAAGGCATTGTTAGCTAAAGTTAAAAGTACATATATTAAAAGGGAAATATTGACCTGTTTGAGATATAGAGCAAGTGGCAGGAGAACAGGAGTGGAGATAAGTAATCCAAGCTGTAGCACACAGTGGGCAAGAATTCTTGCAATCTACAGTACCCAACAATGTCCTTCAACCAAGCAGTGATTGGATAGATGGGGTGTTGTGCAGTAAAGGAAGTGGGTGTAAATTGATGGCAATTAGGGAAAGACTGAAAGATAAGCTATTACTCAACAGGTTACACAATGCAGGTCCATGGTGGCTAATCACCTGTCCAGTCACATAACTCACAAATGAAATATTATAATAGAATGGAAAAAGAAACAGATCAATTTAATGCATTAGCATACATAATTTGTGGAATTAACCATGCTTTTATTCATGGATGAAAATCTGCATATATAGGAAGTTTTTTTTCTGGTCAAGAATGTTTTATAATTTTCCTCGAAAATATCTGTATGCAGCATTTAGTCTACATTTTCACCTTTCTTAATTTTTTTTGTCACTTGGAGTTTGTGATAATAAGTGTAACATTGTGAAGACACAAAGCAGCTATTACAGCACTTCAGCACAGAACAGCACTGCAATTATTACTCTTACATAATCGCTCGAAAATCACCGCAACATGTAATTAGCATTTGTGCTTCACTGTAAAATATTCATTTGAGAAGCAGTCAAAATGGTGAAAGCACTGAAATCATTTTCCATCTGCTTGAATGTAGAGTTGCATATCATAGTTGATTGCCTTTTATTAGATGACACAAATTTTCTTCAAGTGTTGTATTTTGCATTATATTAATTGTACATATCCAACAGACATTGAAGAGAAGCATTTTCGATGTATACCCCCAGGAAATCAAACTTTTTTTCCCCTAGAAGATAAAACTCCTTCAATGCAAATTAAAATGTGATATCATAGATCAAACCAAATCTTTCAATGCAATATCAGACATTAAATATTAGCATATTTTTTCCATTAGATAACACACAGTTTTTAACCAAATGCTGCAGTTATTTAGTTGCTATTATTTATCACTATCGAGTTAAAATAAGCAATGGTTTCAAAACTGTTGGTTCACCTAATCCAAAACTGAAGCCAGTCTCACAAAATGTCACTTGAAATCTTGAAATTACTTGGACTGTTTAAGAAGTTAACTGTAACAACCATTTTGCACTCCGTAAAATCCCACAAACTGTACTATAAAACACCCATAAATCTGATTTTCTGGGGGTTTGGCGGAAGGAAAAATATTTACCAAGACACCTGAAGTCTGTGAATAGTGCCAAAAATCTATTTCAAACATCCTAAAACCCTGAAAGAGGGAGACAAGACATCCTTTTGTTATACGTGTCAAACAGCAACACTCTTTTTAAGGAAGCTCAGATCCAGTGCAATGGACATCAAAATGAGGACTTAAACCTTTAATTTTCAGACTCAGAATTGAGAACAGCTGAGCGAGGAAAGGGAGACATACTACATGGTAATATCTAAAATATTTCAACCTCTGATTTAAGAGAACAACAGCGAAGGAATAAACAGGTTGAAGGTACAGAGGAATGCACCAGAAGTGATTAGCCCTTCAAACCATGCCCTTAAAGGGCAATTAAATTTTTTTGATAATTATTTCTCTCTTTTTAAGATAGGTTTTCTATCTGCTTATCTTTACAATTAATCTTTTAGTATAGTAAATAAGAGTGAGGGGGGCTCCTGGTTAGCCATGAGATAGAAAGAATGTTGGTGGTTTATTACCATCCATTGATCCAGACTACAACATTCACATCAAAGTTCTACATGCCTGTTGCTGTGGTAACTCCAATGCCAAATAAACAGTAAAATACAACAACTGTTGAGAGGAAAACATCGCATTTTCTGGAAAAGCTTTGTATCGATGCCAATGAAAATCCATTTAAAGACTGATGGACAGAAAAGTTGCTGGCATTTTTGCGCCTGTCCTTCGGTTAAACCCCCAGCCCAACATTCTCTCAGCAACTTTTCAAATAGATTCCTATTTGTATTTTTTAAATTTCTTTGAGGCCAGATTCCATTACAGTTTGAAATAGCCTGTTCTAGATCATCTGTGAGAAATAATTTCAGCTTCCCTCAAGCTCTTTTGCCAATTATTTTATCTCCATGACCTTGAGTTATCACTCAATCGCTCAAAGGAAATAGTTTCTCCCTATTTAGTCGTTCAAAATCCAATTTTGCATATCTCAAATAGGTTTCATCTTAACTTTCTCTATTCTGAAGAAAACAAACAATCTCAGCTTCTCCAGTCTTTCCTCATAACCAGTGTCTGTCATTCTTGCCAGCATCTCGATAAAACTCATTCTATATCCTCTGCAACAGCTTGGGCTACTTTCTAATGGATAATCCCCATAACTAGAAACAGTACTCCAGTTGAAGATCAACCATTTTTTTAAAAAAAATCTTAGCATAACTTTGCAATCAATAACTCATTTTTTAAAAGAAGCCAAATATTTCATGTACCGTAATTACTGTTATACCTTATTGGAGTAGGGCATTGGAAATCAAGCCCTGCTATTTCCAACATTGTCATGAAAACCGAAGGATTTTTAAAAGTGCATAATTTCCCAAATTACCTGATTTTCATACAGACTTCCAGACTTAAGAAGCATTATTATTTATTACTACCTACAGGGAAACAATTATGAACAATCCGCATATATAATTTTACTAGCTCAAATGCTAACTCCTTCTGAACTCTCCCTTACACACAATGGAAAAAGAAGAGTATGTAATGAGCAGATGGAAATACCAGGACAGCAGCTCAGTGGTTTTTGTTCACAGGATCTGCTGCGATGATGCTTGTGCTGGTCAGAATATTGCTTCTTGGTCTACCTCTGCCAGATGTTTTTGACTGTTGAACATAAAGTGAACTGTTTTTCTTCAGGATTAAAGTGTTTCTTACTGAAAAGAACAGAGAGAGCTCCTGAGCCTGTGGAGATCTGCTGGCTTCTCTCTATCTTGTTCACAGCACCAAGCTGTTCGGAAACCCAAGAACCAATCAGATAATTGTAGGCAGATAGAAGGCCTTCCTCATCAATAACTGGTCACTAGTCCACAAACCAATCAGCTACTTGTGCAATCACCTTTGGCTCCAGCACATATGCACCTATTACTGGGTGGCACGGTGGCTAGCACTGCTGCCTCACAGCGCAAAGTTCAATTCCAGCCTCGGGTGACTGTCTATATGGAGTTTGCACGTTCTCCCAGTGTCCATGTGGGTTTCCTCCGGGTGCTCTGGTTTTCTCCCACAGTCCTAAGATGGATAGGGGGATTGGCCATGCTAAATTGTCGTGTAGTATGCAGGGATGTGTAGGTTAGTTGGATTAGCTATGAGGAATGCAGGGATAGGGGATGATGATGACGACGACAATGACGACGTTGCAACTTCTACTTCATGAAAAAGTAGCTGTGTGAACAATACCTATAATGAGTATCAGGTTACACACTTTCAAAAACCTGTGGTAATCCTTCTGCAATCCTTAATTTTTTAAAACATTTATTTTCCCATTTCAGTTTACAAATTAAAACACAGAAAAATTAAAAGTCACACTCTTTACATAAAGTCATTAGTTTTAATCTTACTATCAACTGTGACAGAAACCTTCCCCTCCCCCCCCCCCCCACATCCCACCTCCCAATTGTACACTTTTCTCCTGGCAATCTGCAATCCTCCAGTGCTCTGGCAGCACTCCCATGATGCTGGAGAATTGAAAAAATTGTGGTCAGACCTTCTGATTTCTCAACATATTTCCCTCAGCAAAACATGATGCAGAACAAGACAGCATGTTAATTTTAGGGAATGCCATCTCTGTTATCTTCTCCTGCTGTTCTTCATAAATCCAGTAGTAAGAACATTTTATCCATTCACACTTCATTGCAGATGTTACACACCTCTTTGCAGAAAGTGGCAGGCCATAAGCCAAGTAATCACATACCAATTAGCCTCATGCATCTAGTGAAAAGCAGATGTTTTTCTGCTGGGAGAAAAATGTGTAGTTGGGATGGGGTTTCTGACAAGGTTAATATTAACACTAATGCTTTCATTTTCGACATAAATGACCTGGACCTGGATAAAAAGGACCACAGTGTCAAAATTGGTCAAGTCTGGTATCATCTGAGACAAAAGATCAATGCTCGGATTTAGATTTCAAAATAGAGGCAGCTATTGGGCGGCACGGTGGCATAGTGGTTAGCACTGTTGCCTCACAGCGCCAGAGACCCGGGTTCAATTGCTGCCTCAGGCGACAGACTGTGTGGAGCTTGTACGTTCTCCCCGTGTCTGTGTGGGTTTCCTCCGGGTGCTCCGGTTTCCTCCCACAGTCCAAAGATGTGCAGGTCAGGTGAATTGGCCATGCTAAATTGCCCGTAGTGTTAGGTTAGGGGTATGGGTGGGTTGCGCTTCGGTGGGTCGGTGTGGACTTGTTGGGCCGAAGGGCCTGTTTCCACAGTGTAATGTAATGTAATGTAATCTAATCTATATGTGGATTTATGCTGTGGAGCTAACTTTTTCTAAACAGGCTAAAAAGTCATTTGGAAAGTGATCTAAATGAAACAATTCCCATCCCGACTGCAACATCAACTTCATCCTTCTCTACTGTGAAGAAATATAGAAGTACCTAAGCATCTCATTTAGACCCTCACTCTCAACAAGATTTCCGATTTTTGCCACTAATTTACCTCGGTCCAACCCGTCCATGCTGACCAGATATCCAAACCTAATTAATCGCACTGGCCAGCACCTGGCCCATATCCCTCCAAATCCTTCCTGTTCATGCCATCCAAATGCCTCTTAAATGTTGCAATTGTACCAGCCTCCACCACTTCCTCTGGCAGCTCATTCCATACATGTACCACCCTCTGCGTGAAAAAGTTGCCCCTTTGGTCTCTTTTATATCTTTCCCCTCTCACCCTAAACCTATGCACTCTAGTTCTGGACCCCTCGACCCCAGGGAAAAGACTTTGCCTATTTAGCCTATCCAGCCTATCCATGCCCCTCATAATTTTGTAAATCTCTATAAGGTCAATCCTCAGTCTCTGACACTCCAGGGAAAACAGCCCCAGCCTGTTCAGCCTCTCCCTATAACTCAAATCCTCCAACCCTGGCAACATCCTTGTAAATCTTTTTTGAACCCCTTCAAGTTTCACAACATCTTTTTGATAGGAAGGAGACCAGAATTGCATGCAATATTCCAACAGTGACCTAACTAATGTCCTGTACAGCCGCAACATGACCTCCCAACTCCTGTGCTCAATACTCTAACCAAGGAAAGCATACCAAATGCCTTCTTCACTATCCTATCTCTCTGCAAACTCCATTTTCAAAGAGCTATGAACCTGCACTCCAAGGTCTCTTTGTTCAGCAACACTCCCTCGGACCTTACCATTAAGTATATAAGTCCTGCTAAGATTTGCTTTCCCAAAATGCAGCACCTCGCATTTATCTGAATTAAACTCCATCTGGTCAAGATCCTGTTGCAATCTGAGGTAACCCTCTTCACTGTCTATTACACCTCCAATTTTGGTGTCATCTGCAAACTTACTAACTATACCTCTTATGTTCGCATCCAAATCATCTATGTAAATGACAAAAAGTAGAGGACCCAGCACCAATCCTTGTGGCACTCCACTAGTCACAGGCTTCCAGTCGGAAAAACAACCCTCCACCACCCACCTTTGAGCCAGTTCTGTATCCAAATGGCTAGTTCTCCCTGTATTCCATGAGATCTAACCTCGCAAACAGTCTCCCATGGGGAACCTTGTCAAACACCTTACTCAAGTCCATAGAGATCACATCTACCGCTCTGCCCTCATCAATCCTCTTTGTTACTTCCTCAAAAACCTCAATCAAGTTTGTGAGACATAATTTCCCTCGCACAAAACTATGTTGACTATCCCTAATCAGTCCTTGCCTTTTCAAATACATGTACATCCTGTCCCTCAGGATTCCCTCCAACAACTTGCCCACCACTGACGTTAGGCTTACTGGTCTATAGTTCTCTGGCTTGTCCTTACCAACTTTCTTAAACAGTGGCACTACATTAGTCAACCTCCAGTCTTCCGGCACTTCACCTGTGACTTTCGATGATACAAATATCTCAGCAAGAGGCCCAGCAATCACTTCCCTAGCTTCCCACATAGTTCTAGGGTACACCTGATCAGGTCCTGGGAATTTATCCACTTTTATGCGTTTCAAGACATCCAGCACTTTCTCCTCTGTAATCTGGACATTTTGCAAGATGTCACCATCTATCTCCCTACAGTCTATATCTTCCATATCCTTTTCCACAGTAAATACTGATGCAAAATACTCATTTAGTATCTCCCCCATTTTCTGCTATTCTTTGAGGTATTCTTTTCCATGCTGTCATAAAACATTCTTGCATTCACTTTCATGTTACCCGTAAATCTCTTCATTTATTTCCTTAGGACTTTTTCTTTAGAAGCCTTTTTCAGTTCATTTCTTCATTCTGCTTAGTTTTCAACTGAATTCTGCATCTGACATTCTTCATAAAGCATTTTTATTTTGTCTTCTGAAAAGGTCTCTGTTTGGATTCTTTAATTTTCCTCCTTATGGGAAAATATTTGGTTTTTAAACCTCATCATCTCTATCTTGAAGATTCACCATTGCTCATTACTGTTTGCTTGGCCAGCCATCATTTTCAATCTGCCTATGCTGGATTGCTTTTCCAAAATTATTGAAGTAGTTCCTCTTCAATTTGGATCTTTTCACCTTTGATTATTCTTGACCCTTTCAATACACTTAAATTTAAACTTTAAACTTAATTATGCTGTGATCATCATTACTCAGATACTGTCCCATGCAAAAACCATTGCTGTACCTCATCCTGAAAATATTTATATAATGGCCATTAAGATTACATCCACACAAAACTGTATATATCTATACAGTTCACAAAAGAAACAAATCACAAATGTTAAATTAATCTGAAAATGACTGATTTGCATTTTTCATCTCATCCTTTCTCAAGCTTGGTACTTTCCAAATTATCCCATAGAAATCTCGAACTATTACATGGAGGAGCCTGGAGATTATTGAGCTGATAAATATAATGCTGGGTAATGTCAGGTACCTGATCTCAAGCAGGTCAGTATCCAGAGCACTACAATTGGTCTTAATATCATGAAGGCTTTGGAGATAGAAGGGAACAGAAGAGGGCACAGAGAAATTGAGGCTCTATGCCCACTGGCACATACAATCTGACAGAAACAAAAAGAAAACTAAATGAGAACACAGGCAGGTCTAACTGTTCACTTAATTGAACAGCCTCTCACCAGTCACAGCTTAAGCTCACTTAAAGAATAACCACTTTGTTGGAGGAGGGTTGCAGTCGTAAGCAGAGTTAGGGGAAAGATTTATCTTTGAATTTCTTGTTTTAAAAAGACGAAAACTAATTCCAGGCAGAAATGGATTTCCCCATATTTCAAAAACTTATTAAATTTAATCTTAAAAATATCCTCAATAGGTAGTTGTAAAGATAATTGCTGCTTTCACAATGATGCACAACTCAACAGTACCACCATCTGGAGAAAGTTTATACAGAAAACTGGTGCAGGCAACACACGTTATTCCTGCTCACGACACATGGATAAGTTAGGAGACAGTTACAGAACATACATATTCCAAAATGAAAATGCATTTAGCCAATTTCATGAATGGAAATTGCAGTTCCTTTTGGTCTTAAATGCATTTCCAGGTAACGCACTTGCAGTTTAAAACAGAATGATTTGTATGACCACCTCAAAGCACTTCCAAGCCAATAGAGTCTATATGAAATGTAGTTACAGTGTAAATGTAGGAAACATGAAGGGTTACATCCAAAACATTGACTTCTCCACCTCCTGATGCTGCCTGGCTTGCCGTGCTCTTCCAGCCTCCTGCTTGTCTACCTTGGATTCCAGCATCTGCAGTTTTTTTTTGTCTCTACAGCAAGCTCCTATAAGAGCAATATGATCAACTGACAACCTGTTCTTAATTAGGGACCAAATATTGGCTCCTGTTCACCTTCAAAATACTGCCACCTGATTAAGAAACATTGTGTGTGAACAATGTTTAACTCGCTGCACGTTCAGAACTTCAAAGCTAAAGGAATACGCCAATCATCCAGCCAAATGTTATTCTTTAGCTCAAAGTTGTCAGCTTGCACCAATTGGCAGTAGTTTGAGGTGTCAAATAGACACCACACCAGACAATGGCAGCCTATCCATTCTGGACAACTGGTGCATTGAGACAGCTTTATTAAAAAAAACAGAAGCTTGACATTTCAGTACTGGATTGCTTGCAAGTGCCTTCTAGTGGTGAGTAAAGAGAACTGGAGGATAAATACAGTGAGACATTTGGGTATCACTACCGAGCTATTCAACAAAGTTTCAAAGTCAAAACTGAAGATATCTTTCTCATTGTACACAGTTTCTTTAACATGAATAGTGGTATTAATGATCAAAGGGAACAAAGTTCCATTCTTTGAGTAGGATAAATCAAGGCAACCTTCATTTCTATCCATCAACGCCTGTTCAATTTATGCTTCTGAGGGCATCCTGTGAACTTAGGCTTGGTTGTGACTGAATCACCCAACACATTAACTACCAATGTGACTAAACGAACAGGCCAGAAGCCAAAGCTAATATAGCATAATGCAGTGAGAAATCGATATCCTTGTGCATCAGATATTTGGAAAATAGCAACTGAGGCTGACAAAAAAAAATTTAAAATGAAAGCAGGCTGCCCCCAACTCCATATATTCAATACCAGATACACTAAATAAACTGAAACTGATACATCATGCACACTTCGACAGTGTCTCCAGTTTACTCTGGTACAGAATGCTCTTCCTATGGCTCCTCAACCACAATAAAGACATCACAGTATGTAGCTAAACAATACCATGAGAATGGTGTCAGAAGTACTTAAAACCATTCTGAGTGGCTTCCAGTGTTATCCCACATTGCCCTACCCACCATTTATCACAATACCATTATACTTCAAGAGATAGAAAAAGGTCATACGTAAAGGTTTTTAAAAAAAAACAAGAATGCTTTCAAGGTCACAGCAATCATTCTGGGAAAGAGCTACCAATATGCCCATAGCATGTATCAACCAACCAGGCAGAATCATGGAAGGCATGCAGTGTTAAAGAACCAACAACTGACCAATGACCAGCAGCAGAGATCCTTAGTGTTAACCTCATTCAATACAGCACTCAACTGAATTCACACAAGCCACCACTCTGCAACTGGAATGTAAAGGATGACCAAAAGTGTGATTGTGATCAAAAGTCATAGACCATCAACCTACACAATGAGGTGTGCTCTTGGCGGTACCTTATTTCTCCACACGACCCATCAGAGGGCCATTGAATGGACAGCCACACGAGACACACCATTACACAGCTTTTCCATCATATGAAAGCTTAGTATTAAATGTAAATCACATTATTCTTATTTATTCTTTAATTTAGGAGCTAAAGTTTTTTTTTTTGGATGACAAGCCACCGTAAGCATTGAATAAAATGAGATTCCGAGCCAAGTTCGAGAATATGAGAGCGAGGGACCCAACATCAGCATTGCCCTGGAGACGAATGGAATGTGCAGAATGGGGTTGGGATAACACATGAAGGTTTGAATGGAAAACATTAGGCGGCAGTAGCTCAATTGAGTGATTGTTATGCTTTGTATAGGGATAAATGGACATCTAGGAATGAGGTAGAGTGTGGTGTCTGATCAAGGGTATTAAATTTTTCACTCAGTGATGCAACGCAAAGCCTACAGGTTTCTGAGCTACCTAGCCAAGTGCCAAATGGCAGTCCATGATTAAAAATATTCTTTAGTTCTGGCGTTTGTCACATTCTAAAACAAAAATATTTCCTGTGCAAAAGGTGTTGAAACTAAAATCTCGTGGATAATTAACAGAAATCATTCCAACATAACTAACATCTTCAGAGCAATGGTTTAAATGTAGAAGTTGAGAAACTGAATGGCAGAGTAGAGTCCAGGAGTATGACCTCCTTGTTCCTTGGCATGTTAAATGCTCTAGTTCTCTCATCTGGCATCTCATATGCCATTGACAGGGACAGGTTCCACCCAACAAAACATATCCATTAGAAAAGTACACATAGATAAAATACATTCCACATTTGGTAATTTGACTCCTGGATTAGATTGTAGCCTATAAAATACTTCCAGATATTCACCATAAATGCAACATTTAAAAGGCATCTGGATGAGTATATGAATAGGAAAGGTTTGGAGGAATGTGGGCCAGGTACTGGCAGGTGGAACTAGATTGGGTTGGGATATCTGGTCGGCATGGACGAGTTGGACTGAAGGGTCTGTTTCCGTGCCATGCATCTCTATGTCGATGACCTCTTTTTATGAGAGAACAAAATGCTAATCCTAGCAATGATGTACACGCAACTGAAATTTGAAGGGGCCCTACATTTTGGGTTTATCTTCTTAAAGTAAACATGATTTAAACAATGAGAGTGGTTTTGACTAATGAAAACTGAACTCTGAACAGAAATGGAACTGATCACAAAAGCAAAGTAAAACTAAATAATCTAAGTAGAATCTTAGAATCTCTACAGTTTGGAAACAGGCCATTTGGCCCAACAAGTCCACAACAACCCTCCGAATAGTAACCTACCCAGACCCATTCCCCTCCCCTATTACTCTACACTTGCCCCTGACTAATGCACCTAACCAACATATCTTTGAATACTATAAGCAATTTAGCATTGCCAATTCACCTAAACAGCACAATTGTTAGATTGTAGGAAGAACCGGGGCACCTGGAGGATACCCATGCAGACATGGGGAGAGTATGCAAACTCCACACAGACAGTCACCCAAGGCTAGATTCAAACCCGGGTCCCTGGTGTTGTGAGGCAACAATGCTAACCACTGAGCCACCGTGCCGCAGACCAAAATAATCTATACAAGTGACATTGTAGACAACAAAAAGGCATTGTATAAAAACATTTAAAACTGCAAGAGATAAAGCATTGCAATGGAAGATTACACTTGTGAAAAAGGAGAAAGTGAGGACTGCAGATGCTGGAGACCAGAGTTGAAAAATGTGGTGCTGGAAAAACACAGCAGGCCAGGTAGCATCTGAGGAGCAGGAGAATCGACTTTTCGGGCATAAGCCTGAATCACACTTGTGCCACTTTTGAGAATCTGGGCCACTGCATGCACACTCATAATAGTTTACTTCAAAACACTTTAGAGATCAAATTTATTTGAAGCTCTCACTCAAGTACATAGAGGAGATTTTCATTGATAGGTACATTACTCAGTCATGTGAGTCTATTAATTTTTTTTTTAAAAAGACATTTGACGTTTATATCCGATGAACTCTGAAATTAGTTGTAAATTAATCAATCAGTCATACAAAGCTGAATCAGTGCCATTGCAAATGTTGGAATTAGTTCATGATCAAAGTTGCTGAACTTCTGACAACCGTCTGACTATAAACGGAATATCCAAGGTATAATTCCTAGCAAAAGAACTCTCACACTTTTGCCATGTCCCATTCCCATAAATTTCACATAAAACAAATGAGTTTCACATCAAGCTGTCTTTCTGAACATACTGACACAAGAGTTTTTGTGTTCGTTCATCTTGCAGTAAAATACTCAGAATTTGTATTACACAACCCAGACCTCAGCATGCTTCAGCTGCAAAACCTCAATAGTTAAAGTTTGGTTGGAACAAGTAAAGACTCAAAAGAATCTGTGCTTCAGGTCCAGTGACCCTTCCTCGGGTCACCATACCCAAAACATTATCGCCGATTCCTCTTCACAAATGCTGCTAGATCTCTCAGCTTTTCCAGCCATTTGTTTTTGTTCCGGATTTACAACATTCGCAGTTCTTTTGGTTTTTACTCAAAAGAGTCTTTGCACTTTGGGAAAAATCATAACTATGGCAATGTTGATGTTAGGCCAAATAAAGAACTTGTAAGAAATCTACAGACATATCTCATGAACTACATGCACATTTCCCTGTGCAGCCTTCTGCGCTTCATTTGGAGTCACGTACCGGACGCAAGACTCCACCTAGTGTGAGAGAACCCATTTGTTACAGGGGATGAAATTTGGTGTAAGAACCATGGAAATGGGTAATAGGCATAGTCAATGTGAGGTCAGGATCAGTGACGTATAAAGTTCAGATAGGTGCAACGATCTTGAACAAAGATGAGGACCACACAAAAGCCATGAATTCGTAGATGTGGGAGCAAAACATGCCCTGTCCTTCGAAACAGTTGGAACAGCTGTCGGAACCAGTGGGTTCACCTCCTCTGTCAAATCCTGGTGAGTCCTCAGAATTAGAGAGAGACATGATTGATGTAGCCACCTCAACAAATTTGCTAACAGAAGAGAGAGAGAGAGAGAGAGATTATAGCGAGGCGCTTCTAGCGTAAGAGGTGAGCTCCCATATACTACATGTCACCCATATCAGATATGGAGTCAGAGGAACCTGACCCCATGCCTATGTTCTTGGACTCAGAGAGGGAGCGATGTAGTGATTATCACATGATCAGCAAGATAGAGCTCATGGAATAGGAGTTCCTTGATTAGAACAGATTAACAGCCCCAATCAGGGAGTTCTGGCTGACAAGTAAAAATAGGCATGGCAGAGATACTGACACATTGAGAACTGATTCTAAAGAGGCAGTACTGAATTCAAGAACTGTTCATGTGCAAATAAAGGGTGACTTAGTGATGGGATACCTGCCTCTGAGGAGTTATTTCACTAAGATTTTCCTATATTGAAATCCATTTGTCACAATTTAGCTCATTTCCTTGATATACAGTACTAGCATTAAATTTTATATTTCCACCTCATTTGATTACAATTGGCAAATGTGCCTTAAGGTACACGAGAGGAGAAAGACTTTCTCCCTCCAAAATAAAACTGGTCAATAGCCCTTGGCTAAGAAGCTACTACGAATTTGACTGGGAATTTGTTCAGGGTCAAAACTAAAATCTCAGCATCATCCCAATTAACCCAGAAGACTGAATCTACTCTGTGCAATGTTTAGCCTTGTTTATGTTGCAGCCTCGCTTTTGTCGAACTGTTTGAATTAAAAAGATGTTCGGGTAGGGATAGGGAGAAGGTAAAATTGATCAAGGTTGTCAGTGAAGGAAAAGTGAGAAATCTTGAACCCTACCACTGCCCATTGACTGGACCATGGGATAGGGGACAAAATAATATTTAATAAACGAATAAAGCTAACTTCTCCAGCATCTGATATATATTTCAGTAATACCATCCAAAGCTAATACATGTAATATACTTATATTTACATTTCATTTTACCAGCACAACCAATCTACTTCAAGTAACCTTTTTTTCAGATGAGGTACAATACTCTTTATTAAAATGATAGTTATAGGGTTAAAATAATAGATTGGATAAACTTAGTTTGCGTTCTTACGCCCAGAAGGTTTAGGCATGACCCAACTGAAATATCTTTTAAAACATGATGATAGGTTTGATAGAGTAGATTTCATTCTGTACTGATGAAACCCAGGACAACAAAGCACACAAGCTTTAAGAACATACCAGCTGACTTAAACAGAAATTTACTTTTTTTTGCACATAGTATAGTGGAAATCTGGAACTCTTCCTGAAAGACTGATAATGTTGAGTCAATTAAAAGTTTCCAGTCCAACATCAGTCAGAATTTGTTTCTTAAAGTTATCAAAGGATGTGAAGAAAGGTCAGGTACGTGAGGTTAAAGACAAACCAACCACATGTCTCATTAGTCTGCTTGCTTTGTACTGGTTCAGAGATGTACAAAATAAAAATCGACTTTTTACAAACTGACTTTACCTGAATTTACACAGGTTTTTCAAACTCAAGAGACTCCCCTTTTTCATGAGTAAAATATAAGCTGAATAAAACAATTAAAATCCAGATCATGTCAGCAATAAGGTAACAAAACACTCTTACGCATTCTCGACTTGTGTTCCATCATATCATGAATCAAACTAATATATTTAAAGCAAACAAGACTAAATAAAGAAGCTTGCTGTGAATTTAAAAAGAGAGACACCTAACCCCTCCCTAAATGCAAAACCAACAGATTCACAGAGACCGCCATTAAGCTTTGTAAACGTTCAGGTCACTGTATTAGGTACTGCAGCGTGGAATGTTAACGCTGTAGTTTATGCAGAGATACTATCCTGCAAGGCAGAAAAGGGGGAAAAAAAAGAAATGCTCATTAAATGGGTGACACCCGCATGATTGGCTTCGAATGCCCTTGGCTGTGTAAAATTAGCAAACAAACAGTGTTACGTTAGGAAATTTCAAATATCCTGCATGACCGGCTGTGAACTTCAGCCACTCAGGAAGCTAGTGATGTGTAAGTTTCAGGTTAGAATTTTCTGATTCTTTTGTTGCAGTATATAGAAGTTCCAGTGTGATTATTGACATGCTGTTCACCCAAGAGAGATAAGACAGGATAACAAACTAAACTAACAGCTTCAAACATCTTGACTCAAAAAGGTTGCTACAGAAACATTCCTTATTTGCTATAATTAAAGTCCTTTGTGTGTCTCATATCTATAAGGCTCTATTCTTATTGCGGGCAATTTTAAATATCGATGCACTTCACAATAACTTCTCAATGGCTGGTCAGCCAGCAGTGATAAACACAAAGGTTTTTAGCTTTCAATAAGACAGAGCAGTGAAATGAATGACCCAGCCCTGCAATCACGACATGTCACAGTATGACAGCTGCCATCCATCAACTAATTCATAATCAAGGCCTCGATTCATAACCATGCAATTGCTATCAGTCCAATGCACTCTGCAGCTGCAACTGAAGTCAAGATGACAATTTCAAACGTGGGCCATCCTGTACTCAGCCCAACTTAATATTGGCGAATAATTTAACTAAGCATCAACAAATTAAACATTAAACAGGATGCAATAACTTCAAGGTTACAGAGAGCTTATTACTATCAATCACATATTTAATGTACGTATACTCATAAGTGAATGCGAAATATGCATACTATTAATATGACTTGGTCATGTGTAACTTCCTGTAGTCAATTTATTTTCCTTTACATTAGTACACATTTGAACAGCTGATCATTTTTAGCTTAAACATTTTTGAAACCAAGAATTACCTTCTCAGCAAGTTTTCTTCTGAGTTTTCTTCAGGCATTTCTTGGTTTAAGGCCTCTTGTGAAACATTCGACATTCTGTTTGATGTTGGTTGACTATACACACGTTCCCAGTGTCCTGTCTCATTGTTAAATGTTAGACCCATTGTACGTTCCCCTTGCTGGCCAGAGCTGTGGCGGGCAAATCTGCCTTCTGAGCCACTCAATCCATGAGCCCTACCCATGATCCCTCTACTTGGTGGGGTTGGTGAATGGCTGCTACCCTGCCCTAGTGGTTCATAATTGTTTGGCACATGCCAAGAGCTGCTCTCATTGGATGAAAAAAGCTGTGTGGTCCGCTCCCATCGCTGAGTGTCATGGTTAAAAGTCAAAAGGTTATGGCAGGCTCTGCAGCGGCTAAGATGTCCACCTGATGAATTGGAAGTGTTCTCACTGTTTTGCTGTGATGGCCCAGCCCTATTAGGTTCTATGTTGTTGTTTAGGATCTCCTGCACCTGTTGGGATTGATTAGACTCGCCACCAACTCGCTGATCCACGTCCTGGAAGTTGTCCATCTCCATGAAATAGCGGTTCAGGTTGCACTGGAGCACATTTCTGACAGACGGCTGGCTGTTCGATCTCTCTTCACCTGTGCTGCTGTTGACACCAGTGTTACCACTACTGCTTGTGCCGGGACTCAAGACATTGCTCCCCTCAGAGGCTAATGTGTAAACAGGTTGAGCGTTTGTCTCCTGCTGTCTCAGCACTGAAAGCAAGCTCACGGATGATGCACTAGTTCTCGGGGGTGGCATGCTTTCCAACTCTGACCTTGGAGATATGTTCAGCATTGTTCTTGTCCAATCAGAACCACTTAACCTTGAATTCTGTTCCCTATACCCTGGGGTGGTGTTAGATTGTTGCAGTCCTGCTGAATGGTATGCTGTGTGACCTAATAAGCCCCTCCTGCTAGTGGCTGCAGATAAATTTCGGAGAGAGTTGCCAGAGGTCTCATAGTTTACAGTACTGAATGCAGATGGGCGGTCAGGAATACGAGGGTCAGGTTGAGAGGAGGGCCTTTCTGGAGGAATACGAGGCTCAGTCCTTGCAGATGTTGAGGTGGTGGCTGCAGAGGATGTAGAAGCAGTACTGTCTTCACCAGATACAGAAGAGGATGATGATGTCCTCAGGGCAGAACAACGGCTACAAAAACAAACCAATCCCATGTGGTGAACACACTCCTGAACAGGGTAGCTGAAGCGGTCACGAAGCACAGCATACACTGAAGTCCTACCACTTTCACCTGCTGGCAAGGTGCTCTCATCACTCTGGCTCTGATCTCCTGTCGTTGTACCAGATGACCGAGAGGACAACATATGTAAAAAGTTGTGAAGCAGTGGAGTTCTACGGACAGGCTGTGACTGGAGAAATGATCGCTGACGATATTGCGCTGTGTCAACATTATCCAATGGAACTTCGCCATCATCATCATTCTAGGAGGAGGGAAAGAAAACAATACATAAATCTGCAGAATACAATAAAATCTGCATACAAAATAAAAGAAAAATATAGAATTAACCATATAAAACAAGTTTAAAGTTTTGAAATATACAGTAAATACCCTTTGCAATTACTGTAAAACTAAACCCATTACAAAAAGGTCATCTATTTCATAATAGTTCTAAACTATCTTCCTTCCTTCCTTCGAGTAATTGTCTTGCACATCCAAATTCAGCAAAGACATCTCTGAAACCTGCCAAATGGAACTAAAAAGTGTCCCCCACCACCCCCCCCCCCCCCCCCCCCAACTCCTAACTGAAGTCTAATGCACTACATTATTTACTCTGTGCTGGTCAAGAGTCTCCCAATATAAACAACATTCCATTAGCCTCCAAAGAACACTCACTCTCTCTCATACTGTTTATTTAAAATAAACCAGGCCTACAGCAATACTTACAAGTTAAACATCTTCAAACATACAAACATTTTTCAATTTGAAAATAAAACAAACTAAATTGCTAAAATCTATGCAAATTGCATATCGTATGCCACATCAAGACAGGGTTAACTGCATAATATCTTGTGCATTAGCAGAATTTGTAACAACATCTCTGCAAACAGACTCCATGGCCAAAATCCAGACCTCCTCAAGAATCCCTTTCTCTGACAATCCTCATTCTAATGTTTCTTTGTATAAAGTCACCGTAAACCATTTATCACAACTAATTCTGTTAATATGGAATCTTGAGTCACTCTGAAGATCACCTGAACGCAGTTTCCTAAACTGGAAAATTAGAAAAACATACATACATCCATGAAGTACATTCGTGAGCTAACATGCATAACATCAGTCTCGGAGTTAGATAAAATCTTACCAACAGTTTGCACTTCACTTAAAATTTGAATTCAGCCAGCCAGAATATTCATCATGACCCATTAGAACTTGACCACCACATTTTTAAAAGAACTCTATGGAAAAACATCTATCCTCTCCATAATGTTCACTTCCATGTCAACAGATCAGACAAAAAGGCACTGAAGGGGGCCTAGGAACACCACATAGCTGACATATAATTGTTGATGGTGTTAAAAGCCTCATTCTGGGGAAAGCATGACTGTTAAATATTTCAAATTGGTGACTGTTCTGACAAAGGATGATCAACTTGAAACACTAACTCTCTTTTTCTCGACAAAGTTGCTGCTAGACCTGCTGAGAATTTCAATCGCTTTCTTTTAAATTTCAGATTTTCTCGATTCCCAGTACTTTGGAGGAAAGGAAACTCTTCTTTACTACTCCCCATTCACGCAGTGCAAAGTCTGTCAGCCGTACAAAGGTGCACCCTACACCCAAGTTTATGGAGCATTTCTTTCAGAGCTTAATTCCAAGCTGCTCCGGTGTACTCCAGCCTGTTTAAATCAATGTACCCACCTCCTCAACAAGACGTGTATGCATTTTTTGTGAAGGGCACATAACTAAAGAGTCTCAGAATATAAGCCCAAAATATTAAACCAATTGCTTAGCTAATCTAGCCACGAAAACAAAATTCCAATACATCCTCTTGCCAGCACAATGCAAAGGCGTGCAGGAAATCCTAAAAATTCTATATTACAGAAAAATTGTACTGTTTTCTCTGGGCTTTACAGAATTTGTTTTACAAGTTATTTTACAAGTTAGTTTATGAAACTATCATCTATACATACCCAGTTACTGCGAACATAATTTATGAGGGGCAAGTGTCCTTGGATGGAGTTTTTTTTTTAAATGGGTCCAGTTTATTTTCAGAGTTCTGTATTTAAAATTAATCACAAGACCATAGTACAAAAACAACACAGTGGTATGCCACAAAAGTATTCACAGCTCTGATTATGCATAGATGTCAAATGTGTTGCATTACAGGAGTGCAGATATCTCAGAACTGTGGGGCTTGAGGAGAGTGTTGATACAATGGTCAAAGCAGGAAGATGTCCAAAGCCTGTGCATAAATTTTAAAATCAAATATTACTTAATCTGAAGCCAGTGCAGTTCAACGGGCTGATGTGATCATGTGAAAGAAAAGGTGCAAGCTAAAACAAAAGGCAGCCGATTGGAGACAAGATTATGGAACTGAACGTAGGAGGCATGATTTAAATGATATGGAATCATCAACTCTGAAAGATATAGTTATAAAGTACTTGAAAATTTGCAGATAAGCTGAGATGGGGTAGAGTTAGGTGATTTAAAGATAGAAACTGGCAGTTTTTCTGATGGCAAGAAAGTGAGGTCAGGAGCTCACTGAAGATCAAATATCAAAGCAGCCTACTTGACTGGCATCATATTCATTCCCTCCACCATTGACCTCAGTAGCGACAGTGTGTACAATCTATAAGATACAATGCAGAAATTCACCAAGGTTCCTTAGGCAGCAACTTAGAGGTTTTTTCCCGAAATATCGATTTTTCTACTCTCTGGATGCTGCCTGACCTGCTGTGCTTTTCCAGCACCACTCTAATCTTGACTCTGATCTCCAGCATCTGCAGTCCTCGCTTTCGTCTAGCAACTTCTAAACCACAACCACTTCCATCTCAAAGGTCAAGAGCAGCAGACACATGGGAACACCTCCATCTGCACATCCCGTCCAAGAAACATATCATCCTGAGTTGGAAATAAATCATCATTCCTTCAGCATGGCTGGGTCAAAATTCTGAAATTCCCTTCCGAATGGCACTGTGGATCCACTTGTAGCAAATGGGCTGCAGAGGTTCAAGGTAACAGCTCACAATCATCTTCTCAAAAGCAACTAATGATAGGCAATAAATGCTGGCCCAACTGGTGAAACCTACTTCTCATAGGTGAATTTAAACTTCTTTTAAAAATTGCAAACAGGCTGGTTCATACTCAGACAGTTGTCACTGAGAAGGATGGAATCAGTTGCTAGAGAGTGGAGCTTATGGTGAGGACTGAAAACATAGATTAGTTGGAGGAAATTTTTACTCTTCTTTATTGGATGTCAGAAAACAACCCCATGATTTAGAAACAGTAGAAGAGGCAAGAGAGGCGATGGCTGATGTAACCAGTGCACATGTGGGAAATGACTTTATCCAGACCGATTCTACATCCAAATGTCCTGATTAAGGGAATGAAACTATTGCAGCATAGAAACATAGAAGATAGAAGCAGGAATAGGTCATTCAGCCCCTCACGCCTGCTCTGTCATTGCTGATCATCAAACTCAAAACTCTAGATCCACCCTTGCCCCACATCAGCTCTATCTCTTTGAAAACATAATATTTTGACCTCAACCACGTTGGGGTACTGAATTCTACAGGCTTACCACTTCCTGGGTGAAGACATTTCTCATCTCAGTCCTTCTCCTTGGACTAACCCACCACTAGGGACATCCTCTCTGCACTGGCTTGGGGAAGTGACTCCCGAAGCGGAGGCCAGCACAGAGAGGCGAGTCCTGGAAAAAAAAACTTACCTTGGAGCAGCTGAGAGCTGAAGCGGAGAGGACTGGAGACTTGGAGCGGAGCGGGGATGGTTGTTGGACTGGGGTCTAGTGCGGGCAGTCAGACCACATGTGCAAGCCCCTACACTTAACTACTGCAATGTAACGTTTATATGACTGAAATGTCTATCCTTTTAACGATGTCATATTTCTAACGCACACTATGAATCCCTGTAAAGTAATTCAACCACTTTTATTTTTTATTCCTCTTTTTGTCTCTAAGATTTGTACTTAGGTGCCGTAAGAGTCGACATTATAAACTTTTCACTGTACGTCTGTACTTGAGTACACATGACAATGAAGGATATGCTATTCTGTTCTAACCTATCTAATGCTGTTGGAATTTTATAGATTTTTAGCAGATCCCCTTCATTCTTCTAAACTGCAGTGAATACAATCCTAACTGACTCAATCTCTCCTCATACACCTGTCCTGCCACCCCAGGAAACAATTTCATAAAGTAATCCCTCCATAGTCAGAGCATCCTTCCACAGATGAGATCAAAACAGCACACAATATTTCAAGTGTGGCCTCACAAATGACCTGTATAATTACAGCAAGACATCCTTGTTCTAACAGTCAAATTCTCTCACTATGAAGGCGAACGTACAGTTTGCCTTTTTTACTGCCTGCTACAACTTTGTGCTTACTTTCAAGCAACTGGTGCACAAGGACACCCAGGACTTCTTGAGTGTTCCTCTTTCTCAATTTACAACCCTTCAAATAATAATAATCAGTCTTCCTGTTTTGTTACCTAAATAGATAAGCTCCCATCTATCCACGTTGTACTGCATCTTCCAATCATTTGTCCACTCACCTAGTCTGTCCAAGTCACAATGTAACATCTCTGCATCCTACTCACAGCTCACATATAACACAAATGTGGGTGGAAGCAAAGTTTGAGATGTTATATTAGTTCCCTCATCTGAATCATTAATATACATTGTGAACAGTTGGCGTCCTAGTTCTAATCCCTGGGGACCCCACTAATCACTGCCTGCCATTCAGAGAAAAACCCATTTATTCCTGCTCTGTTTCCTGTCTGCTATTCATTTCAAGTTACTACCCCGATCCCACGAGCTTCAATTTTACACACTAACTTCTTATATGAAACATTGTCAAAAGCCTTCTGAAAATCCAAGTTAAATCACATACACTAGCTCCCCATGATCAACTCTACCAGTTATAAACTCAAAGAATTCCGGTAGATTAGTCAAGCACAATTTCCCTTTTGCAAATCTACCCAATGTTTGACTCTACCACTATTTAAGTGCTCGGTTTTAAAATCCTTGATGGACTCTAGAATCTTCTATATTACTGTCGTTAGACTCCGTGGTCTATAATTCTGTTTTCTCTCTACCTCCCTTTTTAAATAATGGGCTTACATTAGCTGTTTTCCAATCTGTAGAAACTATTGCAGAGTCTAAAGAAATTTGGAAGATGACCACCAATGCATCCACTATTTCTAGAGCCACTTCCCTAAGTATTATGGGATGTAGATCATTAGGCCCTACGGATTGAGCAGACTTCAATCCTATCAATTTCTTGTACACCATTTCTCTACTAATACAGATTTGTTTCAGTTCCTCCCTCTCAGTAAACCCTGTGTTGCTCATCATTCCTGGTACATTAATCTTGTTCTCCTTTGTGAAGCCAGAAGCAGTGTGAATTTGTCAGTCATTTCATTGCTCTTCATTTTAAATTCCACCATTTCTGACTGGCAGGGACCTACATTAGTTTTCACCAAGCTTTTTCACTTTATGTACCTATAGAAACATCTGATTTCAGTTCTTGTGATCCCAACAAGCTTACTCTCAAGCTCTATCTTCCCCTTTTAATCAATCCTATGGTCATTCTTTGCTGACTTCTAAACTGTTCCCAATCCTCAGGTTTATTGGTTCTTTTGTTGCCAATTTATGTCTATTTTTGGATGCGATATTATCTCTAACCTCCCTCATTAGGCCATGGCTTGGCCACTATTCTCTTTGCACTCTTGCATCATCTATACCATCTTAGAATAAGAGTGCTACGCCTACACCTTCACCTTGTTTCCTATTCTTCTCAAAAGTCATTTGTCCCTCAATATTCAGGATACAATTCTGGTCATCCTGTAGTCATACCCCATATTGGTTATCAGATCAGATTTAATTTCTTCTACATGCACAGTGAATTCATTTACTTTTGGTTATGAACACTACATGTCTAAAGATGCAGAGTCTAAAGTGTTATCTTTGTTATCATTGGAACATGCAGTAATTATATTCTTGAGTTTATTCTTTCTATCCATTCCAAGCATTCTCTGAGCTTCATTTGCCATATTACTATCTTGATTCCAGCCTGGACTCTGTCCGTTGATTTGCTACATTTACCAAAGCTTAATCCTTCATAGTTTGTCTCCCTTGTTTAATTAAAGCCCTCTGTATGCACCTAGCTATTCAGATCACTAGAACATCATGGTTCATGTGGAGACCATTCCAACAGTCCAGAGCCAACACTTTACTCAGTGCAGGTCGGTCTGTTATAACTTGCATTTGATCAACGTGAATTCACTGTAACGCGATTGACGAATTGGGGATGCTGTTTCTATAAAGTGAAATTTAAAATGTGTGTTGGTTGTAATGCAATTACAGCACTGACACTTTAAGCGCTGTTTCTAAAGCGCGATTTTTCTATAACACAGGGTTGCACAAAAACGCAACCATCACATTATAGAACTGACTGCACTGGAGCCAGTGCCCCACAACCCGGAACCCATTTTTCCCCAAACCAGTCTGTAAGCCGTGCATTTGTTTCTCTAATCTTATTTGCCCTATGCCAACTTGTAAGTGGCTCACCAGAGTTTATTACCTTTGAGATTCTGATTTTTAATTAGCTCCTAGCTTCTTGTTCTCTCTCAGCAGAACCTCATTCCTTGTTCTATCCAAATCATTGGTGACAACATGGACAACTACTGGATCTTCCCAATCCCACTACACATTCTTCTCCAGCCCAGAGGAAATCTCTCAAATCCTAGCACTCAGCAGATAACTCAGCTGTCTGGACACAAGATCCTTGCTACAGAGCACAATATCAATCTCTCTCACTATATTGTCCCCTAATACCATCACACTTTTTTCTTGGCTCTGGCCCTACCTGAATGGCTTCCAGGACCATTGGGCCATGGGCAGTTTATTCAATCCAACCCTGCAGCCTCACACTCATCCATACAAGTTGAGAAAAATCCTCAACCTGTTAGACAATTGGCAAAGGTTGTGGATCCAACACTCTTGCCCTCTGGGTCCTATTACATGCCTCACTCACAGTCGCTCCATCCCACCCCTAACTACTGGCCAAATTGGCCGATCCTATCTTAAGGGGTGCGGTCATCTCTTGGAATGAATTGTCCAGATAACATTGCATTGCTCCAATGTGCTGCAGTGTCTTCAGCTCTGCTTCCAGCCCACTGACTGAAGCAAACTTCATATATAACTGCAGCAGAATCTTCCACACTCTTCAGTCACAACACATCACTTGCCTTTCTATCTTACTGTGTTTTAAATTAATTATTTTAATTTATAATTCATAAATGCTACATCTCCAGGTTAAATACAACTAGTGAATAAAGATGATACCAATAAAGAACAAATTGCAGCAGTAATTAAAGGCTTTGAAAGACATCTTTTTTCAATGTCAGTAACATACACTCTTCCCATCATCAGTTACTTGAACCAAGCAACCTATGGCTTCCTACGACATCATTGTTTGATTCCTATTTACTTTCTCAAATTTACACACACACACAGGCCTGGGCCTCAATTTCACCTCACCGGTTGCATTTCGAAGACAGGACAGCAAAAGAATTCAAACAGGGTGGGTAGTGCAAGACCAAAGGGAGTGGTAATAGAACAAGTCAGGGGGAAAAATGAATCTGGGGAAATGGGAATTGCAGAATAATGAACAGTTGCTGACCGAAAGCAAAAACAAAGTCAAGATAGGAAAAACAACATTAGCAAACAAAGAAAGGCAGAGGTTGGGGTCTGTAACTGCATAACTCGTGTTAACGTTGAGAAGCAGTAAACGTCCCAACTGAAAATTCAGGTGCTATTCCTCAAAACTACACTGAGCTTTATTGGAACAGTACAGCAGCCCAAGGACAAAAATGTCAGACTCCACCTTTCTATCAGACTAAAAAGACAAGTTATGGAAGCAAAGGATCACTGATTTAGACTGAATAAAAATGTTCTGAAAAGTGGCTACCCAATCTGTATTTGTTCTCCTTGTTAGAGAGAAGATTGTATTATGTGCAGGTATTATAAATTGAAAGTATAAATAAATCACTAGTTCATCTGTCAAAGTCCCTCATGGTAGGCTGGTCCAGAAGATTAAGTCACACAGCATCCACGGCAAGTTGGATTCAAATTTGGCTTGGTCACAGAAGACGGTAATTGTAAAGGGGTGTTTTTCTGACTGGAGCGTATGTGATCATGGTGTTTCATAAAGTCATGGGAAGAAAGCGTTTATTGAGATTGACTGAGGTAGTGAGACACATTGCCAAGGAAATTATGCCTTCAGAATACTAACAAAGGAGAAAGTTGTGTTAGTTGGGGAGGGGGGGGGGGGGGGGGAGGAATGATCAGTTGAATACAGAGGGTAAAGGATTGGAAGACATCTTATTGTTTCCTTACTTGCTCTATTAACATTCATTTTGGCTTTGCAACTCCAACTTTTGCCATTTAAAATCTATTGTGTTCCAATCTGACACAAACCTTCCCTTCTGATCTTTTACCAATTCTGTCACCTTTTGTGTTATGTTTCAAACTTTTCCCAACTCTGTTGAAACTTACCCGAAGCATTAGCATTGTTACTTCTCCACTTACGTTGCCTAACTTGCTGATTGTTTCCAGCATTTTCTGTTTTTATTTCTGATTTCCAACATTTGCAATACTTTGCTTTAAAATGGATGAATTAGGAAGAGGAATGTGGATGTGGGTGCAGATTAATACAAAGTGATCAGAGATGGCTTTACCTCTAAATGTAACACCACGTAACATCGTAGCTTAAGAGATGATCATGCACATCGGTTCAAAAGGTTATTTGAAAAGAAACAAAGGGATTTTATGAGAACTCTCGAGCAAAGTTGGTGCAGTAATGAAAAATTCAGATCAAACTCTAGTGCACTTAATTTGTGAATTTCACAGGGCCCAAATAAAAATCAGGTGTGCTTAGCATCACAAGCAAGTAGCAAAATGTCTCAGAATGCTGATCAAATCAAGCAAACTTTGGCTAAAATTTAATTTTAATAATTACAGTGATGATTTCAACTTTCCATCTCCAACGGTGCACAAGCAAGCTGCAGCTTTGATGCCCTCGCAATTTCATACCTGTAAATTTGTAATAAATCAACAAGTGTCTCAAGTATTTAAATACTCAATAAAACAATGATCGGATTCACCCAAAAGTGCACATAATCAAAAGTGCACCTTCAAGTAATAGCTTTTGAAGGGATGTTTTCAAAGAAAACAATGTGCACGGAAAATATTGAGCATAAACCGCCCGATTCAACAACCTGTTTCCTATGATTTGTAGATTAAATACATTATGGTCCATCAGACCTGAACAAGTATTTATTTAATGTAGGCAAACTGTAACGTTTCTTCATCCAACAAGAGACCATTTACTTTTTTAAAAAGTCACTAGAACAGTTGACCTCCGATGGCACTGTTCGGAGAAATAAAACTTTGCCTTCAGTTGCAACTGCCTGAATTTCTCTTACTCTTCCTTTGATTATCTTCCTCCTTGCACATTTTAAAACCTGTAGATGATAGCAATATCCAACATATTGCTCATTACTTATATTTTTCAGTGGGTCCCTTTCTGCCTTCTACAAATCTCCAACTTCCTTTTTTCTTAAAACATTAGTTTATCAGATGTGGGTGTCACTGGCTAGAACACCATTTATCGTCTATTCTAGTTGACCCAGAGGAGAATCAAGAGTCAACCACATTACCCTGGTTCCGAACCCAAATGTAGATCAGACAAGACAAGGATGGCAGATTTTCTTCCCAAAAAGGACATTCGTGAACCAGATAGGTTTTGATAGCAATCACCATTGGCTACATAGTCACCATTAGACTAGTTCTTTTTTTAAATAATTTTAGTATTTTTAATTGAATTAATGGAGTAAAGCTACATCCCCAGAATGTGAACATGAGGTTCATTACTAATCCAGTAGCACTCCCACTATGCCACTGTGTTCCCAGAACATGATACTTAAGTGACACTCTCAACCTCTGACCTTTAAAACAATCCCTGTGCTCCTAGTGTCTGCAGCAAAATGAGGCCAACATGGAGCAGAAATGAAATGAACACCAACATCAAAATGCACTAGAAAAAATAAACTGGCACAGGTAAGGCCAGTTTAGGGAAGAAGGTTTGTTTTGCAGGGATAGCTGGTGCCTGGATTTGACGCATGAAAGGGAAGATCTTGGTTAAAAAATAACAGGTTTCTAATTGTAACTGGCAGAAAAGTCAATAGGTCACCCACGTCTGGAAAAGGCAAAGATTCACAGCATCAGCATCCTAAATCCAGCAAAGGATGACCAAAGTTTTAGGGAGAAATTTGAATATGAAAGAAAACTAGCAAAGGGGAATATAAAAACTCTGCAAGTACATAAAAGAGTTGACAAAGGGGACTGGTAATTGTGGCATATTCAGATTTCCAAAAGGCATTCCATAAAAAGTGCCACATAAAAGATTACTGCACAAGAGAAAAGCTCATGGCGTTGGGGATGATCTCTGAGCCTGAGTAGAAGATTTTTGATTAGATTAGATACCCTACAGTATGGAAACAGGCCCTTCAGCCCAACAAGTCCATACCGATCCTCCGAGGAGTAACCCACCCATTCCCCATATTCACCCGATTATGGGCAAGTTAGTTTGACCAATTCACCTAACCCGCACATCTTTGGATTGTGGGAGGAAACTGGAGCAGCCGGAGGAAACCCACGCAGACAAGGGGAGAATGTGCAAACTACACACAGACAGTCACCCTAGGCTGGAATCGAACCTGGGACCCTGGTGCTGTGAGGCAGCAGTGCTAACCACTGAGCCACCACTAGCTAAGAAACAAGAAGCAAGGATTCTGAATAAATAGGTCACTTTCAGATTGGCAAACTGGAAGAGGTGGAATGAAAAGGGATCAGTGTTGGGCCTCAACAATTTATGGTTCACAATCTTGATTTTGATGATGGGACAGACCATGTTACAGCTAAACTTGGTGTTACAGAAATAGGTAGGAAAATAATGTTTTCGGAGGTCACAAAGTCTGGAAATGGGTGTAGAGTAGATAAATACTTTAAAAGTAGATTTGTAAAAAAAGAGTGGGCAAAATATTAGCAAGTGGAGCATAATGTGAAAAAATTGCTCATTTTGGCAGAAAGAATAGAAAATCGGCTTTTTTAAAAAAGTGGAGAAACAGGACTGCGCCTTTGTACATAAATGGCAAAAAGTTGGCATCTAGGTACAGCATGTAGTTAGAAAGATTAATGGAATGTTGGCCTTCATTACAAGGGAAATGGAGCACAAAAGCAGGAAAGTCTCACTCTAACTATGTAAAGCTTCAGCCAGACAACACCCACATAAAGTTTTGGGCTCCTTAATTAACGAGGACTTTACTTGCATTTTTATCAATCCTGACCAACAGAATTATTTATTCACATTAAATGCTCCTGTCTGGAAGGACTGCTTCTTCCCAACAGATTCTAGGAGCTCTGTATTTTCCCCAAGTAATTTTCCAGGCATTCAGCAACATGAAGTTACACAAAATTTTCAATATAGCATCTGGTGCTTCATTATTTTAGTATTGCATACCATCTCGGGTGAGGACCATTAACCATCTCAAAGAGCACCCAGTATCTTTGAAACTATATTTTTGCAAACTCATCTACATGTTAACCAGTTTTATTTAATGACCTTCCACTACGTTTTACCTCCGTTTAGTTTCTGCCCATTTGTCTCCCTCTTGAATGCAGCAAATTCTAATTGGGTTTTTGCTCCACAAATTCAATACATCTACAGGGCCACATTCCTGCTATTCTTCATGGATGAATCTATATATCAAGTTTTAACAGGCAATTCAACAATGGAATCATTATTATCCTCTCCTAGTGAGCACACATGAAGTATTCCACCTGGGTTTGGAAAATAGCCATCAGGGGTATAATCTTGCAGCTCACTGATATTTAAATTAATAGTAGTACCATGGTTGTCAGCAAGGGTAAGGCCAACTTCCTCTGCAAAATTCAATGCTTGATGCCACTAAATGCCTCCCAGAAAATTCAAGACCAGTAAAGTACAAAGTCAGGCAATCACCTGCTGGTTTGAAGGATTGACAATTGCAGTCAGGAGGTTATGGCCCAGTGAATCGAACCTGACGAGTCTGTAAAACACAAAGACAGTATCATTCACCCCAAGCAAAGTGCATTTAATAGGCAGAGACAAAACCAAAACCAGTGATGGTACAAATGAGAAAGTCTTCAGAAATCAGTTTTCAATAAATAATGAAACTCAAAAACATCTCCAAAAAAAAACATACCAAGTCATTCCATTATAAGAAATTGAGGAAACATATTTTTCATTTTGGGTAAATCTCTAGCACAAGTTCATATATTCAATTGCAAAATAATAAGATATTTATATTTCTCTTATTCCTTAAATGACAAAACAGAATCATAAAATGATTACAGCATCAAAGACCATTCTTGACAACAGCAACGTGTCTAGTCCCACTCATTCCCTGCCCTATACTGTTGCAATGTTATTCCTTTTGGTGGTTATTCAATTCCCTTTTCAAAGTGAGAATTGAATCAACATCCACCACACAGATGAACACAAAGCACACTTCTACATCTAGAAAAGACAAAAGTAAAACATTTGGTCTGAGTTTCTGATTCAGATTGCTAACCATGAACTCTATTGGGCAGTAGACAAACATGGGCATCAGCTAAAATCAGGATCAGACTTGCCCACTATCTATACTATCCAGATACATAACCCGAGTAAAGTATCAACAGTCTGGCAGCATAACTCTACTGCATCCATTATTTTTGTGAATTAAACAATTTTGCAATTTAAATTATTTGGTAAGTTTCACAACAATTTGGAATCAAGCTATAGCATTACGTGATGTATAATATTTGCACCGCACTTAACCAGCAATCTGAAAATTAAGAATTCAAAGGCCGACATAGCGATATTGGAAACTTAATAAATTTAGTGGGCTCACTCTAAACAAAAGAAAAAAAAAATGACAACTAAGATGCCAGATTGCTCTATCAGCCAACTGCCACCAAATGTGTTTCTGGGAGAAAACACTTGGCAACCTTTCCTAGTCCATGCACACAGTCACTCCTGTTGTTCCACGTTATGTTACTGAACCTTAATACTCCTCAATGTGTTCTTACTGGACTGCCACCGACTTAATAACCAATTCAACCAATGACTTCAATATACCTAAGGGAAGGTGATAGCCTCGTGATATTGTCACTAGACTATTAATCCAAAACCCTGGGGACCTGATTTCAAATCCCATCATGGCAGATGGTGGAATTTTAATCCAATAAATATGAATTAGTCTAATGATGGCTATAAAACCATTTGCAATTGTTGGAAAAACCTATCTGGTTCACTAATGCTCCTTGGAGAAGGAAATTTGCCACCTGGCCTACATGTGACTCCAGACCCATGGCAATGTAGTTGATGCTTAACTGCCCTCTGGACAATTAAGGATGGGTAATAAATGCTGACTTGACAGTACATCCACAGAGCGGAGAAACTACGCCATGATCTTTGCAGCCTTCAATAAGTCATTAATGACAATGAACATTTTGCCAAGATCATCCCTACAGCCTACATTGTCCACCTCATACACTGCAAGTAAGGATGCCCCTAGGCATGTTATATGGGCGAGACCATGCAGATATTATGGCAACAGATTAATGGACACCACGCAACAATCGCCAGCCTGGGATTTGCCTCCCAGTCGGGGAACATTTCAGCAGTCAAGGACATTTAGTCTCTAATCTTCAAGTAAGCATCCTCCAAGGCAGCCTTTGAGATACACAACAATGCAGAATCGCCAAGCAGAAACTGATAGTCAAGTTCCATACCCATGAAAATAGCCTCAACCGTGATCTTGGGTTCATGTCACAGTACATGTAACCCCACCACACTGTTCTGTTCCTGTAAAATCTTCCTTGTTATGAGCTCTCTACCTTAATTAGTTTGTACAGTTCTGGATTACTTGTTACTCTGGCTCGACTCTCGGCATGCGACATGTTATTCTAGCCATTTGGTTTGTCGCCAGCACCACCTTATTTTAAATTTTTTTTGTAATTATCTCTGCCTCAATTAATTGGATTATAGGTCATCCCTTCACTTGCTGTTCAGCAGTTGACGCTTTACTCACACCATCTGAAATTTTGATCATCAGCTGACACTTACTATTCAGCCTCTCGACACTCCACTCTCACAATTTGTACAATCTTTTGATCTCTCTGCCTATAAATTATGTGCCTGTGTGCTGCTCTTCACTCCACCCGATGAAAGAGCAGCAATCTGAGAGTTTGTGATTTTAAATAAACCTGTTGGACTAAAACCTGGTGTCAAGCGACTTCGAACCTTGTCCAACCTAGTTCAACACTGTCACCTTCACAACATGACAAGTGATGCTATCAATAAGGAATTTTTACAAAATCTTCCAAGGACATACAACAATGACCATGGTGATGTTAAGCCATTGTAACACAAGTGGCCTGCTACAGAATAATTCAACACTTCTCAACCAATTCTCAACTAGCCCATGCAGAACTCATTATTCTGCAAATATTTTCTATTTATGAATCTAACAATCAGTTAGCAATGTACCTCTAAGACTGCAACAGAGATAACTGCAAGTAGCTCTTTCCCTTTCATTATAATAAGATCCATGTTAAAATTCTAACTATTTCTCACTCACCCCAACTAGAATACATTATTTCAATATGAATACTCCAAGCAGCATTTACTTTGAGTAATTGTCTCATCCTCAATTTGTTTGCCAAATAATAAACAATTCACAATGAAATCAGCCAACAGAATCTGTCAAAACAGATTATGTCGAAGCTTGAAGAGAAGTCATACTTCACTCAAATCATGAACTTTGTTCTTCTCTCCACAGAAGATGCCAAACTGGAGTTTATGCAGCATGTTAAATTTATATTCCTATCACTGCCATTTGGAAAACTGAAAGTGTTTTTTGCTTTGAGTATTCCTTTTTTTAAATCACGAAGGACGAAGTTCTCATTGAACCTCAATTCATGCAATATCTTTCAGAAATGCATTTTTGCGAAATGCTCCAGTGTTTCAATTGTAAAAAAAAGCTCTTTTGATTGAATATAGTCAGCTCAACTGCAAAGTACATAATTTTAACACAAGGTTCACAAAGTAATACAGCAAAATTTACTTTTCTGGAAGCAGATATAATAGACAGCCATCAAGTGACATCTTTATGCATACACACCTGACTCGCTCCATTTCACTCGCAGTTTTCACCACTGCAAATGGCTCTCGTCGACTCCAGTCCCAGAAGTGGATCTCATTTGCAGTAGCTATCAATAGGAGTTGCGCCATCGGATGGAAAGCTAAAGATGCTATGGCCACATTATTCTCAGTAAACCAACTCTCACTGCCTCCCTGAAAGAACAGCAAATCACTGGAGAACATTTATCGTATAAGTATAATACTATCATTATAATATCCAATGTCAAACCCTAGAATTTATTTAGAAGCTTGGAAAAAGGAGAATACAACATTTGAGGGATGTCGATTTTATACTTGATTCCTGCCAAGTCGATTGGTCACTGAGATAGTGACCCAAGGCAGTCATCCATGAGTCAGTGCCAGAAAACCGCCAGCATACAATCTTGGCATTCAATCAAGGATCTTTCAGTAAAATCTAACCAACAACTAAAGCAGTTATCTATCATGCCACTCACGGTTTCATTCTTCTGACTGGCTAATTATTTCTGACACTTGAATCATTATTTGCTCCAATGAGCAATCAATTATTTTCTAATCTGTAGAGTCTGTCATCTGCCTCTTGCACCCGCGCAAGCTTAAGTTTTCACACTTACATGCAAGTCCCATATTCGAACTTCCCCATCCAGGCATCCAGATGCCACAAGCCCTTGGATAGTGGGATGAAAGGTCACACACCAAGGTGTCCTTCTATGACCCACCAGTGAATGTATACATCTCCCAGATTTAACTTCAGTGATGTAAATATTATGATTTACATGGGTGGAGGCCATCAAAGTCCTAAAAAGATTTAAAAGATTAGTCAAGCACTAAATGGCTATCAAATGTACTGGAACGTGATTTACAAACTGAACAGTGGTTTACACCCGTTGTCTATAATTCTTAGGTTTAGTCACCTAAAATAGCAGATCGGTCACATTTACAGATATTCCATCCATTGGGAAATATATTGGAAAATTACAGGTTCTCACTTCAGATCTTCACTCTATTGCACATTTAATTCAGTTGTAATTGAAGAAAGCATTGCATAACATTTTTTAAAAATCAAAAATATATTTGCATGCATCGTGAAAAACTGAGATATGCATAATTACAAATAAGCTTGAGGGATGTGGAAGACGATGGGGTCAAGCTGTTATTGATTTTTTGGCTAGGTATTGAACGTTAGGTTCTGGTGTAAGAGGCAGTACACCTGTAATAGTCTCATCTATAATCTACAAGCAATATACCCAAACCAGATAATAGACAAAGCAAAAAGCTTGGAAACAGTTAATACTTGTTATTATGAGGGCAAATAATCATTTTAAAAGTATTTTTTTTAAAAGTGGTTAAACAGCCCTATGGCCAAGTGCTCTGTTCACTACTACTGAACCAAAAGAAATCAACAATTATTTATGTTGGCATTACTTCTCACAGAACATTTTAAACCAAATGGTATTAATACATGCTTGCTACTCACAACTTCATTCTGTCACTATTAGTTTATGTTTTATGTATTATAGCACAAAGAATTAACTAATTTAGCATATTTGCTCCTACAAGATTGTCTATGTCAGCATTTGTTTAATCACGTTTGGTTGACAAGCCATTATTTTAAGAGCAAAGTTTTCAGAGCAAACAAAGCAAAACAAAAAGCATTAAATCTACAGAGTCCTTCATTTTCAGAGGTTTGCATTTCAAGTCAGCTTTAATAAATGTTATAAAGGACAGCTCTTGTGATTCTGTGATAGCGTCCCTTCCTCTGAACTAGAAGGCATAAATTCAAGTCCCACCTGCTCCAGAAAACATGCAATTGCATCTCTGAACAGGTTGATTCAAAAATACCTACACACAAGGGTTATTGTGGTGCAGTGGTAGCTTCCTCTACTCTGAGCCCTGAGACCTAGATTCAAATCCCAACCTCTCCAGAGGTGTGTGCTGACATCTCTGAACAGGCCGATGAGAAAATATTAATAAATGGTATTAAAATAATGTAGACATAATTCATTAATACTGACTGGATTGAAATATGTTCTTTTTAAAGTAGGCCCGCTTGCAAAATGACAAGCTCTCACCGACATAAAAAAAGAGAAAAATAATAGATAAGTTTGCTTTGTGCACCAATAATTTCCTTCACTCCACCACTGATGACCAAGGCTTTCGTTGCCTTGGCCCTGAACACCTAAATTGCCTCCCTTATCCTCTCCTCCTTTCAAGGTCTTCATTAAAAGCTATCTATTTGAAGAAGTTTACCTCTCCTAATATATCCTTTGATGTGGAGTGCTGAAATTTTGTATAATGTTCCAACTTTAGGATATTTAGCTCCATTACACACACAATGAAAATTCAAGTTGTTAATTATTAGCCTCTTTATGGTATTACAGCATAATTGGCTGCCGATAAAGAAATAAAATATTCAATTACATAATGCCTTTCAACATAGGGCATTCCAAAGTGCTTTACAACTACCAAACACTATCAAGGAAATCACAACCAGTAATTTGCATATAGCAATGACCAACAAACAACGAGATGATGAAACAATTTTTGTTTCAGATGTGTTTGTTGAAAGATAAAACATGGGCAATTCATGGCTGGGAAATATCCCTCTCTTCCTCAAGTAATGCATCGGACTCTTTATGTCCACCTTGATGGGCAAACATCAACTGTCTCACCTAAAAGATAGCACCTCTAAGATCCTGTCTCTAAACTCAATGAAATTGTCAGTAAGGGTTAGGTTTCAGCATTATAGTATATGGCTTGAAGCTATGAATTTCCCGGAGTGCCACCACAGTGGCAAGATACTGCCTTAACAGTGAAATGCGAAGATTCCACTGAAGCAACCATGAAATTGAAAATCATATTGTCAAATTTGTTCCTAAATGAAAAATAGAATTATTTTAAAACCTATTATTTTTTTCTTGAACAATTAATAGATTTAGGAGTTAACATGGAATAATTTGATTTTATATCAGTCATTACAAGCAAATCAATCACATTGGTAGCTACCTGTCAGGGCTAAATGCCAGGAGGAAAGTTGATCGGGGACTATCTGGAAGCTCGACTTTCTGTAAAGAGAAAATCATTGAATAAAATCACAGTACTCAATGCACTAGAATATTAGCACTTTGTGGCGCTGCTGTAACAAAACATTGTTCAGCAATCTGGGCATAATTTGCCCAATTTTCAGGTTTTTCACTAGAAAGAAGAGTCACAAAGTCCCAGGTAAAAGACACTAAAAATCACTGCAGCGTTAAATTTTACAGTTTCAGAAAGTCCTAGCCCTGCCTCATTGCTTGATTTCAGCCAAGACTGGAGTTATAACAGTGCAACTAGTTTCAGTATCCTTAGACCTGAAAATTTAAAAGCAATGTTCTGTTTTTTTTTAAAAGCAGCTGCCAACGTCAATCCAGCAAGCCATGTAAGGCCAGTTAAGAAGAGAATCATACTCAATGGCCACTGGAATGCTTTGTGATTTGCACAGATGGAAAATGGAAACTCAGGTGAGATATGAGAGGCATCCATCACTAATGGAAATCACTAATTATGATTGACAGAGATAAAAACGACAAAACAAGGCACAGAGAAAACAAAACATTTACAAGCAGCATCATTGATCAAATATATTTGAGGAACAAATGTATTATCCCACATAAACTTGGACGAATCTAGCATAACACAAGTTGTAAGCTAAAAATCTCAATTTTCACATTACCCTTTGATGGAAGCATAGTGCTAGAATGGACAGAATTATGACTCTAAAGGGGAGGTAGAAATTATTGCTGCTGACCAACCAGAAATGCACGTTGTTACCTGCAAGAATACAGACCAGGTGCTGGTACGAACAATTGGAGTAGACAGCTAGTCTATTCAGCCAGCGCAGACATGGTGGGCTGAACAAACTCTTCACACACTGTAAATTTTTTTATGGTTCTGTTATTTCATGAAGGCTTATGTATTTTAAAGGAGCACAGTCCTGAAATATCCGAAGATAAGAAAGACATCCTACCAGAATTATATCAACAGCTGTTGCATCCTGAAGAGAGATGCAATGTAAATATAGGTAAACAGGTTGGTTCGGAATTAAAAGGTAAAAAAAAAAAAGAGTATGCTTCCGTTCACCTGACTGTCCCATTGCATCCATCGTGTCTTGTCCTCCACTAGCTCCTCCAGACACCTTTGACAGCCCAGCTCCTGAGAGCCACGTTCTCGGCTGGTCAAGATTTGGATTGCATTCTTGCGGTCAATGCTCTTCATTGCTATCGAGCTCAATCTTCTGTAAACACAGCTTCAAGGGGCTGGGAACTCAAGATCATCAACTCTATTTTGGGGCCATAAAGAACACGTTGGACAACGGTCATTAAAAACTATGTGAGGAAAAGAAATGGATAGCATTAGTTTATATAGAGCTGCAGAGAACAGGGTTAATTTCAGCTAATTTCAATATGATTTGCATTCTTCTATAATTCCTGATATTTGTAAACTATAAAAATGTGAAATCTTGTTAAGAAACATTAATGTCAAACGTCACCAACAGCTTGTGTTTAGTACTCTTAACATAATAAAATGCACCAAGAGATTATCAAAATTACTTTTGATAATGCTCCTGTACAATGAGCCAAATTATGAGACTTTAGGACAAAAGGCCAAAAGCCTGGTCAAAGACAAAGCTTTCCAAAGCATCTTCAAAAAGGCAAAATACAACAGAGGAAGGCAACTGTACAAAGGGAATCCCAGACATTAGGGCTTGAGAGTGGAGGTAGAACTACAAAATGTTGCAGCTATTAAAACCTGGGATGTGTTAGAGGTGAGAACTAAAAAGGAGTACATCAGGAAGTTATACAGTCAGAGTCCAACAGCATGCAGATGGTCCCTTTGGCCCAAACTGGCCCATGCCAATCAAAATGTCCATCCACACTAACCCCATTTCCTTGAACCTGGCCCATATTCTTCTCAACCTTTCCTATGTATGTATTTGTCCAAATACCTTTTAAATGTTGTTAATGCACCCATCTCAACCACTTCCACTGACAGCTCATTCCACATGCGCACCACCCTCCATATAAAAATATTGACCCTCAGGATCCCTTTTATTCTTTCCCCTCTAACCTTAAACTGATGCCATCTTGTCCTTGATTCCCCAACCCTGGGAAAAAGACAGAGTGTATTCACTTTATCCATGCCTCTCATGATCTTATACACCTCTATAAAATCCCAGCTCAGTCTCCTACACTCCATAGCAAAAACTCCTAGCTTGTCCAACTTCTCCCTATAACCCAGACCCTCGAGTCCTGGCAATATCCTTGTAAATTTCTTTTGCACTCTTTTCAGTTTAGTAACATTCTTCCTCCAGCAAGGTGACCAAACCTGAACACAATACTCCAAGTGCGGCCTCACCAACGTGTAACTTCAACATAACTTCTCAACTTCTGTACTCAATTCTCTGACTGATAAAGGCCAGTGTGCCAAAAGCCTTCTTCACTGTCCTGTCTGTGACTCCACTTTCAGAGAGCTTTGCACCTGAACTCCAAGGACCCTCTGTTCCACTACACTCCCTACCATTCACCAAGAAACCCCTACCTTGATTTGACTTTCCAAAATGCAAGACCTCACACTTATCCATATTAAATACCATTTGCCATTTCTCGGCCCACTTCCCCAGCTGATCAAGGTTCTGCTGCAATTTCTGATAATCTTCCTAACTATCCACGTTACCGCCTATTTTAGTGTCATCTGCAAACTTACTAATCATGCTTGTCCTTTCTCATCCAAATCATTAATATAGATAACAAATAGTAATGGGCCCAGCACCAACCCGTGAGGCACTCCACTAGTCACAGGCTTCCAGTCCGACAAACATCCTTCCACTATTACCCTCTCCTTCCTACCATCAAGCCAATGGTGTACCCAATCTGCCAGCTCCCCCTAGAATCTATGTCATCTAATCTACCACAGCAGCCTACCATGTGGAACCTGAACAAAGGCCTGAACGAAATCCATACAGACTACATCTACAACCCTGCCCTTGTCAACCTTCCTGGTCCTTTCAAAGAACTCGAACAAATTTGTGAGGCATGATCTCCCACACACACAAAGCCATGCTGACTACTCCTAAGCAACCCTGTCTTTCCAAATGCATGTGTATTTTATCTCTCAATCTTCTCAAGTAATTTACCTCCCACATATTAGGCTTACTGGTCTATCATTCCCAGGGTTTTCTTTTTGCAGGCCTTCTTGAATAAAAGCACATTTGCACCCTTCCAGGACCTTACGCATGGCTAACGATGATGCAAAAATATCAAGGCTATCTTGTGCCCCCTTTTCTCTCTCCTGATTTCCTTCTTCAGTAAACTTCTGCATCCCCTATGTATCACAAGGGATTTCCTTGATCCTAGCTACTTGTACCTGAGCCATGCCTCCTCTTTTCTTTTCCTCAAAGCCTCAATATCTCTTGTCTTCCAGGGGTCCCTATTCCTGCCAATCTTACCCTTCACCCTCACAGGAACATACAGACCTTGAACTCTAGCTATCTCATTTTTAAAGACATCCCTCTTGCTCGAGGTCTCTTTGCCTGCAGCCAAACTACTCCAATCAACCCCTGAAAGCTCCTGCCTAACTCCATCAAACTTTAACTTGCCCCAGTTTAGAACTTGAACCTGTGGACCATTTTTGTCCCTCTCCATAACTTTATAAAAATTAATAGAACTATGGTCACTGGTGCCAAAGTGCTCCCCCACTGTCATCTCAGTCACCTGTCCTGCACTAATTTCCAAGAGTATAAAATACGGTTTCAGCTGCCAATGAGTTGGACCAGGCCGAATTGGGTAATGTTACAAAGATAAAAGTCTTTGAGATCGCTCAGATCTGTGTTCAGATACTCAACACAAGTCAAACATAATACCAAGGTTATCAGCAATCTGGTTGAGCCTCAGACAATGACAGTAGAGGGATTCAGCAAGTAATTGTGGAAGAATGTTTACAGCAGAGATCAAACATAATAGCTTTCTCCTTCCCAATATTTAGTTATAAGAAATTTCTGACCAAGCAATCTTAAAAGTTAGACATGATTCGGAGATGCTGGTGTTGGACTGGGGTGTACAAAGTTAAAAATCACACAACACCAGGTTATAGTCCAACAGGTTCAATTGGAAGCACACTAGCTTTCGGAGCGACGCTCCTTCATCAGATGATTATGGAGGGCTCGATCGTAACATCTAATTTATAGCAAAAATTTGCAGTGTGATGTAACTGAAATTATACATTGAAGAATTGATTGTCTGTTAAGCCTTTCATCTGTTAGAATACAGTGATAATTTCACTTCTTTCATGTGTAAATCACAAAACCCTTTTTTTTAACCCGAGAATGCAACTTTAAAAAAAAAGGGTTTTGTGATTTACACATGAAAGAAGTGAAACTATCACTGTATTCTAACAGATGAAAGGCTTAACAGACAATCAATTCTTCAATGTATAATTTCAGTTACATCACACTGCAAATTTTTGCTATAAATTCTGTGTTAGGATCGAGCCCTCCACAATCACCTGATGAAGGAGCGTCGCTCCGAAAGCTAGTGTGCTTCCAATTAAACCTGTTGGACTATAACCTGGTGTTGTGTGATTTTTAACTTTAAAAGTTAGAGATAGTGAAGCAGCTGAAAAAAAGGTACTAGTGAGGTGGAGTTGGGTATCTTTTTCATAAATGTGAAAATTGGCACTTCATCTTTGGATGGTATCCAAGGAACAGCACATTTCAGGGGTTACAAATCTGAACCACTTAAGTGATGCTCAACCTCATTGATTTGAAGTGCTCCTTTTCCTGCCACCATCCAAGCTGGATACTGAAATCCATAGTCAATCAGGCAGTATTGCAGAACTTGATTACTGCTGAAAAAATACAAACTTTCAAAGCTTTTCACCTTGCAAATATCAGGACCGTTTGCAAGAAACCAATGGAAAGGGAAAACATTTATATTGTTGACAAGCGGACTCTGATTGTGAGGCAAAAGGGAGGGCTGCAGATGCTGGAGATTAGAGTAGAGTGTGGGGTGCTGGAAAATCACAGCAGGTCTGGCATCACTCGAGGAGCAGGAAAATCAATGTTTCGGGCAAAAGCCCTTCATCAGGAAAAGTCTGATTGTTTGGTCATTGTCACAGAGAATGCACCAGTTATATGACAACTGACCATTCAAGTTTAAGCTTTGCTAGCATTTTACAGCAGGCAGATTGACTCCAGTGTTATTGCACTGAGAAATGAACCAAAGGATGGCTGTCAGCTACTATCTAATAGGCACACCATGTGAACAGTTATTTCAATGCCTGCAAAGAATCGTTCCCTGTGCACTAATTGTATGTAGCTTCCAGGATGGAAAACTGCACAACTGACAGCATTCCTCCCATTTATCTCCCCACCCAGAGGCTCCCAGCCTCATTCTTGATGAATGGCTTTTGCCCAAAATGTCGATTTTCCTGCTCTTCGGATGCTGCCTGACCAGCTGTGCTGTTCCAGCACCACACTCTTGGCTCTAATCTCCAGCATCTAAAGTCCTCACTTTCACCTAGGTATTTTTCCAGGACCAAAAATTCAGAGATCAGAACAGAAAATGTTTACTCAGTGCACCAGCACCTGGAGTGTGCTACCGTGGTTTTTGTTTCTTCAGAAAGTACATCCAAATGTGATTTTAAAAGAGAACACTCGGGATCTGAGCCAACAAACAGGTGCATTTCATTAGGAAATATCAATGACCAGTAAATCGCTTACCACTGAGCTATCTATTCTTCAACATTCCACATGAAGACACCTCTTTAAAATGTTAAACTTGTTGTAGTTTATCTGATCTGCTGTATTTCAGAACAATTCCTGCTGGCTGTTGCGGGCTTTAGACACTGGTCAAGAGAATTTCTCCTTTAACTCCTCACTTTCTTCAGTATTTGCAATTGAATGTGATTGCGTGGTGAAATGGACAACTAACACAACAGGGTTGCTTTATAATCTTGCACCTCATAGAAACCCTCCAAGCCATACTGTCTGGACTCAACAGAATTTTTCTACCGAAAGGTACAGGTGTGAAGACTGGGTACGAATCTCTAATGTGCTGTTACCAACACAACATATAATAAAAACACATTAAAAAATCCTTTCATAAGATCAGTGTATTGAGTATAGCAGTTGGGAGGTCATGCTGCAGCTGTACAGGACATTGGTTAGGTCACTGTTGGAATACTGTGTGCAATTCTGGTCTCCCTGCTATAGGAAAGATATTGTGATCTTGGAAGGGTTCAGAAAAGATTTACAAGGATGTTGGCAGGGTTAGAGGGTTTGAGCTACAGGCAGAGGCTGAATAGGCTGGGGATATTTTCCTTGGAGTGTCAGAGGCTGAGGGATGACCTCAGAGGTTTATGAAATCATGAGGGGCATGGATAGGGTGAATAGCCAAGGTCTTTTCCCGGGGGGGGGGGGGGGGGGGGGGGAGATAGTCCAAAACTACAGGGCATAGGTTTAGGGTGAGAGGGAAAGATTTAACAGGGACCTAAGGGGCAACTTTTTCCACACAGAGGATGGTGCATGTATGGAATGAACTGCCAGAGCAAGTGGTGGAGGCTAGTACAATTACAACATTGACAAGGCATCTGGAGGAGTACATGAATACGAAGAAAATCAACTAGAAGAAAGTGGGGAACGGCAGATGCTAGAGATCAGAGTCAAAAACTGTGGTGCAGGGAAAGCACAGCCGGTCAGGCAGCATCCAAGGAGCAGGAGATAGATCGATTGAATCTTTAGAAGAGTACAAACTTTGTAGGAGTATACTTAAGAGGGAAATCAGGAGGATCAAAAAGGGGACATGAGATAGCTTTGGCAAATTAGAATTAAGGAGAATCTAAAAAATTTTTAGAAATACATTAAGAACAAAAGGGTAACTAGGGAGAGAATAAAGCCCCTCAAAGATCAGCAAGTCGACCTTTGTCGCAGGAGATGGGGGAGATACTAAACAAGTATTTTGCATTGGTATTTACTGTGGAAAAGGAGATAGAAGATATAGCATGTAGGGAAATAGATGGTGACATCTTGAAAAATGTCCATATTACATAGGAGGAAGTGCTGGCTATCTTGAAACACATAAAAGTGGATAAATTCCCAGGACCTGATCAAGTGTACCCTAGAACTACGTGGGAAGCTAGGGAAGTGATTGCTGGGCCTCCTGCTGAGATATTTGTATCATCGATAGTCACAGGTGAGGTGCCGGAAGACTGGAGATTGGCTAACTTGGTGCCACTGTTTAAGAAGGGTGGTAAGGATAAGCCAGGAAACTATAGACCAATGAGCCTGACGTCGGTGGTGGGCAACTTGTTGGGGGGAATTCTGAGGGACAGGATGTACATGTATTTGTAAAGGCAAGGACTGATTAGGGATAGTCAACGTGGCTTTGTGCATGAGAAATCATGTCTAACAAACTTGATTGAGTTTTTTTGAAGTAACAACAAACAGGATTGATGAGGGCAGAATGGTGGTTGTGTCTATATGGACTTCAGTGAGGCATTCGACAAGGTTCCCCATGGGACACTGGTTAGCAAGGTTAGATCTAATGGAATACAGGGAGAACCCGCCATTTGGATACAGAACTGGTTCAAAGGTAGAAGACAGAGGGTGGTGGTGGAGGGTTGTTTTTTAGACTGGAGGCCTGTGACCAGTGGAATGCCACAAGGATCGGTGCTGTGTCCACTACTTTTCATCATTAATATAAATAATTTGGATGTGAGCATGAGGTATAGTTAGTAAGTTTACAGATGATACCAAAATTGGAGGTGTAGTGAACAGCGAAGAAGGTTATCTCAGATTACAATGGGATCTTGACCAGATGGGCCATTGGGCAAAGAGGTGGCAGATGGAGTTTAATTCAAATAAATGTGAGGTGCTGCATTTTGGGAAAGCAAATCTTAGCAGGACTTATACATTTAATGGCAAGGTCCTAGGGAGTGCTGCTGAACAAAGACCTTAGAGTGCAGGTGCATAGCTCCTTGAAAGTGGAGTCGCAGGTAGATAGGATAGTGAAGGCAGCGTTTGGTATGCTTTCCTTTATTGTTCAGAGTACTGAGTGCAGGAGTTGGGAGGTCATGTTGCGGCTGTACAGGACATTAGTTAGGCCACTGATGGAATATTGTACGCATTTCTGATCTACCTATCGGAAAGATGTTGCGAAACTTGAAAGGGTTCAGAAAAGATTTACAAGGATTTTGCCAAGGTTGGAGGATTTGAGCTCTAGGGAGAGGTTGAATCGGCTAGGGTTGTTTCCCCGGGAGCGTTGGAGACTGGGGGTGACCTTATAGAAGTTTAGAAAATCATGAGGGGCATAGATAGGATAAATAGACAAGATATCTACCCTAGAATGGGGGAGTCCAGAACTCGACAGCATAGATTTAGGGTGAGAGGGGAAAGATATAAAAGAGACCTAAGGGGCAACGTGTTCACGCTGTGGGTGGTACATGTATGGAATGACCTGCCAGAGGAAGTAGTGGAGGCTGGTACTATTGCAACATTTAAAAGGCATCTGGATGGGTATATGAATAGGAAGCATTTAGAGGGATATGGGCCAGGTGCTGGCAGGTGGGACTAGATTGGGTTGGGATATCTGGTCGGCATGGATGAGTTGGACTGAAGAGTCTGTTTACGTGCTGTACATCTCTAGGACTCCATGACTATAATTTCAGGTAACCATTACTATTTAGATAATTGCTGACAAAATTAATAAAATATCTCATTGCTCCAAGACCTTGAAAACCATATTTAAAATAAATCTCCAACCAACTTAGGTTCACCAATCTCTGCTAAGAATGCAGCCAAAGTGTGGGTAATATAAATTGCCAATGACAGTTTGATTTTGGTTTTCCTTCTCCTGCAATAAAATTTCCCAAATATGACCATGAAGTAATGATCACAGCTGAAAGTCTGGAGTGTTGATTGTAGGTGGCTTAACAACCAGGTTCACATTATCTTCTCCATGATCAAATACAGTAGCCTATCATACTTTGTACAAGCAAGCATCTTAACCTATGGAATTAACCATAGCCAAAGTCAAGCCTTAGAAAGAGGCATAACAATGTGGGAGCAAAATGAGAAAATAACATTCCTCAAGTTGATGAACACAACATCAACTTTATTTTAAATACTGTATCAAAAAGTAATCATGCTGAAAGACATCGATAGGTAAAGCTGAATAAGGAGGCCAATCATTTATTTACTTGGGTAGGCCTCAGGGTTGGACATATGGCATTAATCGTTTCTCAACATTGGATATTTTCTCCTAAGACACGAATGGTCACAGCACAACAATCTTGACAAACGTGTGTCGGAATTAATTCTACCGCAGCGTGACAACATTTCAATTTTACGTCAAAGTTCATAAATATGTACAAATTAAATTATTTACTATGATAATCAATGATTGCGGTTCAAAACAAATAGAATTGGTAGTGGAATGCTGGAACATCCTGAAATTGGGCAAAGTTTAAAAAAATGTAATTCTACAGTGTTTAATTAGGTGACTTGATCCTTGAGTTACACTTGCTGCAGACAAGCATAACTACAAAAATACACGAAGTACATAATCAAATCCAGTTATCATCTCAAGGAACTTGATACTAAAATTTCTTCCACTTGTACTGAGCTATAAACATGTCAAAAAACAAAATAATCTCTGTTCAAAAATGCTATAAAAGTGGAAAGAAAACCACCCAACTTACTAAGACAGAAATCATGTTAATATCGGTAAATCTCATCAGGTCATATTCTGGTACAGTTGTTTGTAGGCTCAAAAGGTATAACAGAAGGCTAATCTAAAGCCAATTTTGCACCATTGTACAAACATAATTTGTACAAGTTTAACTAAACTATTCTGACATCACAGGTCACCACAGGTTTTCCTTAACTGTGGAATAAACACTTTGGACAAAATCAAATTTCATCTCTTTTAGCATGAATTTAGCCCATGTTTGATAATCCAGAAGTGTTAAGGTACATACTTCTCACTGCTAAATTTTCTGCTACTATTGATTTAAAAGTGCAATGTTAGTCATTTTCTAGTGAAAGAAAGCCGCACTGTCTCCTTTTAGGAGCAAATTACGCATTCTGAACCTTAGATAATATTTTTGGCAAACTAAAACACACAATAAGCACCTTGTTAAAGTCATGTAATGATTCAAACCGTTTTGCTGAATGATTTACTTATAGACGCAGTAACTGTTGTGCAGACAACACAGCAGGTAAACCCAAGTCTAGCAAGCAGCAAAGGAGATGAATGACACATCTGTGTGGCATTGGGTAAGGGACAAACGCTGGCAGGATAAAGAGGAACTTTATGCTTCGAATAATATTAATATCGACTTGAATATGTTTAACGTCATGCCTGAAGGATAACACACCCATCAATGAACCATTGGGTCTGTCAGTCCAAATTCTAAAGCAAAATGGTCTTCAACCGAGAGGAAAGTTGCTCTTAAATTTCCATTCAACAGGAAAATTAGTGATCTGCACGGCTCCAGCAGAACCTCCTATCAGATGTGACGATACTATGGCTTAAAGAGGTGTATTTCATCCTTTCTTTTGAAATGAAGAAAGGTTGAGACAGAGATGTCGAGCAGTCATAGAATCACAGAAACCTAAAAGTGTGGAAGCAGACCATTTAGCCCACTGGGTTCATACTGACGCTCCACAGAGCATCCCACCCAGATCCACACTATCCCTGTAAACCCGGCAATTCTCATGGCTAACCCACCTAGCCTGCACATCCCTGGACACTATGGGCAATTTAGCATGGCCAATCCACCTAACCTGCACATCTATGGACTGTGAGAGGAAACCGAAGCACTCTGAGGAAACCCACTCAGACACGGAGAGAATGTGCAAACTCCACACAGACAGCCGCCTGAGGGTAGAATTGAACCTGAATCCCTGGTCCTCTGAGGCAGCAGTGCTAACCACTGAGACGCCCCAAAAATCTACTCAAGAGTAAATAATAGGTAAACTGTCAAAACAAAGATACAGGTACAGATGAATGCTAATAATTTGTTAGTCCATTCAGTATTCTCACAGCAGTAGGGTAGAAACTGTTTCAAAACCAGCTGATGCATGTGTTCAGGCTTCAGGCCTCAAAATATTATTATTATTGAGGCTTTGGGGTATTTTTCTTCCCAAGTCACAACAAAAGAAGCAGTCTGAATGGGTAGGGTCAAGTTCCCACAGAACCAGGACTTTTAGCTTTAGCTTTCTGCAGTTGCTGAGATCTTGAAGTTGGATGTGAAAGCGGTTTTGCCTCTCTGTTGCAGCTAAAAGCTGGGGCTCTCTTCGTACTGCTGGAATTGCACGGGAGAGAATCTATCTTACCGAATTTGCCTTTGTCAAGGATGTGTTTATGGAATGACACCAAGAAGAGCTACGTAAGAATCCTACTCACTGACTACAGTTCAGCCTTCAACACTATTATCCCCTCAAGACTGCTTACTGAACTTCGTGATCTTGGACTAAGCCCCACTGTCTGCATCTGGATCCTCGGCTTCCTGACCCACAGGCCACTATCACTCAAGACTGGGGACAATATTTCATCCTCACTAACACTCAACACTGGAGCACAGCCCCCCACCCCCCGGGGTGCGTAAATCAGTTCCCTACTGTACTCACTGTATACCCATGAGTAATGCCATTTACAAATTCACTGATGACACCAGCGTTGGTCAAATCTCAGATAGCGACAAAACAGACTACAGACGGGAGGTAAAAGACCTGTGTCAAGCTCCAGGGAGGGGTCATCCACAACAAGCTTTCTTGGACTCTTCATGTGGATGGACTGGTTACAAAGGCCCAACAACGTCTCAGGTAGCTGAGAAAATTTGGCATGACTGCAAATACCCTTGCCAACTTTTATAGGTGCGCCATCAAGAGCATTCTGTCAGGATGTATCACTACCTGGTATGGCAACCGTACCATTCAAGATCGGAGACGGTTACAAAAAATGGTAAACTCGGCCCAGAAAATCACAAAGGCCAACCTCCCAACTATAGAGTCCATCTGACAGGCCCGCTGACAAGGAAAAGCTGCCAGCATTCTGAAAGATCCATCCCACCCTGGCAATGCTTTTCTACTTCCTCTACCATCGGGGAGAAGATACAGAAGCCTGAACACGTGCACCAGCTGGTTTTGAAACAGTTTCTACCCTACTGCTGTTAGAATACTGAATGGACTAACAAATTATTAGCATTCATCTGTACCTGTGTCTTTGTTTTGACAGTTTACCTATTATTTATTTATCTATGCTATTTAGCTATGTAATCTGCCTGCATTGCTCACAAGACAAAGCTTTTCACTGTGCCTCGGTACACGTGACAATAAATTCAACTCAATTCAATGTTACTATGTTGGAATAGTTTATTTGTAATAGTTAATATATGTTATTTTAAGTATTTTGATAGAGTTACAATTAAGCCAATTCTTTTCTTTATTTTTATTTTGTCTGTATTTTAATTATGAATAAAGTGTGTTTTGTTTCAGGCCTGGTAGTTTTACCAATCAAATTGCATCTGGACACAACACCTTACACTTACCTTTAAAATCAGGGAAAGTTAGGGTTTGTCCATCTTCTTAATATATTTTGAGGGAGTTTGATCTGGTCCATAACACAGGATTTTTAGTTGCTAATTCTGTGCCAATGAGGTCAATTTCTTTCATACTGAAAAGAAAACCTTCTGACATCTTAAGGTGGAATCCCTGAATACTCTTTGCAATTTAACTGGTATTTGCACTGTACCATAGATATGCAATCAGATATGAAAATTGTCAGAAATAAAGGCTTGGTTAATGAAGTATATTTTAAGGAGTCATCTCAAGGAGAGAGAAGGGTGAACAGGATTGAAGGAGGATTTCCAGAGCTTAGTGCATAATGGCTCTTCACAATGGCGTGAAGGAAATCACTGACACGCAAGTAGCCAGAATTATTATAATCCAGAGATTGCTGGTATTTTAGTTTTAAAGCTGAATACTTCATCCTTCAGATTATATTAAAATCTGTGCCTCTGGAATGAACTTCCTGTAAGTGCTACTTACTTTGTCATGCTCAGATCTACATTTAAGATTTCCCACCTCCATTTCCACAGCAACACCTCGATTTCTCTTTTCACTACTTTCCTTCACTTTAAATCCTGTTTGTCATGTGTTCACCCATTTAATATACCCGGTTTCTTTCCCTTCCTATTACTCCCAGTCATTCAATACATAAATTAAATTATCTGTAACATTTCCACCACTAATTTCTTTTGGATTCCACAACAGGATACAGTGGAACAATAATATACATCAATTTTTCACATTTCACTATGTCATCTTTAAGCAATTGAATAATTGAACCCAAACTTGGAAATAGTATGATTTTATTTTAATCAATTAACATAAATAAAATACCTGGCTACAGCACAGAATATCAGTTATACTTGCACACACTTTATTCAGACAGACTTCAATGAAATATCATAATAAAGTACTGCTCCAGCTATTCAATGATGACATTAAATTACATCAGCAGCAAATGCCCTTGCAATCTTAAAGGAGCACATTTGCCACACATTTATTTGATCACACAGGATCAATTGAAACATGCTGGCAGACAGAACACAAAAGGTAGTGAATGTAACATGATTTAACTATTTGATCCATTTAGACCCTTGTAACAAGGTCATAGAGATGTACAGTACAGAAATCGATCTTTGGTCCAATTCGTCCACGCTGATCAAATATCCTAATTTAATTATGTCCCATTTGCCACCACTTAGCAGAGGACGTGATCTAAATGAACTTCAATAAGGCATTCTACAATGTTCCTGATGGTAGACTGGCTAGCAAGGTTAGATCTCATGGAATACAGGGAGAACTAGTCATTTAGATATAGACTAGCTCCAAGGTAGAAGACAGAAGGTTGCTTTTCAGACTGAAGGCCTGTGACCAGTGGTGTGCCACACGGATCAGTGCTGGGTCCAATACTTTTCAACATTTATATAAATGATTTAGACATGAACATAGGAGGTAGAGTTAGTAGATTTGCAGATGATACCAAAATTGAAGGTGTAGTGGACAGTGAAGGTTACCTCAAGGTACAAAGGGATCTTGATCAGATGGGCCAATGTGCTGAAAAGAGGCAGATGGAGTTTAATTTAGATAAATGTGAGGTGCTGCATTTTAGAAAGGCAAATTAGGACAGGACTTAATGGTAAAGTCCTGGGGAATGTTGCTGAACAAAGACTCCTTAGAGTTCAGGTTCATAATTCCTCAAAACTGGATAGGATAGTGAAGGCAGCATTTGGTGCTTTCCTTTATCGGGCAGAGTATTGAGAATAGGAGTTAGGAGGTCATGTTGCAGGAGATTGGTTGGGTAAAAACAATGACTGCAGATGCTGGAAACCAGATTCTGGATTAGTGGTGCTGGAAGAGCACAGCAGTTCAGGCAGCATCCGAGGAGCAGTAAAATCGATGTTTCGGGCAAAAGCCCTTCATCAGGAATACAGGCAGACAGCCTGAAGCTTGGAGAGATAAGTGAGAGGAGGGTGGGGGTGGGGAGAAAGTAGCATAGAGTACAATAGGTGAATGGGGGGGGGGGGGATGAAGGTGATAGGTCGGGGGGGGGGGGAGGAGGGTGGAGTGGATAGGTGAAAAAGGAGATAGGCAGGTAGGACAAGTCATGGGGACAGTGCTGAGCAGGAAGTTTGGAACTGGGGTGAGGTGGGGGAAGGGGAAATGAGGAAACTGTTGAAGTCCACATTGATGCCCTGGGGTTGAAAGTGTTCTGAGGCATTCTTCCTCCAGGCGTCTGGTGGTGAGGGAGCGGCGGTGAAGGAGCCCAGGACCTCCATGTCCTCGGTAGGAGAAAATGAGGAAACTGTTGAAGTCCACATTGATGCCAGTCCTGGCTTGTCCTAGCTGCCTATCTTCTTTTCCACCTATCCACTCCCCACTCCTCCCCCCCCGACCTATCACCTTCATCCCCTCCCCCACTCACCTAATGTACTCCATGCTACTTTCTCCCCACTCCCACCCTCCTCTCACTTATCTCTCCACCCTTCAGGCTCTCTGCCGGTATTCCTGATGAAGGGCTTTTGCCCGAAACGTCGATTTTACTGCTCCTCGGATGCTGCCTGAACTGCTGTGCTCTTCCAGCACCACTAATCCAGGAGATTGGTTGGGCCACTTTTGGAATATTGTGTGCAATTTTGATCTCCCTGCTATAGGAAGGATGTTGTGAAACTTGAAAGTGTTTAGAAAAGATTTACAAGGATGTTGCCAGGGTTAGAGGATTTAAACTATAGGGACTGGCTGGAGCGGTTTTCCCTGGAGCAGAGGTTGAGGAGTCTCATTATAGAGGTTTATAAAATCATGAGGATTGTGGATAGCATAAATAGACAAGGTATTTTCCAAAGGGGGTGGAGGGGGGAAAAAAAAGGAGTCCAGAACTGGAGGGCATAGGTTTAGGGTGAGAGGGGAAAGATTTAAAGGGACCTAAGGGACAACTTTTCCATATACTGGGTGATGCATGTGTGGAATGAGCTGCCTGAGGAAGTAGAGGCGAGTACAATTATAACATTTAAAAGGCATTTGGATGGGTCTATGAACAGGAAGGGTTCAGAAGTGCGACATTAACGTATCATTCTTTACTAGCATTGTAACTCTAGCCATGAATGAAATCATAAGCCACAAGTTTTAAAGAATGTGAACCTGTCTGATGGATCTGCAATCTAAAATAAAGTTACATCCAAAAACTATTCTTAAACTAAGAAATTATTTGCAATGTTCAGAAAGTGAAATTGCTATCACTTGCTTCTTTTAATCGGAAAGAAATTTTGATCAATCATTGAAAGGAGAAAGTGAGGACTGCAGATGCTGGAGTGCCATCATCCTAAAACAAACATTGCCTCATTGCACCACACAATTGCAGCCATGACCCTTAATTTCATTCTCTTATCTGACTACAAGCTGTATCATCGCCAATACTCAAGTTAATAAGTGTGGTAACCAGAGAAATGACTGGCAGATGTCTTGATTTATTTCTTCATCATAATTTTCATTCCAAAACTTTAGAATGAACTGGTTTAAAATGTTTGGTTGACTGCAGTTTTATGGCCGGCTAATCCTGGAAATATTAGGCAATGAGATCAGATAGTAATTTTCTCCAAATATTCTCCGATCATAATATGGTAGAGTTCAGTCTGTAATTTGAAAGAGAGAAGGCAAAATCGGATGTAATGGTGTTACAGTTAAATAAAGGTAATTATGAGGGCATGAGAGAGGAACTGACAAAAATAGACTGGAAGCAGAGCCTAGCAGGGAAGACAGTAGAGCAAAAAATGGCAGGAGTTTATGGGTAAAATTGAGGACACTGTACAGAGGTTTATCCCCAAGAAGAGAAAAATTATCCGGGGAGGGATTAGACAGCCATGGCTGACAAAGGAAGTCAGGAAATGTATCAAAGAAAAAGAGAGATCCTCTCAAGTGGCCAAGAGCACTGGGAAATCAGAAGATTGGGAAGGCTACAAAAACAAACAGAGGATAACAAAGAGAGAAATAAGGAAGGAGAGGATCAAATATGAAGGTAGGCTAGCCAGTAATATTAGAAATGATAGTAAAAGTTTCTTTCAATACATAAGAAACAAACGACAGGCAAAAGTAGACATTGGGCCACTTCAAACTGATGTTGGAAGCCTAGTGATGGGAGATAAGGAAATAGCAGGAGAACTTAATAAGTACTTTGCATCAGTCTTCACAGTGGAAGACATGAGTAATATCCCAACAATTAAAGGGGGTCAGGGGGCTGAGTTGAGTATGGTTGCCATTACAAAAGAGAAAGTGCTAGAAAAGCTAAAAGGTCTTAAAATTGATAAATCTCCTGGCCCCGATGGGCTACATCCTAGAGTTCTGAGGGAGGTGGCTGAGGAAATAGCGGAGGCGTTGGTTGAGATCTTTCAAAAGTCACTGGAGTCAGGGAAAGTCCCGGATGATTGGAAGATCGCCGTTGTAACCCCCTTGTTCAAGAAAGGATCAAGGCAAAAGATGGAAAATTATAGGCCAATTAGCCTAACCTCGGTTGTAGGTAAAATTCTAGAATCCATCATTAAGGATGAGGTTTCTAAATTCTTGGAAGAGCAGGGTCGGATTAGAACAAGTCAACATGGATTTAGTAAGGGGAGGTCGTGCCTGACAAACCTGTTGGAGTTCTTTGAAGAGGTGACAAGTAGGTTAGACCAGGGAAACCCAGTGGATGTTATCTAGACTTTCAAAAGGCCTTTGATAAGGTGCCACACAGGAGGCTGCTGAGCAAGATGAGGGCCCATGGTGTTCGAGGTGAGCTACTGGTATGGATTGAGGATTGGCTGTCTGACAGAAGGCAGAGATTTGGGATAAAAGATTCTTTTTCGGAATGGCAGCCGGTGACAAGCGGTGTCCCGCAGGGTTCAGTGTTGGGGCCGCAGCTGTTCACATTATATATTAATGATCTGAATGAAGGGACTGAGGGCATTCTAGCGAAGTTTGCCGATGATACAAAGTTAGGTGGACAGGCAGGTAGTACTTGATGAGAACAAGGAGAGATTTGTGTAAGGCACAAAGCACACAAGTTGTGAATTAGATTCAGATCATCACAGTACCACAGCAGAAAGAGAGAACATAACGGAATTATCCAATTTTGTAATGTGGGCTAGGTGATGATGCATTCAAGGATCTTGAGACAAGAAAGAGAGGTTAGAATTGAAAGTTATTGTAAAACCCAAACCTGTCAAAGGAAAAGATATTTGGATGGATCAGAATTGAACAGACAAGGCAGAAAGAATAAAAGACTGTTGGGAGGGAGAGAAAGGTGAGGGAGAAACCAGCAATAATGAATTACCGCAGAGATGAGTGACAGATGAAGACTGAAAGCATGCATGCAGATGCATCTGCTACGTCGCCCCATCTATCCTGCCCACAAAAGCCAGAAGTTAACTTCATAGAATCCCTACAGTTTGGAAGCAGGCCATTTGGCCCATCGTGTCCCACTCAGATCCACCTCCCTACCTTTCACCTGTAACCCTGCATTTCCCATGTTTAATCCATTGAGCCTGCACCTCCATGGACACGGTGAGCAATTTAGCATGGCCAAACCACTTAACCTGCACATCTTTAGACTGTGGGAAGAAATCAGAGCACCCAGAGGAAACCCATGCAGACACGGGAGAACGTGCAAACTCCACACAGACAGTCGCCAGAGGCCAGAATCGAACCCGGATACTGGCGCTGTGAGGCAGCAGTGCTAACCACTTAGCCACCGTGCCACCCTACTTCTTCCTTCCATCCTAAATCAATTCTTTCTGTAGCTCCGTGCTCATCACCTTCCATGTTCTCTCCAAGAATGTCTTGGGCAAGGGACTCACTCCTGCCTTTTATCCCATTACCAGAACTATTCACCTCACTCGGCATTCAATACACATACTGTCAACTCAAAAACAAAATTGTTTTTCTCTTCTCAAAAAAAATCTTCCAAACCGCTGTCCTTTCAAGAAGCTCTCCTTCTTCGAACTACATTTCCCCTTCAAATATATGGAACACATAGCCTAAATATATGCCCATCTTTCCCACAACTCCAAGTTTGAATCTTCATTTCTATAGTACCTTCCCAATTTACAACACCACAAAGTGCTTAGCCAATTAAGTACTTTTAAAATGTGGTCCCTGTTCGAGGAAATGCGACAGCCAATTTTGCAAGCAGCGAAGTCTCAAAAACAGCAATAAGATAATGATCAGATAAAGTGTTGAGAGTTGTTGTTTAAAAGACAAATATTGACCAGGATACTGTTGAAGTCATGCTTACTAGTCTCAAAAATAAAGTAATAGCATTTTTTTTTAATATTGAAAGGAAAGAGGCAACCGATTAAACATTGGCCAAAAAAAACCTTCAACAACACAGCACTCTCTTAGTACTGCACAAGTAGATTAGTTTAACTCAATTTTCTGGACAGGGGTACAAATCAAAAGCAAGATTATCAAATTAGAGCTGTAACATAATTTTAGACATAATTCAGAGACAAATGACATCTTCTGCAACCATATTCCAGTTTTCTTTTGCATTCATGTCTACTGCTTTTGACATGATCGAAGACTTTCTCTCAATTAACACCTCTCTTGTATTCTCCAACTTATTGGGAATTCCTATTTGTAACTTTCTAACTCCATCAATTGTTATTCTTTTTTCCCCATTTACAATTTACAAACAGAAGACAGACACAGACAGTAGCATAGCATCTTAACTCGTGTGGTGGTTTGGTTGATGTAATTCAGCAGACAGAGACCTTAATTTCTCTTCTGCACAGTGCAGCATTACAACAGGAGTAACTTTACGTAGAAGAATAAATAAACCAGCATTCTCGTTCCTTTAATTTCCCTCCAAAACAACATTAAGCTTATAAAGGGGGCTGGGGATTAAAAGGAGCCAACAGAAAAGAGTTGTCAATAAACCTGAAAGATAGAAACTTCTGAATTTTTGACATTAATTTTGGTTCATCTCTCAAACGCACTTGAATGCATATTCTTGGTGTCAAATATATTAAATGTACAAGCCAGTCTCAAATGCAAGTACGAAAGAAGTCATTTGTCTCAAACATTTACACAATACATGGATGCACTATATAATTCAGGAAGTCATTGATAAATTCGTTCAGAAGTTCTTCCTATAATTAGTCCTGATGTTATCGTTAATAAATTCTTAGTTTTGTCTGTGGTTGCAATGAGGTTTACTTAAAAATGGTGACTCAGATGAAACTCGTCTATTCCACTTGGTATTATCTAAAAATCCTTTCATGTGCACTCTCGACAACAATTAAACATTTTGTCCCCAGTCCTCATAATTGGACATAATGGTGATACTTGGAATCAGATTTTGATCTTGCTCTACACTATCAGCAAAGTCAGGATATTTCTGTGACTGTGACAGCAGTGAAGACAGTATTCAAATGCAAACCAGTCCAAATACTTGGAGTCAGAGTCATACAGCATGGAAACAGACTCGACGGTCCAACCAGTCCATGCCAACCATGATCCCAAACCAAATTAGTCCCGCTTGCCTGCGTTTGGCCCACATACTTCCGAACATTTCTTATTCATGTACTTATCTCAATGCCTCTTAAACATTTAACCTGCATCCACCACTTCCTCTGGAAGTTCATTCTGCATACTAACCACTCTGCATAAAACAAAATGCCCCTTGTAATTTTTTAAAATGTTTCTCTTCTCACCTTAAAAATATGCCCGCTTGTCTTGAAATCCCTAACCCGAGCGAAAGGACACCTTATCATTTTATAAACCTCTACAAGGTCACCTCTCAACCTCTTACACTCCAGTGGAAAAAGGTCCCAACCTATCCAGCCTCTTTTTCTAACTCAAACCCTCTAATCCCAGAAACATCTTGATAAATCTCTTCTGAACCCTCTCCACCTTAATAATCTCTTTCCTGTAACAGGGAAAGCAGACTGAACACAACACTCCACAAGAGGCCTCACCAAAGTCCTGTACAACCTCAACATAACATCCCAAATACTTTACTCAAAGGTTTGACCAAGTGTTCGCAACATTGCATTATAATAATCAAGAAAATATCTAAATCTGATAGAGTGTATTTCTCACTCCCACGATTGCTTCAGCTTCTTACCTAGCGAACAGCATTCATGGATCCTGAACCAGAAGATACCAATACCAAGTGATTGGCAAAAGTAATAATATGAAAGATAAACTGAATGCACTGCCTGAGTGTGTGTCGTGGAGATAGGCGCAATCCAGGCATTCAAAGTTTTCTGAAGAGAAAGTTTTTGCAAGTTTATGCGAAAAAGCAGGGAGTAAGACTGGCTGAAATGCTTCTTGCAGCAAGCCATGATGGACACGACAGGCCAAATAGCCTCCTTTTGTGTTTCGGTTTTTCTAGTATTCTACAAATGCCTTTCCCATTATTTCTTCAATGCCTCAGCTCAGCTGCGACTTTCTGAAAGTAGATGAATAAACGCAAAATAATACAGATGCTGAAAATCTGCAACAAACACAGAATGCTGGAGAAACTCAACAAGTCTGGCAGCACCTGTCAGATTGGTAAGTGCCATACTGGATACCAAATGTTAACTCTTCCTCTCTCCATAGATGCTGCTGAGTTTCTTCAGCATTCTTAGTTCTTGTTTTAAAAAGTAGTTCTGGTCAATCTCTTATTTTCCAACCTCCATAATCTTGAAGTCATCCAAAACCCCAGTAACTCTGTCCTAACTCACACCTAGCCCCATTCACAACATCACTCCAATGCTACCTAATTTACATTTGCTCCTGGTTAAGTAATGTAGATTCTAAATTACCAGCTACAATTTTAATCTCCTCTGAAGTCTTGCCTCCACCCTGTGACTAAAATCCTGGACACTTATAACTTGTTAGCACAATGATCAACAAGCAGATGGCTGAGACAAACTAATTGGTATTGTCAGAAAACGATTGAGGGCCTATGGTAGTGTTTCTACCTCCTGGGCCAGGTCTGGGCTCAGACGTGTGTCACAACATATCCAAATAGATGAACTCAAAATAATGGAATTTAAAGAAGAGCCAAGGAAAACTTTCTTTCACTATGGTGGTGGGAGTCTGCAATCTATTACCTGAACTGGAGGGTAGAGGCAGAAACCCTCACTGTATTTATGAAATACCAAGTATCATAAGCTGCTGGGGTGTGGGCCAAGAATGAGTGGGGTATTAAACTGAATAAGATTTTTCTTGTCATTATGGATACAATGAACAAAGCAGTGTCTGTGTTACATTTTTGGCAACATTGCCAAGGTATCAGAAATGCCTCATCTTTTACTTTAATATAATCTAACATCTTGCATTGCAATGTGATAACTCAAAGCAATTGACTTGTGAAGTTAACTGCTAAAAATGTATTGCTGGAAAAGCGCAGCAGGTCAGGCAGCATCCAAGGAACAGGAGAATCGACGTTTCGGGCATAAGCCCTTCTTCAGGAATGAGGAAAGTGTGTCCAGCAGGCTAAGATAAAAGTTAGGGAGGAGGGACTTGGGGGACGGGCTTTGGAAATGCGATAGGTGGAGGGAGGTCAAAGTGAGGGTGATAGGCCGGAGTGGGGTGGGGGCGGAGAGGTCAGGAAGATGATTGCAGGTTAGGAAGGCGGTGCTGAGTTCGAGGGATTTGACGGAGACAAGGTGGGGGGAGGGGAAATGAGGAAACTGGAGAAATCCAAGTTCATCCCTTGTGGTTGGAGGGTTCCCAGGCAGAAGATGAGGTGCTCTTCCTCCAACCATCGTGTTGCCATGGTCTGGCGATGGAGGAGTCCAAGGACCTGCATGTCCTTGGTAGAGTGGGAGGGGAGTTAAAGTGTTGGGCTACTGGGTGGTTGGGTTGGTTAACTGCTAAGCCTGACTGCATTAAGGCCGGATCGAGATAGAGCAGAGGGATGGTTAATGGAAAGACTGGGAGTGAAGGGGGGGGGGGGGGGGGGAGAGAAAGACAGAGGGTGGTGAGAGACAATAGGAAGGATGGCAGTGTGGGAGACAGTGGTGGGGGTGAGAAACAGCCACAGAGGGATGGACAGAGGGATGGGCAGGGATGGTGGGAGAAGAGATAAGTGAGTACCACAGGAAGGATGATGGGGGGGGGGGGGGGGAATAAGGGGATACCACGGAAGGGCATGGGCGGATTAGGAAGACCACGGTAAGGATGGAGCTGGGGCCATGGAGAGGAGGCGGGGTCTGGGGTAGAGGAGGCGGGGTCTGGGGTAGAGGGGCGTGGTCTAAGGTAGAGGGGGCGGGGTTGAGGCACGTGCACAGGGCCTGTTCACGGGATTCCCGCGGGTTGCTCCCAGTGAGAGCGCAGGCCCAGGCCGCTGAAGGCTCGGGCCTACCGTCTAACAGCACATCCTGCTCACATACACAAACAGCTTTATTCACGTCAGCCCCCCGAGGATCGGTTGTTTCTTAATTTACTGTTTAGCCGGTTTGTGTTCGCAATGGGGGGAGGGGGCGGTGGCCGCTTTCGTTCACCCACTCGCCGATCCACAGAAACCAGGCGGCAGTAATCGAGTGAGGAACAGCACCAGGCCTGTGCAATCGAGACCGGAGTGCCAGCTGAGCATCAGGCAACGTCACTAAGATAGACAACACCAACGGATCGTCGAGCGTACCGTTCAGCTCTTATAACCAGCACCAGGGTTAAACCAGCTGCTTAATCACTTCGCCATTCACTCACTTCCTTCAGATCACTCACCTTTAGTTCTCAATGACTTTCACTCTGATCTCAACTACACCCCTCCCCCTAAACAATTCCCTTGTTGGGAAACCTGTGGTGCAGTGGTAGCATCCCTACCCCTGGACTGGGTGACCCAGGTTCAAGTACTGCCCTCCCCCCTCTGTTCCAGAGGTGTTTAACAACATCTCTGAACAGGTTGATTAGAAAAATAGGTTACATTTTTAAAATAAAAAGGTCCCTTTGGGAGTTCAACCATAATTCCATTTACCTCTCATATGAACAAGGAATATCCCAGGACAGCATTTCTCCTTCAAAAGAAAAAAAATCACATGGTTAACTTCTTTAAAGGCAAGGTACAAAGGGTGCTGGAAGCCTGTAAACAAACAGAACCCTGGAGAAACTCAACAGGTCGAGCAGCATCTATGGAGAAAGAAAAATCAGAGTTAACAGACATGTCCAATATGACTTCTTCAGCATAGTTCTGAAGAGGAGTAATACCAGACTAGAAATGTTAACTCTGTTCCTTTCTCCACAGATGTTGCCAGACCTGCTGAATATCTCAAGCACTCTGTGTGTTGGTTAGTTTATTTCTCTATGGAGGAATCTCGAACCAAGGGCACATTTAAGGTAGAAACAAAAGAGTTGATTTCTTAGCCAAGGGTCGTGAAACTTTAGAATTCTCCACCCAGCCTCTGCTGACAGCTAAGCCATTGACTCGAAGGCTAAGATACACAAACTATTCAACTATACAGTATTGACTCAAAGACTGAGAGACACAGACCATTCAACTGTATGGGTGAAAGTGAGTACTGTAGATGCTGGAGATTACAGTCAAGAGTGTGGTGCTGGAAATACACAGGTCAGGCAGCATCCAAGGAGCAGGAAAATCAACGTTTTGGACAAAAGCCCTTCATCAGGAAATCTTCATTAGAAAACTTGACTCTATTCAACGGTATGGCAATGATACAGGAAGATGACATTATGAGCAAAATCAGATCAGCCACGATCTTAACAGAACTTGGAGCATTGACATAGGGAGCAGCAGTAGGCTTCCTTTTATTCTGTCATTTAAGATTGGGGCTACTGTGATGGTAATCTCCATATTCCCTTCCACCTCCAATAACCTCTAAATCCCTCACTAAGTGATAATCTGTCCACCTCAACCTTAAAAATTGCCCCTTCCTGATCTAATTTTCTATCTTCTTATAACACTCATCTACATCACTTCTGAAATATTTCATTCACTATGTTGTGCTTTAATATCACTCAAGGCTGTGATAGCCATAAGTGCAAGACTTTTTTTGGATGCTTGTTTGAGAATTTTGCAGAACTGAAAAGTTACCAGCATTCTTTCAGAAGTGAACGGTTTTGAAACGGTTACGATCACAATCTACCGACATAAGGAAATCATGTATTTAATTATGAGTATTACGAAAAAAACATTTTTCAATCAAAGTATTTTGTTTTGCATTCATCAAGACAATTTGCATGAATACCAAGTCAGGAGGAAAAACAAAATTCATTCTGCATGAGAGAAGAGTGCTGATTGCTTATGCATTATTGGTGTTAGATCCTAATTTCACTTATTCATCTAGCAATAAAGTCTTATTTCCTCTTCAAAAGCACATTTTGCTTGTCTTTTGGAGTCCAACTGAAGTTACTGTCTCTAACTTTTAATTCATGGGGAGATGGTGGTGTCATGCTGAGGTGATGACACTAGTATGCAAATCGTGACATGGGCTTCAATCCCATCACGGCAACTGATGGAATTTAAATTCAATTAAGAATCTGGAAATAAAAGCTATTTTCAAAGTGTTTAGCATAAAGCTAATTGATTTTTATGAAAATTAATTTGGTTCACTAATGCCCTTAAGTAAAGGAAATCTGTCACCCTTAGGTCTGGCCTATATGTGACTCCAGGCCTACTGCCCCATTAACTGCCCCATAAAATTGCCTTCAAAGCCATTCAAGATCAAGGGGCAACTGATGGGCAATAAATGCTAGCCTTGCTGACAATGTCCATAGTGTGTGAATGACAAGAAAATTCTCTTAATGAACACAAAAGAACTACTCCAGTGACTTAAGCAGAGTGTTTAGGCTAACATTTCACTGCAGTGTTGAGGGTAGTGCATTTTGGAGGCATTGCCTGTAAGATGAGATCTGTTTGTCCCTTCACAGTCAGACCTAAAAATTGCAATGGCAAGATTCAGTGAAGAACAGAGGTAAAAGCAATGACTGCAGATGCTGGAAACCAGACTCTGGATTAGTGGTGCTGGAAGAGCACAGCAGTTCAGGCAGCATCCAAGGAGCTTCGAAATCGACGGCTCCTTGGATGCTGCCTGAACTGCTGTGCTCTTCCAGCACCACTAATCCAGAGTCAGTGAAGAACAGGGCAACATGGTGGCTCAGTGGTTAGCACTGCTGCCTCACAGCACCAGGGACCCTGGACCCTTGGCCGACTGTCTGGGTGGAGTTTGCACATTCTCCCCATGTCTGTGTGGGTTTCCTACCACAGTCCAAAGACGTGCAAGTTAGGTGGATTGGCCATATTAAATTGCACCGTAGTGTCCAGGGATGTACAGGATAGGTGGATTAGCCATGATATATGTGGGGTTATGGGGATAGGATGGGAGTCTGGATCTGGTTGGTGTGTTCTTCAGAGAACCATAGAAACCATAATGTGGAAACAGGGTTGAGAGCATGATGCTGGAAAAGCAGATCAGGCAGCACCCGAGGAGCAGGAAAATCAACATTTCGGGCCAAAGCCGTTCATCAGGAATGCAACATTTGTCAAAAAAAGACAAGTTGACGGCACAAACTGAAATGAATATGACTTGATGGGTATTACTCAGAAATGGTTATAGAGTGACCATGACTGGGAAGTCAAAATACAAGCAGTTTTGACGTTGTGGAAGAATGCAAAAAGAAAAAGAGGTGGAGTAGGTTTGTTCATAAAGGATGATATCAGTGCAATGGTGAGCAGTGAAATAGGTGCAATAGATCATAATGTGCAATTGGTTTGAGTGAAAAAAGGAGTAGCAAGAGAAAGAAGTAGTCAGAGTCAGGTGGGTAGTCGTCTATTGCAAAGAGTTGCCCCAAAGTCACACAAAGTACAAATCCAGAAATAATGGAGGCATGTAAGAAAGGAACTCTAATTGCCATAGGTGATTTTAATCTATATATTGACTGACAAATCAGATAGACAATGGTAACATGCAAAACAGATTTGTAGAGTACATCAGAGATTGTTTTAGAGCGGTACATTGCGCAAGCTACCCAGGAACTGGCCACTTGAGATCTAGTAATGTGCAGTAAAGTAGGATTAACAAGACAGTTTGTAGTTAAGGATCTCAGGACAGCAATCACAACATGGGACAACTTCGAATTCTGTTTGAGAAAGAGTAACTTATCCTTAAATCAATCTAAATACACATAATTACAAAGTTGTGAAGAAAGGGTTGTCTAAAGACGGCATAAAAATAGGCCAGGTGAAATGTCAGTGGATGAGCTATGGTAAATATTTGAGCAGATATTTCATAACAATCAGCAAAAATTTATTCAGCTCAAAAAGAACGACTCAAGAAGAATGAACCACCCATGATTTAAAAAGATGGTGAAAGCGCATGGCCAGTCAAAAAGTAACACATACAAAGTAGTGAAAAGTAGTGGCAGGCTAGAGGATTTGCAATCTTTTAGTAACTAGCAGCAGATAACCAAATAGCTAATAAATAAAACTGATTATGAAAGTAAATTGGCAAGAAACATAAAAACAAACAAGTGCTTCTAGAAAAAAAAACAGCTAAAATGAGTGAGAGAACATTGGAGGTGTTAACAGGGAATTAATAATGGAAAAAAAGGAGATAGTGGATAATTTAAACTAATATTTTTTATCAGTCATCCTGGTGGAGGACACAGAAAATATCCCAAAGATAACAGACAAGCAAGGTATTAATGGGAGGAAATATAACAGTCTCTATCATGAGCGATGAAATATTTGACAAACTAATAGGACTGGAGGTAGACAAGTCAACGGAACCTGATGGCTATATCCAACAATTTTAAAAGGAAGTGACTGCAAAGACAGTTTATCAAAGTATTCCAGAACTCACTGCATTCTGGAGGGTTACAGCAGAATGGAATAAAGTTGATGTGGTATTCCACTCAGCAAGAGAAGGAAAGACAGGCCAGGAATTATAGGCCAGGTTAATTTAACATCTGTTGTCGGGAAAATGTTAGAGTCCATTATTAAAAAGAAGAAACAGCAGGACATTTCAAATAGCTTAATACAATCAAACAGAGTCAATATGATTTTGTGAAAGGGAAATCATGCTTGACAAATTTGCTCAAGTTCTTTGAGGACTTAATAAGCAGAGCTGATAAAAGGGGAACTGGAAGATGTACTGTATTTTAATTTTGAGAAGGTATTTAATAAGGTGCCACATGAAAGATTATTACATAAGAAAGGAGCTCAATTGCATTGGGCGCAATATATTAGCATGGTTGAGCACTGGTTAACAGCCAGAACATAGACAGTCAGGATTAATGGGCCTTTTTTCAAGTTGGAAAGATGTAATAGTGGAATGCCACAAGCAGAAGGGCTAAGTAATATTTCCTCTAAACTGCGCAGCCTCCAAGGTTCCACATATATCAATCAGCTTGCTGAAGTGTTGACTTCCAATTTTGGCTGACATGGACCTTGGAGGTCAATGCAGAAGAAAATATAATTGGGGGAATGTAGTTTCAATTATTTACTATTTATCATAAAGACATCAAGGAGAAGACATTGTGTAATGCATCCAAATTAATTGATGATATAAAAATAGGTAGGAAGGGATGTTGCAATGAAGATATATAGACTCTGCAACAGGATACTACTAGGTTGCAGAAGTGGGCAAAAACTTGGTAGATGGAGTTTAATGTAGGATATTGTGAGGTCTTGTACTTTGCTAGGAAGAATCAAAAGACAGATTACTTTAATGGAGACTCCAAAAAAAAAGTGAAGCACATTGGCATTGGGGTGTTCCTCTGCATGAAACACAACAAGTTAGCATACAGGTACAGCAAATAATTAAGACGAGTCAAAATTTGGTCTGCATAACTCAGGGGTTTGAGTTTAAATATAAGTAAGTCTTGTTATAACTGTACAGGGTGTTGGTGAAGCTGCAGCTAGAGTACAGTTTTCTCTCTGTATTTAAGAAATGATGTACTAGCAACGGAGGCAATTTAAAAGAGACAAATTTTTGGAATGAAGTTGTTGATGTATTAAGAATGGCTAAAGAGATTACGCTTTCACTCATAAGAGTTTAGAAGAATAAGGAGTGATTCGGCAGGGGCTTGACATAGTGGATGTTGAAAAGATGTTTACACCAACTAGAATTTCGAACTAGGTGGCACTTACAGAATAAGGGGAGATCAACATAAAGCTGAGACGCGAAGAATTTCTTCTCCGAGAGGACAGCGAATGTTAGGAGCTCGATATCTCAGAATTGTGGAGGCAAGATCACTGAAGGTTTTTAAAAAAAAAGGTAGCTAGTTCTTTTAAACATCAGGGAGTTGAAGGTTATGCTGAGCTGATACAAAAGGGGAGTTGAGGCATGGAGAAAATCAGCCACGATCTTGTTGAACAGCAAGGCAGGTTTGAGGGGGCCAGACATACTATTGTTATTTCTCCGCTTCCATTGCTCTTACAAGACAGATTGCTGAATAATTTGCCAACACTGGTGTTAGTAAAACTTTTTCAGATTACTGACTTTTTAAAAAAAAATTCATTACAACAGCGAATACAACTCAAAGCTCCACTGATTGGCAGTTGCTTGGAACATCAGAAAATAGCTCATAATTGCAATCTTTAATTTTTCAAATGTCATCCACATATCTTACAATAAATCTAGGTTTCTTTTGATGGTCCAACTTTTAAAAGTAATAAGCCCTTAACTATGTCAAAAAAAAAAAGAAATGCCATTCAAAAATGTCTTTCACATCAAGAAATGTTCCAAAGGACAGTACAGTCAATTAAATACTTTTGCAGTGTAATCACAGTCAAAAACACAGCAATTTACACATGGCAAACTTCCACAAACAGCAACATGATAATGACCAGAATGTGTGTTTTTTAAATTGAAGTTGATTGAGGACTGAATATTGGCACCAGGACAATTTGTACAAAAGGAAACATGCTGCTGAGGCTGGGAATCTGATGTAAAAACTGAAAATGCTAAAGATATTCAGCAGGTCGAAAGATATCCATGGAAAGAGAAAGAAAATCAATTCAGAATCAGATCGAAGGAAGATTGAAAAATGTAATATGTTTTCATCAAGTGAAATGGTGGAGGATAAGAGAACAAAACTAAATTAAAAAATAGTCCATGGGGAAAGACCAAAGGGAGTAGTGATGAGATAAGAAACGTGGCAAGGCATGGTGTAATGTGCAGAATTCTGAATAGCTGCTATCCGAAAGCAAAGGAGAAAAAAAATGGGAAAGCAAAAACCAACAAGAAACAAAATGCAGTTAGTAATTGAATTATTGACTCAATGTTGAGTCTGGAAGACTGTTAAGCACCCAACCAAGAGATGAAGCCTACTTTGGGTCTCACTGGAACACCGATATTTCTTTCTTCAATCTTCTGCAAGGTCGGGAATTAAAATGACTAGCATCTTAAAGTTCGGGATATCCTGCTGAATACAGAGTCATTCTGCAAAATAGTCAGCCAGTCTGTTCATAGTCTACCCAGTGTAAAGTGAACAACATCGTTAGAACATAGAACATTACAGTGCAGTACAGACCCTTCGGCACTTGATGTTGCGCTGCCCTGTGAATCCAATCTGAAGCCCATCTAACCTGCACTATTCCATTCTCGTCCATATGCCTATCCAATGACCATTTAAATGCCCGTAAAGTTGGCAAGTTGACAACTGTTGCAGGCAATGCATTCCTCACCCGTCCTACTGAGTAAAGGAACCAACTCTGACATCTCACCTATATCTATCACCTGTCAATTTGAAGCTATGCCCCCTTGTGCTATCCAACACCATCCTAGGAAAAAGGCTCTCACTCTCCATCTGATCTAACCCTTATATGTCTCAATTAAGTCACCTCTCAACCTTCTTCTCTCTAACGAAAACAGCCTCAAGTCCCTCAAGCTTTCCTCGTAAGACATTCCCTCCAGACCAGGCAACATCCTAGTAAATCTCCTCTGAACCCTTTCCAAAGCTTCCACATCCTTCCTGTAATGCGATGACCAGAACTGCACGCAATACTCCAAGTGCAGCCACACCAGAGTTTTGTATAGCTGCAGCATGACCTCATGGTTCTGAAACTCGACCCCTCTACTAATAAAAGCTAACAAACCGTATGCCTTCTTAACAGCCCTATCAAACTGGATGGCAACTTTGAGGGGTCTATATACATTTAGCACACTCATTTTCCATTTAGCATTTTACCAGCCAAAGTTTGAGAGAAGATTTGTAGCTCGGGTGCTCGTTGCTGTGGTTCTATTCGCCGAGCTGGAAGTTTTTGTTGCAAACGTTTCGTCCCCTGTCAAGGTGACATCCTCAGTGCTTGGGAGCCTCCTGTGAAGTGCTTCTGTGGTGTTTCCTCCGGCATTTATAGTGGCCTGTCCCTGCCGCTTCCGGTTGTCAGTTTCAGCTGTCCGCTGTAGTGGCCGGTATATTGGGTCCAGGTCGATGTGTTTGTTGATGGAGTTTGTGGATGAGTGCCATGCTTCTAGGAATTCCCTGGCTGTTCTTTGTTTGGCTTGCCCTATAATGGTAGTGTTGACCTGGACCCAATATACCGGCCACTACAGCGGACAGCTGAAACTGACAACCGGAAGCGGCAGGGACAGGCCACTATAAATGCCGGAGGAAACACCACAGAAGCGCTTCACAGGAGGCTCCCAAGCACTGAGGATGTCACCTCGACAGGGGACGAAACGTTTGCAACAAAAACTTCCAGCTCGGCGAACAGAACCACAGCATTTTACCAGCCACTATCACACTTTTTTCCCCCAAACATTTCCCTTCACTTTGTTCTGTTCCATCTTTGAATGTCACCCATCTGCAACATCTTCCAGTTGTGATAATGTGTCCATGCTTGAAATACTCATTTGTCTGTTCTTTCTCCAAATGCTAGCTAGTTTGTGGAATTCTTCCAGTGTCTTTTGTTACAGATTTCCAGCATTTGCCCTTTAAATTAATTTGAATAGATTTTTTGGGATTTTACAGGTTGCATATGGCAGATGTTACAAAATCAACATTTAAGCTAACAAATCCCTAATTTACCCAATGACCTCAATACTCATTTGGAAACAGAGAAGAGGAAAATCTAGACAGCGTGCTCATTCTTGATTGAGATCCATTAATTTGTGCTGATGAGTGACAAAGTATGAACAATGATATATGGCAAGTATTTGGTATAGGGGCATGGAGTTTTGAAAATTGACCTATATTTATTGTGAACATAAAATAACAATTTAGTCAAGGTGCAATACTGCTATCCCTGTAAATCATACCCAAATTCTTTTCACCACTTTTACAGAAGGAATTTTCAATAGCAGCTACATTTTAATATGGGATTACATATAGTATGGATGGCACAGTGGTTAGCACTGCTACCTCACAGCACCAGAGACCCGGGTTCAATTCCTGCCTTGGGCAACTGTGTGGAGTTTGCACATTCTCCCAGTGTCTGCGTGGGTTTCCTCCGGGTGCCCCGGTTTCCTCCCACAGTCCAAAGATGTGCAGGTTAAGTGAATTGGCCATGCTAAATTGCATGTAGTGTTAAGTGAAGGGGTAAATGTAGGGGAATGGATCTGGGTGGGTTGCTCTTTGGAGGGTCGGTGTGGACTTGTTGGCCCGAAGGGCCTGTTTCCACACTGTAAGTAATCTAATCTAATCTAATCTAAAAAAAAGACATGAATAGAGTAATATCATGAAAGCCATAGCAAGTCACAGCAAATTCAGTAAATTAATTTCCCTGTTCTTCAAACCCAAGACAAGACGCAAATATCAAATCCAACTGCTCTATCCTCAGAATTTGTTCCAAGACCTTGTAAGCATTCTTGAATTAGTTTTGAAGAAAAGCTCATCATCTCATTGTCAACTTCATCCCATCTCTATTTCATAATCTGTTTTGTAATTCCATCATGTCGTAATAGTTCCAGATTTTTGCCTTTTAATATTCTATACTTCAAATGCAGAACTGTGCATGCTCCTCTTCCTCAATACCTTTCCTAATGAAATATGGAACTCAAGATTCATGAAATTTCTCAATAAAACATCACAAATAGATCATAATATTGACATTCATCACTAAAGATTAAAGACAATAAATGCATTTGTTTATAAACTATGTTTGCATTCCACGATCATTTAACCCTTTTTTTTTACCAAATTTATACCAAAACACTAACTCTCATGGAATTAAAACAAATTACACTCAGCAGATCTAACACATCTGTGGAGAAAGAAGCAGCATTCACATTTCAAGTCAAGAACTAAGGAGAGGTGAATTCTGTTTCTTTGCTGCAGATGTTGCGTATTTTCAGCATTCGTAGTTTTTATTTCAGATTTTCAGGATTTGTACAACGCCATCTTTATTAGCGCCCTTTGACATAGCGCAAACATCGACCCACCCAATACGTAATTTTAGCTACAGACTTGGATGAAGGGTAAGGGTTAACAAATGTACAATTGGGAAATTTGCTGTTGATACAAAATGAAACTAAAGTGTGAAGAGAATACAAGGAGTCTTCAAAGGGATATGGGTAGGTTTGCCAACCAGGTAAAATTTGCCAAATGGAATTTAATGTGGATAAACGTGAACTCGCCCACTTTGGCAAGAACAACAGAAAAGGCATTTTATTCAAATGAAGAAAGATTGTAAAAATATGAAGTAAAGAAAAATCAAGGTATTCTAGCACGAGAACCACAAAAGGTTAGTATGCAGGTACAGCAAGTGTTATATCTGTAGTTTAATGCAAGGGGGAGGGTTAAATATAAAAGTAGGGATGTTTTGCTGCACTTGTGCAAGGCAGTGGCAAGACCACATCAGCAGTAGTGTGTACAGTGTTGGTATCCTTACTTAAAGAAGGATTATCATTCCATTAGTAGTAGTTCAGAGTATGTTAACTTAATGGATACCTAGGATGGGGAAAATTATCTTTTCAGGAATGGTTGGACAGGCAGGGTGTGTATCCACTTGAGTTTAGGAGAATGAGGAATAATCTTACAGAAACATACAAGATCCTGTGGGGTCTTGATAGGGTGGATGCTGAGTTGTTGTTTCCTAATGCAAAGACAAACTGGGAAAAACATTTTTAAAATGAAGATCATTTCAGATAAAAATTAAGAGATTGATTTTCTCTCAGAGTGGTGAGTTTTTGGAACTTTCTTCCCTAGGTAGCCTCGGACGCTGGTTGATTTAATATTTTTAAGGCATACATAGATACACTACCAAAGGATATCAGGGCTCGGCAGGAATGTGAAGCAAGGAACCAAATTGCCCACTGTTTGTAATTCTAATGTTCACATGTAAATTTCCTGATCTTAAACCAGTCTGATTAAGCTTATAAACATTTGGATGTAAATTTTAAGTCTAATTGTACGAGAAAAACCAAAATGTTATAAACTGTTTTTAAAATATGACATGTCTAAAGTACATGAAGAGTTGTTTATTAACTTTGCAGATCTATTTTCATGCATGAAAATTAACGTAAAGAATGAAAACAGCACAGCTTTAGCAACTCCCTAATAATCCAATGGTTTACACTAAATTTGACATGTTTTACACCAATCTTACATTCCAGTGTATACTAAAATGATTCAGGAATTTCGACTCAAATGCCTGTAATGACATTGGAGGAAGTTCTAGGCCATCGCAAAAATGGAACTCCTCATTACCCTCAGTGTCCTTCTCCAAAATGTTCAGGTTTTTAAAGCCTAGGGTGAGCAGCAACATTTGCCAGCAGAATAATGACTACATTTTAGAATCATATTTCAGAATACCCAAATTTATAACATAGCTTTTCAGCCCATCCTGGAAGTATCATTCAACAAACAACCACCCAGCCTAATCCTACCTTCTTGCACTTGGTCCATAGTCTGGCTGGTAACAATTCTTCAAGACAGCATCCAAATATTTACTAAAACGTGGTGATAGTTTGTGCTGCTACCACTTTCTGGGTGAGGGGGAAAAAAGTTTCCTCACCTTCCCTTTAATCCTCTATTAATCACGAAGTTTTGACCCTTGTGTTAAGGAAAATTTTGTCATCTCTATTTAACACACCTCAATTAAGTCACCTCTCAGACTTAAACAGTTAGTTTATGAAACACATTAAAATATAACAAGATTGTGTCTACATAAATTCCTGCATTGTCTTGTGGTTCAGCTATTCTGAAAGAAGGCCCCTTACCAAGGCTTTTCATTTCTAAGATCACAACACTAAAGGGGAAACGTCGTTTACAGGCCTACTGGATCATACAGAATTCGTCAAATTCAAACATCATTAAAAAGGAACCACTTTCACATTTTACCTAGGACCAGTCCAGCCTATCGAGCTTCCCATTTTGTGCTTGTAAAACTGATGCTTAAAACACAGCCTGGGCAGACATTTTGTGTAGAACTGCCCCTCTTGAAACAGCATTTAACTACTCCCCATCCCGGAACACAGTGAACAAGGACAGTGCTTCACATTCATGAATTATCAGAGGAGAAATTAATTCCTGGGAACTGAACAGTGGGTGGAAGAGATGGGGAGGGGGTGGTTGGAAAATGTCCCTGAGAGATACCATGACAACTTGTCTAATCCACAGAATACCAGATACAAGACTGTGGAGTTTTGCCTCACTTACCCTTTGGGAAGACAGGTGGGAAGTGCCGGAGGTCAAACAAACTGTTTAATGTCCATTACTGAGCAGAATAAAATTGTCTGTCAAAAGAACAAGTTTTGGTGTGGCCTAAAAACCTTTCACATATTCCATAATTTCTTGTGTTACAGACATCAATGACTCTTCAGACCGGTGTAATTGAAACCGAGCAATAGATAGCATCTGGAGCCAGACCAGAGCAATGGCATCGACAACATCGACCGCTCACACCAACTGGAAGACATCACCAAGCCGGAGTCAGACAGTCAAGGCCAGATCAAGTGAAATTGTTCAACCACCGTCTGCCCGTGCAGCCGGGGACTGAGGTTATTTTAACGCCCGATTGCAACAGCTCATCTTAACAGATCACATCAAACATCCATTTTAAAAGAATAAATCATGCATTACAGGCTTAAGTGACATATTGAAAAGAAACTCAAAGTGACATATTGAAAAGCTTATATGTTGTATCTCTGCCTCATCATGTTTTTTTGCATCTCATGGGGAACTTCAAAAATTTCAGTCTTGGCAAACCTTCTTTTGAAGACATTGGACTGTGAATTATGATAGATAACCATTCGGGCAAGGTTTGTACAATACATTTGAGTTCTTATTGTAATTGAATATTGTTATTCAATAAAGAACAGATTGCAGAACTACGCTAAAATGTTCAGTCCTTAACATGGACTTAATTAGTTAATCTTAGCTTTATCAATGCTTGGAGAACCACAATCTTAGTAGAGTGGGAAATGAATGTCATTTTGATGCAACATCTCACATTCTCTCAGGACATCCCAATAACGTAATTTTTAACAATAAGACCTCAGATGTATTGTACAAGCCTTGTCTGTTATAACTGACAAAAAATGAAATTCAATTTGCACAAAAATTCCCCACAGGTAGTAATGCAATAATTGATCAGATAACCTGTTTTAGTAACATTTGAAGAATAAATGTTGGCCAGAACGTCAGAACTCCATTCTCTTCTATGAATATTGCCATGGAACATTTTACATCCATCTGAGAGAGTATATGGGACCTCAATTTTTATTCTGAAAGGCATCATCTTTGTAAATCTAGCACTGCAACAATGTTGCATAAAAATATTAAATTATGTATTGAAGGTTCTGGAGGAGGCTTAACCTTAGAAACATCATGCTCTAAGTAAATCAAAAAGACATCCTCCTAAGTCATAAGTCATAGCAATGTCACCAACATGTTTGATACCAATTTTCTTGAATTACTGCTCTTGCCAGAAAGGCAATTCAACAGGACATTTGGTGTTATTGAAGTTACACTGATTGTAACCCAGGATCGTATATCAAGTTAGAATGTAAAAATTGTCATCATCCACCTCATCTAAGTACTGTATATGATTTGGTGTGTAATGCTGTATAATGTTAAGTTAGCAGTTTTCTTTTACATAGTTAAAAAGTACACAACACCAGGTTATAGTCCAACAGGTTTATTTGGAAACACTAGCTTTCAAGGTGCTGTCTCTTCTCGGGTGGTTAACTTACATAGATATTTACTAGTTCTGGGGCCAAGTCTTGGTTTAGTAATAACATACATTGTCCATCTTTCAAAACAGTCAGTTTCCGCATCAGAACATAGACTACTAAACTTTGCCATGTGTGAATTGGGTAAGAGCAGTAATGAAGCTGAAAATGTGTTGCTGGAAAAGCGCAGCAGGTCCGGCAGCATCCAAGGAACAGGAGAATCGACGTTTCGCGCATAAACCCTTCTTCAGGAATGAAGAAAGTGTGCCCAGCAGGCTAAGATAAAAGGTAGGGAGGAGGGACTTGGGGAAGGGGCGTTGGAAATGCGATAGGTGGAAGGAGGTCAAGGTGAGGGTGATAGGCCAGAGTGGGGTGGGGGCGGAGAGGTCAGGAAGAAGATTGCAGGTTAGGAAGGCGGTGCTGAGTTCGAGGGATTTGACTGAGACAAGGTGAGGGGGGAGGGGAAATGAGGAAACTGGAGAAATCTGAGTTCATCCCTTGTGGTTGGAGGGTTCCTAGGCGGAAGATGAGGCGATCTTCCTCCAACCATTGTGTTGCTATGGTCTGGCGATGGAGGACTCCAAGGACCTTCAAGTCCTTGGTGGAGTGGGAGGGGGAGTTGAAGTGTTGAGCCACGGGGTGGTTGGGTTGGTTGGTCCGGGTGTCCCAGAGGTGTTCTCTGAACCATTCCGCAAGTAGGCGGCCTGTCTCCCCAATATAAAGGAGGCCACATCGGGTGCAGCGGATGCAATAGATGATGTGTGTGGAGGTGCAGGTGAATTTGTGGCGGATATGGAAGTATCCCTTGGGGCCTTGGAGGGAAGTAAGGGGGGAGGTGTGGGTGCAAGTTTTGCATTTCTTGCGGTTGCAGGGGAAGGTGCCGGGAGTGGAGGTTGGGTTGGTGGGGGGTGTGGACCTGACGAGGGAGTCACGGAGGGAGTGGTCTTTTCGGAACGCTGATAGGGGAGGGGAGGGAAATATATCCCTGGTGGTGGGGTCCGTTTGGAGGTGGCGGAAATGACGGCGGATGATCCGCTGTACATGGAGGTTGGTGGGGGGGTAGGTGAGGACCAGTGGGTTTCTGTCCTGGAGGGCGGGGCTCAAGGGCGGAGGAGCGGGAAGTGGAAGAGGTGCGGTGGAGGGCATCGTCGATCACGTCTGGGGGGAAATTGTGGTCCTTGAAGAAGGAGGCCATCTGGGTTGTACGGATTTGGAATTGGTCCTCCTGGGAGCAGATGCGGCAGAGACGAAGGAATTGGGAATATGGGATGGTGTTTTTACAGGGGGCAGGGTGGGAGGAGGTGTAGTCTAGACTAGGAACCCTCCAACCACAAAGGATGAACTCAGATTTCTCCAGTTTTCTCATTTCCCCTCCCCCCACCTTGTCTCAGTCAAATCCATCGAACTCAGCACAGCCTTCCTAACCTGCAAACTTCTTCCTGACCTCTCCGCCCCCACCCCACTCCGGCCTATCACCCTCATCTTGACCTCCTTCCACCTATCGCATTTCCAACGCCCCTCCCCCAAGTCCCTCCTCCCTACCTTTTATCTTAGCCTGCTGGACACACTTTCCTCATTCCTGAAGAAGGGCTTATGCCCGAAACGTCGATTCTCCTGTTCCTTGGATGCTGCCGGATCTGCTGGCTTTTCCAGCAATACATTTTCAGCTCTGATCTCCAGCATCTGCAGTCCTCACTTTCTCCTCGAAGAGCAGTAATGAATTCAGCTGAAGGCCAAATACAGTAGTCTGTTGTCATTTACTATGCAGTCACGACTAGTGAGTCAAGCAAGATAGCAAAAAGGCATTGATATTTTTGAGACTGTAAACAAAATACTAGATACTGGAAATCTGAAAACTCCAAGTACTATTGAGTGTGTCCAGCGTTGTCTCTTTACGTTTGTAGAATATCCTGATGGGGACAATGGAAGAAGGGGGAATGAAGCACAGAATAAAAAGAAAGGTGATCAGGATCCATCTCATGAAGCATAAAAATATGCAATTAAAAATAATCAGCCTTGAAATTCTTTTAAGTTATACAGAACATCGATTTAAGCTTCCAAAACAGAGTTGAAATTTGTGCCTAGCTCTCAATAGGCACTTTGAGAATTGCTGTCCAGCTGGGAACTGGATCATTTGCTCCCCTTTGCCTCCCGGGAAATGTAGTCCCCTCCGGGCGCAAGACATACTGGGAGTTGTAGGCCAGAGGCGCCACATCAGACGACTCGCAGATTGACAGCTGCACATTCAACACAGCGGGGTGGGATGAAATGAAATATTCATTCCGTTACCATGAAAAGAATGGGCGTCACTGTGTTTTATTTATCCGACTCTACTTATTAATGCACGGTGTACTTCCAACCGATGATCGCAGATGCAGTGGATAGTGATGGCGAATGTGTGTGTTAGGGCTGAGGGGCGATGCTTACTAAGCGTGGCGGAGGTAAACAGAGGCTGCGAGGCCGTAGGCCGCTGGCGACGTCGACGCCGCGTTTGTTGTTGCCATCGCTGGGGGGGTGGGGAGAGATCGACGATCGAGGACGGCTTCCTCCCAACCCCCCCCCCCCCTCCCCCCCGCAACCGGCAGGGGAGCCAGGACGCTGCTCTGTTGGACTCCGAGGGATCGGAGAAGTCTGCTGGAATGTGAGGGGTGAGTGGCCGCTGGGGCTGGGGCTTGGGCTTGAGTCCCGGGGGGGGTGGGAGGAGGGACCATCTACCAATACCGTCTTCACCTTCTGAAAATGTGCTTGTTTTCTTATGTGTGTGTATGATTTTATGGCACCGTGCAGCTTTCGCGTCTATTTCCACTTTGTGCGGCTAAAATGTAAGTTGTTGTTGTTGTTGACTGATTTTGGGTACTGGCACGAAACCGCCGGCCGAATGGCCTCCTCTCCTTGCTGTGGTGTTGAGAAGCAAACTGCAATTTTAGCGTGAATGTTTCGGATCGGGCGGCCCTTCCTCGGAACCGATTTCTCTCCACAGAAGCTGCCTGACCTGCTGAGCTTTTCCAGCAATTTTCGCTTCTGCTTCTGGTTTACAGCATCCGCACTTCTTTCGGTTTCTATTCGGTGCAATTTCAGCACCGAGGGTAGTGAAGGACTGCGATGTTCAAAAGTTTTCCAGGAAAGTAAACGCGCCATTGATTTCTTAACCACGACTGGAAACTGCACTCTGCAGTGTCCTTAGGTACATACAGTGGAGTTTGTTGATGCCAACGTACAGCTTTCCAGTGAATTTCAGGCTGGTTTGTGAGGCTGCTTTTAATTTGTATTTTCTGATACTACCGAACGCCAATTGCAGACTGTGACCCAAAAGTCGCAAGTTACTTAGGAGCAGGAATAGGCAATTCAGTTAGGTCGTGGCTGACCATTATTCCAAAGTCACTTTTCTGCGCTAATTCCATTTCCATTTCTGTCTAGAAGTTAACCGATTTCTGTCTTGAACATACTCAATGATTAAGTTAGCCCTCTGGCAAAGCTCCCCTACTTGTTTTCCTACTGTGCAGACTTCCAATGTCCGTATGCGGCAACAGTTTATGGAAACAAATGCATCAACATGCTTTTTGGTGTTTGCAGGTTCCCCCACACACCCCCTAAAAAAGCAGCTGCACATCTTGGAAAGAATGTTCTCCTCTGGGATAACGAATTCCAACGATTCCCCACCCTCTGGATGAAAATGATTTCTCCTCAGTCTTGAATGATCTGCGCTTAGTCTGGAATTGTGACACTTGGTTCTAGATTCACCAACCAGGGGAAATTCCTATCAACAATCACCCTGAAATGCACTGTAAGAATTTTGTAAGTTTCAGTGGGATAACCGTTCATTCTTTGAAACTCTAGAGAATACAGGCCCAGTCTCTTCAATCTCTCCTCACGATAAAATTCGGCTATTGCAGGGGTTTATTTGTGAACCTTCATTGCACTCACTCTATAGCAAGTATATCCTGCCTTAGTTATAAGGTGTTTATTTTCTTCTGTACTCAACTCCCCTTGTGATGACCATTTGCCTGCCTTATTGTTGTACCTGCCTGCCTTATTGTTGTATTTGGTGTCTCATGAATAAGGACACCATGGTCCCTTTGACAATAACATTTCCCATCCTCTTACTTTAAAATCTTTGTATTTTTTTCTACCTCCATGTTTATCTACATTATATTCCATCTGCCATATTCTTATCTATTCATTTAACCTGCTCAAATCCACTTGAAGCCTCCATGCAACGTCCTTTCAATTTACATTCTAATCTAGTTTTGTGACTTCAACCATTTTGGAAATGTGACAAGGTATCCCCACATCCAAATCATGAAACAAATTGTTCACGAGTTGTGACCTTATTATATTTGCATTACTCCACAGCATGCCATCCTGAGACTGAGTTGTCTACTTTCTGCCTGTTCATCAATTTTAAATTGTACCAATGTATTAACCCCAATCCCTCTCAGTTTAATTTTTTTTTTACTAATGTTCCATTGAAGATCTATCAAATCTTTCAAAAGTCCGAACACAGCACATCCACTGGTTCTTCTTTATCTATGCTACAAGGAAAATTCTCAAAAAACTCCAAGTTTGTCAACTTGATTTTCCTTTCATTAAATCCTTGTTAACTCTACCTGAGTTTTTAAAATGTCCAGTTATTACGTCCTTTACAATAGCTTTTAATGCCTCCCTAATACTGATGTCAAACTAACAGATCTACAGTTGTCCTTTCTCCCTCTCCCTTTTAAATGATGAGTTAACATTTGCTACCTTTCAGTCTGCAGGAATGCTTTCAGTATCCATGTCATTTTGGAATGATAAACATAAATGCATGCCTCTCTGTAGTCATCATCTTGACACTCCAGAATGTAACTCATATGGTGTAATGGATTTATCAGTCTCCAAGGTCTGTGTGTGGCAGCAGTATATGGAAGCGAATGCATCAGCATGCCATTTGGTGAGTGCAGAATTTCCCAACAGCTGCACAGCTTAAAGGGACTGTTGCCTTCTGGTTAGTGAATTCCAATGATTTTCCACCCTCTGAATGAAAATAATTGTTGGCAGACATTTTAGATATTTTTAAGATAAATTACTGATAAGCAAGTAGTCAAAAGGTTATCGGAGGTGGATGAGAATGTGGAGAAATCAAAACAGCCATGATCTTACTCAATGGTAGCAGAGGCTCCTAATTCTCATGTTCATATTTAGTTTCATCAGTATTTTTCAATTCATCACTGTAAACTTTTCTTTCACCTGTAATGGGCCCACATTTGTCCTGGCTAATTTGTCTTTTTCTGTACCCAAACAAGTTTCACTATTGTCTTTGTATTTCTTTCTCGATTAGTTTACTGGTAACATACAAATGGAAGCTACTGTAAAATGAAAGTCTTATACAATCCAAAAAGTAACCTTATGAGTCACAACTTGGATGTGGAGTACCACAGAGATCAATTAAGTTTATTCCTGCTGAGTTTATTGCTTATACTTGCCTGTTGGATCATCTTGATTTGGATAATCAGACAAACGAATGCTGACAAACAATATTTCAGGAGAAAGTGAGGACTGCAGATGCTGGAGATCAGAGCTGAAAAATGTGTTGCTGGAAAAGCGCAGCAGATCAGGCAGCATCAAAGGAGCAGGAGAATCAACGTTTTAGGCATAAGCCCTTCTTCAGGAATAAGGAGGGTGTGCCAAGCAGGCTAAGATAAAAGGTAGGGAGGAGGGGCGTTGGGAATGCAATAGGTGGAAGAAGGTTAAGGTGACGGTGATAGGCCGGAGAGGGGGTGGGGGCGGAGAGGTCGGGAAGAAGATTGCAGGTCATGAAGGCGGTGCTGAGTCCGAGGGTTGGGACTGAGATAAGGTGGAGGGAGGGGAAATGAGAAAGCTGGAGAAATCTGCCTAATTAAGTATTACTTATTAGACAAAACGTTAAATCTGTAAGTTAGAACTACACTACTTAACTTATCATTAAATGGTTGAGTTCATATATCATTTCAAGTTTTTTTTAATTCAAGGTCCTTTTCAGTAACTGATATATCATTCAGTTGAAAGAACTACACAATTTGTCCTACTTCCTTGCTGTTTCACAAAAGCTGTGCTAATTTTATTTGCAAGTATTTAATTCCTATTTTGAAAATTGCAATTGAACTTGTTTTCAGGATATGCATTCCAGAATATAACTCACTAATTTTCTTTGTGTGGTGAAATGTTGGAAAGAAATGGGAGTTCTGCACAGAAAGGTGAAATCTTTCACTGAGAGGAAGAATAATAAACAATAATGGGTGTGCAAAAGACAAAGATAATATAATATTGTTGAAGGGAATGCAGGAATTTAAAAAAGGACAGTGTTATTAGTGAATTGTATGAAGATCTAAATAAAGGTAGTTCTTGATTTATAGAGGCAAACAATTGGCAAAACCTTTTTTTAATTCATTCATGGAATGTGGGTGTTGCCAGCTAGTCAGCATTTATTGCCTTCCCTAGTTACCCTTGAAAAGTGGCGGTGAGCTGTGTTTTTGAACCAGTGCAGTCCACCTTCTGTGGGTTGATCCACAATGCCTTGAGGGAAATCCAGGATTTTGACCCCAGTGACAGTGAAGGGACGGTGATATCTTTCCGACTCAGGATGGTGAATGGCTTGAAGGGGAACTTGCGGGTGGCGGTGTTCCCATTTATCTGCTGACCTTGTCCTTCTCAATGGAAGTGATCATGGGTTTGGAAGGTTCTGTCTGAGGATATTTAGGGAACTTCTGCAGTACATCTTGTAGATAGTAGCAACAGGGTGTACTGGGCATAGGTGGTGGAGGAAGTGGATGTTTATGGATATGGTATCAGTCATGTGGGCTACTTAGTCCTGAATGGTGTCAAGCTACTTGAATATTGTTGGAGCTGCACCCATCCAGGCAAATAGGGAGTGTTCATCACACTCCTGAACTTGTGCCTTGTAGATGATGGCCAGGCTTTGGGGAGTCAGGAGGTGAGTAATTTTCCTAGCCTCTGATCTACTCTTGTCGCCATTATGTTTAATGTGATTTTGTCGAGTTGAGTTTCTAATCAATGGTAACCCCCAGGCTGTTGATAGTGGGGGATTCAGTGATGGTAACATTATTAAATGTCAAGGGATGGTGATTAGATTGTCTCTTATTGGTGATTGTCATTGCCTGGCATTTGTGTGAACAAATGTTACTTGCTACTTGTCAACCCAAGCCTGGATATTGTCTAGATCTTGTTGCATTTGAACTATGGACTACTTCAGTATCTGAGGTGCTGAATATTGTGCAATCATCAAACCTCATGATAGTAGAGATAAAGAATCCTTTGAAATTTAAAAGCTTGAAGCATAGACGAAGTAACAACCGTCATGGTAAAAGTCCTTTGAGAATTGGAAGTGATAACAAAAATTTGGGATCCAACTTTACCAAAGGAATCCTTGGCACAACATCGTGGGCCAAAGGGCCTGTTCTGTGCCGTACATTTCTATGTTCTATGATACATTTGAAGTGATTTGAGACATTCATTATTCACTGTTATCTAAGAAATAATAGTTTAGAACTACATGTTGTGGTTTTGAAAATTGTAATAGAAATAATTACACATTTGAAAGCAGATTTGGTGAAAGCAAATCTGAATCTATCGTAACATGAGAGAAAATATTTAAGCTAAGAACAATCTTCAAAGACGTGTACAAGTAAACAAGAACATATGCTTTAGAGACTATGAAGAAGTGTTACATTGGTAAAAATAATTGAAGTTAAAAGACACAAACAGAAATTACTGGAGAAGCTTAGCAAATCTAGCAGCACCTGTGAAGAGAAATCAGAGTTAATATATCGGGTCCAGTGACCCTTCCTCAGAACCGCAGTTTTTGTTTCCCATTTACAGCATCCACAGTTCTTTCAGTTTTTATTACATTTAAAGACATGTTGCTGAAATATGGCCTTAACAAAAACAATGTACTATTTATCCAGAGCCTGTAAAATGGAACCAAATAATGGAAATCAAGAGAGAAAAGAGACAATCATCTATATTTCAAGTGGAGAAGAATACGGCAAGGCTGCATACTGCTTTCAGAATTATTCAATCTGTAAGCAAAATAGCTTTTCAGAGAATGCAGTATATCTCAGGGGATAAACATTGTCCACAAGAACATAACAAATGCCTACCTGATATGCTGGCAACACAACGCTGCTGCAGAATCAGAAGGGGTCTGACATAATAGCAAAGATCAAGTAAAATCTCAAAGTTTCAAATCTGAATTGAGTATGAATGCTGAAAAGATAAAACAATAGTCTTTGGAAGAAAGATTTGAAATAAAACTGAAAGCTTTAAAATAAAATAATGAAGCTTGAAGAAGAATCACAACTGATGATGACTGATTAGATACTGAAGTTAGAAAGAAAAGGCAACCCAAAGAAATTTTGTGAAGGTATAAGATGTATTAACAGCAAGAAAACTCAATCTTGCAATGAAGGGAGTAAAACCTCAAAACAAAAACTACATTCTATCCACTTCCCTGTGTGCCTCAGAAGTCTGGAAAATAAGTGAAGGTCTGTAGAAGAAAATAGAGGCCTTTGAAATGTGTATGTTCGGATATATGCTACAAATTCTATACGTATATCACGAGATAATTGACAAAGTACTTAATGTTGCATGAGCTGAAAGAGAATTCCTGAAAAATGACATCCAGAGGAAAATGTCAGTATTTCAGTCATTTCATCAAGGCTGAAAAGCTACAGTAATCTCTGCTGGTGTGGAGGGCAGTAGAAAGAGGCATTGTTGGATGATGGATGTTATAATGGAGCTACGGTAGCTGTATGAGAATGTTGCAAGATAAGTAGGCATGACAGCAGATCTCCAGGCAAGAATAGCTACAATCCAAGGTGTTGACAACATACTCAAGAATAACTTTGGAAAGGAAAAAGTATATATGCGTGGCAAGAAAAAAAATTGTAGGATTGCAAGAAGATATTGTGGGAGTGACCTTATTATTTAAAAGAACTTGAGCAGGGACAATGTGCTATAAATCAATGGCATTGCTCATTAAAACAACTAATGGAATCAAAAGTAGAAATATTAAAATCCATTAGATGGGGAGGAATTGAAATATGTTTAGGATTTATTTATAAAGGTAATTTGTTTGAGTTTGAAGTCTAATTTAGCAAATGCATTAGTGTACACTTCCTCTTGTCCTGTTTTTTTTCTCTCTCTTCATTCATGAGATATGAATGTAACTGACAGAAGCATTTATCACCAGTCCTTGATAGCCTGAAGCTGAGTGTGTTGTTAGGCCAGTTCAGAGGGCAGTTAAGAGTGAAGCACGTTGTTCTAAGTCTGGAGGCCAAACCAGGAAAGGATGGCTGAATTCCTTCCTTAAAAGTTACTGGTGAGCCAGATGGGTTTTTTAAACAATTGACTGGTTGTATGGTTGCCAAAACCACCCCCTCTAGCCCAAAAAGAAGAGATGACTTGCAACATTTTAGGCAAAGCGTCACAATAACTCCCCACACAGTGTAGGTATAAAAAGCCTTGGTTTGTTAATTGTCCGTTGCAAAGTAAAATGTTAGAGGCAGCAGGTACTTCATTGCTGACTCTTCTCATGCCTCAACATATTTAGTTCTCCAGTGACATTGAATTCAAATACTTTTCTTATCACATAATGTCATTGAAACAGTTGAAAGAGTAAGAAAATTGCGGTAGTTGTTAGAGCTTTGGATTAAATAGATGTGACTTCAAAAGCAGCTTTCAAAGTGAGACTTGAGTCTTTCAAGGTCAGCAGAATACTTCTAATCAGAATTTTTAAGTTATAATTTTGATGTTAGACAGATGAAACTAACATTTACAGTACTGTTTTAATTTTCTTTCATGGGATTTCAAGGTTGTTGGAAATGTCAGCATTTGTTGGCCATCCCTAATTGCGCCTTGAATTGAGTGACTTAATTGCCCCCGAACAAAGTCTGTTTAAAAGCATTACTGTGGCTGTGGAGTCATATGTAGGACAGAGTGAACACTGATGTCAGATGTGTTCCTAAGGGACATTAGAGAACCAGATGTATTTTAACAGCAATAGATTAAAGCTCATGGTAGCCATGACTGAGATTTATTTGAACATCATAACATTTGGAATTACAAACAATACAATGTGGATTCAGAAATAATAATAACAAAGAAAGGAATGAAACAGGTCGACCACCTGACATCAGCCTAGACATTGGAAGTGACAATGACAAACACTGCCCAGTCATTCCTCCTCTTCAACATCTGTGGGCTCGTGCCAAAATTGGAGAGGTGTCTCACAGACAGTCAAGCAACACCCTGAGATTGTCATAGACAAAGGACTATACTTTTACACACCAAGTCCCAGACACATTCATCGCAATCCCTGGATATTTTCTGTCCACCGAGCAGAGCAAATTCTCTGGAGGTGGGACACTGGAAGGAGTTGCCCTGGAAATCCTCAACCTGATTCTGGTTCCATGAAATCAGGCCAAACATAGGCAAGTAAAACTTCTACTGTATACAGTTTTCGAGCAGTCGATATATCAAAACACTACTTGAAGAAAGCACTGAGAGTGACGATAGCACAGAATGTACTCTGTGTGAGGGGCCTTCAAGGCCAATATCAGCAGTGTCACATTAGTACTACCACTGACTGAACTGATCTGGCCAACTCAGAGGATATAGCTGCGAGACTGTATTTGTGGTAAATGGTGAAGAAACTAACAGGACGGAGAATCGTACTTGATCATTAGCGGGTTTTGAGAAGATTTGCAGCTCAGGTTGAGGTTCTGGATGCAGATTTGCTCACTGAGCTGGAAGGCTCATTTTCAGACATTTCGACGAGGTCACATCATCAGTGAGCGTCCGGATGAAGCACTGGTGGTATGGCCTGCTTTCCATTTATGTATTTAGGTTTCCTTGGGTTGGTGACATCATTTCCTGTAGTGATGTCATTTCCTGTTCTTTTTCTCAGGGGATGATAAATGGGATCCAAGTCAATGTGTTTGATTGATAGAGTTCCAGTTGGAATGCCACGCTTCTAGGAATTCTCATGTGTGTCTCTGTTTGGCTTGACCTAGGATGGATGTGTTGTCCCAGTCGGAGTAGTGTCCTTCTTTGTCTGTATGTAAGGATAGTAGTGAGAGAGGGTCATGTTGTTTTTGTGGCCAGTTGATGTTCATATATCCTGGTGGCTAGTTTTTTGCCTGTCCTCAATGTTGTTACAGTTCTTGTAATTTATAAATGACATTAGTTTTGCTTGTTGCCTGTATAGGATTTTCAAGTTCATTCGCTGCTGTTTTAGTTGCTGGTGGATTTGTGGGCTGCCATGATGCCAAGAGGTCTGAGTAGTCTGGCAGTCATTTTTGAGATGTCTTTGATGTAGGGGAGAGTGGCTAGGGTTTCTGGACCTTTTTTTATAATCTGCTTGTTTGGGTTTGTTGCTGACAAATCGGTGGACTGTGTTCATTGTGTACCCATTCTTTTTCAGTCTGCCCTTCGTAGTTCCTCCTGTGTTACAGTGTGTGGTGGCTCGTTAAAATAATATTCTCATGCATCTTCGTTTGTGGATGTTGGGATCATTGCGTCTGTGGTTCAGTATTTGGTCCATATATGTTGTTTTCCTGTAGACTGTCCCCATTGGTTGTTTGCTCGACTACATCATCTAAGAATGGTAGTTTGTTGTTGTTTTTCCTCCTCTTTAATTAATTTTATGCCAGTAAGGGTATTATTGATGGTCTTGAAGGTTTCCTCTCATTTATTTTGTTCAGTGATGACAAAGATGTCATTGACACAATGGATCCAAAATTTGGGTTGGATGGTTGGCAGAGCTGTTTGTTTGAGTTTGTTTTTGCATACAGATGAGGAAGGACACCACTTCAACAAGGACAAGCCAAACTGAGACACACGCGAGAATTCCTAGAAGCATGGCATTCCAACTCTATCAGCAAACGCATTGACCTGGATCCCATTTACCACCCCCTGAGAAAAAGAACGGGAAATGATGTCTCCACAGGAAATGATGTCACCTTCACCAATCCAAGGAAACCTAAACACAGATAGGAAGTGGGCCATACCACCAGTGCTTCATCCGGAGGTTCACTGATGATGTTATCTGATATGGTGACAAAATGTCTGAAAATGAACCTTCCACTTCAGCGTGCAAACCTACATCCAGTACTTGACCCTGTCTTCACCAATCTCCATGTTGCTGATGCAACTGGAGAAATATTGGTGACAGCGACCACCATAGAATTCTTGTGGAGGCAAGGTTTGGTCTTCACATTGAGTATATTTTGAACCACCTTTTGTGGTGAAACCAACATAAATGAGACAGAATTTGATCAGATTGTGTAAGTCAACTGAACATCCATGAGGCTGAATCTGCATTGATGGGAAAAGAGCCCATTTTCTATGAATCACTGCAGGCTATCGGGAGCAACAGAATTGTATTGAATCACAATGTATAACCTCATGACCCTTCATATCCCTTCTCTGCCATTAATATCAACCTTGGTTCAGTGGAGAGTGCAGGAAGACCTGCCAAGATCAGCACCAGACTTGCCTAAAAATGAGGTGGCAACCTGTTGAGCATATCACACAGGAGTACTTATCAGTGGAAGTAAAAACAATGACTGCAGATGCTGGAAACCAGACTCTGGATTAGTGGTGCTGGAAAAGCACAGCAGTTCAGGCAGCATCCGAGGAGCAGGAAAACCAACTTTTCGGGCAAAAGCCCTTTATCAGGAATACAGGCAGAGTGCCTGAAGTGTGAAGAAATAAATGAGAGGAGGGTGAGGGTGGGGAGAAAGTAGCATAGCCTACAATAGGTGCGTGGGGGTGGGGATGAAGGCAATAGGTCAGGGAGGAGGATGGGGGAAAGTAGCAAATAGTACAATGGGTGGATGGGGGTGGGATGAAGGTGATAGGTAAGAGAGGAGGGTGGAGTGGATAGGTGGAAAAGAAGATAGGCAGTAGGACAAGTCATGGGGACAGTGCTGAGCTGGAAGTTTGGAACTGGGGTGAGATGGGGGAAGGGGAAATTAGGAAACTGTTGAAGTCTACATTGATGCCCTGGGGTTGATGAGGCGTTCTTCCTCTAGGTGTCGGGTGGTGAGGGAGCAGCGGTGAAGGAGGCCCAGGACCTCCATGTCCTCGGCAGAGTGGGAGGGGGAGTTGAAATGTTGGACCACAGGGCGGTGTGGTTGATTGGTGCGGGTGTCCCAGAGATGTTCCTAAAGCGCTCTGCTAGGAGGCGTCCAGTCTCCCCTATGTAGAGGAGACTGCATCGGGAGCAACGGATACAATAAATGATATTGGTGGATGTGCAGGTAAAACTTTGTAGGTGTAGTGGACAGCGAAGAAGGTTACCTCAGATTACAAAGGGATCTTGATCAGATGGGCCAATGGGCTGAGAAGTGGCAGATGGAATTTAATTCACATAAATGCGAGGTGCTGCATTTTGGGAAAGCAAATCCTAGCAGGACTTATACACTTAATGGTAAAGTCCGAGGGAGTATTGCTGAACAAAGAGACTTTGGAGTGCAGGTTGATAGCTCCTTGAAAGTGGAGTCGAAGATAGATAGGATAGTGAAGAAGGTGTTTGGTATGCTTTCCTTTATTGGTCAGAGTATTGAATACAGGAGTTGGGAGATCACGTTGTGGCTGTACAGGACATGGGTTCATTGTTGGAATATTGCGTGCAAGTCTGATCTCCTTCCTATCTGAAAGATGTTGTGAAACTTGAAAGGGTTCAGAAAAGATTTACAAGGATGTTGTCAGGGTTAGAGGATTTGAGCTATAGGGTGAGGCTGAACAGGCTGGGGCTGTTTTCCCTGGAGCGTCGGAGGCTGAGGGATGACCCCTTAGAGAGATTTACAAAATTATGAGTGGCATGGATAAAATAAATAGACAAAGTCTTTTCCCTGGGGTCAGGGAGTCCAGAACTAGAGGGCATAGGGTTAAGGTGAGAGGGGAAAGATATAAAAAAGACTTAAGGGGCAACTTTTCCACACAGAGGGTGGTACGTGTATGAAATGAGCTGCCAGAGGAAGTGGTGGAGGCTGGTACAATTCCAACATTTAGAAGGTATCGGGATGCGTATATTAATAGGAAGGGTTTGGAGGGATATGGGCCTGGTGCTGGCAGGTGGGACTATATTGGGTTGGGATATCTGATCGGCATGGATGGGTTGAATCGAAGGGTCATAGAGATGTACAGCATGAAAACAGACCCTTCGGTCCAACCCGTCCATGCCGACCAGATATCCCAACCCAGTCTAGTCCCACCTGCCAGCACCTGGCCTGTATCCCTCCAAACCCCCTATTCATATACTCGTCCTCTTAAATGTTGCTATTGTACCAGCCTCCACCACGTCCTCTGGCAGCTCATTCCATACACGTACCACCCTCTGCATGAAAACATTGCCCCTCAGGTCTCTCTTATATCTTTCCCCTCTCATCCTAAACCTATGCCCTCTAGTTCTGGACTCCCCGACCCCAGGGAAAAGACTTTGTCTATTTCTCCTATCCATGCCCCTCATAATTTTGTAAACCTCTATAAGGTCATCCCTCAGCCTCCGACACTCCAGGGAAAACAGTTTCCGTGCTGTACATCTCTATGACTGCCCTTGACATCAACGCCATATTTGACCAAATAAAGTAACAAAGAGGCCTAGAAAAATTGAGTTGATAGAAACTGGAAGAGAAGGGCTCTCTGTCTGTTGGAGTCATACCTAGCATAAAGGAAATTAGCTGTTGTTGGGAGGTCAGTCATCTCATTGGGAGTTTCTCAGGGTAGACATTTTCTAATCAAGCTGTTCAGCTTTGTTACTACACAACTCTGGAGCAGATGAGTCTCAAACCCAGACCATCTGGCTCAGAGGTAGGGACGCTTCAACTACACCTCAAGAACATTACCAAGAGGAAATAAAGCTCTGTATCCCCTGCAGTGCACACCTCTCTCTCTACCCATACTGAGTATGCATCCTTTATCCCCGTACTGAGCATAGATCCCATCTGCAATATCTTTAGCAAGGTGAATAAGTTCACCAAAAGCTAGTGTTTAGAAGAAAATTAGTAAACTGTTTCCACCTTGAGCATCTACTGCATGTTCAAATTTCTATAAAGTAAAACAATGCAACGTGATTAATTAAGATTTGAGGAAGGAAGGGAGGGAAGACCAAAACTTACGTTTTGAAAGTTGATGCGCAAACTATTTTACAAATTCATATATACACGGCCAATGCACTTTAAATTTGCTTGTTACATATTTATGTATTAATTGCTCGAGTAAACGTTCTATGTTATGGTAATGAGAAACCTTCCCCCTTTATCTCTTTATGGAATTGTTGTAAATGAAACCATCATCCGTTGCATGAATAACCTGTGACCAATGTCACAGAGTAGTAGTGAGTCAGATTCAAAATAAATAACTCATTCTTTAGTTTTTACTTGTTAGAGGGGAGTCCATCGAGGTGCTCTTGTAACCATTTATAGTAGCTGCCAAAGGGAAATTGTTTGAGCATTTTCAAATCGTGTAACTTTTTATTTTCTGCGTTACCTTTAGATTTTTTTCGCCATGGACGGTGAACTGAGCCCTCAGGATAAGAAGGATCTGGATAAGTTCATTAAGTTCTTTGCCCTGAAGGTACAAATCTCCACATATGATACTGATTTAACATGAATTGAAAGGGAACATGTTAAGAAATGCAAATCTTTTAATTTATACAAGACAAACTAAGTAAACCTTGTCATAGTTTTAATTTCAGGTAATATAATTTCTCCTTCCTAGCAATGTATATCAGATCTCTCAGTAGTTGCTTTTATTGTAACCTACCCTCAGTGGTTCAAAACCACCTTTTTGACATTTACCATTTTTTTTACAGAAGTACATGCTGAAGAGGTTAAATGCTCACTTGTAATGAAACACTTTATAGAATTGTTGTAATTAAAAACTGAGGTGCCAACATTTGTGGGCAATGACTCACTAATGCATACGATCGTCCACTTAGGAAATTCCATGTCACTGGCCATGGGTTCTGTGGGTCCTTGCATAGCTGGTGAGCTCAATCCTAGAGCCGCATCTCCAATCACACATTTTGGCAGGTATCTCCGAGCGGTGGAATTGGTCCATGGTTTTGAGGTCATTGGCGTTTCTTTCTCCAATTCTCTTTCAGTACTTCCTCATGCTGATGGGTGTTCTCAAAGAATTGTGTCTCTTCCTCGAGAAGCTTTATCCAAGCTTTTTCTGAAGAAACATCTTTCATGTGTTGACATCTATGTTTCATTTCTTGAGAGAAGACTTCAGGAATCTTTGAAATACTTGCTTTGTCCTTCTCTCATTTGAGTGCCTTTCTTGACCTGGATGAAGAAGATCTGCTTTGGCAGTCAGAACTTTGGCATTACTGGCTAGCAGAGTTGGTTTTGGATGATCATGGCCTTTGCTGGTGCTACCAGGTATTTCAAGGATGCTGATGTTAGTCTACCTGTCTTCCCAGCTGATACAGAGGATCTGTCTCCAACAACATTGATAGTACTTGTCAAGGGCCTTGAAGTAGAATCTGTATGTTGTCCAATGTTCAGAGCCACATAGATGAGTTGGAAGGGTGACTGCTTTATACTGTACACAAGGATCTTGATATCAGCACAAAAATCATTGTCGTCAAAGACATGTCCTTAGATGTCCAAAAGCAGCACTTGCAGATTAGATGCGATGTTGAATTTCTACATCGATGTCAACCTTAGATAAGAGGTAGCTTCGTATCACAGGAAATATTCAATGTTTAATAGGAATTCTCCATTGATCTTAATGGAGGCACGGTCCAGAACTTGTCACTATTATTGAGATTGAGACTAATAGTTCGGAATACTTCCATAAAGGTATTAAATGAGACTTGGAGTCTCTTTGAAAAGAACAGAGATGACATCATCATACAGAAGTTCCACGAGTGAGGTCAGTATCATGTTTCATCTTGGATTTTAACTGGTTGAGATTGAAAAGTTGTTCATCCATCCTGTAGACCATGTCCATCTCACTGAGAAGCTTAGTGTTGACTAGATGAAGAACTGTGGTGTTGATGATGAAGAAAGGGGTGGGGGAAATGGCACTTCCCTGCTAATCCCTGTCTTGACCTCAAAGGATTCCTTTAGTGAGGACCATTGCCAACATTTTGTCATTGGAGGAGACGGGGGATGTTATGAATTTCTCTGGCTTGCCAGATTTTGACAGAGACTGCCTTTGATTTTCTGGAGTGACTGAGTCAAAAGCCTTGGTTAGATTAATGAAGGCCACATGGAGTGCTGGGTGATATTCGTGGCATGTCTTTTGGAGTTGCTGAGGATGAAAATCATGTCCATTGTCTACAGTTTGTTTGGAAGCCACAGTGGCTTTCAGGAAAGATCTCCTCAAAACTTTAACTAGAAACTAAGGTAAAAAATCATCTCAGTGTCAAATACTACGAAATAGACCAATGATTTGCAACTCAACCAACTACTTTTTAAGTTACCTTCAATCCTAGTACGAAACACAGAGCATAGCAAATACTTAAAGTATAACATATGTTTACAAACATTGAGAAAGCATGTCACAAGAGGGCAACACAGTGGCTCAGTGGTTAGCACTGCTGCCTCACAGCACCAGGGTCCCAGGTTCAATTCCAGCCTCGGGTGACTGTCCGTGTGGAGTTTGCACATTCTCCCTGTGTCTGAGTGGCTTTCCTCCGGGTGCTCCGGTTTCCTCCCACAGTCCAAAGATGTGCAGGTCAGGTGAATTGGCCATGCTAAATTCCCCCATAGTGTTAGGTCAGTTAGCCAGAGGGAAATGGGTCTGGGTGGGTTACTCTCGGAGGGTCAGTGTGTACTGGTTAGCCCGAAGGGCCTGTTTCCACACTGTAGGGAACTAATCTAAAAAAAAAAGTCACTTAGAATGGGAAGTATATCTGTAGATTGAAGACTAGAATTTTTATTAATGGCCAGCTTCTGTTTCTGACCAACACACATTTATTTGCATCACTTGATTTTGTTTTTAACACAGTCAAATAATGTTCTGAGACGGCTTGTTGAATGATCAACTGCTTTTCAAAAGGTAGATTCTCCTGTTGGTTTGATAGATGAGTGCTCATCAATAAGGGGAAAAGAACAAAAAACAGAATTGTTTCAAGCCTCCAGCTAATTGTCCATTAAATCCATTTTTGATTTGAGATTTCAAACAGCCAATTTAACATTCCAAACACATTCACAATCACAGTGGATGAACATTACTGCTAAGACTATTAAAATGCAATTTTTTTAACACTATGAAAATACAGTATAAGCATTGCGGTAGTGTGACTACATGAACCCTCTTTCACATGATCTTCTTTTAATGACCTATTATTGGTGTTCTTAATGTGGCAACTTTTAAATGTAAAACTGTAGCTCATGGATTGATTTAAAACTTTATTTGTTGGCATTTTTTTGTTAATTGTTGTATTCTGTTAAGATTTTTGTAGAGAGAAGGTGAAAATGAATTAGATTTTATTATTTCTCTTTTCCCACCTCAGGAGTCAGAATTGTAAATTACTTTGCTTCTAAATTATAAAGTTTATCTTAAGTAAAATGTTAACCCATTGTTCCTAATGTTGGACATAAAGAAATTACTCTATTCTTGGCGATACCTGTGTGTCAATAAAGTCACTGAATATTTTTCAGACCGTCCAGGTAATTGTGCAAGCACGGCTTGGAGAAAAGATATGTACCCGTTCGTCTTCCTCTCCTACGGGCTCAGACTGGGTAAGAAAACTAGCCTCCCTCACTTCCCAATTTTCTGCCCTACTTTCCCATGCTGTCCTTCATAACCTTGTACAAATAATTTACTTGTAAGTCTAGGCTGAAGGTTTTGGTAAACTATTGACTTATTGTGGAGGATTGGTCTTTCATTCAAGCCTGCCTCATATTCTTACCCACTATCTGTACCTTTTTACTTTTACTTCCCTGCTGACAGTTACAGAATAGTAATCACGGTCAGAAACCTCGTCTGTTTTTATTGTGCGCTCTCTCACACACGCACATCCAAGTACATCAATATACCTAGTTCAGGGTCACATTACTGCCTCATTCTTTATTTCTAATTATTGTGCATGTAACTTCTGATTTTTATGTAAATTTATTCATGTTCCTGTTACAGTTTAACCTTGCAATAAAGGACATACCAGAAGTCACCCATGAGGCTAAAAAAGCACTGGCAGGCCAACTTCCTGGAATTGGACGGTCAATGTGTGTAGAAATCTCTCTCAAGACGTCTGAGGTAAAGATCTGAATTTAGTTTAATGAATCATAAATATTTGTATACCATTCACCTCCTTTTCCAAGCTTTCTTTCATAACTCCTGGACTATCAATATTTTATGAGTATCGGTGCTGAACTGCAATTTCATTATCTTATACTTCCATTTATTCAGCAAATGGAGGATAGGTGGGTTCCATTTTGGTAAATAATTGAGACTTTGCTCTGGTGGTTGCTGTAATTCCTAAAGCTTTCCACAAAATAAATTTTGACTAGGTTGCTTGCAGTTTTGCTGTCAATAGTTGTAACTAGTTGTTTTTTGTCCTTCTCTTAAAATTATTGATTTGATTTGTGACACCCGATTCCATAAGCACCAACAATTTTCACATCTATAGTCACCACGCAGCCATATTAGGGCTGCATTTAATCTCTCACAGCAGTGCCATACATGATTTGTTTTATAATCTAGTTCTAACATTAGTCAAACACTTAAGTATCTTATTTGAAATGAGTTTTGTGGTTTCACATGGTAGCTCACCTCATAATTCTCAAGAAGCCATCTGCATACCCTGTTCTTTAAAATTTGACATAAGAATGCCAATAAGATTACTACTACAAAATAATCAGTTATCAAACCTGAATCCCTTGGGCTATATTTGATTTCCAAGTCTTAGTAATCCTGCCCTTTTGACAAAGGCACACCTTCCCTGTTTTAAAATACTTTTTACTTTCTCACTTTTTTAATTTTAATTTTAATATAATGATGTTACACATTTTGTATTCACACTTAGCAGATAAATTGTTCTTTTCTCCATCAGTTCAAAGTCTTCTTGATGCCATTTCCTCTTTAGTTCTCATTCACATTGTCACTATGTCACCTTATCCTTAAACTTAATTAATTCTTAACCATGTGTTGTTTAATTTTGCCCTCCAACTTAGATCTTGCAATTGGTGTGTATGTTCTTTGTCCTTTTCCTCTGCAGCAAATTAGGTTAATGTTAGTTTTCTGCCAAGGCCTTTTAGGGTCCTGTTCTCATTTTGATGCTAATGCCTATTTGGTTGAACAATTTAAAAGTTGAGGTTGTGTATTGCTGTTAAGTAACGCTTTATTGTATTAGTGTTGTACTTCTGAATTCAGCGATAAATATTTTCGTTTGGTTCAAGGTCAAAACCATTTTTTCTAAATGAGTGTCCATTGTTTATGAGTTAGAATATGCCTTTACTTGGCCAATATCCAGATAATAAGAAGCCCAGAAATCAAACAAAACCCACACTATCTATTTCAAGTGTCTTTAATAATCACAATTTTTGATTGTGATTTTTGGAATCCAACTAAGATTTACATAATATACCAGCAAACAGATTTACAGGTATTCCTCATGCAGTGTTTTGAAAAAAACATGTAGTCATACATGCATTTTGTTGCAAGGTGTGTGATTTATATATTTTAATATAGTTTATTTTAGATTTTGAATTAGTGGCACATGGGTTTTCTCTGTCTGGTATTTAATGATTAAATAGTGATTAAATGGTGATTTACTTTAAAATACAGCATTAGTGAGAGACTTTCTGGAGAGCAATAGGATTTTGTTTCCACTGGAGGGTTTTCAGGCAAAGTAAATTAGATACTACGTTATGCTTTCAGATAGAAGACTCTGAAAACATTTTTTTGGGCTTGAGGGAAACATCCACAACTTGAAACAAATTGAGGCTGTTTGCAGAAGTCTACACTGAAGTTGAATGTGTAAAACAGTTGCTCCTAAGGAAGAGTGGTAGTTCAGAGCTGTTACGAGAGAGGCATCTCAGTATAAGGATTCTCAAGACATGGCATTGAAACCACAGTTAACTTAAGCCCTATTGATGTGAAAGAGGGTGAAATTCTTTGTGGTATGAGTATTGTAAAGGAGTTTTGTTGGGTTAATGTAATTGTATTTTATCATGTGTTTTGAAATCTTCAAATTTGTCTTGTATGTAAATAGGAGAAAGTGAGGACTGCAGATGCTGGAGATCAGAGCTGAAAATGTGTTGCTGGAAAAGCGCAGCAGGTCAGGCAGTATCCAAGGAACAGGAGAATCGACGTTTCGGGCATAAGCCTGAAGAAGGGTTTATGCCTGAAACGTCGATTCTCCTGTTCCTTGGACGCTGCCTGACCTGCTGCGCTCTTCCAGCAACACATTTTCAGCTTGTATGTAAATAGTTTGCTTTATTCTATTTTATCTTTACATGCATAACAAACTTCTGTTTTATTGTTAAACCCAAATCTGCCACATTGAATGTTTGTATGTCCATGAAAGACCACTCCAATAAAACCAAAAAGGAAAACATGATCTATCAAGCCAGATTTCTTCCTCCCACCACAGACTTGTCCAGTAATAATTTCAGTTGGGATTATAACATCATTAAAGCTTTAATATGAAGGATCCTTTGTAATAACCTTGCATAGAAACTTGACCTAACTTTGCAAGAGCATTTGCTTGTCTATCTTTATCTCTGGTAGCAGAAGACTTGCTGAATTGCTGTAGGTCAAACTTCTGTATGCTTAAAAGGTTTATAGGAATGAAGAGAATTGAACATGTAATTCAAACTAATAATACACAATGTAAATGCTTCAAAGATGAGCTTTGGAAGAACTTTTTTGTTAATTTGAATCGAATTGTCCCTTTCTGAGAGCAACATAATTCGTCTAAACATGAGAAATTAGAAGGCATTTCCTCATCTAAGAACACCCATACACTATTGCTGGAAGAGTTCAATTACAAATTAGTGCATTGGAAAAATGAACAAAGCAGGTAGCTAATTCTTTACTTGCCAATGCCTTTAAAATTACCTTTCATGTACTAAATCATAACAAGTATTTCTGAAACCTGAAAGATAGTTGACACTAATTAACTTCTAAAATAAGTTTCCTAATACTGATTTAAAATGCATGAAATTATTGTCTGGATTTCTGAAGTGCTGAGTTGGCTGTGAAGGTTTTGGGCAGTTCTGAGGACATGAAAGGTGGATACCACTTACATTAGAAACTATGCAGATTGCCACCTATTTTTCACTCCCAATATTGAATCTATCCCTCCATGTTTGGATCAATTGAAAAACTACTCTGGGGCTTCAATGGCCACTGTTAAAATGGCTTGGTAGTGCCAACACTGAATTCTGAGGGACAGAGCTGTTAGACCAGAGCAGCACCAAGAGGAGCAATCCTGACCACTCCACCTGTTGTTGGCACATTGTCTACAGTAATACAAATAGAATAGCCTGCGGTGCAGTCATCATAAAAATAATGAGTTCCACTGTGGCAATCCTCAGCCAAGTAAAATAGAACAGATCCAGCATCCAAAAACAGACTTATAATGTGTTGTTGACCATGAGCACAAACAGAGATTTGCGCCACCACAACCTGAATTGATTGACTGTCTTTTGCTCCTTAGTTGCCAACAGGTAATTAATTCTGATTTCACCCAGAGGGTGTTGAGAATCTGGAACTCACTAGAAGGCATCAGTTTAAGATTAGAGGGGCTAGAATAAAGAGTAAAAGGAACCTGAAAGGCAACATTTTTAAGCAGAGGGTGGTATGCACATGGAATGAGCTGCCAGCGGAAGTTGTTGAGGCAGGTACATTTAACAATAGTTAAAAGGCATTTCGACAAAATGCAAGAATAGAAAAGGTGGAGATGGATATGGAGAAAGTGAGGACTGCAGATGTGGAGATCAGAGTCAAAGAGTGTGGTATTGGAAAAGCACAGCAGGTTGGGCAGCAGGAGAATTGACGTTTCAGGCATAAGCTCTTCATCAGAAATGAGGCTTGTGAGCCAAGGGGGATAAGAGCCATGTGCAGAGAAATGGGGTTAGTGTAGGTGGATATTTTGGTCAACATGGATCAGTTTGAGCCAAAGGGCTTGTCTCCATGCTGTAGGACTTTATGACTCTAAGAGATTCACTTGATCCCAGTTATCTATAGCTGAAATATGCCTCCTTATACTTGATCAGAGCCTCAAAATCTTTATTTATCCATTGTTCCCTATACCGACCAGCCTTAACCTTCGCTCTAACAGTAACATACTGCCTCTGATCTCCTGTTTTCTCACTTTTAAAAACTTCCCACTTAGTAATCATCCCTTTACATGTAAACAGTCTACTCCAATCAACTTTTGAAAGTTCCTATCTCATACCATTAAAGTTGGCCTCCAATTAAAAATTTTAATTTTTATACAAGGTTTGATCATTTTCCATAATTATTTTAAAACTTATAGAATTATGATTACTAGTCCCAAAATGCTCACCAGCTAGCACTTCAGTCACTTGCCCTGCCTTATTTCCTAAGAGATCAGGTTTTGCTCCTCCTCTAGTAAATACATCTACATATTGATAAAGAAAATTTCGAACACATTCACCAAATTGTTCTCCATCCAAGCCCTTAACACTATGGCAATCCCTTACTACAACCCTATTATTCTTACACTTAGATATCTGAGATTTCTCGAAATATTTGCTCCTCTGTTTCCCGCTGCCTATTTGGGGGCCTATAGTACAATCGGTTCTTGTGGTGAAGATGCACCCATTGTGCTGTTGATTAGGAAGTTCCAAGATTTTGACCCAGCAGCAATGAAGGAACAGCGACATATTCCCAAGATAGGATGGAGTAAACTTGGAGGTCATGGAGTTCTCCCAAGCTGTCTTTATCTTTTGAGGTGCTAGTGGTCATGGTTTATGAGTTAATGTTATGAAAGGTTTGGTGAGCTGTTGCAATGCATCTTGGATGTAGCTTATATACAAAACAAATCTTGTGGTGGAGGGAATGAAGTATTAAGCTAAAGTGTTTTGGAACTGTAGTTATTCAGCCAAGTGCTGCACCACACTTCTGGCTCGTGCTTTGTATTTGATAGAAGAGCTTTTAGGGAATCAGGTGTTGATTCATGCACTGCAAAATTTGCAGAATCTGACCTGCTCTTGTTGTTGAAGTATTTATGTGACTTGTCCAGTCAACTTTCTTGTCAGTGGTGACCCCTAGTGTATTGTTGTTTGGAAATAATGTCAAAGGAGGAGATGGTCATTCTCAGACACTTTGTGTGGCATGAATGTTGCTTGACCACTTAGTCCAAGCATGAATGTTATTCAGATATTGCTGTAAGTGTCGTGGACTATTTCATTAACTAAAGAATAGTAGATGGAATTGAAACATTAGCAACCATTTCTACTTCCAACTTTGGGGGAAAAACAACATAATTGCTGAAGCTGGCTGGGCCATGGACAATATCTTGAGAAACTCCTGCAGTTATGAGCTGATTGATTTCCAGTAAGCACCAAAGAGATTATTGTACTTGGTATGATACCAAGCCAGTAGAGAAGGGAGGAGGTTACAGGGTGTCTTGATAGATGGACTTACAAATTTGAACAAGATGGCAGAGAACAGATAGAAACAATGAGTTTCATATATTTAAGAGATCTAGACAGAAGAGATTTGAGACCATGAACAGTGGAAAGCTATTTCTATGTAGAATTCTGCAGTATCCATTTCAGCTTGTGTTGTCAGGGTGCATAGACTTTGCATTTGGGGTCATCAGCAGCTTCTTGTCACAGAGACTGAACTGATTTGGCAGAATACATTTGGTGTATCGACTCATGCAAAAGCAGCATGCTATTGGCAGAACTGAGCAATTCTGCATTCAACAGGTCCAGTCAAAATCTGTAATCCTGCCATATCTAATTTAGAGCAATTAGCAGGAAAAGGAGCTGGCTCCATGAAAAAGATACAGCTGAATTGTTTGCATCCATCTGCAATCAGATTTGCTGAGTGAATGATTCATCTCTGCTTTCTCCTGAGGTTTCCCCCTTTCCCACCTCTTCACTGAAGCCAAGCTTAAGCAAATGACACTATTAATGGCGTAGTGCTAATGTCACTAGGCGAGTAATAGAGTGGCCTAGGCTAATACTTTGTGGACACTGTTTTAAATCCCACCTTGGCGACTGGTAGAATTTGAATTCAGTTAGTTATTTTGAAATATATAGCTTGTCCCAGAAAAGCTGATTATTACAACTATCATTAATTATAAAAAACAAAGGTTATCTACTTTAAAAAGCAAAATGTTCTGGCCTACATGTGACCCCAGACCCTTAGCAATGTGGGTCACTCTTAACTGCCCTCAAGAGCAATTAGTGATACATAATATTTGCTGGCCTTACCTTCAATGCCTACCTCCCATGAAAGAACAAATAAAAGAAAACGTACATAATAGTTCTGTATGCACCAGGCCAATCTTGCTACTCCAGGTCATTGCTATAGGTGTTCCATAGGGATCCATCCTCAGCTGAATAAACTTGAGGTATCATTGCAATATTATCATTGTTGGATACATGTTCTTATTCCTTCAGGGGTATTGGATCAGTATCCTAGAATTCCCCATTTGCTGTCGTGGGAATATTATTCACACAAGCACTGCAGAAGTTTTAATGATCATCATTAATGTCCCAGAGATGTGTCGAATGGAGATACTAAATGCAGTTTATTATTATCACTTGTGTCCAAGGGAAGTTTTAAAAAATTATAACAAAACAACTTTTTTTTTGTTTGCCAGCAGGGGATCTCCAACTAACTTGATTAATTTCCTGTAGTTTATTTCTAAGTCTGCTATTGCTTACTTGTAAATTGCTCTGTAAATTAGCTGAAAAGGACAAGCTCAGACCATAATTACAAGACAGGAATAATTACCATAGATCATAATTACAATCAAGTATAAATAATGAAGGGTATGAGTCTTTACATAAAATTTGATAGCTGTTCAATGTTTCTTTTTCGTATCTATATCAGCTTTGAGATTTTGGCAACAAATGTCAACATCTTCAACATTCAACAGCCTGTTTGAAAAGATGTATTTACTCCTGAGTTCTTTCTGTCTGTATTTCCTTCTTCCTTTTTTTTATAGCACTGCTTCAAACCTACCTTTCTGACCAAGCTTCTGATCATCTTCTCTAATATGTTTCTGGCTCATATTAAATTTTGTTTTGTTATACTCCTGTAAAGTCACTTGAGACGGTCACTAAATTAAAGGTGCTATATGAAAGCACAGTGTTGTTCGAGTACCTGTCAATTCTAAGATTTTTGCATATTTTGTGCCAGGGAGATTCAATGGAACTGGAGACATGGTGTTTGGAAATGAATGACAAGTAAGTTTGCTCTTTTTTTTTCAAAATAGTTTTACTTAAATAACTTGCATTTAAACCACAGAAAAGACTAGTTTTTTTTAACATGAATTGCACCAAAGATTCATATTATTGCGGTATTGATAGTGCAAGTTACACATTTAAGATGGATGTATGGTACTTCCCACACTTAATTTAGAATATGGCAATCAGATTCCTACCAGTTTGATTTAAATATGTTACAAGTAGCAAAGGCAACAGAAACACATCTTCCATGTTGGGTTGTTTTGTTATTTCAAAATTTCTGTTTGTGTTTCTTTTAGATGTGATAAAGAAATTAAAGTTTCTTACACTGTCTACAACAGACTGTCTTTGCTACTGAAGTCACTTCTTGCAATCACAAGAGTGACACCTGCATATAAACTATCTAGAAAGCAGGGACATGACTATGTAATCCTGTACAGGTAAAAAAAAATCATTTTTATCCTAATTTTACTTCCTACAATGTGTTTGTGGTTTTTAGTATATTTCACCTAATAAAAGCAAATTAGCATGTGGAAAGGCTTACTTTCTTTTAAAGCACTTCCTGCAGAATTGGGTGTCACTGGTAAGGCTGGCATTTAGTGCCTTTCCTGTCATCTGAAAGGTTTGCTGGGGCATTTCATAGAAACAACTTTGCTTAGGAAAAGTTATAAGCCAAGCTCAGTAAGGACGATATGGTTCCCTCTCTGAAAAGACATCCAGAGCCATACAACTAAAGTATTGTTACAACATGGAAAGAAGCCATTAAGCCTATCCTATCTGTGCCAGCTGAATAAACTAGCTGCTGTCCTTTCTGCTCCCACTTTCTTATATCTGAACCGTAGCCTTGCCAGTTACAGTTCTTCATGTGCAGTTTCAGTTTTGTTTTAAATGAACTGAGGATCTCCAACTCTAAACTGGGCACCAACTCCAGACACATACCATCCTCTGGGTGGAAACAAGTTCCCGTTACATCTTGTGGGCTGAATGGCCTCCTCCTACTTCTAGATATTTTCTCATCAACCTGTCGAGAGACATTATTACACATCTGTAGAACAGGTGGGACTTAAACGCAGGTCTCATGGCTTAGAAGTAGGAATACTACCACTGCACCACAAGAGTACCCCTCTTGCTTCCATTTCTTACATTCAATCAATTCAGGATCTTATTTAAAGTTAGTAAGTTTGCGGATGACCCCAAAATTGGTGGTATAGTGGATGGTGAGGAAGGTTATCTAAGATTACAAAGGAATCTTGATCAGTTGTATTAATGGGCTGAGGAGTGGCAAATGGAGTTTAATTTGGTTAAATGCAACATATTGCATTGTGTTATAACAAACAAGGGCAGGACTTATACGGTTAATGTTAGGGCTCTGGATAATCTTGTCAAACAGAGACCTTGGGGTTCAGGTACATAGTTCCTTGAAAGCTGTGTATCAGGTAGACAGGGTGGTTAAGAAGGCATTTAGCACACTTGCCTACATTGCTCAGACCATTGAGTATAGGATTTGGGATGTCATGTTGAGGTTGTATAGGATGTTGGTGACGCCACTCCTGGAGTACTGTATACAATTATGGTTACCCTGCTATAGAAAGGATATTATTAAATTGGAGAGGTTCCAGAAAAGATTTACAAGCATGTGGCCAGGACTGAAGTTTTTGAGTTACAAAGTGAGGCTGGATAGGGTGGGACTTTTTTTTCCTATAGTGTAGGAGCTTGATCTTGTGGAGGTATATAAAATCATGAGGGACAAAGCTAAGGTCTTTTCCTTAGGTGGGGGGATTCAAAACAAGGGAGCATATTTTTAAGGTGAGAGGAAAAAGATTTATAAAGAACCTGAGGGACAACATCACACAGGGAATGGTTTGTATGTGGAATGAACTGCCTGAGGAAGTGGTATGCAGATACAGTTACAACATTTAAAAGACATTTAGACAGGTAAATGAATAGGAAAGGTTTAGAAGGATATGGACCAAATACAGGCAAATGGGACTTGGTTATTTTGGGAAACTTGGTCAGCATAGGCAAGTTGGACTTAAGGTTCTGTTTCTGTGCTACATGACTCTGACCCTGTTCCCTCTGTTCTTTCTACCAATCACCTTTAAATTCGTTATTCCCAGAAACTGATTGCTTTGCTAGGGGTAACAGGTCTTCCCTGTCCACTGTATCCAAACACCTCATTATTTTGCACACTTCAATTAAATCACCATTCCCCCTCCTCTATTGTAAGGAATATAAGTCCAACTATTTGATTGTTCCTCATAGCTGCAGAGTTGTCTCATAGCTATGGAACCCTTTGAATACTTAGAACAATCCCACTGCTTCTTGCTTACTTTTTGTTTTAATAACACTAGCTTTTTTCCCCAAATTTAACTGAAATCTTTCAACTTTTCAAACTGCTGTTGTGGAATTTGAACTCTTCTGAGGGTGATCTTTCGAGGCTTCTGATCACTGGTTCAGTAACATTACCACTTCCCTTCTTATTTTTTTCTTTTTATATTTTGTTCAAATACTGGTAGATCATAGTACCGTTTTGGTCACTACTGAATTTTTAATGTCTTTTTTTTCTTAAATATAAATCTACTTTGAATATGATTGGATGCATTGGAAGACTGTCTAAACTGTGTTTCAACCCAACACAGACAAATGGAACAACTATTTTTTATCATTAAACTTTCTGAAACCACATAAAATTGGTTTGGGCATTCTGTGCGCCACTACACTTTACAGGAACTCAAGCCCACAGCAGAAAATTATTGGAATTTTGGTAATAAATTCAGAATTTTTGACAGTCCACAGGGCTAGCTCGCCTTGGAATATAATGGGACAAAGCACTTTTCAAATGTGAAGTGCTGCTCGAGGCCAGATGCAAAAGTAATTTGAAGCGTCACAACTCACTAGGGTAGCATGCAGAATTGCCTCTAATTTTCTCACTGGCTGCGTGGGCCTCCAAGGCCATGTAGGCAGCAACTTCCAGAACAGGAAGTCAGTGCTGTGATCTGCATGCCGTCGCCACAGGTCATTGGAGCAGCTGCACAACAGCCAAGATGAAACATCAATAATGCGCTGGAAATCAAGCCACAAATGTTAAAGCTTTTAAAATAAGTCCATAAAGGTTCCAGAGAGACTAGGTTTCAGTACTTAATAACTTTTTTACAAGTAATTAGACTACAGCTATAGATAAACAAGTTATAAGTTGTTGGCATATAACATTGCTAATTATAACTCTAATCCTTTCCATCATACACACTTCCTTGCATGCGTGTGCACACACACATAACCATGGATAGGCAGAAAAGACACATGGACAGAGAGGAGTACTGTTAGTTTTGTAGTCTTTGATCATAATATCTGCTGCATTTATTCTTGCGGATCAGAAGATTTCTTTTCTGCTTTCCTTTTTTTTAATGCTTCCACTGGTTTACAAGAGGCACAGAGTGGAACTAGGAGAAAGTGAGGACTGCAGATGCTGGAGATCAGAGCTGAAAAATGTGTTGCTGGAAAAGCGCAGCAGGTCAGGCAGCATCCAAGGAGCAGGAGAAATGACATTTCGGGCATAAACCCTTCTTCAGGGCTTTCCTGAAGTAGGGCTTATGCCCGAAACGTCGATTCTCCTGCTCCAAGAGGCACAGAGTGGCTCCTTCACTTAGAAAACAGCCTCTGACTTTACAGTTAAAAAATCACAGCTTGTAGCTACTGCAGAAGGAAAGATAAACTGTTTTTCTTCATATTTAAAGTGGATTTTGACTGCAGAGGAGAGCAAGACACTCCTGAGCTGGTAGGAATCTAGTGACTTCTCTCTATGTCTTGCTCCTAGCCCCACGATATTCAGTTAATGAACTAATCACATAGTTGTTGGCCGGTAGTAAGTCTTTGACATCGATAACTAGCTGATCATTAGTCCATAGACCAATCAACTTATTGCCAAGAAAAGCTCCAACTGTTAACAACCCTTCAGTGCCAGCTTATTTGCAAACACTGCTCTAACCCACTGCAATACAAACACATTTCTTGCTTTCAAATCATGTATCAACCCTTGAAAAACACTGATTTTAAAATCAGTCTTTATTATTTTAATCAATTTTAAGAGCACAAAAATAAAAAAGCATAGTGTTTGCAGAAGGAAGGAATTAAAAGGGATTACTTAGAAATCTGTGATTGCTTACAGAATTTGTACAAAATGGTTCAAGATATATGATGGTCAGTCTTCAACCGGGTTTTAAGATTGGCTTAAGAGCAGAAAAATCAAATCATAATTGTTTACTTTTCAGACTAGAGAATCGTAAACAATGCTGTTCTCAAAGGGCCAGTGCAGTGATCACTGCGTTTTTATTTTTGCTGTATATAAATGACTTAGCTCTTAGAATGCTAAATAGAATTTTCAAAATTTGCCAGTGATGTCAAACTTAAAGGAGTGGCAGATAATGAGAATGATAAAAATCACGAGTAATATGATGTTGATCGACTAGCAGAATGGACAGATGAAATTTAAATTAGAATAGAAATGATGCATTCTGGGAGATAGAACAGAAAGAAGTAATTTTAGATGTAACAGCACAGTTTGAAATCGTTTACAGGAACATAGAGACCTCGGTTACATGTGCATTTATCAATGAAGGTAACAGAACGTTTGAGTGTTAAGCAAAACAGATGGAGGCAGTGTATATAAAAGTATGCTGAACGTCTATAAAGCAAGGTAGATCTGAATTAGAGTATCACTGTATGCCATTTCTGATTGCCACACTTTGTAAAGAATCTGAGTATCCTTGAGAAGGTGCAGATGAGGTTTAGCAGATTGGTTCCAGTGTGGAGGACTTTAGTTTCAGAGGTAGATTGGAAAATCTGGTGTTCTACTCCTTGAAATAATAGAGGTTGAGGAGCAATTTGATGGCAGTGTGCAAGCTAATAATTTACTGATAGCACAGGATTCAGAATGAGGCCGATAGTGTGCAGGTTTCAGCACAAGGTCTATAGCAACCATGTTTTAAGGTTCTGAGCAAGCAATGCATAGGATATGTGATGGGGTTTTTTTCACTTTGCTGAAAGCAATGCCTATGAGGGTGATAGGATCAGAAATAGTTGACGATTTCAGAGGGAAAATGAGTGGACACTTGACAGCAATAATTTGTAGGGTTACAGAAATTGAGTAAAGGCATGAGACTGGATTGCTCAGTGGAGAACTAACGTATTTCCAAAGGGCTGGATGGGCTCCTGTGTTACAAGTGACTAATTTTAAATGCTGTATAACCGAAGATAGAGAAAATATTTTAACCATTGTGAAAATAGCAGTTGATGGTCTGCCGTGAATGATCTGATCACCCCAAAAACCGGGTTAAATTATATGCCTGGTGGATCTATTCCTTTCATCCTTCTGCTATCAAGCTAATTGGTTCTATATTAGAATTTTAATTTTATCTTGCATAAAGCTTCCATATTAGTATTGAAAACCTGGATGACTTGTTGATAAGTGATGTTTCTTTAAGTGACCCAGTGAAACCATCATTTGAGGGAGCCTTTCCATCATTGTTTTCAAAGGCAGCTTTTACTGATTTTTGCAACAATTAAGTATTTTCTCTGCAGAGAAAATAATCTTTCTTGGGAAGTGAAAGATTTTTTTTGCAAAGTATTTCTTCAAATATCCTGATTTTCATGATGATAATAGCTTGTATTGTATTTAAGTCACTTGAGTACTAATTGATACTTTTGTTATTTTGTTTTCAAATTTCCAGGATATATTTTGGAGAAGTACAACTGAATGGCCTGGGTGAAGGTGTGTTTCTCAAGTTTTGTATCCACCAATGATTGGATTTTAAAAAACTCGCTCTGCTGGATTTTCCCCTCTGTTCTTAACTAAGAAATTGCAAATGGGATTTTGTTCTCCAGTCTACTATTGTTGTTCCCTAACATGTACTCTATCCTACCAGACATTCGGAGCTAATCAAAGAAACATTTTCTATCCAGTTGCCTACCTAAAGTTACGTCCTCCACGATTGCTGTCTTCTGTGGAATATTTAATGTTGAAGATGGGACGAAGGGAACATTGTACCCTAATGTCATGATAGAATTTTAACTCTCAACCTTCCTGGTCCAATGCCACTACCCTCGGCCTCCAATACCCATTCAAAGAGGTGTTTTGAATAAGGTGTTTACTTTGGTGTGCTTCAAAATAGACCAATCATATTCAAAATTCCATGCAGCATCCTACCATCTCTAGTTTTGCTTGGCTGACATAAAGTGAGGACTCACAGTCGAGTCAAACGAAGGAGGATCATGCAAGTGATTTGTTTTAGCCAAAAGTAGAATCATAAAAGCCCTAAAATGTGGAAACAAGCTGTTCAGCCAGTTGACTCCACACCAAAGAGCATCTCCCCTGCCCAATCCTCTCCCTGTTAGCCTGCATTTCCCATGGGTAATCCACCTAGCTTAAACATATTTGGATTGTGGATGGAAACCAGAGCAGCGGATGAGACTAACACAGACACAGGAAGAACGTGTATACCTTTCACAGGCAGTCACTTGCGAGTGGAATCAAACCTAGATCCCCAGCATAGTGAGGTAGCAGTGCTAACCACTGAGTCACCATGCTGCTGGACTAAAGCAAAATTTCACCAACACTGGAAATCTGGAATAAAAACAAAAAAATGCTTCAGTTGCTCAGCAAATCGGGCAAAGACTGTGGTGAAAGAAATAATTGTTGTTTCAGGTCAACTACCTTTCATCACTGGACCTGGAAAATGTTGGTTGTAAGCAAGTTCAAAAGGGAGGAACTGTGGTATTGGAACAAAATGCAAGATCTGTCATGGGATGGTTGGCAAGAGAGATTAAGTGGCTAAAGTGGTGATACTGTAGCACAGAGAATGGGTCATAGGCCAGGTAAAGAGATAAGAAGAAAAAGGTTCAGGTGAGGTGTGAATGGCAAAATGCAGAACTTGTTGGAAAAAAAACATCTAAACGTTTGTGTCTATGCCACAAATCTCAAGGTCATGAGTAAATATATGCTTAAATGCTTCCATTGCCCAGATAGTGAAAATATTAAAACGCCAAAGTTTTGAAATGCAAGTGAAATGATTTGAAGTACAAAGGTCATCTATTGAAGCAACACTGCCCACCCAGTGGAGGTAGTCTTTTATTAGCGATTTTTCAGACACAAAAGACCAATTATGAGGTGCTAAAATATGATAAACCACAGAAGTCATTTTTGTCACAAAATAGCAACATCCAACACTGTTCATTCCCTTGTCATTGCATTTTTAAATAAAAATACAGTAAATGCAACACTTCCTCTTTTACCTTCTCACTGTCCCAAGGCCTCAAATAGTTAATCAAGGTGAAATGGAGATTTTGTAATGTTTTCAATTTAGTGCATTGTATTTGCTGCTCAGGATTAGGTCTCCTCTATTTTGACAAGACCAAATGCAAGCTGAATGAGTTTGCAGAGTATAACCCCATGCTTACAGTCCCGTCATTTTAATTATCCACTTTACTTCCATTCTGACCTATCTATACATGGCCTTCTAATCAAATGTTACCCCAGTGCAACTTTGAGGAACAGCATCTCTTTGCTAGGCGTTTTACATTTTCCTTGTTTGACATTGAGTCCGGTAGTTTTAATTCCTATAACCTACAGCTCAGTTGTTTTGCCTTTTTGTCTAATGTTTGTTGCAATGCTTATTCTGCTTTTACCATTTACACATTTTCTAGATGCAGCTTTTGTCTCTTTACCTACTCGCTACTGTCTCTTTTTTTTGTCTTGCACTATCAATTCTTTTGTCAGTTGATCTTACCTGCATTTCACCCAGTCAAAGACTTGCCTTTTTATTCTTTTCTTCCATCCCCTCCAACCTTAATCTGAAGTCACGGTTCTGAAACAGAATAGATCTTGAAACCTTTTCCATTTTTTTGTCACTCTCAGGTTTTCAAACAGTACGGGTCGGAATGGTTGGAACTCCTGTTGGTACTATCACGCTGTCGTGTGCATACCGAACTAATCTGGCTTTCATGTCTGGCAGGTAAAGTGTGGTGCAGTTTTATACTGGCAGTGCTATAATGATCATGATAGGGCAAACTAATTAAAACAATTCATAAATGTTTGGATAAGTCATTTGCAAAGTTGAATGATTGTCTGATACTCGTGTTGAGATTACTTGGTGTTTATATAGTCATTCTGCAGAGCATTATATTAAAAATAAGGCTCTTTGGGAAACTTTAAGTGTTCAATTTAAATACAAGCAAAGAAATTTGCTACCTAACCATTGGAGTGTTACAGTTGATTTCACAATGATGATCAGCAATTGTTTTGTTTCTGAAAATGCATGTATGCTTATATCAGGCAATGATATAAGGTTATATCAGGTTATGATATGTCCAGAATGGTTGCACTGTGTTAGTTGACTAGGCTGCCAGTGCTCATGTCCACACATTCAGAAACCATGGTTGCTAACATGAAATGCAGACTCTCTGGAACACTAATGAACAATAGTCTTCACTTTAAATACAAGATGCAAAAATTGAGCAATTAACTAGGAGAAAACACTCACAATCCTTTCAATTAATTCAGGAATTTGTGTACACAGTTGAAAGTAATATTTACAGGCTGCATAAGCTTGAAGTACTGCAGATTTCTGTGACTTTCTGTACACAGAATAAATTGTCTGAGAAATGTCAACAGTTTGTGTCACAGATCTTGTTTTTGAAAGGTGTGCATGTGAATTTAAGCACCTGAGCAATTCTACAATCTCTTGGCCATAAAGACTCTGAAGCACGTTTCCTTTCAGGAAGTAAGATTGGAAAGGTTTAGATGGTTGGTTGTTCTCAATTTTAACTCTAGAACGAGAAATAACTGCTATTGGTTTAACAACAGGTTTGGAGAGGTTTGGAGGGAGTGCACATTCACACATGCATCACCTGGGATGAAGCAAATTATGAATGACTAGGTAAACAGGCTGCAATTCTCTGTAGATGAAGTTAAAAAAATTACCTCATTTGGATATTTCAAACTATGACGGAAATGAACAGGTTAAATCAGGTGCAATTTCTCTCTCTGATACAAATCATGAATAAGGTGACTTCATCACATTAGAAATAAATCGGTTAAGAGTCAAAACAAAAACTTCCTTACACAAATAGTAGTATGAAACTAGAATTCACTACAGCAAGTCATAGATGTAAGATCAATTGTAACATTTAAAAGCATGCTGAATATGTGAACAAAATGTGAAGCAGTACAAAGAAAGATAAAGAGCTGTAATGGCTCAAAAGGAAGACTCACCTGGTGTACCTGTTGCAGACTTTCTGTTGTCAGTTACTATAGCTGACTTGCAGAAAAAATTTCACCAGGTTATTGGATTCAGTCTTTAACAGGTCATCATTTCAAAGTTAGTAGGTAATGCAAACATAATACTCAGAGAGAAGTATAGCAAAACAACTGTTTGGAGATGAATTGTTAAAATGGGGACAGACAGATTGCTGATGAATTTCAGTGCCGAAAACTGAGATGTGGTAAATTTGGTTGGAGGAATGAGGAAAGTCATTATGAACGAATTGACCTATCTTAAATGGGGGTAAACATTTAGAGACCTGAGGGTGTATGTTCAGAATAGCTGATAGTGGCAGGACAAGTTGAGATGGCTGCTAAAAAGCATATAAGTTTCATCGTTGATAAATACGGGCATCGAATTCAGAAGCCAGTAGTTTATGTTAAACCTTTATGAAATGCCGGTTAGGCCCCAGTTATTGCATTCTGGGCATAACATTTTGGAAAGGATGTCAAGGCATTACAGAAGGTGCAATGGGGATTTACTGAATTTACAGACTGAAAGACTTCAGTTACCTGGCGAATCCTGAGAAATTGGGATTGTTATAGTAGCAAGAAGAGTTTATTTAACCTGATTATACAGAATAGTAAAAGCTTTTGATTAAGTAAATGGGCAGTTTTTTTCCCTCCCCCCAGTGGCTGAAGAGTTAGTACACAAGAACACCAATCTAAAATAATCTGTTTGGTGGATGCAGATTCAATGATAACCTTCAAAAGGAAGCTACTGAATTTCTGTAAATGTCTCCAGCAGAGCCACAAATGAACTGAGGCAAATAAGTTGAAGATGGTAGTGATTTTGAAAGTCGCTGGTGAAATCAGGCCTACTTGGCACTGTGTAATATTCTAGCATGCTGCAAATGTTTCAATCTGCTGAATAACATCCTCTCATCTGCAAAGAAAATTAACATATTTCAACTTACATTACCCTAAGGATGTCTGAACTTCTCAGAATTATGTAGGGATGATGGTTCTCAAGTAGAAACATCTAGAGTAAAACTTAATATCTCCCCTGAGATGGGACCCATGATTTCAAGGCCTGCAATATTTGGGACATGTTGAAACCTTCCAGTTCCTAAAGAGACTAAAACTGAAACTGAGATTGGAAACCAAAACGTCCAGAGAAACTAAACCATGTAAAAAGAAACTGAACCATCCAGGCTCGTAATAGTTGATGGATCTTAAAGAAAGCAGAGGCTGGACCCAGAAGCTGAGAATTGGCAAATATACAAGCGCAAGAGCTGTTTCTGCACTTGAAGATAACATTAGGGTATCTATACCATCAAAACCGTCATGAGGAGAGTTGAAGAGATTCTGCAGATGTGTGCCATATTTGGTGAAGATTATGCCTGTGAAATTCTGGTTTATTGTCAGCTACTGGCAGCAGGGGGGTTCAAGTTTGAGTTGAAATTCCTCAAGACAAAGACAGAGTTTTGAAAGCTTTTGTGACTCACGTTGACGACATATTGGATGAGTGGACCATCAAATAAATTCATAAGACTATTTTCATTGCATTTGCAGTTTAATCTGTAATTGTACATTTTATATTTGCCTGCTAATCCATGTTTAACTTGCTTATGTTGGTTCTGAATTTAAGAGTATGGATGATTATCTAAGATAAAATTGTTTGTTTTTGTTCAATTCTAGTATTAGAATAAGCCACATTAGAATAAGCCATGTGGACCTTTTTACTTTCAGTCAAAAAAACAGGGATATCAGGTGGGAGTTGTCGCCCTTGACTATGTTTGATTGGATGTGGCTTTGAGGAACTGGACTGGAATTGGGACAAGTCTCCACTGACTGACTAGAGTTAAACAAGGCACAGAGAAAATGGTTATGATTATCGGAGGCCAGTCATCTCAGCCATACAGCATTGTTGCCAGAATTCATCCCAATTATCTTTAGCTGCTATTTCAATTACCTTCCCTCCACATGGATTTGCTGATTGCCCAGTGTTCAGTTCTGTTCATGCCTTCTCGGGTACTGAAGTGGTCCATATCCTATTCAGGACAACAATATTTGGGCTGCTCAGTGACAAGTAATATTCATGCCTTACTGGGCAATGATCATCTCCAAGTGAGAACCTAACCTCTTTCCCAGACATTCAATGGTATGACAAAAAGTTATGATGCAGGTACACCATATAATTAGAAAAGGATGGGGAATGGAGTATAAAAGTGGGGAAGTCTTGCTCCAGGCATAAAGCGCATTGGTGAGACTGCACCTGGAGTACTGTGTACAGTTTTGGTCTCCTTACTTAAGAAGGAATATAGCTGAAAATGTGTTGCTGGAAAAGCGCAGCAGGTCAGGCAGCATCCAAGGAACAGGAGAATCGACGTTTCGGGCACAAGCCCTTCTTCAGGAGTTATTTCACAGGCAGCTGGAGCGGACCCAGCCAATCATGGGGATTATCATAGACCACTTTGTAGATCGTCCCTATAGTGGATCTTCACCACTACACCCATGTAACTACAGGTGGGACAAAACCCATGTAAATAGTCATAAGTATAAAGAACACATTGTTAAGAAGTTTAGTTGGAAGCGGTTCAAAGAAGGTTCACCAGCCTGATAAAGGGGTTGTCATATGAGGAAAGGTTGGGCTTATACTAAGTGGAATGTCAAAGAATGAGAAGTGAGTTTGGTTAATCATTTAAGGTACAGTGGGAGGTAACAAGATGGATGCAAGAGAGTGTTTACATTCATAGGGTGAATCCAGAACAATTTAAAAATGAAGGGTATCCTATTTAATATATAAAGAGGTGGAGTGCTTCTTCGCAGATCATTGAAATTCTCTTCAGCAAAGCGTTGTGGACGTTGGATCATTGAATCTTTGAAGATTGACTTAGATTTTTTTTATTTTAAGCGTGGGTCCAGAATGATGGGGCACGCAGCAATGTGGAGTTACAGACACAGTATTAGTCATGTTCTTACTAAATGGCAGAACACTGAATGGCCTCCTCCTCATATTTTCTATTTCCTTATGTTCAGCATTGCCAAGTCACGCATCAAAAACCTAGGGTTACCATTGTTCAAAAATAGAACTGGACCAGCCATGTAAGCATTTTGAGCGTGTCAGAGGTTGTATCTTCTGTGGAAATTGACCTACTTCCTGATTCAAAAACTTTCCAACATCAGTAAGTTGGAAGTTCAGGAAAAGAGGAAATATTCCCATTTGCCTGCTTTTAAACATTTCCAACAACATTCAAAAAAGCTTGTGCAAAACAGCTCACGTTATTAGCACCTCGGGTATCACCTTAAACATTTTGTCCTTCCATCATTGTGGTGTGCTGTGTCTTTACTGTGTAATATCTCTAAGACACACTGCAAGAACTCACCAAGATTTATTCGACAGCAGTTCTAAGCCCAGGATCCTTATAATAAAGAAAGAAAGTGCAGTAAGTATCTGGGAACACAACCTGTTGTATGTTCCTCTCAAATGTGTGCACCACAAAAACCTGAAACTTTGTACTTAATAGTACTTTGTCAGTACCTTGCAACAATTCAAGAGAGCAGCTTACTTTGACCTTCTCGAGGCTGATTATGAATTGGCAGTAAATGACTTACCATTGACATGAAATTCCCATGATTTCTTTTGTTTTAAAATGACTTCCACATGATCTACAAACATGATATATTTCTTCCTTTTTTTTCTTCTCTGCTATCCACCTGTGTGGTGGAGGATTTTGCATTCTCTGCTCAAGGTCTTGCCCCGAGGTGGTTTAGATGAGAAGTGAACAGAGAACAAACTTCCTTGCAATATGTGCCTCTGATTCGTCATGTATTAGAATCCCCTTATCCAGTGATTGATTTGTTACTATATGGGAGGGGAACTGATTCACCCTACCTGAGGATAAAACCTTAATAATACCAATAAACTTCAAATACATTTTCTGACCTAAAGCACCACTGCAGGAAGGAACATGGACTCTTCACCCCTCTTCATTGTACTTAAGCAAATACAGTTTCTCTTAGCCTTCAGAAACACGTCACTATCAACTACATCTGTTGCAATTTTTCTCGCCTATTATTGGTTGCTTTATGTTTATTGTGAGAAAACATTGAACTCTGTAATTTTATCCATGTTTTTGTAGTTTCTCATGATACAATGTAAGGAATGACCTTATAGTGGTTTATAAAGTCATGGAGGGTGTAGGTAAGGGGGCATATTTTTAAGATGGGAAGAGAAAGATTTAAAAAAAAATATGATGGGCAATTTTTTTATTTTACAAGAAAGTGGTTCGTGTATGGAATGAACTTCCAGAGGAAGTGGTGGATATCAGTACTGTTACAATGTTTAACCAACATTTAGATGGGTACATGAATAAGAAATGTTTGGAGGGATATTGGAACAAGCAGGCAGGTGGGACTAGTTTAGTTTGTGACCAAACGGTCTGTTTCCGTACGGAATGACTCTGACAATCGGTTGAGATGCTGTTGCTATAATTTATTAATGAATGAACATTCATGTGACATTGACCCTGATTAGATTTAGTTATTCTTCTTCATGTATTCTTTTTATGTTGAATAGATATCATTTTGGATTTTTTACTAGTTTCGTCCTTCATCCCACTGTCTAACCTTTTTCATAACTGGTTAAGTTGACCCAGGGACATTTATGGTTCTCATTTTTAGGAACTCTTTTAAGTTATAATTGTTACTTTGAATTATTTCACAGGCAGCTGGAGCGGACCCAGCCAATCATGGGGATTATCATAGACCACTTTGTAGATCGTCCCTATAGTGGATCTTCACCACTACACCCATGTAACTACAGGTGGGACAACACCCATGTAAATAGTCATAAGTATAAAGAACACATTGTTAGTTGTATTGTGTAGTCATGATTAGGTTGCTTATTCAAGTTACCAACTGACCCTATCCCCAGACACTAAAGTATAGGCTTAAGATTGTATGAGAAATTGCATCATCTCTGTTGGATTGAAGATGCAGTTTTGAGTTTAAGGTTGAGACAGAGTAGAAGATGCTTTACTTTGATTTACACCTATTCTACATTTGTGACACGCGCAATGCAAAATATAGAAAAACATTTAATTTTCCAAATTGCCACGTAATTTTTGTTTTAAAAAACAGAACAAAAGCAATCATTGCTTTTCTTCACTTTTTTTCATTTCATCTTCATGTTTCTTTTGTTTATTTCCTTTATTTGAAGCTTTTTTGGAAAACACAGCACTTTTAGTATTGGACCAGAATTCAGAGTGTAGAATACAATATACATCACTGTTATAATATTGCAAACTCTATAGTACTAGAACATAAATGTGCTAAAGAAGAGGACAAGTTGAGTTGCTCGCAGTACATGGTAAAACAAAGGGAAAAAAAAAGGAGATTTTAAAATTTATCAAAATAGTTTTCTTCTGCTGGCTCTGTAATTAAAAGCATGAAGTGATGTAAACTGGGTGGGTGAGCCAGAGTTTGGAATGTATATCCGTGGAGCACAATGAACCATCTTTTGTTGGAATTCTTCCACCTACACAATGATGAACACGCAGTAAATAATCTATTTAAGTTGGAAGACTTTATTTGGGGCACCTTTGTTAATGGTCATGAAAGCCTGAGAGGAAGGTTCTGCCTTGGGAGCAGATAAAGCTGCTAAGTGATATTGTGGATTGTTGTTGTTTTCAACATTGGTGCTTGTCGTACCTGCTATATCCACCAGTTGTTGTATAGTACATCCCAGCTCCATCAAATGTGTCATTTTCCTCTTTCACGAGCTAGTGACTCCCAGGTGTAATAGTTGATGTTTTAAGACCTCCACATCACCCTTGCGAGTATCTTGCAAGTGGAGTCCTGAGTGCCCCACTGGTCAATGAGCTCTGGTATCTCACTACACAGAAGATACTTGGGTATACAACCATTTTCCATGCTGCAGCTACCTCAGATTCACCGAAACTACCTTTTGATTAGTGCAGTTCTGAAGAAGGGTCACTGGACCCAAAGTATTAACTGTGTTTCTCTGTCAGACCTGCTGAGATTTTTCCAACAATTTTAGATTTTGTTTCTGATTTCCAGCATCCACAGTTCTTTGGGTTTTTTTGGATTATCGCAGACACTCTTGGGAGCAATGACTTATAGGAGACTGTTACATGCATGTACTGTCAAGCTGTGCTGAGGTGTTGAATACCAAAGTGAGATCGACGAAAATAGGGTGAAAGGCTACGTCATGTTCACTACAGTTATCGGTAGCTGGCATACAGACAATGTGATGTCCACAGTGATGAAATGGATATTGTGTGCTAAAAAGTAACACTTTCATAACAATAACTAGTTGACTTTTATTTGATTTGGATCCTGCCAGGGCCAGTCTTATTACTGTTTTGGTTCAAATATGGTCAAAAGCACTGAACTCTCGAGGCAAAATGACAGGGACTGTCCTTAACATCAAGGCAACATTTGACTAATGATGACCTCAAGAAGCCTAAGTACAACTAGAATCAATAAAAATTTGTGGGGGATATTCTCTCTATTGCTTTCGTAGAACACAGGAAAGATGGTTGTGATTGTTGGAAGCCAATCATCTCTGCTCCTGGATAGCACTGCAGAAGTTGCAAAGTATTGTCTTGGGCTCTGCTGTCTTTAAGGAGAAAGTGAGGACTGCAGATGCTGGAGATCAGAGCTGAAAATATGTTGCTGGAAAAGCGCAGCAGGTAAAGCAGCATCCAAGGAGCAGGAGAATCAACGTTTCAGGCATGAGGCCTTCTTCAGGAATCTGCTGTCTTTCAGCTGCTTTGATAATGGCCTTCCTTGTATGAAAAAGCAGTTAGGCAGGAATGAGTGTTCACAGTGGCACAGTGATCACTACCATTGGCCTCTCTTCAGAAACTGAAGCAGTCTGTGTGCATATGTAGCAAATGCTGGACAATATCCAGGCTTGGGCTGATAAGTAAGAGAATATATGAGCACAGATATGCCAGACAATTACGATCCACAACGAGAGAATGGCATTATCTTTGCTAAATCCCACGCGATGAAGTGCACCATGCTTGGCTAAATTAGTGCAGCTCCAACAGCACTCTAGATGGTTGACACTGCACAGGACAAAACAGCCTGCTTGATCGTCGCCCAGCCCACCAAATTAATCATTCACTCCCTCCACTATCTATGTGCAGTGGCAGCATTGTATGCCATCACAACTTGCCAGCCACCTTGGAAACCCTTGACCTCTACCACTAAAAGGTCAAGGGCAACAGGTGCTGGTCCCTCCAAGTCTCTCAGTAGCTTGAAATTTTGATCTCCATTACTTTGCTATCACTGTGTCAAAATCCTGGAGCTCCTTTCTCTCAGCACTTTGGATGTAACTGCACCAGGCACATTGCAGTAGTTCAAGAAAGCAGCTCAACATCGCCTTTCTCAGATATGATGTGAAATGAACACCCAATTCTGACCTTGCCAGTGACAATATACATCCCAAGAAATTAAAGCCTCTCAAATTTTAGAATTTATCATTTTGTGTATGTGTATCATTTTGAAAATCTGGGATCATCAAGGTGAATCAACCTTGAATTAAAAATGAAAAAGCATAACTGTAAACCTTTGCTATTATTCTTACTATTAAGAATTTATGGGCGGCACAGTGGTTAGCACTGCTGCCTCACAGCGCCAGAGACCCGGGTTCAATTCCCGCCTCAGGCGACTGACTGTGTGGAGTTTGCACGTTCTCCCCGTGTCTGCGTGGGTTTCCTCCGGGTGCTCCGGATTTCTCCCACAGTCCAAAGATGTGCAGGTCAGGTGAATTGGCCATGCTAAATTGCCCGTAGTGTTAGGTAAGGAGTAAATGTAGGGGTATGGGTGGGTTACACTTCGGCGGGTTGGTGTGGACTTGTTGGGCCGAAAGGCCTGTTTCCACACTGTAATTTAATCTAATCTAATCCAATTAAGAGTTATTTTGTGTTTTACTATCAACAGGAAGCAAAGGAAAAATATGGCAGCAATTTCGGTTCACTAGATGGGTTCATTTCTTTACTTGAAGAGTTGTGAATCTTTGGCATTCTCTGTCCTGCAGGGTTGTCGATCCTCCATTGTTGAATATGTTTAAGGTTGAAATGGACAACATTTTGGAGTCACAAACAATGTAACGAGGTGTGGAGCAGACAGGAATGTAGAATTGAGGCCAAATATTTACCATGATTGTATTGAATGGTGGAATAGCTCTGAGGGACTGTATAATCTATTCGTAATTCTGTTTGTTTTTTTAAACCATCACTGGTGGTACTAGGCAGAACATTTGCCTCCATCAGAATGATATCTCCAAATCAATTAGTGGGGTACTTTCAATTTCAGTAAGATTTATATTCACCTTGGTAAGAAATTGTTGTGAAGGTTGCATATGGAAACTTACCTAATATAGTACATTAGGGGATAAAATGGACTGGGCAATTCATGATAGTATGCTACATGAGCAAATTGGGATAAACATGATAGACAGTGTTTTCAAATATGTTTGATTGCCTGTGTCTAGGTCTGGATATTGGAATGGAAGGGAACTGTTACTGATTTCTGCTCAGGCACCTTGTCACTGTCTACAGCTTGTTGACTCACTTTCCTTTTTTTTTGTGCCATGTATGGATTACTTGATGTGCACCAACAAGTGGCTAGACTGCATTTGAGATGTTGCATGGATTTTGCCATGGTTTACACAATGAGAAATGTCAGTTTTCTATGGGGTAGCTGTGATTCTGTGACATAAAGTGCAGACATACAACAGATTCTGAGCTGCAAAAATCTGTCATTCAGATGCAGAGCTCTTGATTCACTTCATAATTACCTTTGGAGGAGTACAAAGTTTCTTCTATTACAATGATTTTATTTAACCATTATTGAGTACAGAAAAAAAACATCCTTTCTGTTTCTTGTTAAAGGAGCCTTCACGCTCTGATTATTTGGGCATAATCTAACAAGGATGGGCAGTAAATACTGGCCTAGCCAGTGACGCCCAAATCCTGTGAATAAATACAAAAGAAGGTTCAAATTAAGTTATTGTTGCTGTCCAGTTCCAAGATATAGAATATCTTCCTTATTGATTTCTCACTCCTTTAAGTATTTTGGAACAAATACCTGGTATTCAGTAAATACTAATGCTTTCACCTCAAAGATTTTTAGCTTGTTAATCCACAACTATTTTTTGAACAGAGCTTTCAATTGCTTAATCCCATTTAGTTCAGCTCATTAATTGAATGGCTTTGCGGAATCCCTGTTCCTCCGTTACCTTCTGTTCTAAATTTGTAAAGTATAGCTGTTTATAAATTGAAAATCCTTTTTATTCTCGATCCATGGCTCATCTGACAAGGTGGTGATAGGTTGTATTCATCATGGTGGTTGTTTTTTGTAAGAGAACGGCTATCTAAATCACTTCAGAGGACATGAAAATTCAGCCATGTAGAGTGCAACAGGTAAGGGTGGCAAGTGACAGTAATGTTATTTTTGTCTGTTCCTAAAATTTTAATAATTTTTTTTAAATTTGTTTAATCCAACAATGAGCAAAACAAGTGTTATTGTGTTGTACTGCAACTGGTTGCAGTATCTGTCTGTCCACAAGAAGTGCTGCTATCACTACCACTTCAAATTTAACTAGGAGCTCCAGTATACTCGTTAAGCTCAGATTTGAAATTTAATTTGAACAATACCTTTTAATGTTTAAGCCTTTAAACATATTTCCCAGGAAAATGATTAATACCAAAATGAAAAGCCATCACTTGGCAAGATTGAGCTGTTTTACTGAACTAATTGAAAGCTTTAGACGTCTATACTGGGCAATTCAATGAGAAAACAGAGGCTGAAAACTAGTTTTAGACATTTTTGTATAGAATATTATCTAAGCAGAATGCAGTATTTTTAAAATTAAGATTATATTTGAAATAGGAAAACTGAAGAGACTTGTTGCAGAGTTTACATGTTCATGATGGGGAATGTGCCTAGACCAACCATAGGAGTTTGGAATCCTAGATATAATAATCCCATTGTGAGCACTTGAGGTTTTTAGTCCTTATATTGCTTTTTTAATTACAACCTTTCTCAAGTGAGAATTGAATTGGAAGATTTGTCATACACTATAGCTGCAAATCTGAATAAAGTTTATTTTAGCTTGAAGTATAGTTTTGATGATGGAATGAAAAAGTGCATGAAGCGCAATCAATATGTTCATTGATGTTTAATGCAGAACAACTGGTGAAGACGATGGAGGTAATTTTCCTTCTGTTGATGACTCCCAGGAAGTCTGCACCACTTCTTTCTCTACTTCTCCTCCCTCACAGGTAAGGAATAGAAAATATGCTATCCTGCTAATGAATGTTAGCCTAGCATCTTTCTAGCAGGTCATAATGTTAGTCTTATGCAGTATTTCTAAGGAAACGATACAGATATATCCAATGAAAATTAGTTGTAATAATTTGATTTCAAGTCTTTACTTACTGTAACATGTAGAATTGAGCACATGCCTGCCCTGTGACTGCATGTGAACAGTGTTCGATGCTCTGTGATTTTTTTTGAAGGGACAGACATTTCTGGTTAAAAGCCTGATATGACATTATACGCTGCATCATTAAAAATACGATTCAAAATCTTTTTTGACCAAAATAGTTGCTATAGAAGCTTTACCCAAGTTTTCTTTTGTAATATTTTTGTAATACTTTTGTCAAATGCAAGTACAATGATCTTTTGGGATTCTTATTCTAAAGTCAAGCTGAATTTAACATAGGCCACTGCACATGTATATCTTCTGAATGATTTTGTCAGTGTCCAATATTATTAGCATATTTGTGAATTATACACTGAACACAACAGAACTACTCAGTGATATGGTCTAACCTTCAGCACTATATTTTGTGTGTGTAATTGAACAGGGCATATGTTAATGTACATCAGTCCTATAAATAATATAATTGTCCCTGAGCCCACATCTTACTCCTGATACTTTATACCGTTGAACAAGCTGCAACACAAATTTTCCAACCCCAGTACAAAACTGGAGACAGTTCAATTAAATTCGTACAAATCCAAATATTTAGTTTGTGAAATATTAAGTATAACAATCATATCAAGACACCAGTAAAGATTTAGAGCCATTGATTGTAACAATTGAAAAGAGAACATTGGAAATTGGACGAGAGATTAAAACGTTTTAATATTGAAGTACTGAAGCAGGCAAACAATGGGCTGCACCTTCCAACCTCTAAAAAGGTTGCATTGATACCATTTGGAAGTCCTAAAACACTAACTGTACTAGCTGTTTGGGAAGTTTAAACATTCAATAGGCAATTTTCTAGTGACTGGAACCTTAAGAAAATGTCACCATCTCTGGAGATTTTGGGTGGTTCCAACTTGTATTCTTGAATAGTTACTCAGCAAAGATTAGAGGAATTAGAATCTGCTCTAACAACTGATTAACTTTTATTCTTATGCCCACAAATTCCTTATAACTGAACACACCCTTTCCACCCCCCCAACCCACTCTGCTCTCTCATTCACTCACCTGCCACCTCTCACCGTATACCTTACACACTTGCCTTCTCTCTGTAACTGTCAAAGAAGCTTAACTTGCTAGAAAACAACAGCTTTTACCATTAAAAAAAGGAGAATGGCATTTGTGAAGATATATTCTGATGCTGCCTGCATGTGTTGTTGGATTGTATTTGTTGGAATGGATCCTGCATTGGATGTCCTAGCAAGGTAAGTAGGTAGCTTATAGCTATAGCGAAACCTACCCAGATCGCAAAATTCGGTTAATGTACTTCACAATACCGTTTTTGTAATTTGGTAAACATATTGAACTTTTGGATTCTAAAAAATAAATCCCATACTCTATAAATATACTAAATGTGATTACACAAGGTTAGATTCATGTTTCTAAAATGTGTGCCAAAATGATAATCTGGGCTCTGTGAAATAACTGGTAAAGAATGTTTTCAAGCTGCTTTTAATGTTTACATTAATTCTTCAGTGTTGTATGATGCTTTACTGTGGTCTAGGTTATTTCAGTAGTACTGTTAGAAGTATCAAAACCCAACCCTGGAGATGATTTCAGTTGTCACTTGCAGTATCCTAGACAAAAATGAAAAATGGCTGCAACCAAATATTTTGATTCAAGTTGCAGACAGATTGCAGTCAGCCTGTTTGCAGCAGCCAGCAGTGCAGTATTGACACTCTTCATATGAGCAAATTCTGCCCAACTAGGGCAGATTTCTAGCCAAATGAGAACATGTTATAGATGTGACTTCTAAGTAACAGTATGGACCCAGTTGTTCCATGTTTGCTAAGTTTACTCTGCAGTTTAACTGGATAAATAGGGCACTTCAAAAGTGATATTATTTGCAATGTAAACCATGCATTACACCAAAGTTCCAAATATATCTGCATTATCACCACTGAAAGGTTATAGGTGGCCTGAATTTCAGCTAAAATTTGGGAGATGATTGCCAAAGACATCTAGATTTGATGTGCAGGATACGGGGGGAGCCAAAAACTGCTGAAGTAACCAGCAAAGCCAAGGAAATGGACAGTCTGGCCAGTGGATAGGGGCCACAGCTGAGGAGTTTGGAGGACAGTTTCTGGCTGTTGGTAGAAAGCTCCAGTTGACAGAGTGCAGGAGAAGTGGTTCACAGTGATTGGCAAAGAGGGCATTTTGAGACTAGGAATGAAGCTCTCATCTGCAATGTGAGAAGGTGGAAGGTGGTCAGTGAGATAGACGAGGGTGTAGTTGAGGTGCAGATTGCCAACCAGAGCTTTATTTCCAGTTGCGATAGATGGATGGGTGGGGCTGAAAATCAGGGTTATAAACAGTAGTCTCTTGCAAAGTCCTCCTTTTAAGATTCAAGATAGTACTCTAGCTTCATTTGGCCAGTAAGGAATGTGTAGAGAGCAAGCAGCTTCCACATCGATTTATTTGCTGGGAAACCACAGTTTAGGACCCTAACCCACTTACTTTGTGCTAAAGTTTAGTCCAGTTGTGATTTATGTCATTGTACAATGGTGGATTGGTCAATTAGTTCAGTTGGCTGGAAGACTAGTCTGCAAGGCAATGTATTGCCAACAGCATGGGTTCAATTTCTGCACCAGCTGAGGTTATTAGGAAGTGCTTTCTTTCTTAACCTACTCCCTCTCCTGAGGTATGGTGACCCTCAGATTAAACTACCATCACTCATCATTCTCTGAGAGAGCAGCTGTATTGTCAAGTAGGACTATAGTGATTTACTTTTACCTTTAGTTAGGTCTCCCACCTGCCTTTTGTGCGAACCTCATCCATAATTTTATTCCTGAACTTCAAAATATAATAATACAGAAATGGTGTCCAGATTCCTGATCCTAAAATTTAAACAACCGCACCCTAGGCACTTTTCCTTTCTCGTGCCTTTTTGTAGTTGATGGGGGTTGTTAAATTTGAGAACCACGTGTCATTCATCAATGTAATCAGAATGCCCTCGTCTCTGCTGCAAATTGATAATTGATTTTAGCTTAGTTGACATCACCTTTGGTAGACAAGGCAAGAAGAAACTGGTCAAAGCTCCTGCTGCCTATCATTATCCAGTGACCCTGGGTGCAGACTGGGCAAATCTCCCTGTTTGGGTATCCATCAGAACTGTGAGTCTTTAGTGATGGATACCTGTGGAATTATAGACCTCTGAATTATGACACTCAAGCAGAAAACTGTGGAGGAATTGATCAACATTTGGCCTTTTAAAGTCTGCAATCTCTTGGTATGTGTATCTGGAAAAACTCCAGAAACAGCTAGCAGGAGGCTCAAATTGATCATCAATATAATTTGTAAAAAATGAGATTGCACAAGTACTCAATTTGACTCTTTGCTTTAACACCAGGTCCTTTGTCAGTTTAGATAGACACCATGATGGTTCATCTTTCAGAAATATGTATTTTAATGTCTTTTCTTAAATATTGTTAGTCTACGTTACAAAGTTGAGATTTCGATGCACAATACTCTTATTTTCTTCTCTCTAAGTTCTGTTTTCCTTTTCTTCTTTTTCTCTTTCTCTTTTGTGTGTCTGTGTGTAGTGTGTGTTTACTGTTAGTAAAACACATTTTCAGACTCCCAGGCCAGTGGTGATGGACACTCTGAAGGTCCCCCTGCTAGGCTTGACCTTTACGCATCAAGTGAGTTAAAACCGAAACAATTTGCAAGTATCCAGCCACATTTTGTTTTGAAGCCAAGCAAGAAAGTTCAGGCAGCCAATCTTGAATTATTTCTTGGTCCCTTTTCCGGAAGTTAAGGAAACAGAAACCTGGTGGTACTTTTGGTGTGAAAAGGCCTCATTTGAACTGCAGGATGACTTCCCCCAGTTTTATTCATCCTTTATAGTTGTGGATTATTTCATATCATTAACTGCAAGTTTTCCTGTAGTGTCTCAATTAATTGGAACAAGAGCCATGACTTTGACTGCCTGAAAGCTAGAAGAAGCCAGCTTTCTGCAGAAAACAATGATGTCAGCCAATTGCACAGTTTACTGACCTCTTTGGATTGACTTTAATCCTGGGCAAAAGCCTGGGATCCCTGAGGTCAACCAGATAAATATAATCTGCTCCCTTCTGTGTAATGTCCAAGATGAGCTCCCATTGGTAACATCTGAGCAAGATTCTTACCCAACTAAAATTGCTGATACTTGAAACTAAAAGTGCTCCTTAGACTTTCTTGCTCTCTTCATATGTTTCTGACTATTGTTTAGTTAGACTAAGAAGCAAATTCCCTTAGCTCCCCAGCATTGGAACCTTGAAAATTAATCTGTTGGTGTAATTCATGAGCCACATTTTATGATAAAATTTGTAATCTATCTATCCTGACAACTCAAAGACTTTTGCTGTTTGATTTTTTAAAAAAATATTTACGTAATAATTGGAGCTAACCTATGGAAATATCAGTACAATAATAATAGTTTGTACACATTTAGCGCCATTAACATAATGTAATGACCCGAGGCTCTTTATTTTGGCGGGGGTGCTTACAAAACAAAATCTGATACTAGGCCATATGTAATGATATATTAGAGAAAGAAAGTAATCAAAATCTAGGTCAAAGTAGTAGATTTTAAGAAGAAGAATAAGGTAGAGTGTGATAGCAAGTCAGCAAGAGAATTCCAGAGTGAATATCCAACGTTGCTAAAGACAGCTACCAGTATAAGCAACTAAAACTGGAAGTGCTCTTGAGGCCAGATTTAAAGGAGAGCTGTTTCTGCAGTTTGTGGGAGAAAAGAGATTTCAGAAATAAGGTGGGGCTGAGGTCGTGGAAGGATTCAAAAATACAATTGAAAATTTATTGTTCAGGAAATGCAGGTGGCCAGGCAAGCATTGGAATGGTTGAGTCTAGAAGTAGCCAAGACATGGTTGATGGTTTAGAAGGTAATGAACTGCATCAGGAGCGGAATCTGGTGATGTAATGGAAATGGAGCTGGGCAGTCTTAGTGATGTTGTGGATATGATTGATTTTATATTTGCTTTAGCATCAGACTATTGCCAGGAAGAGGGGTAGAGTTTGTAGCTGGGGAGTGAAGCATTGTTGCTATATTGTCAGATTCCTGTTCAATATCCAGCAGATGAAAATTTTCTCCACTTAAGTACTGAATTCTGAAACCAAATAATCTCACCATTTAGAACAGTGGCCAATTGAGAAGTGTAAGGTTGTCCTGAGGGTGGAAATTAACTTGCTTTTGGATGGTGTGAAATAGGAGAGTGGCAATGGATTCTTGCGAAGACACCAGAGGTAACTATACTGAATTGGAAAGAGACTCCAGTAGATTCTCTGGCTACTGTTAAACAGATGGAAATTGCAAAAAGTGCGAAATAGCTGGATGATGGTAGAAAGGAGTCAAGAGAAATGTCAAAGACTGCAGATGAGTCAAGAGAAACAAAAGGGTAGTTGTATTTGCTAAATCTGTGGTGTCATTTGCTGACGTAAGTGGGCATTTAAAGCTGAAAGTTTGAATTATATTATTTGAATTTACCATCCTTAAACTGAGAGGCGAAGACTGCATCTTGCCTACTAGTGCTTTTTAGATCAGTGTTCTGTGTAGTGAATATTGAATTTGGTTTCAGTTTCTGACTGAACTCAGTTAGCCAATGCCAGTGGAGGGCTGCAATTACAGAGGAACCTCGATTATCCGAAGAATACGTGGGGGAGTATTTTGTTCGGTTAATCGAATGCCGGAGAACATAGTTAGCTGAGCGTCGGTACCTTGTGATCTTGTTCAGATTATCTGAAATTCAGTTATCAAAAGCCGGATAATAGAGGTTCCTCTGTACATCCGTATCCCTGGATGAAAAGGACATGAGTCAGCCAAACTGCTTGCTTCAGATTACCATCCAGCAACCTTAGTGGGAAATGTGCATTTGTAGGTCGGGCAAGAACAGATACATCGACTGCAATATGCCCCCAACAGTGGAGTGAGTTTCAAAGCCCACGGATCCAAATTATCTCTGTTTGTAGAATCCGACCCCATAAAGAAACATGAATTTTTATGTTGTGATAAAAGAAATGCACGTACAAATGTAAAAAAAATTACAAACTTGGAAATTTGGATTTCCAAATAGTGACATTTGGGGTTGGTTATTTATGTTGATTTTTTTGTTTATTTGTTTGATTTGTACTATTTTATGAAAGGGAATATAAATATTGAACACTGTCAGCTTGTTTTTGGTTCAAGACAACAAAGGATGGATTTTATCTTAGAAAAACCAGAGATTTAAACATTCTTAAACAATTGAGAGGAGACCTGACTGGGATTAGAAGTAAGTACAGGCAGTATCTGCATTGGAAACTGGTTCTGTTCTGGAGTTCATTCGCAAGTTGAATTGTTTGTAAATTGGAGCGCAGTGCAGGACCGTGCAAAGCAGCCATTCTTATGTACAAGAAATTTTCGTACGTCAGATCTTTAAAATATCTTGAAACGCATGAAAATGGATAAATCCCCAGGACCTGATCAGGTGTACCCTAGAAATCTTTGGGAAGCTAGGGAAGTGATTGCTTGACCCCTTGCTGAGATAATTGTATCATCGGTAATCACAGGTGAGGTGCAACAAGATTGGAGGTTGGCTAACATTGTACCACATTTAAGAAAGGTGGTAAGGAAAAGCCAGGGAACTATAGACCAGTGAGCCTGACATCAGTGATGGGCAAGTTGTTGAAGGAATCCTAAGGGACAGGTTGTATATGTATTTGGAAAGGCAAGGAGTGATTAGGGATAGTCAGCATGGCTTTGTGTATGGGAAATCATGTCTCATGATTGGGTTTTTTGAAAATGTAACAAAGAGGATTGATGAGGGCAGAGCGGTAGATATGATCTATATGGTCTTCAGGAAGGCATTCGACAAGGTTCCTCGTGGGAGACTGGTGAGCAAGGTTATATCTCATGGAATACAGGGAGAACTAGCCATTTGAATACAGAACTGGATTGAAAGTAGAAGACAGAGGGTGGTGGTGGAGGGTTGCTTTTTAGATTGAAGGCCTGTGATCAGTGGTGTTCCACAAGGATCGGTGCTGGGTCCACTGGTTATCACCATTTATGTAAAAGATTTGTATATGAACACAGGAGGTATAGTTAGTAACTTTGCAGATGACACCAAAATTGGAGGTGTAGTGAACAGAGAAGAAGGTTACCTCAGAATACAACAGGATTTTGATCAGTTGGATCAATGGGCTAAGAAGTGGCAGATGGAGTTTAATTTAGAAAAATGTGAAGTGCTACATTTTGGAAAAGCAAATCAGAGTAGGACTTACTTAATGGTAAGGTCCTGGGGAATGTTGCTGAACAAAGAGACCTTGGAGTGCAGGTTCATAGTTCCTTGAAAGTAGAGTCGCAGGTAGATAGGATAGTGAAGTTTGGTATGCTTTCCTTTATTGGTCAGAGCATTAAATATAGGAGGTCATGTTGCAGCTATACAGACATTGGTTTGGCCACTTTTGGAATGTTGCATGCAGTTCTAGTCTCCTTCCTATCATAAGGATGTTGTGAAACTTGAAAGGTTCAGAAAAGATTTACAAGGATGTTGCCAGGGTTGGAGGATTTGAGCTGTAGGGAGGGACTGAATAAGCTGGGAATGTTTTCCCTGGAGCATCAGAAGCTGAGGGGTGATCTTATAGAGGTTTATAAAATCATGGGGGCATGGAAAGGGTAAATAGACCAGGCCTTTTCCCCGGAGCAGGGGAGTCCAGAACTAGAGGGCATAGGTTTAGGGTGAAAGGGGAAAGTTCTAAAAGGAACCTAAGAGCAACTTATTCACATAGAGGATGGTGCATGCATAGAATGAGCTGCCAGAGGAAGTGGTAGAGGAAGGTATGTTTCCCATTTGATTAAATGAGTTGCTTCTACCCGCAGTTTTGGGCTTCTGCAGTAGGTCCTAGAACGCATTCCCCACTGGTACGGGGGAATACTGTACTCTTACAAGGAATGCAGAAAGTTAGCAGGCAGATAGCAAAGAATTATGAGGGCAAGTAGCATGTTGGCCTTTATTATTAGGGGATTGGAGAACAATAAAGAATTCTTGCTACAATTGTATAAGGCTTTGGTGAGACCATAATTGGAGTACTGTGTACAGTTTTTTATTTTCATACGTTATGCGAGAATATATCAGTAGGCACTCGAGCAAAGCTTCACTAGATTGGTTCTTGGAGTGAGAAGGAATAAATTGGGCCTATATCCTGTGGAGTTTAGAGGAAAGAGAGAAGATCGCCATCAAACAAAAAAAGGTTCTGAAGGAACTTAATAAGAGTGTAGGCATTTGAACAGTTGTTTCCCCTGATGGATTGGAGAATCTAGAACAGCAGGACATACTCTCAAGATGAGGTGTTGATCATTAGAACTTGGATAAGGAAGCAATTTATTCACTTAGAGTTATGTCTTAGGGGTTGTATATCTTGGGAATTCTCTTCTCCAGAATATTGTAGATGCTCCATCAGTGAGTATATAGAAGGCTGAGGTAGGCAGATTTCTGTTACCTCAGAAAAAGGAGAAACATAAGAAATGTGCGAGAAAGTGGAATTGACACCAAAATCAACCATTGGATCAGCTGTGACCATATTGATGGAGTAGGCTTGAGAAATAATATGGCCAACTCCTGTTTCTTTTGTTCAGAAAATATCAGAATATCCCTGTGGGATATCTGGAAAAGAAATTATCTCCAACGATTTTTTCTTTCTTCTGTTTTGCTCGTTTTATTTTCTCTCCTTTGGTATTCCAACCCCACCACTCCAAAAAAACCAAAGCCCCTAAAAGTTAGAGTTTTTTGCAGAAGATTTGCAGTTTTGGCAAAACTTTAAGATTTGATGTTTCTTTGAATTTAGGACTACCTTATTTTTATACTATTTCACTGCCTTATTATGCAAAATTATCATTCAGAAGCAAATGATTGTTGTTTGGTAGGGAAACGTACGCAATAACTTTCTTCCTTTTCTCGCCTAAACCTGATTGCAGTAAGATATATTTTGGAGAATAAATATTTTAATATTTTTGAATACTGTGACTTTAAAGAGCATATACAAACAGTCTTTTGTGTAATTTATTTTGGCTTCGCAGCACCTGAAAGGTAAATACAACATCTACCTTCCAAACACATAGAAGCTCACTCAAGAAACATAGTTTCTGAAGATGTAACATTCACTTGGAATAGTAGGGTAAAACAAAACAGGTCACTTGTTCAAATGTTTCTTAAGCTAGTGGTCGATAAGTTGTAGGTCTGAAGCGTTCCCTTATGATTCAATTAACACGGTGGAGATTGGACAACTCTGGTTTCAAACAAAATTGTAGCTGAGCACCTGTAACGAAGAAATACAGTCTAGTTGGTGAAACAATTTTGCCTGTCCTCACTGACTGAGATGATTTTCATGTGAAGGTAGAGTTATCTACCTTTTTCTGGCCAAGATCTTGCAGTGGAGCTTGCTTTTTTAATGGAGGAATGTTACTAAAAATCTTCAAGAACCCAAGTCACAGTTTCTTCATGGAGAAATCTTCTTAATGCACCAGATGTCTGATTCAGCAGTTAAACATATTGTCACTCAGTTGTTCTCAATCTTATAACTACATTGTAGAAACTTGCTGATAGGAATTCAGTAAAGACCAGGTTTCTGGCAGAGTGTCTTCTTGGCTAGAAATAGTTTCAAGTGAACATATGTCTCATGCTTTCATGGAAGGAAGAGAAAATTGCCTCTCATTTTTCATTGGGAGTTTTTGAGCCTCCTGGTGTCTCAGTCTGTTATGATAAGTTGTTTTGTTGATGAAGTTAGTCTCTACCAACTGAAGCAAGATGAGAGAATAGCCTGTTAGCAGGGAAAGTAGTTGTAAAGCCAGAATAGGTAGCATGATTAAATGTCACCAAGGGCATTAAAAACCATCTGCCGAGCACCACCATTGGTTACATTAATTTTTTTTTGGTAAAATACACGGATAATCATGATAAATAATGATGTTTTAAAACAGCAACTAAGCTAACAGCAGAAAGTACAAGCTTGATGATTTTGTGTATTATTGTACCTTTTATTATAGATATTGCTTTTTGATGATGCCATTCCTTTGTTTCCCTCTTCTTTCAGCTTTGTGCACCAGACTGATTACTATTTAGTTTTTGTATCTATTTTCTATGCCCTTCTTCCTTCTCCTAGCTCTACAGCTCACGTCTTTTCTATCAGCCTTTTGCTACTCTTGGTGGTGGTTCAGCTGATCTAGCCTGTTGCCCAGCAGCCTTAACTGCTGGTGTAAATACTGCTCATCCACATCAGGTAAATCAAAGTTGCTTGATTAAACTCACCATTGCTTGATTCAGAGACTCATTTTAAGTAATACAGTTTGCTATATTTTAAAAAATGCACTGTAATTTCACAAAAGTGAGAAAAATCATAATTGAGTAAAACCTTGACCAATGTTTCTCATTTCTGACCATTTAACAGAAGTAAACAAAACATTACATCTTTGTGTTATATCAGTGTTGCTATTTGCTTCAGTGGGATGACTTAAGTCCAAATGCTCAGACTTATATAGAAATTAGGTGAGCCGTTTACTATTCTAAGACCTGTTAAAATCATTAGAATAAGAGCCAGGGGAGAATGTACCATCTGAAAGCATCATAGAAGCAAATTCAAAGTAACTTCAATGTCTACTTGAAATGGAACTTTTTTTTGCTGATGGGGAAATAATGAGTAGAACTTATTTGAAAGCTCTTTAAAAGAGCTGACACATGGGCTGAATTGCCTGCTGTGTTGTGCTTAGTTGGCAATTGAAAAACTTAACAAAGCCTCAGTAAAACAGTATCTTATCTCAATTTATGCAAAGTGTTTTTATTTTATACATTGACACCCTTGAACATTATTTTTGTGAAATTACGGTACTTCCATAATGTCACTTCTATACTGCACTATATTGTTATTTCTTTAAATGTGTTTAATATTTTCCTACAAGTTCGATAAAAGTGCAAAAAATAGCAGTGAACAATTGCTGGGATATATAGCATACAGAAAGCAGCCGAGCAGTAATAATGACATAATGATAGCCTTGAGAAATATCAACGAACAGCAATTGTATCTACTAAAGTATTATTTTTCAACTCTTGCTGACACAGGCAGCCTGTTTTTTTTAAACTCTTTAAAATGTTGGGGATTTAAATAGCTTCATAGTTAGCTCACCTTTCAGCAAAACAGGGTCTGTTTGAACTTTTTATGACTGAGACTGGGTAAGTGCCCTATCATTCAAGTCTCTCTACTGCACAGATCCCAACATTTAAAAAAATCTTTTTTCCAGCTACCAGGATGACCAGTTAAATACCTTTTATAAGTATCAGGTTTTAACCAAAAGGATCTATCAACTAGCTTTATTAATAAAGCACAACTTGATTTATTATCAATACAAAACGTGTTCAGTAAAGATGCAATAATTGTTCACATACATAGTAGAAATGCTTATCCCTACTAATACTCGCAAAACACACAGGCAAACACACACACTTTCAGGAAAAGAGGGGTAAACAGATTTTTCTTGAGGGACAGGTTTCTGAAAAAAATCACCTTGGCCAATAGGTTATTCTTGAAGGCAATAGGTTAAAGCAGAGGATGTTCTGGAGTCTGTTGCTCTGATGTTCTAGCACATGTGGTCAGGTCATTAGTCATACACAATTATGCCTGAAGTCGGGTGGACATAGCTTGCTCAGGAAATACAATATTGAGATGTGCTTTCAAAAGAACAAATACGTTCCACCTTGAACTGGATTTGAGAATTCTTCAGAAGTGGGAGAGATGAGCTGCGCAACCAGTCCATAGCAGGCTTTCCTACAAATCAATTGGTTCCCAGGAAAGCAGGCTTTCCTCCATTTGCACCAGTTCTTTGCAAACTTTCCTTCAACTGAACTAGATAAAACAAGCACCTCTCCAGCTAGTGACTTTTCAAATCAACCTCCAGAAAGTCAACGGCAAACAGTTATCACCAGGCATGTGATTTCTAAGATCTCTTTTTTAAAACATTTTTCCAATGTCCACAATGAACTTTTGAGAGCTTATTTTAAAGAAACCACTGCAGGTATGTCTACAAAACTTGGACTAACTTTTCACGATCCTTCAAAAGTTAAATCCTCCAAGCAATATTAAATAAAGCATACAACACCAGGTGTTGAGTGATTTTTAACTTTGTGCACCCCAGTCCAAAACCAGCATATCCATATCATAAGTAAAGCATCTTTGTAACAAACTCAGCAGTGAATTTGAGTTTACCTTGTGTGAGTCACAGCCCTCTCTCCTTCCTCATGGGGATGGCATTTCCACCCATTCCACTGTGACCCTCAAAACCCTGGTGTTAACTTAATGTCAGTCATACCAACTTATTGTTCCACCCTTTCCCCTTCACCTGTGATGCCACCTTACCTAGTACACAAGTAGACTGCAAAATAATGAAGTTAAAGTTCTATATTGCATTATCTTAATAAAGTGCTCTTGCTCACTAGGAAAAAAACACTTTGACAGATCTTAACAGATTTGGTGTCTCCTGGCACTTCATGCTTGGCAGGTTTCTACTTTGACAACTTTACAGCTCCACTGTACCTTTAAGGTATAGTGCTGTGTACTGTTAAAATCCCAAAGCATACCTTAATATGTTTCCCAATGGGTAAATGAACCCCTGCCTTCTCTGTCCCATTAACAGATTGCAAAAGCTTCTACAGGTATGCAAAAAAGGAAGTGATTATCTAAAGTAAACGCAAATTCCTTGCCAACAGGACATGCACTTTGTATCTACCTTCACAGATGAAAAGACTAATTACATCCAAAAATAGTGGGAACCAAGATTCCATTGAGAATGAGAACCTTGAAGAAACTAGTATCAGTAATGAAATATTGCTTCAACATTTAATAGAAGGAACAGCTGATAAATTTGAGACTTGCTGTGCTATGTTCTGAGATTTTCAAAGAGGTTTTTATGGAAATGGTGGAAGAATTAATTTTAATCTTAAAATGTGTCCTAGATTTTAGAAAAGTTCCCATGAATTGAAAGTCAGCAAATGTAAAGCCTACCAATTAAAGAAAAGGTGGAAAGAAAACAGACAACAACAAACCAGTTAGTCTCTCATCAGTAGTAGGAGAAAGCGAGGACTGCAGATGCTGGAGATCAGAGCTGAAAAATGTGTTGCTGGAAAAGCACAGCAGGTCAGGCAGCATCCAAGGAGCAGGAGAATCGACGTTTCGGGCATGAGCCCTTCTTCAGGAATTCTCCTGCTCCTTGGATGCTACCTGACCTGCTGCGCTTTTTCAGCAACACATTTTTCAGCTCTCATCAGTAGTACAAAGCTGCTAGAATCTGTCATCAGGAATGCAGAAGTATTGTCTTTAGAAATTATTAATTGCAGAGTCACAATAGACTTAAGAGAAAGATCATTGATAGCAAAACCATTTCAAGGTCTTTACGGTAGTCATCGCAGTGGAAGGGATAACCAGTATTTAGATTTTTAGAAAAAGTTTTAGTAAGTTGTGTAAGAGATTATTGCATATAATTCAGACTCCAAATAATTTAGTTGTATGCATTTAGGATTTATTGACAATAATGGCCCTCATTTCGGTTATCAGGCTTTATGTAGTACAGTAACACAAGGATCAAAACTTAGGCCCTAGCCATTTGAAAATCTGTCAGTGACTTGGATGAAGGCACGAGGTGTTTACATATTCAGGTTTATTGTCAGTACAAGGTTACAGTGGAAAGGTTATGCTAAGGATTCAAAGAAATACAAAGTGACGTAGGCAGATTGTTAGTGGTCAGGAGTGTAATAAATGAAAGCCAAACTGAGGAAGTGTGAAGTTATCCACTTTGGTAACAAAAATAAAAAAAGTAGAATATTATTTAAATGGTGAGAGACTGGGAGATGTTGATATTCAGAAGTTCTTATATATTGATACTCGGAAGTGATTTGATATTGATATTCAGAAGTCCGATATTCAGGTGTCCTTGTGGACATCATAGAAAGTAGCATGCAGGTACAGCAAGCAATTAGAAATGCAAGTAGTCTGTTTGCCATTACTGCAAAGGAATTGGAGTGCACAAGTAATTGAAATTTACTGTGGTTATGTAGGTCTCAGTGATTTTTAGTGTCTTTTTTGTCTACTTACTGTTGGAAGGGCATACTTGCCCTAGAGGGATTACAGTTTCGGAATAAAGGGATATGCATTTAGAATAGATTCTGAGGAGAATTTCTCTGCTCAAAGGAATTCTCTACCTCAGAGGAATGTGAACTCTTATTCTTCAACCATACTCAAGACAGCGATTAATACATGTTTGGATACAAATGGACTCAGGATATAAGGAGACAGTACAGGTATTTTTATTCAACCTGTTCAGAGATGTTATGAGCTAGCACGTTTTGAGAAGATTTATAGCTCAGGTTGAGGTTCTGGATGTAGGTTTGCTTGCTGAGCTAGAAGGTTTGGTTTCAGATGTTTTGTCACCATACTAGGTAATATCATCAGTGAGCCTCCGGTGAAGCACTGGTGGTATGGTCTGCATTTTACTTATGTGCTTAGGTTTCTTTGGGTTGGTGATGTCATTTCCTATGGTGATATCATTACCTGTTCTTTTTCTCAGGAGGCGGTAAATGGGATCCAAGTCAATATGTTTGTTGATAGAGTTCCGGTTGGAATACCATGCTTCTAGGAATTCTTGCATGTGTCTGTGTTTGGCCTGTCCTAGAATGGACGTGTTGTCCCAGTCAAAGTGGTGTCCTTCCTCATATATATGTCAAGATACTAGTGAGAGTGGGTCATGCCTTTTTGTGGCTAGTTGATGTTCATGTATCCTGGTGGCTAGTTTTCTGCCTGTTTGTCCAATGTAGTGTTTGTTACAGTTCTTGCAACGTATTTTGTAAATGACATTAGTTTTGCTTGTTGTCTGTATAGGGTCCTTCAAGTTCATTAGCTGCTATTTTAGTGTATTGATGGGTTTATGGGCTACCATGATGCCAAGTCTGGCAGTCATTTCTGAGATGCCTTTGATGTAAGGGAGAGTGGCTAGGGTTTCTAGAAGTATTTTGTCTGCTTGTTTGAGTTTGTTGCTGAGAAATCGGCGGACTGTGTTCATTAGGTACCCGTTCGTTTTGAATATACTGTATAGGTGATTTCCTCTGCTCTTCGTAGTTCCTCTGTATTCCAGTGTGTGGTAGCTCATTGAAATAATGTTCTATTGCAGCTTCGTTTGTAGATGTTGAGATGATTGCTTCTGTAGTTCAGTATTTGGTCTGTGTGTGTTGTTTTCCTGTAGACGCTGGTTTGAAGTTCCCCATTGGTCGTTTGCTCAACTGTGACATCGAGGAATGGCAGTTTGTTGTTGTTTTCCTCCTATTTCATGAATTTTATGCAGTAAGGGTATTATTAACGGTGTTGAAAGTTTCTTCTAATTTGTTTCGTTCAGTGATGAGAAAGGTGTCATCCACGTAGCGGACCCAAAGTTTAGGTTGGGTAGTTGGCAGAGCTATTTGATTGAGTCTCTGCATTACTGCCTCTGCTAAGAATCCTGATATTGGAGATTCCATGGGTGTTCCATTGGTTTGTATGTAGGTTTTGTTGTTGAAGATGAAGTGGGTGGTAAGGCATAGGACCACTAGCTTGACAATATTGTCATTGCTGATGAAGCTGGTGGTGTTTGGTGTCTAATGTCATTTACAAAATACCTTGCAAGAAGTGTAACAAGCACTACATTGGACAAACAGGCAGAAAACTAGCCACAAAAAGACATGAACATCAACTAGCCACAAAAAGACATGACCCACTCTCACTACTATCTTTACATACAGATGAGGAAGGACATCACTTCAACTGGGACAACACATCCATCCTAGGACAAGCCAAACAGAGACACGAGCAAGAATTCTGGAAGCATGGCATTCTAACCAAAACTCCTATCAACAAACACATTGACTTGGATCCCATTTATCACCCCCTGAGAAAAAGAACAGGAAATGACATCACCACAGGAAATGACATCACCAACCCAAGGAAATCTAAACATATAAATAAAATGCGGGCCACACCACCGGAGGCTCCCTGATGATGTTGCTTAATATGGTGACAAAACGTCTGAAACCAAATCTTCCAGCTCAGCAAGCAAACCTACATCCATGTTATAACCTCTGGAGCAAGTGGGACTTGAATCTGGGCCTTGTGACTCTGAGACTACTACTGTGCCACGATAGTGTAGGAGGGGAGATGATAGTGCAGGAAATTTGAAGGGCCAAATTATTGCTCCAATTTTTTTACATTCTTAGTATGAATTTTTCATTTGATAATTAATGTGGTTCACAGTGCACTTGCAATTAAAAGCCAATTTCTTGGAGATGATGAGAACTAGAGGGCATAGGTTTAGGGTGAGAGGGGAAAAATTTAAATGGACCAAGGGGCAACATTTTCATTCAGAGAGTGGTGTATGGAATGAGCTGCCAGAGGAAATGGTGGAGGCTGGTACAATTACAACATTTAAAAGGCATCTGGATTGATATATGTATAGGAAGGGTTTAGTGGGATATGTGCCAAATGCTGGCAAGTAGGACTAGATTACTTTAGGATATCTGGTCGGGCATGGACGACTTGGATCGAAGGGTCTGTTTCCATGCTGTGCATCTCTCTGACTCTATGATGACCTGTCACTCATATTTAGTAGCAGCTGTGTCTAATCGATGATTAAGAGTAAACAGGGGGCCCTCTAGTGGCGCAGTGGCAGTGTCGATACCGAGCAATCTAATTATCCCAATCTGCATGAAGACTGAAGGCGCACATGGTTAATGTACTGCCATTTTTACATACCCTCATTATCTCATGATTCATTCTGTGCCCTACCATAAAGCTACTATTACCTAGAAATACTACGTATAGTTTCAACATCTTCCAACACAAGAGCATTTCTTGCTATCGTATTTATTCCATCCAATACTAACAGTGCTACCCTGCCATTCTTTTCCATCCTGTTCTTTTTGAAGTCACATCCTTGAATGTTCAGTTCCTAGCTTTGATTACCTTATAATATGTTTCTGCATTGGCAATATGCTCATTTTCATTAACCTGTATTTGTGCTGAAAATTAATTTATTCAAGAGCCTTAATTTTGCCTTTTAACCAATGTTTCCACCTTTGACTTTATTTCCTGCTGTTTTTCTACGGTTTGTACTCTATCCTGATAGCTGAACGAAGACAGAGGGTTGGAGGATGGTGGTTGATGGGAAATGTACATCGTGGAGCTCAGTTACCAATGGTGTGCTGCATGGATATGTTTTGGCGCCAGTGCTGTTTGTCATTTTTATCAATGATCTGGATATGGGCATAGAAGGATGGGTTAGTAGATTTGCAGGTGACTCTAAGGTAGGCAGAGTTGTGGATAGTGCCGAAGGATGTTGTGGGTTACAGACGGACATAGATAAGATGCAAAGCTGGGCTGAGAAGTGGCAAACGGAGTTTAATGCAGAAAAGTGTGAGGTAATTCACTTCGGAAGAAATAACAGGAATTCAGAGTACTGGGCTAATGGTAAAATTCTTGGCAGTGTAGATGAACAAAGAGATCTTGGTGTCCTGGTGCGTAAATCCCTGAAAGTTGCCACCCAGGTTGATAGAGTTGTTAAGAAGGCATACGGTGTCTTGGCGTTTATTGGTTGAGGGATTGAGTTTGAGGGCCACAAGGTCATGCTTCAGCTGTACAAGACACTGGTAAGGCCACACCTGGAGCATTGCATGCAGTACTGTCACTGCATTATAGGAAGGATGTGGAAGCTTTGGAAAGAGATCAGAGGAGATTTACTAGGATGTTGCTTGGTATGGAAGGAAGGTCTTATGAGGCAATGCTGAGGGAACTGAAGCTGTTTACATTGGAGAGAAGAAGGTTGAGAGGTGACTTAATTGAGACGTAGAAGATATTCAGAGGGTTAGATAGGGTAGACAGTGAGAGCCTTTTTCCTCAAATGGTGATGGCTAACACGAGGGGACATAGCTTTAAATTGAGGATTGATAGATTTAGGACAGATATTAGGGGTAGTTTCTTCACTCAGAGTAGGGGCATGGAACAGCCTGCTTGCAACAGCAGTAGACTCGCCAACGTTAAGACCATTTAAGTGGGCATTGGATGTACATATGGACAATAATGGAACGGTGTAGGTTAGATGGGCATCAGATTATTTTCACAAGCCAGCGCAACATCAAGGGCCAAAGGGCCTGTACTGTGCTGAAACATTCTATGTTCCATTTCTAAGTGAAGCTTGCCCACTGGAACAACTCATACCAGTGTCGCACAAACTAAAGCCCATTGCACCCACAGCAATCTTTGAGCCATGCACTTAACTCCCTGACTTTATTTACACAATGCCAGTTTGCCTGTGGTGTCCAGAGATTTTTACCTTGGAGGTTTTGCTTTTCAGTTTCACTCCTAACTGTTCAGCACAGCTTTTAGTTCGATCAATGTTGTTGATACCAATGTAGATGATGACAACTGGATTCCTCCCTTCCCACTCCAGAGATCTTCTCCAGACTCTATGTTCTTAATTAACCCTGGCTCTGGGCAGGCCACAGAGCCTTCGAGACTCCCATTCTTGGCTGCAGAGAACAGAATCTATGCTCCTAATTATACTGTCCCTTGCATTCCTATTTCCCTCCTCCAATTGAACAGCTGTCTGTGCCAAGGTGCGATGGTCAGTTCACAGCTTCTCCACTTTCTTCTGCACAGTTCACAAGGACTTTGTGACTAATAGACAATTGCAGAGTCTGAAACTTCTAAATTGAACTCCTGGATCCTCCTACCTGCAGTCACACCTTTCTGTCCCTAAAGACAGACCAATTTTGAATTAACTAGCCTGAAGGATTTTGACTGCCCTTGGATCAAAGCATTCAAGTAACCTTCCTCTTCCCCGATTTGGCAGAATTTCTGCAGCTCTGATTCCAGTTCCTCAACTCAGATCCAAAATTTCTCAAGTTGCATACAATCACAGATGCTCATTCTGGATCACATCAGGTTCCACACATTGCAGCAACAACACATCAATCATCCTGTCATTACTGTTGTATTTGATTTAATTTGCAAATTAATAATTCAACCTCTGCATACAATTAAACATTTGAGTAATACCTTGTTTGCATTTCTGTATCATTACAACAGCACTTTGCTTCACTCTAACACTGAAACAATAGATTGGTATCTTGCAAGTCGAACTGAGTTGGAGCTTCTATACTTAATGATTTGCTTATAACATCTTTATTATTTTTCCCTAGATGGTAATTCCTAGTAAAGAAGGAGGCATACCTGTTCTGCCTCTACATCCTGCCCCTGGTGTCCAGGCTGATGGTGAAAGAGTGCCAACCTGTAATTTGACAGATATGAATCAACATGCGGCAACAACTCCTTCCAGCAGGTACAGATGGAAATAGAGTTCTAATGATTATGGAGATAATTACGGAATTCTGCATAACTGAAATTAAATCTACAAAGGTGTGAAAGAAATCTTTCTTAAACTGGGCAGGCAAATTATTGAACCTGATTGTGAAGAAAGTATAACAAGCACCCAACTAGGAAAATTTCATTTCGGTTAGCTCACGGAACCTTTCAGCTTAAACCTAATACAATGGCAGAAAAAATAGACAGGCAGTTCTTAGGTTGCGAACAGGTTCAATTATTAAATGTATGTGCAAGTCAATTTGTATGTGAATCAGAACACAATGCAGGAGAATACAAAGTAGCTGTTTGTAAGTAGAGCAAGTATTCATATGTTAGATCTTGAACCCCTGTGTGGGATCATGTTCATAAGTGCAAGTGTCTGTAAATTGGGCCCCTGTAATTTCAGGGGCCTCGAATAATGTGTCTCAAGCCAATGTGAAATAGAATAACTGCTTCCCCTAGGTATAGAGTTGACGACTAAACCTACAGAATGAAATGACAGATTTATTCCTCAATTTAGATAATTCACTTATAATGAAAGTAATTCTGTATTAACGTACATAAAATGTTGTCATTTCACTGCAAATTGCAGCAAAACTGCCTTTAGTGTTTTGAATTGAAATCAAAACTCTTGGTTTAGATACAGGAAGGCAACTGTATTTTTTTCAGATTGTGCATAAAATCTATTTAAAAATATTTTCCCTAAAGTTGTTAGGTAACATTTTGCAATGGGCTCTTGGTCCTTTTATTGAAATGGTTACATCTGACTGAGGGTCAAAACACTGTCCAGTTAATCCCTGTGATATACCCCTGAATCCAGATCAAATGCAGGCTAAAACTGAAATCTGACCTATAACTCTGCAATACAGATTAGAGTTTTAAAGAAAATAAGCACACAAAGCCAACCAACCAACCAGAAATTGGCAATATGTTCAAATTGATTAGACCAGTGTCTACTGCAAGTGGAGTACTGCATCTGTTGCTCCCTATGTGGTCTCCTCTGCATTGGAGAGACAGTATGTCAACTTCTGGAGCATTTCAGGGAACATCTCTGGGACATGCACACCAAAAATCCTATTGCCCTGTAGCTGACCAGTTCAACCACCACCTAACATCAACTCCACCTCACCCTCCCCCCCCCCCCCCCCCCCCCCCACCCAATACTCCCCCAAGTGCATGCAAGTCCTGAGCCGCCTCCACTGGCAAATTCAAGCCATTCACCAACTGGAGGAAGAATGCCTCACCTTCCGCCTTGGGACCCTCCAACCACACTACATATATATCAACTTCACCAGTTTTCAAATCTCCCCCCCCCCCCCCCACCTCATCCCAGATCAAACCCTCTAATCAGTTTTCCCTTTTTTTCTTTTGAAGTGGTGAAGCAGAATTGCTATCAAAGAGTAGTGAAGGAAAAAGCGGGACACCTCAGGATGTGTTAGAAACTACCTTTACGAGGAAAGTGGGAGCGTTTGTTAACAAACCAGCCAGTCAGGTATGATTCTAACCATAGCATATCTGGTAGAATAAGATTGTCTTCTCTTAGCAAAATACTATCAACGTGTTTCACCGTAGTGGGAATCAATCACATGTATTTAGATTTGATGAAATAAAGGGCTGAATTACTTGACTAGAGAATTTGAGATGCCATCTGATGGCTCCTTCTCAGATTTACAATCTAATAATATTCAATGTGTTTAGTCACTTTCTGCCAATCTTTTGCTCTTTTTGTAGATGTTCCTATTGCTTTGTAATGTGAAAGTTTATCGCATTGCTGTATTGTGAGATCTTTTTCTGGCATGTATGTTAAAATAGAAACATGGATGCTGCAGAAAAATGCCAGCTGACTGCTCTGTGTACTAATCACTCATTCAGTATGTCCTTCCACTTTCAATAATCTACACACAATCCTCCCCAGGTCCATCTGTCTTCACCGTGTTTAGAACTGTGCCATCATGTCTGTATTGTCTCTCCCTAGTACTTCTGCAAAAGTGCATCACCTCACATGTGACAGTATTAAATTGCATCTGCCATTTGTCTGCCCATTTTGCTATCCTATCCTATGTCCTGTTGCAATTGATTAGTATCAGCCTCAATATTTACCACCCCTCCGAGCTTTGTATCATAGACAAGTTTTGAAATGTTAATCCGTATGTAAATACCCATTCATTCATATCTAGCAATAAAGAGGAGTGATGCAGACGTTGACCTTTGGGAAAACCACCGTCTTTCATCCTCCGTTCACTACATAGCTCTGAAATTTCCTGCAGATTTGCTTTGCTATCTTTCTGTCACTACTTGGAGGTTGTAGGACACCCTCAGTATTTTACTCATCCCCTCTTTGCTTATCAGCTCCAACCAAATAGATTCTGTCTTTTCCCCTTCAATCTCTTTCCAAAATTACGAAGTCTTTCCTTAGTTAGTTTTGCCACCCAGCTCCCTTCCCTAGCTTTCATGAACATTTTATTTCCATGACTGTTAGCATGTGATGCTCACCATTAAGTCATGTTACCGTTATCGTCATTATGTCCTGGTACAACTGATTACTGCTATATCATGTTAGTACAAAGCATTGTTGAGTAACTTGCCACACAGTCTAGCAATTCAGTTGACATTTGAAAACAATAAAAATATAAATTACAATGTTCATTTGCTGTTTTTGTTACTTCCCTGTACCACATCAGGTCTTCTTCTAACAAACCTGTTCTGCGTCTACTTTCTACAGGTCACTGCTGCCAATATGGATTTACCATTTGCTGTATTTGCACCGAAAATTGTTGAATCTGAGGACACTGATGTCATGGTAAGTCTGCCAGTGAAAGTTAATTCAAGACAGACTATTATCAAGATTTGTAAAGCTATTTTAGAGCAACTTTGGAGCACATGATGTGTTTTTATACCATGAAAATGATCCATCTAGAAAATTAAACTGATTCACTAGTGTGGATATTACTTAGACAACCGATAAAAGCTTCAGTTCAGATTCTTGGGAATATGATCACACCTCATGTCACTAAAGAGCTGTATATATGTTTCTGATCTCTAGTAAATAGGATTTACTAGACTTGAATTCAACACTGGAATTTAGATTCATTTGTAAGATGTAGCAGGATTTTATCAACTTAACAAATTATGATTAATTATTTCTCACTCTCTTTCCCCATTTTCTTAATATTCTGAAGTGTATATGAACATTTAAATAGGCAAGTATTTGAAGTTGCCTCAAGCTGGTAGTGTTGTAGTTTTGTCTTACTAACAAGTTTTAATACCCCCTTAAGTTTACAATTAAGTGCAAGATAAGTTGCCAGTATGCCAAGTTATTATTGTGAGGGTGCGAAAACAATCTTGTCACAAACTTCTGCTAATGGTTCAGTTCCTTCTACCTGTTTAGAGATGTGTGAAAGCAACTTCTATTTTCCCCTAATTCTGTATGTACTATATTGCTGTCTCCTGAAAACCTGGTATAAAATCTATAATTCACTTTATGTCAGGTTATACCCATCCATGTGTTGTCACTCTGATCTTCGTGATCAACCTGTCTGCCATCCAGGTTATTTCTGTTGGTTAAATAGTTTGCGCAAATGCTATAAATTGGGAATCCATTATATCCAAGTTGACGTTATCTTTCTGTCTTCTTATCCCAGGTAAATCCGCCTGATTCTCCTATTCCAGAATCACCTCTGCATGCCAGTCTTCATTCAGACCAGTCCAGTGGGAGCAGTGGCCTCACACAGGATGAATTTGTTATGGTGGAACTTGTAAGTTATTTTATTCATGGCATTTTGAGGAGCAGGCAGTTATAGTTCATTCAGAATTGCAACTGACATTGCCCAAATTGTAAAATTTAAATGAACCTTTCAGGTCATTGATTCTATGGTCTCTGAGTATTTAAAATTCACCCTGCGGCACAAAGAAAAACCATTTTGTCCATTGTCCCTGGGCTGATGGGAATGATCTCTAAATTTTATTTTAAAGAGAAAGCAATGAAATGACTGGGGGAGAAAAAGTGTTGGCTGTTCATCCAATGTCTTATTCAGTGAATAGCTAAAACAGATGTGCCAGAATGACTCTTAATTTAATCCCCTAGCCTGCATCAAGTTTGCTATCTTGTGGGATTGTGGTAGGAACATTTCAGTTTGCCTCTGTTTTGGAAGAGGAAAATATGCTGTGTTTCCAGCTCCTTAGTACTATCCAGCACCCCTTTGGAATTCTGCAATCATAATGGTGAGAAAACAATTAGAGTGAGCTGTAATTCCCTGTGGGGTTAAATAAGTAACAAGTAAATGATCCCTGCTAATAGAAAACATCCTCCATTCAAGAAATCAGTGCTTTGCAAGTAGAAATTACAGTTTAAAAAATTAAGCAGGAACATATTGGCTCTTTGGTAATTTAGTCTTTACTGTATAGAAAGATTTATCAGATCCTGCTTTACTGACTATATGCAATGTGTTCATCTAATTTGATCTCTTAAATTAGTATTTCAATGTCCACTATCCTGGGGTATGTTCAGTCATCAATCATCACTTTTCACTGTTAGTGTGACTGAGATTGGAAACGTGCCTTCATGGTAATTAAAGCTAAAATTATATCATGTTCAAATGGTGCTTGACAAGATATATTGAAAGTACCTACTTGAAGTACACAGCTTTGTGATTTTACTGTTAATCTATGTCTGAACAGTTAGAAAAATATGGTAGGGACTGAGAACTTAAGAAAGTGTAAGCTGTTCACGCAACAAACATGATTCTCCCGCTCATCTTGTAACTGCACCTTATATGGGCTATACAATGTTGTTAATCTTCTGAATAAATGTTTTCAATATGTGTCAAGATTGAGTAGTGCACCATCACCACAAAATAGCTGTTCATAGCCTCCACAATCTATAATGCTACAGCGTTCCTCACAATTATACAATTAATGGTAGAGCCTGGGTCGTGTTGTAGAACAGAGAGACCTCGGGGTTCATATATACAGTTCTTTGAAATTGCATCACAGGTATACAGGGTGGTTAAAAAAGCATACAGCACGCTTGCCTTCATTGTTCAGACCTTTGAGTATAAGAGATTGGATGTCATGTTGTACTTATACAGGATGTTGATGAGGTCTCGTCCAGAGTACTGTGTGGGGTTCTGGTCACGCTGTTATAAGAAGGATGTTATTAAACTGGAGAGGGTTCAATAGAGATTTACCAGGATGTTTCTAGGAATAAAGGGTTTGAATTATAAAAATAATAGGATATGCTGGGACCTTATTTTTTAACTGGAGTGTAGGAGGTGTAAGGGTGGTCTTATATAGGTTTATAAAATCATGAGCATAGATAAGATGAATAGCAAGGTCTTTTCTCTAGGGTGGGGGAATTCAAAACCCGGGGGCATGTTTTTACGGTGAAAGGAGAAAGATTTAAAAGGGACATGAGGAGCAGCTTCTTTACACAGAGAATGATTATTGTGTGGAATGAACTTCCAGAGGAAGTGATGGATGCAAGTACAGTTACAACATATGAAAGACATTTGGATAAGTACGTGAATAGGAAAGGTTTGGAGTGATATCGGCCAAATGCAGGCAGGTGGGACTAATTCAGTTTGGGAATATGGTTGGTGTGGACTATTTGGACCAAATGGTCGGTTTCTGTGCTGTATGATTCTATGACTTTTCTTCAAAAAAGTGAACAATGGGTGTAAATGAGTGAAAATTAGGAAGTCAAAAGCATAGAGATTTTTCAAAAGCTTACATAGAGATGATAATACAGAACTCTTTGGAAGAGTTTCAGAGGTCAGAGAATTAATATCACAGAATAGCAACAGCAAAAGAAATGGACAATACTAACATCTGAGAGCTAATGCCCTAATTGAGAGAGCTGTTTCACAGACTAGTCAAGCAACCCCCGATCCTCATACTCATGGAATGATATAATGATTATATACCATGTCCCAGACATACCATCACCATCCTTTGACATATTCCGTTCCACTGGCAGGACAAATCGAAGAGAGACAGCACAATATTCTAGAGACAACAGGAGGCTGTTGTCCTTTGAAGCCTCAATCATGAGCAAGGAAACCTCCTGCTGAATACCCTAGTGCGCCCCCCCACTCCCCCCAGCTACTGAAACACTACTTCTCCATATTGAGCATCACTTGGGGGAAGCACTGAGGATAGAGTGCGGAATGTACTCAGGATGGTGGGCTTCAGTGTCCAGTGGTTTGCCCATAGTGTTCAGGGACGCGCACGTTAGGTGCATTAGTCAGGGGTAAATATTGGGTAGGGTGGAGGAATGGGTCTAGGTGTGTTACTCTTCAGAGGGTCAGTGTGGACCTGTTGGGCCGAAGGGCCTGTTTCTACACTGTAGGAATTCTATGATACTATGATGTGCAGGCTGGGTGGATTAGCCATTGGAAATGCAGGGTTGGGAAGGGCGTGTCTGGGTGGAATGCTGTTCAGAGGTGTGGATTTGATGGGCCAAATAATCTGCTATTCTACCATTGCAATTCTGTTGTGAATGTGAAACGACTGACAGGAGAGGAAATGGGACTTTGTAGATGAAGTAATACCTCTGAGGCATAAGTGAAGTCAAATTACGAGTTGACGGAAACATGAAATGAGTGTTCGGTGGTAGAAAGCTCAGCACCTTCTGGACAGTAGTTCCCAGGTGAAAAAAAAACCACATCAGAGCATCAGTATAACAGGCATGGGAAAGAATTCCCCCAAGAGCTGAACAAAGCACTAATATTTTACACTAAATGTAATCTAAGGAGGTTGAGTAAGATTCAACTAAAGGCACCAAGTTCCTTGCATTTCTCCAGAAGGACTGGAATCATTGTGTCTCGTGGAGCACTTGATCAGTCATATTAGTCCATGAGTATCCCAGTTCCGCCCAGAATATTTTCAGTCCCTTTATTTCAACTGATAGTGTTAGCTCCATTTACAGCATTCTCACCAATGAGTCAAAAGGCTTAGGATCCAAGTGTCACCGTAGAGACTTGAGCACAAAATTGTAGGTTAACATTCCAGTGCAATACTGATATAATGATACATTGTCCAAGGTGTTGCCCTTGGATGAGAAGCTAACTAATTCTCTGTCTGATCTCTGGTGGTGCTAAAAGAATTCATGGCACTATCCTTGGTGACCTGCCCTAATATGTAACTCTTGATCAGAATCACGCAAAGGGTTTAGGAACATAGGAACGGAGTTGATCGTTCAGACCCTATTCCAGGTAACGATTGATTGGCTACGTCAGTGCCATTCTCCTACCAAATCCCTTAATGTCATTACTCTCTGGAAATCTATCAATGATGTCTTGAACATATTCAGTGACTGAACTGCTATAGCTCTCTTGGGCAGTGATTTCCAAAGATTGACTACACTCTGAGTGAAAAAATTCTGTCTTGTCTCACCCTAGGTGGCTTACCCCTTTTTCTGAAACTGTGTCCTTGATTCTAGAATCCCCCCTGCAGCCAGGGGAAACATTCACTGTCTCTGTGACATCACCTCTCCTTCTTCTGAGTTCTTGAGATTACAAATCCAGTCTCCTCAATTTGTCCTCATTGGACAGTTTAGTGAACTCACTGTATGGAAAGTATATCCCTTCCTTGGTAAGGGACCAAAACTACACTTGGTGCCCCAGCTGCATTCCCACCAAGGCTCTAAGCAGTTGAAACAAAGGTCAGTAATCCTGTATTCAAAATTTCTAATGATAAAGGTTATCTTACTATTTGCCTTCCTATTTGCTTACTGCATCTGCATATCAGCTTTCAGTGACTTATATACAAGGAGGACACCTTTTATACATTTCCCAGTCTCTCAATATTTAATAAATATTCTGAACTTCTGTTCCTCCTTCCAAAGTGGGTCACCTCCCACTTGTCCACATTATATTCCATCTGTCATGTTTTAAACCACTCATTAAGCATCATTGAAGCCTCTTCACATCGACCTCTCAACACACTTTCCTACATGATTTTGCGACATCCACATAGTTTGCTTGTGTACCCTGCTGCAGTAGAAGTGGCAGTAAATACAGTTTTGTATAAATACAAGTCTGCCTTACTTTGCTGATTTTGTTTGGAGTCTGTTTCAGATTCCACTGCTCAAAGACAAGGAAACTTGAATCTGTCCCAGAGTTTATTCATTTTTAAATCTCTGACTCCAACAAGTGAAGCTGAAACTCTGAAAAGAAAACAGAGACACTGGAAGAGAATAAGCAGGTTAATGTTTTGAACAGAACCTATTAGAAGTTGGGCTGCTTTCCAGTAACACAAACACAACATGGGAAGTTTAAAAGCAGATCAAATCTCCTATGAGCAGAAACTTGAATCTTTGTGCATGCAATGAGTAGTTCCATTCAGGAAGAAAGTAAGTGCCATTTTGTCATACTGTTACATGTAGACCAATACTTTTAATCCAAATGAGAGAGATACGCAAACAGGTAGATAGATAGAGTAAGAAACTAGCAGTGTAAGCTTTGATTCAAAGGACACTTCTTATTCTATCAGATCAATCTGTGTAAGTTTGGGCTGAATATTGTTATGGACCAGACCAAAACCCATCAAAATATATTAAGTGGGTAACCTAAACCCTAACTATTTCTTATTTTAAAGGTAAGTGTATTGCATTCCAAATACAATTTGATTAGTCAAACTACTTGACTTTAAGCAAAACATACTTTACTTTTACACTATTGTTAAAATACAGACAAAGTAAACAAAATGATAATATATATTAACTACTACTAGTTAACTGTTCCAATATAGTACTATCCCATAAACACACCATTGACAAAGGCAAATTCAGTAAAATAGATTTTCTCACATGCTATTCTAGCAGCAGGAAGAGAACCCCAGCTTTTAGCTGTAATAGAGAGGAACAAGTGCTTTGCATCCAGCTTCAAGACCCCAACAACTACAGAAAGCTAAAACTAAAAATCCTGGTTCTGTGGGAACTTGACCCCACCCATCCAGGCTGCTTATTTTAAGCAGACTGCTTGTCACATCTGTCTCAACCTTTCTTCATTAAAATGTCTCTTAAAACCACAGTATTGTCACAGTGTTAGTTCAGAGGCAGATTAGGGTGGCTAGGTGATGGGGAATGATGTTCTGAAACCCAGAAGTAAAACTGCAATATACCCTTGTGGTTTTCTTCTGTACATTCGGCACGCACACACACGTTCTGAGAACTGGGACGTTGTGCAATGGAGAGGAGGAGAGACAGATTATACAGATCTGATCATAGAGAATGTAGGAGTGGGGAGGCAGGTCACTTTCATTTGTTCCTAGGATCTTGGTGTCACTGGCTAGGTCTTAATTGGCCTGCAGACCCTGGTGTGCTACCTTCTAAAACTGCTGCAATTCTTGGGATCTTGAGAAACCCAGAGTGCTGCTAGGAATAGTGTTCCAGGGTTTTGTGTTAGTAACAGCGAAGAAACAATTATGAATTTCCAAATTAAATACCATGTGGATATGGATGGCAACTTAAAGATGATGGTGGTATTGTTCTCATGTGTCTGTAACCCTTGACCTATATGATAGGTGCTGTCCGAGGTACTTGGGTAAGTTGCTGCAGTGCATCCTATGGATGGTGTAGATTCCTACCACAATGCATCAGTTGCCGAGTAGCTCAATGTTGAAGGTGGGGGTATGGGGTGCCAGAGAAGCAAGCTGCTTTGTCCTGGGTGGTGTCATGCATCTTTCAGGCAAGTGGACAGTATTTCATCATACTCCTTCTGACTTAGTAAAATAGAAATTAGGAGCAGGAGATACTGTTCAGCCCCTCAAACCTGCAAATTCAGTAATTCAACATGATCATGACTGATCACCCAACTCACTATCCTGTTCCCACTTTTTGCCATATACTCTTTGTTTGATTTCTTTAGCCCTAAAAACTATATATGTCTCCTGCTTGAAAACATTGTTTTTTTTTTAACCTCCACTGCTTTCTGTGGCTAGGGTTTTCTGAGGCTGACACACTCTGGGTGAAGAAATTTATCCTCATCTCAGTCCTAAATAGCCTGAACCATATCCTTGAACTGTGACACCTGGATCTGCACACCCTGATCATCAAAATATCTTGAGTTTACCCTGTCTTGACTTGTGCCTTTTAGATGGTGGACAGGCTTTTGCAAGACAGGAGGTTAGATACTGAATGCAGAATTCATACTCTCTGACCTGCTCTTTTAGATACAGGATTTATATGTTCGTTCCAGTTCATTTTCTGATCAATGGTGACCCTCCTAGGATGTTGATATTCAGGAATTCAACAAGAGCAATGCCATTGAATGTATATTGGTGATGGTTAGATTCTCTTCACTTGATGATCATTGGCTGGCACTTGTGTGGTGTTAATTTTACTTACTTCTCATCTGCATAAGCCTGGACTTTCTCTTGCTGAATGTTGCTCAATGAATATTCTAATCTTGTTATGAAGGGCAGTTCATGGATGAACCAGCTGAAGTTTGTTGAATCTAGAGCCGTATTTTGAGAACCTCGAGCGTTCTGGTGGTGCAGTGGTAGTATCTCTGTTGCAAAGGAGGACTTCACAGGGTCAACTGCTGTTTCCAGTTGTTGATAACAGTGCCGAGATCGATGCCAGGCAATCTGTCTGGTTTTATGCTTTTCTTTAGTTTTTTTGTGCTTTGATACAACTGAGTGGCTTGCTAGATCATTTCAAAGAGCAGCTAGATGGCAGATTGCCTTCCCTAAAGGACATTGGCAGACTGCGTGTGTTTTTATGACAGTCAACAGTGGTTACAGGCTACTTTTTAATTCTATTTTCCTTTTTATTGAATTCGGATTTCACAATCTGTTACAGTGGGATTTGAACCAGTGTCTCCAGTCTGCGGTTCTCGCGTAATAGTGCAGTGACATTACACTATGCCACCTGGTGGAGAGAGGGCAGTTAGATTGCAGAAGCAATCATTGGATATCTTGTGTGTGACAATTGCTCCTGCAGGCCCAAAAGCAGTGAAATAAAGGCTGTGAACCTTAAGGCCTTTTGCTCACCAAGTGTCCCAATGCGAGAGAAACCGTTTGCATGTGGTAAAAATAGAATTGCTGTTAAAATGTAAAGTTGCTGCCTTATTTACACATTCACTTGAATTTACACTCTCTCTGCAAAGCGGTTTAAAGTCAGAGTTGGGCATGTTTGGGGAGGCTGACACAGAATCTACAGACGGTTCTGGGTAGGTTGAATGAGGTTGAAAATTGGCAAATGGACATTGTTCATTGTGATCTGACTGGCCACTTAGCCATTCAGAGGTTCCGCACGCTGATCAACATTGACTTCCTCTTTGAGAAATCAATGAGGCATATGGATCCTGGAAGCCCACACACTGAAAAGAATTAGAGGGATTATTGCAGTTGGAATATAATTTGGGAACATGTGAGGTCATGCATTTTGGCAAGAAGAATAGAACAGCTGAATATTATTTAAATGGGGGTGGATTGCAGTAAGCTACAGAACAGAGAGATTTGGGAGTCATCAACTATGAATCACAAAAAACTAGCATCAAAGTTCAGCAGATAATGAAGAAGGCTATTGGATTGTTATCCTTTATTGCAAAATAGAATATAAAAGTAGTGAGAAAAGGATGCTGGAAATCCGAAACAAAAACAAACATTGCTAGAGAAGCTTAGCAAGTTGCGCAGTATCTGTAGAGAGAAAACAGAGTCAACGATTCAAGTCAAGTGTCCCTACTTCAGTAGGAGATCTGCTAAAATCATATAAGGCACTAGTCAGACTGGATCAGGAATACTGTGACCAGGTTTGCTCCCATTATCTTAGGAAAGACTGGAGGCATTCTCAAGGAGGTTCACAAGGTTAATTCCATTATGGAGGGATTTTCTAATGGGGAGATGTTGAGTACATTGGGCTTGTATTGGCTGTAGTTTGAATGAAAGGAGACCTTATTGACACATAGGATTGTTTGGGTGCTTGAGAGTGTAAGTGCAGAGAATCTAGGACAAAGGGCACAATCTCAGAATGAGGGGTCATCTATTTAAAGACAGCAATGAGGAGTTTTCTCAGAGGGCAGTGAATCTGTGGAATTCTTTACTGTAGAGGATTGTCAAGACTGGGTCATTTAAGTACAGTCAAGACTGAGAGAGATTTTTAAGCAGTAAGAGGATCAAGGGTTGAGGGGGAAAGGCAGGAAAGTGGAGTTGAGGATGATCAGATCGGCCATGACCTCACTGAATGTTGAAGTAGACTCAACATTGGTTTGGCTTCTGCTTCTCCATCTTTTTGTCTTATGGTTTGATGCAAGTGGAATTCCTGTTTTGAATTACTTTTTAATTTTGCACCTGAAACAAACCTGCCTCATTCTTTTGAAAGTTTAAAATTTTCCCTGTTGAGTTGCAAGAAATTGCAACCATTGAAGGCAATTCAGGATGGGCAACATCCTGATACAGGCCTTGCCAAAACACTCCCATCTCATTAATAATAAAGAAAAGTCATCATGCAATTAACTCCTAAATGGTGGCAATATCGTCAAAGCAGTTAACCAATTAGCAATGTAGATTATTTATGTCTTCGGTATTGTGGATCAGCAACTTCATATGAATAGGAAGGATTTGGAGCGATATGGGCCAGAGGCTAGCAGGTGGGACGAGATTGGGGTGGGGTATCTGGTCAGCATGGACGAGTTGGACCGAAGGGTCTGTTTCCATGCTGTACATCTGTATGACTCTATACTCAGATTATCAGGAATTAACATCAGTTTTTACACACTTTCTCCATTTAAAATATAGCAATTATGGAACATTGGTATTCCTGCTTTGAATGTTTTCTGCTGCACATGCATCACAGAACATTCAGCATCGATCTGCTACGATCAAAGAATTATGTTAAATGTTCGTCTGTCTGACTTGATCAACCTGCTCTATATCACTGATCATTTAACACTCGTATCTGCTGGTGCTGAATTCTCAAATGATATAAAAGATATGGATGTAAAACTGCCTATTTAATGTTTAGTTTGTTTTAAAATAAGTCATCAAGGTAATTGTGGCATTTTGTTTCTTCCCTTCTGTTGTTTAGAAGCCAGCCTTTTCCAAGGATGATTTTCTGCCTATGGATCTGGGTACCTTTTATAGGGAATTTCAGAATCCTCCTCAACTGAGCAGCCTCTCAATAGACATCAGTGCCCAGTCAATGGCCGAGGATCTGGTAAGAAAATACAGGCTTCTGTTTAAAATAAAATATGTAGTGCAAAATCTCAACGGTTCAGAAATCAAAGTACTTCCTCTGACTAATTGTTATTGTGCTGTATTTAGATAAGCTATAAGTTTTTGTTCATCTCACCTCTTTAGCTGTAATTCTCCTACAGAGAGGAGCGAGAGGTAGCAAGTGTTCCCGACTACCTGCAGTTAGTTGAACTAGAGCAATTGAATCAATTTCTAGGTTAGTGTGGTGCTGGAAAAGCACAGCAATTCAGGCAGCATCCGAGGAGCAGGAGAATCGATGTTTTGGGCAAAAGCCTTCATCAGGAATAGAGGCAGAGTGCCTGCAGGGTGGAGAGATAAATGAGTCAATTGAGTCAATTGCCCAAGGATGTAAAACTATGGATATTTTAAGGATCAGCCTTTCTTTTATAAAGTCAAATGTTACACATTGCTCATAATGTAATTAATATGCTCTATGCTGCAACGCTGTAACTTTTCATTATTACAGTTTTGTTTTCTATTATCTCATCTTCAAAGCAGTTCTCTTAAGCCAAAGCAATAGAGTTCACCAGGGCTCATCACTTTGAGGGAATATTCTAGGAGAGATCTTATTATTCCTCTGCCCATCTCCTCCTTTTCCTCCGGCAGCCCTGTTTCACTTGCTCTGCATGAAGTTAATTGGCTTGCGATCTTGAGGAACGCTTTTATATCACCAAAGTTGAACATGGCTATTTACTGTGACGAGTAAATTTGAGTGGCTTGCATACCTGAAAATTGGCTGTAAAAATAATTAGGTGACTGCACTACCAGATTTGCTGAGGAGCCTGGATCTTCACCAACACATTCCACCCTGACCTTAAATTTAACTGGACCATCTCTGACACCTCCCTCCCCTTCCTGGACCTCTCCATCTCCATTAATGACGACCGACTTGACACCGACATTTTTTACAAACCCACCGACTCCCACAGCTACCTGGATTACAACTCTTCCCACCCTAGCTCCTGCAAAAATGCCATCTCGTATTCCCAATTCCAGGAGGACACAGAATACACCAGATGGCCACCTTCTTTAGAGACCGCAATTTCCCTTCCCTCGTGGTTAAAGATGCCCTCCAACGCATCTTGTCCACATCTTGCACCTCCGCCCTCAGACCCCACCCCTCCAACCGTAACAAGGACAGAACGCCCCTGGTGCTCACCTTCCACCCTTACCAACCTTTGCATAAACCAAATCATCCGCCGACATTTCCGCCACCTCCAAACAGACCCCACCACCAGGGATATATTTCCCTCCCCACCACTTTTCCGCCTTCCGCAAAGACCATTCCCTCCGTGACTACCTGGTCAGGTCCATGCCCCCCTACAACCCACCCTCCCATCCTGGCACCTTCCCCTGCCACCACAGGAATTGCAAAACCTTCGCCCACACCTCTTCCCTCACCTCCATCCAAGGCCCTAAAGGAGCCTTCCACATCCATCAAGGTTTTACCTGCGCATCCACCAATATCATTTATTGTATCCGTTGCTCCCGATGCGGTCTCCTCTACATTGGGGAGACTGGACGCCTCCTAGCAGAGCGCTTTAGGGAACATCTCCGGGACACCCGCGCCAATCAACCACACCGCTCTGTGGCCCAACATTTCAACTCCCCCTCCCACTCTGCCGAGGACATGGAGGTCCTGGGCCTCCTTCACCGTCGCTCCCTCACCACCAGACGCCTGGAGGAAAAATGCCTCAGAACACTTCAACTCCAGGGCATCAATGTGGACTTCAATAGTTTCCTCATTTCCCCTTCCCCCACCTCACCCCAGTTCCAAACTTCCAGCTCAGCACTGTCCCCATGACTTGTCCTACCTGCCTATCTTCTTTTCCACCTATCCATTCCACCTTCCCCCTCCATCCCCACCCCCATTCACCTATTGTACTCTATGCTACTTTCTCCCCACCCCCACCCTCCTCTCATTTATCTCTCCACCCTTCAGGCTCTCTGCCTGTATTCCTGATGAAGGGCTTTTGTCGGAAACGTCGATTTTACTGCTCCTTGGATGCTGCCTGAACTGCTGTGCTTTTCCAGCGCCACTCTAATCTAGACTCTTGGGCTAAATAGCCTATCTGGTCTGATAGATTCTATTTCAGTCAATTGGGATCCAGGTTGGAATCGTGGATGGCTGAGGGGTACTGCATTATGGCTCAGGGGGACCAGCTTAAAAGGATCAATGAAAAGAAAAATTAGGCAGTCTTGCTATATGTATGCTGATCAAAGAAGGTGAAATCAACTGACCCCCATCATCCCAGCCTCATAAAAAACGGTCAATTGAGTGTGATATCAGGCATTTGCTAAGGCTTGTGAAATTACATCAACATCTTCAAGGCAGGAGCATTAAAGAGAGTAGACAAAGAGGGTGTTATCAATTGGGACTGACGATTGTAACATTTTCTATTAAGAACCTGAGCAAGTGTTTCAGCAATGATGATAATGTTTGAGTCATTTCTTCTCTGCAGAAAGCTTGATTGAAATCAATAAAAACAGAAAAATTGGGGGACATGAGCAGACTTTGAGGTGATGAAATGTGATGAATGGGGAAATGCAATGTAGAAAAGGAACCTGCAGTACAAGTATAGATAAGGTGAGGTATCAAAATTGCCGTGAAATTTTGAATACTCACCTGAGTTAGTGAGGACCTTGTTCCTCAAATATGGTGAACTGTGACTCTAGCACTGTAGCTCTCCAAAAATGTTAGTCAAGATCATAGGCTGAAACTGAGGTGGGCAGCTTGATAACCCACTTTCTGAATCGGGTGAGAATTTCACAATTAAGTTATAAGAGCTGTTTTTTCTCTTCCATTTTATTTCTGCTTCAGGATTCTTTGCCTGAGAAGCTGGCAATCTATGAGAAGAACATGGAAGAATTTGATGCCTTTGTAGACACACTGCAGTAACCAAGGACAGTATCTTATCCTGCTTCAGGAACTATACCTGCAGCAAAAAACTGAAGTTGAAAGCTGTTTTTCTTCTGCTATAAATAAAATGTATATATTTTTAGAAGTACAAAATCTCCTTATTTCTATAGATGTTCTACCTGCAGTCTATAAGTACATTTCAGGTTATACTCACTGATTTGCTGCTGTATTGAAAAGTGAGAGTCTATCTTAATTTACTGTACACACCTGTGTAAATATCTTGTAAAGCCAAGCAATATTTAATCACTGCATTTGTTTATATTGAACTCTGAAGTCTTGTGTCTTTCTTGCAAGCCCGGTTATATTCAAAAGATGATTTCTAATTTAAGGTACAGCATGTTGTTCCTTTGAGCTGTCATTTGTAGCTTCTCACTTCACTGTAGAAAAATAAACGACAAAAACCAGCTGGGCTTGTACCAGTTTGGTCGTCTTGGTGATAAAGGTGTAAATGTACTTCCTATTTATAATTTAAAATATCCTGATGAGCTTTTCCCTGTTCCTGTGCTAATATAAAGCTAAAAACAAAATGAAATAGTTGTATTTATTTCCCTCTTGTCAGTTCTGGATATGTTATGATGCGGTGGACTTTACATAAAATACAAATTGGGGACGCTGCAATGAATTCTGATTCTGAGACAGTAAATCTGAAGGATGACAACCGTATATGTCAGTCCACCCAGTTACATTTTGACTTTGTTGGGGGAAATGGTCAACCAAAAATGCTGCATATGCTGGAAATCTAGAATAAAAAAAGATCACATGACCTAAAATGTGGGCCAGTGCTGTGATGTGCGCAATAGTGAGAAAAATGGATAAATATACAGAGAATTAAAACAATCCAAATCTCAAAATGGAGAAGAACTTCTGTGACCTTTTAACCGCCCCCAAACCTTAAGTGGTGACTTGAGAATCTCACAATTGAACAACTACTTCCAGAAGTTGCATCTTATTAATACACCAATCATCTTACCTTAAAATATCTTTTCCTTCCTAAGAAACTAGACGCCACAAATTCCAAGCATGTAAATGGCATTGTACACCCATAACGTCACTGCTCTTCCTTACTTTGTATTACTTATAACCTGTTTCCTGATAGTTTAATTGGTTAAAGGCTTAAATGAACAAATGAATTTGGGGATATGTATTTTTAAATTATAACCCATAGAACTTGCAATGTCCCATACACTGCCGACTAACTCCATCAGGATACCTCACCACCACACACCTGCACGCACGTGCACACCTTTTCCCTTGCCCCAAATCAGCATTACCAACTGTGCCAGCCACTTTCATGCTGTCCAGTATTCATCTCCTTAATCTCCTATAAGAGAAGTCTTGTCTTAATGGCAGAGTAGGGCCACAACCACTTTTCGTGCACTTGAGACCTCCATATCCTGACAACAAAGTACGATTCATTGTCAGATGCTGTGCTGCTCTCCCATTACCACCACTCTGAATGTATCTTAACATCCCCAAACATCTGCCTCTGTTTTGTAACTTATTTTCTCTCTTGTCACCTACAATCAGCAGTGACATCCACTGTTATGAAGAGACCAGCTCCTCCTCTCTTTCCCCCTCTGAAGAAAAAAGCAGCACATCACTGCAGTGTCTCTGAGAAAGAAATGGCCAAAGTCACTGGCATTCATAGGTGGTTTGGATGGAACTTTATTATAAATACATTCCCATGTTTGTTATTCTTTGTTCACTTTTAACCATTAGCTGTGTGAGTGAATGTCATTCTAGCTCCAACAAGCTCAAGAGCCTAGTCATTCTAAGTGCCACGTGATGTTCTAAGTCTGTCTGAATAATAGCTATTCTCTCTGTAGTGCTCACAATAGCATGAAACATTGTCATGCTTGAATGAGGGAGCATCAGATTTGCATCTTATTTATTCATGGGATGGGGGTGTCACTGACTGCACCAGGACCTATTGTCTATCCCTAATTGCCCTTGAGAAGGTAGGTAACGAGCTGCTGCTGTTGTGAAGTCTTCCACCAGGTTGCAACCTTAACTTTCATTGAACAACAGAAAAATCATAAGATCAAAGTGCTCTAGCAGTTGGGATTACGTCATAGAGATGTACAGCACGGAAACAGACCCTTCATTCTAACTTGTTCATGCCGCCCAGATAGCCCCGACCAATCTCGTCCCACCTGCCAGCATCTGGCCCATATCCCTCCAAACCCTTCCCATTCATATACCCATTCGGATGCCTTTTACATGTTATAATTGTACAGGCCTCCACCACTTCCTGTGGCAGCTCATTCCATATACGTACCACCCTCTGAGTGAAAAGGTTGCCCCTTAAGTCTCTTTTATATCTTTTCCCTCTCACCCTAAACCTATGCACTATAGTTCTGGACTCCCCCACCCCAAGGAAAAGACTTTGTCTATTTGTCCTATCCATGCCCCTCATGACCTCTGTAAAGTCACCTCTCAGCCTCCAACACTCAAGGGAAAACAGCCCCAAGCCTATTCAACCTCTCCCTACAGCTCATCCTCCAAACCTGGCAACATCCTTGTAAATCTTTTCTGAACCCTTTCGCGTTTCACAACATCTTTCGGATGGGAAGGAGACCAGAATTGCACGTAATATTCCAACAGTGGCCTAACCAGTGTCCTGTACAGCGCAACATGACTTCCCAACTCCTGTAGTCAATACTCTGACCAATAAAGGAAAGCAAACCAAATGCCTTCTTCACTATCCTATCTCCCTGTGACTCCACTTTCAAGGAGCTATGAACCTATACTCCAAGGTCTCTGTTCAGCAATACTCTCTAGGACTTTACCATTAAGTGTATAAGTCCCACTAAGATTTGCTTTCCCAAAATGCAGCACCTCACATCTATCTGAATTAAATTCCATCTGCCACTTCTCATTGGCCCATCTGATGAAGATCCCATTGTAATCTGAGGTAATCTTCTTTACTGTGCACTACACCTCCAATTTTGGTGTCATCAGCAAACTTACTAACTATACCTCTCATGCTCACATCTAATTCATTTATATATATGATGAAAAGCAGTGGACCCAGCACCAATCCTTGTGATACCCCACTGGTCACAGCCCTCCTCCACCACCCTCGTCTTCTACCTTTGAGCCAGTTCTGTCTCCAAATGACGAGTTCTCCCTGTATTCCATAAGATCTAACCTTGCTCACCAGTCTCCCATGGGGAACCTTGTCGAATGCCTTGCTGAAGTCCATATACATCACATCTACCCTTCTGTCCACATCGATCCTCTTTGTTACTTCTTCAAAAAACTCAATCAAGTTTGTGAGAGTTCTAGCGTACACCTGATCAGGTCCTAGGGATTTATCCACCTTCATGCGTTTCAAGACATCCAGCATTTCCTCCTCTGTAATATGGACATTTCTATATTTTCCATGTCCTTGTTACCAATTGGTGAAAGATGACTGTGCAGATCAGTGCCATTCAGTCAGGCTCACAATGAATATGTCTTTGATGCTTTGGATTACTCTGCAGTGCTGTAGGATGCTAAAGGTACCATGCTTTCTGAAGAATGTCCTCATTTTCTTACTTGCTGGAATGCTACAGCACTCATGGATGCTCATCATACAGTCTCCAGTTGACCACTGCAAGAATCCAAAGGTTAAGCTGTGTCCTTTGCACAGTGCTGATAGGAACCATAGACATACCCTGCATGGAAATTTGATGCAGAAGAGATAATAGCCCTTGCTGAACTCAGTAGAGAAAGGTGTTGCATTACAGATATGCTGGACATTATGACTTCTAAACAGAAGATTCCCACAAGGCAGAGGCAAGATGACAATTGACCAGGATTACCACTTGGTGAACACCTTGTTATTGGCAAACCATTAATAGTGGGCCTCTTATCGTACCAAACTTGCCGTGGGTAAAAGGCAAGTGAGTAAGATATTTCACGTAATAGTGAGAGCATGATCCTTCAGTGGGAGGAGGATACAGTGGCAAAGATAGAATGAGTATGAGGTATCAGTGAGTAGAGGAGGCCATTGCCCTTCCTATATTGCTGGGCATTCATCCAATTGGGAGAAACTGCTTTAAACCAGGTGTCATATTGTAAGATGGATGGAAATTGAATGTGAGAGAGGCCATAGGGGTGGAGTAGGTAATTAATGAGTAAGTTATGGCAAGAAATCTCACTTAGCCCAACAGCAAAAAAAAATTCAACATTTTCAACAAAGCTAGGACTTTGCCACAAATATGTAAGAATTCAGCCCATTATCTCTTTCTGATTTCAACTTACCTCTAAGTCTTATGTGCTCTTTTTTTACTGAAAATAAGAACACTTGAAAGCATACACTCTCTGTAAAATGCATATTCTTGTGGAGAACTGAGAGTTGGGGAGAAAGGGGCAATTGAAGAAGCGTCATATCAGAATCCAAACATCAACTTTTTTTCTCTCTCTACAGACATTGACATACCTGTTAGAACTCTCCATTACTTTCTGTTTTTGTACCTAAAAACCCAATTCTGCAAAGTACTGCCTAAAATTAAAATGGAATCAAATCAATAGTAGCTATCAAAATGGAGTTGGACGTATACTCGGAGAAAGAAAATAAATTGCTGGTCTATAGTGAAAGAGCAATGGATTGGGAGTTCTTGCATAACTGTCTCAAGGAACCAGTACAACCAAAATGAGGCAAATGGCATGCACCATTAAATAAGCTTTCAGTGACTCCTCGTACACCCAAGATGGAGACGTGCATTATCACCCTCATAACATAAAATTAAAAAAGGTTACATTGAAATCTCAATATGGCCAACCATATGCTTTCTTCATTTAGACTTAGAACAAAAAGATCCATCAACTAGATTTCTTTAATAAACACAAAATTATTAATGCATTTTAAAACAAATGACCAAAGAAGATGCTGAATTGGTTAACACAATTTGTCATATGAAAATATAAATAAATATCCCTTTAAACAACCCAAAACACATAGACCAGCATGCAGGCAAACATATTTTTCAGGAGAGGTTGGTAGGCTGAGGGTTTATAAAATCACGAAGAGCATAGATAAGGTCTTTTTCCTCGGGCTGGGAATTCAAAACTAAAGGGCATTATTTTAAGGTGAGAGATGAAAGATTTCAAAGGGACCTGAGAGATAATCTTTTCACACAGAGGGTGGTTCATATGTGGAATGAACTGCCAGAGGAAGTGGTAAATGCAGGTACGGTTAGAACATTTCAAAGACATTTGAGTAGGTACACAAAAGGAAAAGTTTAGAGGGATATGGGCCAAACGCAGGCAAATGGGACTAGTTTAGTTTGGGAAATTTGGTCGGCATGGGTGAGCTGGACCATCCTGTGCGACTCCATGAGAGATTTCTCTCCTCAAAGAAAAAAACGTTTTTGGCCATTGGTAGTGGTACATATTCTTGAAGGCAAAATCAAAAGGGGTAAGATGTAGAATGTTCTGAAGTCTATTCTTCTTGCATGTGTTGTCAAGTCACTAATCATGCACAGTTGTACCTGGGGTGTTGTTGTGCATAGCTTGCTCAGAAAATATAATATTGAGAGGTTCATTCAGTCACTCTTCAAAACGAGCAGTCAGGCATCCCCCTGATCTCACAGTAAATGTGTTTCAGAGACTGGAAATATGAGCTGAGCAGTTTGTTCTATAGCAGGCTGCCCTCATCTGCAAAATTCAAACATCAACTCCAAGCCAGCAACCACTTTTCAAACAGAACAACCAGAAAACCTGGTGGAAAATCAGTCACAAAAATATAAATTTGCAGGAAAGCTCAGCAGGTCTGGCAGCATATGTGGACAGCAAGCAGAGTTAACATTTCGGGTTAAGTGACCTTTCCTCAGAACCAACAAAGTAGTCAATTTTTTCTCTAAAGTTAATTTACAAACCACGATCAGCAATTATTTGGCAGCGTGCAATTTCCAAGAAGTGCCTTTTCAAAGAAAAAACTTGCAATGTGTACTTTCATTGACCTTTTAAAAACGTAATCTGGATAACTCCACAATCTTTCAAATGCAAGTCGACAAAAGTTGTGAAATATGAAGCATTTTCATGACAATACTATCTCCTTTAACTCATTGTCTGGTTATGCTTCTGTAAAGCACATGCAAATTTTTTAGTGTTGATGTGCTTAACAGGAAAATTGTAAAATTTGCACAATAAGATAGTTGTAGCACAGTGGTAGCGTCCTACCTCTGGGTTCAAGTTCTACCTGTTACTAGAAGTGTAATAACATCTTTGAACAGATTGATAAAGAAAATTTGCAATTTACGCAGGACCCAGCAAAATCACTAGATGGCATCAAAGCTTTTATATACGATCACCATATGAGGGTGCATGCAAGTTATGTTCTTGGTAATCATACTTCATAGTTCTGTTATTCTAAAATTTAAGTGAGTTGAACAAAAGATACATGATCTTATATGATCAGTAGCAGCTTAAGTTGCATTTTATTCAATAAAAACACATTTTAAAATGCCACAAGTGTTAGAAATGCAGTGATAGCGTCGCCTCTCCTGTGTATCTCATTCAATTGAAACAAATAGAAACTGATAACATAAGGGTAGGGCAGAAGGTAAAAGAGAAGACCAACATTTCCTATTTCTCACCTTAGTCATATCTCATCCTGGTTTTGTCATTTCTTCACTGTAATTGAATCAAAATTCTTTACCTTCCCACTGTATGGACAAATGGGCCATGTGTACAGTAGCCGGTCAGGTAAATTCAGCACTCTGTGCTCAAGGGCAAGAAATTGTTGACTTGTCATTGATGTCCGTATCCATTAATAAAGTGCCAATCACAATGTGATGGTAACTTAATGGCTCTGATCATAAGATGCTGTAGCTACACTTGCAGTACTCCGTCTCCTCCCATTCACACTGCTTAACTAAAAGCAAAACAAAGCTACAGGGCAAAATACCGCAATGCTATCAGCCTTCCTGTCACTCATTTTCTATAATTTTTCCAAATTTAGCAAGTTTGCTTTCACCTTTAAATTGCTCTTCCTACTCTTCAATAAAACAGACACTTTGATAAATGCCTTCATTTACCCAAAAGGGAACACCTGTGCATATTGACACAGATTTTGTACTTTATATGTCATTATTCTGACCGAAATGGGGAGCATTGTGGGGTTCTGTACAACCTGTTGTGATTCTCTTCAGTTACAACCAGGAACAAGGCTGCTGTAGATAGTCTGTAGGAGCTGCTATTTTCCAATACAGAAGATAGACACCACTGGTATCCAGGTAGGCAGTGACTCTGAGATCAGGTTAAGGGAGTGGAGATGTTGAAATTTTGAAGTGAGTCCATCTACATTAGCCCTAAAACCAGTATAGCAGGTTTATACCCATAGTTCCTATTACAAAAGCTGACAGAAATGAATAATGAGAAAAAATCTAGGTGAACATGTAGGTAGGTGACAAGGGGAATAAGGTTTGTTTTGGACAAGAAGCAAACTTCATGATGAATGTTTATACTATATTATTTAAAAATTTAGATTCTAAAGTCGAGGTAAATGGGTTTTTGATTTTTAGCTCTGTGAACTCTCACATTAACTCCACTGTCATTTTTTTTTCAAAGGGTTGGAAATTGTTTTTGAGCAATGGCAGAAACAGAACATCCAAGAAATCATGTGACCTAAGATAAATGACTCGACAAACTACCAGTTGTGATCATTACGGAAGCATTTATGAAGTTCATTTTTTCAAACCCACACAAGAAGTTGAATATGAAATTGAAGAGTGTAGATAGGAGAGATTCCTCATTGGGGTTAGGCATCTGTAAATGATATTGTTGTTTATGCTTAGATCTTTCCAATGTACACATTAGCTTCAATTTCCTTTTGCATAATAAACTTATGTTCTTTTGTTAAAAGTACATTGATAGCCTCAGGTGAATATTTTTAGTAATTGAGCAAGTCCACAAACAAATGACATAAATAAAACTTTGTGTCTGGGATCTGATGTAGAATTTACAAGAATTAGGTTTATTGTCATGTATACTCGTGTTACAAAAGAACAACAGTAGTGAAAAGTGTGCAATGTCGCCATTACACATGCCATCTTAGGTACAAAATGTGACAATGCTGCACCTTTAACAAGATTATTCTGTCCTTGGGTTTTTCTTCAAGAGGGGTCATAAAGGCAGAGATGCTGAAATGTCTGAACTAGCTACTTTAATAATGGCTAACATGTTGCCTAAGTCAACAATCAGAAAAGGCTTTCAGTTCTTTTTTAAAAAAACAATGAAAGGATGTGGCCAGTTCTCCTAGTTCAGGGTTTTTTCTAGTTTTTGGTTAGTTTTAGCTGGGGGATCCAATGAAAGAGCTCCATACTACTCCTCTCTCTCTCTCTCTCTCTCTGACATTGTTTTCCTGTAAGAACTCGTGGTTGAATTTACCTTTTTGCCAAGGCGTGTGTTTATGGGATTTTGCAGGAAATCGGAACAGCTCTTTGTTAAGTTGTGTTTTTGTGTCAGTTCAAATACTTATGTTAGTCTAAATTCGGTTTTCTTTTGTTCATGTGTAAATAAATTTTGTTTTGTTTAAAACCGAGTGGTTTGACCTGCCGTGTTGCTCCTGGAATATTCACCTTACATCTCCTTAAAACAACTAGAAAAGTTAGGGTCTGGGCTACCTACTTAAAATGTTTTGAGGGGGTGCATAACAAACATACCTCGGTACAATCTTAGGTATTAGGTTACACTATATTACAGATAAATATAGTATAAGTTAAGAAAATAAATATAAAGCTTAAGAGATAGACATTACAGTCTTTCTCTAAGGGCTTCCGCATGGTCTGACTGGACTCCACCAAGTCCCAACCAGTAGCCATCTTTGCTCCGGGCCATTGGTCACCGTCTCTTGAGGCTACCAACGTACGTTTAACAAAATAACATAGGTTTATTACACAAAAGGAAAGAAAGTGAAGCTAAACATGTACATTGGAAAGATCTAAGAATAAATAATAATATAATTTACAGACACCTAACACCAATGAGGAATCTCTCCTATCTCCACTCTGGGCCCCTCTGGGCCATTGGCTGCTCCCACTCAGGCCAATGACCATCCTTGCTCTGCTATAGGCTGCTGGCTGTCCCCAGTTCATTCCATGCTCACTCAGCATCTTGTCCAGTATTGCCATCAGCTGAGATCACATCAACCCGTATAACTGAAGTTTAATATCCCCATAATGTCCACTGTTATTATTGTCATCATGGTGGGAGGGGAGGGCTCTTCCTGGGTGTGAAGAATAATATTAGGATAGTGCAGATGTTTACAGATCTCTAACCAGTACTGTATTTGACCTGAGACTGATTAACAGCAAGAGAATGAATTGTATTCCTTACGCCCATCTGATTTTCTATAAAAATCACCAAATAAAAATCCCTAACAGTTTCTAATCAACAGAACCCTGAGATCCAGAAAATCCAGGGAGGTATGTGAACAATTGTCAAGATGACTAGACAGATGTTGCTGAGTTTGTGACGGTTCCAATGGTATTCAGTGCTGCACAGATTATTCCCACATTCCTTCTAACAATTAGTTTGTCAGATATTGAATTTACAATGGCTAGTATGATCCAACGACTGAGACAAAGCAAGGGGTTTAATTATTCTTACACAATAGTAGGCAGGCAACTTGGAGTCCAATCTTCACTTGCAACCTGAAAAAGAGTGAGACGGAGAGGATGTAAGGCTTTTCAGATGCCCTGCCAGATTTGACATGGAGATCTGAAACAGACATCATGGCTCAGATGCTGGTAAGGGATGGGAATGAGATGGTTGTCATCCAAATGTGGGATTTACACAGTACAGAGGAAAGTCTAGAGGTCTTCCTCCTGGACCAAATTAGAGTTATTATCACAAATGATCTGTTCTTCCTATCTTCTTTTATCATTCTGCATTCATGTAACGTCTACATAACTTAACAATTAGCTTAAATTGAAATCGTACTGCTTACTTTAATGTTGAACCTGCTCCTGAGAGCTATCACCCAATTACATAGGTCAGTGCCTGGCTTGAGAATTTTTAATGTTTTACCATTCTGCCCACTCTCAGCCCAGGCATCCTTGTAATTTAAATTTCCTCCTTGATCTCACCATGTTAGTTTGCAGCATTGACGTACACATCGGAACACACTCAACAGAAATTGTTGACCAGTCCTGAGACTGTTTACTGTATAACGTATCCTTAAGTCAGCACTGTCATTCAGTGAAGAAACAGCAAGCATGCTCAACTTATACAACAGTCTGACTCTCAGTTGGACTTGTTGTAAGCTTCTGTGGCAGTCTTTACTATAACTATGTGTCCAAAGTGATACAATGGTATAATTGATCGTTACCATGTTCTGTTTATTGTCCAAATGTTCAATGTTTTAGTTTGACAGCATCATCTGTGTGGGCCAGTTTTGATTGAAGCTTATCTTCAAGGAAAACTGTAACAGGAAATCAAACTTCTCAGGAACTGGCTGAACAACTGTAAAAATCTACAGAGAATTGTGAACACTGCCCAGTCTATCACGCAAACCAATCTTCCATCCATTGACTCCATCTAGACTACTTCTGCCTCAAAAACCCTTAACACTCCAGTAATAATGACTTCCAACCTCTTCAGTCGGGTAGAAGGAAAAAAGCTTAAACACACAGATTCAAGAACAGCTTCTTCCCCATTGTTGTTAGACTTCAGAATGGACCTCTCAAATTTTAAATTTTAATGTTGATCTGACTCTTTCTCTGCAGCCGTAACATTGCATTCCTCGCTCTGTTCTACTACCCGAATGCACTTTGTACGGTGTGATCTGCCTGTACTGCACGCAAAACAAAACTTTTCACTGTACCAAAGTACATGTGATAGTAATAAATCAGATCAAATCAAAAAAAGAAGACTCAGGGTCAGATGTTGAGGAGGGAGAGCAGAGGTGCAGTTACTTTCAGAGTATCCTGAGAGGAGACAGCTAAGGGGCCTGTGTGGGTGGAACTTGCTGTGGCTAACTGCCTTCTGGCACTGCACTGTGAGCAAAAATGCTTTTGTCTGTGGAGGTCACAGGGAGCCCATTCGTACCAGAAAGACAAAAAGAGAGAGGAGGCATGGCAGCAAGTAGTGGGACGTGGTGTGCAATATGGTGGGCACGGACAGCGGGGTCACTGTGAGAGTTGCAGCAGGAACAAAGAGTAGGACTTACTCACCTGAAGGGACATGGGTGCCTTGGAATCCACACAGGAGCGATCCTGGTCTTTTCCCTGCGAGGGCCAGGATTCTCCCCCAGAGGAGCCGAGGAGTGTGTTGTGAGCCACCCCTTTGCCCATACATTCTGCCTGTCATGGGCTGTTTTCTCCTGGAATGAGAGAACGGGAAGGATTGAGTGAGATGAAAGTGAGTGACATGCCTGTTAAGAGGAGGATCAGCGATGAAGTCCCCCAGGGCAAGTGGGTAGACTGTATCAAGGGATAATGGTGTTGGGGTGGCACTGGGTGAGAGCAAGTGAGGGAAGAGGTTACAGGCAATAGTGAGAGGGATAGAGCATGAGCCTTGGTGGGAGGTGGGTGCAGCAGCAGAGGGAGGGTGCATGTGAGGTGGCAGGGAGAAGATGATGTCCCTTACCTTGATGGAAGCTGGTTGACCTTCCTACAGCACGCGTGGCCATTCCTCCAGATGTTGGATATGGCGCTGACCCTCATGGCTGCCATGGGTGGTATGGTCTCCTCTGCCACTCCTCTCCTATGCATCACCCTGTCCACTGGGACCTCCATGTTCCTGTCAGAGAACTGCAGCATCATCTTGCCTTTCTCCGACATCTTCTGCCTGAATGTTTGTCACCAAGCCAGGCAGCTTCAGAATTCACCAGTCGGTCACCAGGGATGCTGGTTGTCCATTCAGTGGCAAGACATTCTGAGTACGGTGGTAAGTTGGGGCTAGAACTCGACATAGGGGACTACTATACGAGCGGAAAAGGTAGTTAATAAAGAAAGTTCGGTAAAATCGGTGAGGGAACTCGCTTGCTTTGCAGGCAAAATCCCTTCAAAAACCGTACCTAGAATGTCTTGCCATTGATTGGGTGGCACAGTGGCTCAGCGGTTAGCACTGCTGCCTCACAGGGACCTGGGTTCAATTCCAGCCTTGGGTGACTGTCTGTGTGGAGTTTGCACATTCTCCCTTGGTTGTGTGGGTTTCCTCTCACAATCCAAAGATGTGCAGGTTAGCTGAATTGGCCATGCTAAATTACCCATAGTGCTTAGAGATAGCTGTGTGGGTGGGTTACTCTTTGGAGAGTCACTGTGGACTTGTTGGGCCAAATGGCCTGTTTCCATGCTGTAGGGATTCTATGACTTTGATAATTCACATTTAGTCCAAAAACAGTCGGATTCGAAATGATATCTTTATTACTCACAGGAAGTAAATATTCCCTTGACTGGGCAAATGCCGAACAATAGAACATAATCTTAAATTAGAACCAAGACTTTGGGAGTTTTATCAAGAAACACAAAAGGTGTGTAGGCTTGAAAACCCACTCCCCCAAAGACTGGATGCTGTGTTGAGTAAATTGTTCAGGCCTCAGATCAATAGATTTTTGTGGTTAAATATAACACAGTGTGAGCTAGTAAACGGCATTTAGATGCAGATCAGCCATTATCTAACTGAGAACTGGAACAGGCTTGAGGAGGTAAATTGCTACTCCTATTCAAATGACTTCTCTGATTAAAAGCACCAGTTTACTTTGATCTGTGGAAAACTTGCAGGTGTGAAAGTTTATGTTTAGACTTTTAGCATAATGTCTTAACAATGTTATTCGGGGTTTCTCCAAAGGCTCAGTGAGGTAACTGGAAGCTGGTGATTCTGTGCTCCTGAGGAGGCTTTCACTCAAAGGGGTTGGAGGTTAAGAGATTGCTGCCAACTCATTGATCTCATCTACCATCCCATTCTGACCTTAATTTATTGGTCATAGATGATGAATCATTTAGAGTCATAAAATCATTGAGATGTACAGTACGGAAACAGACCTTTTCGTCCAACTCGCCCATGCCGACCAGATATCCTAACCTAATCTAGTCCCATTTGCTGGCACCTAGCCCATATCCGCCAAACCCTTTCTATTCATATACCTATTCAGATGCCTTTTAAATGTTGTAATTGTACCAGCCTCCACCACTTCCTCTGGCAGCTCATTCCATACACACACCACCCTCTGTGTGAAAGAGTTGCCCCTTAGGTGCTTTTTAATTTTTTCCTCTCTCTCCCTAACCCTATGCTCTCTAGTTCTAGACTCCCCCACCCCAGGAAAGACCTTGTCTATTTATCCTATCCGTGTCCCTCATGATTTTATTAACCTCTATTAGGTCACCCCTCAGCCTCCGACCCTCCAGGAAAAACAGCCCTAGCCTATTCAGCCTCTTCATGTAGCTCAAATCCTCCAACCCTGGCAACATCTTTGTAAATCTTTTCTGAACCCTTTCAAGTTTCACAACATCATTCTGATAGGAGGGAGACAAGAATTGCAAGCAATATTCCAACAGTGGCCTAACCAATGTCCTGTACAGCCGCAACATGACTTCCCAACCTTTATACTCAATGCTCTGTCCAATAAAGGAAAGCAAATCAGATGCCTTCTTCATTATCCTATCCACCTGTGACTCCACTTTCAAGGAGTTATGAACCTGTGGTCTCTTTGTTCAGCAACACTTTAGTCTACCCTTGTAGCAACTTAGTTTGAGAATACAACCAACTCTAAAAGTGTGGTGTTATTTGAATCTAGTGTACAGATTAATAATTCCCTGGCTGCTGATTTATCTTTGGCCTGTCTATCACACCTTATAGCTACCTAAAATGGGATGTTGAAGGGCAGCTTGTAATGAGCATAAAGTGCAAGTTCGATGAGTAAAGGACTGAATGTTAATGGTTAATCTCTTGATCCATATAAAAGTTAGTTTGACTTTCTTGCAGTTAGCACTGACTGATTTTTTTTCCCCCTGGGTTTGGGAATATGTCTGGAAATCGTGTTCTCTGCTGAAGGAGCAGGTGAATTTAGTTAATTAGCTGGTGTCTGAAAGTACATGCTGCTCACTCACTTTGAAAAGGAGGTTGGAATACATCTTGTCACGGAGTGTAGTTTGTGACAGAATACAAAGCTATGAGCTAGTGAGTAAGGGAGGGATAGAAATTCTCCTCTTCTTGACTTACTCAACTTCCAATGAAAAACTGCACAAAAACAGACAGAGAGCAGACAGAATCCCCCAACTGCACTCACAGAAATGAAAAGGAGACATTACAGGGAAATAGCTAAGAGATTGATGAGTGTCTTTTTAAAGCCTAGGAAATGTATTTGTAATCGCAAGATTTATTTGAATAGATAACGTTTACTAGTAGTGATGAAGCTTATTAGGGGGTGATAAAAAATGTATTTCTTACAAATTTATCAATTAAAATAAGTTAGTTAAAGCCAGCAAGCCTGGTGATACAGCAGCAGGATGCGGAAGCTTCAGAATATATGAGTCAGACGTTATGAATTTGAGGCTGAGCTATAGACATTGCAATGCAACATCGAGGAAGAAGGTTACTTGGAAACTTTAACACACGAAGTGGTAATGATTCTGAGGTTACTGTCCTCGAATTTGGTCAGCGGTTAGGAATGGAAGAGTGTGCCTGTGAGTGATGCACTCAGATGATGGGCTGGGGTAGCCTCAACCTTTGCAATGGCCCAATCGTTTCAAGGGTCTTGCAGCCGGCAATGAGTGGAAGTAATGGACGGGCGAACTGACCATGGCACTGTGGTCCAGGAAAGCATTTTAGCAGGAGGCGGAAATAGGAATGTAGTGGTCGTGGGGAATGGCAGATAAATACTCCTTTCGGTAGCCAAGAGCGAGAGCCCACTTGGCTGTGTTGGCTGCCCACTGCCAAGGTTTTGGAACAATTATTCTGGGCTGGAGAGAAACCTCTGGTGGGAGAGGAAGGATCCAATTGACATGGCCCATGTGGATGCCAAGAACATAGATAAGATGAGGTAAGAGGTTCTCCTGAGGGAGTGTGGGAAACCAAGGCTTAGATTTTAAAAATGCAGAACTTAGAAGATAAATATAGAGATATAGAGTCATACAGCATGGAAACAGACCCTTTGGTCCAATCAGTCCATGCCAACCTTAATCCCGAACTAAACGAGTCCCACTTTCCTGCACTAAGCCCATATCCCTCCAAACGTTTCTTATTCATATACTTACCCTGATGTCTTTTAGATGTTATAACTGTACCCTCATCCACCACTTTCTCTGAAAGTTCATTCCACACACAAACCACTCTGTGTAAAAAAGTTGTCCCTCATGTCTTTTTTAAATCTTTCTCCTCTCAACTTAAATAAATGACCCTAGTCTTGAAATCCCCCCACTCTAAGGAAAAGAGTGCCATTCATCTCATGATTTTATAAATCTGTATAAGGTCACTTCTCAACCTCCTAAGCTCCAGTGAAAAAAGTCCCAACCTCTCCTTATAGCTCAAAATCCCCATTCTCGGCAGCATCCTGGTAAATCTCTTCTGAACTCTCTCCAGCCTCACTAACATCCTGTACAACCTCAACATAATATCTCAACTCCTACACTCAAAGGTCAGAGCAATGAAGGGAAGCATGCTAAATGCCTTCTGAACCACCCTATCTGTATGTGATATAAACTTCAAATCTTGGGATTACTGCCTGAACTACAAGTAAGTAGGCATTGGATAATAAAATAAACTAATGAGATGAATGGGTGACTTAAGGATTGACTTGGAGAAAAAATGTTTCAGTTCCTGGGGTATTGAGTTATACTGTGGTCTACATTTAACTCGACGCAAACACTTTAAAGAGTGTTTGGATCAATGTATTCGTAAATCATATAATTAACATGATAGAGAAGACTTTAAATTAAATAATACAGGGAAGAGATCAAGTAAGGGGAGTTAAAATACAAAAAGACTTAACAAGAAATTAGTATTTATTATGGGTCGGAGGCTGTGGGATGACCTTATAGAGGTTTACAAAATTATGAGGGGCATGGATAGGATTACTAGACAAAGTCTTTTCCCTGGGGTGGGGGAGTCCAGAACGAGAGGGCATAGGTTTAGGGTGAGAGTGGAAAGATATAAAAGAGACCCACAGGACAACTTTTTCACACAGAGGGTGGTACGTGTATGGAACGCGCTGTCAGAGGAAGTGGTGGAGGCTGGTACAATTGCAACATTTAAAAGGCATTTGGATGGGTATATGAATAGGAAGGGTTTGGAGGGATATGGGCTGGGTGCTGGCAGGTGGGACTAGATTGGATTGGGATATTTGGTCGGCATGGACGGGTTGGACCGAAGGATTTGTTTCCATGCTGTACATCTCTATGACTCTAATTAAACTAAATTAAATAAACTCAACAAATTAAAACTTTAAATCTCTTATAAACTCACACTTGCATTCGTACAGGCAAAACAACATAGACAGGAGAAAGGAAAGGACATGGGCAGAGAGAAATGTGGGAAAATAGTTCCATGGTCTTTGTTCACAAAATCAGTTGGTTTGGTTCTTGTTGCTCTGAAGGTTTGTCCTTGCCCTCCCTTTTTCTGAATGCTGGTTTGCAAGAGGTGCAGGGTGACTGTTTCAATTTTGAAAGGTCTCTGAATTATTCAATTCAAAATCACTACTTGCTGCAACTGCTGACGGAAAGATCCATTGAAAGTGGCTTACTGCAGAGAACTGCGGGAGTTTTTTGGGTGGTTGTGGATCTGAAGATTTCTATCCTGGTTCTGTCTAACCTGTCTCTGTCTTGTTCATATTCCAAGCTGGTCAGCTACCTGACAGCAAACCATATGACTGTTGGCAGGCAGAGGACCAATAAAGGATAATTGGCCATGAGTCCACACAAATCAGCTTCACTCATAAACAACCCATCAGCTCCAGTTCACTGGGACCCACATTCAGTGCTGGAGCCCACAACTACAAAAGATTTTGACTCCCTTATTTTCAAAACATGCAGCCATTCTTGTAAAACCCTGGCTTTCAAAGTAGTTATAGAGTCATAGAACCCCTACAGAGTGGAAACAGGCCCTTCGGCCCAACATATCCACCTACTCTCCGAAGAGTAACCCACCTAGACCCATTTCCCCAACCTACATTTACTAATGTACCTAATCTACACATTCCTGAACATCATGGGTAATTTAGCACGGCCAATTCACCTGACCTGCACATCTCTGGACTGTGGGAGGAAACCAGAACACCTGGAGGAAACCTACACAGAAACGAGGAGAACATGCAAACTCCACACAGACAGTTGCCCAAGGTTGGAATTGAATCCGGGTCCCTGATGGTGTGAGGCAGCAGTGCTAACCACTGAGCCTTTGTTTTAGTCCAGTTTGTTTTTTAAAAAAACACTTAAACAAAAAGAAATGGTCTTTACAAGGGATAGTATAGTCTAAAGTATCAGCCTCTCAATGGTGCTAGATCGAACTCAACATAATTCCATTGACCAAAACCCAACACAAGCACTATCCACAAAAGGGCTGGTTGATTAGAAGTTGAATCAAGCTTAATTGATGTGCAATTGATGTAGTGAAAGAATTTCATAATGTTCTGACATAACATTTAAGTACATGTTGAGCCTGTATGCACTTTAACAGTAAGGAGAGATAAAATGTCAGTTTTGGGTTTTAACTCTTTACCTTCTTCATTAGATTCAATAAACTAATGCTACTTCAAGGGCTCATAATTACTGTCTTATCATTGCAAGGCAATATTTTAATGTTTCAGATTTACTAGCAGTTCTGAGAAGTGTCAAATATCACTTCAATATTTGTGCATTCAGTACTTTTCTGGTAATTTGTCTATGAATAGATAAATGACAAACGGATGAAAAAGTTCTCTCCTGTTTAACCATTACTCTGTATCTAGTATTCAGAATGCAGAGACACGTTCCCTTTCTATGTTATTTGCTTCTTGTTAATTATATACTTTGGTCCTGTTTGACTGAGCACAATGCTGATGGACAGGATGCACTCATTGGTCCTAATATGTTGAATGGAAACTGAATTGTCCGAATAAATAATTAAGGCACTGGACCCAGGGTTCTGTAATTCACAAAAAAAAATTAACTGCCTGCTTACTCATTCTGGATTACAGAAGTTCATTCATTCAGCCTCTCTGTCATTACCTTCTCTCACAACATTACACATGTTCTGTCAACACTGCAGCAATCACCTGACCACTTGCATGTTTCATAAAAGCAACAACTTTGTCATAATGTGGTTTCTCCCCCTCATTTGGTTACCTCACTGTAACACTGCATGCAATGATGTCATGACAAAGAATTAACTGCCCATTAACTGGAGGTTAAAAACGAAAAGCGCTTTCCCCTTTCTTGGGCTGTTTACCCAGAGTGTGACTGAATTACACTGACTGGGAAACACCCAGGAATGGTGCCCAGTCTGACAAAATTAATTTGAAGTGTACAACAATTGCCTTCTCTGGAAGCAAAAACGAAATTGGCTACAGTCATAGAGTCATGCAACGCAGAAACAGGCCCTTCAGTCCAAATCGTCCATCCCAAACAGGTTTCCCGAATTAAACTAGCCCCACTGGTCTGCAGTTGGCCCATTTCCCTCTAAACCTTTCCTATTCATGAACCTGGGAGAAAGCGAAGACTAGGAGAAAGTGAGGACTGCAGATGCTGGAGATCAGAGCTGAAAAATGTGTTGCTGGAAAAGCGCAGCAGGTCAGGCAACATCAAAGGAGCAGGAGAATCGAAGTTTCGGGCATAAGCCCTTCTTCAGGAATGTGAGGACTGCAGATACTGGAGATCAGAGTCGAAAAGTGTGACACTGGTAAAGCCATCAGATCACACAGCATCCGAGGAGCAGGAGAATTGCCGTTTTGGGTGTAAGCCCTTCATCAGGAATGTGAGCTTTTGAAGGGCTTATGCCCAAAACATTGACTCTCCTGCTCCTCGGATGCTGCCTCACCTGCTGTGCTTTTCCAAGGCCACACTTTTCGACTATTCACGTACCTGTCCAAATGTGTTTTAGATGTTCTAACTGTACCTGTATCTACCACTTCCTCCGGCGGTTCATTCCACATAGGAACCACTCTCTGTGTGAAAAAGTTGACACATGGGTCCCTTTTAAATCTTTCTCCTCTCACTTTAAAATTATGCCGCCTACTTTTGAATTCCCTCACCCTAGGGAAAAGATCATTGCTATTCACTTGATCTATGCCCCTCATGGTTTTATAAACCTCTATAAGATTAACCCTCAAGCTCCTAAACTCCAGGGGAAAAAAGTCTCAGACTCTCCAGCTTCTCCTTGTAACTCAACTCCAGTCCTGGTAACATCCATGTAGAATCTTTACTGCACCCGCTTCAAGTTGGCTTCTGATGGAAATATGACTGTGGATGGACCTCAGGGGAGGATAAAATTAGACTCCGATCCCATCCCAGGTCAAATACGCTATCAATGTTCTCAGCCGAGCCTGACCTAGTTGTTGTCGATAGACCTGTATGAAGTTAGTGAAGATTGTGGATGGGAAGGAAGAATTGTCAAGCAACAAATAAATTTAAGGGAATATATATGGGCGGCAAAGTGGCACAGTGGTTAGCACTGCTGCCTCACAGCGCCAGAGACCTGGGTTCAATTCCCGCCTCAGGCGACTAACTGTGTGGAGTTTGCACGTTCTCCCAGTGTCTGCGTGGGTTTCCTCCGGGTGCTCCGGTTTCCTCCCACAGTCCAAAGATGTGCAGGTCAGGTGAATTGGCTATGCTAAATTGCCCGTAGTGTTAGGTAAGGGGTAAACGTAAGGGTATGGGTGGGTTGCGCTTCGGCGGGGCGGTGTGGACTTGTTGGGCTGAAGGGCCTATTTCCACACTGTAAGTAATCTAATCTAATCTAATATAGAAAGCTAAATCATGTTGTAGTTACATGTTGGAGGTAGAGTTGCATTTTCTTAATTGATCATAATCTAAGTCTCTCAACATGATATATCTGATATATTCAATTGGGAGGGAGAGTAAAAACCATTATCCGTTCAACAAAGTTACCAACCTGATCTTGCATGACCATGGTCAGGGGTATATTGTGCAGTAACATGTTCATTCTGCAGTTAGTTGGGCATGTGCTGAGTCATTCAGAATTGTCAGCTGTTGCTGCACCCCTATAATTGTGGCACAGTGGCTCAGTGGTTGGCACTGCTGCCTCACAGCGCAAGGGACCTAGGTTCGATTCCACCCTCGGGAGACTGTCTGTGTGGAGTTTGCACATTCTCCCTGTGCCTGTGTGGTCTTTCTCCCACAATCCAAAGATATGTAGGTTAAGTGGGCATTTAGTTATGTTAAATTGCCCATAGTGTGCAGGCAAGGTTGGTTAGCCATGGAAAATACAGGGTGAATGGGGATAAAGTAGGGGTGAGGGTCGGTCTGGATGGAATGCTCTTTGGAGGATTATGGATTTGATGGACTGAATGGTCTGCTTCCATGCTATTAGGATTCTATAAATTACTAAAAATTCAACCAAATTTACTGCTTGCCTTCCCAGGCTGCTGTCATCTCTGCAAACTACTGTTTCATTTAAAGCACTGCTCTTCTGTTAATCATGGTCACTATTTCAAGAATACAAAGGGGAAAATGAAGACCATCAGAATGTGCAATAAAGACAATGGAGGCACAGATTAATGCTAAGCACTGAGACTCATTGCTGTTCAGTCTTGTCAGAGCATACCAAAGGGTGGAATTTCCAGTCTAATTCTCTTAAAGCATTCACAAATGTTGAAACGCATGAAGAATAACAAATATTGCCAACCTGGAAACATCTTGAGGGAGATGAACAGCATTTGGACACGTCATTCCCTGATGAGGTTATCCCAATGCTAATGGGGAAGAGGAACATAGTCAGCTCTGCCAGACTAAGAACAGAAGGTGAATGCAAGCAGTGAAAGATCATGGAATAATGCCAGGGATGACAGAAGTTCCACTCAGCTTGAGAACAGCAATGGAATTGCTGGTTTAAAACATAAATAAAACAATGTGGGATGATGATATGGAGAAATCTCATTTTCAAAAAAAAAGAGTTAATGGAAGGTCAGAGAAGAATATTGCAAACATAATGACTTGCTTACAGAGAGATTTTGATGACCTGAACAGCCTTCTCCTGTTATCCCACATCATCAAAATGGAGCGAACATTGCAGCATGGTGGATAGGGACTGGTAAGCTCAGTTGGTTTGATGGCCTCTTTGCAGAGTGCATGGGTTCAATTCCTGCACCAGCTGTGGCTACAAAGAAGGACTCTCCCTCTCCCTTCACCTGAGGCATTCAATTAGATTCCCTACAACATGGAGAAAGTGAGGACTTCCTAAAGAAGGGCTTATGCCCGAAACGTCGATTCTCCTGCTCCTTGGATCCGGCCTGACCTGCTGCGCTTTTCCAGCAACACATTTTCCCTACAATATGGAGTCAGGCTCTTCAGCCCAACAAGTGCACAGCAACCCTCCAAAGAGTAACCTACCCAGACCCATTCCCCAACCCTAAATTTGCCCCAACTAATACACCTAACACTATGGGCAATTTAGCATGGTCAGTTTACCTGACCTGCACATCTTTGGATTGTGGGAGGAAACCGGAGCACCAGAGGAAACCCACGCAGCCACAGGGAGAATGTGCAAACTCCACACACACAGTCGCCCGAGGATGGAATCGAGCCCGGGTTCCTGGTGCTGTGAGGCAGCAGTGCTAATCACTGAGCCACCATGCCACATGTCAATGCTCAGCTTAAAAAAACACCAGTCATCTCTCTCTCCCTAATGAGAGAGGTGCCCTATGCTCTAGTGAGACAATGGCAACTTTAGCTTTATGATGTACACTCTAAATGTGAAGACATAAATCATTTATCTCCACCCCAGCACTTCTGCGTTGAAAATGCAGGCGCATATCACCAGGTTGGACATAAAAGCTGTCAGTAATGTTAGATGTTACTGATGCAACTGAGGTGTACAAGATAATGAGGAAAGAGCAGACAGTGAAGGGCTACTTCCTTAGCAAACAGGTCAATTAACAGTGGGCACAGACTGAAGGTGACTGATAGAAGGTTTCAAGCGGAAATGAGGAAAATGGGGTTTTTCATCAGGATGGTAGTTGGTACCTGGAATTTGCTGCCCAGGTGAGGTGGAAACCCTCAACACATTTGAAAAGAACCTGAAATTAAAAAAAACAGAAGTACTGGAGGAGCTCAGCAGGTCTAACAGCATCTGCAGAGAGAGAAACAGAGCTAAGGTGCAAGACCCATGTCTCTTCTTGGAAGACAATAAGTCAGGGCAGGTGACTGAGGTGTCAGTTTTGGAACACTTTGGGGCCAGCGACCATAATTTGATTAGTTTTAAAATAATGATGGAAAAGGATAGAACAGATCTAAAAGTTGAAGTTCTGAATTGGAGAAAGGCCAATTTTGACAGTATTAGGCAAGAACTTTCAAAACCTGATTGGGCGCAGATGTTCGCAGGCAAAGGGACAGCTGGAAAATGGGAAACCTTCAGAAATGAGATAACAAGAGTCCAGAGACAGTATATTCCTGTTTGGGTGAAAGGATAGGCTGGTAGGTATAGGGAATGCTGGATGACGAAAGAAATTGAGGGTTTGATTTTAAAAAAATGAAGGAAGCATACATCAGGTATAGACAGGATAGATCAAGCGAATCCTTAGACGAGTATAAAGGTAGTAGGAGTTTACTTAAGAGGGAAGTCAGGAGGGCATAAAGGGGACATGAGATAGCTTTGGCAAATAGAATTAAGGAGAATCCAAAGGGTTTTTACAAATACGTTAAGGACAAAAGGATAACTCGGGACAGAATAGGGCCCCTCAAAGATCAGCAAGGCAGCCTTTGTGTGGAGCTGTAGGAGATTGGGGAGATATTAAATGAGTATTTTGCATCAGTATTTACTGTGGAAAAGGATATGGAAGATATAGAATGTAGGGAAATAGATGGCGACATCTTGAAAAATGTCCAGCAATGGAAAATGATTGCTGGGCCCCTTGCTAAGGTATTTGTATCATCGAATACAATGACTGAAGTCACAGGAGAAGTGCTGGAAGACTAGAGGTTGGCTAACGTGGTGCCACTGTTGAAGATGGGTGGTAAGGACAAGCCAGGGAACTATAGACCAGTGAGCCTGATGTCAGTGGTGGTCAAGGAGTTGGAGGGAATCCTGAGGGACAGGATGTGTATGCATTTGGAAAGGCAAAGACTGATTAGGGATAGTCAACATAACTTTGTGCATGAGAATTCATGTCTCACAAGCTTGATTGAGTTTTTTGAAGAAGTTACAGAGGATTGATGAGGGCAGAGCAGTGGATGTGATCTACATGGACTTCAGTAAGGCATTCAAAAAGGTTCCCCCGGGAGACTTGTTAGCAAGGTTAGATCTCATGGAATACAGGGAGAACTAGCCACTTGGACACAGAACTGGCTCAAAGGTAGAAGACAGAGGGTGGTGGTGGAGGCTTGTTTTTCAGACTGGAGGCCTGTGACCAGTGGAGTGCCATAAGGACGGGTGCTGAGTCCACTACTTTTCATCATTTATATAAATGATTTGAATGCGAGCATAAGAGGTACAGTTAGTAAGTTTGCAGATGACACCAAATTGGAGGTGTAGGGGACATTGAAGAATGTTTCCTTGGATTAAAACGGGATCTTCATCAGATGGGCCAATGGTCTGAGGAGTGGCAGATGAAGTTTAATTTAGATAAATGCAAAGTGCTGCATTTTGGGAAAGCAAATTTTAGCAGGACCTATACACTTAATGGTAAGATCCTTGGGAGTGTTGCTGAACAAAAAGTGCAGATTCATAGCTCCTTGAAAGTAGAATCGCAGGTAAATAGGATAGTGAAGAAGGTGCTTGGTATGCTTTCCTTTATTGATCAAAGTATTGAGTACAGGAGTTGGGAGTTGAGAGTGTGTTGCTGGAAAAGCACAGCAGGTCAGGCAGCATCTGAGGAGCAGGAAAATTGACAGTTTGGGCCGGAACTCTTCATCAGGAATGAGGCTGGGAGTTTTGGCGATAGAGAGATAAATGGGAGAGGGGTGGGGCTGGGGAGAAGGTAGCTGAGAGTTGGGAGGTCATGTTGCAGATGTACAGGACATTGGTTAGGCCACTTTTGGAGTATTGCGTGCAATTCTGGTCTGCTTCGTATTGGAAGGATGTTGTGAAACTTGAAAGGGTTCAAAAAAGATTTACAAGGATATTGCCAGGGTTGGAGGATTTGAGCTATAGAGAGGGGCTGAATAGGCTAGGACTGTTTTCCCTGGAGCATCAGAGGCTGAGGGGTGACCTTATGAAGGTTTATAAAATCATGAGGGGCATGGATAAGTTAAATAGACAAGGCCATTTCCCTGGGGTGGGAGATTACAGAACGAGAGGGAATAGGTTTAGGGTGAGACGGGAAAGAAATAAAAGAGACCTACGAGGCAACGTTTTCATGCAGAGGGTGGTGCGTGTGTGGAATGAGCTGCCGGAGGAAGTGGTGAAGGCTCGTACAATTGCAACATTTAAAAGGCATCTCGATGGGTATATGAATAGGAAGGGTTTGGAGGGATATGGGCCAAGTGTTGGCAGGTGGGATTAGGTTAAGTTGGCATGGACGAGTTGGACTGAAGGCTCTGTTTCTGTGTTGTACATCTCTATAACCCTAGAATCTAAAAAACCTGGATTTGTACCTGAAGTGTTGTAATCTATAAGGGCTATGAACCAAGTATGTGGAAAGTGGGATTGCAACAGACACATGGCTAGATGGCCTCTTTCAGTGTTGTCACCGCCTATGGAGTTTTCCCATGTTGGTACTGGATAGCCAGAATGGAGGAGCAAACCGAGAGCTGGAGTGGCCAGATACCCACTTGGACTTTCATGTCAGGAACACTTGCTGTCTAGATTTTATCTAGCCCTCTCAATACCCACTAGCAAACATCTCATTTAATTGTCCCAACTTGCCTCATCATGCCTCATGTTTCATAGAATATAAGCCTTACAGTGTGGCTCATTGAGTCTACGCCACCACTCACCAAAGAGCATCCCACCCAGATCCCTCCCCCTATCCCTGTCATTCTGCAATTCCCATGGCTAATCCACCTAGCCTGCACATCTTTGTGACCATGGGAGGAAACCAGAGCACTCAGATGGAACACACACAGACAACATAACTCCACACAGAAAGTTGCCCAAGGGTGGGATTGAACCCAAGTCCCTAGTGCTGGGGGGAAGCAGTGCTAACCATTATTCAGAGACTCGGAAGATTCCAGCCAATAGGTCTTTCTAAAGGCAAGAAAAATCAAAATTTTGAGGGAAACCAGGAGACTGGGAGAAAATGTCAAAGAGAATTCTGGGGTAATTGACTGATTTGTGGAACGATGATTAATTAATCAAAAGTTAACACAGTTGCCATCTTAAGTATTGATCTGAGTAAGATAGGCTGAGATTCAATTTTAAATGAAACACCAAGAGGAACTCTGCAAGATACGATGTGAGAGAGAATTTCCAACATGGAGAAGGGTAAAGGATAAATCTGCACAAACTATTGTCTAAAACCAGGTTACCAAAGGAGATAACTGGCAATGCCATGAAAACAAAATAAAGCCCAACTTTATCTGCTCTGCCCAACTGTACAAGATGCCTTCAAATTTTTGACTACTGAACCTATCGCAGATCTCACATTTTCAAATCATTTCACTTCAGAAACAGAATCTTCAAACAAGTAACATGCCTGCAATGATAATAGAAGGATCTTATAAAGATGAGAATAAGCATCTTTTCTTCGTAATCTTTGTATCTGCATTTTATCTTTTTTTATTTAATGACTTGCAGTGTAATAAATTAACATTTCATTTTGTTAAAAACTATAAGTTTGCTGCTGTTTGTTTTAAAATTGGAATGTTCAAAATGCGAAAAAGGGAACTAAACAAAAGAGCAAACGCACAGTTTGCAGATCACTTTGTGGGTATGCCTTAGAGTGGGGTGGTCATGACATGTCTGTCATATTTAACTCCATTCCTGGATCCCCCAAAATGGAGAAGCCACGTCAGCCAACAGTAGCAGTTGACAAGTGCCAAGTTAGATTTGCATCAAGTACATGCCAAACAATTACAGTGTTCAGCAAGAAAAGTGCCATCCATTTCCTTCCAACTTTTAAGAACAGGCAGTTCTCTCACTGTCAACATCCTTAGTGTCACAGTGTTGAACTGCACCAGTTATTGAACGTTGTGACCGTAAAAGCAGGACAGTGAGCCAGTATTTTGTGAAGAAGGACCCTGTGTCATGAACAATTTCTGACAAAGCTTGAGTCTGTTGCTCCCTGAGATGTATGCAGTCACAACAGCACCACCTAAAGTATCTGTTTGATCACTGTTCTTGCCACTGAACTCATACAATCTGCCTCCTCTCCAACTGGCACTCTGTATCAGAATGCACTGCAGTAATTCACAGTTCTGTGATCCCTTGCTCTGAGTAGGACAAGGGCAGCTAGGCTATGTAAAAGACATCACCTGTAAGTATAATTTCACCATCCTGATTTCCATATGATGTAAAACCACTCTTCTGTTGTCAACTCATTAAGAGTTTGGAACTTCCAATATCAAACCACAGCTAAAATACCATACCCACAAGAAAATGTAATTTTATTTAAGGGTTTAAGTGTACATTCTCAGACAGAATGATGGCCTACATTGTAGAGACTTAAAGGAAGTGGCAGCTTACTCGAAATAGTTGATCCATTGGCTATCATATTTTAACATTCTCTTGGTATGGAAAGGTTCCAGTGGATTGGAAAAATGCTAATTATAACACCCTTATTCAAAAAAGGGAGGCAGACAGAAAGTATGAAACTAAAACCAGTTAGTTTAAAATATGTCAACGATAAGTTGTTAGAATCCATTATTAAGGAAGTAATAACAGGACATTTGAAAATACAATCCATCAGAGTCAGAATGGTTTTACGAAGAGTAAATAATGTTTGACTAAATTGCTAGAATTCTTCAAACATGTAACAAGCAATATAGGTAACGGGATCCTATAGATATCATATAAATGGACTTCCAGAAGGTATTTGATAAGGTGATGCACAAAAGGCATGCAAGGTAAATCACATGGGGTTTAGGGAAATGGATTGGTTAGCCAATCCTCTATCCAAGCCCCCAGTTTGGATAGAGGAATGGCTAACCAATAGAAAACAGACAGTCAGGTTAAATGTTCAGCAAAATGTAACTAAAGAGATGTCTTAGGGTTTGGTCCTTGGGCCTTAACTACTTACAAATTATATTAATGGTCTGGATGCAGGAATAGGAAGTACTATAGCCAATTTTATAGAAACTGCTAAATATAAGGGAAAAGACGTTTCAATAAATAAATAAATTTATAAATGGATATGGATAGATTAGGCAAATGGATCAAATTTTGGCAGATGGAGTTTAACATAGATAAGTATGAGGTTATCCAATTTGGAAGGAGAAATAGAAAGACAACTTATTATCAAACTAGAATGAACTGTCAGAGTATTTTGGTGCAGAGAGATCTGGATGTCCTTATGCATGAATCTTAGAAAACTAACATGCAAGTGCAGCATGTATTAAGGAATGCAAAATGACTTTTGACATTTAATGCAAAAGGAATAAAGTATAAAAGTGGGGAAGTGCTGCTGCAACTGTACAACTGTGAGAGTATACCTGGAGAATTGTGTACAATCTTGGTCCCCTTACCTGAGGAGGGATGTAATTGTATTGAAGGTAGTTCAATGGAGGCTCACAAGATATTTTCCAAAGATGGGGGGTTTGTGTTATGAAGACAGATTGAGCAGTTTAGCCATAAACTCTCTGGAATTTAGAAGAATCAGAGAATAACTAATTGAGGAATAAAAGATTCTATAGGTGATTGACAAAGTAGACATAGAGATGATATTTCCTCATGTAGGGCATCTAGAATGAGAGGTCATAGTTTTAGGATTAAGGAGTAACACATTTAAAACAGAGATGAGGAGAAATTACTTCTCTCAAAGGGTTGGTGAATCTGTTGAATTTACTACCCCAGAGTATGGTGGATACTGGAACATTGAATAAATTTATGGAGGAGATAGACAGATTTTTACTTAGTAACGGGTCGAAGGGTTATGGAGAGCAGGTAGGAGAGTGGAGTTGAGGCTGAGATGAGATCAGCTATGATCGTACTCAATGGCACAGCAAGCTCGAGGGGCTGAATTGCCTACTCCTGCTCCTAATTCTCATGTTACTATGCACTATCTGTGAGATTATTTTACATATCCTGTACTCTGTGTGCAAAATGATTCACCAGCCCCCCTTCAAACTTTTCAACGTTATCCTATACTCACTGCTGTTTTATCCTTTCGTCTTGTTTTATTTTCCAGATAACCAGATGGGGGCAGCAAAAGGTTGAACGAGCCAAATCAATCTTATCCACAAGCAGTCACTTTTAGTGTGGGGTTTTCTTCTTCAGTGCCAATAGCATAAACTAAGGGCATGTTATTAGGAAATGTGGCACCTCTGCATGCAATTGCCAGACTATTAAAGGTAATGGCCAGAAAAACTGCACAATTTGTAAATGTCTGTTCCCAGCTTCCACCAGAGAAGCTAAAAGTGGAAATTATTAGCCACAGATGTCTTCCCCATCCAACACAAGTGAGACTCAATGTGTCGGAAAAAAAATCCCCATTCAGGGCACTTTTATTGTAGTTTCAGTAGAACAAGGGGAGTGGACCTCTCAAATTTTAAATTTTAATGCTGACCTCACTCTTCCTCTGCAGCCATAACATTGTATTCCTCGCTATGTTCTATTACCCTAATGCGCCTTGTAGGGTATGATCTGCCTGTATGCACGCAAAACAAAACTTTTCACTGTACCTAGGTACACGTGACAATAATAAATCAGATCAGATCAAAACAAAATCGTAACATTAGTGGGGAAAAGTAATTACTGAGTTTTCAAACATGTCTAATTTTGCTGGAAATGTGCTTCCATTTCTGTTGTGTTTTTCTTGATCTTATGATGTCACAGCGAGAGAGGTACTTCTGAAGTGGAGCCACAGTGTAGGAAAGACAGCAATAAATCTGTGTATAACAGCATCCCATAAACAGCAATGAGGCATATGATTATATAATTTGTTTATATGATGTTGTTTGAGGGCTAAATATTGACCAAAATACCAGGAAAAACTCCCTTCCTGTTCTCTAAAGCAGCACCATTGAATCTTTCACATCCATCTGAGGAGGTGGTGTGGCCCTGGTTTAAAACTCCCATCTGAAAGACTGCACCTTCCTCACAAACATCCATAAGATGAGGCATCAAATGGCAACTAGAGTTATCCATGCCTCGCGGGTAAGAAATTGTTAACTTCTGGCGTTGATTGAAGTAAATGGAAAAATCCTTTCAAATTCAGGCCATGTTGAAATAATCCCTCACTAAGCAGCCACTATTGTAGTGTAAGTCAGCTTCAAGGAAACAGAAGGGAACCAAAAATAAATATGAGTTCATTGGAGAACTTGTGAACAAACCAGGTTCTGTAATCTAGATAGAATGTGACCAAATATTGAAAAGGTCATTTCTGAAGTCAGTCAGGTCTTGGACTTTATGCATTAACAGTGAATAAATGAGTTTGATATCTCTCTCTAAAAAAATCGTAAACTGATGAATACAATACGATCAGTTCTTAAACAAGTATTGCACTGCATGCTTTTTGGGGTACACTTTTGAGAATGTTTCAAGTGTAGCGTTCAGCTGATCACAGTTAATGTGTTTCCCTGTGTATTCCCACATTGTGTACACTGGCATGAGCAATCCTTCCCTCATACTTTGGACTGATATCAGAGCATGATTCAGTCTGACAGAAGCTCCACGTTGAACGGACGAGAATGACCTCATGTTGAACATGGCAGCCAATGCCACAATACTGATGCCAGTTTGAGTACAATTAGACCGATGTGAAGAAATCTGTAGGAATATTCATGGTGGAGATAATGAATTCTTTGTGGCCTGGGACTCGCAGGTTTGTGTTTGCAATTTAAGAGGCATTATGGTCCACCCAGACATGAGTAATAGGTAATGGTGTCATCACCCAGCATGACTCATCCTGCAAAACCTACAATCAGGATTTATCATGCTTTCAACCACAAATAACTGGCAATGAGTAACTACCAGCCTCACCACAGATTTAGCTGGAGGATTTGTTGCCAAATAATTCATTGGTGTTATTTTCCAATGTTGCTCAGTCAAGATTTCTTAGAAAGTGCGAGCTTGCATTTCATGCAACACCTTTCACAGTCTCAGGATGTGCCAAAGTATTGACGTTTCATTCCCTACTGTTATGAGAAGGGTGTCAATCAAACTGTGTGCAAGAGTAATAAGCAGATAAGCTTTCCTATGATAATGTTGGTCGAAGTGATGATAATGGCCAGGATATTACAATTTTGGACACCATTGCTGTATTTTGATCTGACTTTGATTTTTATTGTCACGTGGTTTTTGCAGTAAGAATACACTAAAATACAGTGAAAAACATTTATTTGTCGCCATGAAATGGCTCCATTTTGAATTATTTTAAGAATATGGATAAAAAAGCATAGAAAGATATAGTTTAAAGTGAGTCCATCAGTCCTGAGACAGCTCATCACTGTCAATGATGCCTGCATGGCCGTCTTTCCACCAGCACTTCACTGCCATCTACACCAGACCCAACCAATGTCGAAGTCGCTGATCCTCAGACGCCATCTTTGCCGCTGGGCTGATACACCTCCTCCGCTACCTCACTGCCACCTGAGCCAGACTGACCAACATCAGAGCTGCATTGGTTGAGAAAAGTATCAGGGGATCTTGTGTGTGTGCCTGAGAGACACTCAGTGTATAAAATGTGTTGACATCTTGGCCTGTAGACTGGTCCAATGTACATTTTCCCTGATCAATGTCCCTTTCTCTGCTAAAGGGAAGAAATGTGATTGAACTGAGATATCGATATATGCGTCATGTTGTCAAAGACTTCGGGAGTGTGGTAGACTAAAGCTCAACTCTTCAGCATGCTCATTGGTAATGTTATGATGATAAAATAACTGTGCGACTTAAGGGAAGGTGTCCACAGCTTAGCCCTCATGCTGTACTGTGATAGAAATAGTTGCCAGGCAATTGAAATCTCTGACCAGATTGACCGGTCTGGATATCACCAGTGGGAGCTGCTTCAGGATGGCCAACTTTTTACCAATGGGGCGTACACGTTAATTCGTCTCGGGGGCGGCCTTTCTGTGCGTAACGTCTGCCCAGCCACCACCTCTTTAATCTTGGAAATGGTGAAGTTGCCTCAGGAATACCCAAGCTGGAAGATCGACAATTGTTTCCCCAATCAAATCGAAGGCCCGAGTGCCCATTTCCTGCAGCTGCTGAGGTGCGGTATCCCACACTCCTGCAGAGACAGGCGCTCTACTTTGACGTTAGCTGGGTAAGCCAATGTGGAAACACTTCCACTAAACACGCAGGTTAGTACTGGCAATTTTAAAACCCATGCTGAGAGTTGATAGAATTACCCACAGACCTAATGTCCGCTCATCTGCAGTCTTGTCACTGGAGGACATCCCTGCATCCCCGTGGGGTGGGCGAACTGTTGGACATTCTCCGTACTGAAGTGGCCACCCTGTTCCTCCCTGAGTGCGATTGCCCTGATTCAGTATTGTCGGGGGCAGGAACGGAGATAGGAACATCCAATTCTGAGTGTGACAGAGGGACTGCCGTGCACTATTCCTGAGTATCACTGGTCCCTTGGTTCCTGATGGCTGGAGGTTGAGTTTCCCCTCATGATGTCCGCTTTTTCTGGGTTGGGGGGGGTGCTCCTCTCCTTAAGTCGGTGCCTGTGCCTCTACACTTGCTATCTTTTCCTCCTCTCCGGTCTGTCCCTCCTCCTGGGTGCCACCTCCTAGCGATTTTCTTGCTGGAGGATGGCACCTTACTGTCCTTTGGTGGTGTTGTCACTTCCGGCCATCTGAGCATGTGTGGCCTCGCTCCCCCCACCTGCACCCCTGTCTTGGACAGGCCTTATATATGTGGCCTGCTTCCTGACACAAAGTGCAGCTGTTGGACTCCTCACTGTCCTTAGTCAGATGCCTCCCCTCCTGTTTGCAGTTCCTGCAGAGGGTCACTCTGCAGTCCGCTGCCTTGGACCCCGCCCTCCCTTGTGTTCTCCACGCTCTAGGCTGCAAACGTCTGGTTGCCTCAGCTCCCTCCGATTTTGAAGCTGGAGGGCAGTGGAGGACGTTCTTGCTGGCAGCCACCTTCAGGGTCAAATTGACCTGCGCTTGCTGGTTGAGATTCTGAAGGAGTCCACCATGTTGATGATACTTCCTTCAAGGTGCACGTACCTTCCCAGGAAGGTCAGAACAATGGCTGCCAGGACGTGGGGGTCATATGTGTGGACAACGCGGCCCCTCTGTGCAGGGGAAACAAACAGAGAGGTTTTGGCTCCTTTCTCCTTGAATATCTTCAGGAGACGTTCAGGTTGCTTCATGCTCCTCCTGAAGGTCACGTAGAAACGGTGAGGAAATTCCTGCAGACAGAAAACTATCTGCTACTTGGAACTTACAGCAGTCCAGGAGGACCCTCTTCACGGAGAAGATCCAGTCGACCAGTCTTCCTTCCTCCACCTTCTTCTCTGTCACCCTGGCTGTATTCCGGACCTCCCTCCCCCCTACTCTGTCCCACTCCTGAGGCACAGACACTAACAGAGGCCAGAGCTCTGGTGGACTAGTCACTGAATTGGCGTTAGGCTGAAGCCAGCATAAAGATCCACCCAATTGCAGTTCAGTTCACCTGAACATATTCCATGTCCACCTCGCAACCACATTCCAACGATGATCTTAAGACCTTCTGAGGAGGAAAATTCTCACCTCAGACTCATCACACCACTATCTGCTATTCAGGCCAGCGTTTACCCCTGTTAGACCCATGGTCATGTAATGCAGTGCTGGTTGTGGGGTCTGGCTGTGTGCTTTTCAGTTACCATTGTTTCTACACGACGCAAAGTGACTATCCCTAATCAATCCTTGCTTTTTCAAATACATGTACATCCTGTCCCTCAGGATTCCCTCCAACAACTTGCCCACCACCGACGTCAGACTCACTGGTCTATAGTTCCCTGCCTTGTAACAAAGAGGATTGATGAGGGCAGAGTGGTAAATGTGATCTGTATGGACTTCAGTAAGGCGTTCGACAAGATTCCCCATGGGAGACTGGTAGGCAAGGTTAGATCTCACGGAATACAGGGAGAACTAGCCATTGGATACAGAACTGGCTCAAAGGTGGTGGTGGAGGGTTGTTTTTCAGACTGGAGGCCTGTGACCAGTGGAGTGCCACAAGGATCGGTGCTGTGTCCTCTACTTTTCATCATTTATATAAATAATTTGGATGCGAGCATAAGAGGTACAGTTAGTAAGTTTGCTGATTACACCATAATTGGAGGTGTAGGGGACAGTGAAGAAGGTTACCTCAGATTATAACAGGATTTTGATCAGATGGGCCAATGGGTTGAGAAGTGGCAGATGAAGTTTAATTCAGATAAATGCGAAATGCTGCATTTTGGGAAAGCAAATCTTAGCAGGACTTATACACTTAATGGTAAGGTCCTAGTAAGTGTTGCTGAACAAAGAGACCTTGGAGTGCAGGTTCACAGCTCCTTGAAAGTGGAGTTGCAGGTAGATAGAATAGTGAAGAAGGTGTTTGGTATGCTTTCTGTTATTGGTCAGAGTATTGAGTACTGGAGTTGGGAGGTCATGTTGCGGCTGTACAGGACATTGGTTAGGCCACTGTTGGAATATTGCATGCAATTCTGGTCTCCTTCCTAACGGAAAGATGTTGTAAAACTTGAAAGGATTCAGAAAAGATTTACAAGGATGTTGCCAGGGTTGGAGGATCTGAGCTACAGGGAGAGGCTGAACAGGCTGGGGCTGTTTTCCCTGGAACGTCGGAGGTTGAGGGGTGACTTTATAGAGATTTACAAAATTATGAGGGGCATGCATAGGATAAATAGACAAAGTCTTTTCCCTGGGGTCGGGGAGCCCAGAACTAGAGGGCATAAGTTTAGGGTGAGAGGGGAAAGATATAAAGGAGACCTAAGGGGCAACGTTTTCATGCAGAGGGTGGTACATATATGGAATGAGCTGCCAGAGGAAGTGGTGGAGGCTGGTACAATTGCAACATTTAGAAGGCGTTTGGATAGGTATATGAATAGGAAGGGTTTGGAGGGATATGGGTCGGGTTCTGGCAGGTGGGATTAGATTGGGTTGGGATAACTGGTTGGCATGGACTGGTTGGACCAAAGGGTCTGTTTCCATGCTGTACATCTCTATGACATTTTTGTGTTTGTCAAAAATGCTTTAATCGAAACAAATTCTTTTGTTTTAGTGAGACCAGGTTAAAAAAATGTGGGGAGGTGGATTAATCGGAAAGGAACACATTTGTTATGCTTAATGGATGCCTCCCAATCCTGAAATATGTGTGTTCTTATTATACAGACCGCACAATGAATTTGTTTCTGACAAGTACCAGTCTTTTTGACCCTTTGTTTCTTTTTAAGTTGCTGCAAATAATCTGCTGAACTTTATTCAGGAGGAAGGGAGTTCCAACACAACAGCAAGTGACATCATGAAATTGGAGAATGTAGTTCCATCAGTTTGTTTTTCAAACACAAAACCAGAAATATCCTCCCATCTTTTCAGGTTTTTAGATGTATATAATTTGTGAAGAACAGTTCTATCGATATCTAGTGATTGCCTATTGGATTTGTTTGTGCTGGGCAATTGTTTTTAATAGCGTCAATGGATTTATTACCAGACAATGTTTTTCAACGTCTTCCAGTTTATAAAGGAGAATTAGACTTTCAAAGCAGAATGTTTTCCTTAGTGAGGTATTAAGCTTTCTCTACAGGATAGCTCTTTCAAATAGCTGGACAAGACAGCTTCTTTCTGTGCTCTGTGTAGGCACTTAACTCCCTGCTAACAGGTACGGCATGGAAAAAATAAAGACAGTCATAACTGCAACAGTGGAAATTACAAACTTTGAAAATAAATAAACTCGGTGACAAGAGTTTAAATAATATCTGCCTGAATAAATGCATATTAAGAAGATGTGGAGTCGCCCACTCTGACTTTGTATTAAACTCGAAACATAAACTGTGCTACTCCCTCCACAGACGATGCCAGATCTGTTGAATTTCTCCAGCACTTTCTCTTTCTGTTTCATGTCTTACTGTTATAGTCTTGGATTGGGAGCAGAATATAAAAGTGCTATACTTAAGGATGTTATTGATTCATTGCCACTGTAGAAATGTTGCATGACAGCAGGTAAGATTGCAAGATGGGATTAAAGCATGAGTCTGCAAGAGATTTTCATCTTGTCTGAATGTAGAAGAAGAACCAGAGGTATTGTATTCTAACACAATGCATCATTCAGTCATCCCCTACTCCCCAAATTATTCTTGTCCTGCAATAATACCTGAATTTCCCACAATGGTTATAATTACAATATCAGCCTTTAGATTCCAAAGGTTAAAATACTGACATTATCCTCTAGATCTAAAATGTGGAAGAACAGGATTATTTGAACAAGAGAATGCCCAACTTCTTAGCAAGCAGCTGAACATTTCTGCTTCAAGCTATTGCCTATGAATAAGATCCTGCAGACTGACATATTAGACATGAAAGGACACAAAGTTAAAATGTCTATCCATTTATTTATTACACCACTTTTCAAATACAAAAAAGCACCATGATACAGCATTCAATAAATAGAGCTAGTAACAGAAATTGAAATTTCTTCATTACACTTGGTAACAATATCAAATACTTCACAATGTAAAAGACCAGCAAAATGATGCGTCAATCACACAGGATAAAGGCTACGATACACAACAAACAGACTGAAAAGAAAGTCATAAAAAGCTTGGGTGGAAACAAGACTAAAACAGAAAGGGATGACCAAAGGAAAGCATCAAATGTCATTATAATAAATATTTAATCTACACGATTTGTATTTTTGATTTGCATCTCTCGCCATAGCTCATTATGACAGGAAATTGAAATACTAAAGTCAAGCCAGTGTAGTTGGAAGAAAAAGTTGCCAGGACACAGTGTTCAAGAAATTTATAAAGTGGAGTGGGACAAGGGATAGCAGGGTAAGTGGGAGAGGAGTCCGTTAGGGTAAGGCTTTGAACTGAGGGCAGCAATATATAAATCAAAACTTTTTTCCCAATAGCAAGAAGAATTTTGAAAAATTTCTCGGCAACTCATTCATGACAAACAATCTTGTTGATGGGTATGACAAATGCTCCTTTTCAATAATACTTCTCACTCCCTTACAAGGCTAAGATGGCCGGGCTGAAAAGCGTGGCACGTGCCAATGTATGAGTTTTACTCCAGAACAGAACTCACACAGGCCAGGGGTTAAATAAATAAATATTAGATGGGAGGCAATCTCTTATAATCATTCTTAAGTTATTAGTTATAAAAGGCTGCACACTGCCCAGACTGGCAATAAGAATATACATTCCCAAAAGGAGCTCCATTGAAAGAATATGGTTTCTCTTTTTTTTGGAAATTGTGCTGAAACACTATCATGATGTGGGTCACCATGACAACAATAACATGTGGGTTTTCTTTCACCCCCACCATCCCCACTGCAAGACATCACTTGTATAAATTCTAGCATGAAGAGTTCAGGGGCACCTAATTGGCCAAATAACAGAAATCCAATCTCATTCTATTTAATATGTCTCTTAAATTATTTAACGTTCTCATTTGCTTTTTCACAGGTTTATCTAATTCCTCTTCTTCACCACTGTGACTGCCTCCTTCAGTGTTCACTTGTAGCAATGAACTCAATACTGCACTGAATTTTTAAATGAAAATATTCTAAGTTCCTCACTTTCCTTTTCATAATGAAAATAATTACACCCTATCAATAATTAACAGAGAAACTTCACTACTTGTCATTTTAAACTATTATTTTGAGGTCTGTCATTCTTTTGAGAAAAAGATAACTGTTCTTTAACATCCTACATGCACAACTCTGAAACAATAGGGATGATTTGAACTAGAGGCTATTCAGTTCCAGGTCCAAATCTATGAAAAAGGTACTTGTGCTCCTTGCATCTTGGTCCTGCCCACGGATTTGTAGATTTCTCCATGGGTTTCAAGGGACAGTATGTAATGATATGCATCAGCTCATTTGACTTTTCCAGTCGCAATGCATGCCTATTAGCAAGAGCTCTGAAAGATGGCAACCTTGGGTCCTGCTCAGATTGGAATACAGAAATAGGAGTAGGTCATTCACCTTCTCAAACCCGTTCCAACATTCAATTAGATCACATTAGACCTGCACCACAACCTTATTTACATTCCAGTGAGGATCTGACAAGGGCAAGCAACATGAAGGAGCCCGGTAGAAGGTTAAAGAACAATTTTTTTGCACTAAATATCCAAAAATGCCTGCAGTGCTGCATGTCTCCCAACTAGTGATTCTGGACTTACAGACCTACAGCTCTCATCTCCCACCTTGATTCTACGTCTGCGTTCCTGGTAAGGGAATGCCTGTATTTGTCCTGGACTCAACAAACTGACCTGATCCTATAGTTAGAGGGTAGACAGTCAGGACATGTTTTTTTATTGAGGCTTATTTGAGATTGGAGATGCATTTTATTAATAGCATCCCAAGTGAAGCAGAGAGGGGCAAGTACAAAAAAAAGTCCAAAAAACTTAATAGTTTACCAAACAACATACAACCCAATAAAAAAGAATTGACTTTTAACTTTGCTTCAGATCAGCCAAGATATCACTGAATTCTGGAACAGGTCTGAGGATTGAATTGTCCACTCACATTTGTACTTGCCCTGAAGACCAACAGTAAATCAGATGGGAACAATAAGGTGCGTGGAAATCTAATTTTAAAGACTTTGCTCGGGTAGGTCCTATCATAATTGTAGAGGCAGAATGACAGAAGAAAGAACATTGCACAACAGCGCCTATGAAATGTCAGTCTTCCATTTTTCTGATAATGCCTTAACTTAACAATATAGATAAGCATGGGTCTGAGGAAGTGCTGTTATCACCTCGATTGAACAAAAGATCTAAACTGCACGAGTGCCAACTCAGATTCCACAATAAGCCCATTTACTCAACTACCACAATGCAATGCCATAAAACTCATGACTCACTCAAATCCTATTATTGTGTTTTTGATTATTAATTGTGGATAACGTGCATTGGCTCTTGTTGGGATGAATAGGTTGACTAAAGAGGTGTTGAGAATAATTTTCTTTCATGGTGGTTTCCCTCCCTCTAGATTATTTTACCACTTAGTGCAATTCCGATTGAGAACTGAATAGAATGGAATCTGCATATGTATCAGTCACCACGCTGCAGTACCATGTGCCATCGTACCATCCCTCCCTCCTTTCTTAAATAAAACTTTCAAGTAAATAGTGCAGCAGTCAGTCAGCCAAAGACCAGCTTGATGCTCATGATCTGCAACTGCATTGCCTGAGTACAGGCAGTGTTGTGAGATCACTTCAAAATTCAGAACTGGCAAACTGTAATGGTTGCAAAGAGAGGACAGAGTCCATATCTCAGAATTGTCTGGTTCATGGGTTTCCCTGCGTTGGTGGATATGTAAATAGATTTTAAGTTTGTCATTTATTTTTGATTGGGGTAAACGTGTCCTGTGAATTTGCCTGGTGAACAATAGGAGGAGTTACACTGGCAGCATCTGTGGAGAAATTCAACCAGTGAAAGGTGGGTTAAGTTATATAACAATCCCATTTACCCACAATGACAAATCAAAAATTGGTGATCATTTTCCTCAATCTTTCAGGAGCTAAGAGGTCTGCCATGGGATTGTTGTGAGACTGACATTGCTATAAATCTTACTGGGAAGGGGCAGACAAGACAGAACAAGAGTCAAAAGGTAGACTCTGAAGAGAGAGAGGCATCAGAAGCAAGAAAGACACCATCGAAGCGAAGGACCGTTGATGGGTTCTGAAGGCAAGAAGGGAGATGGTGAGGGAAGACATTTCAAAGAACAGGAGCATAACTTCCACCTTGATTGTTGAGGAAATGAAAATCAGTTTTAAAAAATTTTATTGGAAATAATTAAAAAGCTGGGACCGGTAAAAAGTGATTGTGTAGCTGCCGTGTAATTCTAGTTGGTTGAATGAAGTATTTATTGAAGGAAACCTGCCTTCTTTGCCCAGTCGGTAACTCCTCCAGTCTTAGAAAATGAGGTTTGTTCTCAACTGGCCTCCGAAATGATCTCACAAACCACTTGGCTCTATCAAAACCAGCAGCTTTTAGAAATGAACAAGAGGGTCTGGTCTTGTCAGTAAAAACACCATCGTGATGGCCAATTTAAATTAAAAGCACGGCTAGTTAACTTTTCAAAACCCAAAATATAAATAACTTTGATGCTTTTTTTTTGCAGCGAAGCCAGATAAAAATAATCAGAAACAGTTCTTTACTTGAAGGAAAGATTTCAATCCATCTGCAATGCAGTCACCAGGCTTCAGCCTCACATTGCTGGGCTAGAGGCAAATCACATAGTAAAGTCAACAGCTTCTCCTGCAGCCAGGCTGGACCAGAAATGACCTGTTCCCTTTTTGTGTTTACAATAAGCTGCTTTCCTGTCCAGGCGCCAAGGTGGTTAGATAAAGAACAAGCAACAAGGCAGAGAGAAGAAAGAATATAACATGCAGCTCTCAAGGACAAAATGGGATGCCGCTGCTACTGAGAGGTCCCCAGCAAGGCTTGTCTAAAACATGGTTATTGGCACGAGCTGCTGTACCATTATCATATGTTTCTGCCAGTGGGCATGCAAGACTGGCACTCAGCGATTAAGCAGGTCTGAAGTTGAGCGAGACTGATCTCTGACTCTCTTGCCCGAGAGTCCCCAGAAATCAGTCAGTTTTAAAAAACCTGAGACGATTCTTTTTTTTCCCTTTTCTTTTGTATTGTTGCAGCCCAAGTACAGGGGAAAGGGGCTGTTGCGGGGGTGGGGGTGGGGGGGAAAGAAAAAGCCTTTTTTTAATTATTATGTTTATTCAAACCTGAGGTATTTGCATCAAGCAGCCAGGATATCATTAAACTATTCAAAAACATTTAAATCAGCCATAATAATAGATACACCACTATTTACATCATATTAATGTCTGCATCCATTCGCAATCAGTTCATACAGATTATCTCATATAGAAGGTACTTTTCCAGCCTTTACTGTAGCAGTCTACATTTCAACTGGCTCAGTCACTGACAAGGAAGAACAAAGTGCAATAACTGGCCTTCTCAGGTAGCAGACCAGGGTTTGATGCGAGAACAAAGGAAAACATAAAACAGAAAAAATATATATAATTAATAAGATAAAACCAGACTTTCTTTGAGTATTGCTTGAAGTACTTAAATACCGTACTGTACAACTTCAAACGGGGTGGCCAGTTCCCTCGTCTTTCACCATTGCCAGAATGCGTGTGGAGAAATAAATTAGCTTTTTCTAAAAATGTTCCAAGACAAGTCTCAAGAGAAGTGTCAACCCACTTTCTGTGTCAGAGGAGATACGCCGCGCCTCTTTCTTAAGAAACAAAAATAACCAGGTCCGCGGTTCCAAACTATCAGGCGATAAATAACCACAGTCTCTCTCTTTCACCCATTCCCAGAGGTGTCACGACACCTCGATGATTTCCATGCTGCCGGAGAAGCTGGACTGCTTCCCTATCTTACCCAGGTCTTCCCTCGACCTGCTCTCTGACATGCCGTCCTCGAACTCCATCTGGCAGCTCCGCCGCTTGAACTGTTTCTCAATGGCGCCCTCCTCGTGCCAGCTGCGCCGCGTGTCCCTCGCCTCGGGCTGTTTCTCGCGCAGCCGCACTGCCCCGTACGGTGGTTCGCAGCCGTTGGGCGCCGAGCTGCACGCGAACTGGGCGTACGAGCTGGGGCAACCGCCGCCGCCGCCGGCGCCGTTGAAGAGAGTCACGCCCCCTGACACGTGGGCGGCCTGCGAGTCTGCGCCGTAGTACCACGGCGCGTTGACGCCGGCGGCCGCCGAGGAGGGAGCCGGCGGCTCGGAGTGCTTGGCCCAGCGACTCCCCCCCAGCTGCTGGGCGCTCGGGACGTTCAGCAGCAGCGCCTGCTTCAGGTTGTCCTCCACGTTGTGGATCGGGCAGGGCACGCCGGCCCGGGTCACGTTCAAGCTCAGCGGGTGCGCCGCCGGGCTGGAGGAGTTCGAGAGGCCGCCGGCGTGCTTGGGCTTGCGCCTCTGCCGGGCCTTGGTCTCGGCGCCGACCTCCGGGCCCGCCGGCTTATCCGGGCTCTCCAGGCTCAGGGGGCGCTGCTCGGTGCTGGGGCTGGCCAGCCTGACCTCGAGTTTGCAGAGCTTCGGGATGTCGTCCGAATCGATGGGCGTGGCGGCCTTGCCGGGACTGAAGCTGGCACTTGGCGAGTAGGAAGACTTGATGTCCAGTGAGAAGGAGCGCTTGAGCCGGTTGGTGTCCTGAATCCGCTCGCTGGACAGGTGCAGCCCGTTGAGGCCCTGCTGCAGGCTGATGTGGGTGGCGTTCCTGCACTCGGTGGCGGCGGCGCCGCCGCTCTCTGGATCACCGCACTGCTGGCCCGCCTCCTTCTCTGCGCATTGCCCCGTGGGCTCCGGCGTGGAGAAGGCGGGACACGTCCTCTCCAAGATGCCCCTGCAGACGTCGGTCACCTCTCTGTCAACGTCCTCCTCCAGCCAGTCCGCCTGAGGCTTCAGGGAGCTTAGCGAGCGCACCTTCAGAAGCTTCAGGTTCTTCTCGTACTCCAGCAGCTGGCCCATGAAGTTGAAGTTGGGAGAAATCGATGGCCTTCGGTCCTTGACAAACCTTTGGGGAGAACACAGAAGAAGCTTAAGCCCATGGCTTTCAGGCCAGCATTAGTTTTCCCCCCCAAACCCTCACCTTCAGAATTGCTGCCAACAAAGCTCACTCTTTAAACTTTTTCTTGGGTTACTGGTCACTTACATACATGCACAGCAAGACTTCAAGACTCCCATCCTCTTCCCTGCAACTGAGGGTGAATTAGCTACTTCTAAAAGCCCACAGCAGTCCAGTCAATTGCTGAGGGCTTGCCTCCGCTCGGTTTGGATCTGTGCTGGGCACAGGGCAAAGATAAGAGTCATAGAGATGTACAGCTCAGAAACAGACCCTTCGGTCCAACTCATCCATGCTGAGCAGATATCCTAACCTAATCTAGTCCCATTTGCCAGCACTTGGCCCATATCCCTCTAAACCCTTCCTATTCATATACCCATCTAGATGCCTTTTAAATGCTGTAATTGCACCAACCTTGACCACTTCCTCTGGCAGCTCATTCCATATAGGCACCACCCTCTGCTTGAAAAACTTGGCTCTTAGGTCCCTTATAAGTTTTTCCCCTCTCACTCTAAACCCTTTAGTTCTGGACACCCCGACCCCAGGGTAAATAGACAAGGTTTTTTTCCCTATGTGTGTGCATTCTGTTCCCGACCAGTCTGGCGAGGGAGATCTGCAGCTTCAGAAGCAAGGCACAGGCAGCCGGCCAGATACCTGTTATAAAAAATACCTATGTTCCATTCAATATATTCCTTATGGATAATGGGACTTGCACATGCAAGTGTACCTCAAGGCCATCTCATTGTTAGATGTCAGGAAGAAGATAGGATGCCCACTGTTCCTACGGTACAAATACTGGGCAAAGCATTTGTCCTTTCCCCCACTGGCTCACATGCATAAGGGATAGAACCAGCCTCAAGTTCCACTTACAGTCTGTGCTGCCGTAACTCACTTATTACTGACACGTAATAATGAGAGCTTCAGCCAAGCTGATCTCTTTCTGTGGGTAATTTTATTCTAGTGCTTTCGTGTAAAGTGGCCTCAATGAAAGTATAAGTCAAGAGAGCTGTTAAACAGACCACTGTTTCACTGGAACGTGACCAAACCCCTTTCTAGCTGTTTTTAAATTGCAGTAGATTCATGCTTTCTACAGACAGGTATCACTCTAACAGCTACAGGCCAAAAGTAAACATGTCGGGTATGGGGCATTTTTGTGAGTTTACCAAAGATTGGGTTTTGTTACAATCTAACCACAGAGCCAAATTAACTAATATATCCTAACACAACAGAGACACAGCTCAACATAGACACACATGAGACAATGCCATTGATAACAGCCTTCATACTAATTTTTACAATTTCACCAGTACCACAATGTGCTTGGCAGTATCCTTCATTCTCATTCACACTCAATAATATAATTGGTTCTGCTCTGCTTCTTACTTTGTCAAGCTGTGTCATGTAAACTAGATAATATACAACGTGCACGTCAGAAGGGTAAGTTCCTACAGTATAGTGATTGCCTTTCTTGGTGTCGGACTGAATAGCTCATTACTGAAAGCATTTTAACAGGGTCCGTATATGGTGGTTTTTGGAATGAATCAAAGGGCTTCTCACAAGCACTAATACAGGGATGAAAGAAAGGGGAGAAAGTAGTACATTAAGAATGCAACATGATCGAGATCAAAATTACTCCATTAACTGCAAGTCAGACCCTGAAGTTTGCAGTCGAGGTCTCGTAGCATTTACCTGTAAGCATCATCCGAGGACAGACCCATTGTCTTCATGATATAGGCAATGGCAACAGTCGCTGATCGAGAGATCCCAGCCAAACAGTGGACAAGTACTCGACAGTTGGAGACCTTTGCTTTGTCTAGAGAGAAGCAGAGAACAATTTGAGTAGAATGCATCCGTTTTCCCCTAACACACAGTCTAACTATTCTACCTTATGCAATATAATACAGCACAGGAACAGGCCCTTCGGCCCACCAAGCTTGCGCCGATTCCTAGTTCTTACTTAGACTCACTACTTATTGCCCACGCATGGCATCACATCCTCTATTCACCTCATGTTCACATGTTTATCAAGATACACCTTAAATGTTGCTAACATGCTTGTTTTCCCCACCTCCATTGACAGTGCATCTGAGACAACGTGGAACCAGAAACTGCCTGAATAGGAAGACACATCATTCACTTTCTCTCAGAGCACCGGGATCAAATTCTTGGAGCCAGGAAAGGCAGTTGATTTTTAAAATTTTTAACATATTTTTCTAATCAACGTGTTCAGAGATATTATCACACACCCCTTGGAGTAGTGGGACTTGAAGCTGGGCCTTCCAGTCCAGGGATAGGGACTGTACCTTTGCACTACAAGAGCCCTCCACTGAAAATCTAGAAGACAGCTTGCCGTAATGTGGCTTTGAGTCGACCTTGTACAACAGATTCTCATGTCAACGCATAAGACAGCACAAAAAAGGCAGCTATGTTGTCATGAATTGACTGCTACTGAGCTTCCTAGTTACCTGCCAACATAGGAACAGAATAAGTGGGTGCATGACAACTGGGTAACAGACCAGGTACTTAGGTATGTGTCAGTACAATGGACTGACTATGTGTGCGCACACAGTTCATTTTCTAAGCTGTTGTTTCACACACACCTCTCTACAGTGTGCTGGGAGTTGTGGTCCCAAACCATCACAGAACGGTTACCGTTCAAAAGCAATCTTATTGCTCACATCTGCACAGTGTGTCAGTAATGGTGCTCAAAACATGCCACATATCTCACCGATAAAAACAATGGATTCATCCAACCAGGGTAAAAGCTTCTCGCAGTAGTTGTCATTGACTGGAATGCGCATGAAGTGACTCTCTGAGATGAAGTCAGGCTTGGGACAAGAGTTGCTGGCATTAAGAACATATGTGATTCCATTCTGTACCATTAAGTCCTGGAACAGGAAAATGGTTACAGATTAATATATGTACACAAAACAGGTTTTCAAATCCCAATTCTGAAACACTTCTAGCAATGACAATTTTACAGGCAATCTCTACTTCAGGGTCAGGAGCTCCAAGTTCAAGACTTAGTGAGCTGATAACCATCTCAGGAATACATCCACCACATAGCCACTATTCATCAAAGAGAAACAAGTGTGTGTGTGTGTGAAAGGACAGCGAAAAAAAAGCTTTGAATGCCATTAACTTTTTACCATGCAGCAAGACACCCTTTTCTTCCCAGCTCAAAAAACAGAAGAAATGAGGTTTTAGAAGTCATTTAATCGCTACAGTGTGGAAGCAGGCCAATCAGCCCACTGAGACCACATTGATCCTCTAAAGTGCATCCCACCCTGCAATAAACCCCCAGCCTACATACCTCCTAGACCATTGGGGCAATTTATCATAGAATCCCTACAATGTGGAAACAGGGCCTTTGGCCCAACAAGTCCACACCGAACCTCTGAAGAGTAACCCACCCAGACCCATTCCTCCTACCCTATATTTACCCCTGAATAATGCACGCAGACACGGGGAGAATGTGCAAACTCCACACAGACAGACAGTCACTTGAGGTGGAATTGAACGACTGAGCCATTGTGCCAGCCCAGGTCCATTGAATGTATCCAATATACTGTTCTGCCTCACAAACATTCGTGGATGTCACTAACAGATGAAGTGCAAAGTTTAGGAAGAATTCCTCTTAAACACAGAGAAGTGTGAAGATGTGGTACACTTGGCCATAGAACAGATGAAACAGGGGAATTTTAATACATCCATGAGGAAGAAAGGACTAGAGGGACAGATGGTAGGTGGCAGGATAGACAAATGATTAGTGTTTGCAGTCTTAATAGCTGCACAGATCAGCTGAGTCTAATGGCCCCATCAGGTTAGAGACAATACCAGCAAAGTTATGGCAGCAGGTAAATTTGGCCTTTTTTCCCCCTAAAATGTAGGATCCTACATATATTTTCTTCTGTAAGTGCAGCAAACGAAAACCAGAAACTGCTGAGCTTTTTGTCATTGTGAAGATCACTGTGTGACTATCATTGAAACCAGCCTGCTTGAAAAAGCTGGATGACTGGAGAGTTCCACTCTGCTTTGTTGCAAAGCCATTGAGTTACAATTCCTTTGGGTCAGAGGCTGACTAGATTTTGTGAAAGCCCACTAAAGCAAAATCACCATCAATAGTTCTAGTTGCCAATTCTAATGAAACCTCTCCAATCCCAAAATGCTTTCTTTCTCTTTGTATTTGCTTAACTGGTTTGCTCTCTCTCTCTCTCTCAATTTTATTTTGCCCGATTTCTAGCACCTGTAGTTTTAGTTTAGAATCAGATGCCACTTTTGATTTTATAATACATTTGTTCTCTCCCTGCCTTTCTCTTTGTTAAAGCTCCCTGCAGTATGCACCATTGCTTAGCCCTAAACTCCAACTAACATGCAATAATCTCCCCTCTTCCCTCAGATTGCCAATTATCCCAGATTTCCTTGGAGTCTCCAGGAATTAACGATTCATTTCCTGGTCACAGGTGCATACAACCTGGAAGAATGATCATAGACATAACTTCTCTTTAACACCCTATGTGTTTTTCATTTATGAAAAGTGATGAGAGTTTTTACAGCATGGGAAAAGACCCTACAGCCCATTATTTCTGTGGTGGCCATGAAGCATCTATCTATTGTAATCCCATTTTCCAGCACTGGCCTATAGCCTTGCATGGTAGGGTGTTTCAAGTGCTCATTGAAATAGTTCTTAGCGGTTTCGAGGGTTCCTGCCTCTACGATCCTTAGAGGCATTGAACACCTATCAAGGTGAAAGAAAGTTTCCCCGTAATGCCTCTAAATCTCCCAACACTTTACCTCCAAAATGGGCCCTACTTGTAAAAAGCAAAAAAGATGAGAGGGCACAGATTTAAAGTGATGAGCAAAGGAAGCAAGGGTGAGGTGAGAAAAGGCTTTTTTTTAATACAACGGGTTGTTAGTGTATGTAATGTATTGCCTGGAAGTGTGAGGAAAAGCTTTTTTCACCCAGAGGACGGTGGGAATCTGGAACTCAGTAAGACTGGCTTAGATAGGCTGGGACCTTTCTTCCTGGAGTGTAGAGGAGATTTAGAAGTGACCATATAGAGGTTTATAAGAACACAACGGGTATTGACAGGATTAATGGCAGGTGTACTTTCCCAAGGGTGGAGGCTTTCAAGACTGGGGGGCATATTTTTCAGGTGAGAGGAGAGAGAGATTTAAAAAGGACATGGGGGCAAATTGTTTACACAGAGGGTGGTTTGTGTGTGAAATGAACTTCCTGAGGAAGTGGTGGATGTGGGCACCGTTGCAACGTTTAAAAGATACTTGGATAACTACATGAATAGGAAAGGTTTGGAGGGATATGGGCCAGCAGCAGGCAGGTGGGACTAGTTTAGTTTGGGATTACGTTCGCCATGGACTGGTCGGACCTAAGGGTCTGTTTCCATGCTGTATGGCTCTGACTCTATAAGTACTTAGATGTGCATTTATGGTGCCAAGGTATATAAGGCTGTGGGCCAAGTGTTGGTAAACGGGATGAGAACAGTTGGGTGGCTGTTTTTGACAAGCACTGACACATTGGACCAAAGGGCCATTTCCTGTGCCACTTTTCTCTGACTCTCTAGTAGAGGGAGGTTCAAATGAGGTTTTCAAGGGGGCATTGGAGGGTTATTTGGATGGAAGTAGTGGGCAGAGGTATGTGGAAAGGACAGGAGATTGGCACTAGGTAATAGAACTGATAGAGGCATGATGGGCTGAATGGTCTCCTTTTGCAACATAGTTATGTAATTCTGTGCTCCTGGTTACTGACTCCTCTAGCAAAGGGAAAGGATTCTCCTTTTCCACCCGTCATAGCTCTGTATAGCTTAATTGGACTCCACTTCAGCATTTTTGTTATTGGAGGAGGATTACAGACAAAAGGCTGGTGCATTGGTTGTGATAAAACCTCCATCAACTGTCCAACTACAGCTGGTGATTGAACGTTCCCCCATACTGGGAGAAGTATTTGGCCTCACTTCCTGGACAATTACAGGGGCAAACACACAGCTGACATTTCTATAGAGATGTGAGAGGCAGCCGGCTGATTTCGGAGCGCCTTTTCACACTCTGCAGGGTGAATGTGAGCACAAAAATAATCCCCAGCATAAACTCCAAGGTGTGAAAGCCTTTAATGGCCATTACAGGATTGCACACAAAAGAATTAATGACCAGGTACTGGCTAAGTGATGGCCATAATTATCAAGCAGTTAAGTAGCTTCCAAGTATACAAAAGGAAGATAAATCACAGGGTGGCGTGTTAAAACAAGATTATCAGGTGCTAAAAAGAGCTGTTGAGATGATATACTGCTACTCATGTTCAAAAGCAGAGCCTGAAACAAAGTGAATGCTGGCTGAAATCAGACCTACATAGGATGTAGCATGGTCCCTGAGCTAACCTGCAGGTCACACAGCACCGCAGTTAGATGGTTTGCCAACGGTATGTGGAAGTGCAACTACTGACTTATCAGCTTCCACTTTGCAAGAAACAGAACTAAGTGAACAGCTTTTTCAAAGGGTCACAGTGGCCTTCTGCTCAGTAGGATTCTCAAAGTGACTCACAAGTATATTACCAAATCAAGTTTGGCACTGAAACACATGAGGAGATAGTAACAATTTAAACTCTTTATCAAAGAGTTAAGCCATGTTTCAAAGGAGGAAATCAGTCATGATCTTACTGAGTGGCTTGTGGAGCCAAGTGGCCTACTCCTGTTCGTAGAAACATAGAAAATAGATGCAAGAATAGGCCACTTGAGCCTGCATTACCATTCAATGTGATCATGGCTGATCATGCAATCTCACTATCCCATTCCCGCCCTCTCCCTATACCCCTTGACCCCTTTAGCCGCAAGAGCCACATCCACCTCCATCTTATATATCTAATGAACTGGCCCCAAGCTTCCTGTGGGAGACAATTCCACAGGTTCACAACTCATTGAGTGAAGAAATTCTTCCTCATCTCAGTCCTGAATGGCTTATTCTTAGACTTTGACCCCTTGTTTTGGACTTCCCCAACATCTGGAACATTCTTCACGCACCTAGTCTGTCCAGTCCTATCAGGATTTTAGATGTTTCTATAAGATCCCCTCTCACCCATCTAAATTCCAGTGAGCACAAGCTCATTTATATGAAAGACAGCTGGAAGGTGACAGTTTTAAAAATTTGATGATAATGCACTTAAAGTCCTATTTATTAAGTAACTAGAAATATAAATGTACCTTATTTAGCACGTCTTTCTGCGATCCCAGGTACAAATGTGGGAGGATTCGAGTAGGCCCGATGTTCGCAACAGGTAGACATGGCTGAGAGATGCTCATTGGCAGGATAGCGGTAGGTTTGCCCTCACATAGGCCCGGGAAACAGGAGGAAAACGCAGCAAATCCTCCTACAAGAGGGAAGAAAAATAAAACTATCATGATTGCACTGTTACATCAAACTGCCTTACTTATGTGTGCCTCACCATAATCTACAAAACTCAACCTGATCAGTTTAACAAGCCGGTTAAGTAAAAGCAGACAAACATTGTTCCTCCAATTAAGAAAGTTTTGGAACAGCACTTCTGAAGGGCTGCCAATTCACACCAAACCTGATTCAATGAACTATCACAGCATGGATTGCAAAACTTTGAAATGAACACCACAGCCACCTCAATGTGCAAAACTTCAAGGAAAGATGTTCAGATATACACATGACCATACACTTTGTTTGGTTATGAATGCTGAAAGACTGTGGCAATGCAGGAGGCAAAAAAAGGGTTTTTATTATCATTTCTCACTTGCTTCCTTCAAACCTCCAACTGGAACATGCTTCATCCTGAAGCACCTTCAGTTAGCCAGCTGCACTGCCCACCTATTGCAGGTCACTCCACAGCTACAGCTCCCTAATGCCTGTCTCACAGTGCAACATCCACAAGAACAGGCTGTTTTACTTGAGTGAACGGAGTTCCCTCACGAGCATGCTGTGACAGTGGCTGCGTAGACAAGAGGAGATGTCACAAACTGAGCCCGATCTTAATCTCCTTTCCAAATGTCCGACTCGTCCCCTGCCATTGTACACTTAATTACCACCACTCCCACATCTCTCTCTCTCTCACACACATGCGCACGAAAAATATTTGTTCAGCAACTGCTGCACATTAAAATCTCTCCCACATTGGCACAATAAAGAATAGAATCAAATATCAGCAAAGCAAGTTGATGAGACTTATTTGGTGGCTTTTGGTACATACTACCTCCCATCTGCTTAGAATAAGCTACCTACCTGCCTCCACTTCCAGAGATAGAAAGTACTGCATGGTAATGGAGCAGAAAACACTTGAGGACAGCCAAATGTATTGTGTGTGAGAGAGAGTGAGCCAGTGTGTGTGTGAGAGAGACACACACACACAGATCTTAGGTGCACAAGCTGAATGACGTTATGTAAAAAACTGGCAGCTGAATCCACATGACCACAGCTTCACTTGAGTGTGATTCAATCTTTCCTGTTACACTGTGTAAATTTACACAACCCTTAATGACTGATGGGAACCGCTTGCATCGACCTCAGAACTTCCACTTCCCATCTCCTCCCCCTCCTCACCACAGCAACAGAAACACTTTCACTGCATTGATAACTGGTACTTGGGAGCTGCTTCTGCTGTAATCAAATGAGCTGGTAAAACTGAATTGACAAAAACTGATGCCAGGAACATGAACTGAAGTGAAACCCAGTCATGTTACAATTTTCAATGTTATTAATATCCAAAGTCAAAAGGTCACTCAAGTGTTAGTACAGTGATATGAGAAGATAAGTACTTGCAACCAAAGACTGCAGTTGAGGTTAAGAACATTTTAAAAAAATCTTTAGATCACCTTTAAACATTTGAAAATGATTTCCTTAGTTGAGGTGAAAACGGCTTTTAAGATTCAAACTGACACCCACTGTACATGTTCTAGTGCCTCATGGAAATGCAGCGATGATTTTATATAAAAATAAAGAATATTCAAATCAAAGGAGCACCCCAGTATCAAAAGTGATAATCAGGAGTATAAAATATTTTAAGTTACAGAGTTTAAAGATCAAAACTGTACCACAGAGTAACCTCTGGTACAAGCTATAAATTAAAACTGTATAGCCCATTAAATCCGAGCTTTATGGCAACATTGTCTGATATGATGATAGTTTCCTGGTGCCGGATCTGAACAGCATATTCTGGTGGTCAGCAAAGGAGTGGAAAGACTGACAAAGTGATCTTTAATCAGGCAGCTGTACAATAGTGGAGCTGGCAAGTGGGTAACGTCATGTTAAGTTCATCCACTTGAACCTTGGTTCAATGGCAGCACCCTTGATTGTAAGGGTCAAACAACTGTTGATTCAGGTCCGACTGGACAGCTTTATGCCATTTATTTAAAATGACACCGGTGCAGTCCTGATGGAGTGTGATGCTGGTAGAAGTGTCACCTTTTCGGGTAATATGTTACACTGAGGCGTCTAATCAGGTAGATGTAAAAGATCTCATTGCACTAATTCAAAGAACAGTTAACCCTTGGCTAATACCTATCCCTCAATCCCTGCCACCAAAAACAGGTGGTCTGGGCATTGTCTCAGTGCTGCTTGTGGGAACTTCTTTTGCTACCACATTTTCCACATTACAACATGTTTTACACTTTAAAAGTATACAACTGACTGGAGTCATAAAGATGTACAGCACAGACCCTTTGATCTAACCCATCCACGCTGATATCCTAAATTAATCTAGTGCCATTTGCCAGCATTTGGCCCATATTCATATTAAACCCTTCCTATTCATTTACCCATCCAGATGCCTTTTAAATGTACCAGCCTCCACCACTTCCTCTGACTGGTCTACCTGAAGAAAAGATCTTGTCTATTTACCTTATCCGTGCCCCTCATGATTTTATAAACCTCTACAATGTCACCCCTCAGCCTCCGATGCTCCAGGGAAAACAGCCCCAGCCTATTCAGCCCCTCCCTGCAGCTCAAACCCTCCATCCCCGGTAAGTCTTTTCTGAACTCTTTAAAGTTGAACCCTTTCAACCCTAGAAAGTCTTGAGGTCATGAAAGACACTTAATAAATGCAAATTCTTCCTTTTTTTTCTCTCTTCCTTTGCATCTCAATGTCAGAAAATTCAGACCACCAGGCAGAGAAAGGTTGAAAGGTGTCAACCAATAAACAGGATGGTCTGAAAGTTGTAAAGGGTGGGGAGAAGCTCTGACAGGAAATCATTGTGAACTCTCCCATTTATCGCAAGCACCTTCGGTAGATAAATAATATTGCTATGAGATCATCTGTAGTGACTAGCACTGAACAATAAATTAAGCTAGCGACAGAAAAACAGCTCCTTTTCCAATAAACCATAAAAGTAAAAACAAAACAGACATGCACACTTGGATTCAAATAAAATTGAATTGTTGCAAATATCTGATCAACTTCTGAAATACATGGTAGGACGCCTCAACTGCACAGTTCAGATTACAGTCCCAGTCAAATCTTAACTCTGTCCTTGTCGAAGCTACTTTGCAAGACTTTCACAAGTGCTGTCTGGTTCATGCAGAGCATGTGTTTACATAACCAATGTCAAGTCATGTGCAAAATGTTTCAGCCCCCAGAATTTTTAAAAAAGGCCCCTTTTATTAGGTCTTCTAGTCTTGGTGGAGACTAAAAGATTTATCCCTTTTGATTTCTGATTGGCCACACGAACCGTACCTGCCATTGGTCATGCGACACGAAAGAAAGTAAAAAAAAAAGGTACCTTACATTTTTGTTGCACCTTTCATCCAGTCAAGTTGTCCTCAAACACTTGAGGGACAATTAAGTACTATTTGAAGCTGTTGTAATGCAGGAAGACAAAGCACTCAATTTGTATAGTTAGATTGTACAAACAATAGCCAAAAAGTGCTTGAGTAGTGGTGACTGAGAGGAATACAGGCTGAGAGACTGAAAGAACTTTAACGAGTGCTAGGAAAAGTGAGTGCCAGATGGTGTCTCTGTTTAACATCTGAATGCAAAGAACAACATGTGTATCAATGGAGCACTCGCTGCCCTGAATTAGATGACATCTGAAGTGCAGCTATAAAACCACAGCCTCTGACCCAAGAGACACGAACATTGGCGCTGTAAAACAGCACCACCAGTAGAATTTTCTACATGTTCATTCACTCAACACCCAGTAGTCAGGTGCAAGGCCTAGAAAGAAGTATTCATTTATGTAGCACCTCTCACTAACATTGGACATCTCAAAGAACATTGCAGCCAATTTATTTATTTTGGTCAAAGCACTTTTGAAGCATAAGTCACTGTCCTAATATAGGAAACACTCAGCCGATTTATGTACTTCCTCAAAGAGCCATGTCATAGAGACCGTTTTTTTTCTTGTGAATTTAATTATTGTCAGTGTGTCTTCACACAAACATTTTGGAAATAGTGGGAAAGTGGTGGAAAGATTCACAGACTGATTTATGAAACGTTCTGTTTCAACAACTCCTGTGACCAACAGCCTGGCTGGTATTAGACAGCCCAGAGATAAATAGCACTACTACTGCGCCACAACCCTCCGTGATATTAGTTGATGGATTAATATTGGTCATACCAGGGTTAACTACCCAGTTCATGGAGTTTTTTTTGCGTTACATGCACCAGACATCTAGTTTGAAATCTCATCTGAAAGACAGCACATCTGACAATGCAGCTTACCCTTAGTAAGTGATGTGGAGCGGCAGCCTTAACCTTCGGATTTAGAGGCAGGAGTGGAATGAGCTGAGCTAGAGATGATCAGAGTAAAATATCCCACCGTTAAGAATATGTAAAATACAGTATTCTTGGTGTATGAATAGCTGAGTTTGTTACTGAGCTGTGTGACTGTAAGAAACGTACAGCAATGCATTACAGCTTATTTATACAGATTTATACAACTTTAACAGAGCAAAGGGTTCCAAAGTACTTCCCAGTAACACAAAATGTGGCAACCAAGTCTCACAGGGATGGGGGACTAAAAGCATGGTGAAAGAAGGAAGCTTAAACAGCATTTTAAAGAATTTATTTTGAGGTATAGAGGCATAAGATGGTCATTGTACAATGTTGAGGTTAACGCTGACAATGGATACAGCAAAGGAAGTGGGGGCTTGTTCAAGAGGCCAGAACTGGAGGAATGTAAAGTTATTGGACAGTTTTGGGATTCGGCACGATTGCAGGGTGAGAGATTACATGGCGATTTTTAAATGGATGGATAAAATTTTTAAAATCCTGGCATTCATCGCTTGACCAGGAACCAAAGTTGATCAGTAAGTACTGAAGGAATGACTCATCAGGACTTGGTGTAGGTTAAGGTACAGGTGAACTTGTGGATGAGCTCTTGTATTTCAAATTCAGCTTCTCCATGCAAAACTGATTGCTGATTTACATAGAAAACAAAGAGAAATGAAAGAAACTGGCCAGTTTCCTTCTTAAGAAACTAAACTAAAAACCAAGATCCTCTTCGTTCCCTGCAGCTTTAATACAGGCATTGCCATTCGGTCATTTATTATCTCCCCATAGTCTGTCAGCTTGCTATATGATTATTACACAGTGCTGGCGCACTATGCAGCCTTATAATACACCCTCAGAGGCCTGAGGAGATGATGCGGAAAATTACTCTGATCTTAACAGCTGTCACCTCAGCCATTTCCCCTAACCCACTCTGAAAAAAAAAGAATTCTTTACATCACAGCAGAGGCTAATTATTAAGGCCAGCTCTCCCGGGTCCAAGTGGCTGCCTAGTTCTTTGCTAGAAATCTTTGCACTTATCCATTTTGTAGGAAAAGAAATCTTGCCTTCCCTTGCCTCCTCTGGTACAGTGAATTCCCACTGAAGCTGCTATCATTTTCTACACTCATCATATGGACCTGAGACCCAGTCACACACAAGATATGAAACCATCCGAGCAGAGTATGCAAACTGCTCACCTGCATGTCCAATTTGCAGAAAGATCCTTATAAATTGAAAGCATAAACTGAGAAATTTGGGAGGGGTAGGGGAAGGAGACTCAAGGACACCATCCCGCACGAAAACATTTTCTCAGCTCACGAACGTGCTAGAGTCTTCATCAGTGACTTTGGGCAAGAGGAATATCAGTTGAGGGGTTTTACTCTCACTTTCTCCCAGATCCTGTTCTAAGTATTGCTGAAAATTAAACAACGAACCACTCAATAAACTCCAACAATGTAATCACACCTCAAGCTCATCCTTTGAAACCAAATGATAAGTCACTGACATTATTTGGAAGCAATTTGAAAGTTAGTAATCATACTACTGACAGAAAAGCACAGGGATGCCAAATCACGCACTGTTGTGTAGTGTGACTGCATGGGGTGAGGACGACATTTGGGATTGGGCTGATATAACTCGAAAGTAAAATTCATGCCACACAAGTGCCCGCCAATGAATATCACTGACGATAGAACTGAAGCACTTCCCCTTGACATTCTTGTTGTTGTTGTTGTTGTTGAATCAGCAGATCAACATCCTTGTTAGGGAGTAACAACGTTGACAGAAATGAAATTGGAACAGCTATATAAATTTTGTGGCTAACAGAGAAGGTCAAATGTTGAGTAGTGTATTCTGTGTTTGCAGTCCACACTCTGCAAGGCACAGGTTTGATCAAATACTCTTCCACTTGCCTGGACGAGCGCAGCTCAGACAACAGTCAAGAAGCTCAACACCATCCAGGCTTGATCACCATTCCCCTAGCATCTTAAACACTGACTCCGTCCACCACCAGGACAAAAGTGTGCATCATCTACAAGAAGCAATGCAGAATTCTGGGAGTCATCTGGTAGATCAAGGGAAGCAAATTCATACAGGCACTGCCCCGTCCAAGTTTCTTTCTAAGTCACCCGTCAGTGACGAAAACTAAATTATCATTATTCATCATTGCAGGGTTAAAATTCTGGAAATCCCTTGTCAACAGCACCTGGCTGGGGACGTGGGTGACTGAGTAAATTTAAGGAGGAGATACAATTTTTATTTAGTAATGGGTTGAAGGGTTCTGGAGAGTGGATAGGAAAGTGGAGTTGAGGCCAAGATGAGATCAGCCATCATTGTATCAAATGGCAGAGCAGGCTCGAGAAGCTGAATTGTCGACTCTTGTGATCTTACATCTTCACTCCACACACACACGAACAGCAACAGCAGTTCAAGAAAAGTTCACCATCTCCTTTTCAAGCACAATTAAGGATAAGCGATAAATGGCACCCATTTCCTGAGTTCCTTTTTTTAAAAAGAAAACTGTCTTTACTTTCAATTTCATGTTCTCAGCTTCCGCTCTATTCAATGAATTCAGTGGTTCCTACACATCACAACAGAAGTTCTCCTAATCAGTCAGTGAAATGAATCAAACAATGTTGTATTTCACAGAAGTCAAATTCCAGTACTGTACGCGGTTCTTTTGGGTATGAGAATATTCAATCTCAGTAACTTGGTACTTCCTTTGCAAGGCTGGGGATTTATGATCATTCAAGGGAAGGGGAGGCAAGTGTATGTTCACAGATACACAACATATTTTGCATTGGACAGCATGCTGCATTAACAGGAACATTATACATCCTGAATCCACGCCCAGTATAGTGTTTCAGCTCTCCTCCCCCCACAGTTTCAATATGCTCTTTTAGTTGCATTACATCACCTCCTGGATTTGACAATTACATCACATCACGATTGAAGCGAAGCACAGGTGCAGGTCAATGCCCTTGCCTCCAAAAGCTGGCAATAAATCATTTGGCTGCTAGGTCAGGGTACATTCTGGGGCTGAAAATTAGCTTGACTCCTTAATTGGAAACCTCTGCTGCTCCCACATAATACATGGATGACTGAATCGGCCAGGCGGCAGCCTATTAAATTATATCCTGGTGTTCAGTTAACCTGGAGGTGGCAACCTGATAGGTTACAAATTAAAGGAGTTTGTTGCTTTATATTTTTGGCTAAATGTCCACTGTTTTCATCAGTGTTCCTCAGTTTGGAGCTTGCTTTATAAAGAGCTAGGCAAATTGTAAATAATCAGCAGCGAGTTGTAAACATCCAAGTGTTTGTTTACTTAATCCCGCATTCGAAGGGTTTGGGACAGATATGGATGAAGAAACAGGAACAATTGTTCCAGCCAGACCAGAGCTCAATAATGTAAAGCAAAACTGAACCACGGTTCACAAGCATTACAACACAACACTAGTTACACAAACAGCCTCAGTCCAACTTTCTCATCAGTAACAGATTTCACACCTATATACATTACCAAATCAGAGTTTTGCAATTATAAGTATGATTAGTCTGAGTTCGTTGCTCACTAGGTTTATTTTAAAGTGATCACTCCCTGTTGGGGGAAATGGTTCCAAACATTTTAAGGGCACATTCTTCATGTATTGAGTACACAGAGTGATTTATGGCACAAATATTCTGTATGTGGAGGGAGGGAGCAACATGACAAGTAGTGTCGACAATGCAATGTCCATGTGGGATGGTAATTACAGCAAGAATGCTTCAAAAAGTATTTAATTAACTGTGAAATGCACTATGACATCCTGACCGTTATGAAAAGTGCTATATGAGCACAAGTCTTCCTTTTTAAGAACACAAAACCTGGGGAGTTTCCATGTTCGCCAACCCCCTTAATTTAGAAGTGCTGAGGCCAATAGTAGCACCATCTCCGCTGCCTTCAGATGAGCTAACATGTGAAACAGAAGTTCACATGGAATAACATGAACACACAAATATTATCTGACCCTTATGTTTATATACATTAAAAAGTAATGCCAGATATTTCAGTTATATCAACTTTATAAATGGAGGATGGACCTAAATTCAGGTGCAAACTAAACATAGCAAACAAAATAAAATTTGCAACCTTGCACGATGATTTATGAATGTTATAAATCAAGTATTGTCCTGACAAACTATGAATACTTTCCTTAAATACATGGGGGCGGTTTTTTTGTACTTCAGTTCCTTTTTAACACACAAAGGAAAAAATTACAAGAATGTATTTAACTAACAAGATCAGCTGGCTGGAAAGCTTTAATCCTGGTCTATAAATGATCCTGGCAAATGGAATACTTGCAAACTTAAGCTCAGTTCTTGACAAACAAGTTGTCTTTCCTGTCTCTGTGTCTTGTGAGTGTAAATCAAAATCAAAGTATCGCTAAGTGCACAGCAGCCTCATTAAACCCTCAATAACTGCACTCTGTTTCGATTGGCCTCCAAGGAAGAGAACCCAATACTAAGGTTGCAAAAAATAACTTCTTAACATTTAAAATAGTTGGCAGAAGAATAAGGGGCAATGATGAGGTTTTTTTCTGCAGCATGTTGTCAGGAGTTGCAGTGCGCTGCCTGAAAGGGCAATGAAAGCAGTTTTAAGAGTAACTTCCAAAATGAAATTGCATTTATATGGGCAAAGGAAGCACTTGCAAGGCTATGGGGAAGCAGCAATGGAATGGTACTAAGTAAATACATTTTCAAAGACGTAGTACTCATATGATGGGCCAAATGCACCCCTTCTGTGTTGTACTATGCCATCATATATTTTTTATACCAAACTAAAAAAAGGTAATTCAGGCACCCATTTACTCTGTGGAGTGCTGTGGGCTCTGTGGAGAACAATGTCTTCCCCGTTGTGACTATGGACCTCACATTTTTAAATTTAATGTTGATCTCATTCTTTGTGCACTTTCTGTGCAACAATAACATTGTGTTCCTCACTCTGTTCCAGTTCCCTAATGCACTTTGTCTGGTATGATCTGCATGCAAAACGAAACTTTTCACTCTACACGTGACAATAATAAATCAAATCAAAACTCAAAAACGACTGGCTATTTAAAACTCACGACTGACCAAAGGAGGGAGCAACGTCACAAAGCATAACAATGATTTGATAGAGATGCTACCCAAATCAAGTATCCTATTATGATAAAGAATATGCAGCTTGCCTCACAAGCCTGCCTGCTGCTTTTTTTGTTGAGGGGAGAGGTTAGAGCTCAACAATAGTACTTGGTTACAGCTGGTTCTAAGCCTGCTGTGAACTAGCTGGATGACATCATGCTGCAGTAGGCCCCATCTCTGTCTATCACTCTCGGGAGAACAGTGTGCTACTTCTATAGCCCTCTCAGTCGACAGCTCAACCACTTGTTATGCTCCATCAAACAAAAGCTTACCAGCCGTACATCTTCCAGCAACGACAATATCCACCACCACCCCCAACTCCCCCATCCAAAAAAAAACACTTGTCCAATTTTCTGACATCAGTCCAGGAGATGTGTTGCCATGGAACTGTTCCAATAAATCATTTCATCTGGAGCGCTTTTTTTTGGCTCGATTAGATAGCCAGCTTTTGGGATGCTAATATCATTCCTGAGGCATGACATCAGTGGCTCTGTGGTTTACGAGAACATGTCCCAGGAAGGCAGATGCAAGGGGCATCCGTCTGTGTTCACCCATGGTGGGATATTTAAGTTTCGAGCTTAACATTTAAAACGAAAAGGTACCTCCTCTCCCTTTTGTTCCCATCAGCAGTAAGGTACAAAGAGGGGATGTGTGATCATCATTGCTTCAACATGCTATTAGTCAACAGAGTGTCCTCTGCAGGGTGTACACTGTCATTACATAATTCACAAAGCATTCTCTCTCAGCTGTCACACTGTACTTTATGGATAAGATCACGTTAACTCTGGATTCCTTGTTTAAGCGTTTCCATTAACCCTTCACTCACTGTGACCATCCCAAGTCTGCTCACTCTCGCCTGCGGAGAAGGGAAGGATGCAGGAACAAGGGGCAGGGGCTAGAGCTCATACTAATACTGGCTCCCAGGTCATTCACGGTCTTGACCTCAGGACCCCTGCCTCTTATCTGTCAATGCCACTGCCACCACCCACCACCCCATCTCCTGACACCACAGCAGCAGAGGCCCTGCTCATGCTGACACACGGTGTATCAAAAAACAGATACATTACAGTCGGTGCAACTCGCTTCTGCTAGCAACTTCAGACATAAAGTTCGCCTTTTGTTTTAAGAATTAAACTTTTCAATACGCACCTCGGATTTCCCTTCCTTCTTTGATCCGTCTGACTCTGATCTTCAGTTTCATCTCCGTTTCATACATGCTCAAAGCAGCTACCGGGTTTTTAAATAAACGAAAGGGCAGATGCAATTCGGCAAGAGTCCAGAGCGGGGGGAAAGCCGGATCTTCGGATGGATGTGTGTGTGTGTCTCTCTCTCCTGTGTCTGCTCTGCTTTATCTATGTCTCTCTCCTCTGCCTCATACGTGTGTGTATATCTATGTGTATCTGTTGTATGTGTCTCTCCCCTGCGTGTATCTCATCTGTTCTATCTATCTCTCCTGTGTGTGTGTCTCCTGTGTTGTATCTATGTGTATGTGTGTGTGTGTGTCTCTCTCGCTCTCTCCTCCGGTGTGTGTGTGTGTGCAGACTCCAAGCCGTACTGCAGCAGGGCTACAGCACAATACTCTCTCCAGAGAGACAGAGACAGAGCCTTCCCAACTCATGGGAGAGGCGGTGTGGAGCTCCGCATTCCTGACTCACCGCGTAAATATGCGGGCCACCTTTCAGCCTCAGTAGGACGGCCTATGTGTTTTCGAAATGTATCTTTCCCGCTTGCGGGGAGGGGAGTTGGGACACAGTCGGAAGGAAAAGGTGCAGTTTCTGAGAGACTCCGGTTAAGATTTCCTGTGGGATTATTCAGTGCAATTCCACGCCCCCTTCTCCCCCCCTCTCCTTTCAACTTCTCAACATATTGGGCTCTTCTTTCTGCGATTCTTTTTCCCCGTTGCTAAATTACGGTGGGAGGGAGTATTCCTTCTTTACTGAGGGGCTGCTGTGCAAAAGGAGGCTCTTCCGCGCAGGAACGGGGAGGGATTTGCAGCATTTAATGGCATACGACAGACGAGCGGTGCACTTAGCACACATATCGCCCCATTGTGCATTGTGTTCCCGGCAATGAATGGGACTCAGAGCAGGACACTTCCACGCTTCAACTGGTGCCCCCTCCCAGCACAAAGCAGGAGAGCAATTTCACTTCCATGACCTTTTCACCCTTTTGCTGTTTGTTATCTTGCAGCAAAGGTGTCTGTCAACAACAACAAGATTGTGGTTTAAGCCTGGACCGTGCTGCCATGCTGGGGTCAGCTTTGGTCGTTCGGGTCAGTTTTCGGTCTGTTCAGGGCAGTATTGCTCACTCAGCTTGTGAGCCCCCCCCGTTTAACTTTTCAGATAGCTCGAATTCAAATCAGCAAAGTGTTTCCTACAAGCTTCCCCGTCCGCTCCCCCGAATGAAATAGGTGTTTATGTTGCCGTAAATAGCAGGATGGAGGGGGGGGGGGGGGGGAAGGAAGGCATTAATCGCCTTTATGCAAGATTCTTCAGGATGCCTCAAAGCATCTTACAACCAATAAAGTACTTCTAATGTGCATCCACTGTGGCAACACAGGAAAGGATAAATGAGGTAACAATGGTTTTTAGTATCCCCGACCATTCCACTAATTACCAAACTTCCCCACTGTTTATATCCCTTATTCCATTAGCATGAAATCCGCCACACCGTCCTTCCCAGAGCTGTCGGTGCAGCGCAGAACCCGAAGCTGTAGTTTAACAGGAGACTCAAGACAAATGTTCATTTCTGTCAATGTATCTGACCAGCTACACTGCTGGTGTGACTGCCTGTCCTATTACATCTCCCGCTATGTCAAAAATGCCTTTAAGAGGCATGATATCACCAGCATGTGACCTGAGGGTATAAAGGTCTCAGAATCCAGCTTAACTGGGGCCACTTGAAGCATGGCATGTTGAGTGTGATGTTTCTGTTTGTAACTGAATAGCATAATATTAGTCCAGACACTGACTGTAATATGTATATATTAGGAGCTGTAATAAACAGCTGTTTAAGACTTTTTGTGTTGTTATCCACATCTAATGCTTAAAGCAATGGAAATGAACACAAGCATTGCTGTTCCAGGAACAAATACCCTACTGGGGGCAAATCCCAGATCCTAGTGCAGTTCAACCTTCAGGCCTGGAATCCAGAGGTAGCCAAGAGATAGTCGTGCTAACCTCTTGGCCAGTAATAAAGATGCTTGCTTACAGATCTTGACATGCAGCTTAGCCTGGAGCCCTGAACACAAATGAGACCCAAATGGGGAATGTGGCTATTCTGTAAAAGATATTGATAAACCCATTTTTTAAAAAACCTGGTTAGCGAGTGGACTGGCAGCTGCGATTGCTACATTCCTTCCCCTGTGCCGATCCATTGTGATACAAGCTCAGCTCCAACTTATTCAGGATGAGGTACCCCCACCTTTCCCAGATCATCAGCGACAAATGTGCCCACAGTGGTCCTCAAAATTCGTGACACAATTATTTCTGTTGCGCTGCCCTGAAGGACACAATGTGGTGATAACACTATTCCCGAATGGTTGGACAGCTCACACCCAGACCCCCCCCAACTTTATTAAATGTATTGTTTGTGTTAACAGGGAGAGAAATACACTGCCTGAAGGAGTAGGGAAGCGAATTCAATTGTAAATTTCAGAAAGAATTGGATATGGAGTTGAAAAAGAACAAAATGTAAGGCTTTGGGTCAAATAGTGGAGAATGGAACTAGCTGGAGAGCTTTTTAAAAGAGCAAACACAGTCTCTCTGGACTAAATAGTCTCTTTCAGTGTTATAAGATTCGTGGTTGTTGGATGGTGAACACTCTGATTTGACATTTCGTGTCAGTCAGAGATCTGTTTTTTTTAAGAGTGCATTTGTATTAATTATGTTGCATGACCTAACTGTGATCCAGCATATGAATGGAGCCAGTTATAAAAGCAGCAAAAGTAAGACAGCCAATTTTTTGATCACTGGTATTGATCACTAATCTTGAGCACTTCATGAACAGAAGGGAAACAGACACTGAATTAGTGTGGCATTGTGGAAGATTCAGCGTCTGTTTTCTGTACAGAGGTATGGGCATTAGATTCGGATCATTGTGTTAACATTTAATAATAAGTAAAACTGTCAAAATGTTTGCCCAGCACGTAGCAAACAGTAAATTTAACTTAGAGCTCTGAATGATTCACTCCCTGATTTCTCCCGTCAGCGCAATATGATGGTGCTATGAATGTTATAATTAGCATTAGTTTGGACTAAGAGGAGACAGGAATCAGTTAGGATCCCTTCCCCTGAACATAATGCATTAATTCCAACAGATGCACAGTGAGACGTGGACAGGTCAGGCTTCAGCATGTAGTGTCCTTGAGACCCTGAGGGAAAATGAAGAGGGTGGATCCTGTCACCTAATTCCCTGAGCAGACTGTCCAAGTCATTTGGCAGAATCCCTCATTGCCAGAACTTTCACCAAGACATCGCTTGGCTGCTGGTGAGAAGGGCACTATCTGGGAGATCCTTCATGTATGCCCAGTCTGTCTGCGTCACCGCACTCTGCCCTCGAAGCAGCTGTGGGGGCGGTAGAGATTGTCACACCACTCCTGTTGGAATGTGCCTTTGCAAAGGAAGTCTGGACAGAGATGCAGTGGATTTAGTTGAGGTTCATTCCGAGCAGCTCCGTGTTCTACGGTCTGTTTCTCAGGATGCACACTGAGTCAAACATCAACTGCCCCTGGAGGACCATCAATGCAGTGAAAGACTCTCTTTGATCTGCCCGAAACATGTTGGTCTTCCAGAGCAAGGAGTGGACCTCGACTGTGTGTTGCTGTTACATTCCAAGGTCCAGGACTATGTGCTGATGGACACACTAAAGCACGGGGCAGCGTCTGCCAAGGCACAGTGGGGAAAGACCACTGTCTGAAGGTAAATGGGAGTCTGTTCAGGTATCGCACTTCCCAGTGCCTCAAATACATGTAAATATTAGTATTGTATGTATAAGAGATGTCTTTGGTTGTTTTGGAAGCATTAGCTTCGAAAGCTGGTGCTTCCAAATAAAACTGTTGGAATATAACCTGGTGTTGTGTGATTTTTAACTTTGTCCACCCCAGTCCAACACCGGCACCTCCAAGTTTTGTTTATTGGATCGAGTCAAAGTTCAATGCTTTGTTTGTTTACTTGATATACACCTGTACTGAACTCAGTGTGGACCTGTTGAGCTGAAGGGCCTGTTTCCACACTGTAGGAATTCTGTGACACTATGAACTACATTTGTGACTACATATTATATATACACACAAAGAGAGCCTTTTATGAATAAAGTATATTTTTGAAAGGTAAAGGAGACATTGTCAGATCAGGCACAATTGTGATTGATTGGGATTGTATTCATTGGAGTTTAGAAGATTAAGGGGAGATCTAATAGAAACTTACAAGATAATGCATGGCTTGGAGAGGGTGGACGCTAGGAAATTGTTTCCATTAGGTGAGGAGACTAGGACCCGTGGACACAGCCTTAGAATTAGAGGGGGTAAATTCAGAACAGAAATGCGGAGACATTTCTTCAGCCAGTGAGTGGTGGGCCTGTGGAATTCATTGCCGCAGAGTGCAGTGGAGGCCGGGACGCTAAATGTCTTCAAGGCAGAGATTGATAAATTCTTGATGTCACAAGGAATTAAGGGCTACGGGGAGAATGTGGAGAATTTGGAGTTGAAATGCCCATCAGCCATGATTGAATGGCGGAGTGGACTCGATGGGCCGAATGGCCTTACTTCCGCTCCTATGTCTTATGGTCTTATGGTCCCAATAGTCAAATTGTCTGCCATTCTTCACTGCCAAGAGCTCATCTGTGAATGATGAGCCTTACAGAACAAGATCAGAACCGGGTGCTTGTTGAAATCACTCCATCGGTGAGGAGTTAATGACTTTGGTGCAGGGAAGCAAGGGAGTCAGGCAAAAAAAAGCAACTAAAAATAGACCAAGGAGAATGCAGTGTTTATTTAAAGCTCTCTTGTTTCATTGACCACCTGAAGCGGTAGTTCAGGGTAGGAAATGACAATGTCCAGGTGCTTATTTTCAATATAAGCTTGGCACTCTTCAAAAAAGACAAACTATTTGCAAAATAGCAGCCTTCCCCGATACCCTCACCCCTCCTCCCATTTCCACAGAAACCCCAGGGGTGCCATTTACAATTTGACCACTACTAAACACATTTCCTTTCCAGACTAACTCACACATTTTATCGGCATTTCGTCACCTGCACTTGAAACACATTTTGCCCTCAGAAGGAAATGTGTTCTTTTTCTGCTTTTCATGTTTTCGCAACCGCCAGACATCATCATCATTGCCATCATCATGATTGTTTACCTCCCCTTCTCCCAGAGAGCAAGATTGAGAAGTTAGCTCCAGCCAGCATTCCAGCATAGTTTTCCTCCACTTCCTTATAAATTTGTTCCTTGTCAAGATTTTTTTTAAAGCCTTTCCAGGCCTGCTGCAGTGTAAGTGTTCTGGGAATACAGCCAGTTCCCTGTCCCAACCACCAGCGCTAGTCTGGGTGGGAACATTTCATTGACGACATTTCGGGATTTTTTTTCTTTCCTTGCATTTTTGTGAGAGAGCTGGCTGGCCAAATTTAGAATCATGTCGAAAGGGAAAAAACTCAGTCATCGTCTTGGAAATGTGTACTTATAATGCGGTGACCTCATGGGTTATGCAAGAACCCAGCTAATGGTCAGGAGATAAAAATGCTAAAATGGGTCACAGCAGCTGAAGGCTGTTTAAGGTTAGCCCAGCAAAAGTTGTTAGAATGAAGCTTATCTGGCAGCATTTAATCGCGGCTTAATTAGATCGTTCAATAGGTTTCCGTTTAATCTTTTTTTCCCTTTTTTAACTTTGAGAACTATAATGTACACACTCCCACTGCTTCCACCCTCTCTCCAAGTCTGCTTTAACTTGATCCAGCCTCCTGCACTGGTCCTGGGATGATGGAGCACTCAGGTTGACCTTCGTGTTACCTAGGCAACAAACAACAAAGCAAGTGCCCCTTCAGGATGTGGCTAACCTAAAGGACTTGCATTTTTATAGCACCTTTTGCAGTGTAGTCATTGTTGCAGTATAGGAAATGTGGCAGTCACTTTGCACACAGCCTCATTCCGAAAGCTTGCACTTTCTAATAAACCTTTTGGACTGTAACCTGGTGTCCTGTGATTTTTTAACAAATAACCTGACCAAACCTCTTTTCTCGGGGTACTGATGCTACAGGCTGGAACATGGAGGACAACTTCCCTGCTCTTCTTCACACAATACTGTGGGTTTTCTCTAACATCCTCCTGAAGAGCAGCTGGAGTCTCAAACTAATCTCATCCAATAGATGTCACATCGGACTGTGTGACACCTCCTCAGCACTGCAATGGATCCACAAGCTGGACATACACCCAAGCCATTCTCAGAGGTAACTGATGAGTAAAAAGGAACATGATCCAAACAAACTAAACAAAGCTTGATTAAAGCAAAAAATGTCCCATCAGCAGCTATAAATGTGGTGATCAGTCTCTACAAGATTGGTCGCGAATCCTCCTGCACTACAAAGGAATAACTTCTCAGCTTCTTTGGTTTTCCAGGCCTTACGCCAAGCGGCAATACAGCGATCACTTTGAGGGGCTGAGCAGCTTGCTCACACATTTCCTCTTCCTTAAAGCAGAAGTTTAGGGATACTGGGAATGATCACAGCCTCTGTCAACATTGAGCAGCCAGTGAAATACACAGAGACTAGAAATCTGAAAAGTCTCACCTCTCCAGGAAATAATGAACCAGTGTGAGCTGGCCTCAATGCGTCAGTATGAGCTGGGCTCAGTGTAAGCAGGGCTCAGTGTGAGCTGGGCTCAGTGCGAGTGGGATGAGTGTAAGCTGGGATGAGTGTGAGCGGGAAGAGTGTAAGCTGGGATGAGTGTGAGCGGGAAGAGTGTGAGCTGGGCTCAGTACAAGTGGGATGAGTGCGAGCTGGGCTCAGTGTGGCAGCGTGAGCTGGGATCAGTGCGAGCTGGGATGAGTGTGAGCTGGGATGAGTGTGAGCTGGGATCAGTGCGAGCTGGGATGAGTGAGAGCTGGGCTCAGTGTGAGCTGGGATAAGTGTGAGCTGGGATGAATGTGAGCTGGGCTCAGTGTGAGCTGGGATCAGTGCGAGCTGGGATGAGTGTGAGCTGGGATCAGTGTGAGCTGGGATCAGTGTGAGCTGGGATCAATGTGAGCTGGGATGAGTGTGAGCTGGGATCAGTGTGAGCTGGGATCAATGTGAGCTGGGATCAATGCGAGCTGAGATGAGTGTCAGCTGGGTTCAGTGGGAGTGGGAAGAGTGTGAGCTGGGCTCAGTGCGAGTGGGATGAGTGTGAGCTGGGCTCAGTGTGAGCTGGGCTCAGTGCGAGTGGGATGAGTGTGAGCTGGGCTCAGTGTGGCAGTGTGAGTTGGGTTCAGTGTGAACTGGGATGAGTGTGAGCTGGGATGAGTGTGAGCTGGGCTCAGTGCGAGCTGGGATGAGTGTGAGCTGGGCTCAGTGCGAGTGGGATGAGTGTAAGCTGGGATGAGTGTGAGCTGGGATGAGTGTGAGCTGGGATCAGTGCGAGCTGGATGAACGTGCCAGAGACTGATTCAGAAAGCCCAAATCAAGTCTGAGCATACATAGTGGTTAACCACCCTAAAATCAAAGCATTTCTCTATATCTGTACTTCACACCTCTGTTTAGTATATAAAGTACAGTAGTTCCAATTACATCCCACTCAGGAACACTGTAGGATCTCACAATCCTACATTATAGCAGCAACTATGCATCACTAAGTACTTTGTCCTAGCCGTTTAGGTGTGTACTGAGGTATCAATAGGCACTATATAAATACAACTTCGTCATTTTTAAATTTGGTGAATTGATAGCACTCAGTCAGGCTTCCTTCTGACCATTATAAATCTGTAAGAATAAGCTTCATCTTTCTCCAATCTTCTATTGTTTCTAGCTGGAATGACACTGTTTCTAGTCCATACCATCGAGTTGTTGACTCAGTCCTCAGGTGAATGCTTTTCAGCATTGTCAGAATGAGCACCAACCATGATTCAGTCAGATTTGAGCTGACTAGACCTCACTTCCTGAATGCAGTGATTGATGGCAATGGGATGACTTGAAGATCAGAAATTCAGTCTCTCTGCTTCAACATTTCAACAACAAGACTAAAACTTAGCGGACGGCAAGAAGTTGATGCCAAGACTGATATCGTAATGGAGACTCTGGGAGGATGTCACTGGCTTTGTGCCCTCAAGCTCCATACATCATAAGAAATGATTCATTGCTTTCTCACTAATGATTCATTGTGTGCTCTTCCTGTCAATGAATTGTATGAGTAACGTCACCTTGGATTTAACTACAACCAGAGCGATGTTTCTGGGGAAATGTTTAGTAAAAAGAATAACAGGGGGATTGTTTTTAACATGGTAACTGACTGATTGCCAAGCAATTGTGCTTCACACTTTTTCTGCACGGCAAATTCTTTGAGGACTTTAATTAGCAATAAATATGAGATCACATGCATGAGCCATAGTGGGAGAGAGAGGGAGAGAAATCCATAAAGTAGACTGGGGTAAACTTTGGGTCAGGTGTCCCATTCTCACTGTTGGCTCAGAAAAGCATGGGTTTGAGAGCCACAATGGAGACAATGAATGGGTAGTCCAGGCAGACAGTACAATATTTAGGGAGTGCTACTCTGAAGGTGTTCAAATATTAAGTTTTATAGAACAGTACAGCACAGGATCGGGTCCTTCGGCCCACGACATTTTGCTAATCCTGACGCCAAATTAAACTAATCCCTTCTGCCTGTCCTTGGTCCATATCCTCCCCCCCCCCTTCCTTGCATATTTGTGTGCTTATCTAAAAGTCCCCTAAATAACCCTATCGTACCTGCCTCCATCACCACCCCAGCAGCACCTTCCAGACACCTGCCACTCCCTGTTTAAAATCTTACCCCTCGCATCTCCTTTGAAATGTCCCCCTGTTGCTAATATCAGACATTTCAACTCAAGGGAAAAAAAGGTTTTCCTGTCAACCCTGTCTACGCATCTCTTAATTTTGTGGACTTCTACCAAGTTTTCCCTCAGTCTCTACTGCTCCACCATCAGGTTGTGTTCTGAGGAAGAGGGTCACTTGACCCAAAATGTCTGATTTCTCTCCACAGATGCTGCCAGACCTGCTGAGCTTTTCCAGCAATTTCTGTTTTAGCATCCTGGTGAACCTCTTCTGCATCCTCTCCAAAGCCTCCATGTCCTTCCTGTAATGTGGCAACCAGAACAAAATATAATACTCTAACCAAAGTCTTATAAAGCTGCAACATGATATCTTGACTCTTGCACTCAATGCTCTGACCAATAAAGGCAAGCATGCCATACACCTTCTCTTCCATTCTGCCCACTTGTGTGGCCCTACCTACTTTTGCTGCAAGCTGATTTCCATTTCCTCAAGATTCACACCTCTGTTCCCTGAAGCCAGCCACACGGCTACGCACAATCCCACAAAGCTGTCTTTATACTGAACCTAAATGTTGTATTAGTGATCTTGGGATCCTACCTTGCCTCTTCATTCAGGAAGCATACCCACGGTCCTACTCAGCCTTGGTGGTCAGCAAAATAGCTTTGTTTCTCATCTTGAATATTTCTAGACACAGTCCACGGTGTTCAAAGAAACGTGCAGGCAATTCTTCCAGAATGCGATGGTTGTGTTCCTGGGCGACCCTGTGCTACACAAAAATTGCACAATGCAAACAACACTTGAAGTGTTGGCGATCTAGTTGTGTTATAGCCAACACACACTTTAAAAGATCGTGCTTTAGAAACAGCATTCCCTATTCACCCAATCGCATTACAACCAATTGGTGTTAACATAAGACACGTTATAGTAGAACTACGTGTACTGTTTTTTTTAAAAATCAGCGTATAGAACCCCAAACTCCCCCACCCCCATCATTTTTCTCCCTCTCCCAAGTTGCTTGTGGTGTTTTCCAGGAGATTAATCTTTTGATTCCTGTAGAGTGCAGTGAAATGCTGGAGTGGTCGCAAGCTGGGCTGGTCTTGAAATGAGTAGGGTAAGGTTTGTCTTACTGCTATGAAACAAGTTGAAATCACACTGCTGGAATAGGCAGAGCCATAGCTCGTAAAAAAAGAGTCATCCTGGGAAGAAAGTCAAGAGCCACTGATGATCCCATTTGGACGCCAAAGTGAATGAATACAAAGGTCAATGGGGCACAGAGATAGTTTTTTAAAGTAAAATCACCATATGCTACAACATCCTAGTTTACACAATTGACTTGTTGGTAAAGGGGTATGGCCAACTCTTGAGATAGTAGTATAACTTGCAGTCCGGTTCAGCTCAGATAGCATATTCTATCAACATAGCACACAAGCTTGACATTTTCAGTACAATAACTGAGGGAATGCTGCAATGCCATTGTTGCGATGTGAAACTGAGTTCACGCGTTGTAAGGAAGCGGATATAGAAGAACTGGATTTGATGAAGCTGATGGAGGTTTCACCCACCCATTTGAGAGCTACATTCCCTCTTTTAGGAATGAATTAAATGCCTCTCGGCACTTAACAAATCATTTCTGAGATCAAAGGTGTTCCACCTAGCAAGAGTTCCCAACCAAGCTCTTTGCATTGCAGCAGCTCCAGGCAGGCAATATGCATCCAGACCAGGCTTACTGTACTCAAGCCACAGGTGAACGATGGGGCTAGAAGGGTTTCAGGGGAATTATTGGCTGCAAGGACAAGAGATGGCTCTTAGCAACCCCATCCCCTCTCCCTTCCCCGCAATCAGTCACTGAGTGCTTCTGAGTGAGGCCTCTCCATTGACCCCATCACATGGATTTGCTTCTCTTGTTCCCCACACAGTGAGCTTCCCCACCATCCATTGCTGAGTTAATACCAATGGTGACTGAATGAGGCTCGTCGGTGCGGATCAAATGCCCCACTTAGGGGCCTCATTGTCCATGGGACAGAAAGGCTGTCCGGAGGCCATCCCACCATAACGTTGATTTGGGGTGGAAGTGGGACAGCAGTGGGGCTTCCACCTGCTACCTCCACCCAACTAACAACCAAACTAGCCACTTCGAATTAGAATTATGTTTATTGTCATATGTACTCGAGTTGCAAAAGAACAGGAGTACAGCTTAAAGTGTGCAGTGTCGCCAACACAGGGCATCATCTTAGGGAAAAAGTACCTTAGGAACAACAAAAAAGAAGAAATAAAGGAAAAAATACACTACATTCTAGATATACATAGTACAAGTTAGGAAAATAAGAAACAAAGCCAAAAAGATAGACATTACATTCTTTCTATAAGGGTTCCTTGTGCTCTAACTGGGAGCCACTTGCCAAAGCCTCCTTGGGGATCAAATTCTGTCCATTCCAACTATCCAGAGATAAGATAGGTAACCTCCCAGTGGTCTGATTATCATTCATCCCTTGTTCAGCACCAAAAATAGCTGAAGTAAACACCATCCCATTAGCTCTGTGAGGCCTTGCCTTCTATACAATTTAGTCTCAAGACAAGGGAATGCTGGAAGGAGAGGCATACAGAAGTCATTTCTAGTTATCCCACTCAGCTCAGTGCAGGTATGAGTTCAAGTATGATGCTGTGTGCCTGGAACTACACATAAGGTCACAACACAGAAAGAAAGTGGATTTCCTTCTCGATAAAACCAGTTTTTTTAAAAACTCATTCAAGGGATGAGGGTGGCACAGGCTAGGCTAGCATTTATTGCCCATCTCTAATTGCCTTGAGAGCAGTTAAGAGTCAACCGATTGCTGTGGGTCTCAAGTCACATGTAGGCTAGATCAGGTAAGAACAGCAGTTTCCTTCCCTAAATAGCATTAGTGAACCAGATGGTGTTTTTCTGACAATAGATTCATGGTCGTCACTAGACCCTTAATTCCAGATTTTTTCTATTAACTTCAAATTCCATAATCTGCCACATCAGGATTTGAACCTAGGTTCACAGATCAACAGCCCAGTGACAATACCATGAGGCCATTGCCTCCCTCCATACCATCTGACAGTCTGACAGCCTCACAGCCTCATGGTCATTTTTACTTGTTTTTTTTTTAATAGCTCCAGATGTTTTGAACTGGGTTTCAATACTTAAGCAGCTCTAGAATATCGATGTAGTCTCCATTTGTTTGGCCCTAGTCTCTACAAAGCCAACAATAATGGCATTTCAAAGAATACTTACTGGTATGTGAAGGCATGCTGAGGGTACAAGAACTTTCTAAATCAAAGCAAGCTTTTATTTTTTAATGCAGCATGTTTAAATTGACTGCCGGATGCCAACATATCTAGCCTTCTCAGACATATCTAGCCTGCCCAAAAGAACACTTGTAAAGGAATAAAACAAGTAAACAAAACAAATAACTGGCGCATCACCACATGCAAGCCCATGGTATGTTTAGAATTGACAGTGGCTCCAGACAGGTTGGTCTGTGTATTGAAAGAAAATTGGGTCAACAAGTTACAATGACAGCAATCGCTGCACAAAGTCTACATTTTCTGATGTTATTTTTCCACTGTACAATCTTATAGCTGATCAAAGGTTCTGCCAGGGAGCAGGATGGTCAAACAGCTTTCTGGAGAGTCTGTTTCTCTTTCCTTACATGTCTGTAAGGATGTCAGTATAAGTGTGCTGCACTATTTTTTAATTCAATTGTGGGACATGGGCTTCACTACCTGGCCAAAAGTTATTGCCCGTCTTTAGTTGCCCTTCAGAAAGTGGTGGTGAGCTGCCATCTTGAATCACTGCAATCCCATGTGCTGTACGTAGATCCACAATGCTCTTAAGAGAGGGAATTCCAGGATTTTGACCTAATGTTAGTGAAGGAACAGCGATATATTCCCACTTTGTGGCTTGGAGGGGAGCTTACAGATGGTGGAGTTCCCATGTATCTGCTGCCCTTGTCCTTCTAGATGGAAGTGGCCATGGGTTTGGAAGGCGCTCTCTAAGGACCTTTGGTGAATTTCTGCAGTGCATCTTGTAGGTGGTAAACGCTGGGTAACACCAACCCAAATGACATTTCAACATCTTGTTTAGCATTCTGCCAACCACTTATTGGCATGGCCACCAGCACTGTGGGCTATAGATAATAGCCTGTGTGTTGATCCACTCAAGAGACGAGATAAGAATCCGACAATTTGCACCCTGGTTTAAAAGGGACTATTAATTTTTTAAAGACAAAATGAAAGCATACAGGTCATTTTTTTGTCTCCTAAAATCAAGAAGTCAATGCATTCTATACAGAATGGTCACAGTGAAACAGTTAATACTTCATAATGTTCCCACACACCAAAAAAGTAAATGAATATTTCTCTTTAATTGAAATAAACATAACATTGACAAGAAGACAGCAGCAAGGGATGAGATCCTGTTTCTTGGGACAGGGCAAGTCAGTGCCGAACAAAGCCTGTGTACTTCACAGAGAGGAAATGAGTGTCACACAGCATTCTGAAAATGGAGAGGAGTAATCAGAGGCCGCTGACTTCCTGCAGTTTACTGTCCTTGTAATGGAAGCAGCAGCCTACACTGCTGACTGTTCCTGGCAGCCTTCACAGGTTTCTCGTCTGCTAATCCAGTTTGAGTGCTAGCTGCTTCCTGTTGTGCACTTCTGTAGAAGTTCAGGCAGCACCAACAATCTCCTCGTTCCCATTTCACAGACGTCAGTGCGAGCCGCCATGGCTAGGCAGTCCCATAAAAACTCAAGAGGATATCAGATTGTAAAACAATTCACCTCCTCGACATGCAACTAACAACTGGATTTCAAGAAAGGCTTCTCAGAAGTAAATTATCTCACCCACCAAAAATAACTCCAATGGGAAAGACGAGAGATAACACCCGGAAAAACAGAATTCAGCAAACTTATTTCTCACTGCGCTTACCAGAATATAGTCGATTTGTGACAAACACAGCCAAAAAGGCAATTCTTAACCCATGCCTTTATAGGTGAGTAGGGTGTAGTTACGGCTCTTGTACTAAAGAGATGTGGAGGAGGCCGAGATTAGGGTATTGAGTTCGATGATCAGCCATGATCTTATTGAATGGGGGAGCAAGCTTGAGGGGTCGAATGTCCTACTCCTGCTCCTATATTCCATATTTCATTCGAGAAAATTGGAAACTCGGCTCTTCAGGGAATGGAGATAAGGCAGCAGCAGGGCAGGGTGTTATATCAGGGTCCAGTAACTTGGGACCAGGGCTGAAGCGAGCCAGAGATTCTCAGGATGGGGGTAAGAGGCCCAAATCAGCACAGGGAATTGTAACTTATGTTCCTGCTGCCCAGCCATACAGTAAGCACAGCATCCACTCTATAGCATAGGGCTCTTGTAGCATGGCGGTAATATCCCTACCTCTGCGCCAAGAGGTCCTACCTGCTCCAGAGGTGTGTCATAATACATCTAAACAATACATTAAAAAGATCTTTTTTTATTTCAAAAATATACATCATTCATGGATAAAAAACATACAAAGTCACTAAAGCAGTTCGGTTCTGTACAGAAGAAAACAAACAAACAGTGGATCTTGACTCCATGCAACAAACAAGCCAAAGGCATCTCTTACTTGTGTAAGATTATACTTTACATGTAATTGGGGCACCAGGAGGATCCAATAACTGAATAGAGTAGTGGTCTTTCCTCAGATACTCTGTAACGAGAGCCACTAGACTGTGATCAAGAGCAAGAAGGTAAGTTTCTCCTTCCAATTAAGGGCTACACATTAGAATTGTCATGACTTTCGGCTTGATTCTCAGTTGCTTGCATGAAGCACATTTGGTATGAGCATGTTTTTGAAAATAACTCACCTGGATGGCAAGCCAGAGGACCTGCTCTATTTTCAAACCCAGCATACGGGCTGGGAGGAGTGAGGAACCCACCTAACTTCAAATACCGCTCCTTGGGGAGCTTGCTGATGGGCTGGAGAGGGCCAAAAGCAGCTTTCAAATCGAAAACCCAAACAGCCTGCTGGACCTCCATCGGATACATAGCAGGAGCGATCAAGTCATGCTGATGCTGAAGGATGCTTTGTTGTCAGGAAAAGTTATTCAGTCAGATTGGCTTCACTGTTTGGCCACCTCACTGTGGTGTTGAGCTACTGACTCTATGATCTTCTGATTCCTCTACTCTGCAAGGTAGTGCCAAGACCAGCCTACTGTTGTCTTTGAAGATTGTACTCAGGTGTTAGTACCGACCTCCTGACAGCACTTGATGCCATTAAATGGGTACCAAACTCACCTCTGGTCTGACTTGGTTAACCTGCATTAGAAGATAGTGTTGCATTAGCGACAGAAACATAGCATTTGACCAGGATCTGGAAACGATCTGGTGCCTGGATTGATTGTTTTGCTGACCCCTCAGAGACTGACTGACAAAATGAAACATGGAGGTTTCTACTGACCTGTGAGCCTCAATACCACACTGCGTAGTCTGAATTGTTAAAAACAAGCTCCAGTGCTGGCTCAGAAATTAGTACAATCACTGTGGTCCATTCATATGTGGTCCTCTCACACAGAAACAACAGTTATTCCTTTTTTTCCTTCCCCAAGCAGGAAAGTATTTTAACTTCTTATACCACCCAGGCACTGAGTGACAAATCTCTCAGTATACACAGTAATTACAGACTAATGGGCAAAACGAAAACGAGACCCCTGCTTGCCTGGTTTGCAGTGACTCGGTTTATTTTAACAGCGTCTATAAAGCACAAGCTGGAGAAAGAACATGATTCCATTACTTTCAGTGGGAACACTGACTGAAATAATTAACCTCCGAAGGGCCACTGATTGCGCACAGAAAGCTTTAGGCAACTCTTTCTTGTTTTCAAATCCGCAACAGAAATGACATGGCTGTGTTGAAATGTATTAAGGAAGCTGTGAGTGAAATTATAACACTCCAAATAATACATAGGTATTTCCCTTCAAAGTTATAAAGACATTGATTGACTAACTAAGAAGAAATTGTTCCCATGGTCAGGAGATTTGGTAACTGGGAGACACAGACTTAAGAAGAATTTAAGAGGAATTCTTTTTACACATCTTTCTATTTGGAATGAACTGTCTGAAATAGTGGTGGAAACAGATTTAGGAGTAACTTAGGGAAGGAAATACTGTTGAGAAAGATTAATCTCCTCATTCCCTATAGCCTGTCCATCATCTACAAATAGGATTGATGGCATGCTCCCCATTTGTCTGAATGAGTGTAGCTCTGACAACACTCAGGATGCTTGACACTAGCTAAGACAAAGCGGCTTGTTTTACTGGCATCCCATGTCTTCAATAGTCAGTCTCTTCACCACCAATGCAGTGGCAGTAGTGTGTACAATCTGCAAGATGCACCACAGCAATTCAGCAAGCCTTCCTCAACGGCACCTTCTAAATCCATGGCCACTACAGCTCAGCAGGACAAGGGCAGCAGACAAATAGGAACACCACTAACCCCAAGTTCCCTTTGATCCACACACCATCCTGACTTGGAACTATATCACTGTTTCCTATCTATGACTGGGTCAAAACTTAGATACACCTAAACCCCGAGTGGTTCAAAAAGGCAATCCACCATCATCTTCGTAAGGACCCTTAGGGATGGGAAACAAATGCTGGACTAATCAGTGATGCCCACATCACGTGATAGAAAAAATGTCATATCAATTTAAAGGATTGCAAAGAAAGAACAAGGGAGTGGAATTTACTGGAAGAGTTTTCAAAGAACTGGCACAAGTCTCGATAGGATGATTGCGTTCCTGTGCTATATGATTGTATTACTTTTCTACTTTTGACCCTCCAAAAATAGCCTAATGAAATCATTTTATCTGGATGGCTGCATGGGTTTATTAAAGAGGGAACTTACACAACCTCAGGATATCTCATACTATTTTATAGCCAATGACAAGTGTGAAGTCAGTAATGTAGGAAACATGGAAGCCAATTTGTGCATAGCAAGCTCTCACAAGCAGCATAAATTGTTTAATGAGGTTTATTTATAAACTATTTTTGGCCAGCTCACTTGGCTAGAACTCCCCTGTTTATCTTTAAAAAATAACCCTGGGATCGTTTATGTCCATCTGAGAAGGTAAGACAGGACTTGCAGTTTAACACCTTGTCTGGAAGATGAAGCATCTGACAATCTGGCACTCCCTCAGCACTGCACTGAAACGTCAACCAATACATTAAAGTTTCTGGGACTCAAACACATGATGGTAATATTACTGGACTAATCAGGCTAAATGCTGAGGGGTCACTGGTTCAAATCCAATCACTGCAGTTGATGGAATTTAAATCCAATTAATGAATTAGAAACATAAGGTAGTGGCAACCACAGAAACAATGATCAATTATTGTGTTAAAAACCCATCTGATTCACTTTAAGGCAGGAGATCAGTTAACGTTACCTATGTCTGACCAGAATGTGACTTCAGACTCACACAATACAGTTGACACTTAACTGCCCTCTAAAATGGATCAGTGAAGCACCTCAGTTCAGGGGTAGTTAGGGACTGGCAATGCATACTGCCCTTGGCAGTGACGCCCACTTCCCAACAAAAATGAACAAGAGAGCTAAGAGTGCTCCCACTGAAAACCAAAGCATAAAATGCACACTGAACAGGACTTATTCATCTTCCTGATTCTATCTGGAATTTAACATTCAATCTTATGTGCAGCATTTTAACAGGCCATAATTCCTTCTTCACAATTAATTACATTCTACTTTACAGAACTGCAATACACTAAACCCTTCAACAATTATTGTGATTGTATAATATTCCAGCTCCAGCCGTTGTGCAGAAAACTAAGGCCTCAATTTATGGGACACAGTGTTCCCTGCAGTCATTAGTTGGCAGGGTTCGGAAGGGTGAGAAAGCCCTGCTATTTTATTTGAGCCCTCTCCCCACGCCCTTAAAGTATACCAACTGAAAGGAGGTGGGGGAGCCAGATAAATCCAGCCCTAACACTAAATTCAATCATTCTCAGTGTACAAATCCAGTGCATCAAATTGATTTCTGCTTTACACTCACTGTGCAGAATTCTTGTGGCTGTCTCACAAGCTGCCACTCATGTGGGAGAAGGGTTGTGAAGAGCATATCTTTTCATTTTGCTGTATTTCTGATTGGGGACTGAAATGGGAAAAGAACTGCTTTAAAAATTAAGTACTGCTGCAATTTTTGAAACTAGTAATCCGGCACTCATTTTAAGCATTGTTTACGTAGCTGCTGCTTTAAGCAGGAGTTGATGGTTTGACACGAGCTGGAACCAAAGGGCTTTGTACAAATGGAAATTCATCTGGCAACAACTGGTACTGACCAGTAATCGATAACAAACACCTTCTGCCTGCCAACAACAATGTGATTGGTTTCCAGGTAGCAGAACAACTTGTCACTGTAAGCAAGGTAGGGAGGAGCTGTCAGATCTTCTCAGGCTCAGAGCTGTCTCAGATTTTACAGTAAAGAATATTTAAAGCCTGAGGAAAGCTAATTATTTATCCTACAGAGGTTGCTGAAATATGAGAGTTTTAATTAACGAATCAGAGACTTTTACAAGTGTGAACAAGTCACCATGTTCACAAGTCACCGGTTTGTATCTTCTACAAACAAGTGTAAGCATCCAGAGAAGGAAGATGCAGAAACAGTGTTCCAATCCATCTTAACAAATCCTGTGAACTGGGACCACTGATCTGATTTCCTAGTCTTTCCCTTCATCGGTAACACAAATGATTTTTTCCCCTTGGGCCTGCTCCAGCTAGGCTCAATGTCAGTTGGAGGAGCAACATTTTATCTTCTGCTTGGGGATTCTGTAGGACTTAAGATCGCGTTCAATAATGTTTAAGCCTGAACACCTTCTTCCATGTCCTTTACCCACCACAATGTCCCAGGTCCTGTCATAACAATTCATTTCAGTACAGCAATCCATTTCCGCTCACTCATAGTTCCTAATAGCATCTATCTTCTTCCCTGGCTTACTATCAAAAGTGCCTACCTTTTACCCCCCTCTCTCTCTCTCTCTCATCTTTAGGAGGACACTGGGTGAAGTGAATGCCCTCTTAACTAAGGACCCAGGATATGATGTCCTTCCTCCCTCTTATTGCTGGCCAATCAGAGGTGCAGCACTTGCCACTGTTAGTACAGCACCCCCCCCCCCCCCCCCCGGAGTCCCAAGATCAAGGAGTGACTCAATGCATCAAACCCCTTTCCAATTACACTCATTGTATGGAACTCCAGTGCACTTATACTGCACTGCACAGGTTAGAACCCCGCTTCCCATCAAATTCTATTGCACAGAAGTTTAGGACTAAAAATAATACCTAAATGTAAAACATGAGTCACTATTTAACATGGTACCTGATTATCTGGGCTTTAATGTTCAGCTGACTAAATATAGTTGACCTACGAATGCCACTTCTACCCTAGAGACAGTAATACTCTTTAGACGTCTAGTCATTTCTGCTTAAAATACAGGTTTTTGTTCAGTGGTTTTGTTGAATTGAATTGTTGAATGAAGAACTAAATGCCTGTGGTACAAACTAGTTATTTTTATCTGGAGTTAACACAAGCCCAAAGTCCAAGTATAATCCTGATCCATGGCAGATTGCTTCATTGTTTATTAGGATTCGGCTGTGACAATAAAACTAGGGGAAACTGATATAGAGAATAAACCAGGCATCTCATCAAAGGGACCGATCTAAAGGCAGAAGGTTAAGATCTCAGGAATCTGGTTGATGCCCTGGGGACTAATTACATACTGTCCTCATCTGGTTCTCTGCAAGTAAAACCTCATCTGGGGAGTCACTGGTCGTTCACCATTAAAAGACAGTTCAGACTGGTCGTTAAACACGGCCTGAGATAATGTGTCTTCCGATTTAACCTTCTAGACACTGTACATAATCCCTTCTCAAGGAAGCTTTCCACAAATAGAAAGGGCTTACCTTTCACAAACCTCAGGAAGCTCCGAGGTGCTTAACGGACAACCACTGAGTTATTTATGAAGTGCAGTCATCGTTGTGATCGAGGAGCATAAGAATGTAAGAACTAGGACCAGGAGTAGGCCATCTGGCCTCATCAAGCCTGCTCCGCCATTCAATAACATCATGGCTGAGCTTTTCGTGGACGCAGCTCCACTTACCCGTTCTCTCGCCATGACCCTTAATTCCTTTACTGTTCAAAAATCTATCTATCTTTGCCATAAACATCCAATGAGGTAGCCTCAACTGTTTCACTGGGCAGGGAATTCTACAGATTCACAACTCTTTGGGTGAAAAAGTTTCTCCTCAACTCAGTCTGAAATCTACTCCCCATTATTTTGAGGCTATTCCCCCACCCTGTTCTAGTTTCACCTGCCAATGGAAACAACCTCCCTGCTTATATCTTACCTATTTCCTTCACAATTTTATATGCTTTTATAAGATTGACCCCCATTCTTCAAAATTCCAATGAGTATAGTCCCAGTCTACTCAATCTCTCCTCATAAGCCAACCCCCTCAACTCCAGAATCAACTGAGTGAACCACTCTGCACCCCCTTCAGCGCCAGAACATCCTTTCTCAAGTAAGAAGACCAAACCAGAAAACGGTACTCCAGGTGTGGCCTAACCAGCACTTGACTGTAGTAACAAATTGTGCCCATCATGCTCCTGCCTGTGATATGGATGAGATGGTCTGTTGCAGTGATGCTGGTTGAGGGGTAAATAGTGGTCAGGGCAATGAGGGGACTTCACTTCAAACAAACCCAGGGGATTTAATATCCACCTGAGAGGGCAGACAAGGTCTTTGTTTAACACCTTAGCCAAAAGTAACCCTCACCCAGTACTGTCCAGTCAGCCTAGATTTTATGCTGTCAACTCGAGAGCGACCCTTGAAACCCCAACCTTCTGATGCAGAGGAGAGAATGTCACCAAACCCAGTCATAGAGTCATAGAGATGTACAGCATGGAAACAGACCCTTCGGTTCAACCCGTCCATGCCGACCAGATATCCCAACCCACTCTAGTCCCACCTGCCAGCACCTGGCCTATATCCCTCCAAACCCGTCCTTTTCATATGCCCATCCAAATGCCTCTTAAATGTTGCAATTGTACCAGCCTCCACTACATCCTCTAGCAGCTCATTCCATACATGTACCACCCTCTGCGTGAAAAAGTTGCCCCTTAGGTCTCTTTTATATCTTTCCCCTCTCACCCTAAACCTATGCCCTCTAGTTCTGGACTCCCCGAACCCAGGGAAAAGACTTTGTCTATTTATCCTATCCATGCCCCTCATAATTTTGTAAACCTCTATAAGGTCACCCCTCAGCCTCCGACGCTCCAGGGAAAACAGCCCTAGCCTGTTCAGCCTCTCCCTGTAGCTCATATCCTCGAACCCTGGCAACATCCTTGTAAATCTTTTCTGAATCCTTTCAAGTTTCACATCTTTCCGATAGGAAGGAGACCAGAATTGCACACAATATTCCAAGAGTGGCCTAACCAATGTCCTGTACAGCTGCAACATGACCTCCCAATTCCTGTACTCAATACTCTGACCAATAAAGGATAGCATACCAAACACCTTCTTCACTATCCTATCTATCTGCGACTCCACTTTCAAGGAGCTATGAACCTGCACTCCAAGGTCTCTTTGTTCAGCAACACTCCCTAGGACCTTAAGTGTATAAGTCCTGCTAACATTTGCTGCCCCAAAATGCAGCACCTCGCATTTATCTGAATTAAACTCCATCTGCCACTTCTCAGCCCATTGGCCCATCTGATCAAGATCCTGTTGTAATCTGAGGTAACCCTCTTTGCTGTCCACTACACCTCCAATTTTGGTGTCATCTGCAAATTTACTAACTGTACCTCTTATGCTCGCATCCAAATCATTTATGTAAATGACAAAAAGTTGAGTGCACAGCACCGATCTTTGTGGCACTCCACTGGTCACAGACCTCCAGTCTGAAAAACAACCCTTCACCACCAGCCTCTGTCTTCTACCTTTGAGCCAGTTCTGTATCCAAATGGCTAGTTCTCCCTGTATTCCATGAGATCTAACCTTGCTAATCAGTCTCCCATGGGAACCTTGTCGAACGCCTTACTGAAGTCCATATAGATCACATCTACTGCTCTGCCCTCATCAATCTTCTTTGTTACTTCTTCAAAAAACTCAATCAAGTTTGTGAGATTTTCCACGTACAAAACATGTTGACAAATCCCGAATCAGTCCTTGCCTTTCCAAATACATGTACATCCTGTTCCTCAGGATTCCCTCCAACAACGTGCCCACCACCGAGGTCAGGCAAACCGGTCTATAGTTCCCTGGCTTATCTTTACCGCCCTTCTTAAACAGTGGCACCATGTTTGCCAACCTCCGGTCTTCCCATATCCTGAAAGGACAGATTTAAACCAGACAACAGACTTGATGCTTTCTATAGAGGCCACTGACCCCACTGGGTGAACAGTCCGACAGGCATTGTTGTCCCTCAGCCATCTATTGTAACCTCAGATAAAAAGCTTTATTCTTCCCGAATTAGACCACGCTGCACCTTAAGTGTGATGCCTTCCAAGACTGAACAGCCCACCGACTGCCAATGGCCAGAGTCACCCGCACCACAGCACGAGACGGTGTCTTCAGAAGAGAGTGTCAGCCCTGATCAGTGGTAGCACCCTCATTGCTGGCCACTGCTGCTCGAGAGAGAGGTCATCTCCAGTTGCCCCACCCCACACTACCATAGCTGTTCTCCTCCATCCTCCTGGAGCATCACTTTCTTCTAGCAGTCAGAAAACGGATAATGCCCAGTTGGATATTTCTTCACTGACATTAAACTGGTCTCATTCACCACTTCGAATATTTTTATAACACATAAACAAAAATGTTCAAAGAAAATAAAACTGACAGTTTTTAAAAGAAAGCATTCTGCCATGATCTTTCTGCCAGATTTCCCACAATTTGTCTTTACTCCTGGATCTCCGGACTGACCCTGCAGGATTAGTTACCCAAGTCAGAAAGTCACTTCTCCACGGTGCAGTCCAGCGACCTGAGTGTATACTCCAACTTGACATCCCACTGCAGTATTGAGGGACTACCAAACTGTCAAAGGTGCTGGCTTTTAAATGAGACATCAAATCAAAACCCTGTGCACAGATAAGATCAAATGAAACTACTTAGTCATAGAGATGTACAGCACAGAAACAGACCCTTCAGTCCAACTCATCCATGCCAGCCAGATAACCTAACCTAATCTAGTCCCATTAGCCTCTAAACCCTTCCTATTCATTTACCCATCCAGATGCCTTTTAGATGTTGTAAATGTACCAGCCTCCATCACTTCTTCTGGTAGCCAATTCCATACATGCACCACCCTCTGCGTGAAACAAATTGTCCCTCAGGTCACTTTTAAATCTTTCCCCTCTCACCCTGAATCTATGCCCTCCAGTTCTGGACTCCACTATCCTAGGGGATAAAAACGACTTTGTCTACTTATGCTATCCATGCCCCTCATGATTTTATATACCTCTAAAAGGTCACCCCTCAACCTCTGACGCTCCAGGGAAAACAGACCCAGCCTATTCAGCTTCTCCCTATAGCTCAAACCCTCCAACCCTAATTCCATGCGTGTATGGAATGAGCTGCCAGAGGAAGTGGTGGAGGCTGGTACAATTGCAATATTTAAAAGGCATCTGGATGGGTATATGAATAGGAAGGGCTTGGAGGGACATGGGCCGGGTGCTGGCAGGTAGGACTAGATTGGGTTGGGATATCTGGTCTCTATGCTGTACATCTCTATGACTCTAAGTTTCACAACATCCTTCCAATAGAAGGGAGACCGGAATTCCAACAGTGGCCTAACCAATGTCCTCTACAGCTGCAACATGACCTCCCAAATCCAATACTCAATGTTCTGTTCAATAAAGGAAAACCAAACGCCTTCTTCACTATCCTATCTACCTGCGGCACCACTCTCAGAGCATTCTGTGTTCTGACCAATGTTTCACCCCAGCCACTACCTAAAATAGGTTTTTGACTCATATCTCTTTGTTATTTGTGGGACCTTACTGTGCACAAAATTAGCTGTTGCATTTATAAAAGTTGAAAATACTTCATTTGCTTTCAAGCATTCAGCGATTGTGAAAGGTGTCATATAAATGCAGGCTCTGTTTGAAGCTAAAACGGAGAAGAAATAAAATCTCAATCTGACTGGTGTTGCAGATTGACTCACAGAGTGCTTATAACCTTTGACTATGTGCAGCATGCTATTCGGTTACAAGAAAACGCACAGCTCAAGAAAGAAAACGTATCCTTGGCCAGGCAGTCCAAGGAACTGTAAGGGATAAATATTTATCCTTCTGTGGGTGCGACTCAGCAAAGGATCAGATTAGATCCTTCTCAAATGCAGCACACACCTTTTTTGTACAGCATCTGAAGGTTTTTAATTTCAAGCTATTCAGAGAATACATCACAAACTGCAGGTGTTTAGGAGAGTTTGCAACTACACAAGCAGAACCAAATGTGTGCGTGTCTGTGTGTGGCTATGTGCATGACTGTATGGCTGTGTGTATTTGTGGGGATATATGTATGTATTCAACCCCTGCTCCTACAATACTTCAATTTACTTCACTCCATGCCAATCCTTACACGACTCCAGCAGGTCACTTGGGTGGCTACCTGTCAGTGATGATTTAGCCATGTCTCTTCGGAGGTCACCTGCATAAAATATACTTGCCTACACTGATTAGCTTACCTCCTGCAGATAAACAACTATGCCGATGGTATCAACTGCTGACTGGTACATTCTTGACTTGGTCTGTGTAGGATTGTACCATGGAAGGATGAGAAAAAGAAACTTGCATTTATATGGCACAATGCTTCCCAAATTACACGATATCAGGTCATCCATTGCCCTTTACAGTCAATGATGTGTTGCAGTTACTTTTGAGTTGTTTATATGGCAATAGACAATTTCAAACAAGCAGATCCCTAAATATTAACGGGATATTGGAAATGCAATGATAACCTATTATCATAAGAAGGATTTAAGGAAACCATTGACCAGAATACTTGCACGAACACCTTGGCTCTTTTTCAAAATGGTGGGGTTAATCTTTAGCCTCTAGAAATCTATTTCTTTCATCAATATCTTCAGTGGTTTGTCTTCTTTGGCTGAGAATTCCATAGGTTCACCACACTATGAAGGAATTCATTTCTCCTCATTGCAGTCCAAACTGGCGTATTCTGCAGCCTGGGACTGTGACCCATTGTTCTGGATAGCCCTTCCAGTGGAAATATCATCACTGTATCCAGTCTGTGCAGGACTGACACTAAAGGGTAAGACAGAGGTGCGGGGAAGGAGGACATGGGAGGGTGATCTGTCCCTCTTCACCACCACCCACCTTGCCTCTACAGTGTTTTATATTCAATTGTGTTTTTGCTGGTGACGCTTTAGTTTCATAATAGAGATTGAGAGGTGACATGAAGGAGATGTACGAAATTATGAGGGGCACGGACAGGAATAACTTTTCCCTTTAGTGGAGAGACCAATGAGCAGAGGGCATGGATTTTAGGTAAGGCACAGCATGGCAACTGAACGCAGGGTCTACTTGGTCAGTACACGTTGACAGTTGTGCGTTGCTAGGAAGAATCCATCTTTTCCTACAGGTGAGGCTCCTCCAATGGCCAATAACTGAAAGATTCAGAGAGCACTGGCAGGAGAGGAAGACTTGGCGGAGAGGAGAGGCCTTTGAAAGAAAAAAAGGTTAGTGCCACCCTTCCCCACATCCCCCATCTCCATCGCAAGATGATACGGATTAGCGGTGAATACGAATGCAGCTCCGAATAAAACAAGAGAAACCTGTTTGTGGAACCCCACCCCAGAACTACCCAATTAAGTGCCAAATGTCAACGATCTTCTTTGAAGTCAGCGTCATTTCAAATGCCCAGATGACTCTATGACTCTATGTTTCTCAGTTTTTGCCTTTTAACAACTGCAAGAAATTCAGGGGAGTGGAAACATGCTATGGCTTGCCCCCGGCCCCCCTCCCCCCACACCCCCCGACAGAATTAAGGCAAGTTTGGAGAAATAAATCATTCCATTTTGAACACCTGTAAATCTTAAAGAATACAAGAGATGAACAAGTTACAGTGAAACAAAATGACAATCCACGATGATTTATGAAGTTTACTGAAGCCACTTTTGTGGCCTTCAATGACTGTTCTAAAAGTCCTGTTCTTTGAAACATTGGCTCCTCCTCTTTATAATGTCAGACTCTCCAAGCACTTTGCGCACTGTTCAACCTGCTAATTGCATCATGACCTGCTTGCTGACACTGGCCACAATGCGCGTACACTCATTCGGCAACATGCACGGTTCCAAAGACAATACGTCATCATCATGTGGCCTTCATGTGTAATAGCATGGATAAATTCTGTACTACACATGCTCGGGGAAGCTCATGTGATTTTGAACTGAGCTAAAGTGGTAGGGAGAGGGGATGTGGGATGGTGGAGCAATTCCTGGGAATGAGAAGGAAAGTGGACCCAGAAACTAGGAGTAGGAAGGGGGTGGTGACAATGAGGGCCTAGCACCTGGAGGGTCCAGTGACCAGGATATCAAGGGCCACTTACATCCCATGTCAGCTGCTTTACCTCAGTGCCAAGTGTCAAAGAGATATTTGATGATTTGAACTACATTCATGAGCAACCTTAGCTAATGGGGCGGCACTGCTGCCTCACAGTGCTAGGGACCCGTGTTTGATTCCAGCCTTGGGTGACTGTCTGTGTGGGGTTTGCACATTCTCCCTGTGTCTGCATGGGTTTCTTCCCACAGTCCAAAGATGTGCAGGTTAGGTTAATTGGCCATGCTAAATTGCCCATAGTGTTGAGGGATGTGCAGGTTAGGTGCATTCCGCAAGACCGTTCCCTCCGTGACTACCTGGTCAGGTCACGCCCCCCTACGACCCACCCTCCCATCCTGGCACTTTTCCCTGCCACCGCAGGAACTGTAAAACCTGTGCCCACACCTCCTCCCTCACCTCTATCCAAGGCCCTAAAGGAGCCTTCCACATCCATCAAAGTTTTACCTACACATCCACTAATATCATTTATTGTGTCCGTTGCTCTCGATGAGGTCTCCTCTACATTGGGGAGACTGGGTACCTCCTAGCAGAGCGCTTTAGGGAACATCTCCGAGACACCCGCACCAATCAACCACACCGCCCCGTGGCCCAACATTTCAACTCCCCCTCCCACTCTGCCGAGGACATGGAGGTCCTGGGCCTCCTTCACCACCACTCCCTCACCACCAGACGCCTGGAAGAAGAACGCCTCATCTTGCGCCTCGGAACACTTCAACCCCAGGGCATCAATGTGGACTTCAACAGCTTCCTCATTTCCCCTTCCACCACCTCATCCTAGTTTCAAACTTCCAGCTCAGCACTGTCCCCATGACTTGTCCAGACTTGTCCGACCTGCCTAGCTCCTTTTCCACCTATCCACTCCATCCTCTCCTCCCTGACCTATCACCTTCATCCCCTCCCCCACTCACCCATTGTACTCTATGCTACTCTCTCCCCACCCCCACCCTCCCCTAGCTTATCTCTCCACGCTTCAGGCTCTCTGCCTTTATTCCTGATGAAGGGCTTTTGCCCGAAACGTCGATTTTGAATCTCCTTGGATGCTGCCTGAACTGCTGTGCTCTTCCAGCACCACTAATCCAGAATCTGGTTTCCAGCATCTGCAGTCATTGTTTTTACCTCGTTAGGTGCATTAGTCAGGGGTAAATGTAGATTAATAGGGTAGGGGATTGGGTCTGGTTGGATTCCTCTTTGGAGGGTCAGTGTGAACTTGTTAGGCCGAAAGGTCTGTTTCCACACTAGGGATTCTATGAACTCCAGAACTTGCCCTCCAATGGAGACATAGAATATGCCACTGCACTACTTTGAAGAATAGCAGGGGAGTTTTCCCTAGTGTCCTGACTAATGTTTACTCCTTCACCAACATAACTAAAAACTAATGATGCTGTCATTGTCACACTCCTGTTTATGTGAGCTTGCTGTGCCCAAATTGGCCGCAGTATACATTACGTGTCCTACATTACAACAGTGACTCCACCTTGTTTGTACATCAATGGCTGTGATGCGATTGGGGACATCCTGAAGCAGCGAAAGATGTTTCATGAATGCAGTACAATATCAAGCAATGTACATGATTGATGTTGCTGCAGAGAGTCATAGAGGCTTACAGCATTGAATCAGGCCATTCGGCCCCATTTGCCCATGCTAGCCAGTTTGGGCTTACACAGGGAGCAGCTGACACAATGCTTTTGAAAAGCATAATTTGGGCAAAAGTCATTTTATTATCGCAGAAAAATCCAGCAAATCTGTTTTTAAAAAAACCTGTCTGGATGCCTTAGAGACCGAACTGCCAAATGTCTAGGAATAACTTGGAGCCGGCAGGACTTTACAGCTAATCTCCTGGACAATTTGTGAGTAATTGCATTGAAGTAAAACTTGTGCTGATTTTCTTCATTCCTTTGCATAATTCTCTTTATTAATGACAGAAAAGGACAAGCAATTATTCGACTGGGAGTTGTCGGAAGATCATGAGTATCTTCCAGAACAGAGAGACAAGAGTAGTGACAAGTTAGTTATTTCCACCCCTTCTTCTGTCGCTTAGTAAATGCCCACTGTCGAGGAATGAATCTGCGAGTTAAAAATCAGAAGCATTTAGAGTCACTGTAACAATTGCAGTGATACAGAAGAGCTGTGAAAGGTTCGGGACAAAGAATAGGAAAAAAATGACACTGGGGGATCATGAAATCACAGTGTGTTATCACATTGGCTTTTCATTTCAGAGAGGTGGGTTTAAATCCCCAGATTGGAAACTTGCTCTCTCTGCTGCCTGTAAAGGTTTCTGCATTTGGAGATTATGTGCACAGTCTCAGCCCAGTGGGCTCAAGTCCACAGTGCAAACTTCCAACAATATGTTCCACATAATGACTTCGCTCAGTAGAGTGGCTGTGCTCAGACTGTGCAGTGATACAGAAGGTGGTTTTAAGTTTTTCCTTCAATTGAGAGGGGTTTATAAGGCGTTGTATTCTGCTCTCGGTTGCTGTCCACCTCATTTGGCAGTGCTCGCTGCTGAGGACCAATAGGACCCATGAGTCAGACTGGGTCCTTGATCCTAAATTATCTTTGCTGATGTTTCAGGAGTTGACTGAGAGCTGATGGGTCAGTTTACAGCTCGAAACAGGTTGTAATCCATATAGAAGGCCAATATAAGCCTCTTACTATCCACTTAACTTAAAAATGAAGTGATGAAAACACTTGTATTGGGACACTGGGCACGAGTGTGCAGTGTATGGGATAGCATGCACTCACTGCAGCGGGAAACATGGGACACTGGTGTACTGTACATGTGCACATCCGAACAGTAGATGCACTCACTGGGATAATGGACATTATCATATATTCACCAGGGCACTGGGACACTGGACATGTACTTAATAGGACATTGGCAATGAACAAGAACTCATTGCGACACTAACCAGTTACATACACTCACTGGAAATTTGAACATTAATAAACTTTCACTGGGATAGTGGACATGAGCTCACTAGACATAATAAAGGGGGCCTGATAATCTCTTGACTTTAATTTTCCTGCCTTGCTCTTTACCGCACCTCCAACTCAGGCATGTAGTTTGACTGTTCCACCAGGAGAGGGCCACTTAATCACTCAACACCAATTCCTCACGGACAAGGCGCTTAATGTTTATTGCTCTGAAACGAATTTGCTACCTGTACATACTAAACGATCCCTTGTGGAAGCTTTCGCAATCTAATGTTTCAGTCACTACAATTAGAATGCATAATTTGAGAAATGCAATCCCCATTGAAGAGGTAGCTTAATCTTTGAGGTCAAAGGGAATGAAATGCGCAGGATAGTTGGTTTGGGTAAAGAGATGGCTCAGCAGGAAAAAACTAAATGGTAGTGTTACCTGAAAAAGTGGGGAACCAATTAATTGGTCAGGTAGAGTTCTCTTCACTGCTCTTTAATGTACAACTCCCACAGCCAAATAGTCATTGTTCTGTAATGGCAGCAGATTAATTGACAATGACCTAGCATTTATGGTCTTGTCCAACATCTTCAGAAGCTGACGGCCATATAGGAGTGCACTTTCCAGCTGAGGTATCACTGCCTTTGTTGGAAGAATGGAACTACTGGCTGAATTGTCCTCCCTTCATCGTGGGACAAAAGGTCAAAGGTCATCATTTCCATCAACTGTTAGCTTGGCTGAGGGACCTTTGCACAGACTTGAAAATCAAACCTGGGCCCTTCCTGGTCTGTCTGGCCCAGTGCACCAACATGCAATGAACTGCTAAGATATCCAAAAACCTGTAGTACAACCAAGCTATCCTGGTCGTAGAACTGAATTACAGAGCGCGGAGGGATGTCCATTGCCAATTTTGATTGTGCAGGCTCTTTGTACTGCTGCCCAGCTCTACCCCAATTTCTCCCCTCTCAAAAACTGGCTCTTGCTGAGTACAGTTCTCACATGAAGTTTTCAAACACTGATAAGTACAGCAATGTCAGTAAATCCAAGGAAATTTATGACCTCCCTCTCCAATCTTTCACTTTTCTTTGTCATCACTTATACCGTCTACTCCAAAGGCTGCTAAAAAAATTAAAACTAAAGACTGTGAGTTTTTGTATACAAACATTATCTTCTATTGGCTTAATGACCAAAGAAAATTCATTGATTTGTGTTTACCGATCCAGGCAACAGCATATGGTGGAAGAGCCTGATCCCCTTTTATCAATGTTGTGGTTCTGTTCGCCAAGCTGGAAATTTTTGTTGCAAACGTTTCGGCCCCTGTCTAGGTGACATCCTCAGACAGGGGGCGAAACATTTGCAACAAAAATTTCCAGCTCGGCGAACAGAACCACAACAACCAGCACCCGAGCTACAAATCTTCTCCCAAACTTTGAACCCTTTTATCAATCTCCTCATTCGTTCTCTATTCTGTAACTAAGGATTGAACATATGTACCTTTGTACTTAATACGGCTCTGTAAGTGGTGACTTATAAACTTTTCATTGTACTCGTTTGAGTACAGTCATTTAATCTAGAGCACGATGGTTGCATTCTTGAGCAACCCTGCGTTATAGAAAAATCCCACTTTAGAAACAGTGCTTAAGGTATTGGCCATGTAATCGCGAAACAGCCAACACACGTTTTGAAAGTTTGCGCTGTAGAAACACCGTCCTCAATCGCATTACAGCAAATTTGGGTTGACGTGCGTTATAACAGAACGAGCTGTACATGTGACAATAAAGTTAATCCAGTTCAATTCAATTCAGTCCTGTGTCCACCTCCACGCCAGGAAATTGATTCTGATTTGGAGTGATAATTTTTTTTGGATCTCAAACCAAAACTTGAGATTCCTCCAAGGTCGATTCACTAGTAGATCTGCATTGGGGGTACTTTTCCTCCCCTCTTCATTATGCTTTTGAGCCACACATTGCACAAGACTGGATGATGACAATTTGGTGTTTGCAGCAAATTCTCCGGTACTTCCTTAGTAAGGAATAGGAAGGCGAAAGGCACCAGTTTGCACAGCATCCCATCTTATTTATTTTTTGCCCTTTGTTTAAAATGTCAATGCTAAAAATATAAGGTGTAAAACCGTACACATCTGGAACAGGAAGCACCAGGGCCAAAGCATACCTGGAAATCCTAAATACATAACAAAAGAGGCCTTCCCAACTCCTCAGTTTTAATTTTCATAGTGCAAATTAAATTGCTGCCCCCTCTCCCTACAAATGCCCTCCCCACACACAGTGTTTTGTCAGTACAGATGGAATGTTCCTCCACCTCTCTCTCTCTCTCTCACACACACACACACACACACACACACACACACACACACACACACACACACACACACACACACACACACACACACACACACACACACACACACACACACACACACACACAGTACTCCCCCTCCCCTCCTCTACACTGAGAGCTAGGTTTACAAAGGGAGATACTGCCTTTTTCATGTGAAGACCTTAAAAAATCACCAGAGTGGATCATGTGCAGGAAAACAGGTTGGAGGCAAATGAGGATGCCTGGCCAACTTTCAGCTCATTCCTTTCGAAGAACAGAAAACGGGGTCTGGTTTTATCCGTGTCCTTTATTCCTCCTTGCCTGACAGTTCCCTCATGCAGTCCCCTCAGATGATTAGTTACCCCCCTACCCCCTCCCCCCAAAATGGATGCGATCAGTGCAGGTAGCATTTGCCCGCAGCAAGGCACAAGGTTAGGGAGGTGCCATTTAGAAAATACAAAAAAGAACGTGTTGCATTTATGAAGCACCTTTCACAGATGCTCTTGTGTAAAATATTTTCCAGCCGACGAAGGGCTTTTGAAGTGTCATCGCTCTCAAGTATAACACAGGACATGGGGCAACTAACTCGTGTGCAGCAAGCTACTGAAACAATAATGTGATAATGACCAATTTGTTTGAAGGATTGGCATCCAGTCAGACCACAGGAGATAGCACTTTTCAAAAAGATGTGTTCTTCTTCACAATAGTGTCATGGGATCTTTCATGTGCACTTGAGGTGGGCTATGAGGCCTGGGTTTCATATTCCCTCCTGCAGATAACATTTCCCACAATGTAACGCTCCCTCAGCACTGCAGCAACAGTTATCATTGCACTCACTGCTCTCAGGTTCATGTATTGCACTCAGGTCTCTGACTGAGACTTGACCCAATCATATTCTGAGGCTAGTGGATATGATGCCACTTGATTGCCTCTAATCCTGATCCAGGGGCTCCTGTAGATATTATCTCAGAACAGACGCAGTCTTTGTTCCGAGGTGCCTGTTGTCAGACAGCTCCGCCAACAGCCACTGTTTGGGCTTTTGTTTGGAATCAGCTTCTTGGCTGGGGCACAGAATGGCTGGCAGAACTCTGAGGGCACATTACAGCAAAGGCAATTAAACAAAGGAACTACGTCGGCTATAAATAAGGCTCGCTTCTTCTTTATCTGTGCCTAGCTTGTTATACGCTGCCAAAAACTGAGATGTAAACTGAATGTTGGCAACAGGAATCTGGGCACTGCAACACGGCTATCCCTTTCGAATCACACTCTGGAAGAGCTCAAAATCCAGTCGTGTTGAATCATCTCCTTTTCTGGATTAGCATTTCAAGACATAGAGTGGCATTCTGTGACTGAGAACACACATGATGGCCAGCACGCCATCCTACAAAGTTCTTCTCCAACTCAGCACTGAGTTTCAACAAACCATCACTGGTGGAGACATGCTGTCAACTCCCTGTAACCTTCTCCAACTCTGTTTGTTCCTTTAAGATACTCCTTGAATCATGACCCTTTTGACGAAGCTTTAAGTCGCAAGTAGACAGGGTGGTTAAGAAGGTGTTTCGCATGCTTGCCTTCATTGCTCAGACCTTTGAGTGCAAGAGTTGGGATGTCATGTTGAGGTTGCACTGGACATTGGTGAGGCCTCTTCTGGGATAATGTTTGCAGTTCTGTTCACCCTGTCTTAGGAAGGATATTATTAAACTGGAGAGGGTTCAGAAAAGATTTACTAGGATATTGTGAGGAATGGAGGGTTTGAGATTTAAAAATAGACTGGAAAAGCTGGGACTTGTTTCACTGATGCATAAGAGATCGAGGAATGACCTTATTGAGGTTTGTAAAAACATTAGGGGCATAGATAAAGTGAATGACAAGAGTCTTTTCACTAGCAAGTTCAAAACTCGGAGGCATATTTTAAGGTGAGAGGAGAAAGATTTACAAAGGACATGAGGCACAACATTTTTAGAGAGAGAGTAGTTTGTGTGTGAAACGAAATGCCAGAGAAAGTGGTGGATACAGGTACAGTTGCAATGTTTAAAAGATGTTTGGTTAAGTTCAAGAATAAGAAAGGTTTGGAGGGATATGGGCCAAGCACAGGCAGGCGGGATTAGTTTAGTTTGTTAACATGGTCGGCATGGACTGGTTGGACCGAAGGGTCTGTTTCTGTGCTGTATGACTCTAAATGTCAGCCGTCCCAATGTGCTTGATGTCAAACCTCATTTGCTAGCAGCCTTGAGACATATTTCCATGTTAAAGGGATCAAATAAATGCAAGTGGTGATTATTTGTTGGTGTCCCAAAAATCCAGACTTTTCTTGTGTGCATTTTGGCTCAGGACACAAAACAATGCAAAGCTCATGCAAGATTTGGCTGTAACCAGCCCAAAACATAAATGGAGAGAACGATAAGCACACACCTTGGGAGAAGATCAGAGGAGATACATAACCTTTCCTGCATATTGGAGATTAAAAAATGGGGGGTTTGTCACGCAGATTGATGGAAAAAATTGTAAAGGTTTCAGATAACCGGGACGCATGTTAGGAAGTGAAATCATTAAATATTTGATTCTCGTAAAATATTTAGATCTTGGCATAGGAGCGTGCTACAGAGAGATAACATTTGACACAGCAGAGATGAGTAACCCAACACATAGCCTGATATACCTGAATAACCTGAATGTGATGAGATCATAGCCAAGAGCTTAGTGGTTTGGATGCTTTCAGACTGAGGTCGTTCTATTTGCGGTGTGAATGAAAAAGAAATCAAGCCCAGCAGTAACTCCTGAGGGCTGATAGTGCCCACTGGGTGATAAGGCTGCAGAATGGTTCCAAGATTACATCATTGCACAATTATTGGGGAGGACATTGGATAGCACGAGATCACCATTCACAGGCTCTGAGCAAATGCTAGAGTGCTTCACTTCTAATTTTATTTCTTCAATCCTTCACCACCAAAACCCCTCTTCTTTTTGCTGTTCTCTGGAGCGTTGGAGGCTAAAATCATGAGGGGCAGAGATGGGGTAAATAGACAAGTCTTTTCCCTGGGTTAGTGGAGTCCAGAACTAGAGGGCATAGGTTTAGGGTGAGAGGGAAAAAATTTAAAAGGGACCTAAGGGGCAACGTTTTCATGCAGAGGGTGGTAAGTGTACTGAATGAGCTGCCAGAGGAAGTGGTGGAGGCTGGTACAATTACAACATTTAAAAGGCATCTGGATGTGTATATGAACAAGAAGGGTTTGGAGGGATATGAGCCAAGTGCTGGCAAATGATACTAGATTAGGTTAGGATATCTGGTTAGTTTGGATGAGTTGAACCAAAGGGTCTGGTTCCGTGCTGGACATCTCTATGATTCTATGACTCTACTCCTGGGGAGTTAAAAACTGGGGACCTATTATAGGCACAAATGAATCCACAAGGGATTTCAGAACAAAACTTCCTCACTTAGCAAGGGGTGAGAATGGGGAACTTACTACCACAAGATGTGATGAAGAGAACATTTAAAGAGAAGTTCCGTGAAGAGGGGAAAGAGAAATGTGGGGCCTAGATATTGGCATGGACTAAATGGAACAACATTCCTGATATGTAGAAATCTTGTCAAAGGACTGGGCTTTAATATAAAAGGACAGTAGGTGTAGTTACAACTTACCCACCAAGCACAGCCGAAAGTTAGGGCTGCACATTTAATTGTAAAGCACTTCAAAGGGAGTAATAAGTCTTAACTGCTGCCAAACAATTGCTTGAACCTGAAAGCTTGCTTTTGGAAGAGCACTGCCTCATTTCTTCAGAGTTTATTTATCACTGGAGATGTAAAATGAAACAATGTAACTTCTAATTTCACTCTCTGTTTGAATTTTCCCATCTCTCTTTCTCTCCCACGGAATCTTAGCTTTCCCCTCCCCCACTCTACGTACATGATTTTAGACTGAATTAAACATTCCAATTAATGCTTATTGCTTTGGACCCGGTGACCAATGCCTTTGTGTGGGCCACAGTGTTGTGAGATAAGGAGATTCAAGAGTTCTGCCAATTTTAACTGCAGTGCTCCTTTTAAATGGGACCCCTGACTCGAGGCATACTCCCTGTTGGCAGTCTGGAGGTCTTTTGCAATGGAAGCCAATGCTGAGGAGGGCAGCTTCCCCTTTGGAGCAAGGCACAGAGAGAGAGAGATTGTCGGGACCTGGATCATTGGTGAGGGATTTGGCTGGTAGCAGAGTGTCCAGATGATATGGTGGTCCTTAGTACAGGAGGTGTCTGATGGCGACTGTGGGAAGAGGGGTGAGCTTGGGTGCGTTTCCATTCACGATTTCTAGATAGCAGCTGGGGGGGTGCAGGCAATTCCTGGTTGTGGGTGGCGCAAGGCATGTGCAAAAGGGTTGGTTTAGGAGCTGAAGGAACACTCCTCTTCCCCTGGCCAGCAGCGTGAGCTAATAAAAGGCACTGACCTTATGACTCAGCCTTTCTTGCTACCTTTAAGAAACCGGATTTCCCCAGGGCCCGAGGAGACCCGGAAATGTAAAAATAGACTGACTGCCAAAATAAAGGTAGATGCCTTAATCATAACACTTGAATAACCAGCTCGTATCCCACATTGTGAGGAGAGGCTGGGGTTGGTACCTTAGCTTCTCCCCAACCCAGCTCTGAAGCAGACAACCAGTTTTAAAGAGTCAGCCCAATATCTCAATGTGGATTCTTTCATTTGAGTGTATGATGTTGTCCAGTTGCTTACCTTTGCTCAGGTATTGCAGAGATTCCACCCACCCCCCAACACAGCCAAGGGTGGTAAGCCGACAGCGAGCCCTTACAATCGTGGGCGGCCACTCGAATGCTTGCAAAAAGTGGCAACTGCAAAGCCTGTGGAACAGCGAGAGCTTTTGGCGCAAGGAAGACCTTCTTGATCAGAAATCTCACCGTGATAAAGAATGCTACCCCTCCCCTTGCCACCAGTGATCAGCACACCCCTTCCCCCGGCCCCCAACAAATCTCTCTCACTTCCTCAGTACCTGCTCTTGCAAGCATTAGCTTGTGGAGTAGGCTCCCATTCCAAAAGGCCTCCACGCTGTCAACCAAGCAGCCTGTGGAATTTAATTCTGCTCGTCTATGCACACACCCATGAGGCACTTCAGGGTGTTTTCCTACATTAAATGTACAATGTAAATGCAACTCATTGCTGGGTAGACTCAAGAGGCTCAGTCGTGTGCCATTCTCTTTATTGGACTGTGAATATTAGAAGGCTAATTTCCCGGGAGCTATCATTCTGATTCAGTCCTGGCCTAGCATTTGCACACCCACCCCCCATAGCAGAAGACCTCAGGTAGCATTTAGGAAAGTGAGCCCTAACTGCTTTGACCCCCCAACTTTGGTTTGAGGACATTTGGGCCAATTGAGACGAGACTATCGCTATCGCGGTGAATGGTACCTCCCATGGCACCAATCAAATGATCTGCTCATTAGACCAGGAGAGAATGGTCTTTGACTGTGTTTATGTTTGCTTGTGAAATTGTACCCCAAATAGTTGGTAACTTTGGGAGAGAAAGGATTACTCAATAGGACTGGGAGTGAGAGAAATAAATTAATCCATTGCATAGATCTCTTCCCTTTTTTTCGCTGTCAGCATGTTGAGTGGATGTTGTTAAACATTGAATGGGGATGACATCATTGGGAGGCACTGACTAGGAGAAGTTATGTAATCTGATAACGTGCGGGATAGAGTTAACATATAGTTGATGCTGAATCACTGTCTGAATAATGACATCTTCTACAGTTAAGTCCTCTCCCTGACCCCATCAGGTGAGTCCAGCCGATGCCTCAAATTATATCATCGCCTTTCACAAACAGTGAACAAAAATATTCCAAGCTCCGAACAGTCTGAGAATTGATTGCTCACGACAACCTGAAATAAAGTCGTGGAAGTGCTGGAAAAGAACTCAAAATGGTTCACGAGGGTCCAAGAAAGCAAGCCTTCTCACCTGGCCAGGCCAAATGTGACAGAAGTACCACGCCGGCACGGTTAACCCTTTGCCGCCCTGCGAAGTGGTCAGGTGCGCCCCGCGGTGGTGTCAAACCGTTACAGTGCTTAAGAAGGGAGGTTGGTGTCACATTTCCAGGGACACTGAGGGAGGGACAATAAATGTTGGCCTTTCCGGCTTTGTCCATGCCCAAGGAATTAACTAAAATAAACAACAACTCCACAGCCAAGGTCTTCCACCTGACTGACCCTTGGTCATGGTGCCGTGACATCATGTTTGGCACAGGGAAGAAGAGATGTAAGAGGGATGCTCATCTTTGAGTCCCTTTTCATTAGTCCGACAGTATTACGTTTGGAGACAGATGTTATCAGCGGGTCACTAACTGGCATGTCCTCTCAACAAGATCCACAAAAATGTATGGGTTTAGCAAATACGCCAGTGAGCAGCTACGGTCCAGAAAGTTCCTAGTTTTAATTGCTGATGTGTGCAGAGCTGGTTGGGCTTGGGCCCCACAATTTACCTCAGTGCCTGCTGATAAGGGTGGACAGTAGCCACTCCTGGGGGTAGAACTGTCTGCTCTCACCAGTGGTGATCTTGGAGGCTACTAGGGCAGTTCATCAGGTGAGGCTGCATTGTGACTGAACCTCACCAGCTCCACCAGAATAACTCCGTTCGACCTTCCAGCCACACTGGAAAGTTCAGGCCTAGAGTGTCCAAAGAATGAGGCAGCATCCCTGGGACCAACTCAGCTACAGGCCGGCTGGCCTGTTGCCATGCGACCAATTGATCAGCAGAGTTCTCTCGGTGGTATTTCAGCCCCTGGGGTTTCTAGATTTCAGGGGGGGGGAAGGCCTGATGCTGAACTCGCCACTGCCTGATTGCTTTATTCCAAACAATTCTGTCGTTTGTCACTCCTCCTCAGTCAGTTCCATCTGGGAGAGTACACAAGAGGACGGTGGGGCAAAGGCAAAGTCAGCCTTGATTCTCCGGCTGTCTAGACCGAGATTTGAAAGCTGTACTCTTGGTAAAGTGTCGGCCCAACTGACGAAATGCCAAAGCAGAAAATTAGAATGAAAAATTAAAGAATACGTTAACCATAGCTTTTTACAAAAATGGCCCTTATGGTGACCCTTCCTCTTTAATCAAGAGCAGTGCTTCCTTATTAGCCACAAGAGTGATCATTAAAGCGCCTGGACTCCATTTTCATATTTAAAAACTGTCCTTTTAGGTCATACCTGGGTGGGGCCATTTGATCAAAGCTTTTTTTTCCAAAAGTTTTATTTCTGGAGTTTTGCCATTTCATGAACTGTCTGTAAAAACAGGTTTGCTTCACCCTCCCCTGTACTAAATGCCCTCAGTTCCAAGATATTGAGTCACCCAATAGCTGCTGAGCAGCACTCCATACTTCACCAGCTCAGCTTTGACTCTGAGTGGGATGAGCAATGACTAGGAGCGCGAGAGGGCACTAAAGTCCTGACTCAGTGGATGCCAATTGTCCAGACAGACAAAAGCCCTGATGAAGGAGATCAGTGATTTGCTGTGTTTCATATACAATTGCCTCTGCCATTTTCTTCATTTGCACCAGTCCTGAAGATGGTGTGGAAATAGCCGTCTTCAGCCATCATTTGCTTCCAGCTGTTCACTCCTGCGGCCATTCTTTGTGCATTAGAATCTCGTCAGCATGTTCGTTTCTAGGGGGGAGTGTACACTGCAGCTGAAGGAATATCCATTGATATTCAAGATCCACACGCACACGTTACAGTCAAATCTGTTGGGCAATAATCAGTAGCAAGAAAGTCCTGACTAGATTTACCCCTTTCCACCTCAGATCACCATAGCTAACCTTCCCTCCCTCAGGAAGGCCCAGAATCAACACTCCCTTGCTTGGTCAACCTTCACTCCCTCAAGTATCACCGAATCCCTATAGTGTGGAAGCAGGTCATTCAGCCCATCAAGTCTGCATCAACCCTCCGAAGAGCACCCCACCCAGACCCATCCCATCCCTGTAACCCTGTAATTCCCATGGCTAATCTACACATCCCTGGACATTATGGGCAATTTAGCATGGCCAGTCTACCTAACCTGCACATCTTGGGACTGTGGGAGGAAATCAGAGCACCCAGAGGAAACCCAGGTAGATACGTGGAGAATGTGCAAACTGCACACAGACAAGGCTGGAGTCGAAACTGGGACCCTGGCGCTGTGAGGCAGCAGTGCTAATCACTGAGCGACCCCTCCCTCAGGAAAGCCCACAGTCACCTTTCCCTCCCTCGGGAAACGCTGTCAATGCTCTGAAGGAGATTAGATTAGATTAGATTACTTACAGTGTGGAAACACTGTGATGATGTGATACTGCGCGGTTTTGCAAGGTAGCTGGTGGGAGAAAGGGACTTCATCATGGGCACTCAGTGTCTGATCAAGGCCATGCGCATGGGGCAGCAGGATAGCTGCTGGGAGCCATCCCCCTGCCCTCACTTCAAACCCCCACACTGCCCCCTGTACCTCTATGACCCCCACCCCTGGAAATCACTCCCAAGTTTCCTGCTGTTGACCTAGGTCCTCGCTGTCCATGTTATCAAAGCCAACAGCAACTTTGGCCTTCTACATGACAGCACTGAGCACAGGAGATGCAGAACACTGATTGGCAGGCACTGTGTTCTGGCTGAGCTCTGACCTGAGGACACAAAGACCTGCTGTTGGTCTTGGAACTACCTGATTGGCAGAAGATCCCCTCATTCCCAGTTGACCGAAGGGTCAAGTGCAGGTATCTCAACATCTCTTCAGGTATCTGTCAAACCCGAAAGATTCCAGCCATGATGTTTTTCTACCATATGGTCTCAAAACTTAGCCTCCTTCTGATTCTTTGTCATCAGGTCAGTCCCTTTCTCAAGTGAGCCATGGAAACATCCTCTCTCCTTAAAGCAGTCATTTCTCAACAGGTTGAGACACAGAGAGAGAGAAAGAGAGAGAGAGAGAGAGAGAGAGAGAGAGAGAGAGAAAGACTGATCTGTAGTGGTCGAGATGAAGGAAGAGGTGGTCTCCACCCATCAAGGCCTGCGAGTGAGGTTCCTCAGCTATGGGAATGGTAGTTATGGACTTTGAGGTCTGTACAGACTTGTCGAGGGGTTGAGATTTTTAAAAAATGTGAGACTGTTTTCGTAACAGAGCAGATGTGGGATTTCAAACTGTAGTCAGGGAAGATAGTGATACCAAGAATATAGAATCATAGAATCACCCAGCATAAAAGGATGACTTTGGACCACGTGCCTTTCAAATAGCCCTTTGGGGTGACATGGTGGCTCACAACGCCAGGGACTGGGTTCAATTCCACCCTTGGGTCACTATCTGTGTGGAGTTGGCACATTGTCCCCGTGTCTACGTGGGTTTCCTCCGGGTGCTCTGGTTTCCTCCAACAGTCCAAAGATGTGTAGGTTAGGTGGATTGCCCATAGTGTGCAGGCCAGGTAGACTAGTCATGGGAAAATGCACGGTTACAGGAATAGGGTAGATAAGTGGGACTGAGATTCTTCCTATACAGCCAACTTTATATTTCTTTAAGTTATCAACATTCCTATAGCTAATGTTCCTGTTAATTTTTAATCCTTATTCTTTTCACAAACTCTTCCCCCTCAAAAGTTATGGAACTTTCCTAACTCACCATGTGCTAGGACTTCGCAACAATGGAGCTGCCGACCTGTCTCAAACTTTCCATCTTTTTAAAATCATCAGTTGTTTGAACTCCCAACTATCAACATCTAACAGCCATTAATTCCTGACTTAGTTTTTCAAACTTGCCAATTTCTCTTTGGTGTCTCCTTTTAAAAGGTCAATCAATTTACAGCAACAGGCATCAAAGTGGCAAGCAGTGGAAAAGCTCAGCAGGCTGCATCTGTTAACCCGAAACGCTAACTCTGGTTTCTCTTCACAGATGCTGCAAGACCTGCTGAGGCTTTCCAGCAATTTCTGTTTTTGTTTCTGATTTACAGCATCCACAGTTCTTTGGTTTTTTTATTTCCTGTAATCCTGCATTTCCCATGACTAAACTACCTAACCTACATATCCCTGGGCACTATGGGCAATTTAGCATGGCCGATCCACCTAACCTGCACACCTTTGGACTGTGGGGGGAAACCGGAGCACCCGGAGGAAACCCACACAGATGTGAGGAGAGTGTGGAAACTCTACACAGACAGTTGCTCGAGGGTGGAATTGAACCTGGGATCCTGCCACTAGCCACTGTGCCGCAATCAAGGATTAGGCCAGGATTTCCAATTAACCATAGCAACAGTTGCCTCAATACAGGGGCTGGGCAGACACTACAAGTATAACATGAACTTGCACATGGACCAAACATCAACAAGTTTCAAAACTGAAAGGTGGACTAAAGGGATTGACAATGCAACTTGATTGGGTTAAACCTGAAGACATCTGAAGAAACATTGGAGATCACCATTCTAGCATTTATGGGATAATAGAGGGGGCATTATTTTACAGTTAGCCATGATGCACCTGCTGTTGGCTGGCTGCTAACAGAGGGCAGAGGCTCATTAACCTGCAGCTAACCCACTTTATATATCCTGCACTGGGTATGGGTTCAAGCCAAGACTTGGCACAATACAGAATGCATTTCGTACTACTGTGCTCACAGTACCACATGGAAAAGGGACTGTTTTCAGACTTGTTAAAAATAGAGGAGAGAGAAAAGCTTTTTTTTATTCAATTGCTGTAATGCCTTGTCAGATGCAGTGATCCCAAAGACACATTAGTCAAAGGAACTCAATTTCCACAGCTCCAGAGAATCACAACCATATCACTGCCAAGTGCCTGGCTCTTTATAACACAACATATGTGTGAGTCCCAGACCGTACTGTTAACACACTTGGATTTAGCTTTTCACTGGTTTATTTCAGTAATGGAAAATTACAGCTACAAAGTCCACAACAGCACCATTAGTACCCACCTGGAGTGCGCATATTGGCAGCAGAGTTCTCCCATGTGACAATTTGGACATACAATGAAAATGAAAGGTTTCAACATACTGATGCAAAGTGAAAATTAAAAAGTAACATTAGGTTTTAGTGCCTGAGAAACAACCCTCCCCCTCCCCACTACAAAACGCACTCACTTCATAAAACTGACGCATTAAGTGGGTGTCAAGGCCAGCAATATAATAAGGCTTGGAAAGTCCTGTCCGGCCGGATACTGTAACTCAGCATAATCATGTGGGAGGCTCTATAATCCAATCTAAAATTGCTGGAATCTTGGCTTCGCCTGGGAAGGCAAACTACTAAGTGTTGTTTCGGACTAGCGCGTGCTTGGGCTTCTATTGTATTCTTTGATTATTTTCTGGCTTTTTCTTTTGTATTTTCTTTGCAGCTTGGTGCAAGAGATTGCTGAAATCAGCAAACTTACAGACAATTGTGTTCAGTGAAACCGGAGGGTCCTCTCCATAGCACAAAGTTGGGTGAAAATCACCAGAGAACCTGAATTGTCCAAACATTAGGGACCTCTCTCACCCTCCCTGAGGAGCTCCAAAGGAATTCAGAACACTACTTTTGGCTGCAGGAGTTGTGGGAAACATTACATATTTAGACATCAGTCTGGCTTTGCCTTCCACTCCAGATTGTTTGTCAACGTTCACTCATTTAAGCTTCGTCCCTCCTGCAGTATTGACGTGGCAGGGGAGCGATAGCTTGGGGCTTGATTCATGGCCAACAGGAGGTGCCCACATGTCAGTGGGTGCTGTCCACTCTATGACCAGACATCAAACCTCCTCCAAATTCCCCTCAAGCTTCAGCCTGGAGGAAAAGCAGAGGATTTGCTGATAGAGCACAGACATGGAAAGACTATCCTAAAAGTAAGAAGCACAATAGCATACAGAAAGCAAGAAGCACACTAACTCCCTTCATCCACAATCTTATGATTAGGTGTGTCTTCATCTTCGGTGCTTCTCTGAGTTTTCTGACATTGCAAACTTTATGTTCATATCTGCTGAAAGACTCTCTGGTGATATATAATCTGGATGATATAAAAATGTTGCATATATCTGAGGAGTCTGAAAGATAAGGTGGGTAATTGCATTTGGCAGTTCTCTGCTGCATTGTTCTCTCTGCCCCTGAAGGCACGGATGCTGGAATACAGGATACACGTCAAAAATGGATACACATTGTGATTCATGAGCATCATGAGAGTAAATGTGTGTTGGCTAGGGATGGCTTTACAAGTGAGCCTGACTGTGTACTCACTTAATCATGTGAAATGGAGATGGTGGGTGGGGAGCAGGAATTGGCGAGACACATTTTCACCTACAGAATGAAGGCCAATGATGGCATCGCTTGCATGGCCAAACTGGCTCACCCATACTGACCCAGCTGAGCTCTGATGAAGAGTCATCTGGACTCAAAACATTAACTTGCTTCCTCTCCATGGATGCTGCCTGCTCCGCTGTGATCTCCAGCATTTTTTGTTTTCAGTACAGATTCCAGCATCTGCAGTAATTTGCTCCTTCATTGGGGCATTAATCTTCCTAAGATTTGATACAGATTCATAATTTGTCTGGAGATTTACATTCAATAACCTCTTTCTGTATAAAGTTCAAAAATCACCCAACACCAGGTTACAGTCCAACAGGTTTATTTGGAAGCACAAGCTTTGGGAGTGCTGCTTCATCATCAGGTGGCTGATGCAGGAGCAGCGCTCCGAAAGCTAGTGCTTCCAAATAAATCTTTTGGACTATAATTTGGTGTTGTGTGATTCTTAACTTTGCACACCCCAGTCCAACACCAGCACCTCCAAATCACCTCTTTTTGTATAGTCTTCATGGGATGTGGGCATTCTGCAACCATTGCCCTTGAATTGAGTGACTCTCCAGGGCTTTTCAGAGGTCAGCTAGGAATCAACCACATTGCTGTGGGTCTGGAGTCACTGCTAGGTCTGACAAGGTAAGGAGAGCAGATTTCCTTCCCTGAAGGACATTAATGAGCCTGATGTGTTTTTAAACAACAGTTGACAGTGGATTAATTAGACTAGCATTTACAATTCCAATTTCATTAAATTCAGATTTCGCCATCTGCCTTGATGGGATTCAAATCCATGTCCCGAAAACATTAGCCTGTGGTAACGAGTCTGCTTGAGGACTCTCCTGCTCCTCAGACCTGATGAAGGGCTTCTGCCCGAAATGTTGATTCTCCTGCTCCTCGGATCCTGCCTGACCTGCTGTGCTTTTCCAACACCACACACTCGACTCTGATCTCCATTATTTGCAGTCCTCACTTTCACCTAATTGATTTCAACCTTACTGCGAAGTTTCTTCCAAGGATGCCTACCTTGAAGAAGTTCTTTTCCTCTCTCTACAAAGATCTCAGTGAGTCCCTCTCTCACTGTACTCCCCAAGTCCTCTCCTCTGCCCTGAAGCTCTTCAGCCACGTCTTCAAGCAGACTCGCTACCACAGCCACATCCCCTTCCTCACTACCTGCTAAGGAACCGTCTGATTACCTCTACCAATGTCATCTACTGCATCTGTTGTACCCAGTGTGGTCTCCTTTACATCGGATAGACAGGACAGCTTCTTGCGGATTGTTTCAGAGAACATCTCTGGGTTACCCATACCCACCAACCCCACCGCCCCGTGGCTGAACACTTCAACTCCCCCTCCCACTCCGTCAAGGACATGCAGGTCCTGGGCCTCCTCCACCGCCAAACCGTTACCACTCGACGCCTGGAGGAGGAACGCCTCATATCCCATCTTGGGACCCTGCAACCATATGGGATAAATGTGGATTTCAACAGCTTCCTCATTTCCCCTTCCCCCACATTATCGCAGTCCCAAACTTCCACCTCATCACTGCCCCCTCTGACCTATCACTTTCTCCCTCATCTTCATCCATCTAGCATTTTGCCAGCTACCCCCCCCCATCCCCAAACCCCTCCCATTTTCTCTCAGCCCTGACCCACAAGCCTCATTCTTGATGAAAGGCTTATGCCTGAAATGGGTCCTCGGATGCTGCCTGATCTGCTGTGCTTTTCCAGCACCACACTCTCAACTCTGATCTCCAGCATCTGCAGTCCTTATTTTCTCCATATTATTGGATGTAGACAACAGGAGAGAGACAGCGTGCTGTGGGAGATAAAGTCCTGTACAACTCAAAACATTCCATCACCTGTCCTGACTAGTCAGTCATTCCCTCCTTAAAATACAGGCTGCTTGTTTTTAACAAGCTTCAAGATTTATCTTTCAGTGATATATACTGGAGACAGATAGCAGAAGAAACAAAAACATTGGAAAAGGTGCAAAGAAGATTTACTGCTTTACACTTATAAAGGCAACAGCTCAGGGAAAGGGTAGGCGAGGGGATGACATGATAAAGGTCACAGTATCACTACAGTGCAGAAAGAGGCCATTCGACTCATAGAGGCTGCACTGACCCTCTGAAGAGCATCCTTCCCATCTACAGTATCCTCATAACCTTGCATGATTAATCCATCAAGTCTGCACATCCCAGACCAATAGCTGCTCGTCGGATGCTGCCTGAATTGCTGTGCTCTTCCAGCACCACTGATCCAGAATCTGGTTTCCAGCATCTGCAGTCATTGTTTTTACCTATCCTGCTTACAAGCCAGTCATTAATAATCCTTGAGGTAATTTAGGAGAAACAACTTCACCTAGACAGTGGTTAGATTGGGAAACTTACTATCATGTTGACTAGTTGACTAGCAAAGATGCATTTATTGGTAGAGGGAATAGATTGGAAGGTTATGCTGATAAGGTTTGATGAAGGTAGGAGGCCTGTGTGCTGCATGAACACTAACAGAAGAGTATGTAATATGAATATGTAATTCCACAATGTGTGGACAGATTCTACCCAACTATTACCACATAACTTTGTATCCATTTGTGTATTTTTCTGATATAGCGTTTGGCAACTGCATTCACCTTTTTCAACACCCTGTGTTGTTATATACTTCTCCTGTTCTCTTACCCCTCATTGCAGGCCTTTCCATTTTCATTCCTTTGTTCTTCACGATTTTGATATGTTTGCTTTGATGAAAATTGTCAATTCATTATGCCTTCACTTTTCCGTGGCTGTGCGCAATAAGACAGTCAACCAGGGTTTAACCCTGTGTCAATTGATGTGTTGCAACTCATCTCCCTCCACACTTGGTTCTGACCTTTGAAGAAATACTTGAAGCTCAAGATATCATATCAGTATCCCATTTCAAACCTGGGACGCACCCGAAGGTGAGCGTTGCTGAGAGGTCAGACAGATAGGTTCATCCATTGAGACAGTGTGCATGCACAAAGGCAGTGCAACTGTAATCACAGACTCAGTTAGGAGGCTGTATTAAAATGCTTGAAGCTATTGGAGTATTGACTGACAGAACACTTCTTATGGATAAATGCAACAGAATAAACATTAATTACCTCACTGCTGCATTGACACACTGCCATACCCCCATCACATTTATTGTGAAGGATTTTGCTCAAATCAGAGTTCATCTCTTAGCACACTCCTGATTTCAATATTTTTCTGAAGCAAAATATCCATGCATTATAATTGTCACAGACAAGAAAGGTCCCTCTTCATTCTGGTCATTAGTTTTATCTCCAAGTAAACAGGAGAGAGTTGCATAGATTGATTATCCTATAACTTGCTATCAGTGGAGCTACAACTCATTTAATCAGTCATCCGGCAGAATTTCAGGCCATTTTGTCAAATTTTCTTTAAAATGGCAAACACTTAGTGAAGTGCGAAAGTGGCGGTGACCAAGTCTCAAAGGCAACTTTTATCAGGCAGTTTTATGGGGCATCGATCTCACAATACTCGCAGTCCACCAGTAACATTTGCAATTCGATGATACAACTGCATTGCATCATCTATGTCTGCAACAACTATTCTGCATCAAACATTCTCCACTAATGAAGACATGTTACCAAAAGCTTGGTCAAAACGGTTGGGTAACGAGCACCCAAAAGGAAGGAAGAGAGTTGAGGGATCTTGGGAACACAATCCTAGAATTTAGGCCCATGGGAAGTGAAGTCACAACTGGCAATAGTGGAGTGGTTAAAAGTCAGTATTGTTCGAGATGTCCAGATTAAAGGAACACAATTCTCTCAGCTGTTTTAGTGCTAAACCAATAGCTTTTGCCTTTGTAATGTTTAATTTGCTGTGATAAGCAAGTACAAGTATAATAACGACTTGAGAAATTTAATTTTCTTTTCATTAGAAGACAGATAACAGGACAATGTATCCGAAGTGTTTAAAATTATGATGGGATGGGGTCTGAGCAGATAGCAACAAACAGAATTTGATGATTTCCATTTTTACAAGGTTATACGTAATTGATGTGAAACACAGGACAGGAGAACCAACTCTACAAAGATGTTTTTGCATCTGTGGAACTAACTTCCATGGTAAATGGGTGTGACGGAAACAAAGTCAAAAATAAAGACTAAATTGGAGAGAAGGATAAGGAAAAGAGTTTGAAATGATGTGACAATGCAATGAGGTAATGTCATTAAAATGATTTAAACACGGGCGTTGTTAGCACTTAGAATAATTTTGCAAGGTTAAGATTTCCCCACCCACAGAATAAGGCAGAATTCCTTCTCAGACAGCATTAGGTACATTAGGCAAGAGGTGGATACGACAGTGAACGTTGTGAATGTGGATAACTTGGGAAGTTAGGTCAAATTAGAGGAAACAGGAGAATACAAACATGAACTGAGGGGAAGGAGAGAGACAAATACCTGTGAGACACCATGTGAATCGCAAACAATTGTTTCAGTACCAATAAATATCCACAATAATTGCTCTTCTACTACAGGCAATGAGGGGAATTTCCCATGATGATTGCAACAGTCTTTCATCATGTAAATGACAGGTTGTTGCATCTACCTGATTATGAGCAACCCACACCTCTTTTTCTATTCACTTGTGGGACACGGGTTTTGTAAGGACAAATGTGGAAGGTCTGCCTTCACCTAAACATGGCCCCCGGTGTCAGAAGGAGACAGATCCGAGAGGGTGAGATATACCATGAATATTTGAACAAGGAGCATGAATAGGCCACTTTGCCCCTTGAGCTTGCTCTGGTATTCGGTCAGATCATGGCCGATTTTATGACTGAACCTTCTTGGGTTCCACCTGCTGACTGCCTGGGCTGGTAACTTGAGTTTTTCAGCCCTCTTGGGCGGGGGGGAGCAAAAATGTTGCCATGGCCACCTTTTCAAAGAAGAGCAGAGAGTTCCTCCCCACTATCCAGCCTAATCCTTCAACAACTATCATCTAAACAGATTAACTGGTCAGCTGGGCAGCACAGTGACTCAGTGGTTAGCACTGCTGCCATGCAGCGCCAGGCACCTGGGTTCGATTCCACTCGCAGGTGACCATCTGTGTGAAATTTGCACATTCTCCCCGAGTCTGCGTGGGTTTCCTCCCACAGTCCAAAGACGTGAAGGTTAGGTGGATTGCTAAATTGCCCCGTAGTGCCCACGGATGTACAGTTTAGATGTGTTAGCCATGGGAAATATAGGGTGGGGGTTGGATCTGTGTGTGATGTCCTTCGGAGGGTTGCTGTGGACTTGTTGGGCTGACTGGCCTGTTTCCACACTGTAGAGATTCTATAATTTACCTCACTGCTTCTAGTTTGGAATAGACAGTGTAAAGATTAGCAGCTTCTCTCTGTACATTTGCACGAAGTAATTCAGGAATATTTTGATGAATATACAACAAAAAGGATGCTGGTCACCCTGGGCAAACTTAAACTATCAGCACCATTCACCTATAAGTTTATGATGAGCTAAAAGGATAGGGTTAGCCTTTACTGCTATAAAATTCTCACTGACACAATTGGACTGTATGGCTATAGTAATAATGGCTATGGTATAAATATACATAAAGCTAAGGTAAAGTTGCCGAAGTCTTACCAGAGAATAGAGCTCTCTCATTAGAGAGAGAGGACCGGTGGTGGTTTAACCTGAGGGTTACTATACCTCAGGTGAGGAGAGAGGTTGAGAATGAGAGTTCTTCACAGTGGCCTCAGTCAGAGTGGAAATTAAACCCACACTGTTAGTGCCATCATGCACAGCAAACCAACTGACCAGCCAAGTGACCCCTATAAAAATATGGTAATAATAATGGCAGAGATATTGGAAGAGTTAAGCCTCAAGATTATGAATTCAAAGGCTGATTGTGAGACTGGATTCTGCTTGTGTGTTGGAAAAGCTAATTAAGCTTCTAGATTGCCACAATAACTCAAGTTGTCCAACAAGAAATCAGCTGATCACTCTTGCTACCCTAGCCTGATCTACACACTAGAATGGACAATAGACACCATCTTGGTTGCTTATATCCTAAGAACCTTGACACGTTCCAGAACAAAGCAGCCCACTTAGTTGGCACTACATTCACAAACATGCACTTCCTCCACCATCAATTAGCAGCAGTGTGTAGCATCTACAAGATGCACTGCAGAAATTCACCAAACAGCCTCAGGCAGCACCTTCCAAACCCATGACCATTCTATTCAGAAGGTCAAGGGCAGCAGCTAAACACCACAAGCTTCAAGTTATCTTCCAAGCCACTCGCCATTCTGACTTGGAAATATATCAGCGTTCCCGCACTGGCTCTGGATCAAAATCCTGGAATTCCCTCCCTAATGGCATTGTGAGTCAACCCACAGCAGGTGGACTCCAGTGATTCAAGAAGGCAGATCACCAACACCTTCTCAAGGCCAACTAGGGAGGGACAATAAATGCTGGCCAGACAGCAACATCCACACCCCATGGTGAATAAAAAGAAATTAGAGGTCTTTGAGGATTTAATGGGTGGATAAAGGGGAGCCAGTGGACCTATTTGGATTTCCAATCATCATTTAATGAGGTGCCACATATTAAGTGACTACGCAAGTTAATTTGTTGGACTGACAACGTAGCACCGAGAGAGTACTGTCTAAGAAACAGGAAATAGAGTTGATACAAATGGGTCATTTTCAGGTTGGCAAACTATAAATCAGCACTGGACTTCATCTGTTTGTGATCTGTATTAGTGATTTGGATGAAGGGACTGACTGTTTTGCAGTCAAATTTACAGCTGAGACAAAGATAGGTAGGAAAATCATTTTGTATGGAGGTTACAAACATCTGCAAAGAGGTATGGATAGGTTAAGTGAGTGGGCATCAAAAAGTGGCAGGAGTAGTTCAGAAAAATGTCAATATGTTCATCTTGGTAGAAGAAAAGCAGAATACTATTTAAATGGGGGAAAAAAAATAGAAAACTGCAGGAAAGAGAAAGCTGGGGTCCTTGTACATGAATCACAAAATCTTAGTATGCTGGTACTGAAAGTTATTCAGAAGGTAAATGAAATATTGGCCATTATTGCAAACGATAGGGATCATAAGTGAGGGAAGTCTTGCCCCAACTCCACTGGGCACTGGTGAGACTGCATCTGGAGTACTGTGCGCAATATTGGTCACCTTTCTCAAGGAGAATGATACTTGCATTTCAGAGAAAGTTCACCTGGCTGATTCCTGAGTTTACGTGGAAAGATTGAGCAGGTTGGGTCTATAATCACTGGATTAGAGAATGAGAGGTGATCATATTGAAACTTACAAGATTCTGGGACGGCTTAACAGGGTAGCTGCTCGGAGGATGTCTTCAGGAACTAGGGAATACAGTTTCAAAATAAGGAGTCTCCTATTTAATATAGAGATGAGAAGGAATTTCTTCTTGCAGAGGGTGATTAGGGTTTTGAATTTTCTTTCCATAAACCAATGGAGGCTGAGTCATTATTGAAGCCTGTGTTCAGCAGATTTTTGATTGACAAGGGAGTTAAGGGTTTTGAGGAACAGGCGGTAAGGTTGAGTTAAACTACATTTGGATCAGATGTGAGCTTACTGAGTTGTAGAGCCACGCAATAGGCTGTATGACCTACTCCTGCTCGTATTTCTTATGTTTTTATGTAAATAGAGGGGAAAAAAAAGGATGACTATGTCACTGAAGTGCCAGAAGTCAATCAATCTTGTGGGACAGTGCAATATTAAACCTCAAGATCTCTGAGAGACGGTGAGAGAATTGGGTACTTAAACCAATGGAGATTTCATTCTCACTGTGTTGAGAATCTGTGCTCTGAACCCACGCTGTCGACTACTCCTGTATGTGCCAGACTCTACACTTGACCTGTGATGACATATGCCTGCCTTTGTTAAATACACGAGGGTTGAAGTCATTATCTTTCCCATTCAAATGCTGTTCTGGGATTTGGCTATCATAATGCCTTGCACCGGAACAAGACCCCAAGCAGCTGTCCAAGATAATTGAAGCTTCATGCTCTTTTGCACAATTAAAATGTGAAGACTCCTGGTCAGGATAATGCAATTGGAGCTCTGCTGGAATAGTAATTACTCAGCATTGTGCATACATTACAGGGAATCCTGTAAACGTTTGGAATAGAATAGAATGGATCCTTTCTGTTAGAGTCGCTTTAAGGAAGACAGAGATGTTTCTTTTCGGTGCTGTGAAAGGGGCATCTAATTGAAAAGAACAAAGGCAGGACAGAATTCTAAACTTGCACAAGTGAATGTATATCGGCACACGCGCCTATCTGCTATTGAGCAGACAAACTGGGTCTTAATTCATGGTACAATAAACTAAAATGAAGATAAAAGTGAACAAATTAGGGTTTAAGTGGTTCAGTTGCGCTGTGCAATCCTGGGGTCAAACTTTTAACATGTTGTTTTATTATAGGGAATATGGCAAGTTGAGTGCAGCGTAAATATTAGCCAGGTCACTGGGGTGGATAGCTTGCTGTTTCTTCAAATATGGTGTCATGATCCTTTACACATGCATGAGCGGGCAGATAAGATCTTGCTTTAAATGTGACATTTGGAAAGCAGCATTGCCTCGATACTGCTCTGAAGTGTCATTACAGATTGCGCACTCAAGTCTCTAGAGTGGTTGTGAACCCGCTATCTTGTGACTCGGAGGCCAGAATGTTGCCATGACTCATGGAACTAGAGATGCCTCTCAAAGATCAAAACTATGGCCGGCACCATCAGATTGAGGCCTCCCCAGCTAAGAACAATGGCTACTCACACCAATAACCCAGCATCAGTAACAAAAATCACTGTTTCCCACTGTCCCAGTAAATAGATTAACACGATTTGTGACTGCATAAATGGAGAAACATCAATGTATAAAACCCCTGTTGGGCAACTAATTAAAATACATGTAGAAAAGGTTACTGATTTCAATTCAGAAGGTTCTGCTTCTGAATGGCGCACACACTGTACGTACAATAACTCACAAAGTGGCCAGTAAAACGTAACAAGGGAAGAGACAGTCAGTGAATTGCAAATTACTCCAAGTTGCTGAGCAATCCTCACTGCCCCAGCAGTAGTTAGTGAAAACAGAATTTTCCTCCTCCTGACTTTCATGAAATTTCTGCATTTGCCCATTACACTCGCCACAATCGCTCTACCCAGTAATTAATAACACCGGCACCTTCTTAATATAAGTGAGAGTTGTTCTAGGAGTGCCTAAAGTCAAAGAAGTAAATTTTCCTTACATTCCCTTTCCATCCCTCTCTTTTCTATAGCTAATCTGACATTGAATTTACACATTTTAATCAGCCTCGCTTTCAGTTCCTCCTCTCTCTGGGGAAGAACCTTGCAGCCCTATTTTTAAACATGAGCTGGAATCACTTCTAGGTTCAGACTGAAGATTCATCTGGCTGTGCTGTACCCAACAATTCAGCCTGATTATGGTGTGGCTGTAAGCCATATGACAGGAAGGCCTATGGAAGTGCCTAAAGTCATAGAACCGCACAGCACAGAAACATACCCTTCAGTCCAACTCATCCGTGCTGATTAAGTTTCCCAAACTAAACTAGTCCTACTTGCTTGTGTTTGGCCCACATCCCGCTAAAGCTTTCCTATTCATGTACTTACCCAAATATCTTCTAAAGGTTATAACTGTGAATGCATCTACCATTTCTTCTGGAAGTTCATTCCACACACGAGACCCCCTCTGTATGAAAAAGTTGCCTCTCAGGTTCCTTTTAAATCTTTCTCCTCACAAAATATGCCCTGTAGTCTTGAACTCTCCCACCCCAGGTGGAAAAGACATTTGCTATTCACCTCATTTACACCCCCCATGATTTAATAGAACCTTTTCGAGTTAGGGTTGTGAGCAGATTCCAACAAGGCAGGTTGAGAATACTGTAGAAAACAATAGCATAGAAATGTAAAAAAAACCGTACATCTAAAGTAGTGACCATTGTTGTAAAAACCCATCTAGTTCACTAAGAGAAAGAAAAGCAGAATGCAGAGTGCAGAGGAGTTTTCATTTCTTTTGCAAATTAAGAAGACCTGCATTGGGTGGGCAGTTCAGGATGGAAACATCCCAAGAAAGATCCTAAATGCTTAAAAATTATCCGTGGTCACCATCACATCAGTACTGTAGTGGAGCCACCTTTTCGCAGAATGGCCTGAGGATGCAGCTATGTTACTCTGGTAACTGTCTCTCTGCGAGGGCAGCCAATAAGATTGCTGTAGGGCGAACCAGCTTGCTTAAAGTGGCCACCTAAATGCTGGTAACCAGCTAATGCAAATGCTGATTGGCACTGTCACCTCAACAGGTAAAAAGCCATACACGGACGGTTCAATATCTTCTCATCTCTGTCCGCCCACAACATTCTGCCCTTTATTTCTCAACCCTTTGATCTTGTTGGCCAATTCTCTGGATCGTAGCACCACGACGGAACCCAATGTGCCACAATGTCCCAAACAGCCTCAGTTGCAACTCATCAGTTTGAAATGTCTTAAAGCTTTTGGGAAACAAATGCGGATCCCGCCCAGTTTCTGCAACACGCCTTCCAGAGCAATTCCTCAGGAGATGGCCAATTCAGGGGATACCCTGCCTTTGCCATCCAATTAAAAATGGCAGGCTAGTTCTACAGGTGGAAGGCCTGATCCGAGCACTGGCAGCTTTTGTCTAGTCAGCAACACATCATTATAGAGTCATAGAGACGTACAGCGCAGAAACTGACCCTTCGGTCCAACCCGTCCATGCCGACCAGATATCCCAACCCAATCTAGTCCCACCTGCCAGCACCCGGCCCATATCCCTCCAAACCCTTCCTATTCATATATCCATCCAAATGCCTCTTTAATGTTGCAATTGTATCAGCCTCCACCACTTCCTCTGGCAGCTCATTCCACACATGTACCATCCTCTGTGTGAAAAAGGTGCCCCGTAGGTGTCTTTTACATCTTTTCCCTCTCACCCTAAACCTATGCCCTCTAGTTGAGGGACAGGATGTACATGTATTTGGAAAGGCAAGAACTGATTAAGGATAGTCAACATGGCTTTGTGTGTGGGTATTCATCTGGAAGAGCTTTACCCAGAACTACCCTTGGGAATGTGTGGCAATATACAAATGAGGCAGGCCTAGAACAGCTCAGCGTGGAAGTGGTGATAACCATAGCTTGGCATTTTTCAACTTTGCAACTATTCCATTGAGGCGAGGATCTGACATGGCATCTGACCTGCAACCCAGTCTCCTGCTGGGAAGCTCTCCACAAGCCATTACCAGCCACAGGACTCAGCAGAGGGGAGGCGGGGGACAGTCTGATGCTGGGATATTGGCAGTCAGTTTGGACAATTGCCTATACATGGAGCTAAATTGATGTTACTGGCTTGTCTACCAATTTCCCGTCCATTAAAGCTGTCTGGTGTGGGTCAGAGGGGAGCAACTAGTTGATTTTGCTCAACCACAGGGATAGTTAGATTTCACCTTGGGTGTGCCATTATTAACTTGGTGGGCTATGCATTTTTAAAACCCAATTGTGTCCGATCAGGTCTAAGTGATGGGTCACAAATAGAGAGTGAGAGAGTGAGAGAGAGAGGTGCATGGATCCCACGAAATGTGGGCTGCTGCTTTAAGCTGCCTGGACCTCTTTAGAGTATGCATGTCTGTGTGTTTGTGGAGTGGGGCTACACGCAGCGAGCTCTTTCAGACAGCAGCCTGCTCCATGCAGCAGCCATGTCAATAATGGGCTCCTGCCTTGCGGCACTGTGCTAACCTTGGAGCAGAAAGGAGAAGATGACTTCATCGCTGATGAGGATCATCTGTCACTAATGAGACGCAGACTAGGTCACAGCATCCGTTCCATTCAAACGTAACAGCCCTTTCAAAAAAAATGTTTTTAATAATAGCACATTATGTTACACACACACACACACACACACACACACAGACGGTGTGGCTCATTTGTTGTCAGTACAAAGCCCTGTGTTTGATCGTCAGGAAAGTCAGCATGATCTAGCTGGCTTTCTAGCTGCTCACTAACGTTTCTATTCAGGGAGATGAATGGTGCAGATTCTAAAACAACACCCTGTATGTGCAAGTAAATCCCCTGAACCTGAATCGCCTATTATATAAGGACTGAGACTGAAGACAGAGGCTTTGGCCTCAATCCCTATGACGTCAGCCTATTTCCACAATAGGTTCATGGACTTTAATCAGTAGGCTGCAGCACCAGGCACACACCTACCTGCTGTTACCTACATTGTTCTGCTGGTTCCCTGTGTGTGCACAGCAAACAATCCCTGACCCTCAGTTTCCACCACCCGGCATGACATCAGCCTCATTAAGCCCTGTGATTACGCAGCGTCCCTTCACCAAGAACAAACGGTTCAGCTTTCTCGCCCTGCAGCTGTTCTGAAACTCTCAGCATCCCCTGACTGGATATGTCCCTCAGCAGCAGCAGCTCTGCTAACATTTCAGCATCACCCTCAGAATTCAGCAGGAACCAATGAACATTTCTGCTACGTACTGCGGCTGCTAATTACCTAATGATCAAGGATGAAACTAACCCACTGGTGTGTTCTTCTGTCCATCAAGGGTCCTGAAAGGTTCCCCTTCCTTCTTGAAGGTGTCGATTCATGTCAGCTTACGGTTTGATTGATGTCAATACCTTCCTGAAGTTAACTCTTTATGCACAAGCTTTCATGGATAGTGGGGATGAACTATTTGATAAGATACCGGGACTGGTTTTGTTCTTGCCCAACTTCCAAGCACCTTGAGGGTATAAATTTGATAATATGTGCGAAATTAAATATTGAGTATAATGGGTAACTAGTCAGTAAAAAAGGGGTCCAGTCTGCATAACAGGTGAGTGCTAAGTATAAAAGTTTCTATTGAGTATAAAAGGTGTATAAAACTGATGAATATAACAAGGGACTGGTTAGTGTAAAGGGAGGTGGTGAATATAACAGGGGTCTGGTGAATTTAACAGGAGGCTAGTTAGTACTATAAGTGGTCTGTGTTTATAATAGGGGACTGTGAATATAACAGACGACCAGCATTTATAACATTGTCTGTTGCCTCTTTGGCCAAGGACATCCAGCTCCATTGCCTTACAGGGTGAGACCAGCAAATGTAACATTGGGAACTCAGCCTGGGACCTTCTAGTCCATGTGGCTTGATAATGCAGTGACAGTTACTTTAAAACACCCTCCTGTAATTCCACAGCCCTGCCAAGCCATTAAGGTGCTGGTGGCATGATACATTTGTAAGAATTGTGATTGGCAGCAATATTTGCCGAGATTAGCGGCAACAAGAATATGGCTCCTCCCAGCGATCGATGTGGGTCTCGCAGGCTGACCCGAACTCCAGGCCGTGACTAGGTCCAGGTGCCTGTATCAGTGTCTGAGCATTCCAAACACCTTTGTGGAGATAAGACTTTAAGATCGGGATGTTTTCTCACCATTTGGCTCATGTTAAAAAATGTTCTTTTTTTTTAAATTCTAGTTTTGTAACTAAGATGGTGCTGAAGAATTGCAACTTTTCACTGTAGTCATGTATTCCTATAATCGTGACAATAAAATCTAATTCTATTTCTTTAGTTTTGGTTTTAAAACTGAGTGCTTCTTGTAATTTAAACTGGGTTTTGACTTGCTGATGGAGATGATACAGATGGATCTCTGAGTCTGAGGGGGCGAGGTTCATGAGGTCTAAACTTGATGGTGAATTCAGGTCCGATGAGACAAATAACAAAATAGAAATTGTTTAAATATGTAAGTACTGCTCACTTTTGAACCAACCATTAGATAGCTCCCTACACAATCTAGGATGAATTGCTGATGCAAATGTTTAGTCACCATGCCTCAGATCCAAATGTTTATAGAGTCACACAGCACAGAAACAGAGTCTTCGGTGCAACCACTCCATATTCCCAAACTAAACTAGTCCTACCTGCCTGCACTTGGCCCATATCCCTCCAAACCTTTCCTATTCATGAACTTATCCAAATGTGTTTTAAACATTGTAACTATATCTGCATCCATTACTTTTTCTGACAGTTCATTCCACACACGAATTACTCTCTGTGTAAAAATGTTGCCCCTCATGTCCTTTTTAAACCTTTCTCCTCTCACCGTAAAAATATACCACCTATGGACGGCACGGTAGCACAGTGATTAGCATTGCTGCACTCACATTGCCAGAGACCCGGGTTCAATTCCCACCTCAGGCAACTGTCTGTGTGGAGTTTGCACATTCTCCCTGTGTCTGTGTGGGTTTCCTCCAGGTGCTCATTTCCTCCCACAGTCCAAAGATGTGCAGGTCAGGTGAATTGCCCGTAGTATTAGGTGAAGGGGCAAATGTAGGGGAATGGGTCTGGGTGGGTTGCTCTTCGGAGGGTCGGTGTGGACTTGTTGGGCCGAAGGGCCTGTTTCTACACTGTATGTAATCTAATCTAAACCAGCAGCAACATTAATCTTTCACTTGTTGAATCTGTCCTTTGAGGCTGAAGCCAGTGATATTGCCAGCCTGTGTACATCGTTCATAGTGTTTTTCATTGTAAAATGGAAAGTAGTAAGTGCTGTCCATCATCTGTTAAAGCTGCTTTACATTCTTGGAGGATACACATTGCCCTGCAGATAGGATTTTCACCTCCGATCTTGGAGTTTGTGGGTTCAACTTCATATCATCCAGACCACCGTCCCAGTGAATTTCTGAGGTGGACTGTCCATAGAAACATCAAACCTACCATCCTTCCTTTTCTGTGGACAGAAGTTAACCTTTGGCTCTATTTCAAAAAGGGTTGTGGATAATGTCGAATTAAATGAGGAGTGGACCTGATTCGAATTCAAGTGTCCTATGCCGCTGACTCGTCTCCTGGGGTCAGGACAGTAGTTAACAACCTTTCAGGAGATTCATTGATTCACAGAAAAGGTAATTATCACTAAAAGTGCACTAATCCCAATTTCTTATCCTTATATGTTACGATATTTGAAGTGCTCATCCAAATATTTTTTAATGGTTGTAAGGTTCCCAGCCTCATCTACCTTCCCAGCCTCCTCTACCTTCCCAGCCAGTGCATTCCAGATTCTCACTACGCTCTGAGTGGAAAAATTTTTTTTTCCCAAAGTCCCTCTGAATCTCCTGCCCCTTACCCTAAAAACTCTGCCTTCCTGTGATTGGAGATGTCATGTGCCAGGAGGTTCAGGCTTAACTGGGAGCAATGCCAAGGGAAGTGTCAGCAGAATTGCATCCCAGCGAAGAGAATAGGGAGTCAAAACCGACTGCAGGAAAGTAGCATCCCTGTTTGCAGGGTAGGAACAGTGGAGATGAGAGGAAATCGAGAGTGACACTAGAGTTGGAGATTATGATCCCCTACACCAATCAACTCAAACACCTCACTGCTCCTTGGAGTGACCACCACAAAATGTAAAGTCTGTTAACTTTGTAAAAGTGGGAGCATGAATTGCTTTGGGGGAGGGGCTGGAATCAGTGATAGTAATTATCACTGCATGGATAATGTTAACTGGTCATGTATGACTTCCTACATTGATATCAGTGCCCATCAGTTGTCGCACTAACGTATCATTATTGTACACTCTCACCCAGCTGCTGCATGTTTGGTTCCACCCAGTAAAAGTGTCTTACACTTGTCTTGTTTATTTTGTAGTGCTGTGGAGTCTGTGCACCTTGTGTGTATTGATTGAGGGCAATTGCACCTCCTTATTAGTTATTCAAAATATCTTTCGCTGTGTTTCTGACTGCACTTCAATCCCATGCTCCTGATCTCTGGGCTTTGCTTGTAAATATTTAATTAGCTAAATATTTAATCAGGCGAATACTGATAGTAATTAAATGAAAAAAAACGGAAAAAGTCACGGTGGGAAAGTCAACCAGTTGTGTTTAATAGCACGTCTGGGTAAAAAGACAGAAAAAGAAAATGTATTCCACATGTGCCCTAGAGTGCATATCCAAATGGGTTTAACTTCCCAATTGCAGTGGCAATGATACAAAGAGCCACTGAAATAAAATCACCCTGGCGCTATGCTCAATCTTAGCCCATAGACTAAAACCCAGCTGTAACCTTTGGCCCAAGCCTTGGCCCATGCCCTAATTGAGGTGATTTTAATTGGGCAGCTGGTTATAGATCAACCCGATCAAGGATGCTATGACACACCTCAGGGACCAGTGGGACTTGAACCTGGGTCTCCCAGTTCAGAGATAGGGACATATTGTATCACCAGAGGCCTGGTTAAACCTCTTTCAGAGTCTTGTTCTGGGTGACACATCTCAGGAAGGATAGATACTTTCTAGCCAATCTGTTCCGAGATGTTATTACAGCCCACTGGTGGGGCTTGAAAACCGCCTCAGAGATATGGATACTACCACTGTACCACAAGAGCCCCTCGTAGCTCATTTTAAAGCCATAGAATTGGACTAGGGAGGATGGCTACATTGCAAATTACTGTCTTTGGCTGGCACCTGGGTTTGATGCTCTACGCTGCTTTCAAGTTATTTTCGTGGCATTAAGAACTGGGCCATCCAGGGCAGCAGATAAGCTCAATCAGTGCCTCATTGAGGCTAATTAAAGGAGGTGAACTGGATCTTCCCTCCAACTTCCAGCACTGATGGGAAGAGAGCCCACTTTATGGAGTGTGGAGCTGGAAACGCACAGTCGGACAGGCAGCATCCGAGGAGCAGGAGAGTCGATGTTTCGAGCATAAGCTCTTCATCAGGAATGTGGGGAGGCTCAAGAGGGCTGAGAGATAAATGGCAGGGGAGGTGGGGGAGAGGTGGGGCAGGGAGAAAGGTAGTTGGAAATGCAATAGGTAGATGGAGGTGAGGAGGTGATGGAAATAGGTCAGATAGGAGGGGGGAGTGGATAGATGGGAAGGAAGATGGACAGGTAGGACAGTTTCAAGAGGGCAGTGCTAAGTTGGAGGGTTGGATCTGGGATAAGGTGGGGGAGGGAAGATGAGGAAACTGATAAATCGACATTGATCCTGTGTGGTTGGGGAGTCCCAAGGCAGGAGATGAGGTTTTCTTGTTCCAGTTGTCAGGTGGCTAGGTTTTGGCAGTAGAGAAGGCATTATCAGAAACATCTTTTTGACACATGCATTAAACAAATCCCACCGCCCTGTAGCTGAACACTTCAACTCCCCCTCCCACTCTGCCAAGGACATGCAAGTCCTGGGCCTCCTCCATCGCCAGATTCAAGCCACCCGACGGCTGGAGGAAGAAAACCCCATCTCCAGCCTTGGGATCCTCCAAATACATGGGATCAGTTTCCTCATCTCCCCTCCCCCACCTTATCCCAGATCCAACTCTCCAACTCGGCACCGCTCTCTTGAACTGTCCTACCTGTTCATCTTCCTTCCCTCGTATTTGTTCCACCCTCCACTCCAACATATCACCATCACCCCCATCTTCATCTACCTATTGCATTCCCAGCTACCATCACCCCAGCCTCACCCCCTCTCATTTATCTCTCAGCCCCCTTGGGCTCCCCCAAATTCCTGAGAAAGAGCTTATGCTCGAAACATCGACTCTCCTCCTCTTCAGATGCTGCCTGACCGGCTGTGCTTTTCCAGCACCAACGTTTTGACTCTGATCTCCTGTATCTGCAGTCCACTCTTTCTCCCAGTCACTTTATTGCAGACCTGGCAACAGGCAGAGTATGGGTTCCAGTGCTCCAGGAGGGCCTGGAGTGATTCTGAATGGATGCAGGAGCAGTCAAAGGCAAACCTGCAGACCCAAACAGACTGACCACTGTGCTGAGTCCACTTCTGAACTAAAGATTTAAAATTATTGGAGGCAATGGATCTGTAGCTTGAAGCACCCTCTTTGTTACTAACCTCCAGTACCCTCAAGCTGTAAGGCCTGTCTTAGGCCCTCCATCCTTTCTTGAACAGAGAAGTTGTCAGAAATAAAAGGCCCAACCCATGAAAGCCCCAAAGATTGACGAGGCTTCCCTATCCCACTGCCCCCTAACACCCACCCACTATCAGGCATGGGTTCAGAACCTAGGCACAGTTTTTGTTCTCTGTTTCCTGATCCCAGAAGGAGAAACTGTGACACAGTGACAATCTGTGCAACAGTGTGTGTTAGCAGATAGAAGGAAGTTTGATTTATAACCGACCATGAATCAATCACTACTACCTAAAAGTTGCTGATGCATCATGGGGTCTAAATTAAGCACCACACTTGAAAAGAAGGGTGTATGCAAATAGAAAGGTGCTGGAGACACTTGTATATGTTATGAAGGTGTAGAGGTGTACTGTATCGTTAAGAGAATTGAAAAACGAGCAAGGACTGACAAAGCACAGAGAGTTGCACAAAGTAAGTATGTAACACCTGGGAAACAAATAGCTGCAGCTGAGTTGCCATGAAACAAAGAAAAATTCAAATTTGGGCAACCAATTTAAATTATGCCCCAAGATATCAAAATCCAATCAAATTTAAATTTAGCATTTTGATAATATTAAAAACAATGAAATGATTCAATGTTTTTGGAGCATAAAACCAGACATTTTGATCAGTTAGAACTGCCAAGGACATCCACAAATATAGATTGCTAGTTAAAGAGGTCTCTGAAAGGTACAGGTCTATAAGAAGTTTGCGCAGCAGAACATCAAAATTGACCTAAAGAAAATCTACAGAGGAAACTCTACAAAGGACAATCATCAAAGCTGACTGGTTTTTGAAATGTGTTTTTTTTTTGTTAATCTTAATCGGGATTTTTTATCGGACTAGTATTGTAGAGTGGGAGGTAAAAGATTGGTTTAAGAGAAAGGAGTTATAAATAGTTGTTGGATTTAATATTCTCTGTTGGACTTAAAGAATAAAATTGTTCACTTTTACTCTAAATAGTGATCTCTGGAATTTTAACAGATTATGGTGTGAAGTGAACTTTTTCTGTGTGGCTGGTTTAAACTGGCAGGGAGTTTTAACCCGTGTCATAATCTAAATTTATGAAACATTTCTATGAATAAAGTATATTTTTGAAATTAAAAAAATATTTTTAAGACACAATCTGATGAAGTGGGCTCGTGTCTGGGGCAATACTGACTATATGTTCCTATTATGAAAATCTGCTTCATAATGGAGTCATCAACTTGCAGGACCGTGTCACCACGTAACCCTGCCACACTATGGCCCTCCCCAGGCAGGCCATGATTATGTTAATCAGGCGTAAATTCAAAGCATTGTGAGACATTACGATCAAAGATGATTCAGACTTTCCCAGACAAAGAACGTGATTGGGCCCAGCTGCGAGTCCTCATGCTCAATCCCTCATTGTGCTTTCAACAGAAATAGCTGCAGCAGGGGAAAAGAAGCACCTATTTGTCTTGTTTCCCCTTTCCTTAGTTTATGACTTGACGGCGACACGACCTTTAACTGAAAGAATTGAAATGAAGATACCAGGGCCCAGGATGGAGACCCGTTGTGATTGGGTCAGGGTGGAACTGCTGTGTTTGGAGTGGGGGCCAAGGCAGGTCACACAAGGAGCAGTAGAGTACTTGTGACTTCGGTTCTTGGCCCTGGTGGTCATGCTCCCCTAAAAGGAGTGCGGGGGATGGAGGGAAGCTGAGGAATTTTACAGTCACTGGCCTGAATGACAGTCGGAACACACTTTGAGAGGGAGACACCGCGGAACAAAATCTGCAGATTTGCCCTCCCTCCCCCACAAGCCATTTCACAAAATAAGATGATATGCTCCTTTAACACGTGTCAATGACACCTTTTAAAAGTTCGAGTGATAACATGGGTCTCTATACACTATCTTTCGCAGTCATTGGGCTTCCCAAAATAAATTACAGCGAATGGAGTATTTTTGCAACATGTTGTAAAGTAGAAAGTGAAGCAGCCAATTTATGTACACATGTACCTCCTACGCAACGAATGGATATTCTGTTGGTTAAGGGATAAACATTGACCAGGACTCTAGGGAAAATTCCTCTGCTCGTCTTTGGGATCTCACATGTCCGATAGGGTTCTGGTTCAATGACTTAACCAAAAGAGGTGGGTCTTGAATTCAGAGTCGTGTCACAGAGTTAAAACTAACATTACTCTTGTATCCTTTGCATAGGACACAACCCTGTCCCCACTGCATCCTTCCCTGGGGTGGGTTTTACGAGGCATTACATCAGACAGGAGGTTGGTAGTTTGGGGCCCTAGCACCATCTCATGTCCACCTCTGTGACAGGAAGCCCTGTGTATGGCCTCCATCACCAAAACAAAGCATGATGTGGGTAATTCATGCCCATTTAAAAGTTTCACTTCCCTCCATTCCCGCGCACTCGTTTTAGGGGAGCATGACCACCAGGGCCAGGAACCAAAGTCACGAGTACTCTCCTGCTCCTTGGGTGGCCTGCCTTGGCCCCCACCCCAAACACAAGAGTTCCACCCTGACCCAATCACAATGGGTCTCCATCCTGGGCCCTGGTATCAAGGAAACCTGTACAAGGTTACTTGCCATCTCCTGTGGAGACTCAGTGTGTGGATCATAGGACCAGGCAATGAAAAAGCAAGCACACTGGAAGTTACCAACCTACCCTTGCCGTGATTGTGAGTGTCACCGGGAAGGCTTGTGGCTATTGCCCATCTTCAGTTGCCCTGAGAAGGTGGTAGTCAGCCTTCTTGGTGAACTTCTGATAGTACAACCTAATGGCTTAATGTCAAGTTATTTCAGATAGCAGCTGGAGTCAAAGTGCTGGCTTGACACTGGAGTGACAGATGGGTCAAACTGGCTGAGGGTGGCAGGGGTGCTTCCCTTAAAGGACCTTACAATGGGCCAATTGAATCTTAGTCCATGCCTCTGCTTACTCGGCATGTTACACTATCATCCCCCTACATTTGCTTCCAAGTTTCTGGCAGTGCCACAAATCCAGAATATTCAGTTGTTTGCATTTTACATATGGATACAGGTCACAGCGAAGACCTGAAGCTACTTTGATTTTCCCAAAAACAGGTTCTACAGAAAACCTTCAGGCATAGATTCATTCATTAAACAGTCCTACATGCCTGGGGAAATGCAGCAACTTTGTTATTGACATTTCTGAAAGAGTCTTCGCTACAAAATGAAATTTCCGCTCCGTGACAAATACTTTTTTTTACAAAAGGCAATGCTTGGGGATTAACAATAAGTCAAGAATTTAGATCACCGAAAAATGTGTCTGTTGAAATGAAATATGGTGCTACAAGGAGATATTTAGTCGTGATTGTTGGACTTTGGCAATGAATGTGCACATTGCCTTACCTGCTGTGTACAATATTGCGAACCTGCCTGCCTGTTGTGGTTCTATAAGCTTAACACACCCAGAATGTAGCTGATTTGGCTTAATGTCTGCTTCATAACTGGTAATGCTTCACTATGGTCAATAAACTAACTCACAGGGCTAATCAATGCATCATGACTGATTGATTACGACTAGATCATTAACATGACACTTGGTATCAGGTAATTACCCAGCAATTTCCAACAGGTTATTGAAAGTTTACTTTTTTTGATTGAAGGCCTGAACATCAAATTGAATATTGCTTTCAACTGTGGATATGACTGAATCGATGAATACACTTGTAAGTAAGGCCAAGTAAGGAACTTTAGCTAACATCTATAGAGGAGGATATCTCCCATGAGTTGCCATTGCAATTATCCACCAAAACCTACAGGACACCCAACTCAACTAAATGATGCTTTCACATGGCTGAGTCAGTGGTTATTATTCATTATGCATGATTAAACAAAAAGTCACACCTTTTGATAAAGTTCTTCAACACTTAATTTTCACAGTGGAACGCCCACCCACCCCCAGCTCTGTTATTTTCCATTGTAAACATGGCTTCAGCCATGTACCACACACTTGGCTGATGATAACAACCTGCAGGAAGCCCACTGCTCCTTCCTGAATCCAAGCTCCCACCAAGATGCACCACCTTCTCACTGAAAGAACGTTACGTGGGGCTGTGGGCAACATTTTGAGCAACAAAAAAACTGAATGCTGCTCACATGAGTGTTTTTAAAAAGGAAAGCCCCTTTACATTTTTCAGGTAATCTACACTTGAAATATTTTCTCTGTGACTTAACTAAACTAGAATTTGCAATGGCTAGATGAGTGGATAAAGATATAACATGATCCTGAGGCATCTCTTTCCAATGCTAATTCAAGTTGTGTTGTTATCTTTTTATTTTAAGTAAGTTAACATCATCACAGTATGATGGCTAAGTGTTTAGCACCGCTCCCTCTCTGTGTCTAGGTGGGTTTCCTCTGAGTGCTCCAGTTTCCTCCCAAAGTTCAAAGATGTGCCGATTAGGTGGATTGGCTCATGCTATAGTGTCCAGGAATGTGCAGGCAAGGTGGACTAGCCATGGGAAAATGCAGGTTTATGGGGATAGGGTGGGATGCTCTCCAAAGTGTTGGTGTGAATTTGATGGGGCAAATAGCCTGTTTCCATATTCAAGGGATTCTATGATTTCATTACTTGGCAGAGACAGAAAATGATGTGCAAATGTGTTAAACCCACACCAACCGCTACTGTTTCACTGTTAGTTGCTGGAGGAACTAAGACGGAATGCCAGATTATAACCTTCATGCAACACAAGTGAAATAATTGTTCATTTATAACCTCTTCATCCTGAAGCCTGCCTCCCTCACCCCAAATTAATAAAAGCAGACTACAATGTATTGCAATGTAAGTGGCTGCCAATGTGACTATCAAAAGGAGCAATTTGACCAGACCAGCTGCTCTTACTGAAGTTGCTTAAGAGACAAATATTGGCCCCAGGGAACAAGACTTCAAGGAAAGACTTGCATTTATGCTGAAATGGAAATCTCAAAGCACTCCATAGCCAATAAAATAGTTTTTGTGAAGTGTAGTCACTTTGCTAATATCGGCAAGTCGGCAGCCAATTTGCACGTAGCAAGCTCCCACGCAAAAAGGTCTGTGCAATGTTGATTAAGGGGTCAATATTAGGGTTAGAAACCAAAGGTAACTTTCCTGCTCTTCTCTGTGATAGCACTATGGGATCTGTCACACCCACGTGGGAGGGGATATGGGGATTTTGTTTAATAGCTCATCTGAAAGGTAGCATCTCCACCCACACATTAATACTGCACTGGAGTGTCTATCTTCATGTTTCATGCTCAAGAAGAATGACCCTGCTCTTCATTGAAAGCATGTGAAACTTCTGATGCAGTCTGACGGGGCCTTGAATTAACTTCTCACTTGGATTACGACTTCCCCTGACAGTACTGTATGACACTATTTCTCAAGCATTGCAACTGCTTCCAGAGATCTAACAGATCCAACTCCATCAATAGATAGAAAACATTTCAAACTTTATTCTGTAGAAAGGCAAATGGTTTTGATCATGCAAAGTATTCTAACATTGCTACATGTGAGAGTCTATATTTAAGAGCTAAACAGCAGCTAAGGAACTCTTTGTTTCTTGGCTGATGAATGGCAGACAGATATTGGGACACTAATTGCTTTATACAGCATTAGCAATGGGCTCTCGACCTTTACTGTGTGCCCAGGTGCAAGGCCCCCAAAATACAAGGCTTTTTCTGACAGATAGCTCGCACGTGGTGGATACAGATGCTGAGAAATAATATGAAAAACCTAAATTCTGTTCACTGCCTCTTTGTGTAGGCTTCTGAAGGCTATTGTTGTCCAATAGGAAACACTTCCTTCGTCTCCGCCGCATCTGCTCCCAGGAGGACCAGTTCAAAATACGTACAACACAGATGGCCTCCTTCTTCAAGGACTGCAATTTCCCCCCCGACGTGGTCGACGGTGCCCTCCACCGCATCTCCTCCACTTCCCGCTCCTCCGCCCTTGAGCCCCGCCCCTCCAACCGCCACCAGGACAGAACCCCACTGGTCCTCACCTACCACCCCACCAATCTCCATGTACAGCGCATCATTCGCCGTCACTTCCGCCACCTCCAAACAGACCCCAGCACCAAGGATATATTTCCCTCCCCTCCCCTATCAGCTTTCCGTAGAGACCACTCCCTCCGCGACTCCCTTGTCAGATCCACACCCCCCACCGACCCAACCTCCACTCCCGGCACCTTCCCTTGCAACCGCAGGAGGTGCAACACTTGGGCCCACACCTCCCCCCTCACTTCTCTCCAAGGCCCCAAAGGAAACTTCCATATCCGCCACAGATTCACCTGCACCTCCACCCACATCATCTACTGCATCCGCTGCAGCCGGTGTGGCCTCCTCTATATTGGGGAGACAGGCCGCCTACTTGCGGAGCGATTCAGAGAGCACCTCTGGGCCACCCGGACGAACCAATCCAACCACCCTGTAGCACAGCATTTCAACTCCCCCTCCCACTCCACCGAGGATATGCAGGTCATTGGACTCATCCACCGCCAAACCACAACAACCCGACGGTCGGAGGAGGAGCGTCTTATCTTCCGACTGGGAACCCTCCAACCACAGGGGATGAACTTGGACTTCACCAGTTTCTTCATCCCCCCTCCCCCCACATTGTCTCAGCCGAATCCCTCCAGCCCGGCACCGCCTTCCTGACCTGCAGTCTTCTTCTTGACCTCTCCGCCTCCATCCTACTCCGACCTATCACCCTCACCTTGACCTCTTTCCACCTATCACATTTCCAACGCCCCTCCTCCAAGTCCCTCCTCCCTACCTTTTATCTTCTCCTGCTGAACACTCTCTGCTCATTCCTGAAAAAGGGCCTGTGCCCGAAACGTCGAATCTCCTGTTCCCTGGATGCTGCCTGACCTGCTGTGCTGTTCCAGCAATAAAGTTTCAACTTTGATCTCCAGCATCTGCAGACCTCACTTTCTCCTCCAATAGGAAACACTGACTAGTCACTGGATGTTTTTACAGCACATCATTTTGCTGTGTTGGTTTCCTCCGGGTGCTCCGGTTTCCTCCCACAGATGTGCAGGTTAGGTGAATTGGCCGTGCTAAATTGCCCATAGTGTTAGGTGCATTATTCAGGGGTAAATATAGGGAAGGGAATGGATCTGCTGGGTTCTTCTTCGGAGGGTCGGTGTGGACCTGTTGGGTCGAAGGGCCTGTTTCCACACTGTAGGGAATCTAATCTAATCTAAAAAAACATTGAAAACTCCTTTCCTACATTCATACAACATAAATGTACTTCATGTGTAATTTCTTTCAAACAAACACCATTCATTAAATCAAGTAGAGCTCTCACAATCAATAAAACACACTCCACTTTTCAGCTCAACATTTTACAAATAAATGCACAAAAGTCTTAGAAGTATGTATGCCATTGTGATGTGATTTGAGTTTTGAGGTCAAATGTTCAAACATGGCGTCAATGGTCATTTTTTATTCATTAATCAAAAACGCAAATAGCTTGCCTTGAATTCTTACATGAAGTCCATGACTAAATTACATGTGTATCTACTTTTCTGTGTATGTGTTATGTCTGTGTATGTTTAGGCTTCATTTGAAGGGCTTATGCCTGAAACATCGATCCTCCTGGTCCTCGGATGCTGCCTGACTGGCTGTGCTTTTCCAGCACCACACTTTTCAACTCTGAACTCCAGCATCTGCAGTCCTCATTCTCTCCTAGGTATCTGTGTCTGAGAGTCTTTGTACATGTCTCCCTTTATGCCTGGTTATCTATGTGCATTTGCCTGAATGTCTTTGTGTCTGTCAGTCTATCTGCCTGTGCACGGTATCTGAGTGTCGATATTTATTTGTTTGAGTGTCTGTGTCTGTCTGATTGTCTGTGTGCCTGTGCCTACCTGTATGTCTAGTTGTCTGTGTATGTTTGTCTGAGTGGCTTTGTGTCTGAGTGTCTGTCTGCCTATACGTCTGAATGTCTGTGTCCGAGTGTCTGTATCTGCCTGTATGTCTAGTTGCTTGCATACAGGCAAACCTTTACTTGTTTCAACAGAGAACACACGTGTCACAAGAAACCGCGATGCACATCATAATGCTGTCATTCAGAGGATGTTTTTAAAAATCTAAGTACCATCTTGCTTCTTTAGGGAGGCAAAAATGCCATTAGATTATGCATATACTTAGACAACCTCATGTTTCATTATTTGACCCAGACAACCTGCCATTTGTAGTGTCACTAGATGAAGGGTTTAACCTGGTCCTGCACAACCTGATTCCTTTTCATTGCTGACACTCAAATTATAGTTAATGAAGTCATTAAAGAAAAGAATAAAACAGAAGCCATTATGCAAATTTTCAATGGGACAATTGTGTGTTTTGCGTTCAGTAAACAATGGTGCATTTAGAAAATGCACTGAATGCTGACACTTCGAAGACTCAAATTCAGCTGCAGTCTGCACTGGATCCTCAGTAGCAGTCTACTGTCTTCTTCCAAATGCAAACCATGCATAATAACATTCACTGTAATTGGCTCAGGGTCAATAAGAAATTGGTCCAAGTATGTTTCGTCCAAACATTTTCCATTCACTCCCACTGGATATTAGTCAATCCATGGAGCCACGTTTTATTCATACTGACTGTACAGAACCTCAATGGCTAAACCCCACTTGCATTACACCATACCTCAATAGACTGAGCCCCATTCACTTTCATTAAAAGATAGTCATCATCGGGTTGCACTCTCATAAGAGAGACAACTGCTGGTGATTTCACCTGAACATCAATGCACCTCAGGTAAGGGGAGATATTGAGAAGGAGAGTCCTTCATGGTAACATGAGCTCATACAGGAATTGAATCCATACTGTGGGTATCTCTCTGCATCGCAAAGCAACCATCCAGCCAACTGAGCTAATACTGAGCCACAACCCCATTCACTTTCATTACACCGAACCTCAATAGACTAAACCCATTCATTTTCATTATGTGAATTTCAATGATAGGGTGGCATGGTAGCTCAGTGGTTAGCACTGCTGCCTCACAGCGCCAGGAACCCAGATTTGATTCCAGCCTCAAATGACTATCTGTGTGAAGTTTGCACGTTCTCCCAATGTCTGCGTGAGTTTCCTCTGGCTGCTCCGGTTTCCTCCCATAGTCCAGTGATGTGCAGGTTAGGTGAATTGGCTGTGCTAATTTGCCCATCGTGTTCTGGGATGTGTAGGTTAGGTGCATTAGTCAGAGGTAAATATAGAGTAGGGGGAATGGGTCTGGGTGGTTTACTGTTTGGAAGGTTGGTATAGACTTGGGCCTGTTGGGCAAAGGGCCTGTTTCCACACTGTAGGGATTCTATTCTATCTATCTACCTGAATCCCATTCACTTTCATTGTATTGAGGTCCAATGGTCTATACATTCATTTTCATTGCACTGAACCTTAACAAGTTAAACTATATTCGTACAAATATGAAACATCACAAGACAGGTTATGATTGAAAATGTTTTTTTCCTATAAGTTAAGGGAAAATGAAATTTCCTGGATAGTGAGAGAGAGGATTGGTGATCATATTAGCTCTGCGTACAAACAGGCCCATCTCATCTGTAATCAAAACCTGTTGAAAATCAAGTGGCAGATTTTATACATGGACCACAAAAACATAGAAATAGAAACCTAAAATGTTGCTGTTGTGAAGAGCAGAGAGAAACACCATTTTTGTGTTATCAGGGAAGCAAAATGCTCACAAACATCGGTTTCAGGGTCCTGTTCTGAAGAAGGGTTGCTTGACCTGAAATATTGAGTCTGCTTTCTCGACACAGATGCTGCAAGACCTGCTGAGTTTCTCCAGCAATTTCTGTTTTTGTTTCAGGTTTCAAGCATCTGCAGTTATTTTTTCTCATACAAGTTCAAAAGGGAGTAGGATTGATGGGATTTTTCAAGATTTAAGGAATGAGGAGGCGCTGAAGTGGTCAAGTCTAGCATCATTTCTGAAGGACATAGAAGATTTGCTATGGAAGGGAAACATGAGCTGAAATATGGAAGGGAAACATGAGCTGAAATCTGCAAGCTCATTGAGACTTAATCTCATATTGTCACCCAGCTGCTAGAAGTAAAGTGCAAAATAAACATACACCTTACAATTGAGTGAATTAGTTAATACAAAGCACTTTTTTATTAAGTTGGTATATTTATTGTCTATTAAGTAGTGTTTGATCTATGTTGATGTTAATTTGGTTGTTACAGTAAAATTCTTAAATTGAGAAACCTTGTCCTGCTGTTCTTTGTAGGAGATTAATTTCTTTAAAGAAAAGATTGCTGTCGAACATCATTCACTTTTAGATGGAATCTCATTGAATGAAACCACATTCAATTTCACTAAATGGAAGTTCATTAGGATAAACTCTTTCTCATTCTCCTCCACTTCAAATTCAGTGCATTATGATCCATTCCATGGGCGCATTGACACAAACATTGACTGCGCCTGGAGGACCATCAACTCCGTGCAAGGCGCTCGGTTCTGCCCGACACTTGATGGTCTTCCAGAACAAGGTCCGGGTGACCTTGACCGGGTGTTACAGACTGGCGCATTCCAAGGTCCAGGACTACATGCTGAGGGATGCACTAAAGCTTGGGGCAGCTACTGGATGGGCGCAGTGGGGTCCTTCTGCTGTATGAGGTCCTTCTGCTGAAGTTAAATTGGGTCAGTTCAGTTAATGGATCCTCCCACTGCCTCAAATGCATGTACAGTAAATATAATCTTGTTCACGTAAGAGATGCCTTTGGTTTGTTTGGATATAGCCAACCTCCAATGTTTGTTTGTTTCCTTGATATGCTACGGTATAGAACTGAATTGTGTTTGTGACTATGTGTGTGTATGTATGTATATATATATATATATACATATATATATATTTATGAATAAGGTATATTTTTGGAAATACAAAAACTTTCTATTCATCCCAAAGGTATGTAACTAACACTAAGCACTGTTAAACACAATATCATGTGATATACATGAAATTTCTCTCAAATTATCCACTAAATCATGCTCATTTACTGGATGAATCAGTCCATGGCTACATGAAACAGAAGACATCACAACATAGTTATACAGTCCAATCATTTTGTTAAGTGTTTTTTGTTGTTTATTGTTAAACTGGATTGCTGAATGAATGACTAAATGGCCCAAGCACAAAAATTTGCAAACAGGCTATTTTTATCAAATGTTTATAGGAACTTGGATCCAAGCAAAACATTCCTTGGTGAATGACTTATGTGTTTATCAGATTTCAACTGTGCTTTGCCCAGTAGCAATCAAAATGGGAAAACTCAATAACTTGGGGATTGCATTGAATTGAACGGGCTTATTCAGGTTTCATTGTATATACAGAATGGCCACACACGCACACACACATGCACATACGTACACACAGCACACCTCAGGATAAGATCCCTTCCTGCTGCCGACTTGAAGTACATACTTTGCAGCTTCAGTTTTCTATTTCCAACACTGTGACTAAAGCCAGGTCAACTCAATCACTGCTACTGATAGATAAATCAAATCAGAGCTGTGCATAGTCCAATTTTTAAAAGTACTGATGGCAAGTCTCTGTATCACTTTCTGTGTTTGCAGAAAAGGCCATGATCAGAATGGAGAGAGGAAGATTGGGGGGAGAGCTGGATCACCCCTCTATCCTTCAATCTGAATGCTATGATGGGTCACCCACATACAAACCCAGCAGCAAAGACTCCTGGCCTGTCTCTCCTAGGCCTGTAACTTGTTCTGTCTGCAAATCATGTGCTCTAGGGGTAAAAGTGTTGCATCTCTGCCCTGAACTCATTAGCTGACACCAAACTGGAAGTGGGGACCAAATTCTGCTCCCCCTGGTCCACGGCAATAGATCAGTCACATTCCTGATAAATGCAAAGAAAAAGCAACTCCCACCTTTGGCTGACTCACTTGGAATAATATTGAGCTGACCTTTAAGTCCAAATTGACACTTTATAAGGGCTGTGTTCTCAGCTCTTTGCTTTGTGGCTGAGAGACATGGATGTATAACAAATACGAAGGAAAGAAGTTGAATAATTTTCATCTTTGCTGTACGTTATACATTCTGGGAGTATCCTGGCAGAACCAAATCATGAATGCAGAAACAGTAGTGTTCCATGACCCGATGGCTCTAGACATCAGTTATCCCACCTGGCAGTTACTAGCCAGTGACAGAGAAAAATAAGAAAACTCCTGTGAACTGGCACATACTGTCACAAAGATCAATGTCTACAGTGACTTGGCAACAGACTGAACAATGCTGAGAACAACTGTCACAGAACCCCTCAAAATATTTCAATAAGGTAACCTCGACCCTAATTTTTTCTTATTTTAAAGGCAGATGTGAAGTGGGTGTTCCAGATGTGATGCTGCCAGTCAAATCACTTGGCTTTAAGCAAAACAGAATTTATTTAAACCCTACAGTTGAAATACAAACAAAAGAAAACAGAATTTAGAGTAACTATTGGAAAACATAACTGACCCCATACAACAACTTAACTAATTAACTACTCCAATACAGTAACATCCCATAAATAGACCCCTTGGCACAAAGGTATATTCAAACACAGATTCTTAAAGGCAGAAGGGAACAACTTTCAGAGAGGGATCTCAGAAGGAAGTCAGAGGAATTCTTTATTGAAGCTTGCAACTCCCCTGGATCCACACACCTTATGACTGCCACAGCTAAAAGCAAACTAGAAAAAACCTGATTTGGGAGAACTAGCCACGCCCCTTCCATTGTTAAACTAGACTCCTCGATACTCTGCCTTTACGACTTCTCTTCAAAGAAAACCAAGGGCAAAATAACCTTTTCAAAGTGACAGCATCATCACACAACTTATTACTACATGTGGGAGCTTCATGTGCAGCACTTGTGGCACAACCTGTCCTCTTCAGCCATCAGTAAGAATGATCAAATCCCAAATGAACTGCCATCTGAACTGGATCAGTCTGCTAAGTGTCCATCATTGTTCCTGGATGGAAGTTCTGCTCTGGGTTCTATTTCCTAATGAAGGGATGGCTATGCTAAATTGCCCGTAGTGTTAGATGTAGGGGAATGGGTCTGGGTGGGTTGCTCTTCGGAGGGTCAGTGTGGACTTGTTGGGCCAAAGGGCCTGTTTCCACACTGTAAGTAATCTAATCTAACCTAATCTAATCTCACCCAAGATTGCTGGATTGACGATTTTTGGGTCTACTCAAGTTTAGAACTTCTCCCCGGCAATGACATGCTCATCTCATTCTCCTGAGGCAGGGTCAGAGTTTTGCAACATAAACTTATATTTATGTAGTGCCTTGAATGTCATGAAACGTTCCAAGCCGCAACACAGGAGCATTACAAAACAAACCATAACATTGAGCCATGTATTGAGTCAGCTGACAAAAAGTTTGAAAGAACAGATGTATTTTTTCAGAAGTGTCTGAAAGAAATAAAGCAGAGAGTTTGAGACTTGAAGGGAAGGAATCCCAGAGCTTGGACCTAGGCAACTCAAGATATGGCCACAACTGGGGAGCGACTATAATTTGGAATTTACATGACGCCAGTGTTAGAGGAGGGCAGAGATCCCGGAGCACTGTGGGTCTGGTGAAGATGACAATGATAGGGATAGGTAGGGGGTTGCTCGATTGGCAGCCGATGTAGACTAGTGAGCATGGGGATGACAGGGAGATGGGGTAATCTGTGGATTAAGACATGGGCAGAGATCTGGATTCCCTTATTTTTATGGAGATGGAGATCCATCAACAGTGCATTAGATGAGTTCAGTCTATGGGTAAGTAAATAAGTCATAGAGTCAGACAGCACAGAATCAGAACTCTTCGATCCGATCAGTCCAGGCCAAACATAATCCCAAACTAAACTAGTCCCATCTGCCTACTCCTGGCCCAAATCCCTCCAAACCTTTCCTTTTTGTGTACTTATCGTGTCCTTTAAACATTGTAACTCTACCCATAGCCATCACTTTCTCTGGAAGTTCATTCCACACATGAACCATTCTCTGTGTAAAGAATTTGCCCCTCATGTCTTTTTTCAATCTCTCTCCTCTCACCTTTAAAATATGCCCCTCTAGTCTTGAAATCCTCCATCCTAGAGAAAAGACACCTAACATTAACCCTATCTATACCGCCATGATTGTACAAACCTCTATCAGGTCACGTCACAACCTCCTACCCTCCAGTGAAAAAGAGTCCCAGCCTTTCTAGGCTTTCTACATGACTCAAAATTTCAATAGCTTGCAACATCTTGGTAAATCTGTTCAGAACCCTCTCTAGCTTAATAATATCCTTCCTACAACAGGGTGACCAGAACTGGACACAGTACTCCAGAAGAGGCCTCAGCAATGTCCTGTACAACCACACTGTCCCAAAGCTGCTCTCTCATGAGAGAGAGATGACTGGTAGTGGTTTAACCTGAGGGTGACCACACCTCAGATGAGGTGACAGGTAGAGAAGGAGAGTCCTTCCTCGTCAGGAATTGAACTTGTGCTGTTGATATCACTCTGCATCAGTCATCCAGCCAACAGAGCTAACTGACCCCCAAGTCTGCTGGAGGTAACAAAAGTATGGATGAGGGTTCAAACATCAGATGAGCTGAGTTAGGGATAAAGACAGGGATGTTGCTGGAGTGGAAATAGGCGGTCTTAGAAATGAATACAAGGGCAGGTGCTCATTTTCAGATCAAGTGTGACACCAAGGTTGTGAACAGACTGAATCAATTCAAACCATTGCCAGGGAGAAGATTGGAGTGGATAGTTAAGTAGTGGAATTTGCAGTCGGCTTCAGTACTACGTAATTGGGGGAAGTTTCTGCTCCTTCATTACTGGAACTTAGACAAATGGTGTAATAACTTAACAACAGGAGAAGGTGCTGGTGAGGTACAGCTGCGCGTAAAATTTTGTGAACATGGATTCTCTATCCGTGGAACCAAAATCTCTGTTCGATGTGAGATTTGTACAGGAAATGAGATCAGGGCAGTCTAACATTGATTCGTAATGGTCCAAGACAATAGTACAGATTGTGAATACTTAAACTTCCCGTCTCCTTCCTGCCACCTCTCTGCCTTTCTGCCTCTTCCCTTCTCCTCTAAGGATTATCTTTGTGGGCCTCTTTGTTCCAGGCCCACTTGTGCCCCCCTTCACAACCGTTTCTCTGGTATGTCAGTGACATCATTGGTGCTGCTCCCCTCTCTTGCTCAGAATTAGAAAACTTCATCAATTTTGCTTCCAAATTCCACCCTATTCTCACTTTCACCTGGTCCATCTCTCACTCCTCCCTTCCCTTCCTCCAAATCTCCATTTACATTTCAGGGGTTAGGCTGGCCACCAATATCCATTACAAATCTACAGACTCCCACAGTTACCTGGACTATCCAGTACAACCTCGATTATCCAAGCATCAATTATCCAAATTTCAGGTTATCGAAACAAGATCTCAAGGTGCCATAAAAACGGCATTAGGCAACTCAGCATTTAGTTATCAGTTAAACGACATTATGGCATGTATTGCCAGATAACTGAGAAATGTTTGGACAACCAGCACTCATAAATTACTACTTGTTTACGATCAGATTGATTATCTGAACGATCAATTATCCGAACAAAATACTCCCTGCCTGCATCGTTTGGATAATCGAGGTTCAACTGTACACCCTCACACCCTACTTCCTGTGAGGAATCCATCCCAGTCTCCCAGTTTCTGCTTGTCTGTCGCATCTGTTTTGATGATGCTACCTCCCGCATGGGGGCATCAGAAATATCCACCTTTTTCCCCAAATGAAGATTCTCTACCACAGTGGTGACAGGGCACTCAGTCAGGTCCGACCCATCTCCTGGACTTCGGCCCTCATGCCTTCTCTTCCCTCCCACAACAGCGATAGGGTACCTCTGGCCCTCAGCTACCACCCCATCATCACCAACATCCAAAAGATCACAAGGGCCATTTCCGCCACCTCCAGCAGGATGTCATCACCCTCTCTTCCCTTGTCAGCATTCCACATGGATCCTTCTGACTGAGACTCCTTGGTTCTCTCCTCGTCCATTTCCAACACCACCCCACAGTATCTTCCCCTGCAATTGCAGAAAGTGTAATTGCCCATTTTACCTCCTCCCCACTCACCATTCAACACCCCACACACACCTTCCAGGTGAGATCATAATTTACCTGCATTTCACTCAATCTAATCAACTGCATTCACTGCTCACAATGTGGTCTTCTCTACAATGGTGAGACAAAATGCAGACTGGATGTCCAGTTCACAGAACACCTACGTTCTGCCCACAAAAATGACCCTGAGCTTCCAGTTGCCTGCCACTTCAACACACCACCCTGTTCCCTGGCCAACATCTCTGACTCAGGCATGCTACAGTGCTCCAGCAAAGCTCAATGCAAGGACTGCATCTCATTTTCTGTTTGGGGACCCTACATCCTTCAGGACTCAATATCGAGTTCAATAACTTTAGGGCCTGAACACGTCCTTACGTACCACATCTCCACACCCCAGGCTACTTTCAGCACAGCCAACCCATTTTCACCTACATGCGGTCCCTATCATCAGCTTTTCTTTCATCCATTCCTTTGTCTGCCTAACCATCTCTCTCTGGGGTAAATCTCTACCGGTCAGCTCCTTCCACCACCTTTTCTTAGTCAACTCTGAAGGAAGGTCACTAGTCTCAAAACCTTAACTCTGCCTTCTCTCCACAAATGCTGCCAGGCTTGCCGCGTTTCTCCAGCAATATCCATTTTTGTGCCAAATTTCCAGCATCTTCAGTTCTTTGTTTTCTTATTATGGTCAAAATTACTCTTGGTGTGTGAAGTGTGCAGTTTCCGCATTGATCGAATCCACCATCTCACTCTGAGAGGGCAAACTTAAAAACAAGTTAAGGAAATTGTTTGCAACTCTGACTTTTATTTTCTTTCAAGACAACTTGGGCAAAATATTACATCCTTCCCACCTTTTATTCCTTTTTATTCTGTCAACACTGGCTGGGAAGAGATTTTTTTTGATGTCGAGAGAAACAATTGGTGACTATTTAATGTTTCGATGACCTTGACCACACCATAAATTGAACGATGGCCTAGTTAGGGAGCGAAGAGTTCGCAGAATCACAAAAGAAACGTATTTTGTCTTTCTCCTTCTAATTGAGCCATACTAACCAGATGGTTAGCAAACAGTGGCAGCTGCTTGACTGTCTTCCTATGCAACCTCATGTGACCACCTGAAATCACCTGATAAGTCACTCTCCTTCTGAACAGCCAGTTGCAATGCTCTCTATGCCCTCCAGGCTCTAGGTGGGACAGAACAGTTGAGGGAGAGAAACAAATTGTCCATTGCGCATTTAATATGTTCAAATGGGGTTGTGTCATGCTGAGATCTCTGCATTAATTTCAAATATTGCACATTCAAATACCCATATCGAAATGTAACATTGCTCTTGATAATATCACAGTAGCAATTGGACAAATTTGTTCTTGCCAACAAGCCCACAAGAAAATGTAACAAATCTTCTTCTCCGCTTAATCATTGCAGGGAAAACCTTTAGAATTTGAAGAAATTCTTATCTTAAGCAAATATAAATCTCTGAACGTCCTATCCACAATTGCTAACACTGTATCTATTTTTATCTAGCAACACAGTGATAGTACTGCACCCCACTGTAGCATTTCCATTAGTTTCTCAATCACATCATTAACAGTAAGATGCCTCACTCTGAGCTTTCCCACCCTACGGTGGTGGCTTTGGAGGGATGTGGGAAGGGATGTGAAAAATTTGGAAAGAATTCCCTGGGGTCGGCTTCTCGACATGATCCCACCTCTTTGTGCTCTTCCTGGGGCGGGGGTGGAGGGACATTTGCGGCGTTAAAAATAAATCTGGAAGTGATGTTGCAGCTGTACAAAAGTGGTACAATAGCTCAGTGATTAGCACTGCTGCCTCATAGCATCAGGGACTTAGGTTTGATTCCCGCCTTGGGCGACTGTGTGGAGTTTGCACATTCTCCATCTACCTGTGTGGGTTTGCTTTGGGTGCTCCGGTTTCCTCCCACAGTCCAAAGATGTGCAGGTCAGGTGAATTGGCCAAGCTAAATTGCCCATAGTGTTAGGTGCATTAGTCAGGGGTAAATATTAGGTAGGGGAATGGGTCTGAGTGGATTACTCTTTGGGATGGTCGATGTGGACTTGTTGGGCCAAATGGCCTGTTTTCATACTGTAGGGAATCTAATCTAATAAAAAAAACTCTGGTGTGGCTGCACTTGAATTATTGAGCACAGTTTTGGTCACCGCATTATTGGGTGTGGAAGCTTTGGAAAGGGCTCAGAGGAGATTTATTAAGATGTTACCTGGTATGGAGGGAATTCTTATGAGGATAGGCTGAGGGACTTGAGGCTGTTTTTGGTGGAGAGAAGAAGGTTGAGAGCTGACTTAACTGAGACATATAAGATAATCAGAGGGTTAGATAGGGCGGACAGTGAGAGCCTTTTTCCTCAGATAGGGATGGCTAGCACGAGGGGACAAAACTTTTAAGTTGAGGGGTGATAGACATGGGACAGATGTCACAGGTAGTTTCTTTACTCAGAGAGTAGTAGGGGCATGGAACACTCTGCCTGCAACAGTAGTAGACTCATCAACCTTAAGGGCATTTAAATGGTCATTGGATAAAAATATGGATGTTAATGGAATAGTGTGGGTTAGATGGGCTTCAGATTGGTTTCACAGGTCGGTGCAATACTGAAAGGCCTGTAATGTTCTTCGTTCTATGTTCTATGAAAGGTGAGTCTTGGTAATGGGGCCATGAAACTGCAGTATCAGCAATCAAAAAAAAAACCCCTCTGATTTACTCATACACTTCAGGAAAGGAAATCTGCTGCTCCTATCTTCTCTGGCCTACACGTAACTCCTTCCCTCTGAAATGGCCTCGTGAGCCAGTTTTACCCAACTGTTACAGAAAAGTCAGAGTGGGGAAAATAAAATGCCAATGTCATTTGGTCCAGAAACAATGACAGCTCTCTGTAAATCCTACAAACACATTTGTGTACTTGAGCAAGATAGATAGTCAAGGAACAGCCTGATATAATCTTACTCATTGAGTCATATGCGCCAGACAACACCATGACTATCCCTGGGTAGGTCTTGCCCCACCAAAGGTGGCAGCAGAGTGGTAAACAGTCAGGACGGAGTTGCCTTGAATGCTTCCTTGGACAGTCAATGGCATTACAATTGTTGAATTCTCCCTTTACCAGGGCTATGAGATTAGATTGGATTCCCTGCAGTGTGGAAACAGGCCCTTTGGCCCAACAAATCCACACCGACCGTCTGAAGAGTAACCCACCCAGACCCATTCCCCTACCCTGTATTTACCCCTGATTAATGCACCTATCACTATGGGCAATTTAGCACGGCCAATTTACCTGACCTGCACATCTTCGGACTGTGGGAGGAAACTGGAGCACCCAGAGGAAACCCACACAGACACAGGAAGAATGTGCAAACTCCACACAGGAATTGAACCTGGGTCCCTGGCACTGTGAGGCAGCAGTGCTAACCACTGAGACACCATGCCACCCCAAACTGATCAGAACTTGATCAGAAACTAAGCTAGACTTACCATATAAATACTTTAACTCGAAGACTGGGTCAGAGGCTAGGAATACTGCAACGAGTAACTCACTTCCCGATTCCCCAAAGCCTATCCATCATCCACAAAACACAAGTCAGACATGTGATGGAATACCCCCCACTTACCTGGCTGCGTGCAGTTCCAACAACACGTAAGAAACTCAACACCATCTAGGAAAAAGCAGCCCGCTTGGTTAGCGCCACATCCATCACCTGCAATATTCACTCCCTCTACCACAGATGTTCAGCGGCAGTAGGGTGTACCATCTACAAGATGAGCTGCAGCACCTATCAAAAGCACCTTCCAAAAGGTAAAAGGCAGCAGACACATGGAAATACCGCTGACTGCAAGTTTCTCTCAAGACTGCACACCTCAGAACTACATCCACATTCCTGCAACTGTCGCGGAATCAAAATCCTGGATCGCCCTTCCAAACAGCTCTGTGGATGTACTTACAACAGTTTGCTACTTTTCCAAGGGTAATTAGGGATGGGGAACAACTTGACAGCAATGGGCATTTCACATTTAAGAAGAGAACTACCAGAACTGGGAGAACTTACTGTGCCAGATAGGTCCATTGCATACTAATGCATCACACCAGGGAGACCTGGACTACACCGAGGAGACCTGTGCCATGCCAGGAATACCTGTGCTATGCTTGGAAACATGAACCTCACTGGAGAGACCAGATTTTTTATTGCCATGACTCTGTCATGGGAAACATGGAGCTGTTGATGTAAATAGACACAAGGTGCTGCCCATGACTTCAAGTATAGATGATCTGCATGTTAAAATGCCTTAAAAAGCAATCAAATGGATTCAATCCTACCCTGACCTTCATTCCCACATTTGCCTTGTACATTTAACAATAGTTCAGAGCAACTCGTGATTGCAGCAAAACCCTCCCACGCAGAGATCAGTCACAAAAACATCCAATTCTCACAAATCTGAAAGAAATAGCAAGCATTTTTGCAAGAAGCTGCTCATAAGCTAAACGAAACAAACAATAATATTCTTTTAAAGGGAGGCAATTTTAACACCTGAAGACAGCATTTCTGAGAAAAAAATTAGTCACAGAAAATAAACTTCCCTCTTCCACAAGCTTGCCAGCGTGCAACCACGCTGACAGCTGGAGTGAAAACACAGGCTTACAATTGTGAGGTTCCGTTCTATGTGAGCAGTTGTTGTGTTTGTGCTGTAATTCTGTACCAGATGTGCACACAATACTGACTAACACACTGCTTATGTGTCCTCTCAGCTTTGTTCAACAGTGTAAAAGAGTTGCCCAGTGAACTAGCTTGGAAGGGAGATGGTGGGGGTCGTGGCAATGTCTCTGGACTTAGCAATCCAGAGAGCCAGATCCAAATTTCTTGCAGTCGTGGGTTCAAATCCCAGTTGGTGGAATTTAAATTAAGTTAATAAATCCAGGACATAAAGCTAGTCTCAGTGATAGTGGCCATGAAACTATCACCGATTATCATAAAGACCTATCCTAATGTCCTTGTGGGAAGGCAATTTGCTGACCATACTTAGTCTTCCCTACATATGGTTCCAAAGCCAGTTAAGTCTCTTAACAGCCTTCTGAAATGGTCCAATGTTCAAGGGGTAATTAAGGACAGGCAACAAATGTTTGGCATGCCATTAGCTTGCAATTCAGAGCCTGAACTGACTGGCTCACACCAAAGAGACCTTGGACCATGTGAGCTCCAAACAGGCAGCCTGAATCTAATGTTAATCATCTCATGAATAAAAGCATGAGAGCTGTTTTATGCATCTCTCCCAGTGAAGATAGTGAGAAATGAATACTGGGACAGATGAGCTGCCACATCTTGCTACTAGGAGAAAGTGAGGACTGCAGATGCTGGAGATCAGAGCTTAAAAATGTGTTGCTGGAAAAGCGCAGCAGGTCAGGCAGCATCAAAGGAACAGGAGAATCGACGTTTCGGGCATAAGCACATCTTGCTACTGTCTGCTTTCTACTAACGTACAAAGGGGCAGCAGCGTGGCTCAGTGTTTAGCACTGCTGCCTCACAGCGCCAGGAACCCAGATTTGATTCCAGCCTCGGGCAACTGTCTGTGTGGAGTTTGCACATTCTCCCCGTGTCTGCATGGGTTTCCTCTGGGTGCTCTGGTTTCCTCCCACAATCTAAAGATGCAGAGTTTAGGTGAATTGGTCACGCTATATTGCATATAATGTTCAGGGATGTGTAGGTTAGATGCATTAGTCAGGATTAAAAGATCCAGGTGACTAACTTGCAATTCAGATCCTGAACAATCTGTCTCACACCAAAGAGGCATTGGACCATGTGATGTCCAAATAGGTAGCCTGAATCTAATGTTGACCTCTCGGTACCCCTGCACAACTACTGGTCCATCAGTGCTCGCTCACAGAACATCAGTGATTGTCAATCTAATGAATCCCACCTGCACAGCATCTCCCCAATCCAGTGCTGACATTTGTCCCATCATTTCCACTTCCTGCTGAAGAAGCACTTCTCTCAGAAGAGGGACCTGATCCCATGTGGATGATTATGAGGAGGGTCATTTGTGTGGCTAGTCTTGTGGTAGAGTATGCCACTAGCTTGTTGCAGATCCAGACAGACTCAGATGTTAGAGTTAACTGGAAGGCAAAACAATGTCTGGAAAGGCCTACTGTAAAGACGAGGTGCCAAACAAAGGTGATCCTAATGGCTGCTAACAGTGTGGAAAGCTTTAAGTGATTGTACCAACAGGCAAGCCATTGAGATCCACACCCCACCTCCCTGCGCTCCGTGCAGCCTAATAATAGCTCCCAGTAATTCTTATTCTGTTATTAATTAGCTGTGTATTTAAACATGTACAAGGTATACATCCCAAATGAGAATGTCTTACTCAGGAATAAAGGGGTCTGCTAGATAGAAAGTCTGGCAGATGGGATCTCCACCAGTATTTCATTATTTTCTGGTAACTCTGCACACACTTGATAGTGTGATAATGTGCAGCAGTGGAAGGACTTGCAGGTTGATGAGCAAGCAGACAGCCTGTGTGGAAAATTCTGCTTGTATACACAGCTGTAACAATCTCTCAACAGCCAATACCCAAGTTTGTCCTGTGCGACAGGAGGATAACATGGACTCCAACCAACCAAAAGATAGAGTGGCCACCCAAATCTACCAAGAAAACACTTGAGATCACCACAGAATTCAGAGACGAGAGCCTCAGTGGTGACTCGCTGGGACTATCTGGCTTTAGGTTTAAACCCTGCATCCTCTGACTCATAGAGTGAGGTGAGGTGATCATTAAGAAGTGTCGATATGGTAGACAGACAATTTGTTTTGGTTGGGGGTGTGGGGGGTGGTGGTCTACAATAAGGGAAAGCTATTAAAATTGGATGTCACCATTTCATGAAGTACTGTTTCACATCAAAGGTGATGGAAGTCTTGAAGTCCTGATCCCCAAGAAGTGTTTGTGGCTAGGTTCATTAAAGTGTAATGGATCAAAATTGTTAGATTGTTTGTTAAGCAAGGGTGAGAAGGCTAATGGAATTGAGTTAAAATACAAATATGATTGATTTGAATATGCTGGAAGAATGCTGTGCTCCTATTGTCATGATTTAAGGTTCCGGAGCAGAAATGCCTAACCGCGTTCCCAATTGCTCTACTGATGGGTCAGACCATCATGTTGGCTCTAACTACATCAACTGACACATTCTATTATCCTCATCCCAATGATGTAATGTAATCATATGACCAATACACCAGGCACTATGTGCTATCAACAGAAAGATACACATACGCACCTTAGATAAAAAGGGGAACATCATACCCTGTCATTACAACCAATTTCAAACCGGTCCTTGCTTTTATAAGCCGGCAATTAGTGTTTTCCATGAAAGCCACTAAACTAATCAACAGCTTAGGACAATCCTTTTCTTTTTGTGCAATTAGTCACACAAGGTTAAGCTCTGGTCCCTAAGTGTATGAAATTCTGGTTTGGCCACCGTCTGAACTCAGGATGTGATTCTATCATTGGAGCAGGTATAGGGTTGACATGCTGTTCAAGAGTCAAACCTGGGGCACACTGGAAAGGGGAGAATCTCGGTGACATGCTAGTTGACCATCCTGGAAGAAGGGCACTTGAAGATGAGAGGGCATATGATAATGTCTCCCACAATACGTCCAAACAGATTTGACAACTTTATTCCACAGATTGTTTGGTGGGCATCAGCAGCAGTGGGCCTGTCAGAGCCAATGAGATAGTGCCAACTTTCTTGGAGATGTCAATAGAGATGTGCAGGAAGGGATGCAGGTCCAATGCATGCAATGCAATCTGACATGAGGAGTGGTTTACAAGAAAACGGGACTGGCCCAGTTCATAGGGGACAAGAAAGGAAAAGGTGAAAAACAGATCATTTGAACTACTTTAAGAAGATTGTCAGGACATCGGGACATCAAATTAAAACCTGCGATTGCCGTGAAAAGATTGTGACTTCTGGTCTCCTGAGGTAAATATCACTTCATCTAAGGCCAACATAAAGCTCAGTTTAGAGGAGGTGAGGGACAATATTTTGATGGAGTCAAGATTTAACATTCCTTGTTGCTTTAGGAAGTGAATACATTGGTGATACTTTACTGCAGGAGACCACTTCTTAGGTCAGGCAAATTGCAGCTGACAGCTTTCCTATGGTTACCAGGTCTTTGTGACATTGCTCCTATACCATTTCATCATCTTTCTACAAGAAAAATATTGAATCAACTCAATGACAACATCGTGGGGGTTGGTCAATGAAAACTTGCCCTTTTCTTTTCTGTGAGTTTTCTTCTGTGGCCTAACAAAAACAGAACTAAAAGCCGCAAGGCATCAAAGTGGGATTTGAATTAAATTCTCTAGATTTACTGCATCAGCAGCATACAAGTTCAATAACTTAATTGTTCCTCTACCATATCTGACTTTAACATGTGTCATGTTACACTTCCCCAAACCAAGGAGAAATTTTTAAATGAGTAAATTCCTTTCTAAAAGAAATACAGCATTTTTCTGCCCTCCACTCCTCCTTCCTTCTCCCTTGAAACTGTTTTTCTCCTTTTCAGCCAAGTGGCTGTTTTCATGTGTAAGTCATACATTGGGCAGGATATTTTGTTTCATTCACTCATAGTATGTGGGTGGTCGCTGACTAGGCCCATATTTATTGCTCATTCCTTGATGTCCTTGACAAGTGGTGGTGAGCAGTCAATGTGTTGCAGGTAGACCACAATGCTGTCAGGGAGAGAGTTCCAGGATTTTGAACCAGTGACACTGAGGAACGGAGATACTTTTCTAGCTCTAGATGATATGTGTTACTTGGAGGGGAACTTGGTAATTTTCCATGCATTTGCTACCTTTGTCCTTCTAGATGGTAGAGGTCATGAGGTTGGAAGGTGCAGCCAGGGTGAAAGTCTATTGTGCCCCTCGTGGGTGTTAGGAAGAAGTGAATGTTTGTGGAATGTGATGCCAATCAAGTGGGCTACTGCTTTGCTGTGAATGATGTCAAGCTTCTCGAATGCTGTTGGAGCTGCACTTATTCAGGCGAGTGGGGAGTATTCCATCACCCTCCTGACTTGTTCCTTACAGATGGTGGACAGGCTTTGGGGAGTCAGGAGGTGAGCTGCTCACTGCAGAATTCCTTGCCTCCGACCTGCTGTTATAGTCACAGTATTCAGTTTCTGGTCAATGATAATCCCTAGGATGTTGATAGTGGGGGATTCTACAGTAGCCAAAGACAAAGCCTTCTCCTCAACTGATAGCCATGCACAAAGACCTCTAGCAGTAGGTTACTGGCTGGACATGTTGCCCAGTTAATCTTCCTCTGATTCACCAGGACAAGATGTAGAACCTCCTTCCCACCTGAGAACAACAACACAGACTTGGGATTCAATTTAGGACCTTTTTAGTCACCAACAGATCTGTTACTCCCTGGATCAATTCACCCAGGTGACAGGTAACCCTAGCTAACATCTTTCACAAACAAACAAAGACTGAGCCCCGAATGTCCACAATACCTCCTTAAAAACAAATGAATTGGAATAATTAAAAGATTCAATCCAACATGGACCTCTAAGCATGTCTCAAACAACATTGATCACTCTGCAAGTTTTCTTTGAAGGTAACTTGTAACTTTTCTTTTTCAAGCCATGTCGAGGCCATTCAAAGCCAGGGTGGAAAGTGGCTAGAAACTGTACCTGACAGGAGAGAGACGTAGTGGAAGCAGCTCTCCAGTTTGTCAAGGAGTACAGAAGTGAAGCTGTCCGACGTCAGCTTGCCCGGGTCTCGCGTGCACTGGTCATAAAGCACCACTTCCTGCTTTCCCTCCACATCAATCTGTAAAGTTGGAAAAGGAGAGTGTTAGGGTGGGACACAGCAGGAGGCGACACAGCAGACTGCGCTTTGTTCAAACAGTGTCGGAGATTTTCCAAGAGCTAGGATTTATTGCCTGACTAAAGTGGGCGGTGGGGAAACTGAGGAGTAGTCTGGAAAATCACATCATTCCTAGCAAGAACTTCCTCACTGGAGGTTTAGTTTCAGCTCACTCGCCAGCACACCAAGATAAATTAAAGGGATACATTTAAATAGAAGGTGTGCAAGGGAAATGTCCCACTTCATTAGTTTCCATTTGTCAAGCTGTCCACTCACATACCAATGTGATAGCCAGATGGTGCAACCTGAGCAGGTTTTTGAGTTTGCTTTTGACATAAATTCACAGATATTTAGTCAAGTGACACCTTTCATTGACATCTCAGTGATCGAGTCTTTGTTGTGTAACCTATTGAGCCTTTGATGCACTGAAGGCTAGTTAAAGGGACACTGTTGCTGCAAGGGTTAGGAATGCAATGAGCCTGTTGTTCACTGCTGGAGGATACATCTCATCTTATTCCCAGCAAAGAGCCATCACAAGCAGATAGGCCAATCCACCTCCTTCAGTGCTATATCATTCTAAGATTTATATTGTACTGGAGAGTGTTACAGTGAGGGATGCTTGTGCAGTACATTGGAGAGAATTACAGTGAGGTGTGCAGTATTAAAAAAGAACAATTATAGGATGTAGCAGTAGGAGAAGGTCATACAGCCCTTTGAGCCTGCTCCACCGTTCAGTACAATCATGTCTGACCTTCTATCTCATTTCCCTGCCCATTCCCTATATCCGCAAATCCCTGAGGGACCAAACATCCATCTTTGTCAGATGTTCAATATGGAGTAATTCTGGGGCCACAATTGCTTGAAGTATATTAATAACATGGTTGACAGAAATGAATGTACTATCACCAAGTTTGCAGATGACCCAAAAATAGGTGGGAAGGCAACTGAGGATTACTTAAGGAGCAACATAGACAAGTTTAAGTTTTGATCCACCTATCTTTGGAAAGATGTACTAGCACTGGAGGCAGTCCAGAGAGATTTAACGAAGTTAATCCCTGGTAGACAGGGATTTTTTTTATGAGGAGAGATTGTGTAGGTTTGGCTTGTACACAGTGGAGTTTAGAAGAATGAGATGAGGTCTTATTGAAGCATATATGATTCTTAGCGGGTTTGACAGGGTAAATGCAAAGAGGTTGTCTTCCAATATGGGAGTGTATAATCTCAGAGCAAAGGCTCACTCATTTAAGACAGAGATAAGGAGGAATTTCTTCTGTCAGTGGGCAGTGAATCTGTGCAATTCTTTACCACAGGGGGCTGCTGAGGTTGGGTGGTCAAGTATATTCAAGGCAAATGTAGAGAGCTTTCTAATCATTGAGGGAAACAAGGGTGATGGGGATAGAGCAGGAGTTGAGGATTATTAGAACAGCCGACTCAAAAGGCCTAATAGGTCTTATATATACTTAACAGTGTAGTATCCGTAAGCCTCTGGGATCCAGAATCCAAAGATTCATAATTCCTGATTGAAGAAGTTTCTCCCCATCTCAGTCCTAAATTATTGTCCTCTCATCCTGAGACTGTGCCCCCGTTTTCTATAATTCCCAACCAGGAGAAACAACCTCTCAGTGTCCACCGTGAGAAGCCCCTTCAGAATCTTGTACGCTTTGGTGAGATCACCTCTCAATCTTCTAAACTCCAGAGAATTTCGACCCAACTTACGCATCCACCCATCATAGGATAAATCAGGAACCAATCTAGTCAGCCTACACTATAACCTTTTCACTTATAAATGTTTTCCACTTCAATTAATTTTGAAATAATTACTCAATCTGCTTCCATCACTCTTTCAGGCAAAATATAACAATTTGTTGTCATTTTTATTAATGATCTCAGCTCTGAATCTTTTGTCAATTACTTTAAATCCTTGCCTCTTTCCACTGGGCTTGTGGCACTTATTTAATCGATCTTTCACAATTTTGAACACTTCAGTCAACGCCCCTATCTCCACAACCTTCTCGGCTCTAATCAGCTTGACAACTGTTTCTCTAGTCTGTCCATTTAACTTCAGTCTCTCAGTGTTGATACCGTTCTATTAACCCTATTTTGCACCCTCCCTAACACCTAGATATCCTTCCTGAAGAGGGATGCACAAAAGTGGCTGCAATGTTCTCGGTGCGGTGTAATTAGTGTTTTACAGAAGTTGTTTGCTTTTGAACTCAAGGGCTGGAAATATTTGCAGAGGCAGTGACCCCTCTATTTGCTAAAAAGTCAGGGATAGGCCCTCCTTCCACGAGGCCCATGAAGCCACTGTCAGACTTTACGGTTGTCAAAGAGTTAACTTCCTGAGGTCATGCCTTTTGCCCCCAGGCCCTCCTGCTTCCAAGAGCGGTTGCCCAATCAGATGACTAACAGCTTTCTGTCTCAGCAGCACCCCTCGGCTACAGCTGGCACACCATGATGAGTACATTAAAGCAGAGGGGGGGGGGGGGGGGGGGGGGCCGCGGAAAGAGTGGGGCCTTAGATTCCCAAAACAGCAGTCATCCCCTCCCTCCCCAAATCCACAGCAAGGGTATCAGGGGTTACCTGGCAGCCTAACAATAAGGTATAGGCACATCTTCTTGCTGGTAAAATACCATTGATAGAAGTTGGGGTTTAGTGGTTATTAATTAGCTACTTAAAGGCTTGAAATGGTCCAAGGTGGGTGAGTTGCCGAATACTCAGCCTAACTAATTGGTAAAATCCCTGCAGAGACTGACAAGTAATAGGCATGGCACCCCTCCCATATTTGCTTCCGAGGAGTCGGGCAGTTAGTGGTGTAAAATTCCTCTCAAGGTCGCTATTTATACAACTGAGGATCTCTAATATCGAGTTAACAGGCTTCTCAGCCTGCAGAAACCTATCTTTGGGGCTCCAACCCCTGTAAAATTATGCCATTTTGTTTATATTGTCAGTCTTCAATCCTTCTACCAAAATGAATTGCTTTCCACTTCACTAGCTTAAATTTCATCCATTCCGCATGCCTGCCTATTTTGCTAAGAGGAGAAAGTGAGGTCTGCAGATGCTGGAGATCAGAGCTGGAAATGTGTTGCTGGAAAGGCGCAGCGGGTCGGGCAGCATCCAGGGAACAGGAGAATCGACGTTTCGGGCATAAGCCCTTCTTCAGAAGCCCTGAAGAAGGGCTTATGCCCGAAACGTCGATTCTCCTGTTCCCTGGATGCTGCCTGACCTGCTGCGCCTTTCCAGCAACACATTTCCAGCTGCCTATTTTGCTAGTCCATCTATATCCTCTGGGGTCTGTTATTGCCCACTTCATTGTTTACTTCATTCCAATATGCTCCAATACATCACAAATCCCTCACATTATCACTCTTCAATACTCTACATATTCCTCAGTGTCTCACCATGACACTTTCAAATACACCTCACATGCCCATCAATCTAATACTCTTCAGTGTGCTATATGCTTCGTTTGATCGCACTGACATCCCTTCAATTGCTGACTGGAAGCGAGCTGTGTGGGTCAGAAAGTTTGATCACTGGGATTCAAAAATCATGTCAATTATATTTTATTACTGCCTGTCATAAACAAATGACTTCAAAAGAGAACACTAGTAACCTCTACACTAGTCCCAAAAACCAAAGGACTGTAGTGATTCTAACGAGGTCAGCCAAGTGGACCTCATAGAATCTGAGTTCCCTGGCTAACAGATATAAACTGGAATGTCAGAGATTCTGTTCACTCTGAGAGCTGGCTCTGAGGTGTTATGGACCAGACCAAACACCCCTCAAAATATTTCTAGAAGGTAACCTAGACCCTAACGTTTTCTTATTTTAAAGGTTAAATCAAGTGGTTAAGTCAGGTGTGATGCAGCTGGTCAAACCACCCGACTTTAAGCAAAACACACAGTTTAAACACTACAAAAGAAAGAAAATGAATTTAGAAAACTTAACCAACCCGATGCAGTAACTATTACTAATTAACTGTTCCAATATGGTAACATCCCATAAACACACCCCTAATGAGGGAACAACATCCAGAGAGAGAGCTCAGAGAAAGTCATTGGAATTCTTCTGACCACTACAGCTAAAAACAAATTAGACAGCCTGAACTGGGAGAACTGGCCACTCCCCTTTCATCGTTAAACTGTTTATAAAACAATCCAAAAGGTCTCTTAAACCTGGACTCTTCGGCACCTTTGCCTTTACAAACTCTCTTCAACTCTTTTCTGGGGAAACAGGAACAGGAGTAGGCCAATCTGTTCCTCGGATCCATTTCCTGCATTCATTGAGAATGGCTGAACAGCGGTGCTCTGTCTTTATCTAATTGAATGGTTGAACAAGCTTGAGGGGCTGAATTGTCAACTCCTATTCCTTTGTTCCTAATTTCTTTTGATAGCATTCCTCCCGTTGGACACACATGATTGAAAGCAGACCTTGTAAAATCAGGTAACAATAAATCTGGTGAAATGTTTCTAAGAAGAAACTGCAGTTGCAAGGATCTCAAGACAACACAAGGAGACCTCTTACTGAAAACCTCTTCCGCACAGCAATAGCTGGCATTTTTATAGCACCTTATTAATGCAAAGCAATATTCCAAAGTCACTTCATGGGAATAATTATCTAACAAAATTTAGACACCAAGCTGTAGAAGGAAAAATTTGGATTGTTGAGCTTGGTCAAAAAGATAAGGAATGTTTCAAAAGAGCAAAGTGGTAGACACATTAAAAAGATTTAGGGAAGGAACTCTAGCGTTCAGAAACAGGAAGTGACATCATTGCTGAGAAAGTTGAAGGCACGGCCAGAAAGAGTGGAGAAATTGGAAAGAGGGATTGGCAAGTGGCCAGATTTGAACAAATACAGGTTAGATTTAGATTTCATTGTCATGTGTCCTCAAGCACAGAAGGACAGGAGTACTGTGAAAGGTGTATAATGTTGCCACACATGGCACCATCTTAGGTACTAAGGTGCCTAGGTACAAAAAACTTAGGTACAAAATAGTATCTCTGTGTTGCAGAGCTAGAGACAGAGGTCATGGAGGGCTTTGCAAACAAGGTTACAATTTTAATGTTGAGGCATTGCCTGACCAGGAGCCAATGTAGGTTATCAACACATGGAGGATGAGTGAGGGAGATTTAGTGCAAGTTAGGATTGAGATAGCAGAGTTTTGGATGTACTCAAAATTCCAAAGGCATCCTCTCACTCACTTTGTCAATCCATATGAGTTTCCCCTCAACAAATTTAAGCACTCCAGCATGGGGGCAGTGCAGCCTGGTGTACAACCAGCTACTGTACAGGAAATTTCCGAGGTTTGGTAACACTACTTTAAACTTCATTCCCCAATAAATGGCAACTCTCTGGCTCAGTATGTTAATGAAAAAACATCTCTCTCAACCAATTTTACATCTCTCTCAACACTAACAACCTCTTTTACACTATCGCGCAAAGTCAGTCTCTGTCCTGATCACTTTCAATGTGAAACAGGACAGGATGGTGCCTCTGGGAACAGTTGTACACATGTGCAAACCAGTTGGGTGTGAATGATGGTTGAAGATGTGTGAAGGTGTATATGAAGAGGAGGCTGGGCCTAATAGTATTATTGCCGGACTATTAATTCAGAAATCCAGATAATGTTCTGGGGACCTGGGTTCAAATTTCACCATGGCTGACGGTGAAGTTTGAATTTAGTAAATGGAAATCTATAATTAAGTATCTAATGATGACTATGAAACCATTGTCAATTCCTGGAAAAGCCCATTCACTAATCTGCCATCCTTACCTGGTCTGGCATATTTGTGACTCCAGACCCACAGCAAATGTGGTTGACACTTAACTGCCCTCTGGGCAATCAGTGATGGGCAATAAATGCTGGCCTAGCCAGTGACGCCCTAATCCCAGGAATGTACATTGAAAAAAAGGGTGGGGACAGGGAATTGATGCATTTGCTCAGACAGGCAAATTTCTTTTCAATTTCATGAGCCAAAAATAATCTAACAGTTACCATCCTGCTTTATTTCTTCCCAGTCATGCATCTAATTACAGAAATTCTGGCACAGACCGGATGCACATGAACTCTGTGCCTGGCACTTTGGTGCCAATGACCCTACTCTAGATTGGGTATTAAATGCTAAAGCAGGCACTCTATGATACTTTAATAACAGGCTCTATCAGATAAGTCAAATTGATAGCCTCTGGTTTGGTTATCTAATAGGATTCCTGATGAAGGGCTCCTGCCCAAAACGTCGATCTTCCTGCTCCTCGGATCTTGACTCTGATCTCCAGCATCTGCAGTCCTCACTTTCACCTATCCTATAGGATTGCCAACTATGACTAAATGTATTCTTGTAGACTTCATCATGTGACTTACTCCTTCATTATTAGTCAGCCATCCCTTCTGTCCTCCTGGCACATTGCCATCCAATGCCATTTGCAAAGCCAAACGACTCATGAACCAATTGCAAGATGCTTGAATGTCAGTGAAACAGCAGCTTAATCCCTCATTGTCAATATTTCTATTGTGATAAAGATAAATGTTCATAGAAAATGGCAAAGGAAATTTACATGTCCCGACAATGTTTTCTTCAGGATTGAGCTCAGTAGTGTTCTGGAGTTTGTTTTTCCAATTCCAGGGGACTCCAGGCCAGTCCTGGAGGGTTGTAATTATATTATCCTAATCAGCATTATAATAATTAGATTAGATTCTCTACAGTGTGGAAACAGGCCCTTCAACCCAACAAGTTCACACTGACCCTCTGAAGAGTAGCCCACCCAGTCCCATCTGACTACTGTACCTAACACTATGGGCAATTTAGCATCGCCAATTCACCTAACCTGCACATCTTTGGACTGTGGGAGAAACCGGAGCACCCAGAGGAAACCCACGCTGACACGGGGAGAATGTGCAAACTCCACACAGTCACCCGAGGCTGAAATCGAACCCAGGTCCCTGGCGCTGTGAGGCGTCAGTGCTAACCACTGAGCCACCGTGCCAAGCATGCCTGGCTAAAAGAAAAGGCTCCTATGTCCAGGCGGGAGAATTAAACAGTTGTCACCACGCTGCAGGTCATTGAGTACACATGACCCATATTTTGCTCAAAGACTCATTTCGCCAATTAAATCAGCCAACAGATGAAAGACTTCAATTGTCAGGATGAATCCTATATTTGCACTGTCAATACTGTGCCAGTCATGTGGTCCATTACATCAGCATACTGCTGCATACTGTGGTACTAAATCTTAACAATGTGATGATTTCAATTAATGGCAAGGCTTCAATGAAATGGCGAAACAGAATGAACATTAGCCAGGGTTCCTTACTGCAACAAGTACTGGCATATTGTCAGGTGGGGGCAAAGTCGGAACTTTGCTGAGTTCAAAGGGGCTGTTGGCACTACCCTAAGCTCATGGATAGAGAAGGGTCACTGATTGACAAGAAGTACTGGAGGGAGTGGGCATCATGATGTGTGGCAATACACCCCAAAGAGGAGAAAATGATGAGTAAAACCCTATGAGTATATGATAAAAAGACAAGGCAGGGCTGACGGAGAGAGACACTGCTGCCTTTTGAAACAAGGTTTTGAGGAGTGACCCCAAACAAGATCTACAGCATTGTTTGTTGAGGTCCTGCCCCTCTCTGCCCTGAAATGTGGTCCTCATCAATGGAGAGAGAATTCGCCAGCCCTGCCTTCCTGCAGTCTGTAACTCAATATATGCTTGTGTGTCAGCAGTTTGCAAAAATAAAATGAATGAACAATTGACTTTTCTTTTTGAAGAAGCAGTCCCGGCACAATGTCTTCCTCTGTCCTGTTCCAAGGCTCCAATTTCCTCTCTGAAGTGGGCAAGACTCCAGCACGTCAATGCCAGGTATTATATGTGAATGGAAATTGTAAAATATGAATAAATGATGGGGTTTTTGAATACATATATGAATTTATACAAGCCAATGTCTGTGTATTTGTCTATATGCATAATTTTCTGAATGCAAATACATACTTTGGCATGTTGTGGTTGCTGATGCAGTCTTCCTCAAGAAACTCTGTAGTGCAGCACAATACCACAAGTTGCAAGTCAGTGAGAATTTCCCTGGGGATTGACACAGCTTCATGTGGCTCCGCAAGGGATATCACATGTTGGCTCAGCTGAGACAGGAGGTGACATCATTGTCGGATTACCATTCCCATTAAAACCAGGAGCACAGCAAGTGTCCAGGCAGGAATGATGAGATGCAGCTTAAGGGAGCATTTCATGTGCTACGCCTAACGATGTGATGACCGCAATTAATGGCAAGGTGTCAATGATAGAGCTCCACAAATGTGGCTCACTGCAGCAGAGATAGTATCCAATGTCACACGGCTGGTGCAACCTTATGTAAATTTATTTTCTGAAAGAAAAGTTACAGCTGTTACGGTATATTTGTTTGTGTAGTTTATTTTTGCATGTCTTTAATTCTCTGTCCAATATTTTAAGTTTTCCAAACAATACTACCCTGTCACCACTCCCCCCCACCCCCAATCAGATTGGCTCATGGAAATATGTTGCTTACCTGTCCTTTTAATGGGCATGGGGTGAGGCCTAACCTGGGGAGGGCAATGGGGAGGCACTGGGCACAGAAAGAGTCAGCTGATGCACAGCATGGATCATATTAATCAGTCCCTACATGTTCCCCTCTCCTAGTTCGAATTGTCGACAGGGAGGGAGGTCCAAGGAGAATTTTCCGGAATTTGTTTACCCTTCATTAGCCTCAGTTGCCGGTTTTTTTGTACCTCTCACAGCAGAATATATAATCTCCAGTGGGGTGAGGACTGTTTATACTGCATTGTGACACACTAGACATCACAATTGTGTGGGACCAGCTGAATGGATTCCCCAGCTTGTCATTCCATATAGGCACTAACAATTGAGAGAATGTGGATTCATTGCCTTCATTTGCTTAATATTAAGTCCTTGTGTCCTAAAATCTCCTCATCCATCTACAAGCTGCCCAGTGTTTCAACATTTTATTCACTAAGTTCGCGAATCCTACAGTCCAGGATAGGCTAGGCCTGATCTCCAATTTGTACTGTATTAGCTAATCACAGCTACGGCAGCACTAAAGATGTTGAGTTTCGACTTCAAGAGGTAGAGAATCACCCCAAGTTCCTGCATGGGCTCACTTTCCTGTAATTGTGTATATGGGTGGCAACATGCACTCAGAGCCCAGGAACTCTCATGAATCTTCAGTTGGATGAGGCATGGTTGGTTCCCATTGAGCAGCACATTGGCAAACAGGTAATGCCCCGAGAAAGAGAGAAAAAGCACGATTGGTGTTCAAAGTGCTGGTTGTCACCTCTCCAGGAGCTTAGGCAACAAACAGCCCATTCCCAAATCGATGAATGCTTGGAAGTGCCAGCTCGATCTATCTCTCTTTGTGATTCTCCGTCTGACCAATGCTATTCAAAAGAATAGAACTGCTAAAAGCATAGGACAGCAAACATCAATTATATACCAGTAGAGGAATCCTTGTAATGAGTAAATTGTTTATATATCTGGCTCTTTCTTTATTGTTCAGACATGTCAATCTCCTGATTTTGAAAGACTGCAGGGCATCCAAAAGTACTACTTTGCAAAGTTGAATGTTTAAACATTATAAGCAAATCAAAAGTAGCTAAATGAAGTCAGTGTGCTAAATATTTAAACAGATGCGTAAGCATACTAAGATGTAAGAAATGTAATACATGGCACATGATCACAATGATGTTCACTATTTATTAAAAACTGGTCAATTATTTCCCTCAGTGATAGAATGTTCTAGTTATTTATAGAACAGTGGAATGATAAAATGCTTTAACTATTTATAGGTCTTAGCAATAATAATCTCTGTAAACAATTAAGGGTGCCCAAAAGGACTTCCTGAGAACAGTTAGTTGCATGTTACCAACATTTGTACGCATGTTGAATAAATGAAAAGTCCCAAGGAACATGAATCACAGTGTGGCCAGCCAAGTGGTTGAACAGACCAGCAGCAAGAGGAACCGGGAGCCGCGTGTCTCTCACAGAATGGCAAAGAGGAACTGACATGTATGCGTTTGTCTGTTTTGTTTACTTCATCCTGCATTGAATAGTGAGAGCTAGTGCTTTCAGAGCAGATCTGCCCAGTCATCTCTTTACACTTTCTTATTTTGTTCTTCTTGAACTCAAATATATTGTCCTGCTTCCTCCGTAAGGGCACTCCGTGCTCAACTGAAAACTTGCTGTGCGAGATCTTGTTCTCTTACTCTATTCACAGTGCCACCTACACCACCGCCTACACCTCCACCCAGATCTCATAACTCAGGAATTCCTTGTATCTGTCTTTCCATCTTCCAACAATTTACAACCTTGACATTACCACATCATGACGGCAGAATTTAGCTCATTTTGTCTCTTATACTTGGTGGTGTCTTGCATTACAGCCTTAACTCTTTGCAGTATTTAGATTCCTTAATTTAGAAAGCAACAAAAGCATGAAGCAGTTTGCCAAAGCATAACTGTTTGAACACATTCTAATTATGAGCTAACAGAAATTAACAGTTCTGCATAGCATGATAATAGTAAATAGAATTGATCTGACGTGCCATTGACATGATGATACATTCGGCAAGGAATGAGTTTTTGTTTCCTGGAGGTTAACAGTCAATTAAATTCAGATCCACCTTGCCTGGCTTAACAAATATATTCCATCCACTGTTACTTGGCAGCAGCAGAATATTGGAGTAGACGTTGACTTTATGTGCGAGAGTGTTCACGAACGTGGGATAGCGAGCCTTCAGCCTGTTTCAGATTACTTCTTTCTTGAATCAATGATTTGGAGATGCCGGTGTTGGACTGGGGTGTACAAAGTTAAAAATCACACAACACCAGGTTATGGTCCAACAGGTTTAATTGGAAGCACTAGCTTTCGGAGCGCTGCTCCTTCATCAGGTGATTGTGGAGGATATAATTGTAAGACACAGAATTTATAGCAAAGGTTTACAGTGTGATGTAACTGAAATTATACATTGACAAATACCTTGATTGTTTGTTGAGTCTTTCATCTGTTCGAATACCATGATAGTCTCACTTCTTTCATATGTAAATAACAAAACTTTTTTTAAAAATTACATTCTCAGATTAAATGTAACAATTGGTGTTAGCCAAATAATATGTTGAAGGTGTTAGCCCCCTGTGTTCTTTGTCTGTGCCATAATGTTTAGACTGATTCTAATCTAAAAATTGAGTTAACAGAGTCTTACATGAATTCATGCAGTTTTTGATCAAAGTACAATGTATCTCTGCAAGTACAAATTCACCCCACAAATGTCAATGTATATGTGTGCATGTAGGTTTGTGTGTGTGTGTCTGGGTGTCTGAGGTGGGGGGGTTGTGAGTGTGTGAGAGAGAGTGTATATATGTGTGTGTATGTGAGTGTAGAGTGTCTAAGTCTGTGAGGGTGTGCATGAGTGAGTGTGGGAGTGTGTGTCTGTAGGAATGTGTGTGTGTCTGGGGTGGGGGTGGTTGTGAGTGTCTGTGAGAGAGAGTGTATATGTGTGTGTGTGTGTATATAGAGTGGTCGAAGACTGTGAGAGGATGCATGCGTGAGTGTGGGAGTGTGTGCGTCTGTAAGGGTGTGTGTGAGTATCTGTGTGTGTGTGTGTGTGTATAGGAGTGTCTTTGTGTGTGTGTGTATAGTGCAATGGTGGTCATCTGTAGTGTGACATGAACCCAAGGTCCCGGTTGAGGCCCTCCCTATGGGTACCGAACTTAGCTATCAGCCTCTGCTCGGCCACTTTTCGCTGCTGTCTGTCCCGAAGTCCGCCTTGGAGGATGGTCACCCGAAGGTCCGAGGTCGAATGTCCTGGAGCGCTGAAGTGTTCCCCAACTGGGAGGGAACCCTCCTGTCTGTTGATTGTTGTGCGGTGCCCATTCATCCGTTGCCGTAGCCTTTGCTCGGTTTCCCCAACATACCATGCCTCAGGGCATCCTTGCCTACAGCGTATAAGATAGACAACGTTGGCTGAGTCACATGAGTACCTGCCATGTACATCGTGGGAGGTGTCCCCACATTTAATGGTGGTATTCATGTCCACACTCTGACACGTCTTGCAGCGCCTACCGTGACAGGGTTGTATGGGGTTGTCCTGAGAGCCGGGCAGTTTGCTATGAACGATGATCTGTTTGAGGTTTGGCGGTTGTTTAAAGACAAGCAGTGGAGGTGTGGGGAAGGTCTTGGCGAGGTCCTCATCCTCATTGATAATGTGTTGCAGGTCACGAAGAACATGGCGATGTTTTTCAGCTCCTGGGAAGCACTGGACAACGAAGGGTACCCTGTCGGTTGCAGCACGTTTCTGTCTCCTGAGGAGGTCATTACGGTTCCTTACTGTGACACGTCGGAACTGGCGATCGATGAGTTGAGCATCATACCCCATTCTTATGAGGGCATCCCTGAGTACTTCCAGGTGCCTGTCATGTTCCTCCTCATCTGAGCAGGTCTGGTGTACGCGTAGGGCTTGTCCATAGGGGATGGCTGTTTTGGTATGTTTTGGGTGGAAGCTGGAGAAGTGTAGCATTGTGAAGTTGTCTGTGGGTTTGTGGTAGAGTGTGGTGCTGAGGTGTCCATCCTTGATGGAGATGCATGTGTCCAAAAATGAGACAGATAGTAGAGAGTAGTCCATGGTGAGTTTGACGGTGGGATGAAACTTATTGATATCACTGTGTAATTTTATCAGTGATTCCTCGCCATGAGTCCAGAGGAAGAAAATGTCGTCAATGTACCTGGTGTATAATGTTGGTTTGAGGTCCTGGGTAGAGAAGAAGTCTTGTTCGAACCTGTGCATGAAGCTGTTGGCATATCGGTGTGCAAATTTGGTCCCCATGGTTGTTCTATGTATCTGAATGAAGAACTGGTTGTCAAAGGTGAAGACATTGTGATGGAGGACAAAGTGGATGAGTTGTAGGACAGAGCTTGGAGATTGGCAGTTGCTGGTGTTGAGTACTGAGGCTATTGTTGGGATGCTGTCATTGTGGGGGATGCTAGTGTAGAGTGCTGAAACGTCGGGACAGGCAGCAGTGAAAAGTAGCCGAGCAGAGACTGATAGCTAAGTTCCATACCCATAGGGAGGGCCTCAACTGCAACTTTGGGTCCATGTCACATTACAGGTGACCAGCGTTGCATTATACACACACACACACACACACATATACACTTTCTCACACAGACACTCACAATCCCCTACCCCAGAGAGAGACACACACACACTTCTACAGACACACACATTCCCACACTCACACATGCACCCCCTCACAGACTTAGACACTCTACACTCACATACTGACACGTATACACTCTCTCTCACATTCACAACCCCCCACCCCAGACAGACAGACAGACACACAAAACCCACATGCACACATACACATATATGTTTGTGGGGTGAATTTGTACTTGCAGAGTTACATTGTACTTTGATCAAAAACTGCATGAATTCATGTAAGACTCTGTTAACTCACTTTTTAAGATTAGAATCAGTCTAAACATTATGGCACCGACAGAGAACACAGGGGGCTAACACCTTCAACATCTTAACATCTTATCTGGGCTGACACTAATTGTTATAGTTAACCTGAGAATGTAACTTTTTTAAAAAAAGTTTTGTTATTTACATATGAAAGAAGTGAAACTATCATGGTATTCGAACAGATGAAAGACTCAACAATCAAGGTATTTTTCAATGTATAATTTCAGTTACATCACACTGTAAACTTTTGCTATAAATTCTGTGTCTTACAATTATGTCTCCACAACCACCTGATGAAGGAGCGACGCTCCGAAAGCTAGTGCTTCCAATCAAACCTGTTGGACTATAACCTGGTGTTATGTGATTTTTAACTTGTTGAATCAAAACTAGCCCTCTGTTACCGGGCTTCAGCTGTGATAGTAATCTTTGGCAGTAGGACTTGCCAACATCTGCTTCCTCAGAGCACTCTGTGCAAATCTGTCAGAGATTTCCGGAGATGACACTTACAGCCAAGGGCCCAGGAAGCCATCTTAAATTACACTGACATGATCTCACCTTGGAATGAAATCTGGCTCTATAGCTTGAAATGGACACAGATCAATCAAGTGATTCCTGCAGTTCAGCACTATTTAAAATGCATTGGTCATAGCTCAGAAAAGTAGCAAATTTGATCCTTTCTTTGATAGCTGACCTCAGCCAGTGCAAAATGACTTCCTATCCCCCAGGAGAGGGTGGCAAAAATTAAAGAAAACCCTTCTCTGGTTGTGATGCAGTAAGTACAGATGATGTTTGTCACTGATTAGTGTAAATCCGATCAGCATCAAAGACTTGTTGTCTAAGATCCTGTATAAAGAAGGCTGGCCCATCGGTTCTAATGTTGGCCAAGAGTCACGCTATCCCTATGGACTAGCGAGGCCCCAGGTTTGATCTTCAGTCAAAGTGGAATTAGCTGATTGTGGCTAAATGAGCGATCATTACAATTTGCACCCACCCTCTTGAACCTCTCCCTTTCTCGATACATCTGCTTTCAAAGCCCATTTTGATGACGCCATTATCTCCAACCCCACTGCACTCCCTTCCCATGGTAGAATGTCTCTGTTTTCTTGATTTGTTCCAATTTGATTTTGCCTTGAGTCGCTCATTGCTTTGTGAAGTACTCAGCAGTGATGGCAGGAGCACTAAACAGGGAGTGCATTCCAAAAGGAAATGAAGTAATTTCTCTGAAACTGTGATTTGTGCATATAAACATGTCATTCTCATCTGAGGAAGGAAAATGTCTGATGTAAAGAAAATAACTTGGAAATGATTCTACAGGGAGATACATTTATACAATCCCTTTCATCACTCCAGGACAGCGCTAAGCTGTCTTGCCATAATATTAATTTTGATGGTTTTATTTACCTGTTGAAACACAGCAGCCAATTTTCACAAAAACAACATTAGTCCGAGATAAATGATTGATTAAACTGTTTCACTGCTATTTGTTGAGGTTTTAGTACTGGCCAGGATATTAGGATTAATCCCCTGCTTTTCTTCGAACAGTGTCGTGGGATCTTCCATGAACATCTGACAGGGCTGACGGACTCTCAATTTAATATTTTGACCAAATGACAGCACTTCTGACTGTGCAGCACTCTCCCAGCAGTGCATCGTAAGTAGCTGACTCAGGTATAATGCTTCTACCAAGCTAAGGCTGGTCCCTTAACATAACACTTGAATGACAGTCATAATGTGTTCACTCACTGCTGCAGAAAAGGATAATTAAATACAAAATGGTTTTCCCAAGAGCCACAGCATTTAAAACCAATATCGCTGACGTGGAAGCAATTCCCGAATTCAGGGAACAAAGCCTGAGAAAACATGGCAATTCTACAGATTTAACTTGGTTCAAATTGACTTCTGAAACAATTTAACTGCATGGGAGAGGAGTGACCAGACTATGGTGTGCAGAAGATTAAAAACAGTAGTTAAAATCAGCCAGATTTATACTAAAAAACAACAAAAACACGGGGAACAGGGAGGAGGGTAACAGGTCTTCCTGTCACTGCTCTAATTAAGTATGCAGTGGGAAGTTAATGGATAACCTTCCTGCCTTTCAGTAAGCAACTGAATTGAAATGAATTTATTGTCACATGAACCGAGGCACCTAAAGGTCATATCACCATTGCTGGTGGCAGGTGGAGCTGGGGTCAAATGGAAAGCTCCAAAAGCAAACCTTTGACCTTTGCTGCTAAACCCCACCAGGACACCCTCACTCACCTGATCATGTAGGTTCTGCATTGCCAGCAGCTGCCACCACTCTCCCGGTGGCGCTGCCTACAATGGCTAGCTGACAACTTCAGGTGTGACCAGCAGCTCTCAAACGGCATCTCCACTGCTGCCAACATTGGTGACTGACTGAGAATCGTTATGGTGGGCCTTGGCCAGTGGAGCCAACTGGACTTCCTACTGACAGTCCAGCTGGCAGGCAAGATCCACACCCGTGCCCGAATTAAATACCGCCCTATCTGTCCAGAAGCTTTTGAGAGAAGTTACAAATATTTTTTAATCATCAGGAAGGTAGCGGAAACCATCTTGCACTTTACTGGGACACTGCCAGTTTTGGGGATCCAAATGTTGAGGTGGAAGAAATCTACTTTTAACCTGGAGCATGCACAGAAGAGATCTTTGATATGCTATGTTTCCTCACCATCACAGTATTGAATTGTTCTGAAGCTCTCTGTCTATTCTGTCTGTCAGTTAAAGTCATTAAATGGAAGGATTTGAATCAGTGTGCCATGGACAGAAGTTGCAAAACCAGTGATTTGGATACTTGAAGCACTCAACCTTATACTAAGAATGTAAACAGGAGGCAAGTTCAGACTGATCCGAGCCAGCTTTTAAAAACAAACTCTCATCTTAAAGGTCACATCACTCAAGGAGACTCTTATTCATCATATTACATCTACAATAGCGAAAACATTCAGGATTGGATTACGGAATGACGACAATTTCGTTTACACATTACCCCCTCTGAGCAAGAATCTTTTGGGTTTCTTAGATGAAAAAGCAAAGTACCATTACATTGAGCTGGCTGATTTGGTGCAGTCGGATGTCCTTGTTTGGACCTCTGCAAAGGGGAAAGCTGGACCCCAATGGAAATTGCGTCTGTGTTAGTATGGTGTTTGTTCCAAAGCTCACTCCTTTGTTGGAACGAGAGCTGCACATTCCTATCCTAAATGGAAAAAGACTACAGAAAGTTGGAGTGCAGAAGGATTTTGGAATCCTCGTTCATGAATCACAAAAAGCTGGAATCAAAGTTCAGTGGGTAATAGAGAAGGCAAATGGAATGTTGGCCATTATTTCAATGGGAGTGGAGTACAAAATAGGAAGTTCCTGTACAAGGCACTATTCTGACCACACATGGAATACTCTGAACAGTTTTGGTTCTCCTTTAATAGGGAAGGATTTACTGATGTTGGAGGCAGTCCAGAGAAGGTTCATTAGGTTGACTCTGGGTATAGAGGGATTTTCTTATGAGGTTAAGTAAAACATAGTGGGATTCAAAATTAAGGAACCAATTACAAGGTTTTTTTAAGTGAATGAGGGATAAATTTGATTTCCCACAAACACTGAGAACAGTAAAACACCACAATCAAATGCACACACACAAACACAGAAAATATGTTTTATACAGAAGGAGGGTGTCTGGTACAGATGGGAAGAATAAAGACTATGCAGTTTCGTAGTCATTAGGGTCCCTGTGATGTTAGATTTTTGACCTAAGACCACAGTGGTTAATGGTGGGCTCATCGCCTCAGCAACAGCAAAGCCTGTAGCTATCTTTGAGTTCTTAGCGAATGGTTATTTCCCACAGTCCGCTTTTTCACTGGGAGCTGTCTTCCAACATGCTGAGGCAGTCAGGGAGACAGAGAGAGGTTTACAGTTATTGATGTCACAAATTCATTTTTCCATCACAGCTACTGAAGAAGGGTCATTGGTATTGAAGTGTTAACTCTGTTTTCTCTTCACAGCTGCTTCCAGACCAGCTGCCTCAGAAACCATCACTGTGAAGCTGTAGCAAAGACATGGTGTACTCTGGGACACATTCCCAGTTCATGGGCTGGACCAGGCCTCTGAGCTCTTCACCTGCTTCTTAAAGCTCACACATTCAAAACATCGAAGCTCATAGCACCCCTGCCTTGCATTGACTTTCATTTCAGTACTTTGTCTTTTCAGCCAGAGCTACTAGGCTCACATTACTGCTGCCACACTATGCCACCTAGTACAGACATAAAGCCAGCAAGCTTGTCATTGTTATCAATAGGCCTCAGTCCAGTCAAGGGGATAGTCTTTGGCCAGCCAATCTGGGTACAGTAAGTAAAGGGCAGCCTCAGACACCAGTCCAGACTCTGTGCCAGTCACAGTCAGGAATCTCTCCATTAAAGGGTGAGGAGACAAATAATGGGCAGCACACCACGCCGTCTTGAATCTTGCTGCTCCACTTGTCGGCTGATTTGCTCCTGGGATGAGAGGAAGGCATATATAACATAAGATGGAAGTTGTGGTCGCTGCTAGTACTGTTGGTGCAAGTAGCGGGTGATTGATTTGCAGCACAGGGGACATGCAGGGTTAGTGTTGGTTGGGTGAGTTTGAGTAGGCAAGATGAATCAGGCAACAGTAAAAGTGATAGAACATGAGACTTGGCGGGAGGTAGGTAGAGTAGCAGACTGAGTATGAGGTAGCAGGGAGAAGACAGTGCCACTTGCACTGACAGAGAGGAAAAGGGCATTGACCATCTTCTAAAAGGCTGGGCTGCTTCAATCAAGATGGCAGCCTCTGACCAGACTGGTATTGTGGGTGCCACTGCTAATCCTGGGGGAAAGAGGAAGTCCCATTTCTGCTCTATCCCACTCAGCAGAACCTCCAGCAGGCATGGTTTTCCCTGACTGCCACATCTGGGAAAAATGTCAGGAAAGAAAACTCCAACTTATGACATCCCTTTAAAGACAGCATTACCAGCAATGCTGGTCTCCAGTGAGCATCGAGTTGGGAAAGGTGAGTGATGAGGTGGGATGGAAATTAGAGGGGGAACACTCTCCACCAGGGCTGAAATGCCAATTAATGCAACATGTTTGGTAAGATTATCCACCCACCCCAGCGGCAGGAATCAATCCACCAAACTGGATGCAACTCACACTCAGCCAAAGCACTATAAGATTCAGCCCAGTGTCTTTAGATAAAATAGTGATTCAATACCGATGCTTTCGTGTACTCAATGTTCATCTTTTGGACACGCCTTAATTTGTGTTCAGGTCATCACGGCAGCCATATTTATATTTGTTGTCTTGTATAAGCCATCCTGTCCATGGAAGATCTCAGGTATAACGATCAGATGGTGGAAGCTAAAATTTGATAGTCCGTATTGACTGCTATTGCAACACTTTCAGGATCTCACAGAACTATTTCGAAGAAGAGCAGGCAAGTTATCCTGGCCAGCCTCAGTGAAGAAGATTATATGGTCATTGTAACATTCTATATGTGGCCGTTTGAGTTTCCCACATTGCAACAGCAACTACACTGTCTGTGAAGCATTCTGGGATATCCTGAGGTTGTATAAGGGACTATCTCTTAATGAAAGTTATTTTCTCATTTCTTTGTGAAAGTTGGGGCATATACCTTCTAGTGGGATAAGAGAGTCAATATAAACACCGGAAGCTGTTTCTTGCATAGTCAGCTTTCTGGAACCCAGACTGTACAAACAAAACAATGGTGTCAGGACAATTTGAAAGGTCCAAATAAAGCCAGAACTGCAGGTTACTCTGCTGCTTATAACTACGTAAAACATGTTTTATGCCTTCCAGTAATGAGGATGGCTCAATTGTTCATTTGAAAGCTGCATTAACCTGTGATCCTTATCCTCTCATATGGGTGACCTTTGAACTGAGGAGGAAGGGTAGAATCTGTACCAACTAATTAAAAGGGCAATTCAGATTGATGACTTCTTGAAGAGAAACAGCCATAATGACATTCTGAGGGGTTTGCCTTTGACATTGCCAATGCATCTCGCTTGGATCTGTTGCCTTTCAGACGTTAGTGCTATGCTCCTATTTAAATTTATTCTCATTTATATTACCCTTCCTTCTATCTGTGGCATACTGACTTCCTGACACTCGAGGGGCCCTTGCTAAAGTCTACCCAGCAAAGCGTGGCATGTGCAAGGGGCATGGGCTGGAGGAATCACAGAGCCAAAGTCTATGGTTCTCTTAACCCACCCTCTCTGCAGTTGCTGAATGCTCAACCAAGGAAGTGGGCGAGAGCTGCCAACAGAACCATAATCAAACAGTGACTCTTCAGTGTTGATCTTCTACTCGCCACCATGAGAGTAAATGCAATGTTGCAAATCAGATCAGATGTCCATTGTGGAAACTGCCTGATTTTCATTTCTGTTGAAACCAAAGGGAATGGAAAATGACAGGAGGTGACTGGCTTTAGATCTTTGTTGCATGCTAAAGATCACCAGCCTTCGAAGCGAAACTAATGGGTAATGGAAAGCTCTTTGGCAGTGGCAGGCATCACCATCAAACCTGACCCTGATTTGACTTGACATCCATATATGACAGCCTTCTGGAAGCACAATTTGGAACAAGATCACTGACTACCTTTCCCCTCTTTTAATCCAGATAATAATATGCGTCAAACTCAAATGTTGCCCACGCCCTGCTGAAGGCAATTTAGTGCAGACTGCCTCCTTCTGTCTGATTTGGACTGTCCACTGGCACAACAGACAAGTTCTCTCACAGACTGCATATTCTCCTACTTCAAAAATAAAGGATCCAGTGTGCAAACTGTGGTGTGGCTACATACGCCTACAGCAGCCATTTGTTATATGGGTGAGGTCATGCTAATGGCCGACTTTGACAAGTTTAATTTTCCTTTGCGTTGTTTGACTGGAAAGGATTAGTCGGCTCAGTTAATCAGATATGACAATGAATATAAAGATACTTCCTCTTAGACCCAGGGAGGTAGTTTATAACCTATGAGGTAATTGGTGTCATAGACAGCAACAAAGGGACAGGCATTGTATTCATTCGACAACAATCTTCCAGCCTTGCATGAGCTGTTCAGTGTAACAATCATTTCAATAGCAGACGAGAATAGGATTCCTGGTGATTAATTGCTATGGCATTGATGGACATTGATAGACTATAATCTAGTGGTGAATACTACTTGACAAGGCATGTGAGTGGCTAAGAAATTTTGATGTGATGAAAGTCTGGTGCTAGAATGTTTGCATTTTCCTACACAAATAATTTCCTTAACTTTCCCAGTAGCTTAGAAGCCTATGAAACACAACCTCAACAACAGAGAATCTTCAGTTTAGAAATGAGGTGGTTTGATCACGTTAGAGGACAATGCTACAAGCAGACACCGTACCCATGTAACGTTGAAAAGAATTTTTCACATATCTCATCACGACATGGGAAACCTGGTGGAATTAAGTATGTGCGGGAGCTTTCCTTATGCCCACAGACTTTCCGCTCTCAATGTTTCCGTTTGCATATGAGTGATGTTTATTTGGGAGCGTTACTGGAGATATGACCGACAAGACAGAATCATCGTCCAGTGATAGAAGTCTTGGGTCTAAATCAATCAGTCCATTAAGCTGTGTCTGTTGTGCTGATAGGAGAAAGTGAGGTCTGCAGATGCTGGAGATCAAAGTTGAAACTTTATTGCTGGAACAGCACAGCAGGTCAGGCAGCATCCAGGGAACAGGAGATTCGACGTTTCGGGCACAGGCCCTTCTTCAAGAAGGGCCTGTGCCCGAAACGTCGAATCTCCTGTTCCCTGGATGCTGCCTGACCTGCTGTGCTGTTCCAGCAATAAAGTTTCAACTGTTGTGCTGATAGCCAACGGGAGCTTTACCTTTCCAATTTCAATCCACCAGTCTTCCGCCAATTCGTCTTACCCCCTAAGAATGTATCTCCCTTTTGAATTCAAGACTACAAAGGATGCCAATGATCTCCAGTGTCAAGGTATTCCATACTATCACAACTGGTTGCATGAAGGAGTCTCATGGATTCTTCTTAACCAGATCAGTTTTAAGGTTCTGAACTAGATTTCGGTGAAGTGAATCATCCACCATTTGTAGATGGCACCCAAATGAAAATCAGGCGGGTGCTATGTGCGTTGAGGAACTCACTTTGCCACTGCCCCGGTGAAGATAGGAAGCTAACCCTTGTCCTGGACCCCTCACTGGAGGAAAGAGTTATTGCCTTCATAATTTCCCTCAATTAACTTAATGGAAAGAGCCTAAGTTTATCAGTCCCTTGATGTAACTTACCTTCTAAGATAAATATATCTTTCTCAAATGTCAATGACCCCAGTACTTTACAAATGCAATAGCAGTTTTTTTTGCCTTTGCTTTTGGAACTTGTTATGGTGAAGGAATAATCACATTGATCCTTATCCTTTGGAATGATCCTCAATTCCACATTCCTGCCTAACGTCCATATCCTTTGATTCCCTTACCAATTAAGTTTCTGGCTATCTCAGCCTCGAAAATACTTAATGACTCAATCTCACGTGTGGAACCTTATCAAATGTTTTCTGGAAATCCAAATATATTACATTTACTGGTTGCCGTTTATCTATCCTGTTTGTTATCTCCTCAAAGTATTGGAATAGATTTGTCAGGCATGACGTATCTTCACAAGGACACGTCAGCTATGCTTGATTCTTTTCAAATGTTGTATGGGTACGGTGTCTGCTTGTAGCATTGTGCTCTAATGTGATCAAACCACCTTATTTCTAAACTGAAGATTCTCTGTTGTTGAGGTTGTGTTTCATAGGCCTTTAAGCTATTGGGAAAGTTAAGGAAATTATTTGTGTAGGAAAATGCAAACATTCTAGCACCAGGCTTTCATCACATCAAAATTTCTTAGTCACTCACACGCCCTGTCAAGGAATATTCACCACTAGATTTCTTTCTAAATGCTCCACTACTGCATAGAGTCATGGAGTCATACAGCATGGAAACTAATCCTTCAGTCCAACCAGTCCATGCTGAACATAATCCCAAACTAAACTTATCTGCCTGCTCCTGACCCAAATCCCTCCAAACCGTTCCTGCTCAAGTACTTATGCAAATGTCTTTTAAATGTTGTAATTGTGCCCACATCCACCACTCTCTCAGGAAGTTCATTCCAAACACGAACCACCCTCTGTGTAAAATAAAATTGACATTCGTCTTTTTAAAATCTCTCTCCTCTTATCTTAAAAATGTGCCCCCTAGTCTTGAAATCCCCCATCCAAGGAAAAGACAATGAGCATTAACCATATCTATATCCCTTCTTATTTTTTTAAACTTCTATAAGGTTGTCTCTCAGCCTATCTACACTCCAGTAACAAAACTCTGAATCTATCCAGCCTTTCTTTATAACTCAAACCAACCATACCCGACAACATTCTGGTAAATCTTTTCTGAACCCTATCCAGTTTAATAATATCCTTCCTATAACAGGGCAACCAGAACTGGACACAGTGCTCCAGAAGAGGCCCTACTAATGTTCTGTACAACCCCAACATGAATTCCTATGCCCAATTCCAATTTCCCATACGATTAAAGGTTGAGGATCCTGGGATTGTATTCATTAGAGTTTATAAAGTTGAGGGGAGATTTAATAGAAACTTACAGGATAATGCATGGCTTAGTAAGGGCAGATGTTAGTCGGGAAGACTAGGACCTGTGGGCACAGCCTTAGAATTAGAGGGAGTCAATTTAGAACGGCAGTGAGGAGACATTTCTTCAGCCAGAGAGTGGTATGCCTGTGGAATTCATTGCCATGGAGCGCAGTGGAGGCTGGGACGTTAAATGTCTTTAAGGCAGAGATTGATAAATTCTTGATCTTGCAAGGAATTAAGAGCTCCAGGGAAAGTGCGGGTAAGTGGAATTGAAATGCCCATCAGCCATGATTGAAAGGTGGAGTGGACTCAATGGGCCGAATGACCTTACTTCCATTCCTACGTCTTATGGTCTTACTCAAAGGACTGAGGAATGAAGGCCAGTGTGCTAAACACCTCTTTAACCATCCTATCTGTATTATTTAAAAAGGAGCTGGAAATGTGTTGCTGGAAAAGCGCAGCAGGTCAGGCAGCATCCAGGGAACAGGAGAATCGACGTTTCGGGCATAAGCCCTTCTTCAGGAATGTTCCTGAAGAAGGGCTTATGCCCAAAACGTCGATTCTCCTGTTCCCTGGATGCTGCCTGACCTGCTGCGCTTTTCCAGCAACACATTTCCAGCTCTGATCTCCAGCATCTGCAGACCTCACTTTCTCCCCTTATTTAAAAAGGATTCCAACATTTTCCTTCTCATTGCTGCCAACAATTTGATGTTATCCACTTTACACTGCCACCTTAGGTTAAATATGCCCTGTATCACTCTGTGAAATTTGCCTTTTGAATAGATTTCACGATCTGAACTGTTCCTTTCCCCACATCTATATTCCCTAACCCAGAATCTGAACTGTGGTTTAATCAGACTCTTGTTTAAACTCATAGCAATAGAGAGGGAATAAATGGAACTGATCCCAAGATTTGGAGCCGTTCTCGATGTCTTATTAATTTGTTAATAATTGACTCTGTCAAAAAGAAAGCACAAGCTGTCTGATCGGTAGAGAAAAAGATTTCAAACCATCAGTGGAAAGACGAAAGAGTCAATGAAGCTGAAACATTGGGAAATTGGACTAGTCTCCCACGTTTCTACAGAATCCATGGTGCTGAGCTTTAGAAGACTTTTTTGTAACGTGGCTCTGAATAGTTCTCCTCATAAGTAGTTATGTGATCGAGACATGTTTAAATATTTCCATCAACGAGATGGCACCAAGTTAATTATGAGGAGGCAGAAAGAAAGTCTACAACTTTTCAATGACTCAATCCTGGCCTGGAAGATGGGAAAAGGACATACTAATGCCCAGAAACGGGATGTTCAGTTAATCAAGGCCAATCTTTCCCTGTTTCCAGTAAACAGTTATACAGAGGTACCACCAGGGTTTGGAATGCTTTTGCAGCAGGTTTCTCATTAACCCCAATGTATCTCATTATATTTATTGTGAGTGGAAGCCATCCACACTCTAATCTTCAGGTGTTGGACACTGGTCTCCAACAGATTAGATGAATACTTGAGATCAAACCACTCAGCAGGGTGGTAACCAGGATAGTGTTCACACTGGAGAATTTTCAAAAAGTGAGGGGGAGCTTCAATTCTACAATTCTCAGTTATATCAGTACAACATTTCAATTCAGTCTGCTGCCTAATCTACCTGCCTCAGGATCTCTACTTAATTTTCTACAAGAATAAACCCTATTTTCTCTGGTACAGCAGGCAATTTAGATAGAAATTATTCTTCATGTATGGTTTGTGATTAAGACTTTTAACCTGCTAACAGCAGAGATCACCAGCAGCTATGCCTGCTCTGTTGTTATGTCACAATGCTGTGGCAATGGTTGTGAGTTCTTTTTTTTTAGATTAGATTTTTTAGATTTGATTACAGGCCCTTCGGGCCAACAAGTCCACACCGCCCCGCCGAAGCGCAACCCACCCATACCCCTACATTTACCCCTTACCTAACACTACGGGCAATTTAGCATGGCCAATTCACCTGACCTGCACATCTTTGGACTGTGGGAGGAAACCGGAGCACCCAGAGGAAACCCACTCAGACACGGGGAGAACGTGCAAACTCCACACAGTCAGTCGCCTGAGGCGGGAATTGAACCCGGGTCTCTGGCGCTGTGAGGCAGCAGTGCTAACCACTGTGCCACCGTGCCGCCCACAATTCTTACATGGATTTTTTAAAAACGTTAAAGGTTCAGTGATTGAAGATTAACATCCATCTGCAAAGATGCTCACAGTTTGTTAAAAATGATTTTGATCCTCAAGCATAACAATGAAATTGAACCAATTTGTTCTTTGCATTTATAATGAACGATAAACTCGAAAGTTGACTCTCCATAAAACTGTGCATCAAACATCACTGTGGATTTTTAAAATATAAATTAGAGTGTGGAGTGTTTGGGTGGGGCTAAATGAAGCCTTGCAAAGCAAAAGGATATGTCGCAATTGCAGAGCAACTACTTTGACAATGATACCCAGAGTTGGACATGAAAAGACAACATATAAAAGCATAAAAAGCCACAAATGGGAACAAAAGATAAACAGGCAACGTGTTTTTCTCTTTATTCATTCATGGGGTGAGGGCTAGCCCAGCATTTATTACCCACCCCTAATTGCCCAGAGGGCAGTTAAGAGTCAACCACATCGCTGTGGGTCTGGGGTCACATGTAGGCTTGACCAGGTAAAGACAGCAGTATCCATCTCTAAAGGACATTAGTGAACCATATGGGTTTTTACTGACATTAGACAATGGACTCATTAGACTCTTAATTCCAGATATTTATTGGATTCAATTTCCATCATCAGTTATGACAGGCTTCAAACCTGGGTCCCAAAACATTACCTGGGTCTCTGGATTAGCACTCCACTGATAATACCACTCGGCCATTCCATAAAACAAATGATTCTTTCCTTGAATACTGTAGCTTTTCCTCTATGAGACATTCAAACACAGTAGCTGAACTAATGGCACAAATAGAGGTTAATGGGTGTGACTTTATACCATTATGGTGACATGGTTACAAAGAGATCAAAGCTGGGAACTAAATATTCAGGGGCATGTGACCTTTAGAAAGGACAGGCAGGAATGCAATGGTAGTGGGGTGGCTTTGTTAGTACAAGATGGAATTTGTACATTAGCAAGAAATGACCTTGGAAGACAGTGTGGATTCCAAATGGATCAAGGGAGAAGAAGACTTTGATGGGAACAGTATATAGAAGCCCCACTAACAGGAGCTGTTCTGCAGGACACTGAATAAGTCAAGAAATGAGTCAGAGGGCTTGTAAGTACACTAATCATGGGTGACTTTCGTCTTCATTGCATATTGGGAAAATCAAATTGGCTGAGATAGCCACAAGGAAGAATTCATGAGAGTGTATTTGGGAAACTTTCCTCAGACAACAGGATGTGGATCAAATCAGGAATCAGGCTATTTGAGATCTGGTAATGTGCATTGAGGCAGGTTTAATAAATGGTCTCTGAGTAAAAGATCCTATGTAGCATGGTAGAATTTAGCGTTTAATTTGAGAGAGACAAACTTGGGTCTGCACTGCCAAACTTAAAATTAAGGGCAATTACTTAGGAATGAGGGAAAATGGCATGGGAAAGGAGTTTAGCAGAAAATACAGTCGATGACAGACATTTAGAAAAAGTTCATGACTCAAAACAAAGACAAAAACAAATAAAATGGAGAAAATAAACAATGAAGGTAAACTAGCAAATCGCATAAAAATTGATTATTTAAAATAAAAAAGGAAGAGGAAAGTAACAGTGAACATAGTCCCCTTAGAAAATGAGGCTGGGGAATCAATAATGGCAGAGAAGGTGAACGAATACTTTCCATCAGTCTTCACATTATCAGACAGTAACAGTTCTGCAAAAATACTAAATAATCAAAGGAGCCAAATTGGCTGCAGACTGAATAACATAACTATCAGTAGATACCAAGTTCCAGGGAAATTAATGTGACGAAACTGGTCCCCAGGATCTGATGGTTTGCATCCTTCAGATCTTGAAGGAAGTAGCTGCCGAGACAGTGAATGCCTGTTGGTACTAATGTTCCAGGAATCTTTAGATTCTGGAAATGACCCAGATGATTAGAAACTTGCTCACGTAACACTTTTATTTAAAAAGGCAGGGTGGATGAGAGCAAAGAAACTGGTAATTATCAGCCAGTTAGCTTAAGATACTATAAAGGCTGTCATAGTTCAGAAACACAATATATTCAAGCATGGGTTCATGAAGGGAAATAGTAACTAATTTAATTAGGTTCTTTAAGAAGACAAAAAGCAGAGCAGTTAAGGGGAGTTAGTAAATTTAGATGCAATACCAAAAGGCATTCAATAAAGTGCTACACACCTTCAATAAGGTATGGCACGTTGGCTCAATGGTTAGCACTGCTGCCTCACAGAATCAGGGACTCGGGTTCGATTCCAGCCTTAGGCAGCTGTCTGTGTTGAGTTTGCACATTCTCCCTGTGCCTGCATGGGTTTCCTCCCACAGTCCAAAGATATGCAGGTTAGGTAAATTGGCCATGCTAAATTGCCCACAGTGTTCAGGGATGTGTAGGTTAAGTGCATTAGTCAGGTGAAATGTAAAGTAATAGGGTAGGAGAATGGGTCTGGGTGGGTTACTCTTCAGAGGGTTGGTGTGGACTTATTGAGCCTAACGGCCTGTTTCCACACTGTACAGCTTCTGTAATAACACTACTTGGTAAGAGTCCATGGTGTTAAGGTTAGTGTATTAGCGTGGATAGAGGATTGGCTAACTAATAGGTGTTGAATAACAGAGTGGACTTGATGGGCCAAATGTCTACTCCTATTCCTACGTTTAATAGTCTACATTAGGCTCTACAGTTTTTTGGGCCCATACCCCTCTTTCTATGGAATTTCTGAATTACGACTAGTGAGTACCTCCGTTGATAGAAATAGACTTGTTTCCAGAGGGTGAAGGATCTGAGGTGAAGGATCAAGATTAAATTTCAAAGATTGAGTACAGGAGAACCATTTTCAAATGAAACGTGCATGAGCATGCTTTGTAACATATGAATTCAAGAATCTATCTAAAATAGCCTTTAAAATATTCAATGACTCAACCTTCATGATTAATGGTTGAGAGGCTATGAATTCACATCCAAGGTTAGTGTTGATGCTGAAACTTTCTCTGATTTAGATTGTATTTTTAGTGTTTTTGTTTGGGTTATGAGTATCCCTGGCAAGGCCAGTCTTTATTGTCAATTTGAATTGCAATGGAGAAGCTGGTGGTGAGCTGTCTTTTTGAACTGCTGCAGACCATGTGCTGTAGGTTAGACCCACAGGAGGTGGGAAGAAAATTCAGGCTTTTGATCCAGGGACACTGAAGGAATGGTGACATAGATTCAAGTCAGGATGGTGTGTGGTTTCATAGAATCCCTAAAATGGGAAAACAGGCCATTTGGCTCAACAAGTCCACACCAACACTCTGAAGAGTATCCTTCCCAGACCCATTCCCCTGCTCTATATTTCCCCTGACTAAAGTACCTAGCCTACACATCCATGAACACTATGGGCAAATTAGCATTGCCAATTCATCTAACCTGGACATCATTTAGACTGTGGGAGGAAACCGAACATCCGGAGGAACACGGGGAGAATATGCCTGAGACTGGAATCAAACCCGGGTCCCTAGCACTGGGAGGCAGCAGTGCTAACTGCTGAGCCACCATGCCAGCCAGTTTGGAGAGGAACTTGAAGGTGATGGTTTTCTCATGTAACTGCTGTCCTTGTCTGAGTGGTAGAGATTTTGGGTTTGGAAAATGCAGTTGGAAGAGCCATAGTAAGTTACTGCAGTGCACCTTGTTAATGGCATGCACTGTTGACACTGTGCACTGGTGGAGGAGGATGTAATTGTTTAAAATGGCGGGTGTGCTGCCAATCAAGCAGGTTGCTTCGTATTGGATGATGTCAAGCACTTAATTACTGTTGGAACTGCACTTATTTAGGCAAGTACGTTATTGAATGATAAGAAAATGGCTCTAGCATATTCAATTCTACTGGTCAGCCACTTAAAACTTAAGATGTATCCAATAGTTTAAGTCTCTCACAGAATGAAATATTTTTCACCAAAGACAATTTGTAACTTCACACACACACACACACACACACACACACACACACACACACACACACACACACACACACACACACACACACACACACACACACACACACACACACACACAAAATACATATTTCATCTGAAGGTTTGAGAGTAAATGAAAGCAAAAGAAAAATAATGTTCCAGCTCGAAATATCACAATTGCAAAATTAAAATCAATTTCATTTCTAGTGTCTATTTCTAAATAATTCAAAAATGTTACATTATCTGTCTTCCATTACTCAAGGCATTAAGAAATCAAAGCAGTAAAACAAAACCGGGGGCTGTTGTATAAGAACAGAGAACCAAACTAATCCAGATCAGAATTTGAACATTTCAATCTAAATCTTTGCCAGATGGAATCGCTTTAAGGTGACGAATTTAATATTTCCTCCTGCAAACTAATTTTGCATTGTCTTACGATCAAATAGATTAAATGTTACTATTGAATCTAAAGTAAATATCGACCAATGAACAGGGAGAAATGACTTTTATTAATCAGCCTTTAGTTCATTACTGTTTTTCCAGCCCTTTTTCAAATTGACATTTAATTCCAACTCCTTTCTAATTTTAGATTAGATTCCCTACAGTATGGAAACAGGCCCTTCGACCCAACAAGTCCACACCAACCCTTCGAAGAGTAACCCACCCAGACCCATTTCCCTCTGACTAATGCACCTAACACTATGGGAAATTTAGAATGGCCAATTCACCTAACTTGCACATCTTTGAACTGTGGGAGGAAACCTGAGCACCTGGAGGAAATCCACACAGACACAGGGAGCATGTGCAAACTCCACACAGACAGTCGCCTGAGGCTGGAATCGAACCTGGGTCCCTGGTGCTGTGAGGCAGCATTGCTAACCACTGAGCCACCATGCCACCCTAATTATTGAGTAAGGGTTTCAAGGAAAATGGAACAAAGGTGTAAACATTGAGTTGAGATATAGATCAATGACAGACTTGAGAAACTGAAAGGCCTAGTGGTCTTCTGTTCATTATATTTCAAGGGTGTCTCAGTGTTTCTTGAGTGAGGACTGTAAAAGCATTAAAAACAGAAAGTATTGGAGAAACCAAAACAGAAATTGCTGGAAAAGCTCAGCAAGTCTGGCAGCATCTGTGGAGCATCTGCAGTTCTTTCGGGTTTTATTTAAGTGTTGGAGAAACTCTGGCATCACTGCTGAGAGCTAACAGATCGAGTCCAATACCACTCTCGCTTTGGAACTGAAAACAGTAGAGAATTGTTGGGTTTTACTTTATAGAAATAAAATGGAGAGGAGCAAATTGAAGAGAAGGGAAGGTCAGGGTGAGGTGAGGGGGTGAAGGAGATTAGAGATTATAGGTGTCACAGAACAAAAGTCAAAGGGAGTGAAATAGTGGAAAGTGTAGATAGATGGGTCCATAACAGATGTCCAAAGTAAGTGTTAATAGCAGATTAGAGACTGACAGTAAAACCAAATGAACTGGACACTGGGGTGTGGGGGTTGGGATGGGGATGAAGAGATAAAGGAATGGAAACAAAATGGAATTCAGATTTCACAGCTTGACGTTATTTAACGGAGTCCTGAAGGCTGCAAAGCACTTAAACAGAAAATGTGATGGTTTTCCTCCAGTGTTGAGCTTCAACAGAACTCCACAACAGCTCTCTGATAGAAATGTGTGCATGAAAGAAGATGGCGTATTAAAATAGCAAACGATCATGTGCATGGACTGAGCAGAGGAGATCACATTGAAAGCAGCAAATCCATTGACCAGACTGAAATAAGTAATTTAAGAAAGGTGGTAAGGACAGGCCAGGGAACTATAGACCTGTGAGCCTGATGTCGGTGGTGGGCAAGTTGTTGGAGAGAATCCTGAGGGACACGATGTGCATGTACTTGGAAAGGCAATGACTGATTAGGGATAGTCAACATGGCTTTGTGCGTGGGAAATCACATCTTACAAACTTTATTGAGGTTTTTGATGAAGTAACAAAGAGGATAGATGAGGGCAGAGCAGTAGACGTGATCTATATGGACTTCAGAAAGGCGTTCAATAAGGTTCCCCATGGGAGATTGGTTAGCAAGTTAGATCTCATGGAATACAGGGAGAACTAGCCTTTTGGATACAGAACTGGCTTGAAGGTAGAAGACAGAGGGTGGTAGTGGAGGGTTGTTTTTCAGATTGGAAGCCTGAGTACCACAAGGATCAGTGCTGGGTGCATTACTTTTCATCATTCATATAAATGGCCTGAATGTGAGCTTAAGAGGTATAGTTAGTAAGTTTGCAGATAATACTAAAATTGGAGGTGTAGTGGACAGCGAAGAAGGTTACCTCAAATTACAACAGCATGTTGATCAGATGAGCCAATTGTCTGAGGAGTGGCAGATGGAGTTTAATTTAGATAAATGCGGGGTGCTGCATTTTGGGAAAGCAAATCTTAGCAGGACTTAAGATCCAGAACAAAGAGATCTTGGAGTGCAGGTTCACAGCTCCTTGAAAGTGGAGTCGCAGGTAGATAGGATAGTGAAGAAGGCGTTTGGTATGCTTTCCTTTATTGGTCAGAGTATTGAGTACAGGAGTTGGGAGGTCATGTTACAGTTGTACAGGACAATGGTTAGGCCACTGTTGGAATATTGCATGCAATTATGGTCTCCTTCCTATCAGAAAGATGTTGTGAAACTTGAGAGGCTTCAGAAAAGATTTACAAGGATGTTGCCAGGGTTGGAGAATCTGAGCTATAGGGAGAGGCTGAACAGGCTGGGGCTGTTTTCCTGGGAGTGTTGGAGGCTGAGGGGTGACCTTATAGAAGTTTATAAAATCATGAGGGGCACAGATAAGATAAATAGACAAAGTCTCTTCCCTGGGGTGGGGGAGTCCAGAACTAGAGGGCATAGGTTGAGGGTGAGAAGGGAAAGATATAAAAGAGACCTAAGGGGCAACCTTTCACTCAGAGGGTGGTACTTGTATGGAATGAGCTGCCAGAAGAAGTGGTGGAGTACAATTGCAACATTTGAAAGGCATTTGGATGGGTACATGAATAGAAAGGGTTTGGAGGGATATGGACCGGATGCTGGCAGGTGGGACTAGATTGGGTTGGGATATCTGGTCGGCGTGGACGGGCTGGACCAAAGAGTCTGTTTCCATGTTGTACATCTCTATGACTCTATAACTAAACTGCTGCCTCACCCAGGAGGAGTGTTTGGGTCTTGGACAGCAAGGGGAGCAAGATTAAAGGACAAGTGTTGCACTTCCTGTGATTGCATGGGAAGTAGTGGAACAGTGCGTCATGTAGGGAAATGGTCCCTTCAGAATGCTGATGGGGAGGGGTGAATGTGTTTTGTAGTGGCATCATTCTAGAAGTCGTTCAAGTGTCAGAGGATGATCTTTGAATATACAGTCTAGTAGGATGGAAAATGAGGGCAATGGGCAGCACAGTGGCTCAGTCTGTAACACTGCTGCCTCACAGCGCCATGGACCTGTGTTCAAGTCTAGTTTCGAGCGACTGTTGTGTGGAGTTTGCATGTTCTCCCCATTCTACATGAGTTTCCTCCGGGTGCTCCAGTTTTCTCCACCAGTCCAAAGATGTGCAGGTTAAATTGCCTGTTGTGTCCAGGGATGTGTGGGCTAGGTGGATTAGCCATGGGAATTGTGTGGTTATGGGGTAGGTATGGGTTTGGGTCTACATGGGATGCTCTTTGGAGATTTGTGTTGAAACTTTATTGCTGGAACAGCACAGCAGGTCAGGCAGCATCCAGGGAACAGGAGATTCGACGTTTCAGGCACAGGCCCTTCTTCAGGAGAGTCAGAGCTGACCTGATGGGCCGAATTGCCTGCTTCTGCACTGTAGGGGTTCTGTGATCCCATGAATGGGAATTGTGTCACAGTTTGGGGGGGGGGGGTGTTATTGGTAAGAAGAAATAATGTTTTGTCATGCTGACTGAATGAAATGTGTTAGTTAGGACATGGCAGCATGGGGCAGCGTGCTGGCACCCTGAAGGATTGGTACTTCCAAAGTAATAAGGTGCCCTGGTAGTGTGCTGGCAGAGTGTGCAATAGAAATCTTCAAAGTTGTAGCATATGCCCTTTGAACCCAGGGAAGAGAAGGTAGCCTACTGAATCACAGCTGCCCACAGAGTTTACAGACAAAACTGCTTTCACTTTAATGCTGAATATGTAGACTGATGATGGCTCATCTGGGTGCTGAACGTAGTCACCGGGACAAGCCAAATCAGTTCGAGTGCGATACAATTGGAAATGTGGAGCTGTTTGAGGTGAGCCCAGACTAAGTCGCCCCTGCATAGTGTGAGAACTCGTGCCAGATGCTGAGGAGCTGGCACTGGGTCCTGGGCACAAGTCCAGCCCTGGAATGAAAATGGGAAGTGGTGTACCATGCGACGATCCAACCCAGAGGAGTTTCTCCTGTCAAGAACCTCAGTACTTGCTCCTTTGCGAAAATAATTCAGACCTCTGGGCAGGTTCCAAGCCTCACAGGGCACAAGGAAGTTATTTCCCCATCATGCATCAAATTCCTGCTCTCCCCCTCAACTCTGCCCTCACCATTTGGGATTAAATCCAGAAGCTTCTGCTCAAATATTTCACATCAGCGGAATAACTGCTCGGATAACAAAGCCAGTGAGGAATTATGCAGCAACCTACTTTACTGTCCCCTTTAGCTTTGTAAACCTTTAGCTGCAATAGGATCTCCAGCTTATCGGCATCTATATATAGGGACTTAAGGGTCTAATACATCCTGTACACCGTGTTAGTATAATTCTGTGTTCAATGTTACTAACAATTTGTAAGTGTGCCAATAAGTCTCTGCCACCAAACGATATAGTGTTTGCAACGGATGTGCTTTACACCAGGAACTCGCAAAAAATGGATGAGCCAGAAGATGACAAAGAATCCGCCAAATCAGCACCTTCCAGGAATGAAATCCTGTTCTGTGAGCAGGATCAACAAGGAGAGAGAGAAACTATTGCTGTCAACTGTGCCTCGCTCCTTGTTAAAGAATTAGACCCCAATCTGTCATTTTTGAATAAATATCTTCATTTTCTGCCCCAGCCATCAAAAACAAATGAGCTTATTTCAAGCACAGATGGGAAACAGAGCCAATGAGCCATCATCATTGCTGTAGATGTTGGAGTAAAGAACACTCTATGCTGCTCTCCTCCTCCTCCTCTTGAACTGGTAGTGATAATGGCCAGCGGGTTTATTGTCCAGCAGATAAAGTACACAGGTTCTTGTTTAAATCTGCAGAACAGGAGCCACTAATCAGTGGATTTCTGTGCCCACTTAGTGGGACAAATAGGCCAAGAGTTAAACTATAAAGAAACCAAAGAACTGCGGATGCTGGAAATCAGAAACAGAAACTGAAATTACTGGTAAAACTCAGCAGGGCTGGCAGCAGTTGCGGTGAGAAAGCAGAGATAATGTTTCAGGTCCAGTGACCCTTCATCAGAACCGTCGAATGCTAGTCAACCTTTTACCTCTTGTTCCAGATACAGCTGACCACTTAACATCCAGGCTGCCGTTTACAAGGACAGAGCATTGTTATGTTATGTCACACCGCAGATATAGGACATACTTTTAAGCAACACAATCATGACATTACCACCATATGATAGCTTGTGATCTAATTGAATAAAAGTCTCATTCTCCATCTTACTCAAATTGTAGCATGCACCACTGAGGGAAGCATGTTACAGTATATTCAAATTTCTTAGCTTAAGCCCAGACACACAAGTACTGTTATTGTAATGTACATAGAATCATAGAGATGTACAGCACAGAATAGATCCTTTAGTCCAACTCGTCCATGCTGACTATACTAAATTAATCTAGTCCCAGCCTTTTGAATGCTGTAATTGTACCAGCCTCCAATTCTTCCTCTGGCAACTCATTTCATAAACGCACCACCCTCTGCTTGAAAAGGTTGTCCTTTAGGTCCCTTTTAAATCTTTCTGCTCTCACCCTAAACTTATACCCTTTAGTCCTGGACTCCCCAACCCCAGGGAAAAGACCTTGTCTATCTACGCCCATCCATGCCTCTCATCAGTTTATAAACCTTTATAAGGTCACCCCTCACCCTTCGATGCTCCAGGGAAATCAGCCCCAGTCTATTCAGCCTCTTCCACCTCCAATCCCAGCAACATCCACGTAAATCTCTTCTGCACTCTTTCAAGTTTCACAACACGTGTAAATACAAGGAGCTGTAATAAAATTTCATTGAATTGCTCAGTCCTACACAGCCTATATCTCATATTTATGTTATGGGAGCTAACCTAAGCATCACATCACGATAGTTACAGATCTTACGCTGCCACATCATGTCATGCCAAGTATAGCATAAGTCTCAGTGCCAGCACTGTCAATAATGTGAGGCACAAATGCCCATAAAACTGACCTTTTATTCTTTGAGTTTAGAAGACTGAGAGGGGATCTGATTGAGACATATAAGATTATTAAAGAATTGGACACTCTGGAGGCAGGAAACATGTTTCTGCTGATGGGTGAGTGCCGAACCAGAGGACACAGCTTAAAAATACGGGGTAGACCATTTAGGACAGAGATGAGGAGAAACCTCTTCACCCAGAGAGTGGTGGCTGTGTGGACTGCTCTGCCCCAGAGGACAGTGGAGGCCCAGTCTCTGGATTCATTTAAGAAAGAGTTGGATAGAGCCCTCAAGGATAGTGGAATCAAGGATTATGGAGATAAGGCAGGAACAGGATACTGATTAAGGATAATCAGCCATGATCATATTGAATGGTGGTGCAGGCTCGAAGGGCAGAATGGCCTACTCCTGCACCTATTGTGTATTGAAAGTCTGGGTTCACATCATATATATAGGTGAAGTGTCCAAAGTGTGAATTTGCTACAAGTTTTTCACCAGGTAACAGGATCCACTCCTAATAAAACAGTTATCTTCCAGGGAGTTGGTGCAACTTTTAGAATTCAGCAAGGGGCCTACACAAATGTAAAAGATTGAGAGCCCCTGCTTTTATCCTGGAATCAAGACATGCCCTGCACATTACGGTAAACAGCCTTTCCTCCCATTTTCTGGAGTGTGTTTTAAAAACAGCTTTGATTTCAAGTACACTCCCAAAACCTTTCCTCCAATCACCTGCAGTCATTCCTCCAGTAGCCTGGGCCCAAAAGTTTAGATTTCCCTCCTTAAGTCTCTCTGCCCCTCCATTATAGAATGACAGAATCCCTCGAGTGTGGAAGCAGGCCCCATGGTCCATACCAACCTTCCAAAAAGCATTCCACTCTGTCCCTGTAACCTTGCATTTCCCATGGCTAACCCACCTAACTGGCACATCCCTGGACACTATAGCACAGTCAATTCACCTGACCTGCACATGTTTGGACTGTGAGAGGAAATCAGATCACCTGGAGGAAGCCCACGCAGACACAGGGAGAATGTGCAAACTCCAAGCAGACAGTCGCCCGAGGGTGGAATCGAGCCCAGTTCCCTGGCGCTGTGAGGCAACAGTGCTAACCACTGAGCATCGCCAACATAATGGATGGATTATGTAACAGACTCTTGTTGGGATTGTGATCACTTAGAAGTCCGGCTCCGGAGACTAAGACCGAGGCTGATTCTCCGGTTCAGAATTGAGGGAATTCGGTGTTGCTGGAAGGGACATCTTTCAGGTGCAATGTCAAACTGAGACATCTGCCCTCCCAGAGAGGTGTAGAAGTTTTTCTGAAGCACAGTCACTGTCGCTGAAAACATGTCAGCCAATTTGTGCATTGCAAGCCTCACAAATGTGATAATGACCAGATAATATGTTTTAGTCCCAGACACCAGGGGAAGTCTATTCTTCTCTTTTACCCATCGATCATTGGATATTTTGTTCTTGTGATTGTGTCACTCAATCAAGTAAACAGAAAAACAAATTCGCTCCTACTGTGCTGCTGGCATTTCATGTGATGGCATTATAACAAGCTACAGGCACCCTGCATGAGACAGCTCATAATGTTTCTGACATGGAAAAGCCCAGAGTTTCATTGGGATGTAAAGCTGATCATGAACATTCAACTGTGGCATGTTGGCTCAGTGGTTAGCACTGCTGCCTCACGGCGCCAGTGACCTGGGTTTGATCCCAGCCTTGGGCCACAGTCTGTGTTGAGTTTGCAAGTTCTCCTTTTACCTGCGTAGGTTTCCTCCCTCAGTTCAGAGATGTGCAGGTTAGGTGGACTAGCAATGCCCAGGGACGTGCAGGCTAGGCGGGTTGGCCATAGTAGATCTGGGGTTATGAAGATAGGGTCAGGAGCTAGGTCAATGCAGACTCGATGGGCCAAATGGCCTCTTTCTGCAATGTCGTGATTCTAAGAACCTTAACATTGTCCTCTGCTATGGCTGATTTAAAAGCTGGCTTGGAAGCTACTGTCAAATTAGGCTAGATATTGCACAGTGCAAGCAAGGTGGGTGAAGAAAAAAATGAGTGTTAAAAACAGGTAGGAAAGAAACCTGCTTAAAATAATAATCATAAAAAGAAGAATGGAGGGCAGAAAAAAGATGAAAAGCAGGCAAGGTTGAGCAGACATGTTTGAAATTTAGATTAATTTAAGACAGTATTTAAGTGCTTATTTTAATTGAATGCATTTGACATGATATTAATAAAACATTATTTCTCGAGTGCAATATTGTTTCAGCACTGTAGTGTGTGCATACCAGAAAATCTGGAATAAATTATTATCCCGAGAGACTAAAGTATCCCAGGACGAGTAGTATCAAATGGTTCAATGGTTTCACTGCACTTTGTCAAGATAATAGTTACATACTTAGGGTCAGAAAATGAATTCCCTTGTCCAGGTCAGCCCAAAACCTCAGCTGGTACATGCATCACCTGATTAGTACCAACCCATTAATGCCAGTAGGATCCAGGTGGCAGTCCCAGTCTTGAGTTAAGAGGCACGACAATACCTCTACTTCCTCAGGAGATGAAAGAAATTTGGGATGTCCATAAAGACTGACATATCGATACATCATAGAAAGCAGTCTGCACCACTGCTTGGTTTGGCAACTACTCTGCCCAGGAACCTAAGAAACTACAGAGATTTGTGAACACAGCCAAGTCCACCACACAGGCCAACCGTGCATCTATTGATTCTTACCTATACTTCTTGTTGCCTCAGGAAGACAGCCAACATCAAAGACCCCATCCCGGTTATAATCTCTTCCAACCTCTTCCATCAGGCAGAAGATACAAACGCTTAAATACTTGAACCAGCAGATTCAAGAATAGCTCCTTCCACGCTGTTAATAGACTTCTGAATGGACGCCCTAACTTTTAAATTTAATGTTGCTCTCAGTCTTTGTGCACTTTCTCTGCAGCCGTAACACTGTATTCCTCACTCTGTTCTATTACCCTTTTGCACTTTGTATGGTATGATCTGCCTGTACTACACGCAAAACAAAGCTTTTCACTGTACCTATGTACATGTAACAGTAATAAATCAAATCAAATCAAAATCAAATTAAGACCTCACAGCAATGACAGTTGCTGCAATCTTCTTCCCTGGAGTAAGGGGAGAAACAAAAATCCAAGAACAACTACAACTTTCTTTTTGGATTAATTCACTAAAGGGGAACTTGTAAAATCTGAATAATTTTAATGAAAATTATATTATATTATTGCAATATATCATATTGTATTATATAAAATTAGAAATGGAGTCCCAGTTAAAATAAACATTGAAGTGAAATACTGACTTTAACTTGAAGAGGAAGTTTCAGGTTTAATCTTTGCAGGAAGGACTGTATGGAAAGGAATAATTTGCCATGGGTGTCTCAGGAAATAAGGGAGGCCATCAAATTGAAAGAGAAGGCATACAAAGTGGCCAAGATCAGCTGGAAACTGGAAGATTGTTGGGAAAACTTTAATAGTCAATAGATGATGAGAGTAAACCAGCTCAGAATATAAAGACAGATAGCAAAATTTTATATAATTATATGAAGTGAAAAAGAGTGGCTAAGGTAAACATTGGTCCTTTACAGGATGAGAAGGCGGATTTGGTCATGGGATTTAAGGAAATGGCCGAGACATTGAATAGTTCTTTTGTGTCGGATGTCACACTGGAGGACATGAATAACGTGCCAGTAATTGACGAGAAGATGAATGTAGGTGAGGACCTGAAATGATCATTATCACGAAAGAGGTGGCATTGGGCGAAGCTAATGGAGCTTAGGGTAGACAAGTCTCCTGGCCTTGATGGAATGCATCGCAGGGTGCTAAAAGAGATGGTGGAAGAAATAGCAAATGTACTCTGTGGTAATTTTGCAAAACTCGCTGGAAACTGGGGCAGTTCCAGCAGTTTTGAAAACAGCAAATGTGATGTTACTGTTTAAAAAAGGTGGACAAAAGATGGGGAATTATAGACCAGTTATCTTAACCTCTGTAGTGGGGAAAATGCTCGAGTCTATTATCAAGGAAGAAGTAGCAAGACATCTAGATAGAAATTGTCCCATTGCACAGTATGGGTTCATGAAGGACAGGTCATGCTTAACTAATCTTTTGGAATTCTATGAAGATATTACAAACACGGTGGACAACCGGGACCTAGTGGATGTGGTGTATCTAGATTTTCAAAAGGTCTCGATAAGGTGCTGCACAAAAGGATGTTGCATAAGAAAAAGATGCAAGGCATTATGATTAATGTGTTAGAGGATTGATTAACCAACAGGAAGCAAAGAGTGGGAATAAATGAGTGTTATTCTGGTTGGCAATCAGTGACTGGTGGTGTGCCTCATGGATCAGTGTTGGCACCACAATTATTCAAAATTTACATTGATGATTTGGAGTTGGGGACCACGTGTAGTGTGTCAAAGTTTGCAATGACAGTAAGTTGAGGGGTAGTGCAAAGTGTCCCGAGGACTGTGAACCTTCGTGAAGGGGTATGCATAGTTTAAGTGAGTGGGCAAAGATCTGGCAGATAGAGTACAATATTAATAAATGTAAAGTCATTCATTTCCGTAAGAGTAACAGCAAAAAGGACTATTATTTGAATAATAAAAATTACAGCATGTTGCTGTGCAGAGGGACCTGGGTATCTTTGTGCATGAATCACAGAAAGTTGGTCTGCAAGTGCAAAAGGTTATTAAAAAGGCAAATGGAATTTTGTCCTTCATTGCTAAAGGGATTGAGTTTAAAAGCAGGGAAGTTATGCTACAGCTGTATTGGGTGCTGGAGAGGCCACACCTGGAGTACTGCATGCAGCTGTGGTCTCCTTAATTGAGAAGGGACATACTGGCACGAGAAGGGGTTTCAGAGAAGGTTCACCAAGTTGAGGGGGTTGGCTTATGAGGAGACACTGAATAGACTGAGATTATATTCATTGGAATTCAGAAGATTAAAGGGGGATCTTATAGAAACATATAAAATTATGAAGGGAATAGATAGAAGTAGAGAAGATGTTTCCACTGGCGGATAAAACTAGGACAAGAGGGCATCGCCTCAAAATGAGGGGGTGCGGATTTAGGACTGAATTGAGAAGGAACTTCTTCACCCAGAGGGTTGTGAACCTGTGGAATTCCCTGCCCAGTGATGTAGTTGAGGCTTCCTCAGTAAATGTTTTTAAAGCTAAGATAGATAATTTTTTGAACAGTGAAGGAATTAAGGGTTATGGTGAGTGGGCGGGTAATTAGAGCTGAGACCAGGAAAAGATCAGCCATGATCTTATTGAATAGCAGAGCAGGCTCGAAGGACCAGATGGCCTACTCCTTCTCCTCATGCTCTATACTATTTGATTTTATTTGATTTATTACTGGCACATGTACCAAGGTACAGTGAAAACTTTGGTTTTACGTGCAGCACAGGAGCAGATCATATCATACAAAGTGCATTACGGTAATAGAACAGGGGAACACAGTGCTATGTCTGCATAGAAGATGCATAAAGAGCGAAAGCAACATTAAATTAAAAATCTGAGCGGTCCATTCAGAAGTCTAATAACAGCAGGGAAGAAGCTGTTCTTGAACTTGTTAGTATGTGTATTTAAGCTTTTGTATCTTCTGCCCGATGGAAGAGATTGGAAGAGATTATAACCAGGATGGGAGGGGCATTTGATGATGTTGACTGCCTTCCTGAGGTGCCGAGAAATGTAGATGGAGTCAGTGGATGGAAAGTTGGCTTTTTAAAACCCTCTCTAGTTTCTTCTGGTCCTGGGCAGAGCAGGTGCTGTACCAAGTCGAGATGCATCAGGATAGAATGATTTCTATGGTTGTATTAGTGAATGTCAGCTGAGGTCTAACTAGGGGTGCTCTATACGGCTTCAGAATCGTGGACTCACGAGAGTCATCAATGCTGCAGAAAAGGGCTGGAGTCTTCAGCGAGTGAAATTTCATCTCCAAGGGCTGCTCTGATCAACCCAGGAGAACAAAAATAATTGATACTACCCGTTAAAAAAAGTGTTTTGTTCTTTTCTTTAAAAATTTCTGTTTCCTAGTCAGACATATTGTCGGTGTTAGACCCCTTTAAAGGGCCAACCAAAAGAACTCCAGAGTTGATTGAGAACGAGTGATGCTCATTGGAAGTTGTACTTAAGAGCTGAGAAGTCATGTGAAAAGAAAAAGCTAAGATTTGTGGCGCAGTGGTAGTGTCCTGCCTCAGACCAGGAGGTCCAGGTTCAAGTCCCGCTTGCTCTAGAGGTGTGTCATAATATCTCTGAACCAGCTGTTTGGAAAATATCTGAAGACAATTACTCAAGAGCTGAGACATCATCTCATAAGAAGGGACTCTTCAGGCACAGTGGTAGTGTCCCTACCACTGAGCCAAGAGGTCTGGATTCAAATCCCACCTGCTTCAGAGGTGTGTAATAACATCTTTGAACAAGTTGATTAGAAAAATATAAGAACAGTTGAGATCCTGCCCCACTGGGGTGCTGGCTTTTGAACACGGAAAGGGAAGATGTTGTTTGTACGAGACCATAGATTTGCAATAACACTCTTATAGATCCTTTTGCTGTCTAATTCAACATGGTTATTGGTCTTTGAAACAATATCGGGGAGAAAAAATGGCTGTTCGTGACAAATGAGCCAAATGGATGATGAACAATGTCATTGTCTCAGGAAAATGGGGCATTGTGACAAAAATGCTAAGATGAAACCAATGTTGGGAATGTGGGGGGCAGGGTGGTCAGAGGCAAGAAGTCATGTTATGAAACCCCCAGGAATATGTCTCCTCCCAGAGTTAGCCACCCTGGGACAGAAGGACAGAAAGAGATCAGTCAGTGCCCACTTTCATTTCCATGTTCTCTCCAGTGACCTCTGCTGGGAGTGTTGATATACATACAGGAATTGGCGAGAGCAGGAATATTTCACTTTGACATGCAGAGATCTCACACACACTGTTCAGCCTCTGCAGTAAAGTAGCATCCATGTGGCAGGTGATGCTTTCATGAGAGATTGGGAATAAATAGCAATTTGTTCACTGCAGCCTGTTCACAATTACTCTGAAATGGTTTGAAAAAAACTCCTTCTGGCAAGTGAACAAGTTGCAGCTTTCACATAAAAAGACATGTCATAAGCATCTTTAAGTAAGGAAAAAAAATTGATAAATAAGTAAAAGGGTAAAGAGAAAGCAAGACTTGAAATTTTGCCGTGCTTTTCACAACATGGGATATCCCAAAGTGTTTACAGCCAACACTGTAGTTCTGTAGTCTCTGCTGTAATGTAGTTAAATTACAGTGGGGCTGGGGAAGGTGCAATCTGCACTGTTTGACAACGAAACTGAATATATTGCACAAGAGCTCTAGCTGCATATACGATAGCAGGGAGCTGCCAACCTGCCTGGACTGTACTGGAATCTGGTCACAGATCAGCTTTAATCCCATTGAATGACAGACTACACTCAAAGGTCCTCCTGGTTCTCGGAGCTGAACCTAAACATTTTTTTGGCCAAGTGTGAGTTGAGCGAATGTTATGGAAGGGCTTCCCTCCATCAGGCCTGGAGATGTTTTTCGCTGCATCGTACCAAACGTCCCCACATTAACCACCTGCCCGACTCCACAGAACCCCTTTTGTCTCATTCTAGTCCCATTCTACCACAGAGTTGCACAGCACACTTTGTACCACTCGCTGTAGCCAGAATAATTCACCACTGCCAGAATATCCCAGGATGGACTGGCATCAACATTCAAAGTCCACTGTGATAAGAACTGTCAGTACAGAATCCCTACAGTGCAGATAGAGTCCATTCGGCCCATCAAGTTTGCACTGACCCTCTGAAAGGCATCCCATCCAGATCCACCTTACACTCTATCACTGTAACTGAGCATTTACTGTGGCTAATGCCCCTAGCCTGCATAGCCCTGAACACTATTAGCACAACTAATCCACCGAACCTACACATCTTTGGGCTGTGGGCGGAAATCCCCACAGACAGAGGGGAGAACATGCAAATTCCACACAGACAGCCACCTGAGGTTGGAATCAAACTCAGGTCCCTGCCGCTGTAAGGCAGCACTGCTGACCACTGAGCCACCGGGCCCCACCAGTCCAGAGCCTCATTGTACAGGTCCTGATATTTGCTCCGGATAAGTAAACATTGGTTCCTGATTTGTGGGTAGGGACCTGGAAGCACTGCTGGACGGAGTGGTATGAGGCAGGACATCTCCCAGGACTGTCATTGGAAGCCGTGACACTAGTCTGGTCTGAAGTTCGGGTCAGTGCTGTGCCGGTCTGGAGCAATGTACAACAATCTCGTAGAAGATTGGAGATCTTCTCCACTCAGCCAATGGTGCATGGCTGTTCTCTCTGATATCCAACCCTCACTCTAGCTCTGCTTACCACCAAGGCTTATACACCACTGCTCTCGCTATTGTCTGCAACATCTTCCCTGAGTTGAGTTCAGCCACCCCAGGATCCAACACTACATGCCCTCCGCACTGCCTGCTCACTCACTCGAAACACTTCCCTCCTGAAACCAAAAGTTACATCTATGCCATCCAATTTCACCACCCTTAATAAAGGAGCAGGAAGTAGGCCACTCAGTATCCCAAGTCTGGTCTGCCATTCGAACTGGCAAATATATGGCCACAACCTCCCTGCAGGAAGAAGACAGCCAATAGAAAGAGTCAATCCCTTAGTGGCTGCCTGATATTCAGCTCCTCACCCACATCGAAGCAAGGATTCTGACATGATTGTCACAAACAGCCGACTGACTATGTCAACATCCGGGATTGGTATCAGAGGCCGCCCTATACTTGCCGTACCGGGACTCCCCACGAGTGAAAGTTGTCCCCCTCGAATTGACTGAGGCTGCTGACAACCATGACAAGCGTTCTGGCTTTGGGTCCACGCCAAACGGCGTAGGAGCATGCAGAAATGTGAGCCTGGTATCTTTGGTTGAGGTGGCGAGATGCCAAGAAGAGGGATGCTTGGAGCAATCGCAGTGAGTGAGCACCATGGCAGGTTTAGCTCAGTTGGCTGGCTTTTGATGCAGACTGACGCCAACAGTGTCAGTTCAGTTCCACACCAGCTGGAGTTACGATGAAGGATTCTCCTTCTCAACCTCTCCCCTCGACGGAGGCACGGTGACCCTCAGGTTAAACCACCACTGGTCCTTCTCTCTCTCTCTAATGAGGGAGCAGCCCTGGTAAGACTAGGGTACCTTTATCTTTCGTTGTGTGGTAGGGTAGAAAGGGGAGGGGATCGATGCTAGGTGGGAGGCCATGTGACTTAATCTCCTGGGCTACGTCGAATCAGAGTTGGCATGCTGGGTAATGGGATCAAAGCATTTCCAGAAAGCTTTGCAGGTTTTTGGAGCTTTTGGGCAAATCAGGTTTTGTGCTAAAAACATTCCATTTAAGCAATGCTACAATGGATTACAGAGATAAAGCCTGTGAGTTGTTTACGCTCCAAATAGAGTCAAATACACAGGAGAATCTCCATCCAGCTGAGGGCCATGCATTCCAACCTTCTCCTGTGAGTCGCTACTACAGACAACTGCTTCATACCAGATTCAGGCAGTAATAGCTTGTCGAGGCTGTGTATGTACAAATGAAAACATTGCCGATTGTAACACACTGTTCCGAACTCCCCTCTTTCAACTGCTCAAGCTGGTTTCCTATCAGATTCGTAGACATATGCCGGGACTCAGCCAAGTCAGCTGCAAACCACATTTTGTCATTTACATTTTAGGATCTGAGTCATTCGCGTGTTTTCTTTCATGTGCCAGGGGCTATAACATAATGAGAACAGGTTTGGAATACATCACTCCTCAAGAATGTTTCACAAAACACTATGTTCTGTACTCCTGTCGCTTTCAACATAGAATACTGGTATATCAGGCTTTCCAAACTACAGAAGCCTTCTAAATCATTAAAACCTGTGATGTATGTGGATGAGATGCATATATTTTGTGCGAGTGTGTTGCCATATGATTTTTGTGGGAGTCTGTGAGAGACAAAAATAATTCACAGAGAACAGTACAGAACAGAAACAAGCAAACCAAAAAAACCAGAAAAGCATTTATATAGCTTCTTTCACATCCATAGAATGTCCCAACATGATTTTGTGCCAATTAAAAACTTCAACTGAAGTCCCTGCTGCAAAATATAGCACACAAATTTGCATACAGCAAATTCCACAAACTGCAATGTGTTATGATAATCTGCTTTTAGTTGCGTTGTTTGAAGGGTAAACAAAAGTGAACATCCCTGCTCTTCTTCAAAGTACTTATAGGTGTTTTTGATTGATCCACAAGAGAAAGCACTTCCAACAGTGCAGCACTCCCTCAGTACTGCATTGAACTGGCAACCTAAATTATATTCATATCTCTGGATTGGGACTCGAACCTGTGATTCCTGAACTCAACCAGTGCCTCAGTATTGTGCCAAGACCGTCATTTATGTATGAGGAGAAAGTGAGGTCTGCAGATGCTGGAGATCAGAGATGGAAATGTGTTGCTGGAAAAGCGCAGCAGGTCAGGCAGCATCTAGGGAACAGGAGAATCAGGACGTTTCCTGAAGAAGGGCTAATGCCCGAAACGTCGATTCTCCTGTTCCCTAGATGCTGCCTGACCTGCTGCGCTTTTCCAGCAACACATTTCCATCATCCGTCATTTATGTATGTATAACATCCAATACGAACTGTATCTTCAAACGTGAAACTAAGCCTCATGTCCCAACATTGACCCATCCAAGCATGTGACAGTCCAAGCCACTCAGATTCTACAAGGACATAAGATCAGGAAGTCCAATGTAGAATTTAAAAACAAAATTGAAATGGCTGGTTTCCCTATGTCCTGGTCATGCAATCTTTCAGATTGACAGGTGCCAAATGCCCTCATGATCCCAGACAGCCTCCCATCTGCTCAGCACCAACATAACACCAATATCCTTGCATTGCCAACTCTCTGCGTGGAGATATTAGATATTCATACAACATCCCTTTTCTAATTGCCCTGTCCAACTCCAAAGCTTTTAACATAATAAAGAGTGCTCAAATATAATGATTAAAAACAAAAGACAAACAACTTTCTTAACAGTTTCTCCACCTTCGGTTGCTCAAGTAGTGCTCACACAATTAATCTTACAGGCTCTAAGGAGAATGCAGGAGGATTAGGTGGCACGGTGGCTAGCACTGCTGCCTCACAGTGCCAGGGACCCGGGTTCAATTCCCACTTCGGGCAACTGTCTGTGTAGAGTTTGCACATTCTCCCCGTGTATGCGTGGGTTTCCTCTGGGTGCTCCGGTTTCCTCCCACAGTCCAAAGATGTGCAGGTTAGGTGAATTGGCCATGCTAAATTGCACGTAGTGTTAGGTGTAGGGGAATGGGTCTGGGTAGGTTGTTCTTCGGAGGGTCAGTGTGGACTTGTTGGGCCGAAGGGCCTGTTTCCACACTGTAAGCAATCTATCTATTGGCGGTGCCATACGTGAACTCAGCTTTTAATCTTCTCTCCAATTCTTTACTCTGGATCCACCCTGTCTGTATTGCTCACAAGACAAAGCTTTTCATTGTGCCTCGGTACATATGACAATAAATTCCATTCAATTCAGCACCTTCCTTGTCACCTAAACCTGGGTAGAAGGCCGATTGTAGCCAGCATCCTCAGCTATAGTACCTTAGCCAACCCTCCAGTACTTGTCTTCTGTGCCTACCCTTTCTTGTACAGGCTGGGGAATGGTTCGGAATGGTTGCATTTTGTAGAAATTAATTCTGAGAGCAAACAGTTCCCAGAAGATTTTCTCTCCCGAAGGTTTCATGGCACTGATTTGGAAAATGCGGAGAATAATGTGAAGTTGAACGCGATGTGCTATGTTGGAGCAAAGGCAGAAGTGTATCCTGGCAACTGAGATTAAGTTCCCGGAGTTGCCCGACATGTGTAATCACTTGTCAGAGCCCTGCTGGTTATTTTTCACTTCAGAAGTGCTCAGTTTTTGTTACTTGAGACCTGTTGCAGAAGCAGTTAAGCTTAAGTAGCCCAATTACAGGACCGCACTGCTCTTTCAAAATGAGCCAAAAGTTACAATTTTTCCATAAGTAATACATAGCGTTTATAGATAAACATGCCACCAGTTCCCTGATCCCACATTACTGACTTCCCACCCAGTTCCCTGCTGCAGTCTCCGAGCCAAAGGTTCAGCTCTTAGCGTGCAGGAAGAAATGTAATGCCTTCCCCTGTGGTGGGTTTGGTGACACGGGGAGGCATTTAATGTGTGTGTGTGTGTGTGTGTGTGTGTGTGTGTGTGTGTGTGTCTCACATGGAAATCTCACAGCTGTCTCTACCCCCACTAAGTTTGTGACAGGAAGATCCATGCACAGACTCCTGCCCTACCACCAACTGAGGCCCTTAAGTGGACAATTACTGTCCAGTCAACTTACTGGAAGAGAGTCAAGTGAGGGGAGGGGGGGGGGGCAGTGGTAGGGGGAGGTGGTGTAAGAGTATAGGGTGACAACAGATAGCCAAAGAGAGATGGGCAGAGCTCTCAACTCAGTGAGCAAGCTGACTGGCCAGGCACCACCTTGAGAACTCATTTCCTTTCGAACTGGTAGCATTTTAGATGGATAACAGAAAATCTGAGCATGTAATGCACTTCCTGTAGAAGACGGGTTCCCTGATGGGGGATGTTAACCTGGTTCAATCAGGAAGCCCTGGTTGAAAGATATAAACAAGAGTGTCAGACATTCTGTTCACTCAGACAGCTCGCTCTGAGGAAGTGTCAATACAATGCACATGTAAATAAAGGGTGGCATGGTGACAAGATACTACCCTCCGTGGAGGTATTTTACTTCCTTCCCCCAATTTTACCCCTTTTGTTTTAAGAAAGACAAATATTAGATTAGATTAGATTACTTACAGTGTGGAAATAGGCCCTTCGGCCCAACAAGTCCACACCAACCCGCCGAAGCGTATACCTCCCAGACCCATAATCCTACATTTACCCCTTCACCTAACACTATGGGCAATTTAGCATGGCCAATTCACCTAACCTGCACATTTTTGGATTGTGGGAGGAAACCGGAGCACTCGGAGGAAACCCACGCAGACACGGGGAGAATGTGCAAACTCCACACAGACAGTCACCCAAGGGTGGAATCGGACCTGGGTGTCTGGCACTGTGAGACTGCAGTGCTGACCACTGAGCCACAGTGTCGCCCAGAACCACTGAGCCACCGTGTCGCCCAGAAACCTCTTTTATGGAATGTGCGCCACTTATGATCTATCCTTACTTACCAGAATGGAGTTGGCTTGTTAGACCATTTCAGAGGCGAGTTAGCATTGGGTCTAGAGCAAAAGGTAAGTATGCCAGACCAGGTAAGAATGTTTGTTTTCCTTCCCTAAAGGACATTAGTGAACCAAATGGGTGTTTACAGCATTTTAAGGTAGGTTCATTGCCCTCCACCACTGAGACAAGATTTCAATCCTAGTTTTATTACTTGAATTTAAATTCCACTAGTTGCTGTGGTGGGATTTGAACCCATGCAGTGGCCTGGGCCTCTAGGTTTCTAAACTCCAGTGACGCGGCCACTGGGCTGCTATCCCCGGAAAAAGAATTGGCTCCTTGCAGTTTCATAGGTGTGGGATGGCATATCCTCCAGCTTAATACCCAAGAGGCATATGACTCTTGGCAATGAGCAATTGTCATATTATTATTCAACAGATGAAACTACATCTAACTCAGATCCTGTCATACCTAGAATTTATCCCAGTGCTCGAGGCCAAATGTAGCAACCTAACCAAAGGTCAGGAGACTCAGCACCACATGACCAAAAGTGGTGAAAGCTGCATTGGAGACAAGATATAGAATCACAGGGTTCCCTACAATGTGTAAGCAGGTCATTTGGCCCATTAAGTCCATACTAGCCCTCTGAAATGTCGAGAGTATGGTGCTGGAAAAGCACAGCAGGTCAGGCAGCACCCGAGGAGCAGGAGAATCGATGTTTCGGGCATAAGCCCTTCATCAGGAATGAGGCATGTGGGTCGGGGCTGAGATATAAGTGGGAGGGGGTGGGGTTAGGGGAAGGTAGCTGGGAAAGCGATAGGTGGATGAAGTGAGGGAGAAGGTGATAGATCAGAGGGAGCAGTGATGGACGGGTCTGCAGGGCGGTGCCGAGTGGGAGGCTTGGTACTGGGAAAATGTGGGGGGAGGGGAAATGAGAAAGCTGTTGAAATCCACATTTTTCCTGTGTGGTTGCAGGGTCCCAAGGTGGGAGATGAGGCGTTCCTCCTCCAGACTTCAGGTGGTAACGGTTTGGCGGAGGAGGCCCGGGACCTGCATGTCCTTGATGGATTGGAAGGGGGAGTTATAGTGTTCAGCCACAGGGCAGTGGGGTTGGTGGGTGCAGGTGTCCCAGAGATGTTCTCTGAAACGATCCACAAGAAGGCGTCCTCTATCCCCGATGTAGAGGAGACCACACCGGGTGCATCTCTGAACAGCATGCCACCCAGACCCATCCCATCCCATCCCTGTAAAACTGCATTCCTAATGGCTAACCCACTGCATTCCTAATGGCACATCCCTGGACACTGCAAGCAATTTAGAATGGCCAATCCACCTAACCTGAATATTTTCGGATTGCGAGAGGAAACTGGATCACCCAGGGGAAACCAGCACAGAGAATGTGTAAACTCCAAACAGACAATTGCCTGATAATGTAATCAAACCAGGGTCCCTGGCACTGTGAGGCAGCAGTGCTAACCACTGAGCCACCCTGCCACCCATGTTAATCTCACAGTTTCAAAAGGAGGGGGGCAGGGAGTGGGGAGGGGGGAGAAGTTGAGGAGGGGGGAGAAATGTCACAAATAATTTCAGGACATTTCCCTCATCTCCTTCTGTCAGAATTATGTCAAGCAGGATGGTACCAGTTGTTTCAGCGCACCTGTCCGGCACTCATAAACTCTGCAGCATTACAAATACTTCAACATAATAGTTCTCAAAATAGGATCCGCAGACATGTCAGACTTTCTCGGGGCAGAGGAAATAATGTGAGGAAGTCACCACGGCTGTCACATGCGCAGTACAGACTGGGTGGATTCTCTCTCGTAAGAGTCAAGGCCAGACAGACCCTGCAGTGAGAACTAAGCACATCAGTCCCATTGGCACCTGAATGTAAAGGTGTGTTGTCTTGAAAGAACTAATGAAAGAATCTGGAAATGCTTAATGTAGAGAGTATGAACATGATAATATTTTATAATTTAGACTGTGGAGGGTCTCAATCTAAGATTTCGTTTCCACTTGAAAAGAGGTCTTTCAACCAAAGGAGGGCAAGAACAGCCTCAAACTACAACCAGCAAGCAGCAACCTTCCCCAGTGGGCCCAACCCATCCTCACCTCCATCATCGCCGTTGCTGGGTAATATCATGGGAAAGGAAAATTAGTGGTGCAGAATCCAGAGGCTAAGGAGGAAATTAAAGTTCCAGAACAACTCACTTTAACTCCCTTGAATATGCACACAGTCTTCCAAGACAGTGCAGCCTGGCACTGATATCTCCATGTGCTTGACATGTGGAAAAAAAAAACACCCTTGGCAACTTGAAAGGTAGGCAGGATGATCCAAATGGTGCAATGATAGCGTCACCCTGTTTGTCATTTCACAGAGAACCACAGAATTTTTCTGGGATGGAAAGAAGCCATTTGGCCCATCATGGGAGTTCTGGCTTTCTGAGCACTTTTCCAGCAAAAGATTAAAAGGAGAGGCGATAGGAGGCTGTTCCTGTTCACCATGTGCCAGTTCATAGTAGGACTCCTGGTGTGGGGAAATGAAAGTCAAGCAACAAATTGACCAAGATGACCAGAACCCAGGAGAGAATAAAAGGGAAAAAGTGCACGCAGAAGTCCACATTGCCAAAGCAATTCTGACTCCTCAGGCTAGAGAGAACTGGTTTGCTCAGTTGGCTGGATAGTCAATGTGGATCAAATTAGTGTCAACAGTATGTGGTGTGATTCCCCATTCTGACTGGGACAGGTTTGGAAATGGCCTTATTGCCCTGTTTATGGTATAAGTTGTGGTGCTGTGGGTTGGATCTTTGCCTTTGGATTAGAGAACTGAAGAAGAGGAACAGATTCTAAAAGTTTCCCTTATACTGATGTCAGTACAACACAACCATAATGCCCTGTCTTCTAGCTCTCTTGTTTCTTGCACAGCTGGGTTATGTTTGCTGTCGCAGAAGCTACAGAATTTTGGAAGATCAGGCCAACACATTCAGTATTTCTGTCGCCAATTTTTTTTTAAAAGCTTAGAGTGCAGCCTATCTGGTATAAGGATATTGTCAGCTTTTATTACCATTAATTATTCCAGTATTCCAAAGTCATGACCACTACCTTTCAGTTTGTCATTACGAACTGCCATTCAATTCCACACTATTTCGAGAATACTTTTTTGCATTTTCTACAATAAAGCAAGGTACAAATGATTTTTTTTCAACATCTCTTTCCTATCTGCATGTTTCGCCTGTCTCTGCCATAAAAGAAACCCACATTTAGTCCCAGTGATCTCTTCTTTTATTTGGGTACCAATGGAAAGTTTGACTGTCGGCATTTACAGTTCTGGCTGGTTTATTCTGACATCCTATTTTTCTTTCTTTTTTAAAAAAGAAACTTGCCTTTCATGATCACAGGACACCCCAAAGTGCTTTATAGTGAACGTAATACTTTTGAAGTCTAGATGATGTTGTAATGTAGGAATGTCACCCACTGCTGAATTTTAAAATCCTCCCAATCCTTGGGCTTAATTTTTTTGGCAGCATTGTAAATCTCTTTAATCTAATACTCTCTTTAACTTCTCTCGATGGCTGAGGTCAGACCACTGTTCCTGTGGGCATTGGTTCCTTAAGGGTATGTATAATTACCCATAAATTATGAATTAACTCTTTCATTCTTCTTCTTCATTGGAAAAGTGTTCAAATACAATTGCGGAGGAGAGAAACACAACTTTTAAATTCGAGAGATGCTAGGGCCACCCTGAATGGGGAGTAACCCTTATCGCGGTGGCCTCTGGTGTTGAATTTTTGCAGCACCTTCTCTGCTGGCAAAAAGCAGGAAAGCTCAAACATTCCATTCCCTGACTACTGTTCCTGCTTCAAGTGAAAGTCAAGGGAGGTCTTAAACCTTCCGCCTGTTTCAGAAGTCTTCATGAGACAGGGGAGGGAAAGCTTCACTCAGTTACTTTGGCTGGAAGTCTCCTTTATGGTCAAAGGGAGCTACTAATTCTTCCAAGCTGAGGGATTTTAGTCCAGCGTGCCTTTTATTTGAGAAACACTCCGACCACATTTGTTTCACTTAAACATTGAGTTTCCTCTTCTGACCCGCAGAGGACCAAGAATCTTATCTCAGTATCGCAGGGTGTCTGAACATTGCTCCCATCAAAACTGACACAAGTTTCCTGTCAATTCCTCAGATCTCCTGCTTCAGCTCATGTATTGTTCCCTATGAGCCTTTGTTTTGTCTTGTTCTATGGAATGAGGTACAACATCATTTCTCATGACTTCAGTGCCCATTGTAGGCCTCCCCTCGCTCATGAGTAAATGACTCACCACAGGGCAGAGCCGAGAGGGGCACAGAAACACAAAGCTGGAGGCCTAGAGTGGCCGCGGCAAATTTCAGTGCTATTAAACGTCCTGCCAATTTTAACACAAGCTTTGAAAAGGGGAGAGGACTCTGCAAAACAGCTGGCAACCAGAGCAAAATCAGGTGAAGATACTTCAGAGCGCTGAGGAAGAGCCAAAATGGACTCAAAACATGAACTCTGTTTCTCTCACCTCACCGGAATGACTGCGTCTCCCCAGCATTTCCTGTTTCTTTTAAACACAGATTTCCAGCGTCTGCAGTATTTTACTTCTATTTAAACCATGATGCCTGGGACCTGAGTAGGCCAATTAGCTGCTTAATGCATCTTCACCAAAACATGTGGCACTGGAAAAGCACAGCAGGTCAGGCAGCGTCCGAGGAGCAGGAGAATTGACGCTTTGGGTATATTCCTGAAGGGCTTATGCTTGAAACGTCAATTCTCCAGCTCCTCGGATACTGCCTGACCTGCTGTGCTTCTCCAGCGTGACACTTTTTGACTGACATCTGCAGTCTTCACCCTCTCCTGTTTAATGCACCTTCCGTTGTAACAGAAAATGGCCATTCAGTCCATAAAAGATTACATTAGATTCCTTACAGTGTGGAAACAGGCCCGTTGGCCCAACAAGTCCACACCAACCCTCCGAAGAGTAACCCACCCAAACCCATTTCCCTCTAGCTAATGCACCTAACACTATGGGTAATTTAGCACAGCTAATTCACCTGACCTGCACATCTTTGGACAGTGGGAAGAAACCAGAGCACCCGGAGGAGACCCACGCAGATCCGGGGAGAATGTGCAAACTCCACATAGACAGTCGCCCGAGGCTGGAATTGGACCTGGGTCCCCTGGCAGTGTGAGGCAGCAGCGCTAACTACTGAGCCAACGTGCCGCCCATAAGGGTCAACTCCTGTTGTGCAAATGCAGACTGAGTGCCATTTTACCGATTTTCCATGTGACAATGCGACAGTTGCCTCTCTCCTGAGTGCCCTTCACTACAGACCAGCTACGGAAATGGAAAATAACCGGTACCACTCTCACGCAGTCACCCGGCATTACCTGACACAACAATGAGGAGTTTCTGACCTCCCATCCTTACCCCTATTACTGTCATGTGCAACATTTATCCCTCTAATACTAAAGTAGGTGACATGGTCATTATCAGGGAGCTGTACATTCCGAAACAGCAGCTAAAACACTTTGGGACGTTATGAGTTTGTGAAAATCGCTGTGTAAGTGGAAGGCCTCTGGTGTTCTAGATTTGTCTCCCACCCAGGTTCACACTGGCAGCAAACCCACAGAAAGTGAGCCCTTCTATCTGCTTCAGAGAGCAGTGTTATAATGGGCTTGACACAGTCTCCAGAGGTCTTCATTAAAACAAGACAACAAATTTGTCAAAACAGTCGATAGATATAAAAGCTGGAAGAGATGCATGACACAACACTGAATCACTATCCCATGCTTTACACAATTACACATAGTAAAGATCTACTTCAGACTTTCTAAAAATATTTATCAGTTCCACCCCTGCAAAAGATATGGATAAAATATACTAAATAAATGAGTTATATCCATTAAAAATAAAGCTTAGAAATACTTAATTATATTTTACTGGCAAACAATTGGATGACTGTCATAAGTCATAAAACTAGAGGCACATAAAGAGGATACTCAGCTAGGCCCATGTCTTGTTCATTTGTCACCCCTGTGCTCACTGACCTACACCGTTCACAATCACACAACATCCCAACATTTCAAAGGACCACCTTTGGATCCAAATCTCTCCAGGATCTCAGCCCAGTCATCTCAACAAAACCGATCTAGCAAAGTTGTTGGTCATCTTTCCTGGCATCCCTTTCTGAGGCTTGGTGTCAAATTCTGATTGATATACTCCTCAGTATCACCTTGAAACATTTTACCATATTAAAGGCTTTATATGAACACAAGTTGTTTTTGCTGTCATTTGGAATGACCTGAGGCATTCCGCACAGGTGGTGGATCAGACAGACACAAGATCACAAGACGATAGTCTTCATGAAAAGAAGGGAGAAAGTTGGCAACAGGTAACAAAGCTGATATTTTCATTTTTGAAAATAAGTATTAATCTTATTCCAAAGAAGAGGTGTGACAGTAGGTGTTACTTCTTTGGAACACATTTCAGAGGTGTTAATTATTCTTTATAATATACATGCAGAAACATAATGATCTCTCAATGTTCTGTTTCCGAAAAGACTTGGGAATAAGCCTACCATGTGACTTGAAAGGCAGCTGTAGTCATGTTGATTTTAAGATGTTTATTGAGGAATGCCAGGCCTTTTATACACTGTATTAAATCTGGAGCAATATCACAGTAATAGGTACAGCTTCCCTCAATGGGTGGCATATCAGCAACTTCCAGGTCAAGCATTTGGTGTCACACCAGCAGGATACACAGGTATTGTAATTTGCTCCCGATCCCTACCCAAACACATCCAAATCTTGGGCCAGATGCATTTTGGATGGGCTGAAGGAAGCAGCTAGGGAGGAAAGGTTAAAGTAGAGCTCCAGAATCAATAGGAGACCAAAACAAATAAGCTATAAAAGGTAAGATGCACAAAACCTTGTTCTCCAGCAGGATTCTGTTGTCTGAGGCCGGTGAGGTTGGGCAATGATTGTCAGACTTGCCCACAATCCAAGAATGGCAAAAGGATAGGCGGCCTCAATTGTTATGGGCACCGCCAACCCCATGATTCAGTTTGGCAGCAGATGGCACAGACCACATTGCTAGTCTGGAGTATGTGGAGACAGTTCTTCACAGCCTTTTGCCAGGTAAGTGTACCAAATTTTGCGAGAATGTTTCAAAGGCATAATAGCGGTTGCAGGTGGTTTATCCTAGATACCCCCAGCAGAGATTCCTTTTACCACTCAACTATGAAATACTGTACTTGGGCAAAAACAATCCTGCATGTAGGTTTTTTTGCACAAAATACTTGAAGAAATTTAATTATAAAATTTGTGCTGAAACATTACTGGGAAAATGTGTTTTTAGAAATTCCTCAATTAAATTCATATAGAGTATTACAGCACGGAAACAGACCCTTTGCCCCAACTCGTCCAAGTTTCCCAAAGTAAACAAGTCTCACTTGCCTGCATTTGGACCATTTCCCTCTGAACCTTTCTTATTCATGCATCTGCCCAAATGACTGTTAAATGTTGTAAGTATACCTGTATTGATCAGTTCCTCTGGCAGTTCATTCCACATTTGAAGTGCATTCTATTTGGAAGAAGTTGTCCCTCCTCACCCTTTTAAATCCTTCTCCTCTCATCTCAGAAATATGCCCCCTCGTTTTGAACTTGCTCACTTGAGGGAAAAGGTATTTGCTATTCTCCTTCTGATTTGATGGAACCTTTTCATTCGGAAGCTGACTGAAGATGTTACCTAATACGGTGATGAAAGGTCTGGAAATGAACCTTCCAGCTCAGTGAGCAAAGCGACATCCAGAGCTTTTTCAGTTCGGGTTGCAAACAAATTTCAACAAGGCAGGTCAAGAACTTGAATTCAGTTTAAAAGACAGAATTTTTTTAAAAAACTTACGTCTAAAGAAGTGACCATTTTTGTAAAAACCCATCTGGTTCACTAATATCACTAAGAGAAAGAGAAGCAGAATGCAGTAGGGCTTTCACTTCTTTTGCAAATTAAGCAATTGCGCAATTCTCTGATTAATTTATACTTTAACCGTTTCTTATGATCGTCTAGAACTAGGTACTGAACTAAGATTACTTGTTAAACTTATAATTGACATTAGAATTCAATTTTGAAGAAGGGTCGCTGGACCCAAAACATTGATTCTGCTGTGTCTCCACAGATGCTGCCAGACATGCTGAGTTCCTCCTGCAATTTCTAATTTTGTGTCTGATTTCCAGTATCTGAAGATCTTTAGCTTTCTGATTAGAATTCAGCCTGTTCTGCCAAAACGATGTTTCAATATGTCAATTATCTATCTATCTAGCTCTTTTCTCTCCTTATAGATGCTGCCAGACCTGCTGAGATTTTTCAGCATTTTCTCTTTTGGTTTCAGATTCGCAGTAATTTGCTTTTATCTATCTATCTGTCTGTCTGTCTACCACTCTATCCCCATACATACGTGACTCCAGTCCTACATTAACATGTTTAGATGTTTACTGCCCTTTGATGTGGCCGTAAAGCTGCTGAGTTCTATTTACTGAAAGCAAATGGGCAATAAATACTGCCTTGTTGTGACAGTCACATCCCAAAAGAGATTTGTTTAAAAGTAACTGAATTCAGACTCCACAGCTGTAAGATTGGAAAAATGTTACCAACTAATTTTTAATTAAAGCAAAGTACTACAATTGCTCAACAAAATGAAAGTACAGAGAAACTCTGCAGGTCTGACAGCATCTCTGGCGAGAGAAACAAGGATAATGTGGAATCTGATATGATTTGCCTTCTGATTTTTGACTTTGGCACAGAAATGTTATCTGATGCAATCCACAAAGATTAATTCTCCAATGGACCATAAAACAAGACTGAATATTCTTCTCCCCTGATGCTGAAGTGTGCCAGAAACTGTCTGCAGCACAGATGCTTTTAGCAGGGCCCACAGTCACTGCTCCATTCTACCTCCAGCTTGGCCTGTCCAGCTTTACCGTTAGGAGCAGATGGTCTCAGCAGTGACATCATCCACTCAATAAACAGGGCGTTCTTCCAGTCCCAGGAGATACTTGCAGTCTTTGGGTGGCCCAAAAAAAAAGGGCTTACAATCCCTCTGAGCTCTTTTGTTATCTCTGAACAATGGGCCTGCACACCATGTGTTTAAAAAGAGAGAAATCAGTCTTTGTGGGCATGGCTCTTTACGTGTGCAACATCTGTATATCTGTACATCTGATGGTCTACATACCTACACGCCTGAATGTGTGCGTGTGTGAAGCTTACATGATTGCATGGATGCATGGCCTTTGCATGCACATAATCATCCATGTGTTTGGCTGGGCCTGCATGCAATTGTTTGCATATCCATATACTCTAGTTTTGCAGTTATGATATATGCCTCTTTGAGAAATGATTGGCAGGAGTATTTTTTAAAAGGAAAATGGGATGTAAGCATTGCATTTATTGCCCATCCTGAATTGCCCCTGAACTGAGAGGCCTGTATGGACCTTGAGGTTCAACCTCATTGGTGTGGATCGAGAGTCACATGTAAGCCAATCCAGAGAAGCACGGCAGATTTCCTTCTCCAAAGGGCATGAGTGAACCAGAGCAAGGTTTTTCATCATGGTTACAATCACTATTTCATAAAGTTGTACAGCATGGAAACAGACTCTTTGGTCCAACTTGTCCATGCTACCAGATTTCCCAAAGTGGACTAGTCCCATTTGCCTGCATTTGGCCCTTACCCCACTAAACCTTTCCTATTCATGTACTCTCCAAATGTCTTTTAAAATGTTGTAATTGTACCCCCCTCCACCACTTCCTCTGGGAGTTTGTTCCACACAAGCATCACCTTCTGCGTGAAAACGTTGCCCCTCGGGTCCTTTCTAAATCTTTCCCTTCTCACCTTAAACCTATGCCCTCCAGTTTTGGACTCTCCTGCCCTGGGAAAAACAGCTCTTGGCTATTCACCTTATCTATACCCCTCAATTTCATAAACCTCTATAAAGGTCACCCCTCAGCCTTGTACACAGCAAGGAAAAAAGTCCCAGCCTATCCAGCGTCTCTTCATAACTCAAGCCCTCCAGTCACAGTAACATCCTTGCAAATTTTTTTCAGATTGATTGCATCCTTCCTATAGAAGGGCGACCAGAATTGTATGCAGTATTCTAAAAGTGGCCTCATCAATCTCCCATACAGCTGCAACATGACATTCAACTCCTGTACTCAATTTTCTGACCAATGAAGGCCTTCTTCACTACCCTATCTACTTATGAGGCCACTTTCAAGGAACTACATACCTGTACCCTAGGTCTCTTTGTTTGACAATACTTCCCAGGGCCCTATCATTATCTGTGTAAGTCCTACCCTGGTTTGTGTGACCAAAATGCAACACCTCGCATTTAGTTTTCAATTCCAGATGATTGGAATTTGAATTCCATTCGCCATGGGAGAAATTGGAACTATGTATTTGAAACCTCAGCCTATTTAGCTTGGCTTGGAGTTACCAGTCCACTGACATTACAGCTACACCACCTTCACCCCTGGTAATTGCAGCCACGGGAGGAGAGTTCATATTGCAGCCTCTCAGACTGTTCATCAGCCTGGTTCACATAGTTTTTAAGACTTCCTTTGAGGAACAATGATGCTTTGTAGATTGAGATTAATTGGCTTGAACCACTGTTCAATACACAAAACAGATCAAAAGGTCACTCCAGGCTATACTGGGAGTTCTAGCTGTGCGTGGGTACAAGATATGACTGTGAAACTGGGGAGAAATCTCAGCAGCTGTCTAATCTTAGTCTCATAACGTTCACTACCTCTAACATCAAGTTTGAAACAGACTCCTGGCCAACACACTCTATGGATTTGACATTTTTTATGTTCAAGACAACAAGCTCTTTGCATCCTCGGAGCATGAGCTCATTATTAAGGAGCAAAGAGTAGAGACAGCTCCATGTTGTTTGTAATGAAGCCACACCACCGGCAGTACGTCTCAGTCACTGGCAGCTTGGCATGGCCATTTGACTGTGCATTGCCTGTCATTTCTAAATCCGGTTGGGATATGGCAGCCAGTGGACCCACAAATGTTGGGTTTAAGTTGTTAGCTTGTGAGGCTGCACTGTATTACGGGGTGATGTAAAGTGACCTCAAGATCAATTCTGTTGGGCCAGACCAGCCTGAATGAGTGTCAGCTACACTCCTCTCTCCTTGAGGTCTGCAGTGAAAAGGCACCATTACTTGATCGATGGATTATTGTCACATGTACTGAGATACAGTGAAAAGTGTTGTTTTGCATACTATACGGCAGACCATACCATACAAAGTGCATCAGGTTCACAGAACAGAGTGCAGAATACAATGTTACACATGCAAAGGGAGAGAGAGATCAGAATTAATGTTTGAGAGGTCTGTTCAAAAGTCTGATAACTGCAGGGAAAAAGCTGTTCTTGAATCTACGCACATGTGTGTTTTATATCTTCTGCCCAACAGAAGAGGATGGCAGAGTGTTTAACTGGGGTGGGATGGGTCTTTGATGATGTTGGTCACTTTCCCAAGGCACTGAGAAGTATAGATGGTGCTAATGGATGGAAGGCTGGTTTGTGTGATGCTCTGGGCTCTGTTCACAACTCTCTGTAGTTAAGAGCTCATTCAAGCTTTGCTTTCATGGTGACTAAGAGCGTTTAGTGAGGGTTTTGCATCTGCCCTGCCGAACAGCAACCACATTTAGTCATTTTGTATTTAATTTCGTGTGTTGCCTTGCTGTGGATCAGTAAATTTCGCATGGTCAAGAAGGAGAGATCACAGCCCAATGCATACATAGCTCGGAGAATTCAGAGTAAACATGGGCAGTCGGTGTGGAGGGGAACAGGTGCTTCTTGCTTGCTTTATTTGGCTCATAGTCTGAAAGGCTTTTTCTAAAACAAAAGGATAAACTGAAGCCGAGGATCAGAGGCCTACCACAAATGTGTGACATCACAACTAAACCATTAAGTTCATTGGTTGGTGATAGTTCACTATCAATTCAGATTGAAGGTAAATAGGGGAAATATTTACAGGCTACAAACTAAAAGGTCAGTATGGATTTTAAAAATAAAAATAAAATTAAGAACTAAGTCAATAAAATCAAGATGCCGGGGCAGCCGCTATGGTGCAATTGCAATGATGTGGGCCCCATTGTGGTTTATAGTGACCACATCTTTTGCAAGTGTTGGCTGCTAAGGAACTCCGGCTCAGAGTTTGATAAATTGGAGTCTGAGCTTCGAACACTGCATCACATCAGGGAGGCAGAGAGTCACTTGGACTTAGGAGGCAGTCACAGCCCTTGGATTAAGTACCTCAAATTCAGTTAGTGGTCAGGGAGAGGAGGGTGTGACTACAAGTGAGGCAGGGAGACTTATCCAGGAAGTAGTGCTGAAGGAGCCTCAATTCTTGAGCTGGTTGAGATTCTTGCTCTCTGCGCGGACGAGAGCAGTGCTGCGGGGAGGATGAGCAAGCTGACCATAACACCACGGTGCAGGGAGCCATTCAAGATAGAAATGTAGTTGCAATCAGGGATAATATAGTCAGGGGAATAGACACATATCTGCCAGGATTGGGAGTCCTGAAGGCTGTGTTGCCTGCCTGGTGCTCAGGTTCAGGATATCACATCTGGGCTGCACAGGAAACTGGAGCGTCGGGGGGGAAAAGATCCAGTTGTGGTGATCCATGCAGATACCAAAGATAGGTAGAAACAGGGAAGCACTTCTGCTGAGGGAATATGTGCAGCAAGGGGCTAAATTAAAAAGCAGAAGAAAAAAGGTAATCTCTGGATTACTCCCTGAGACACGGGCAAATTGGCACATGATCAACGAGGTTAAAGAGATAAACACATGCTCAAAGATTGGTGTGGGAGAAATGGGTTTTCCCACAGTAATGGAGGGAGCTGTTCCAATGGGTCAGGTTCCACCTGAACCATGCTGGGACTGAAGTCTTTGTGAATATCATAACTAGGGCTGTGAATACGGCATTAAATCTAAAAGTGGGAATATTTGGGGGCCGGGGGAGGAGAAAGAGTGGGATAAGTTAATTAGAAAATTATGGAAAACTTCAGGGTGAGGGGAAAAGAGGGCTCAGCAGAGGTTATTACAGTTTCCAGAACAAGTAATAGGACAGAGAGTATGGAAAAGGTCAGGATTCTAACTTCAGGCACAGCAGATAAGGGGACAACTATGAGAATGGAGCCAATTAACATAGGACTGAGAGTGTTGTACTTAAAACACGCAGTATACCAAATAAGGTAAATCGAGCTTGTACTGCAGATTGAAACTGGCAAGACTGTGGGAATCACAGGGGGCTGCAAGGGGATCAGGACTGGGAACTAAATACCCGAGGACAGGTAAATAGGTGGAGGGGGCTGGATTGCCTTGTCAGTAAGAAAGGAAATAAATTGATGAGCGAAAAGTGGTAGAGTCAGAAGGTGTAGAATCTGTGTGGGTAGACTTGGGGAACCACAAAGGGAAAAGAGCCTGAAAGGCTTTATGTAGAGGCCCCCTAGCAGTCGTTGGGATGCGGAGAAGAAAATAAAACAGAAGATAGAAAAGGCATACAAGAAAGGCAGTATTACAATATTCATGGGGGTCTTCAGCATGCTGGTGGACTGGGAAAATCAGGTTAGTAGCAAATCTGAAGAAAAAGAATTCATGGAATGTCTATGGGATGTTTTTTTAAGAGCAGTTAGTGGAAAAGCCCACTGGGGGGGAAGAGGCAATGCTGTGTTTGGTGGTGTGTGATGAGACAGATTTAATTAGGAAGCTTAAGGTGAAGAAACCCCTAGGGGTCAGTGATAGAATTCACCGTGCAGTTTGAGAGGTAGAAGCTGAAGTCAGTGGTAATGGTATGACAATTGAGTAAAGGTAACTACAAAAGACATGAGGGAGGAGCTGGATAGAGTTGATTGGAAGGGGAGCCCAGCAGGTAAGATGGTGGAGCAGCAAACATAGAACCGCTACAGTGCGGAAACAGGCCATTCAGCCCAACAAGTCCACACCGACCTTCCGAAGAGTAACCCACTGAAACCCATTCCCTTCCTGCTCTAGATTTACCCCTAACTAAATGTGAGGAGAAAGTGAGGTCTGCAGTTGCTGGAGATCAGAGCTGAAAATGTGTTGCTGGAAAAGCGCAGCAGGTCAGGCAGCATCCAGGGAACCGTCGGTTGGAGGAAGAGCGCCTCATCTTCCGCCTAGGAACCCTCCAACCACAAGGGATGAACTCTGATTTCACCAGTTTCCTCATTTCCCCTCCCCCCACCTTGTCTCAGTCAAATCCATCGAATTCAGCACCGCCTTCCTAACCTGCAATCTTCTTCCTGACCTCTCCGCCCCCACCCTAGTCTGACCTATCACCCTCACCTTGACCTCTTTCCACCTATCACATTTCCGACGCCCCTCCCCCAAGTCCCTCCTCCCTACCTTTTATCTTAGCCTGCTGGACAAACTTTCCTCATTCCCGAAGAAGGGCTTATGCCCGAAACGTCGATTCTCCTGTTCCCTGGATGCTGCCTGACCTGCTGCGCTTTCCCTAACTAAATGTACCTAACCCACACATCCCTGAACACTATGGACAATTTTTTTAGCACGGCCAATTCACCTAACCTGTACATCTTTGGACTGCGGGAGGAAACCGGAGCACCCAAAGGAAACCCACGCAGACAGTCGCCCAAGGCTGGAATCGAACCCGGATCTCTGACACTGTGAGGCAGCAGTGCTAACCACTGAGCCACTGTGCCGCCCAATGGCAGAAGTCCATCCCAAGGAAGAAATATACTAAGGGGAGGATGAGGCAATCATAGCTGTTGAGGAAGTCAGGGACAGCATAAAAGCAAAAGAAAATGTATACAATGTGGTGAAGATTAGTGGAAAGCTAGAGGATTGGTAAGAAAAGCAATAAAGGGGAAAGAAGATGAAATATGAGAGTAAGTTAGCTAGTAATATAAATGACTTCTAAAAGGTAAGAGAGAGGCAAGAGTAGACATTGGACCACTGGAAAATGAGGCTGGAGTAATATTAATGGGAATCAAAGAAATGGTAGAAGAACCGGATAGGTACTTTGTATCAGTTTTCACAGTGAAGGACACCAGTTGCACACCAGAATGTCAGGACAGTCGGGGGTCAGAGATGGGTGTAGTGGTCATCACTAAGGAGAAGGTGCTGGAAAAGCTGAAAAGTCTGAAGGTGGATAAATCACCTGGACCAGATGCACTGCAGCCCAGAGTTCTGAAGGAGATAGCTAAGGAAATTGTGCTGGGTGGTCTTTCAGGAGGTATTGGTGGTCATCTATCAGAAATTACTGGTTTCAGGGAGGGTCCCAGAGGACTGGAAGAGGACTACTGTAACAACCCAGTTTAGGAAGAAAGGAAGAACGAAAGCAGGAAATTATAGGCTGGTTCATGTCTGCATAGCTTTGTTAAGGGGAAGTCATGCCTGACAGATCTGTTCCAATTCTTTGACGAGGTAATGAGCAGTTAAACAAAGGTGAGCCAGTGGACGTGATCGATTTGGATTTCCAGAAGGCCTTTAACAAGGTGGCATACAGGAGATTGCTACTCAAGATAATACACATGGGAAAAGGTTTTAGCAATGGATAGAGGATTGGTTGCCTACCTGAAGGCAGAGTTTGGGATAAATGGGTCTTGTCAGGATGGTAGCTGGCGACTACTAAGTTCCACAGTGATCAGTATTGGCACCACAGCTATTCATATTATATATTAATGGATGAAGGAACTGAGGGCATTGTTGCTAGGTTTGCAGATGACACAAATGTAGTTGGAGGGACAGGTAGTATTGAGGAAGTAGTGAGGCTGCAGAAGGACTTGAAAAGGCCATGACAGTGGGGAAATAAGCAGCAGATGGAATACAATGTGGGAAAGTGAGGTTATTTACTTTGGTATGTAGAGTAGAGGCCTAGATTGTTTTTTTAAAATGGGGAAAGGCTTTGAAAATCTAAAGCACTAAAGGGACTTAGGAGTCCTAGTTCAGGACTCACCATGCACGTTCAGTTGGCAGTTATTAAGGAATTGCAATGTTTCCATTCATTTTAAGAGGGCTAGAATACAAGAGTAGAGATGTTTTGCTGAGACTGTAGAAGGGCTCTGGTCTGACTGCATCTGGAATATTGTGAGCAGTTCTGGGCCCTGTATCTAAGGAAGGATGTGCAGGCATTAGAGGGGTACACTGAGATTTACAAGAATGATCCTGGAGATGAAGGCATTGTCATATGAGGAAATGTTGTAAACTCTGGGTCTGTACTTGACGGAGTTTACAAGGATGGGAGGGCAGGGGATTTAATTGAAACTTACAGAATACCGAGTGGTCTGGACAGAGCAGACATAGAGAAGATATTTCCAATATTAGGAGAGACTAGGACCTGAGGGCACAGCCTCAGAATGAAGGGACACCCTTTTAGAACTGAGATGAAGAGGAATTTCTTCAGCCTGAGGGTGGCGAATCTATGATATTCATTGCTGCAGAAGTCTGTGTAGGCCAAATCATTGAATGTATTTAAGACCGAGATGGATAGATTCTTGGACTAGTAAAGGGGATTGGATCGAGGGCTACAGGAAGAAGGCAGGAGAATGGGATTGGAATTAGAATTTGAATCCCTGCAGTTACAGAATTAGAAACAGGCCATTCTGCCCAACAAGTCCACACTGACCCTCTGAAGAGTAAACTACCCAGACCCATTCCCTATCCTACATTTACCCTTGACTAATGCACCAAAACCACACATCCATGAACACGTTAGGCAATTTAGCATGGCCAATTCACCTGACCTGCATGTCTTCAGATTGTGGGAAGAAACCAGAGCACCTGGAGCAAACCCACGCAGACATGGGGAGAATGTGCGAACTCCTCACAGATAGTCATCTGAGGCAGGAATCGAACCCAGGTCCCTGGTGCTGTGAGACAGCAGTACTAACCACTGAGCCATCTTGCCACTTTGGGAAACATGTCAGCCATGATTGAATGGCAGAGCTGACTTGATAGGCTGAATGGCCTAATTCTGCTCCTATATCTTGTCAACTTTTGAATCTGGAATCGGTAGCAAGGCTCAATTACTAATTGTAAGCAATGGTACCACAATGGTACCACATCTACAGCTCCTGTTCAGGATTCCGTTTCATTGGAAATGAACAGAATGTGTTTACCAGCGGGCAATGACTCCCGCTAAAGAAAAACTTCCACCTTACAGCACCTTTGCTGGAATTGTGCTTGCCAAACCTCTTTTTTTTTTTAAAAAAAGAAACTATATTTGCCAAATGATGTGATAAAACAATCTGCCTTGATGTCAGTTCCTGGATATAGCTACGCTGCCTACACATGTTGCTATTGAGACACAGATGTTGTGCTGCAGTTCCAGCTGTCTGTCCTCCCCAGCCAGCAAATCTACATCTCTTTTTTGATGCTCACTTCAGCTGATGAATGCTGATAATTAGGATTGAGACACGTGATTAGGAAGCAATTGAAGCCTGCAGCACAATGGGGGAGGAACTCACTGGCCGCATACACAGCTGAAGCCCCTTTGGGCTAACAGTATCTAAACAGATGTTTCTAAAAACAAACAAACAATCAGGATGAGGTGCTCAAGTGTCAGACTGACCTCTATGTCACAAAATTGAGTTCAAAACCACATCCAGGACCTAAACAAAAAGGGCAATATAATGCTAAGGAAGTACCAAATTGGAGCTGTCGAAAATATTAATTCTGTCGGAAGATAAAACTAATATTACATGGAGTAGTGTAATTTAATTTCATCATAAGATTCCCCACCCCCCCCCCCCCTCCAATGAAGACAGCTTGTTTGAGGGGTCTAACTGTGGAGTGTGACATTAGCCTAAACAAGAAACAAACAGTGACCTCTTACCTCGGAAGGGCAAGGCTTTTGGACATCCTTGTGACATGACTAGGTCATATCCCTAAGCGCGAAGCTTGTACTGCTAACTACAAAGGCAAAATTTAACGGGAAATGAAAAGGTGTTGAGAGAATATCTGTCACTGTTCCGATTTTATTGAACCATCCAGTAGATTCGCTGGCGACGTGTGTGAGGGGTGGAGAAGTAACAAAGTGTCTTCTTCTGGTACCTTGGAATAACTGGCATCATGAGCGTATAGTAGGTTTGGCAGATGACTGTCTGATGTCAATTTCACACCGACAATTTTGATAACACCGTTCTATAGTGACTTTCCCGACATAAAATGGCCCAAGGCACTGCACAGGAAAAGGACAACACAAAACATGACACCACACAAGAGATATTAGGTCAGGTGATAATAGTTTGGTTAAAGGAGGAAGTAAGGGAGGAGATGGGCAGCACAGTGACTCAAGGGTTAGCACTGCTGCCTCACAGCGCCAGGGACCCGGGTTTGATACCAACCTCAGGCGACTGACTGTGTGGAGTTTGTGCATTTTCCCCGTGTGTATGCGGGTTTCCTTCTGCAATCCAAAGATGTACAGGTTAGGGGAATTGGCCATGCTAAATTTCCCCACAGTGTCTATGGGTAAATAAAGGGTAAGAGGAATGAGTCTGGGTAGTTTACTCTTCAGAGGCTTGGTGTGGACTTGTTGGGCTGAAGGGCCTGTTTCCACTCTGTAGGGATTCTTCGATTTAACAAAACAAAAAGACATGGCCAGAGTTTTGGATGATCTCAGACTTGCAGAGAGTCGAATGTGGGTGTGCAGTCAAAACCGAAGATTGCAAGGGTAAGATTGAGAGTTTCAGCATCTGGCAAGCTGAGATAGGGAAAAGTCAGGTGATGCCACAAAATAAAAGCTCAGATGAATCTCAGATCAGTCAAATACAAATACAACACCAAGGTTGGCACAAATGGCTATAGTCAGGGTTAGGGATGGAGTTGGTGGCTGGAGAATGGCATAGGGATTGAGAACAATGGCTTCAGCTCTAACTGCAGCTGCTCCAATGAACTGATTCTAGGGGATGGGACTGGCAGCACATGAGGGACAGCCCACTTCTGAACGCGACTGTCCATAAAACCAAAAGAGGGCCATTGAAGGAGAGATATTTCAATATAAACTCTCAGTGTGGAGAGAAGGCTGAATCACGTGCATTCTCGTCAAGGCTTGGCCAGGAGAGACACATTTACTACAATGGTAACCCAGAAGCAAATGATGAAAGTCTGGAATAAAAGCAAAGTGCTGGAAACCCTCAGCAGGTCAGGCAGCATCTGTGGAGAGAGGAAGTGACCGAATTAATGCGACTTTTCATCAGTTTTTTTACCCAAAATATTTCTCTTTCCACAGATGCTGCCCAGCCTGCAGGGTATTTCCAACATTTTCCGTTCAGATTTTTTAGCAGAATTTGGGAACTTTAGTTATGTGGACAGACTGGGATTGAAAGCCTTATATACTCTATGGAGAGGTTTGTTAGAGGTGCTCAAAGTTGTGATTTGTGAAGGGCTTTCATTGAGTAAAAGCAGGTAAAACTGCATAAACTGGTTGGACGCTCCAACAGTCAATGGGGACAGAGTTAAGAGCATTGATAAAGAGAAATGGTGTAGGTTTGCAGACAGAGATAATTTTTTTTGACACAGGGAATTGTAATGGTTTGGAATGCACTGCAGGAACAGATTCAATAGTAACTTTCAAGAGGTAATTGGACAAAGTGTTTGGAAGGGAACAACGTGCAGGATCAAAAGGTAAACCTGGAGGACTGAACGTGTGAAACAGGAAGAGCGGATTTCCTTCAGCCTGCTCCAACCTTCAGCAACTCCTTGGATCATCCTCTGCCTAAACTCTACTTGCCTGCCAGCTTTCAAATATTTCAATTGCCTTAGAGTCCCACATTCATTGGATTTTAGTCCTCAATATGCTCAACGACTGAACATTCAAACCCCATTAACATAGGGTCAAAGTGTGTGGTGCTGGAAAAGCACAGCTGGTCAAGCAGCATCCGAGGAGCAGGTGAATCAACATTGAGCATAAGCCGTTCATTAGCCCGTCATTCTTGATGAAGGGCCTATGCTTGAAATGTCGAATCTCCTGCTCCTCAGATGCTGCCTGACCTGCTGTGCTTTTCCAGCACCACCCTCTTCGACTCTGACCTCCAGCATCTACAGTCCTAACTTACCCCCAATTAACATAGGGACATACCAAACTTTCTCAAAAGGATTGCAAAGCAAGTCCCCTTACCCCACTCCTAACTGGCTGGCCTCTTAATGCCAACACTTTACATATCCCACCCCAGTTTTATACATTCAAAAATTGTGGTGGGGTGGGGAGAGGAGGTGTTGGTGGAAACAGCCTCTCAGTATCCATCCTTTCAGGACCTCTCAGAATTATAAACACTTCAAGGAGCTCACCACCCATTTGTCTCAGTTCCACAGAAGCTCTACTTCCCATTACTGGATGAATTGGATAGCTCTTTAAATGTTCCAGCACAGGCACAATGGGCCAAACAAACAGTCTTGTTCCAATTTGTATAATTATTTGATGATTGAGGAGAGCTTTGGCTGGTACATTTTCAAGTACCACCACTCACCAAAGATGGAACTCTCTGGAAGCTCACTTTGGTGAAGACATGAAACAGACGTCACATCTAGCAGTTCAGGTGACTGAAGGCGACTTCTGGAGGTGCCTTTGTTAGCCGTTCTTGACTATCTGCCACCTGCTATGTGCCCAGATGCTGGACAGAAGCTATGAAGGATAGGTCCCACTCTGAGTACATTCCATGGCTCATCAGTACCATTCTCAGAGAGCATCTACTTCAGTTCACACCTTTCATTTTCATTCTCTTTCCTGACCTCCTCCGCTGATCCTTGCAAGCTGACAATGCCAGTGCTGCTTGTGAAGAGAGAACCCGGTGCAACAGCATCAGCAAGGTGCGTCCCGGTAAAGCTAGAAACGCTAGCATCACCTTCACCTCTATCGTCAAGGGGCAGCTTTCTTGCCTTTGCAGTATTATTTTAGATAAAATCGAACCATCATTCACTCTGTGCCAGTCCAGTGAACACGTATGGGGAGGAGGGGGAGGGAAAGGCATTGACTGGGAGCTTTTCATGACATTATCTCCCCTTCATCTGCTAAACTGAGGAATGCTGGGAATTAAAGAGGACTTCATTAAACAAACCCCCATAACTGCTCTTGCCACATTTTGTTTCGCCTTTCCCCAGCTCTTGTGAGGACACTGATCTCTGCCTGGCTACACTTAGTTGGTGCAATCCACGTATTTCAAAAAGACAAGAACAAACTAGTGAAGACAGTTCACCAAATCTTTCAGTGGAGGACGACATCGTTGGACACACCATCAATGTTTGGTGTTACAAATTGATATTTTGAAGTTTTGTTTTAACAAAATGATATCTGCACCAAAATTTGAATTTTCAAACATTTTAACGTGTCTGCCTAGGCCACCATTTATTGCCAATCTCCAAATGCCCAGTATTTCTGTGCATCTGGAATCACAAGAAGACCCAACCAGATAAGGACAGCAGATTTCTTTCCCCAAATTCACAACAATTTCATGGTCATCATTAAACTCTTAATTCTAGACTTTTAAAATTAAATTCAAATCCCACCATGGTGGAATTCGAATCCAGGTCCCTGTAACATGACCTGGGTGTCTGGATTGATAGGCGAGCGACAATACCACAATGCCATCGCCTTCATTCATCACTGTCCATAGTTGGATTTGATATACCTAGAATATTATCCTGGGGTACTACTGACCTAGGGACATTACCACTGTTCACTTACCTTAGGTTGCAGTATTACCTGCCTCCGTAGTTTTGAGTTCAGGCTGTTCAGAGCCACTTGCAACCCTCTGGGGTGGTAAAGGTTGAGAGAGGTACTGACTTAATGCAATCTATTGTTTCCCCATGTCTGCTACAGTGTTAAATTTGTAAATTTTCTAATCATCATCCTGGAAAGGACCCTGTTGTGGAAGGCTACAGACCAGTACTTAGTGTAGAGGGTTAGTTTTAATCATGACTAGCCTCTCTTGTTCTGTCCCTTCACTCAGAAACCCCCATAACTGCTGTCTGTGAGTACAATGAACATACCCTGCAGTTACTGGGACAGCACCCAAAGTTGTATCTCTTTCTCAGTCAATGCTGGACCTCTCTATTCTCTTCAGGTTAAAATGGTAGATAGGGAATTGCTCCCTCCATTGTGGGCATTTCAGTATAAAGTTGCCCAGCTTTGGAGGCACTATCTTACTTGGTCCCACAGAGAGCCGGTGTTAAAGAAGTGTTCGCCCACAGAGGCCGCGCTCTCCCAGGGATTTATCTACATACATATATGCTTTATATTAAAAGTGCGTTAACCTCAGCATAGATTAGAAAACAGACCTTAGACCGTGTACGAGTGCCTTGAGCAGCTGAGGTTACAGTGGAGCCTGTGGTGGATATTTTTAAAACAAATCTTTGAGCAGACCTTTTCCAGTAGGAAACACCTTTGTTGCAATTCAGCTACTGTTGGTCTCTCTCTCTCTCTCTCTCTCTCTCTCTCTCGCCTTCCCTCTCTGACACATGAATCCTGAGCTGCCATAAACTAATTAACAAGTGCTGGGATGAATCAAAGCATCCAAGAAGAAGAAGAAAACAAAGAGACTAACATTTGGAATAGTCGATTCTTTGGTTAATACAGAGGGTGGGGAGGTGGTGGGTGCTTAATCTACTCCACAACCAGAATTCAGACAAAAGCACTTGAGTAGACGTGTTGTTTGTGGCTGGGGTGGGGTAAGGGAGAGAAGGGTCTGTCGCTAACCTAATAAATATTCAGCAGCTCAAGATGGCAAAATGACAATGGAGGTTGCAAGCAGCACCATAAACACACCCGCATCAATCACACAGGCACGGTGCCAGGCGGCAAGCTGTTTGTGTTCAATCTGCCACAGTATTTAGCTCTGCAAGGGCCAGGGCAATGATGTCATAGGCAGCCAATTGCAGCGGGTCTCCAGAGCTCTACCTTAATCCAGTCTTTCACTCTTTGTAATTTTATTGGCTTTGCAGAGAGAGAGAGAGAGAGAGAGAGAGAGATAAACTGCAGGGGGGTGGGTGTTGGAAGAAGAGTCTAAAAAAGTGATTCGAATTGGCGCAGAAGAAAGCGACAAACAGGGCTAAAGAAAGTTAAAAATCACACAACACCAGGTTATCGTTTATTTGGAAGCATTAGTTTATTTGCAGGTTTATTTGGAAGCATTAGTTTTTGGAGCGCTGCTCCTTCATTGGGTAACTGAAAGCTAGTGCTTCCAAATGAACCTGTTGGACTATTACCTGCTGTTGTGTGATTTTTAACCTTGTCCACCCCAGTCTAACACCGGCTCCTCCACATCACGGATTAAAAAAATATAGTGTAGGGACATGGATGGGGGAGAGACAAGGGAAGACAGAGATAGGTAAGAGATGCAAGTGTGCCAAGCGGGCTGAGATAAAAGGTGGGGGGGGGCACTGGGAATACGATAGGTGGAAGGAGGTGAGGATGATAGGCTGGAGAGGCGGTTGGGGCGGAGAGGTCAGGAAGAAGATTGCAGGTTAAGAGGGCTGTGCTGAATCTGGGGGTTGGGACTGAGATAAAGTGGGGGGAGGGGAAATGAGGCGCCTCATTTTCCACCGAGGAACCCTCCAACCACACAGGATGAATGTAGATTTCTCCAGCTTCCTCATTTCCCCTCCCCCCACTTTATCTCAGTCCTAACCCCCGGATTCAGCACCGCTCTCTTGACCTGCAATCTTCTTCCCGATCTCTCCGCCCTCACCGGCCTATCACTCTCACCCTCACCTCCTTCCACCTATTGTATTCCCAGCACCCCTCCCCCAAACTCCGCCCCCCACCCCCCACCCCCATCCCATCCCCACCTTTTATCTCAGCCCGCTTGGCAGACCAGCCTCATTCCTGAAAAAGGGTTTATGCCCAGAACGTCGATTCTCCTGCTCCTCGGATGCTGCCTGGCCTGCTGCGCTTTTCCAGCACCACACTTTTCAACTCTGGTTTCCAGCATCTGCAGTCCTCACTTTCTCCTACCATATAAGTGGAACTGAACAAACTCACATTCACTGATGCCAGAAGACAGACATACAGAAAGAGGGGAAGTGAAAAAGGAAGGATACAGGTTTTTGGTGCTCTCTGCAAGCATAGTGCACTCAGTGAGGGCGTGGAGTTGCCACCATCAGTGTATCGCTCTGGGGGAAGGAGGTAGGACACAGTACCTTCATCTTGCCAGAGGGCTGGATCAGCTCGGTGATGGAGAACTTGTCTTGCTGTAGCCTTCGTTTCACCAGCTTGGAGCAGCAGATGTTCACCGAGTTCAGCACGTGAGAGGTGTTGTACTCCACGAATGAGCGACTGTCAATCACCAGCGTCGCCCCGACACCACTCCGCAGGAGGCTGGCCAGCTTCTGGGCGTCCATCACTTTGGGCTGGGCTTTCTCTCCTGCCATCGCTGCCCCCGTGCTCTCGAGGATGGAAGGGCTTCCCTCTCTCCCTCACTGCCTCCAACAGGGGGAAAAAAAAGGAAGAGAGAGAGAGAGAGTGTGGCTGCTTGCCGGGTTTACCAGAAATCACTGCCCCGTCGACAGCCAGATACTCCAATCGCCGAGCTGCTTCATTCTGCAAAAGCAAAGGGAGAACCACATGAAACAAATGGGAGGCAATGGCCTAGTGGTATTTTTGTTGCTCTATTAATCCGGAGACCCACGTACTGTCCTGGGGACCCAGGTTCAAGTCCCGCCATGACAGATGGTGGAATTTGAATTCAAACAAACAAAATAAAAATCTGGAATTAAGAGTCTAATGAATCCTATCTGGTTCATTAATGTCTTTTAGAGAAGGAAACTGCTGTCCTTACCTGGTCATACAGCACAGAAACAGACCCTTTGGTCCAACAAATCCATGCTAAATCTGATCCCAAACTAAACTACCCCCACCCTGCCTGCTAGTCCATAGCCTTCTAAACCTTTCCTATTCAAGCAACCATCCAAATGACATGTGACTCCAGATCCGCAGCAATGTGATTGACTCTTAACTGCTCTCTGGGGGATAGACAATAAATGCTGGCCTAGCCAGCAATGCCCTCGTCCCGTGAACGTGAGAAAAAAAAAACGGTTGTTCGAGCAAATTAACGACTACAGGGTCACCTTTCCCATTCCTGAGCACTTAAAACCGATTACACCTCCTAAACTTCACGTCATAGAAGGGAATGCTCAAAGAGAGTCCAAGATTAGTTTTGTGGCTTCCTCCCTCTTCGGCTTGAACATGATCTCTTATTCCAGAGGTGGTAATGTTCGCTAGGGCATCGCCCATGGGTGCCAATGTCTTTCAGGGTTTCTCCAGAGTACCGTCCATCATGCGTGACCATAGAGCAAGGATTCGACTGCCTGGGACAATGAGGATGGTCCATGTGGGGAGCGAGACCGTTCTTAAGCCAGAGGCTTCTTGGGGATACAGAGACACCACCTAAAACTTGCTGATCTGGACATAAACTGGTGCCCACTTCCCATCATCCAATGCCTAGATCATTCATCTGGGCTCATGTCATTTTATTCAATGTCCACACCCGTCAAAATAAAGTGAGTAGTAGCTATCAACCTTCCTATCACAGAAATCCAAAGGCTATCTACAGCTGATTATTTCCATTGTTGGGTTTGGCCTTTTCATCCATAATCAGAGATCCAACCCAACGAGCTCTGGTCCAGATGACTCAGCAGAAAATATGAGAGAGCGGGCTTTAAATATTTTATAATGAATATAGCTTTACAAAGCTCCCTATCAGTGTGACAAAAATAAACAAAACAAGAATTGCAGATGCTGGAAATCAGAAACAAAATCAGAAATTGCTGAAAAAAGCTCAGCAGGTCTGGTAGCATCCGTGGAGAGAAAGCTGAGTTAACATTGCAGGTCCAGCGGCCACCTTCAGAGCTAACCCTAACCTTACTTAGACCACTATCCATTTTGTACTGAATTTATCCTACCTTCTTGCCTATCACAGACCCTTCCATAAGACGCTTGTCCCTTTCTTTGCCTCTCTACTTATTTAAGATCTTAGACATCTCCAATCCCTTTTCCAATTTTGACCAAAATAGTCTTCAAACTGAAGCATGACGTCTCATTTTCCCTGTCCTCCTCTACTGCCAAAACCATTGAGTTCTTTCAGAACTCGTCAGGTTTCCAGCACCCACAGTGTTTTGTTTGTGCATGTGCGAAGCCATTTTTGGTCCAAATCTCGAAATTCCTTAAAAATAGAACACAAATACAAAAGCAAAAGAGTAGCTGATTCTGAAATTCTGAAAGCAAAATGGAGGATGCCAGCATCACTCAGCAGGCAGCCAGCATCTGTGGAGAGAGGAACAAAGTTAACATTTCAGTTAGTGCTGTCTCTCTTCATAGATGCTAAAAGACCTGCCCAGCATTTCCAGTAATTTATTTTTAAATTTCCAGCACAGTATTAGGCCTTTACATTAGCGGTTAATTCACATCCAGGATTGTGAAACACCTTAAAGCTGTGTTCTTCTCTCTGAGAGGGTATCCACTGGTCTATTCTGTCTTGTTAATGCTCATTGCCCCGTATTTCGCTTCCTGTATTGATAGGCTGTTTTTAAAGGAAAGAAAACCTGCTTTCACAAACATATTTCTTCAGCAACCGTCTCCATGTTCAGCATATTCCATGTGGATTCCAACTGGATCCTGTGTGTTTTTAACTAAAGATATCTCTAAGACACTCAGGCTTCCTCAAACCATTGTTCTATCTGCATCTTAAGATGTACCATTCATGCCACGTGCAGCTAGAGGTATACTCTCCCGGAAGCAACATGGACTCCCTCCAACTCAAGGCTGTCCCTGGACCATGGCATAATTTTGTCCCTTGTCTCATTCAGCATTTTATTAAACACCTTTTAATCTTCCTTTCAGGTACAAAGGAATGGAAACTTCACCAATTGATAGACCTCTCCAGAACTTTCCTCCCTTTCCCTTTGACCCCATATCTTGCTTGGGTCTTCACTCTGTCAGATAGTTATGACGCCTTCCGACTTCTCCTCTCTGACACTGAATGCTCTGTTCTCAGCAAAGGCCTCAGTTTCATTCCCTTATACATCCACCTCAATGAACTCTGAGCTTATCAGGCTTCAAGCTCTTCTTCCGCCATTTCTCTCTATGCCCACTTCCTTGGCCAGGCATCTTCCCTTAAATGGGTCCTTTCCCTCATTCCACAACGCACCCTGACTTGGAACCCTCTCTCTGAACTCTTACCTTTTCCAGATCTCTTCAATGAAAACGACTGGCCCACCCCAATTTCTCTGCTCCTCTCACTCAGCCAAGCTGGTCTTCCTCTGAACTTGCTACATTCTGTTCTCTACGGGACAATCCCAATCAAACCTGCTGACAAAAGTGATGTTATCATCTCTAAACTTCCTCCTATCTCCCCTTAGACCCTAACCCCACTACCTAACATCAAGCCATCATATTTGGCAGTGCCCCAACCTCATTCTCCAAGGGAAGACCTTCCCCCAGTCTCATAATCCCTACAGTTGCACAGCCAGCTTCTACTTTAGTCCCAAAATCCCCAAATTGTAGTGACCTGTTTAATCCTGCCCCATTTAATTATTCCCTTCCCATCTTAGCTCTGCTTTTGCCTTGCATTGTCGTCGTCAAATCAGAGAGGAGTTTTCCTTGGTTAACTGTCTTGTCCAATAACAAAGAAAACGACTGATCTCTATTCTTAAATTAGCTAACCAGCGTCACTATCAGAGATCCCCATGTCGGTTATGACATAGGCTTGTTGCAGAGAAAAGCTCCCTCTGCTCTGTCCCAAAAATAGGCATTAACCTCAGAAAAAGCAGCATTATGACGAGTGTTCAATCTTCTGAAGTCAGACAGAGTCATCGCTGGGATTAAGAGAGTCAGGTTCACTCTGTAATCGAGCCCTGATCTGACATCTTTCGCCTCCCTCTAAGGCTCTAAATTTTATATTGACACTCTCAGTAGTGCTCCTCTGGAAGTCCTCTTCTGTAGATCTGAGCACCTGCCCTCATCTGACACAACAGAATGCAGTACTGTCATGGCTGCTGAGGCCTGGTCCATGTTCTTGGATGGACAAGATCCTAATCAGGCACGACAGGAGAAGGCAGAACTCCCCTGCTCTGAGTCCTGGCCACATATGTATCCCTCAAGCAGCATCATTAAAAAACAGCCGAACTCTTCATCGGCAAACCCCTACACAGTGAGGGAGCAGGCCATTCGGCCCAACCGAGTCCACACTGACTCGCTAAAGAGGATCCTACCCGAACCCACTCTCTACCCTATCCTTGTAGCCTGCATTTCCCGTGGCTAGCCTGTACATTCCTGGACACCGTGGGGCAATTGAGCATGGCCAATTCACCTAACCTGCACATCTTTGGATTGTGGGAGGAAACCGGTGCACCCGGAAGAAACCCAGGTAGACATGAGGAGAATGTGCAAACTCTACACAGACAGTTGCCCAAGGGTTAATTGAACCTGGGTCCCTGGCACTGTGAGGCAGCAGTGCTAACCACTAAGTCATCATGCCGTCTAGTTTCTGGAATTGATAGAGGAAATTGCCCCTCAATTTTGCCTATCACAACATTAAAGACACGTTAGTGACTGTTTCGTGGTTTATGCTGTCCTGAGGTGGTGTAATGTGCTGGCTAAGTAGGAGCTTACTTGTGCTTAATGAACTTTTTGTAATTTTTCAAAAAATAAAAAAAATGCTAATTACCAGAGAGAATAGGTCAATGGGGCCTTACAGGGCCTATGAGGAAAGTCACTTCCTTTCTAGATACAACTGCAGCCCGCTGATGGGTAGTGGCAACATGTTTGAGTGAGATGATCCACATTAGCTCGCCAATTTGCACCCCCACTTAATGCCACAACTTTCACATATGGCACTCTGCTGTTAATGATGCACTTGGGAAAGAAAATGAAACCCAGCTGTTCAGTAGAAAAGGGTTACAGCTATCAGGAAAACAAAACAAGTCATATTCACTGGTATGGCCACGAGGGGGAGAGGTTGCTGAGGGTGCAGGGCAAGAGAAACAAAGTCCAGGTTCTGTCCTCTCTAAGCCTGACGCCTTTCGCCAATTCTTCATTTGACTGAGCCAGGCTAATGATGCAGCTGGTTGAGACATTTGAGTGGTGCGAAAAGGGAGGGTCTTGGTCAATTTATCTTCACAATAATCCATAACATCTGGCTGTTCGCCTTCTCCAAATCTTGGAGTGTTATCTTGGAGGCACTGTCCCTTTTGTGAAAGTGCCCACTTGGACTTCTGTCATCGCCACAGCCTTTCCCATTTTATTAACTACCTCAGTCTACACCAAACACTGACTTTTGATTCCAGCAAAAAGTCTGACAAAGAGGGAAAGGACATTTGCTAAATGGACATCTCAAATCTTTTAATAATTATCGCCTCTTGAACTCCCCTCCTGTAGACCTCAGAGATAAAAGGAAGATAAGTTTAGCACAGTTAATACTGCAATTACATTGTCCCATGTTTCAGTCCCATTAAACTCCTCAACAGTGTCATTGCTATTCTTAGGAGACATTACACGTGTTCCTCATGTAACCCCTCCCCAATGTTTCAACTCTAGGTGTTAATGGTAATAACTATATTAGAAAATCTTTATTGTCTCTAATGCATGGATCTCCCACGGATTTCCTCACATCTGGAGATCATTGCCCGAGACTGTGGATCATTCTAAAATGAGACAGAAATAAGGGTTGCGGGATTTTGGAAGAAAGAAAAGGTCATGGCACTAAAAAAAAAACAAAAAAAGTGCTGGAGCTCATACGAGCTCAGGCAGCTTCCATTGAGAGAGAGCAAGCTAATGTATCAAGTCTAGATGACTGTTCAACAGATCCCAGCATCTGCAGTCATTTGCTCCTACAGGGCATGGCACTTGTCAAGTTGCATATCCAAACAGCCAGCACGGGCACAACAGTGGCCTCCTTTTCCAAACCAGCCGTGCTATAATTCTACACAAAAAGGAGTGATTTTATTCTGACCTCCTGGGGATTGATCTCCTCTTTTTACGTTGCCTCCCCTCTCCCAACACCTTTCCACATCTCTCATCGCTGTTGTCCGCTACATTATCTCAGAAGGTGAAAATAAAATGGGCACTTGACCTGAATCCATCTATTTCATATCTATCTGGGTTTTGGTAACCGTTGTGTTGAGTAGCCAAAACTTGAACTCTCGGCACCCATGCCCCAAACAGAAAAGTATGTCTGAGCTGCTAGGACCACTAAGAACTGAGAAACTTCAGGTTGCAGTTCCAACACTGGATTCATTTTCTCTTTAATATGAATTGTCTTGCAATCAAGTGTGATATCTAGGGTGGTGTCCAATGACCTCTCATGCCCTGGCGGGAAGGGGTTTGTCCTTATTATGGTTGACAGGGTCTCAAGTGCCTCCAGACAAGACAGCTTCCCTGAGTTGGGAGCAGTGGTCAGCAATGCAGCAAGAGGCAGTGGGGTTAATCATCAGCATTAGACTAACAGATCCAAGTGACTCGAGTAGGACAATGGGGTTAGGAGCCAAGGGTTAGTAAGGCAGGAAAGTGTGGATGAGGAGAGTGGGGAGTGGTTATGGGAGGGTCTAGAGAATGCTTGAAGTCCTGACACCCTAGGAATCTGTAACCCACAACCACCATATTTAAGATCTCTCACACACACAAACACACACACGGACCCCTAAGTGGCCACTTCAGGGCCAGCTTGTCGCACTGCTTAAACTAAAATTACAGATGGGCTGAATAGAGAACACTGCTGCCTCACAGTACCTGGGACACGGGTTCAATTGCAGCGTCAGGCGACTCTATGCAAGGAGTTTGCACATTCTCCCCATGTCTGGGTGGGTTTCCTCCGGGTACTCTGGTTCCTCCTACAGTCCAAAGATGTGCAGGTTGGATGGGTTAGCTATGCTAAATTGCCCAGTGCCCTGGGATGCGCAGGCTTGGTGGGTTAGCAATCGGGAATGCAGGGTTACAGCGATAGGGTGGGTAGAATGTTCTTCGGAACGTCAGTGCAGAGTTGATGGGCTGAATAACCTCAATCTGCATTGTAGGGACTACATGATTCTCTGACTGTATTATCCCCAATTTTATAGAACTGCTAACCCCAGCCCCCAACTCCCAATCCTGTGGAAGTGTAAAATTCACCTAATGATGCATTACCTAGAACATGACCAGCAAGGTTTTTTTCTCACAAAGTGCATGTTAGAGCAAACGTCATTCATGTTACAGTTATTCAGTCCAGCTTTCCCTCTCCTCCACAATATTGCTCCGCCTCTCCTCACTGCCACCCCACTACACAGTGACAGCTGTCTCAATGCAGAGCTTCTCACTTCAGATGAGTGTTGCAGTTTTCAGTTTGTTGATTGGTTTGCTACATTTACCACTTACCTAACAGTGTCATTTGTAACAAAACGCTTCATGACTAAACCTACTAACACCGACAGAAGGTTTGACAATTTTGTCTGCTCGCCGGTCTCTGTGGGCACTTGCTACAGATGGCAACCCACTGCCTTGGTAGATCCATCAATTGCATTCAAATCCAATGGTCAAAGGGTTAAACTTCATCCTCAATGCAGGCATTTAACAGAATATCTGTATTTTAGTGAACCAACATCGAAGCAAAAATGCAGTGAAAGGATACTTTGTGCGGTGTGGTTTTCAGTTTGTTTATAAGCTAAGGAGTTGTCAGATTTATTTATCTTTGTCAATGGCTAACCCTATATGCCCTGCCGTGAGATCATTATACAAATCTCTCATCTTGATGACACACACACACACACACACGTAGAGATAGCTCTGCTCCCCAGTCATTTCTCAGGCAAGCAGTAGCTCCCTTCAAATTAATTTTGTAACAATGATACACGTCGTAAATTTCTGCAAAATGCACTTTATTCTGCAGTTACATTTGTGCCCGAGAGTTTTTGAAGAGGGAGCACTCGGTGTCCATCTATGCTTACCATGCCTTGAGAGAAAGAGTTGGGCACTGTGCTGGATACAGGATCTCCCATCTCCATTTTGATTTTCCCTCTCTCTCTAACTTCCCCTCACTTTTGATGGCTTGCATTGCCCTTAAAGAGAGGCAATGGCCTTGTGGATCTTATCACTGGACTGGTAATCCAGAGGTCCAGGCAAAAGGCGGGGGGACCCGGGTTCGAATCCCACCGTAGCAGATTGTGAAGTTTCAATTTAATAACAATTTTGGAACTAAGAGTCCATTGACAACCATGAAACCATTGCTGATGGTCAGGGAAAAAAAACAACTTCATTAATGTCCTTTAGGGAAGGAAACTGCCTTCCTTACCTGGTCTGGCCTACATGGGACTCCAGACCCTCAGCAATGTGGCTGATCTTAATTGCCCTGTGGGATGGGCAATAAATGCTGGCCCAGCCAGTGACACCCTCATCCCATGAATGAATATAAATCTAATGGACTTAATTGGTTACATTAGTTTAAAATGAAATGCAGTTCATTCTCTAGAAGAGATAGACCCAGACAAGTGAGACCAACAGTTTGAATAATGCCAGACTTCATGAGTTGGGACCATTGTGACAGTTCCTGGGCCAAGAGGAGCCCCAACCAATTGATTAGCCAAATTCACAGAAAGAGACCATTTGGCCAGTCGAGTCTGCACCAACCCTCTGCGTGGCATTCCGCCCAGACCCAACACCCCTATCCAATTCCCCTAAGAGTCTGGACACTACAGACAATATTAGCCAATCCAGGTACATCCTGTGATTGTGGGAGGAAACCGGAGCAAACCCACGCAGACATTGGGAGAACGCGCAAACTCCAGTCAGTTGTCAGTCACCCAAGGCTGGAATCGAGCAGTGCTAACCATTGAGCCACCCTGGCAGGACCAAGTTCACCATCCAAAAATTATAATCAGACCAAGCCTAGTGAACTGATGAGTCAAGGCAGGCAACATTAATGCGGCTGAAGGCAGCATAATATTGAGACTTTGAAATAGATGCAAAACTTAAAAAGATCCCAAATTTTGGTTTCTTTTTTTGCTAGTTAGGAGGTTAAAATGTTAAGTAGATAACAGCAGATAGAGTATTTGTGATATTCTTGTTTGTTTTCACATCTTTTCACCCGGCCAATGATATGGTTTCCCTCATGACCAAATAAACACCTCATGGCTTGCACAAGGTGGGAAAACTCAGTTTGTTATTGTATGTACACATGGGTTCAACAACTCTCCAGGGATTTAAGCATTACCTGGCCAGACCACTGCTGCAAATACTCAGGTGGAAAAGAATCACAGCAGCAATAAAAACAAGATGTTTGAGAAAAAAAATTATGAACACTTTTGCATCTTTAACAACTTTTAATGTTTTTAACATAATGGTACAACATGAAGTTTAAAAATTACTAGTTGTATTGTTGCGCATTTCTCTACATACAGAGTCTTATAATTATGTGTGCGGCAAGCAAGGTCCAAGGCTTCTTCAAGGAAATATTGGTAATGTACTGAAGAGCGACTGTGATGCCTGGGTATAGGGGCTACTGGGGGAAACACCCTAATACTCTAGATCAATCAAACAGTAAATCTCACCATGCATCATCTGCAACTGTTAAACCACTCCCACTTTTGTCATCATGCGTCTGTAATAGAAACATAATTAACAAAGAACAATGGGAGGTAAGGAATAGCGTCAGAGAGATGTACAGCACAGAAACAAACCCTTCGGTCCAACTTGTCCATGCCGACCAGATATCCCAACCCAATTTAGTCCCACCTGCCAGCACCCGACCCATATCCCTCCAAACCCTTCCTATTCATATACCCATCCAAATGCCTTCTAAATGTTGAAATTGTACCAGCCTCCACCACCCTCTGTGAAAATGTTGCCAGTTAGGTCTCTTTTATATCTTTCTCCTCTCACCCTAAACCTATGCCCTCTAGTTCTGGACTCCCCCACCCCAGCAAAAAGACTTTGTCTATTTATCTTATCCATGCCCCTCATGATTTTATAAACCTCCATAAGGTCACTCCTCAGTCTCTGATGCTCCAGGGAAAACAGCACCAGCCTATTCAGCCTCTCCCTATAGCTCAGATCCTCCAACCCTGGCAACATCCTTATAAATCTTTTCTGAACCCTTTCAAGTTCCAATAGGAAGGAGACCAGAATTGCCCGCAATATTCCAACAGTGGCCTAATCAATGTCTTGTACAGTCGCAACGTGACCTCCCAATTTCTGTATTCAATGCTCTGACCAATGAAGGAAAGCATATCAAACACCTTATTCACTATCCTATCTACCTGTAACTCTACTTTCAAGAACAATGAACCTGCACTCCAAAGTCTTTTTGTTCAGCAACTCTCACCAGGATCTTCCCATTAAGTATATTAAGTCCTGCTAAGATTTGCTTTCCCAAAATGCAGCACCTCACATTTATGTAAAATTAAACTCCTAAAATTAAACTCCATCTGCCACCTCTCAGCCTACTGGCCCATCTGATCAAGATTTCATTGTAATGGGAGTAGCCTTCTTCGCTGTCCACTACAACTCCAATTTTGGCGTCATCTTGTTTGTTTTTGCCCTTTTCTTTGTCACTCCCATCATAAACATTTCCCAATCTCTGAAGTTAGTCCAAAAATTAATTCATAGGATCTTGCTAGTAATAATCTGCTTAGCTGGAGGTACGACTGGGATGTCAGTTCATTCAAATCCTCTATCCCAATCAGTGACAGACTGGTCATTCTCTTCTTGGTATCTTTTCAGGAGAACATGACCATGACTCCAATTGTAAAATTCACAGGACGTGATGTCACCTTGACGTCACTTTACAGAAATATTAAGTGCATTGTTCAGTGTTTGCAACCAAATACGTGCAGACGACACATCCCTGTCCCACAGAGCTGAAAGATGCAAATATGTGAACGACCACCAACCGATCTATTGTTCATTGGTGCCGAAGGTTTGAGTACCTTATTGCATATACGTGCACTTTAATAAAGAAGTCTTCTGGTCATTTTAAATCAGTTTCATTTTTAAAATAAAAATGAAAATAAAAATAAAAATGTGCCTTAAAAATGAATTGCAATGCAGAACATCATGAGCATACTTAACTCCAAATTCTGTACAGTTCATAAAACCCCTACAGTGTAGAAGCAGGCTATTTGACCCATCGAGTCCACAACGCCTCCTCCAAAGAGGATTCCATCCAGAATTCAGCGTTAATTATTATTACTATTGTCGTCCATATGGAGCTGTTAGATAAATAAATCTGAGGTGCAAATCAGGCATGATCGAATTGACCATGAAATGATTGCTGAATAAAAGATCCACTCCTATGACAATGTTCTCCAGGTAATATTTTACTGATCTTTATTTCACAACATTGAGACACTGTGATGGCATTAAAGCTGACAGCTCCCTTGCTCAGGTTTAGGGAGAAGACATTAAAAGAATACCCAAAATGTGCAAGAGATACAAACACATGTCGTATGGATCTAACCTAAAGTTTGTCCCCATCATGATTACTAATTCACTTCACTGATTCACTATGGAATTGACTGTATAACAATTAAAAATAATAGAATAATATTAACAAGGGATTTCAACATCCCCAGTCTAAATTGGGATAGAAAATGTTAGACAGACAGAGACAGAGACAGAGACAGAGACAGAGACAGAGACAGAGACAGAGACAGAGAGAAAATAGACTTCTTAAGATATGTCCAGAAAAGATTTTTAAGCCAGCATAGAAAATCCTACAAAGTCAGGCAAGTGTCGGTGTGACTGTGGAGGAGCACATTCATGGTGACAACTGTAATTCAGCAAGATTTAAAAAAAACAGATAAGGAAAAGGATAGACCAGAAAACAAAAAGGCTATGAATTGGGGTGGTGGGGTTTTTAAATAAAAATTTAGATGGCATCAGGCCAAAGTGGACTATGAGCAGCTCCTTGCAGGAAAATCCACATTACAGTAGTGGACTCATTAAAAAAAAGACAACAGTGTGAGTGCAGGACTAACTTGTTGTAAAGGTGAAGGGTATGTGAACATGGAAGAAAACAATGTGATTCAGCCCATATTGTACAACAGTTAAAAATAAGAAAAATCCTGATCTGATTGAGTTAATATCGTACAACAGTTAAATTTGTTTCTGCTGCTAATAGGGTTACGTGACAAACAAATAGTGTTAAATAGCTTATCTGAACATGGACACAAGCTACCATCAAACAAATCTAACCAACATCGCAAGGATACAAGTCAAGTGACTTACTGATAGAATGTCATGTTGTAATTGGCTTATTGTGTTGTTAAAGTTTGAAAATGAAATATAATTAAGATAAAGTTATCAGCATCTTGATGCTTAAAACTGTCAGCCAAACTTAGAACTGACACACTTACAAGCTTATTCTCAGTAACCAGAATATAACTGTCACTGCTTCTTAATAAAAATTCTTGAATTTATACTTATTCACAACTGGTTATTCTGAGAAGAAAAAAAAGTGGATCCAACAGGTGGGACCAGCAAGTGCAGAGAACCCTAGATGTCAAGGATTGTACAGGATTGGAGCTGGAAAATAAAAGGGAAGCTTACGATAGACATTGGAGTCATAGAGTTGCACAGAACAGAAACCCTTCAGTCCAACCCGTCCATGCCAACCAGACATCCTAAATTAATCTAGTGCCATTTGCCAGCATTTGGCATCAAAGTCTCAAAACATCAGATGTTCTAGAGGAATACAGAAGGACAAGGAGATTGTTTAAAAAGGAAATTAGGAAACAGTCGGGCCCGTTGGGAACTAAAATGGCAGCATGTGGACCCGAAAGACACAGCTAAGGTTTGAAATGAGTGCTTTGAATCAGTACTTCCTGTAGAGGAGGATTACTTAGGAGTAGGAATAAAGGATGGGAATTAGATTAGATTAGATTAGATTACATATCAGTGTGGAAACAGGCCCTTCGGCCCAACAAGTCCACACCAACCCGCCGAAGCGCAACCCACCAATGTCCCTACATTTACCCCTTACCTAACACTAAGGACAATTTAGCATGGCCAATTCACCTGACCTGCACATCTTTGGACTGTGGGAGGAAACCGGAGCACCCGGAGGAAACCCACGCAGACACGGGGAGAATGTGCAAACTCCACACAGTCAGTCGCCTGAGGCGGGAATTGAACCCGGGTCCCAGGCGCTGTGAGGTAGCAGTGCTAACCACTGTGCCACCGTGCTGCCCACTAATTTTGATGTATCTGAATAAATTAGCATTTAGAGTAAGGATGTATTAGCTGGTTTCATGGATAAATCTCCAGGTTCAGATGAGATGCCTCTCCCAGGTTGCTGTAGGAGGCAAGGAAGGAGATAGCAGGGTCTTTGGCCAGAGGAGGAGTGTCAGAGGTTTGGAGGACAGCTAATATGGTACCATTATTCAAGAACAGCAATAGGGATAAATCAGGAGACTACAGACCAGTCAGTCTAATATCAATGGTAAGGGAACTATTGGAAACAAATTCTGAGGCACGAATTAACCTTCATTTGGAGAGGCAAGTATTAAATCAAGGATAGTCAGCCAGGTGTTGTTAGGAAGAGATAATGTCTAACAAATTTGATTCTTTTTTTTGAGGTGGCGACTAGGTATGTAATTAGGTAGTTGAAGTAGGCTACAGAGACTTTATTATGGCTTTTGACAAGATCTTACTGGGCAGACTGGTTGAGTAACTAAGACCCCATGGAATCCAGGGAAAGTTGGATTCAGAATTACCTCAGTGGCAGGAAGCAGAGGGGATGGTCAAAATTATGTTTTTTGTGACTGGAAGCCTGTCCCTAATGCAATCCTACAGGGTTCAGTGCTGGTTCCCTTGCTGTTTATAATATACATTAATGAGCTAGACATAAATAGAGTCAGAATCATAGAGATGTACAGCATGGAAACAGACCCTTCGGTCCGACCTGTTCTTGCTGACCAAATATCTCAACCCAATCTAGTCCCACCTGCCAGCACCCGACCCATATCCCTCCAAACCCTTCCTATTCATATACCCATCCAAATATCTTTTAAATGTTGCAATTGTACCAGCCTCCACCACTTCCTCTGGCAGCTCATTCCATACACGTACCACCCTCTGCATGAAAAAGTTGCCCCTTAGATCTCTTTTATATCTTTCCCCTCTCACCCTAAACCTATGCCCTCTAGTTCTGGACTCCCCCACCGCAGGGAAAAGACTTTGTCTATTTATCCTATTCATGCCCCTCATAATTTTGGAAACCTCAATAAGGTCACCTCTCAGCCCCCAACTCTCCAGGGAAAACAGACCCAGCCTGTTCAGCCTCTCCCTATAGCTCAAATCCTCCAACCCTGGCAACACCCTTGTAAATCTTTTCTGAACCCTTTCAAGTTTCACAACATCTTTCCAATAGGAAGGAGACCAGAATTGCACACAATATTCCAACAGTGGCCCAACCAATATCCTGTACAGCTACAACATGATCTCCCAACTCCTGTACTCAGTACTCTGACCAATAAAAGAAAGCATACCAAACGCCTTCTTCACTATCCTATCTACCTGCGACTCCACTTTCAAGGAGCTATGAACCTGCACTCCAAGGTCTCTTTGTTCAGCAACACTCCTTCGGACCTTACCATTAAGTGTATAAGTCCTGCTAAGATTTGCTTTCCCAAAATGCAGCACCTCGCATTTATCTGAATTAAACTCCATCTGCCACTTCTCGGCCCATTGGCCAAAGATCCTGTTGTAATCTGAGGTTACCTTCTTTGCTGTCCACTACACCTCCAATTTTGGTGTCATCTGCAAACTTATTAACTGTACCTCTTATACCCGCATCCAAATCATTTACGTAAATTACAAAAAGTAGAGGACCCAGCCCCGATCCTTGTGGCTCACCACTGGTCACAGGCCTCCAGTCTGAAAAACAACCCTCCACCACCACCACCCTCTGTCTTCAAATGTAGGAAATTTATTCAGCACCTTCACAGATGACACAAATCTGGTGCAAAGTAAATAGGAAGGAAACATAGACTATGGCGGCAATTGGAATTTAATCCTGAAATAAGTGTTTGAGCTGATGCATTCTGGGAAGACTAGCAAGTGAAGGGAATATATCTTGAATGGTACAGGACCTTCGGAAGTTCAGAAGATCAGAGACACCTTGGTCTGCATGTACACAGATCGTTAAAGATAACAGGATAGGTGGATAAGATAGCTTTGAAGACATATGGCAATGCATTGAAAATAAAAACAAGGTGGTTATGATGGAGCTGAATATAACATCAGTTAGGCCACAGCACGAATTCTGACCATCACACTATTGGAAGGATGTGATTGAACTAGAAAGGAATGTTGTTTGGATTTGAGTGATCCAGCTATGAAGATAGACTAGATGGGCTGGGGTCATTTCTCTTAGAGCAGAGAAGGCTGAAGGGATCAAGAGTCTCACTAAAGCATACAATGTTGCAGCAGCCACAAAATGGGTAGATAGGGAGATACCTTTCCTTTTGGTAGAGGGTCAAGGTTTTATAAAAAGATAGAAAGCAGCTGGCTTACATGGGATTGGAGAGAATATTTTTTCACCCAAGTGGTTATGGATACCTGGAACCCACTTCCTGAAAAAGGGTGGTGATAGAGCTATTTCAATCAATGCTTGAAATGCCAGAGTAGACAAGGATATGGGCCAAGTGCTGGAAAATAGGATCAGAATATATCTGAGGTAAGATGACTGGCAGAGACAGGCTAAAAGGGTGTCTTCCAGCTTTTTGAAAAAAAAAATCGCTGTGATTCTCATGCGTATATTCTGTACTTTATCCAGACCCTCCTCTCTACGTTAACCATAGCAGCTTGCAGTTTCTGGAGTCTCTGAGCTCTACGTTGTATTGTGAGGTGGGTGATGAATTTTGCCACAAACTGAAAACTGCCAGTTATAGAAATTTTATCCAAGTAAACCTTGGATTAAATAAAAAAGTATGCCTTTGTACTCAGCTCTGCAACAGCAAGACATGATACTCTTGTGTTTACTGTTGAATGGCAGCAGAGGCCTGTGTTTAGGCTCTCTGAGACCGTATCTTGTATACCTTATGAAATTACTGAGCTGGAAGCATGTGGCTGAGCTATAAAGAGCATTGCGTATCTAAAGTCCCCTGGGACGCTATACCTGGCAGACAACAGCGACAGGTACTTTCTGCAAATACAAAATCTTCCCAGCTGCTTCTGAAGTATCTCTGAACACGTTCAGGTGCTTTGATCATCTTAGTTTGCTGTGAGTATTTAGAAAGAATCAGAGGACCAAATGAATATGTTATAGGGGAAAGCAGAGAGGCAGAGCATTTAGCACAGTGGGGCTGCAGGAGAAGCAGAGGGTTTTAAATATTGTTGTGTTTTGCAATAATTACCATTAACAATCCAAGAATATTGTTCAAGGCTGCTTGATTCTGCTCCAAGGTCTTGAGACAGCATCAATCTCAGTTCTGCAAGTTTACATCTCCAAAGCTACACCTATGCACCTTATAATCTTGCATTTAAATCTTCTACAATACTTAAATACAAAAAACAAACCTTAGTGCTTTGTCGATCAAAGAAAAAGGAGCAAACTTCAAGGAGCAGGGAAAACTAGAACTGAATACTCCTGGAACATGGACTTCAGACCAATGTCCGGGTGGTATGAAAAAAATCTAAAGTCAATGGAATCAATGTGTTCGTCGAAAATAAAAAGCATGGCATCCAAATAGAAGGCTACTTTGTTTAAATTACAATTCATTGTATCTCTATATGGCAAAGAGTTGAAGCCATACTTGTAATCATAGGAGTGAATTATAGCTTAGTGAGTTTGAGGAGGTCGTGGAATCAAACCTTGAAATCACAGATACTTTTCATCTACCATGTTGGTGACTCTATATTAATCATTAATGGTTAGAATCATGCTCTGTTCACTCAACTCCATCATGCTGTTGCTGCTTCAGGCTAAGGAATTTGTATTGACAAACTTTAAAATGTAATAAAAACGTTGCAAGCTGCCTCAGAGGGGAGTAGCGAAAAACTGACACCAAGTTACGGAAGGAGATTTTCAGAGGGGTGACCAAAATTTTAATCGTAAGGCGGCCACTTGGCCCATTGAATTGCCATCAGCTCTCAGCTAGTCCCACTCCCTGCACTTTCCAGATCAAATTTCTTTTTTGTATATGTGATCTTTTGAAAGCCACAATTGAATCTACTTTCACCAGTCTTTCGGGTAATGCATTCCAAACATTAACTGCTCGCTGTGTTAAAAGAAATCCCTACATGGACTTCAATTTCTTCGCTAATCAATGGCATGGTGGCTCAGTGGTCAGCGTCAGGGAACTGGGTTCGATTCCACCTTCAGGCGACTGTCTGTGTGGAGTTTGCACATTCTGCCCGTGTCTGTGTGGATTTCCTCCTGGTGCTCCAGTTTCCTCCCGCAATCCAAAGATGTGCAAATTGGGTGGATTAGCCATGCTAAATTGTCCAGGGATGTGCAGACTAGGTGAGTTAGCCATGGGAATTCTAGGGTTACAGGGATAAGGTAGGCAGATGGGTCTTCGTGGGCTGCTCTTTGTAGATATGATGAGCCTACTGGCCTGCTTCCACACCGGAGGGATTGTATGATTTAAAAAAAAGTATTAACTGGACTATTCAAGACTTTCAAATCTAAGAGGAACAGCTTGAGGCGACTCTGTCCAGAACACCAATAATTTGACATTTGTCTCAAGATGTCCTCTCAACATCGAAATGAAATGAGGTAGGACAGGATAAGCTCGGTTCGATTCCATAATCAGATGGCTGGGTCACATGGAGATGATGTGGAAGAGGCTTGGTCCCACATTGTCTTAATCCACAGCGAGGCGAGTAGAATCATGGTCTGTACAGCCACCCCCAATAACAATCCCAGTAATATGTTGGGAGGATAGAGTGTTGCCCTTTTATGATATCCTGAAAGCCCATTTGAACACTGTAATGCCAAGTAAAGAGAGAGCTGTTGGAGCCTGTATCATACCAGCTCGAGCTCCAACTGTAGTGCTCAGATAGTTGGTGGCTGCTCCTAGTGCTGAATGGGATTGGAATCATAGGCCATCAAACAGTTGGATCCACAACTGTGGGACTGGAGTTGGTACAGATTCCACGCAGGAAAGGATGGGCTCCTATCTCTGCACTTGTACAATTAACCCCAAACTCTCCAATAGGCTTCCTAAAGCACCATTCACCATGTATACCCATTATTGTGTGGACCCGCCTTATCAAAGTGCTCAGTGTGACCTGGCATTTGGACTACCCTGGATCCCTCCTGCCCAAAATGTCTCACCACTTGTAGATCCAGCTTTTATTCTATCTATTAAGAAATAATCACTATCTGTAGCTGAGCTGGAGCCCACATGTGTCCCTCAGGAGATGGTGTTTCTTCACCATATCTCAAAGCAGAAAGGCACAATGAAAAGGCTCTGGGACAGCAACAAAGAAAGGTTAGAGGTATGTGCTTGAACCATCTTGCAAATCAGAAGCAGATGTGGAATGGAGGGGATAATGAAATGAGGGGGTTAGGTACACCATAATCTATTTTAAAAATCACACAACACCAGGTTATAGTCCAACAGGTTTAATTGAAAGCACTAGCTTTCGGAGCGCTGCTCCTTCGTCAGGTCATTGTTTTGATGAAGGAGCGGCGCTCTGAAAGTTAGTGCTTCCAATTAAACCTGTTGGACTATAACCTGGTTTTGTGTGATTTTTAACTTTGTACACCCCAGTCCAACATCGGCACCTACACATCATGACCACAATCTATGATAGTTTCACCTCATTGCTAGCCCCAGCAATAACCCCTTTATCAGAGATGTTAAATTGAAGAGTTTCAGCTGTACTTATTCTAATGCAGTTTACAGTTACTCACCAAAAGGAAAACAAAAGGGAAATGAGTCAGTGAGCATTGCGCAATCTGTTTGGTGTACCTGGTGTGGTTGGCTAGCCAGCACTGTGTGCGCAACCTTTGAGACACAGGCATGCGGGTAAGTGGGGAAGGTGCGCTTAATTTATGAATGTGGCCTGATCAATAGATAGAGGTGTATGGTAGCTGGATGAATTGAGCAGTCCAAGTTAATGGTTCTGTTGGCACAAATGTGACATTTAAATTGCATTCATTGACCATTCAGGTTAGGTCATTGATCTTTTTGCTGGCAGAGTATCCAAGTTCTTGGGGCTTGACTCTTGAAATTGAGCTCCAAACCCATCTGCCCCCCCCCCCCCGCTGTCTTTGGAGAGCTTCTGGCATCCTATGGATACAGTGCATCACTCCTCCTTTTCGCTTCCTCCACCCAAGTCTCCAGTGTAGCCTTGGAAGCTGCTTTCTCCCACGTTGCGCCATTCTTCAAAATGTTTCACAAGTTAGAGTCACTTCCTTCTCTTGCCACAAATGCACTCTATAGCCCAGCTTAAAATGATGCCTTACATTTCAAAAAGAAGAATTCAAGGGGTGAGAGCAAAGCGAGTGGGATTGGTTTAGGGCTGCCCCAGGAAAGGAGTTGATACACACCCACTGCACTTTTAAACTTATAGTTCTGTGACCTGCTGCATGCTTCAAGTATCTTCCACAATTCTCCCTTATTAATCCTCACCAGGATGATAGGGAATTAGTGTTTGAATAAATAGATTAAATTAACATTTAAAGTAGCTTTTGGATCAATTAAATTATAAAGCTTAATCATGCACCATCACAGACGTGCTGAAACAGCCAGACTGAGATAGCACGAGTCATTACGTATTGTTCTGCAGTATGGAGCAAAGATCCAGACCACATTCTGCAAGTGGGAGAAAGTGAGGACTGCAAATGCTGGAAATCAGAGCCGAAGATTCTGGTGCTGGAAAAGCACAGCTGGTCAGGCAGCATCCGAGGAGCAGGAGAGTCAACGTTTCGAGCATGTGCTCTTTGTCAGGAATGAGGGGGTGGCCCAAGGGGAACTTGCAGAACGTTACACAGAACATCTCTGGGGCACACGCACTAAAGAACCCCACCGCTCTGTGTCCGAACACTTTAAATCCCCCTCCCACTCTGCCAAGGACATGCAAGTCCGGGGCCTCCTCCACCGCCAAACTCTAGCCACTTGACGTCCGGAGGAAGAATGCCTCATCTTCCGCCTTGGGACCCTCCAACTCACTAGCTTCCTCATTTTCCCTCCCCCCACCGTATCCCAGATCCAACCTTTCAATCGCTTTCTTGAACTATCCTACTTGTCCATCGTCCTTCCCACCTGTCCACTCCACCCTCTTACCTTCACCTCTACCTATCACATTCCCATCTACCTTTCCCCCCTCCCAGCCCTACCCCCCTCCCATTTATCTTTCAGCCCCCCTGGGCCTAATAAAGAGCTTATTCCTAATAAAGAGCTTATGCTCGGATGCTGCCCGACCAGCTGTGCTTTTCCAGCACCACATTCTTCGACCCACATTCTGAAAGTGCACCTACATGGCACAGGCAATAGTCCCCAAAGAACAGGCAACAATTAGGCAGAAGTGAGCACTGCAGATGCTGGAAACCAGATTTTAGATTAGAGTGGTGCTGGAAAAGCACAGCAGGTCAGGCAGCATCTGAGGAGCAGGAAAATCGTATGCCCTCTGGTCTGAGGCATGTCAGCCACGAGGAAAAGATTCTCACACTCTACAATGTCTTTGCCTCTCATAAATTTTGTATATCTCAATCAGATCCCCTTCAGCCTTCTCTGCTCTGAGGAAAATGAGCCCAGCCCATCCTCCACTGAGATTTTCCACACAACACAACATCCTGGTGAATCTCCGTCTGCACTCTCTCCAATGCAATCACATCCTTCCAATTGTACGGCGGCCAGAACTGCACACAGTATTCCATCTGCGGCCTAACCGATGGTTTATAAAATAGTAACAAGATGCCCTTGCTGCTCTATTCTAGGCCCTAACTAATGAAGGCAAGCATCTTGTATGCCTTCTTAAGCACATTGTCTAGCTGTGCAGCACCTTCAGGGATCTATACACCAAGGTTCCTCAGTACTCTCTAGGGACCTATCATTCATTGTGTATATCATTCACTTATTAGAATAGCCTTTATTGTCACGTACACTCAAGTGCAGTGAAAAATTTGTAACGCTGTCTCTCAATGCCATCCTAGGTACAGGATACCTAGATACAGATACTTTCATGTCACAGAATTGGAATAATTTTAAAAAATTAGAATGGGAATACAGGGTTTAGAAGTCCAGAATGAGAATAAAAGGGTCTTTAAAGTACTCAAATTATAGTCCTTTTCCAATCAGTCTGTACCCTGCCATGCTTCAGAGAACCAGGCCACACTGCCTCTACGTGCTCGCCTCTGTCCAGGACTCACTCTGCTGCTGCTCTGGGCTCTGGCCCATGCTCATTCTGCTCCCTGCTCTTGGACCCAGCCCACACTTGCTCTGCTTCCGGCCTGGGCTCTGGATGGTGACTCTACCCACCAATCGCTCTGCTCCCAGCTCCAAGACCTGGCCCACACTCACTCAGCTACCATTCTGGGCTCTGGCCTTGACTCGTCTGTTTGTCTTGCCTCCATTCTCCAGGTAGCGTAGGGTAGTTTAAGAAGTTAAAGTGTTGATGGGGTGTGGGGGGGGGGGGGGGGGGGGTGCAGAAATCCTGCTACAAAAACAAAAATGGAAAGGAACTAGCGAGCAGAACTGGAGCATCTTATATTGCTGCCATCGTGGATACCTCCAAATTGCATCGCAGGCATAACAATACATCCTCATGTGTTCAAAGTGACAAGGGTCAAATTGTCCCACCTCTCGTGCACAGAATATCAGCAGTTAATCACTACTCTGGCTTTGAATAACTAAATGTAGGACAAGCAGATTGGAGAATATCAAACGGGGGCTTTAAACTAAGTAGGATCTGCTGGCCCTATATGCTTCAGTTTCACTTCAAGCAACGTTAGATACCAGATAAATCACCAGGTGACCACTTCCTGAATCAGATTCAATACTTAGTTCTGAACACATGGAACTTAATGTGAAACCAATGATGTAAATCAGTGCAGAAAGGAGAGAAGCTTTATTGATAGGGTCTGCTTCCATGCAGACTCTTCAGTCCAACCAGTCCATGCCAACCATGTTCCCAAACTCAATTAGTCTCACCTGCCTGCTCCTGACCCTTATCCCTCCAAACCTTTCATATTTATGAACTTATCCAAATGTCTTTTGAACATTATAACTGTACCCGCATCCACCACTTCTTCTGACAGTTCATTCCACACATAAACCACTCTGTAAAAAGGTTGCCCCGAGAAACCTTTTTTTAAAAAAAAAACAACCGTGGAATGTTCTAAATCCAATGGAAGCCCATGTGCTTTCCATCCGAGTAAGAATGGAGTCAGGAAAATACCTACTTATGAACAAGGAGCAGGAGGCCATCTGGCTATTCAAGCCGGCTCCACCATTTAATAAAATCAAGTCTGGTCCGATTCCTGAATCTGTTTACCAATCCACCCAGATAACCTTTCAACTCCTCACTCAATAAGAACCTATTCACTTCTGCCTTCGATATATCCAAGAAGTCTGCTTCCACCATCTTTTCCTAAGATTCGCAACCCTCTGAGAAAAGTAACTGACCTTATCTGTCTGTCTTCGATGAATGACCCCTAATTTTTAAACAGTGTACCCAGATATTTGATTCTGCGATACAAGGAAGCATCCTCTTCACCAGTACCCGATCAAGATCCCTCAGGATCATATGTTTCAATCAAGTTGCCCTTCACTCTTCTATTCAAGCAGATACAAACTTAAACTGTGCAGCCTTTTCTCATAAGACAACCCGCCAACCCCATCTCCCCTCCATTCCAGATCACCCTCTAAACTGGCTCCGATACATTTACATCCTTCCTTAAATAAGGTGACCCATTCAGTACACAGTATCTCAGATGGGATCTCACCAGTGTGCAGTCTAACTGAAGCATTACCTCCCCACATTTACATTCAATGCTCCTCAGACTAAATGGGAAAGCCCTTCTGACACTCTGAAAGAAAACTGTGGATTCTGTCTAATGTCAAATCTCCTGATACGATAATGGCAAGTCATTAACACAAATTGTTCACATGCTTTGGGACCCTGACATGTCATGACACATCCGCTTGGTAATTCCATGGGAAGCTTGAACATCTGACAGCCAGTTTCACTGTGACTGGATTACACTGGCTGCACCATTCCCGGCAACGGGGGAAGAGGAACCAGATTGGCAGCCCCCTTGCTTGCACTTGCACTGCTTCCCCACACTCACATAACAAAACAGAAGTTGCTGGAAAAGTTCAGCAGGTCTGGCAGCATCCATGAAGAGAAATCAAAGTTAACCTTGCAGGTCCGGTGAAGTCCCTCAGAACTTCGCTGGTTTTGGCAGAACGCCTCATCGCCAGAACTTTCCAAAAAGTACCAAGATATTGCTTGGCTGGTGGTGAGAAGGGCACTATCTGAGAGATCCTTCACGGACGCATGGATTCCCTGTGGCACTGCACACTGCCCTTGAAGCAGCTTCGATGGATTGGGGGGGCTGTCACATATCTCCTGCTGGAATGTGCCTTTGCGCTGAAAGAATGGAAAGAGATGCAGTGGTCTTTGTCAAGGTTCATTCCAAGCAGTTCCATGAAGCAGGAGTCTTTCACTGGGACACACACCAAGAGAAACGTCAACTGTGCCTTGATGACCCATCAACTTGGTCAAAAGCGCTCTTTTGTCTGTCTGAACTTGGTCTTCCAGAGCAAGGGGTTGACTTCAACCAAGCATTGCAGACTGGCAGAATCCAAAGTCCAGGACTACGTGTTGAGGGACGCACTGAAGCTTGGGGCAGCTGCTGCCAAGGTGCAGTGCGGAAAGACCGAGGGTTTTCTGACAAAGATAAAAGGGGAGTCCTTCAGTTCTAGGAGCCTCCCTTCCTGGTGCCTCAAATATCTGTAAATATAGTCTTTGTAAATATACAAGGCAGGCAGGCATTTGATGTGTTTGCTGGATAGTATCAAACTCCAAATGTGTGTTTGCTCCATCATATTCTACTGTACAGAACCAAATTGCTTTACTGACAATGTATTCATAAAAATATTTCTGTACATAAAGTATATTTTTGAAATTAAAGAACCTACTGGCTTTCTACACTAATTTACTGAGAGCTCTTCATAGACGGCATAAAGATTGCGGAGCAGCAAATGTTTAAGTAAATCAGCGGAGTATTATAGCAAAACAGAAACCACAATAAGATTTCTGCCTGTCCTCTGACAGCTCAGCGACACCTCCCGTGACAATACCCACATCCATCCCAATGCACCCTTGCCTTCCTTCACCATCAGCCCCCTGCAACGTTAGCTGCCAGCTGATCCCAGATGCGTACACTCCCTCCCAGCTTAGTCACCCTCCAGAGAGAAATTGAGCCTTGGTGGGGATTGTGAGGCCAGCATAGCTAAGCATTTAAAGGAGGACTATTATGTTGAACTTGGAACTTCAATTCTTTTTTCCTACACTGTACCTAAGATTTTGGCTCCGGACATGGCAACTTTTCATGATACTCCTGTAATTAAGTACACGTGACGACAAAGCCTAATTCTAATTCATTCCCTCCTTTGCACTCTTCCTGCCTCACCTCATGGAAGTCCAGGCTCTGGGCCGACTGACTCTGGAAGAGTCCACCTTGACGTGTAGGGGTGCGCGTACTGCTGGAGGTGAGAGGACAGTTGAGCACTTTGCACTGGTGAAGGGGTACATCATTGTCAGGTTGAGGGGCTACCACACTATTTGGGTCAGGGGTGTGGAGAAAATAAAAGCAGGTGAAGGAAAGTCAGCACTTGCCAGGAGTGGGAGGGGTGAGGTGTGTGGGGCAATCCTGCCACAGCAGTGAGAGGGGGTGAGGTGGGGGGGTGGGGAGGGGGAGGGGGAGGGGGGGGGGGGAAGTGGGGAGGTGAGTGCTGGGAAGTGAGCATTGCCTGCGGGTGGGAATGGTGCAAAATAGGTGGGTGTATGTTGTTGGTGGGGGTGCTAAGGGCAATAAGCCTAGTTATGGTGGGTGGGAAGCAAGATGGTAATAGACACTGAGGGAAGATGATCACCAGAGGTTTGCCATAAGAGTTCCTACAGTGCAGATCAAGACCACTTGACCCATCCAGTCTGCACCAACCCTTTAAAGAGCATCTCATCCAGACCCAAACACCCCAACCTATCCCTGTATCCCTGCACTTCCCATAGCCAATCCACCTAGTCTGCACATCCCTGGACACTGTGGGTAATTTAGCATGGCCAATCCATCTAACCTACACATCTCTGGACTGTGGGAGGAAACCCATGCAGATACAGGGGAGAAATGTCTGTGTGGAGTTTGCACAGTCGTCCGAGGCTGGAATCGAATCCGGGTCCATGGTATTGTGAGGCAGCAGTGCTAACCACTGAGCCACAGTGCTGCTCATTGTGAGGGGAGTGGGCTGATTGTGGTTTGGGGAGGAAATTAGGAGGAGGGGTTGAGGATTGTCAGAGAAGGGAGGCTGTCAAGGGTGGGGGTAAAATGGAGACAGCTTTGTTTAACACAACATGCTAGTCAACAAAATGGACTAAAAAGGCCTTTATTCAGTTTATAAATGAACAAGGGGGCATGGCTTCACTGGAGTTCCCACTTGATTTTGCAATTCTATCCATCATTGTGGAGGTTCAATCCTCCAACATATGGTATGCATGCAAATCAATCACAGTTAGTGTGTGCCTATCTTTCCAATGCTGATTGGAAATTCTGGGCTTTACCTCAAGCAGAATAAAGTGGAAAGAATTTGCTTCAATTATACTGCAGTTCTGAAGGGTCACTGGATCTGAAATATTAACACTGCTTTCTCTCCACAGATGCTGTCAGATCTGCTGAGTTTTTCCAGCAATTTCTGCTTTTGTTTCTGACTCCCAGTATCAGCAGTTCTTCGGTTTTTGTATTTATACTGTAATTTTCACAGCCCCAAAGGGCCTTTGTAACCAATTTAAAAGGACTATTATTGAGCCGTAGTTATGATTTTAACGTTGTAAAAAACTAGCCACCAATTTTCACATGCAAAGATCCCACTAATGGCAGGCAGTGAGGCAACTGACTACAGATAATCTTAACATCATGAGGGAGTAATACGCTCCTGATGGTATAGATCCAATACTATGAGACTGACTGGTCCCTACACCTATCCCTGTATAATAGCTGACTGTTTTGGGGAGGGGGGGAAGCGGGGGAGGTGAGGAGCAAGGAGCAGGAGCTAAAAAAAGGGCTGACAGCTGAGCCCAAATGTTTTACCAAGGGATATGAGCCAGCACAGGAGCCCTTTGAATGAATGTCATTCAGCATGTGAGAAAGGCAGTGTTAAAGGGCTGTGGTACTTAGGAAACGCAGACCGCACAGGATATCCTCTTCCTTGACATATTGGCTAAATGTTTTGAAGGAGAAATGACAACTTTCTCAAAAAGGCCCATTATACAATAGTGAAATGTAATTATTTGTGGGGAGTATGATTATTGCAGTCATCATCTGCATCTGTACTGTGCAGGAAGGTTGCTAAATAAAAAAAAGAGAAATATATTTTTTTAAAAATGGTATGCAGAGCTGCTTTACGTAATTTGCCTGCAACTAAAGTACACCCAAGACAGACAACACAAAGTAGGAGATTTTTCAAAGTCATTATTGTGTGGCTGTGGTTTAAGCTGTTCAGGGTTGGATTCACATATGGCAGCTGATGCAGCACTTTGTCGAGAACTGCAGTCTAACTGTGTAAATGACACACACACACACACACACACACAAAACTTGCAGGTGGTATTGCCATGTAACTGCTGCCCTCATCTTTCCAGATGGTAGTGGTCATGGGTTTGGACTGTCTAAGGTGCCCTGACAAAGTTCTGCAGTGTTGCTTGAAGATGGTCCATACTGCTACCACTGTGCACTGGAGGGAGTGAGTGTTTATGGATATTTGGTGCCATTCGAGTGGATTGCTTCCTCCCGGATGGTGTCAAGTTTGAAGTGTTGCTGGATCTGCACCCGTCCAGGAAAGTGGGCAGCATTTCAATCACTTTCCTGACTTGTAGATGGTGGATAGGCTTTGGAGGTGAGCGACGTGCTGCAGAACTCCTGGCCTCAGACTTACTCATGCAGCCACTGCATTTCTGTGGCTAGTTCAGGTTAGTTTTTAGTCGATAGCAATGTCCAGGATGTTGATAGTGGGGAATTCAGTGACGGTAATGCCATTGAATGTCAAAAAGTTGACAGTTCAATTCTCTTGCGAGACACATTTGTGTGGCACAAATATTATTTATCAGCCTAAGCTCATGTCTTGTTGCATTTGGCATGGGCTGCTTCGGTTTTGGAGAAGTCATAGATGGTGACTTGTGCAATCAGGGAACATATCCACACAACTCACTTGACTCAAAATGTGCCATGACCCAGAATGTGGATTACATACAAACATAATACTTTCAAGCGATACAAACCTAGCAACTAACTGTCAAGAGGTAGCAGAGTTCCAAGTAGTTCAGTTATTAGGTAAATACAAGACTGCTGCAGACAATAATTATTACTTGCTTAGAGTGAGCTAGCATTACAAACCAGCTCACACGACCAATATAGTCACCCTCTTCCACCTCTACACCCCTGGTTCACCCCCACCCCCACCCCACACACACACACAAACATTTAAAACTTGTTCCTTAGCTGCTGTCAATGCAAAGTAACCTTGTCAGTGGTTGGTCACGAGTCAATATTTGCACACATCAAGCGGAGAGGTGTCAATGTTAGGGAATGAGACCCTTATTTCACACTTGGCACTGATGTCGGCATCAAACATGCTGAGAATAATGAACAAACCATGACAAAGCTCTATGTATTGTGCCTCTCATATGACAATCTCAGATCAGTGCCCACTACTGCACCTCCTGTCGCAGTTTCAATTCACACAGCCGCCATGCCTGGGGCCTCTCTGATTAAGACTCTCAATCTATTCGCAATTACAGATGGTTCTGAGCTGTGGCACCGTGCCAACGTGAAACTGAAAGAAAGAAGTGGTGCCACAGGACATCCCAAAGGCCTTCACAGCTAATGAAGTACTCTTCAAGAGCAGTCATTGACGTCATGTAGGAAACAGGGCAGCCAATTTTCACACAGTAAGGGTCCACAAAACAGCAATGTGATAACGACCTTTCACTTCATTTTTGTGCCGCACATAGATTCGGCCTTCCATTCTCCCTGCCGGCCTTTAAAAGGGCTGAAATTTTGCAAACATTAAACACTTTCAAAGCTCTAGAAAAAGCAGCGACCACCTGTTCTCCCACGCGCAGTCGCATTTTTTTTTTAAAAACGCAAACATCTCGGAATTACTGTGCGAATATTCCCACTAGGTCGGATGCTGATCCAAGGTCAAGGTTGTACTGGGAGTTCAGGCTACTTATACAAAGAAGCTGACCTTGCAAATGTGGAGCTTTTAGCTCAGTGTACTGTGGGCGAGCTCAGGCCAGGCAGCAAACAACTCACAGCACAAACTCTGACAGGCAAACAACAATGAGACTTTTAACCACTCCCTTTCTTTATGTTTCCACAAGCTACAGTTTGTTGTCCAGTCACACTCTTTCTTTTAATGGTTGTCAGGTATGTTGCAGAAGCCCAGTGGGAGCTACCTTCTGATACCGCTCCTATACGTCATATCATCCTCTCCCAAAGGCTTGCTTAGGAAGGCACTCTCTTGCTTAGATTCCTTTCAAATTAGAACCACACCATCTCCATCAGTTTCACTTTGCTTTCCTGCACTGTTACGTCAAGAATCATGGATTTCCTACAATGTGGAAGCAGGCTATTTGGCCCATCAAGTCTGAAAAGCATCCCACCCAGACCCACTGCATCCCGTAATCCTGCATTTCCCATGGCTGGCCCACCTAGCCTACACATCCCTGGACACTATGGGTAATCTAGCATGGCCAATCCACCTAAACTGCACAACTTTGGATTGTGGGAGGAGACTGGAGCACCCGGAGGAAACTCACGCAGAAACGGGGAGAATGTGCAAACTCCACACTGACAATTGCCAGAGGGTGGAATAAAATCAGGGGTCTTTGGTGCTGTAAGGCAGCAGTGCTGACCACTGAGCTACCAACAACATCTCCTTGGCCTTTTCCACCTCCACATGCTATCCCTTCATCAGCAGAACTGTGATCAAATACCGTGTGTATGCTGAAAACATCTATCTAGGCTGCACATGCACCTTCCCCCTCCAAAGCCACTTCACCCGCTACATCATTCCATTTGATGCAAGAGCGGTCTTTTTGTCCATTGTACTTTCAGATTCAACTGTTTCAGTGATCTATGAGTAGGCCTCTCACCGTTCACCCTTGAACTTCAGCTCATCCAAACTTTTCTGTCCAAACGGTATCAAGTCCTTCATGTCAGGTTGTGGAGGTGGGAGAGTACAAAACTAGAGGCCATGGGTTTAAGGTGAGATGGAAAAGATTTAAACGGGACCTAAGGGGAACTTTTTCACACAGAGGCTGGTGTGTGTACGGAATGAGCTGCCAGAGTTGGAGGAGGAGACTGGTACAATTAGAACATTTAAAAGGCAACTGGATGGGTATATGAATAGGAAGGGTTTGGAGGGATATGGGCCAACTGCTGGCAAATGGGACTAGATTAATTTAGAATATCTGGTCAGCATGAAGGGCCTGTTTCCATGCTGTATGAGTTGGACTGAAGGGCCTGTTTCCGTGCTGTATGATTCTATCGATATTGACTTTGCTCTCCCATTGATAGCTATGTCTTCTGGTTCCACCAATGAGAATACTAATTTGACCTTTTCTCCTCCTTCTTTTGAAGATGCCCACTTCTTTGGCTCAGTGCTCTTATTCTATATTTAAAAAGATATTATATAAATGTTGCTTTAGATCTCCCAAGTAGCGAGAGGTAAGGATGGAGGCCCATAGTTGTGATGTGACAAACAGCAATTTTTGTTCAATATTGGAGCATTTATAATATTTTATACCACTGACCAACACCACATGGTGAATCACAGTTTGGCAGTCCCAGTCAGATAGGCTGCAAAAAAAAAAGAGAGATAATGCCGGGTGTGTATATAGAAACATTTGCACAACGACTTGCTTTCTTAAGACTGGGTGGGGGGGACCGCACATTAGACCTAGGAGTATTTGGTACCAAGTGATAGAAGTGGACAAACATAATGGTATCTTTAACAGGCACATGAATTCAGCAGAAAAGAAGGAAAGTAGTATATATTCTTTGAGATACAGTGGTCTTTCTTCTGATCTACTCTCAAATGCTGAATTGGCAGACATAAAAATAGCATTAATATTTCAATTAATCTTTTATAAAAGGAGTTCTGCTACTGTAAAGAGATTCTCTATATTCCCACAAAAATGCAGAAATACTTTTTCCATATTTTATAAATAATAGAATGGAGTATAATTATTATTTATGCAAGTACAGCTAATTGTCTGCAGACAGGAGCTGATGTGCATTCTGTCTGGTGCATTACCTCACCACATTAATATGTATGCATGGTAATGTATATTCGGTATATTTTAAAGATATGGAACAAACCTCCAAGGCACACAGGGTGGAACAGATGAATCTCTGTGTACAATATACCATTTGTCTCCCCTGCTGACAGGTCTGCAGGTGGATGAGAGGAGTTGGGCCCCAATGGCCGTTCTCTTGCACCCCTGGCTCTCTCCAATTCTAACGGAGTGAGTGAGGCCTAGTGGGACAAATGGTATCCTTGGCCCCAATTGAGGCCCTCAATGAAGGGCTGCTCCTTGCCTAGCCTCAGTGCTCAGTTTGGAAGGAGAAGTTTAGGGGGCAGTGTAGTAACCCTAAGAGGTTTGCCTTGCCTCTAGTGGGAAGGTCGTAGAGCTCCTACAGTGCAGAAAGAGGCCATTTGGCCCGAGTCTGCACTGACCATCCGTACAGCACCGCGCCCAGACACCCCCCAATCCATCCCATCCCTATAACCCTGCATTTCCCATGGCTGGCCCACCTAGCCTGCACATCCCCAGACATTATGGGGCAATTTAGCACGGTCAATCCACCTAACTAGCACATGTTTGGACTGTGGGAGGAAATCGGAGCACCTGGAGTAAACTCATGCAGACAGGGAGAAAGTACAAACTCTACTCAGATGACAGTCGCCCAAGGGTGGAATCAAACCCGGGTCCCTGGCACTGTAAGGCAGCAGTACTAACCACTGAGCCACCTTGTAGGTGAGATGACTCTTTCACGCACCCACCTTCTACATCGGGGATTCCCCTCAACTCCACCCTGACACACTATGCCGCAAAGGTTGCTGTGATTAGCAGGGAAACCCCACCATCTGAAAAGTCCTGCCCGCATACACAAACCTTTAATTTTTAAATCACTGCCATCAAATTATAACAAATCCTAATGGAGGCTTCCTGCAAGATAAGTCAGATCATTTGGAAGGGGGAAAACATGCACTATAACACACGTATGGGTAATTGCTTTCCTTTCCTAGCTAAATGTGAGAAACAGTACATACAGTATACATATTTTCACTGTTGTACACAAGGACATATAGAACAACAATAGGGCACAGAGCCTGCGATCTATACAACCACTCAGTAAAATCACAATGACCTGTATGTCAACTTTTCTTTTCTGCCTTTGTCCCATATTCCGTGATACCCTTTCTCACTCCCACCCAAAACAAAAAACTGCTTCAGTCTTAAACACTCCAATCCAACAACTGTACACTTGAGGGAGAGCAATCCAAATCTCTACCACTTTCTGCAGGAAAAGGCTGTTTCCCAATTTGACTCCCAAATGTCCTATTTGGTGCTTCCTACCTGAGGAAATGTAGTTTCTCCATTTACCGTAGCAGTGAACGAACGTTTGAAATTATTTTGACCAGGTAGTTTATAACAACAGGTTTGGATGTAAAAACAAACGGCTTACAGAGATGCTGAAAACAACGAAGCATATCACTTTGACAGATTTCCAAACAAGCTATAAGCTAAGCTATACAGACCAGTACATATCAGATGGAATTTCCAGTCAGTTCAGATACTAATGTTTAAGTTAGGAAGGTAATTAAAAGAAATGAAATAGAGTTGCATATACATAGCAAACAATGGAATACCTCTGAAATTTACACGCTGTTGTCATGCGGGTCAATCATGAGTAGGGTACTCACTACTAAAAATCGATTTCCAGAGACACTTTTCGGACACATTCATAGGTGAATGTTGGGCAAAAACTGGATTGGCTTGGCTGTGATGTTGTACTTCCTCTCCCTAGTCCACACCCACTTGCGGCTAAATATTTTGCAAGCACTCAAGATCCCTGCATATCTAATGAACACTTAAGACCATGAGACATAGAAGTCTGCTTCGCCATTAAATTAAATAAAAAATTTGAAATAAAAAAATTGGGGCAGCACCATGACTCAGTAGTTAGCACTGCTGCCTCACACTGCAAGGGACTCGGGTTTGATTCAAGCCTCAGGCGACCATCGGTGTGGAGTTAGCACATTCTCCCAGTGTCTGCGTGGGTTTCCTCCAGGTGTTCCGGTTTCCTCCCACAATCCAAAGGTGTGCAGGTTCGGTGAATTGGCTGTGCTAAATTGCCCATCGTGTTCAGGGATGTATAGGTTAGGTGCATTAGTCAGGGATAAATGTAGGGGAATGGGTTTGGGTGGGATACTCTTCGGAGGGTCGGTGTGTACTTGTTGAGCTGAAGGGCCTGTTTCCACACAGGAGAGATTCTAATTCATTCAGAAATCATGACTAATCTAATAATTCTCAACTCTACTTTCCTACCTTTTCCCTTTACTGATTTAAAAAAAGTGCATATCTCAGCCTTGTGTATACTTAATTAGCCAGTCGCTACAGCCCTTCATGGTTTTAAAAAAAAAATCCACAGATTCACAACCCTCAAAGAAGAAATTCCTGATCTCTATTTTAAATGAATGACCCCTTATTCTCCGATAATGCATCCGGTCCTAGATTGGCCCAGAGAAGGGGAAACAACCTCTCCGCACTGACCCTGTCAAATCTTCAAAGAATCTTGTATGTTTCAATCAGGTCTGTCTCTCATTCTTTGAAATGCCAAGTACAGACCTAACCTACTCAACCTCCCCTTAGAATCAGCTCCTCCCAATCGAGTATCAACCTAGCCAACCTTCTCTGGACTGCCTGTTGGACAAGATACTGGAAGGTAAGCACACCTTCAGAAGGAGGCAACACTGTCAGGGAAAAGAGAAAAGGGGAAAAACAAAAAAAAAACCCAATGAGGGATAAAATGTTAAGAAGGTGCTGCATAGAGCTCATGCTCAGAGTTAAATATTATCGTATTGTCTGGTTAGATTTCAATGCTGGGCAAAATCGTCATTATAACTTCCATTCAGGGCACTCAGTTACACTCAAGCAGTATTGGCAAGTCCTTCCCTGAACATGGACTCCATTAGAGATCACCTTGGGATTCACTGCGGTTTTGGAGCAAATGAAATAGAATCAAAAGCATTAACTCCCAACTATGTTCTGCTCCCTTTTACCCTGCCCTCCAGTCTCTCAGGCTTTTGAGCCTCAGCAAGGAATCTGCTCTGAATGTTGCTTATCTCGGTGACCTCACCCAGATGATCAACGTACAAAGGTAGGAATGGGTCTCGTCAGGTAGTGAAACCATGGAAAACATCACAACTTCCCACAGGCACATGTACTTTCAGCAGGGCTCACTGATAGCATTCGAAAGCAGAAATCATATCCAATTTTCCTCTTGTAAATCTTGGGCATACTGATGTAGGGGTCACTGTATTGTACCTTTGCCACCTCATCTCCTATTCTCAATGCGAATCCCTGAAGCCCACAGCCTCCTCAAAAAATCAAAGAGAGAGAGAGAGAGAGAGAGAGAGAGATGGGTGTCTGATTAACATGAACTACCTCAGCACAGACTACTGGCACCAAGCTCAAGGCCTTTGACCTTAATTCAATGAGGCACCACATAGAAATGAGTCATAAAATCAGAAAGCAGTCATTCAGCACCTACAGCCTGCACTGCCATTCAATTAGATCATTGATTGGGAGCTTAACTCTATTCTAGTTTCATGATTCTTACTTCCTTGGCCAACAAAAATCTATTCATTACAGCTTTGAAAATTTTCCATTGATGTAATAACCTCAACAGCTTTGTAGGGACAGAGTTCCAGATTTCCACTACCTTTCAAGTGACCAAGTGCTTCTTGACATCACCCCTGAACAAAGTAGCTCTCATTTTAAAGATTACGTTGCCTTGTTCTGGCCTCTCCCAAGAAAATGTATGGGTTCACTCTCTCTAGCCTGATAGTTCCTTACACACCTCAATTATATCACCATTAATCTCCGGTGAAAGTCGCAAATGCCCATTCAACATAATCTATCCTCATAATTTAACACAATATAATTCAGGTCTATTTCAAACCCCTCCAATGTCACTCCATTCGTCCTGTAGTGGAATACAGAAAAGAATGTGATTCTTCAAACAATGCCTGACCAGACGCTTATACAATTATCACACTACATCCAATTTCTTTGAATTCCTGGGCTGGTTTCTTCTTACTGGGCACTAATTTCTCTGCCCACTAGGCCATTGGGTGAAGTGTCTCTGAGCATCTCCACTGATTTTAACATTATATAATTTTATGTACTTACATGAAACAAAAAGCCATTGCTTTTCATAAAGGAACAATGCCGGTCTCGAACTAAGGTCATGGACAGTTGGGAGGTTTAGTACGGAATCTGATGTCACAGCTAGAGGTCATGATTAGATTAGATTAGATTCCCTACAGTGTGGAAATAGGCCCTTCTGCCCAACCATCCACACCAACCCTCCGAAGAGTAACCCACCCAGACTCATTTCCCTCTGACTAATGAACCTAATACAATGGGCAATTTAGTATGGCCAATTCACCTAAACCTGCATCTTTGGACTATGAGGAAGCCGGCCATTCAGCCCTCTGAGGAGCGACGAACCCTCCTACCCCATCCGTGTAACCCTGCATTGCCCGTGCCTAATCCACCTAGCATGCATATCCCTGGACACTATGGGCAATTTAATCCACCTAACCTGCACATCTTTGGATTGTGGGAGGAAACCAGAGCACCTGGAGGAAACCCACGCAGACACAGGGACAATGTGCAAATTCCACACAGACAATCACCCGAAGCCAGAATTGAACCTGGGACCCTGGTGCTGTGAGGCAGCAGTGCTAACCACTGAGCAACCGTGCCGCCCCCATGGAGAGATTCACCACGCTGCCTGGTTATGTTTTACTACGCAGTTACACTTCAGGGGTTGGATCCATGCTAAGCAAAATTACTTTTCAGCAATGTCACCACTGTATTCCACATGCACCCTTAAACTGTTGTTGAGGACAGACCTTAAACTGCAGAAGGCATGAAAGATTCCATGAAGCTATTGAGAAAATGGAGGGGTCGTCATTCTCAGTACCCCAGCCAACACCTAAAACAGATTATGTAGTCATTTGCTTACATTTGCTGGCACTTCAAAAATAGCAGTTAGCACTGCTGCCTCACAGCGCCGTGGGACCCTGGTTCAATTCCACCCTTGGGTGGCTGTCTGTGCGGAGTTTGCACATTCTCCCCATGTCTGCGTGGGTTTCCTCTGGGTGCTCCGGTTTCCTCCCACAATCCAAAGACGTGCAGGTTAAGTGGGTTAAATTGCCCATATAGTGTCCAGGGATATGCAGGCTAGGGGGATTAAGCACAGGCAATGCAGGGTTACACGGATGGGGTAGGAGGGTTCGTGGCTCTTCGGAGGGCCGAATGGCCGGCTTCCACACAGTAGAGATTCAATGATTTATTGGCTAGAAAATGCTTTAGGATGTCCCAAGCTGTGAAAGGCACTGTAGAACTGAATTCCGCTTTTTGAAGAAAAATACGCTTTTTGTCTGAGAAATATTTTCTGCAATGCTTTTCCAAAGTGCACTTTTAAACAAGTATCAGTGCCTCAGAGAGCTGAAGCAACGCTGCCTTCAACGCTCGTTATTGCCAACAAGCATTTATTTAACACCTCTTGAGGCCGTGAAACATTCAAATATCTTTCACAGGAACGTTACCAAAAATAATGAACGCTGAGCTACTTAAGGAGACACAAGGACAGCTTGACTTTAAAAAGTGGCTTAAATGGAAGCGAGAGATGGAAAGAGGGAGAGATCTTGGAAGTGAATTGCAGAGTTTAGGTCCGAGACAGGTTCAGGTATGGCTGCTAATGATGAGACAACTGGAGTAAGGGGATGCACAGATTTAGAACTGGAGGAGAACAAAGATCTCAGAGAAAGCTATTACCTGAACTGGGTTACAGAGAAAGGGATGGCTACAGAGAGATGTGAACACAAATACCACAACCAAAATTCTTCCAGGCTCCCTACCATAGAGATAGAACATGCTCCCAGTCCTGGGAATGTTGCAGTGGCTGTCTTGAGTCAAGGCCATGCATCTCAGTCATGTCAAGCTTCAACTGTGAATGTGACAGTTTGCAAAATGTCTCAAGGTGCACAAGTCACACTGCTCCTCAAGATACCAGTTTATCGAGTGAGATTGTCAATGCTGCTGAATAGGTCAAGGTTGGGATATTTGAAGGGAGTGAGAAATGGGTGCACAGTTGTGTGTGCAGTTTCGGCGTCCTTCTGAGAGAGGATGTTCTAGCTATTGAGTGCAAAGAAGGTTCACCAGACTGAATCCTGGCGATGGCTACAAGAAGAGACTGAATCAGTTATGACTATAATCACTGGAGTTTGGAAAAATGAGAGGGAAAATCTCATACAAACCTATAAAATCCCCAATGGAGTGGATGGGATAGATTCAAGAAAAGGCATTATAAATCATCAGGGGATCCGGAACTACAGGTTCCGGCCTCAGGATAAGGGGTATGTCATTAGGACTGAGAGGAGGAGGAAATTCTTCACCCAGCAAGTGGTGAGCCTGTGGAATTCTCTGGCATGGGTAACTGGTGAGGCCAGAACTTGAAAAACTTTCAGAAAGATGTAGGTATACTACTTGGGGCGAAAGGGATCAAAGGATATGGGGAGAAAGCAGGTACAGGCTATTGAGTTGGACGATCAACTATGATCACGTTGAATGGCAGAGGAGGCTCTAAGGGCCAAGTGGCCTACTCCTGCTCCTGAGTTCTGGGGAAGGGTCACTGGACCCTAAACGTTAACTGATTTCTCTCCCCAGATGTGCCAAGCTTTTCCAGCAATTTCGGTTTCAGTTTGGGCCTACTCCTGATCATATTTTCATGTTCCTATGGGCGGGAACGAGGATGTCTTTGGCACTGGGTATGCCAAGAATTCCTCATTATGACTTTTTTTTCCCAGAGGGGTGATAGAGGTGGTTATCGGAATTGAATCCAACCTCAGGATTCTGCAAATAAGCAGAACCTGCAAATGTCAACATCAGCCACATTCAGCTGCCTTAGTATTCAAGCAACCTCATACCAACTGGTCACCATAAAATTTATTTCATTGCAAAAACTATTTTGCTTGTGTGTGTGTGTTGGGTGGGGGGGGGGGGGGGGGGTGTGATTAATATATAAAAGAGTATTGCCAGTTGCTGGGCCAGGTATATTTGGGAGTATTAAGTCAGTTGGTTTCTGAGTCCTTCCAAAGTCCCAGCCTGATCACAAATGGGAGTAAATCAGAAATAACAGACTGTGTGGTGACAGCAGCAAGGGGAACAGCTGGATTGCTTTGCTTGTTGTTGTTTGTTGTGCTATTCCAGGGTTTGCAGTAAAAGCATAATGACTGAGGGGTGGTTGTTTTCAACAGAAGCATTGATGGATTGACAATGCACTGAAAATTTTATTGATCGATCAGACATCCTCTTATCCCCTGTGAAACAAACACTTATTTATTGTAGTCCTATCAACCTGGTTTGTTGACAGACACATACTGGTGGAAGCGGACAGAATATCATGTCATGAAAAGCATTTTTCATTTATTAGGCCAACACAAACCTTGGAAGACACAATTTTAGACGGGCTAACAACCAACCCAACTCTGAATCTCTTTGCAATGTAATGGTTGATGTCTTTAGCGTCTATTTGCCTAACATTTCAATTCCCCTGAAGACAGTACCCCTTTAATAAACAGAAACAAGGAGTTTTTTTTCCTCTCATAAATACTTGCGAGCGGTTACCTATCCAACCGAATCCCTTTTGAAACAACAAGCGACATATTAAAGGCGATTAAAGGATTAGATAAATCAAAGCCTTCAACAAAAATTAGACAAAGCTTTAAACGATGCATTCTGCAAAATGCAGACGTCAAGTTACAGGATCAGCTCTCCCAACCTCCCTCCCCAAACCTTAAATCAAATCCGCAATATAGTCATTAAATTGAAGGTATCCGTTTGCAAACCAGGAACTACCACAGGCATGCATCTAGAGAGGCGAAGGAATTCAATGCCCCTGTGTTAAAAGCAAGGAGAGGGTCTTCTACAAATAAAATCTCCCCAACTCCGCACCAATTTGACATCCCACAACCTGGTCAATTCTGGGCGTCACTTGACAGCAGTTATGTGCAGCAAGATCTTATAACGTGTAAACACAGGTCCTCAACTGCACAGTTATTGCATGACACTGAAATTCCCTTTGCCAGCAAGTCCTTTGCAGGGAGTCTGCAGTCACAGAGAGATAGTCAGCAGCTTCCCCACCTCCCAGGAGGAGCGGACAGGCATGGCTAAAAGATGCACCAACATCCTGCAGTCAAACATCGCATTGCCCAGTCTCCAGACGAGAGCAGGGACACTGGGATGCAAAGGCCAGAGAAACTGGGCAAGGGACAGTTAGCCACCCACACAGAATGACCGGCGCGGTGAAATACGCATTTCTGGAGGGAGCCCTTTCATCTTAATTAATAAAAAAAAGACTCACCTCCTTTACTTCCGGGAACTCCCCTTATTTACCATGGACAAGCCTTCTTACAATTTCAGCCGCACGATTAATTGGGGGGGGTGGGGTGGGGAGGGTAAATGATCCTGCAATTTTTTTTTGCAAAATGAATCAAGGAGAGCAACACAAAATGAATGTCATTGCATTCCAGCCTGCCGCAAGCTGCTGTTCTATCGGATTGGCTGGTTGTGGGCTGGCCATTAGCAATAGCAAAAACAGAAGGTGCAACCTCACCAGGAATGAACTGGGGATGAAGTCATTCTCTTCAACAGGATGGCGTCATTGGCAACCAATCAGGAGGCTGGAGTGACGTCACCCAGCCCTGGTGCCGATTAAAGGGAGCTTGTCTGCACCGACTGCCACAGTCTTAAAGCAGTCGGGTCCCTCCTTCTCACAAATCTTCTCAGCGCTTGTTATTCCCAGCCAGCGTGCATCACTAAATGTCAGCCGTAATGCACACTGTTCACACCCTGATATGGATCACTTTTTGCCATCCACATTTACAGCAACACGAACACAGGTCAATCTTGCCCCAATATCACCCGCAGGTATCAACAGGGCACTGTAATAATGCTCAGTTTGAGTGTAACCTTTTTGATTGATGTGCAGGTAAGGCTGACTAATACAGGGCTGTGTTCCCATTGCAACGTCTGGCCAATATAAAAGAAGTTGGTCAAGCTGTCACAAATTTTGTGGTCTGGGTTCAGCAAATCTAATCTACCCAATTTATGCTTTTAAATTCAAAATCCAACAGAAACCTGAATATATTGTTATCATATTTCCTGACATTCTGCAGAAATCTGAACTTTCAAAGCGAAATTAACTTTACTAAATGTATACGCTATATTTTTATTTAAATAGAGGCAGGATTTATTGAGGTGGAGATGGGCACTTGTTCGGGATTTCTATAGTGCGAATGCTATTTTTCAAAAGGAAAGCACTATACACATTTTGTTGTTCCACGTTTTAAAATGCTATTTATCAAATGCTTACTCCGAAAAGTAGTCATGATTTGGAGATGCCGGTGTTGGACTGGGGTGTACAAAGTTAAAGATCACACAACACCAGGTTATAGTCCAACAGGTTTAATTGGAAGCACACTACCTTTTGGAGCGACGCTCCTTCATCAGGTGATAGTGGAGGGCTCGATCGTAACACACAATTTATAGCAAAAATTTACAGTGTGATGTAACTGAAATTATACATTGAAAAATTGATTGTCTGTTAAGCCTTTCATCTGTTAGAATACTGTATTAACAATCAAGTGTGATTTTTAACTTCTTACTCCGAAAAGAGATGTTTCAGCTTTTGGGTGATTCCTCAGGGGTAATCTTGCCTGATCAGCCTTGTTGCACAAGCGCAGATATAGTTCCTTCACCTCTTAACCAAGAGATCTTACCAGGTTGCTGAATCTGCCCTGATTCCAGACAAAGCATTCAGTTCAGCTTGATGGAAAGGACAGACGATGTCGTCATTAGTCGTTTCCCAGTAAGGCTCCATGGGGACTGACCTGAGGTACAATCCTCGGGCCTGAGTCAGCCTGTGACGTTGCCAACTAGAAGACCATGGGGGGGGGGCAGGGACTAACTTTAGTTGCTGCCTCCCAAATGCATCAAATTTTAGGTTTCCAGAGGCCTTTCAGATCTAAAGTAAACATAATGCATTTCTGGGTGGTTTTCTAGGTGCTATTTATGCAAGTACATTTCTTGTGACCTTACAGTATGTTAAAGGATATGGTGCTTGTCTGTCATGGAAACTCAAAACCATATGAAGAAAGAACTAATTTTTATACACCACTTGATCATACCTTGTAGGATGTCCTTAAATACTTAATATCAATGAATGACGTTTTGAAATGTAGACATTATTATTAATTGGGCTAATGAAATGCAGCATGTCGAGTGACCTACCATGATGCTGTACTATATTTGGGGAGTTGAGACCAAGCCTACTTCTGAAGAGAAACATGGTTCAATGGTGGAGCATAATTGGTCCAGACTGCAAACATAAAGTTTAAGTAGGGTACATAATATCAAACTCTCTTTTGCATTTTAAGATCATACATCTTACATATACATTTTATAGTCTGATTTTAGTTATGATTCGTTGTTAAGAAAGAATTTGCATTTCTGTAGCATCTTTCACATTCTGAGGACAGCCCAAGGTACTTCACAACTAAGGAAGTGGAGTCACTGTTGTGATGTGGCACATGGGATAACTAGCTGCAATTTTGCAAACAGATGAATTCATTAAAACAGATGCGTTTCTCTTAGACGCAGCTGAGAGAGCCAAGAGGGAGGAGTTTGGCACCCCCAATGGCAGGAGGCTGGAATTACAATCCAACCAATTTACAGAGGCAGTACCCATTAGAAATATAGACACAAGAATTTAGAATAGAAAGTTTTGACACAACAATGTGACAGCAAGATCTAAGATTTTATAGGCAAGAAGTGGTTATATATACAGATGCATGAATTAGGACAGAGGTCAACCATTCAGTCCCTCGAGCTTGCTCCACCTTCAGAAAGATAATGGCTGATCTGTTTGTGTGTTAAATTCAAATTTGCTTGATAATCTTTGATTCCCCTGCCCAGCAGGAATCTATTTACAGTCACTTTAAAATGTTCAATGATCCAAAGTCCACCAATGAAGTGCTTGGAATGGGTAAATCTCACCAATGGGGACTCAATCAGGGAGCCCTAGCTGACAGATATAAATAGGAGATTCAGATAGTCTCCTCAGTCTATGGACTGGCTTTGAGCTAGCTGGTCACCTACTGTGCACATGTAAATAAAAGGTGACTTGGTGATGGGATCCCTGCTCCTCTACAGTTATTTCAACCACCTTCGGAGATAGTCTCACAACCAGCTGAGAGAAAAACATTCTCCTCATCTCTGTCCTGAAAGGGTGACACTTAATTGCTAAGCAGTGTGCTCTAGTTCTGACTCCCCACCACTCCCAAAATACAACATCAGAGTAGACCACGAGTGCCAGAGATGACATTCTGCATTTCATTAACCAACTTGATAATATTGTCTGCACTTCAAAAGAACATTCGTTAGATGTAAAGTACTTTGGGACTTCTTACGAGGTATGGTAACATCAAAGCTACCTGTCACTCTTCTAAATTTCAGTGGAAGCAAGCCCAGTATGTCCAACGTTTTCTCTTAAGACCCCCTGATTATTCCAGGTAGTAGTCTAGTAAACCTCAACTGAACTATCTCCAACACATTTCCTACATAAGAAAGCTAAAATTATATGCAGTATTTAACATGTGGTCTCACCAATGCTCAAAATCACTTAAGCGTAATATCCTTACTTTTATGTTCATTTTCTTTCTTTATGAAAGATAGTATTCAATTACTTCCGTACTTACTTTTAGTACCTGCTACAAATGACTCACACACTCAAACACCTGTACCTCTCTGCATCTCAGTATTCTGCAGTCCTCTGTTTAAATAAGACATTGCTTTTAGATTGTTCCTGTCAGAGAACTTCATGCTCAATTTTTGTCCTTTCACTCAACCTATCTATATCCATCTTCATCCTCCTTGTGTGCTCTCCAAATCATAATTTCCTATCTATCTTTGAGTCATCTGCAAATTTAGCTACTATGCCTTTTCTCCTCTCCCTTCAGTCATTGATGTAAACTGTAACTATTAATCCTCCAGCAAAGACCTCTGTGGGATGCCACTTGTCATATTCTGCTAATCAGAAAAAGATCCGCAGATGTTTTCGACCAGCCAGCCAATCCTCTACCCATGTTCATATGTTACCTTCCAGACAATGAGTTCCTACTTTGTGGAATAATATTTTATGTGACACTTTGTCAAATGACTTTTGGAAATCTAAGTGCAGTTTGACTACAGGCTCTCCTATATCCACAGTGAATGTTACTCTGTCATCAGGCAAAATGATTTCTCTTTGACAAAACTATGCTGACTCTTTCTGACTTTGGGTTTTTCCACTGATTAACATACTCTCCACAGCAGGTGTCAAGCTAACTGACCTCAAGTTTTCTGCCTCCCTCCTTTCTTGAATAGAAGGTTTACATTTTCTATTTTACAGTCTGATAGCAGTTTTGGGCCTGGAGTTGTATTAGCCCACAGCTCCATCGGTTGGTATCAGATTTCTAATAATTGTTCCATAATGAATGAATGAATGATTTATTGTCACATATATCCTGAAGATATAGTGAAATGTGTTTTGTCACCACAATCTAGCGCCATTTTGAGTTATAATAAGGATAAAAGGAAATTACTTAAATAAGAGTTCATCTTCTGTTCAGCTTGTTGTGTCGAGCATGGCTTCAGGGCTTCTGCGAGGTATCTGTAAGGTGTTCTGATCTTCAAGAAGTCCCACTCTGGAAACAGCAGCAATGATGCTGATGCTCCAGGAGACCACAGCTCTGGTACCACCATTGTTGCATCGCAACCACTGCCAAGAGTCCAGGCTCTGGGCCCACTGCCGCTAGGATTCCCCACTCCAGGCACCGCTGCTGCCAAGAATCCAGATTCCGGGCGGACCGCCATCAAGAGTCAAGGCTCCGAGCTTACTGCCACCCACCAAATGCCAGGCTCCAAGCCCTCTGCAGGATTCCCCACTCCAGGTACCACCCTTGCCAAGAGTCTAGGCTCCAGGCCTTCCACTGCAAAGAGTCCAGGCTCCAGGCCTACCGTCACCAGTGCCAGATTCATACCACAGCCATTATTTCACCGACAGCACTCCAACCTCACAGATGTAGAAAAAAGGACAAACAAAAAGAGAAAGAGACAATCAGCATGTGGAGAAAATGATTGACTCAGCCTGGAGCAGACACGCTCCAGTGACCTACCATCCAAGTGCAATCTTGAACTTAAATTGAACTTAATAAGACCAGAACCATAAGATGTAGGAGCAAAAGTAGGGCATTAGGTCCACTGAGACTGATCCGCCATTCAATGATATCATCACTTACCTGATAATCCTCAACTCTGTTTTCCTGCCTTATTCCCATAACCCTCAATCCCCTCACTTATAACAAATGTATCTATGTCCGCCTTGAATGCAAATAATGAACCAGTCTTGACAGTGCTGCAAGCGAAAGAATTCCAAAAATCCACTATGCTCCGAGAGAGAAAAATCCTCCTTATGTGCCTTAAATGTGCTCTGACATTATGCCTAGTCATAGGATGCCATGCTGAAAATAGTCCCTTTCTCCCAACTTTCTATCGTCTATTAATTAGCCGATCCTCCATCCATGTTCAAGAACAACAATAAAAACGCAAATTGCAGGAAATGCTCAGCAGGTCTGGCAGTATCTATGAAGAGAAATCAGAGTTAATGCTTTAGGTTCAACGACCCTTCCTCAGAACCTCTCTAACACCATGGGTTCTAATCTTACTAAGAAGTAACCTTGTAGATGGTAACCTATCTTTTGAAAATCGAAATATATATGTATTCGTTTCCCTTTATCTACTCTGCTTGTTACCTTATCGAAGCACCCTATTAATTTCATCCGGCTTGATAGTATGAAGTGTGAAGACTCTGATCTTATTCTGCATTTCTAAATGCTCTACTGTGTCATTCTTTATAATGGAATCTAACATTTTCTCAATGGCAGCTAATCAGTCTATAATTACCAATTTGACTGCATCTCTCCCTTTTTGAATGAGACAATGACTCTGGCAGTTCTGAAATCCTTGGGACTTCCTAAATTGCAGGGTTCTTGGAAGGTTTTTACTAGTACATCCAATATCTGGAGCTAGATGTTTTAAAATTCCAGGTCACAATCCATCAGGGGATTTACTTGCCTTAAGCTCCATTTGTTTCCCTCAAACTTTTTTTTTGTAATGATAGCTATCCTGTTTATTCCCTTTCCTACTTTATTCGCTTGATTATTTAGTAATTATGGAATGTTATTCATGCCCTACACCTTGAAGACTGTGAGGAAGCATTTGTTCAACCACTCAACCATTTCCTGGCTCCCCATTGTTATTTCTCAGCCTCATCCTCTAAGGGTCCTACAATCACTGCTCCCTTATTATATATTTAACAAAGCTGTTGCTAACTGTTTTTATATTATTTGTTAATTTGCCCTCATAATTTATTTTCTCCCTCCTTTTATTTTAGTCATCCTTTATTGTCTTTTAAAACATTCTCAACTCTCCGGTTTACCTTTAACCTATGCACACTGTATTTTTTTCATTCAGTTTGATATTACTTTTCACTTCCTTGGTTAATTATGGTCACCTTATCTCCCTCCATCAAATCCTTCTTCCTTACTGAGATATATCTTTGTAGTGAGTCATGAACTTTTTAAAAAATGTCTGCCATTGTTTCTCAACCACATTTTCCACTAAACTCTTTACTCCACCCAACTCTGTCCTCATCCATATGTAATTACTTTTATTCAAGTTTAGCACATTTGTTTCTAACCCAAGTTTCTAATTCACAAATGGAGTGTTCCATTCTATCACGTTATGATCACTGTTCCCTATGGGATCTTTCACACATATTATTTATTAAAAACCTGCACCAGTACACAATACCAGATCAATGATAGCCTGATCCCCATTTGAATCCATAATGTATTGTCATAGAAAGCTGTCTGATATACATCCTATGAATTTTTTCTTGTTACTTTGCAAATTTGATTTTCTCATTCTACATGAAAATTTGGAGATGCCGGTGTTGGACTGGGATGTACAAAGTTAAAAAATCACACAACAGCAGGTTATAGTCCAACAGGTTTAATTGGAAGCACTAGCTTTCGGAGCGCTGCTCCTTCATCAGGTGGTTGTGGAGTACGCAATTGTAAGACACAGAATTTATAGCAAAAGTTTACAGTGTGATGTAACTGAAATTATACATTTAAAAATACCTTGATTGTTTGTTAAGTCTCTCATCTGTTAGAATGACCATGATAGTTTCACTTCTTTCATAAGTAATTCACAAAACTTTTTTAAAAAGTTACATTCTCAGGTTAACTATAACAATTAGTGTCAGCCCAGATAAGATGTTAAGATGTTGAAGGTGTTAGTCCCTCTGTGTTCCCTGTCTGTGCCATAATGTTTAGACTGATTCTAATCTAAAAAGTGAGTTAACAGAGTCTTACATGGATTCATGCCATTTTTGAGCCAAGTACAATCTAACTCTGCAAGTACAAATTTCCGTATATGTGTATGTGTGCATGTGTGTGTGTGTGTTCACATCCACGTGTGTGTGTGTGTCCGGGTTGGGAGGTTGTGAGTGTCTGGGAGGGAGACTATATATGTGTGTGTGTGAGAGTATAAAGGGGTCTAAGTCTGTGAGAGGGTGCATGTGTGAGTGTGTGTATCTGTAGGAGTGTGTATGTGTGTGTGTCTGGGGTGTGGGGTTGTGAGTGTCTGTGAGAGAGAGTGTATATGTGTGTGTGAGTGTAAAGGGATCTAAGTCTGTGAGAGCGTGCATGTGTGAGTGTGGGAGTGTGTGTGGCTGTAGGAGTGTGTGTGTGGGGCTGTGTACAGGTGTGTGTGTGTGAGTGTGTGTCTGTGTGTGTGTATAGTGTAATGGTGGTCACCTGTAATGTGACATGAACCCAAGGTACCGGTTGAGGCCCTCCCTATGGGTACCGAACTTAGCTCTCAGCCTCTGCTCAGCCACTTTTCGCTGCTACCTGTCCCAAAGTCCGCCTTGGAGGATGGTCACCCAAAGGTCCGAAGTCAAATGTCCTGGACCATTGAAGTGTTCCCCAACTGGGAGGGAATCCTCCTGTCTATTGATTGTTGTGCGGTGCCCATTCATCTGTTGCCGTAGCCTTTGCTCGGTTTCCCCAACATACCATGCCTCAGGGCATCCTTGTCTGCAGCGTATAAGATAGACAACGTTGGCTGAGTCACATGAGTACCTGCCATGTACATGGTGGCAGGTGTCTCCACGCGTAATAGTGATATCCATGTCCACACTCTGACACGTCTTGCAGCACCTACCGTGACAGGGTTGTTTGGAGTTGTCCTGAAAGCCAGGCAGTTTGCTACGAACAATGATCTGTTTGAGGTTTGGCGGTTGTTTAAAGGCGAGCAGTGGGGGTGTGGGGGAACGTCTTGGCGAGGTGCTCATCCTCATTGATAATGTGTTGCAGGTCGCAAAGAACATGGCGTAGTTTTTCAGCTCCTGGGAAGCACTGGACAACGAAGGGTATCCTGTCGGTTGCAGCACGTTTCTGTCTCCTGAGGAGGTCATTACGATTCCTTGCTGTGACTCGTCGGAACTGGCGATCGATCAGTTGAGCATCATACCCCATTCTTATGAGGGCATCCCTGAATACTTCCAGGTGCCCGTCACGTTCCTCCTCATCTGAGCAGGTCTGGTGTACGCGTAGGGCTTGTCCATAGGGGATGGCTGTTTTAATATGTTTTGGGTGGAAGCTGGAGAAGTGTAGCATTGTGAGGTTGTCTGTGGGTTTGCGGTAGAGTGTGGTGCTGAGGTGTCCATCCTTGATGGATATGCATGTGTCCAGAATGAGACAGATAGTAGAGGGTAGTCCATGGTGAGTTTGATGGTGGGATGAAACTTATTGATGTCACTGTGTAGTTTTATCAGTGACTCCTCGCCATGGGTCCAGAGGAAGAAAATGTCATCAATGTACCTGGTGTATAATGTTGGTTGGAGGTCCTGCATAGAGAAGAAGTCTTGTTCAAACCTGTGCATGAAGATGTTGCCATATTGGAGTGCAAATGTGGCCCCCATGGCTGTTCCATGTGTCTGGATGAAGAAATGGTTGTCAAAGGTGAAGACGTTGTGATCGAGGATAAAATGGAGGAGTTGTAGGACAGTGTTCGGAGATTGGCAGTTGCTGGTGTTGAGTACTGAGGCTGTTGCTGCGATGCCGTCATTGTGGGGGATGCTGGTGTAGAGTGCTGAAACATCCATTGTGTCAAGGAATGTTCCTGGTTCGATTGGTCCTATACACCTATACACAGACATGCACACAGACACTCACACACACTCCTACTACAGACACACACACTCCCACACTCACAAATGCACCCTCTCACAGACTGAGACCACTTTACACTCACACACACACACATTTACACTCTTTCTCACAGACATTCACAACTCCCCACCCCAGACACACACACACCCACATGCACCCTCTCACAGGCTTAGACACTTTACACTCACACACACATATACACTCTCTCTCATAGACACTCACCCCAGACACATACATAAAAACCCACATGCACACATACACATATATGTTTGTGGGTGAGTTTGTACTTGCAGAGTTAGATTGTACTTTCCTCAAAAACTGCATGAATCCATGTAAGACTCTGTTAACTCACTTTTTAGATTAGAAACATTATGGCACAGATAGGGAACACAGGGAGCTAACACTTTCAACATCTTAACATCTTATCTGGGCTGATACTAATTGTTATAGTTAACCTGAGAATGTAACTTTTTAAAAAAGTTTTGTGATTTACATATTAAAGAAGTGAAACTAACATGGTCATTCGAACAGATGAGAGACTTAACAAACAGCCAAGGTATTTTTAAATGTATAATTTCAGTTACATCACACTGTAAACTTTTGCTATAAATTCTGTGTCTTACAATTGTGTACTCCACAACCACCTGATGAAGGAGCAGCGCTCCGAAAGCTAGTACAGTACTTCCAATTAAACCTGTTGGACTATCACCTGGTGTTGTGTGATTTTTAACTATATGAAAATTAATTTTATCAATGTACCATCTTTTTCACATGCCCTTATTACTTACTGATTTATTTTCTATCTGCATCTATGGATTATTTCACCAATCTCTTCTTCTTGTTATTTGTTACTCCCACTCTTTTGAATTCTATACCAACCAATCATAGATCATTTGATGCTTTAAATTTATTCCATCTTATACTACCAAAGTTACTCCACCAACCTGCCTTTACTGCAAGCCCTTTTAAAAAGTCAAGTCCTTAATTTTTTAGTTTCTAGCCTTGACCTCCTTGTAAGCATGTCCGCAGAAGGTCCACGGCTTTAAGATCAGACCAATTAGCTTCAAATTCTGCTGTTAATTCATTAACTTTGTAATTACTTCGTAATTTCACTAAGTTCTGTTCACCTTCCACCTCGGGATGTATAGTAGTTACTGGAATTTCATTTGTACCTTGTGACGATGCTGTCATTTTAAGAGGTTATTTTGTCCTGGTTTTTTTTTCAAGAGAGATAGTAAGGCAGAGGTGCTGAACTAGCTACTGAACATGACTTGAGTATACAGCTTGGGAGGCCTTGGGATTTTTCAGCAGCAGAATGGATGTGGCTAGGTGTCACAGATCCAGATTTCAGGCTCTTATTTTTTTTCAGTAACATGCCCACATAGTTGTCCATATTCAAGTTTACAATGCTAACCAAAGACCCACTCTTCTCCCTGTCAAATGGAATTTAAAAATTCAGTCATAGTGTGGGTGTAGCTTCTTAGGGTTATCTTTACTCTAAATTCATTCATTCTTCCTCTTGTTACATCATCTTGTATAACCTGCTCTCTGGTTGGTTCTCGAACATGCTGCTCTAACAAGCTTTCTTAAAAGCATTCTATGAGTTCTTCACCCAGGCTGCCATTGCCAATTTTATTTTTCCAGTCTATATGCAGATGAAAATCACCTATCTCATTATTGTCATCCTTCTGTCATTAGTTTCCAATATGTCATTTTGTATGTTTTGTTCTACTTTGCAATAACTGGTACGGGATCTCAACCATCCCTAATGGTTCCTGCTTTGCCCTGCTGTTCCTCATCTTCACTGAAAAGGTGCTACATCCTGATCTCCTGATCCAAGGTCACCTCTAACAATTGCATCAATGGCATTATTAATTATCAGTGCTCCCCTTCTACCTTAACCTAGCTTTCTATTCTTCTTAGATGTCATATACCCCTCAATATTCAGAAGCCAATCCTTGCTATCATGTCATCACATCTCCATAATGGTTATCAGACCAGACTTGTTTACTTCAACGTGGGCTTTCAAATGATTTACTTTGTTAAGAATGCTACACACAGCATTCAGATAAATAGCTTTTAGTTTTGACTTTTTGTCATCTTTGTAATGTCTAGTCTTGACTGATGGTCTAGTCTTAGGTTTATTCTTTCTGTCACTTCCTATCATTCCCTGCCCTGCAGTCCCCACATTAATATTTTGCTCTCCTGCTTTGACTCTATCTCTTAATTTGTTACATCGACCTCATTTGATTCCTCACCATCAATCTTCCGATAATATTGTTTGCTGCATGGCAGTGCCTTCTGTAAAGTGATGCATAAGCACATTGATCAATGTGTGTGGAGCTTCCCAGTAGCTGTGCAGCCACTTACAGGGAATATTGTTCACTATCATTGTTGAGCTTGCAGCCCTCCCTACCTCCCTTGTTATATGATTTGCCAGAACACTGGCTCTTGATTGGCTCAGAGACAAAGAACCAACTGGAGTTCAATTCTCCCACACCAGTCTTTGAGCCAACAATGTCATATGCCATCTGCCAATTGGCATGTGGCTTGATACCTAGCTTCTCATGCTGATTTAGCCGCTGTTTACCTCTTATTTACTTATCTATGCTACTTAACTCTGTGATCTGCCTGTATTGGCCGCAAGACAAAGCTTTTCACTGTGCCTCGGTACACGTGACAATAAATTCAATTCAATTCAATCTTTCTTTGTCCTGCCTGTATTATGGGAACTCGGATGGATCATGACAACTGGGATCCTTCCCTCACGCTAAGTTCCTATTCTGACCTAAGCATGCAACCTGATGCTTGGCACCAGTTAAGCAGCACAGCCATTTGGACTTATGTTCATCACTGCACAGAATGGTGTGTTTTTCTATTTGAATGGCTTTCTGTGCAAAAGTGATATTAGCTCACCCACTCTCCAGCCCTCAATCTTGTCCAAACAAGCTGAAAGAACTCAAACTTGTTGGACAAATGTAACGACTACGGTTTCTGAACTCCTATGGGTCCCCTCACCTGCCTCTCTCACAGACACACTTTCCTTTCCCTGGCCAATGACCAAATTAGAAGACACTATCCCAAGGGGGTGTTACTGGCTCTTGTTGTATAATATTCAGATAACTTTCCCCTTCCTTCATGTGTCAGGATTACTGCCTTGAGCTCAGAAATTCTAAGCCATCTGCTGGAGCTGAAAACACTTACTGCAGCACGCGTTTGTCCTGGATCACATTGGCATCCAGGAACTGTCCTGGGAGCCTTGACGTGTGTTTTTTAAAATAATTACTTAAATTATTTATTTAGCTATTTGTTTCCCTTTTTAAGCATATTTTATTAAGCCCATCATTAAGTTTCTGCACTCTTTTAAACCTTAGAAATAGAATAGATCTTCATAACTTACCTCATACTCACCAAAAAGTTAGCTTCTTCCTTTGTAGTAGGGTAAGGGTCAATTCCAAACTGGCTCTGAAATTGTCTCTGGGTGCTCACTTCACTCAATCTTCCAACTAATGCTGACTGCCTCTGGTTCTCCTTTTGCTTGCTATGTGTTTGAATCTCATAAATAATTGATCTCCAAAAGCATATGTCCTCCCTTTTTACTGCTATTCCCAACATTGGTTCTTTCAGAGTCCCTTTCCTTGTTTGTCTTTTCTACCTATCTTTCTCTGGTTCTTGCTTTTTATTTTCATTATGCCTTTCCCTCATATTTCTTTTTATTTTCATTCTTTGTGTAAATCCACCCCTCTTTCTGTTCCTCTTATGTTTCTTAATCTCTGTGTCATGGCATCATGTTCCTTCCAACATCTACTCAATTATCTGTCATTCACTTTAGTTTTAAGAATTCAGTTATAAGGTAGGACGGCATCTAATATGTTCCAAGGTATTGGGATCTGAGGAGCTGGCAAGATACAGGTAGAATACACCCAAAGCCCAGAGAAAGAGAGAGGGTGGAAGGGAAAATGAGGTGTTGAATTTTGCCAAGGTAGATCAAAGTAGGACTCATACACTTAATGGTAAGATCCTGGGAACTGTTGCTGAACAAAGAGACCTTGGGGTGCAGGTTCATAGTTCATTGAAGATGGAATCACAGGTAGACAGGATAGTGAAAAAGGTTTTTGGTATTCTTGTCTTTATTGGTTAGCGCATTGAGTACAAGAGTTGGGAGGTTATGTTGTGGTTGTACAGGACATTGGTTAGGCCACTTTTGGAATACTGCATCCAATTCTGTTCTCCTGCTTTGGGAAAGATGTCGTTAAATTTGACAGGGTGCATGTTGCTAGAGTTGGAGGGTTTGAGCTATAGGGAAAGGTTGAATAGGCTGAGGCTATTTTCCATGGAGCATTGGAAACTGAGGGGTGACCTTATAGAGGTTTATAAAATCATGAGGGGCATGGATAGGATGACTCGCAGTGTAGGGGAATCCAAAATTAGAGCGCATAAATTTAACGTGAGAGGGCAAGATATAAAGAAACCTAATGGGCAACTTTTTCACACAGTGGGTGGTAGTGTATGGAATGAGCTGCCAAAGGAAGTGTTCGAGGCTGGTATAATTAGAGCATTTAAAAGGCATCTGGATGGGTGTATGAATAGGAAAGATATGGGCTAAGTGCTGGCAAATGGGACTAGATTAATTTAGATGTCTGGTTGGCATGGACGATTGGACGTCAAGGTCTGTTTCCGTGCTGTATATTTCTATGACTCTCTGAACACTTGGAGATTCAAAGTGCAGATGGGTTGAGCTATTGGGCCTGCAGGGAAGTGGAGCCTGGAATAAAGGAGCCAGATAGTGTGTGCCTAAGGCATATGAAAGGAGCAAGGAATTTGTATTTGGGAAGGATAGGATTTGCAAGGAGCTGTGCCCCAGGATTATTCAGTTAATAGTGTAAACAGCTCAGACAGGTGGATATTGGAAGTGACAAGATGAGCTAGATTATTCTGGTGTCATCTTGGGGTTTGCTGGGCTTGTATGTGAGGTCTTTGAACATGAGGCCATTGGCAGTTTGAAAGTGCATGGCAGCACTTTCGGGTGGGGCAGGGCTGGGTTGTGGGCAGGATGGTGTTCTGGGAACACTGGAACTGCAGCAGAATGAATCATGCAACAAACATTACAGAACTGATTTTGGATACATCCTAATTTTTATCATTGCCAGATCTTGATTGTAAGTATTCTCCACTCCTTTTAATCTGATTATTAGGTTCATGTTGTCAGTAACTATTCTGTTTACGTAATGCACATTCCATTTCTGTTTCGTACTTACTTAATGTTTAAAAGTTGTGCCATAACCACCAATTATGTTACTGCTATGCCATAATTAGCTTTCATTCCCGATGCAGTTGTCAATTTGATTCCAACTCTAATTTTAGTTTATGGTCAAAGTCACATATGGTATCCTTTATAATTGTGATCAATACACATCCTCAGCCTCCCTTGATCCTCTGCATAATTTGACATAGTTGACCACAAATTCTTATCCATGTACAGTTCCCTAGCAGGGTCTTATTCCCAACTTTCTGACTACAGCCAGTATTTCTGCAGTAAAGGCATTGCCTACATCTTTTTCACTGGAAATGTCGATACTCCTCTCCTCATCCTTAGCTAATTACTACCCCATAGTGACAATTGGCTGCAAGTACAGGTCATAATTCCATGTCATAATAAGCAGCCATGACTCTCCATAACTTATCATGAGTTGCCTGGATGATTTCCAGCCATTGGAGCTGGCATAAGCTTTCCAGTTGCTGATCAGATCATAAATCCTCAGCAATTTGACCACTTTCTCCAGGTCAGTTTTGGGAGCACTGGAGCCATCGTGGTTGATCCCATCATGAACTCAGGTCTTTCTTTAATGTCTTCGGGCCCAGTGTTTCAGGCTGAATCGGTCTGTTTGCAATCTGAGCTGAATTACAACTTCTTCTTCATGCACCCCGCCCACCTCTGTTATATTTTTGACATTTGTTCCATGTGTAATTGGTATTGTTCCTTGTGCAAAGGAGGGCATTGTATCTATTGTTGATGGACAATTCCCATGTTCAGTGGACATTTTCCCAATATTTTGTGCTATTATTGTTGATAGATACTCCCTTATGCATTTTGGACATTTTCCTCAGGTTGATGAGAATGTTTTGACACTCCTTAGTGAACTCTATCATTCTTCATCCTTAGGTTCCTCTTAAGCCCCCTCTTCCTTTGCCCACAGTTGGTATTGAATTGAATTAGCTTTATTGTCACATGTACTCACATGGGTCCCCACTTACAGCGCCATCTTAGGTACAAGGTACCTAGGTACAGCTTCTTAGTACAGATTCGTACTGAGGCAATAAAAAGTCCTGCATTACAAACCTTCAAAAGTACAAAATCACGGGAATGAATTTGAAAGATAAAGAAATATAAAGTTCAAAATAACAGTCCTTCCACAATAATATATGAAAGGAAAAGAAAGAAAAAGATTAGCTCATGTTTGTTCTTCTTTTGAACCTATCCCTTTGATCACTTTGTTAATAGTTCTCAAATTATTTCCCTTAGTTTGGCGTTCATTCTTCACAGGTTATGATTTCTACGAAGCACTTCAGGACATTTTGCAACACTGCAGGTGCCAGACAAATCCAAGGTGCTTTGTTCTAGGCAGGAGAAAGGGCACTTGTGCAGATATCAGGGGCAAATAGGATCTGGCTCAGATGACTCACTTGTGATTGTCTATCACAAGTTTTCAAATTCTTTGGGAAAGTGTTACACCTTGCTGAGGTAGAATGTGGGAAATAAAGTCCCTTATTCCTGGAGTTGTCACAAAAGTTAAATATTTTATCAAAGTATGCAAATTCCCCAGTCTACCTGCATTTCAAACCCAGGTTGACGGAAAGAGAAAAAAAGGGTTCTGTGCCCAATAATAATTTATTACAATTAAGTAAATTTTAGCAGCAGGTAAACAATTATGCATGGTGGCACAGTGGTTAGCACTGCTGCCTCACAGCGCCAGAGACCTGGGTTCAATTCCCACCTTGGGCATCTGTCTGTGTGGAGTTTGCACATTCTCCCCGTGTCTGCGTGGGTTTCCTCCGGGTGCTCCGGTTTCCTCCCAAGTCTCAAGATGCGCAGGTTAGGTGAATTGGCCATGCTAAATTGCCTGTAGTGTTAGGTGTAGGGGAATGGGTCTGGGTGGGTTGCTCTTCGGAGGGTCGATGTGGACTTGTTGGGCAGAAGGGCCTGTTTCCACACTGTAAGTAATCTAATCGAATAGACTTATTCTCTCTCTCAAAAACACACACACAAATAAAGGCGGGAAATAAAAATAACAGGTTTTATGGGATGGTAGCTTGGAGATTACTGTTGATAGGAATTTTTTTATGTTTCTTGTGCTGTTCAGAATGCTGCCTAATGGTCCTACTTCTCTGGAGTCTTTCAGTGGCTTATAGGAAGCATGGGGGACCAATTCAGGTTTATGAAAAGGTCTCTGACTTGCTTAGTTAAAGGTCACAGTATACTGTAATTGCTGAAGGAAGCGTGAACTGATTTTCCTTAGGCTTAAAGTGGGCTTTGCTGCAACGAATAGATTCAGTTCCTGAGCTGATGATGACTCCTTTGTGTTTTGTTCATAGCCAAGCCTTTCAGCTCCCTAAGAAGTCTTCACATAGTAGTTGGCAGGAATTGGTATCCATAACTGGTCACTAGTTTACAGACCAATCAGCATTTGTTGCCACAACTCTTCAGTTCAGCCTGTCTGCTACAACTGGAGACAGTAGCTGTTTAAACAATGCTTACAATGAGTATCAGATTATTTACTTCCAAAAACATTCAGTAATCCTCCAGCAATGCATGCTTTAAACAGCTATTTTCCAATTTCAATCCATATTAAAAATACAGAGAAAATATAAAGGCATGGACTTTACAAAAGTAAATCAGGGACAGGTAGTGTTGCTAATAAGAGAGGATCTGATAGTAATATAAAGAGACCGTTGCACTTTAGCTGAGGTTACAATCCATTCGAGTGGGAATTTGTGACAGCAAGTGTACCGTATTAGTACCACAGCGTGGCACAGTGTCTCAGTGTTAGCATTGCTGCCTGTTAGCACCAGGTACCCGGGTTTGATTCCACCCTTCGGCGGCACTGTCTGTGGAGTTTGCACATTCCCAATGTGTCCATGTGGGTTTCCTCTGGGTGCTCGGGTTTCCACTCCCAGTCCAAAGATGTGTAAGTTAGGTGGATTAGCCCTGAGGAATGTGAGTTACAAGGATAGGGTGGAGAGAGTGAGAACTGCAGATGCAGGAGATCAGAGTCGAAAAGTGTGGCGGTGGAAAAGCACAGCCGGTCAGGCTGCATCCGAGGAGCAGTAGTTGACATTTCGAGCATGAGCTCTTCATCAGGAATGAGGGGGGTGGCCCGCTTAGCTGTGCTTTTCCACCGCCACACTTTTCGACTCCAAGGAAACAGGTGACTTCTCTTCAGGGGTTCGGTGTGGACTTGATGGGCTGATTAGCCTGCTTCCACGCTGTAGGGATTTTGTATTAGTAACTGTTGCACTCCCAGGCAGCACAAAGTAAGAAACCGAATTAAGTTGAACAAAAAAATGAATGCACTAATTATGGTTAGCTTTAAATGCCCAGAAATTAAATGAAAATGACAATTAAGATTTTTCAAAAGGAACAATTTACGGTTTAGTGGACAACTGTTTTGGTTGTAAAGCAACCAGGAAACAAGCCGTGTGTTTTAATAGCAATGAGTGTGAGACGGTGGTCATTGGAAACCTTTTATGCACCAGTTATCAAAATACCATTAAAGCAGACCCCCATGAAGCAAGACAGAGGAAAAGAAAATGAAGGGAATGAGCAGATTTCAACAGCAGGGTGTTGAAAGCACTAGGAAAAGATCACGGATACAATGGGGTGCAGGAATGAGAGGGTTTGGAAAAAATACCCAGCCAAATAAGCAATTTTGTACCTTTAATTGGGATGAATATAAATGAGAAGGAGATGTTAAAAATATGATGCTGCATTAAAGCATTGTGAGCAAGGAGGAAAGAATGGAATACATTTTTAGTTTTGCTCAAAGTTTCCTATCTAAAGCTTTCTAAAATCAGAGAATTACAGGAGGCCACTCAGCCCCTAGCATCCTGATTCTCTGTAAAAAGTACTCAGCTGGTTTCACTCTCCTGTCTTTCCCTCATCATGGCATGGTGCTCAGTGGTTAGCACTGCTGCCTCACAGTGCCAGGAACCTGGGTTTGATTCCAGCCTTCAGCAACTGTCTGTGTGGAATTTGTACATTCTCCTTGTGTCTGCATGGGTTTCCTCCTCCTGTCCAAATCTGTGCAGGTGAGGTGAATTGGCCATGCTAAATTGCCCATAGTGTTCAGGGATGTGTAGGTTAGGTGAATTAGTCAGGTGTAACTTTTGTAACAACTTTTAAGTCACTGTCAGATTGTGAGAGGAAGATCACAACTAAGATGTAATTGAGTTAGTAAATGAAAATGAATCAGTGGATATCGTGAAGGGGTAATTCCACAAGTTCCACTTTCAAAGCAGAACGACAATTTGAAATTAAAGAGTTTATAGAATGACAATTAAAACAAAACTCAGTCAAAGAAAGAGGCTAAGTAACCAAGGGCTTGGATGCAGAGTTATGTTTTCTGGATCTTCTGAAAGAGTGCCAAGAAGAGATAAAGAGGTTCAGGGAAAGAATTAAAGAATTAAGAGTTAAGAGGAGAGGGTCGGCAATGGTGTGTTGAAGTAAGTGGAGGATTTTCAAGAGGACAGAGTTGGAGGTATGCAGAGATCTCCGAAGATTGCAAGGTCAGAGATGGCAACAGATGTATGGGGGACTGCTCACCATGGATGGTTTAGAACACAAAGAAGGAGACATTTTGAAATGGGAATGTTGTTGAAGTCAGAGACTATAAGGATCAGTGAAGAAAGAAAGATAGAGTTTGTGCAGTATTTAGAACATAGAACGTAGAACAGTACAGCACAGAACAGGCCCACGATGTTGTGCCGACCACTGATCCTCATGTATGCACCCTCAAATTTCTGTGACCATATGCATGTCCAGCCGTCTCTTAAATATCCCCAATGACCTTGCTTCCACAACTGCTGCTGGCAACGGGTTCCATGCTCTCACAACTCTCTGTGTAAAGAACCCGCCTCTGACATCCCCTTTACTTTCCTTCAACCAGCTTAAAACTATGACCCCTTGTGTTAGTCATTTCTGCCCTGGGAAATAGTCTCAGGCTATCGACTCTATCTATGCCTTTCATTATCTTGTATACCTCAATTAGGTCCCCTCTCCTCCTCCTTTTCTCCAATGAAAAAAGTCCGTTGCTTATAAAGTCATGGAGTATGGAGAATGGGAAACCAGCAGTTGGTGGAAATGCATTGTTGGGAATTGTGGTTGGACATCCAGTGAGTTTCACGTGAATTAATGTCAGTGGATGTGAAATCAAACGCTGCAGAATTGAAGTTTCCCAAGTACTCTCTGGGCAGATTTATTAATCAATATGTTAAAATGGGACATGGATTCAACAGTGTGGTGGGGAGGACTAAAAGTGGTCTGATGTTTCACAGTGTTTTGCACAACTAATTAGGTGAAATGGCACTGTCTTGTTCTTGCCTTTTACCTTATTATAAACATTATTTTTAAAGGGTAACTCCACTTTTCCTGATAAGCCTGTTACAACACAGTGTTCTCCAGTCAAATGAAGGAATTAGAGTAAATGATACAAACACATTCATTCTGACTGGCTAACTCATTAGTGGACCAAACTCCTTGAATTGATTGGAACATAAGATTTAGGGGCAGGAGTAGGTCATCTAGCCCTTCAAGAATGTACCTCTAGACAATAATAACATGACCATTTTGGTTATGTTCTAGTCACCACTTTCCTGTCTATCCAGTGTTCACCTTGACCCCCTTGCTTATGAAAACTTTAGCTAACTCAGTCTTAAAATAAAATAAGCACCAGCTTCCAATAATTTCTGGGGAACAGAATTCCACAGACTATCTATATTGAGACAAAACACATTTTCTTCATCTCTACCTTAAAAGGGAGACTTCTTGTGGTTAAACGGTGTCTCCCAGTTAAATCTCTCCACAACTGAAAATATCCACGCATTCATCTCTCCAATTTGATTTGCCCTACACCAATTAACATGCGGTTCAAGTAGTTATTCTGAGATTATTATTAGACCCCAGTGGCTCATATTACCTCAGAAGAAACCTCTTTCCTCACCCTATCTCTGTTGTTGGCACTTACATGGAACATGAGGCTGGATTCTCTCCCTCCCACTACAAGCTCCATGCCAGATCAGAGCAGATGTTCTGAGTATTGGCACTGGGCAGTCATCACAGCCATCTGGACTCTTGTTCTTAACTGTAGACAACTGTGTCTATTGTAAAATAAAACAAAGAACTGTGGATGAGGATTGGAAACAATGACAAATTGTTGGAGAAACATAGCAGATCTGGCAGCATCTGTGGAAAGAAAGTAAAGTTAATGTTTCGTGTCCCTTCTTCAGAACTGAAGTCTATCCACACAGCATCTATCCTCGACAATGGTATGTTTTACTATCTATTATTTATTTGTTCCCATCAGTTGAATGACCTCCTGTACCATGGTGCCTGAATATTTAGTTCATGCATTCTACCCTCATCTAAACAAGGTGAACAAACTTCTTACCATTGAGCAAAAAATTACAATGGATCAAATCTCTTTACATTCACAACAAAAACAAAAGTTCCTGGAAAAGCTCAGTTCTGGCAGCATCTGTGAAACATTTAGCAAATACCTGGTCAAACACCAGGAGTGACAGTGAAATTAACGTCAGTGGACAAGAAGAAAGATTGGAACAGAGATCCCATCAGAGAGCGGTGGGCATGTCTGGAAGTTTTGGTTTTTGTCACATTATATTCACAATCAATTTGTTGAATTCCAGTTGAGGGATCCTCATACCCATTTACTGCCAATGCATAAAATAGTTTGAAGCAAATAATTTCAAATTCATGATCATTGTATTGAATCATGATGCAATAAATCCTTTAGCATTCGCTATAGTGGGGAGAATTTCAGGCCAGAGGACAAATCCATTCCGAGCTGATTACGCAATACATATGATTTGCCCTATGTCAATTTAACTTGAAGCCCAACATGCTTTTCAAAAATAAATCACTGGTGTGGAGACAACAGGATATATTTTGGGCATTCAAAATGTATTTGTTGCAAACAGATTTATTATTTCTCGACATTCAGCAACAGAAACACATCTTCCCCGATTACTGTTACCCTATATCTATTTTCTGTTGTCAGTCTTGTTTCGATTGGTGAAAAATTCAATGCTGGCCTTACAGAGACTCACAAACTGGTTATTTCATCAAGAGCTCATAGAGATCCATTCAAATGAAACTTTGCCATGGAACACCTATGGGGAATGCAGTTCTGTCTTAGTCAGATAGTTTGGGCACATAAAGGGAAGTGAATCCGAAAAAAACCCTTACATCTGAAGTGGGGATTTCAAGTTATAAGTTTTTTGTGAGATGTCTGGATTTAAAAAAAAATCATCATTTTTTTATTATAACATTGGATGAGGGCGTGAACAGTAAGGCTCCCATTTGTTGCCAGTCTCAATTGCCTTGAATTGAATGGCTTACTAGGTCAATTCAGTAAATGGTTAACCACAAACCACATTATTCTCGGTCCAAAGTCTCATGTCGGGTAAGGATGGCAGATTTCCTTCCCAAATCTGCATGAGTGAACCAAGTGGATGTTTGCAACAATTAAAGGTAGTCGTCATGGTCACTATTTTCCTACATTCTAGATTTAATAATTTAAAGCTGCTGTAATGGGATTTGAGACAAAAAAACTGCAGATGCTGGAATGCAAAATAGACAGGCAGGAGGCTGGAAGAACACAGTTACACCTGCTATGCCGACTTGTCCACCTCCTGATGCAACCTGGCTCACTGTGTTCTTCCAGCCTCCTGCCTGGCTGTAATGGGATTTGAACCTGCATTCCCAGAGCATGGATTACTAATCCAGTGACATCTTCAGCTATATCACCATGGAGGGAAGAGCTGGTTATTGCAACAATCTTTATGCTCATTAATACGCAAGTTTGCCAAGGCAGAATTTTAACTCTAATCTTCTGAAGATCAATTATTTTATGATTTGGAGATGCCAGGGTTGGACTAAGCTGTACAAAGTTAAAAATCACACAACACCAGGTTATAATCCAACAGGTTTATTTGGAAGCACCAGCTTTCACAGCGCTGCTCCTTCTGATAAAGGAGCCGTTCTCCGAAAGCTAGTGCTTCCAAATAAACCTGTTGTATTTATAACCTGGTGTTGAATTATTTTATGCTAATTTTAAATTATTTTTGAGTTCTCCTCCTTTTCTTCCGGCAAATTGGCATATGTCATTCTCTATACCTTCTCTTTATCAGTGAGGGAATGTTCTAGTCCCAACCATCTTTAGCTGCTTCGTCAATGACCACCATCATAAGTGCATAAGTGGGGACATTCGCTATGATTGCACAATGTTCAACACTATTCACAAACTCCTCAGATATTGAAATAGTCTGCATCAAAATGCAGCAAGCCCTATGCAATTTTCAGGGGTTTGTGCTGATAACTGGCAAATAACATTCATGCCAGGCAATGCCCATCCCAACAAGAAAGAGTGTAACCATCATCCTTTGACATTCATTGGCATTACCTTTACTGAATCCCCCACAATCAACATCCTGGGGATTACCATTGACCAGAAACTCAACTGAACCAGTCATGTAAGTTCTGTGGCTACAAGAGCAAGGCAGAGGCTTGGAATTCTGTGGTGAGTACCACATTACATCCCATTAATTCCTGTCTAACATCCACACAACACTAGCCAGGTGTGTGATGGAATATGTTCCATTTACCTGGATAGGTACAGCATCGACAACACTCAAGAAGCTTGACACCTCCAGGATAAAGCAGTCTGCTTTTTTGGTACTGTAGCTATCATGCAGTAACACACCAGGGGTCCTTCAACAACTGGTGACTTCCACTCTTTAGAAGCAGCAGATGCATAGGGATACCATCATCCTTGAAATAGCATACCACCCTGAGTTGGATGCCAGTTTAGCATCCACAATTGGCTCACTGCTGCTAGATAAAGATCCTGGAACACTTTCTGTAAAGCTTTGGGGGTGTACACATACCTAAGAACATTCACAGTTCAAGAAGGCAATCACCACCATCTTCTCAGAGGAATTATAGATAGGCAATAAATGCTGGCCCAACCAATAATGCTCACAGCTGAAAATGTGTTGCTGGAAAAGCGCAGCAGGTCAGGCAGCATCCAGGGAACAGGAGAATCGACGTTTCGGGCATAAGCCCTTCTTCAGGAATGAGGAAAGTTTGTCCAGCAGGCTAAGATAAAAGGTAGGGAGGAGGGACTTGGGGGAGCAGCGTCGGAAATGCGATAGGTGGAAAGAGGTCAAGGTGAGGGTGATAGGTCAGACTGGGGTGGGGGCGGAGAGGTCAGGAAGAAGATTGCAGGTTAGGAAGGCGGTGCTGAGTTCGATGGATTTGACTGAGACAAGGTGGGGGGAGGGGAAATGAGGAAACTGGTGAAATCAGAGTTCATCCCTTGTGGTTGGAGGGTTCCTAGGCGGAAGATGAGGCCCTCTTCCTCCAACCATCGTGTTGTTGTGGTCTGGCGATGGAGGAGTCCAAAGACCTGCATATCCTTGGTGGAGTGGGAGGGGGAGTTGAAGTGTTGAGCCACAGGGTGGTTGGTTGGTTGATCCGGGTGTCCCAGAGGTGTTCTCTGAAACGCTCCGCAAGTAGGCGGCCTGTCTCCCCAATATAGAGGAGGCCACATCGGGTGCAGAGGATGCAATAGATGATGTCCTCCCACCCTGCCCCCTGTAAAAACGCCATCCCATTCTCCCAATTCCTTCGTCTCCGCCGCATCTGCTCCCAGGAGGACCAGTTCCAAAAACGTACAACCCAGATGGCCTCCTTCTTCAAGGACCGCAATTTCCCCCCCGACGTGGTCGACGATGCCCTCCACCGCATCCCTTCCACTTCCCGCTCCACCGCCCTTGAGCCCCGCCCCTCCAACCGCCACCAGGACAGAACCCGACTGGTCCTCACCTACCACCCCACCAATCTCCATGTACAGCGCATCATCCGCCGTCATTTCCGCCACCTCCAAACGGACCCCACCACCAAGGATATATTTCCCTCCCCTCCCCTATCAGCATTCCGTAAAGACCATTCCCTCCGTGACTCCCTCGTCAGATCCACACCCCCCACCAACCCAACCTCCACTCCCGGCACCTTCCCCTGCAACCGCAGGTGGTGCAAGACTTGCGCCCACACCTCCCCCCTCACCTCCCTCCAAGGCCCCAAAGGAAACTTCCATATCTGGCACAGATTCACCTGCACCTCCACACACATCATCTATTGCATCCTCTGCACCCGCTGTGGCCTCCTCTATATTGGGGAGACAGGCCGCCTACTTGCGGAGCGTTTCAGAGAACACCTCTGGGACACCTCCATCGCCAGACCCCTCCATCGCCAGACCACAACAACACGACAGTTGGAGGAAGAGGGCCTCATCTTCCGCCTAGGAACCCTCCAACCACAAGGGATGAACTCGGATTTCATCAGTTTCCTCATTTCCCCTCCCCCCACCTTGTCTCAGTCAAATCCATCGAACTCAGCACCGCCTTCCTAACCTGCAATCTTCTTCCTGACCTCTCCGCCCCCACCCCAGTCTGACCTACCATCCTCACCTTGACCTCTTTCCACCTATCGCATTTCCGACGCCCCTCCCCCAAGTCCCTCCTCCATACCTTCTATCTTAGCCTGCTGGACAAACTTTCCTCATTCCTGAAGAAGGGCTTATGCCCGAAACGTTGATTCTCCTGTTCCCTGGATGCTGCCTGACCTGCTGCGCTTTTCCAGCAACACATTTTCAGCTCTGATCTTCAGCATGTGCAGACCTCACTTTCTCCTCAATAATGCTCACATCCTATGGCTGTAGAAAAAAAGCTGAAAGCAATGATGTCTGTCTAAGTTATCACTGTCCCACACTAAAAAAAAAAATTGGTCACTTAGAGACATGGAGTCAGAATAATATACAGCACAGAAACAGACCTTTCAATCTAACTGTAGAGTGGTCCATTCAGAGTGGATTCCTGGGTTCTACTGTGCCTGCTCTGAACAGTATTCCATCCTGGACAGATTGCTGTGTTATGCTGGGCCTGGTCTGCACAGTGCTCCATCCTGGACAGATTGCTGGATGATTGAGCCTGGGCCTAAATTAATTTGGTTTCAATTGCCAGCATTTGGCCCATATCCCTCTGAATTCTTCCTATTCATATACCTGTTCAGATGGCTTTTAAATGTTGCAAATATACCAGCATCATGCTAGACAGACATTAATAGGATGTAATGTGGTACTCACTACAGAATTCCAAGCCTCTGCCTTGCTCTTGTAGCCACAGAACTTACATCATCCTCTGTGTAAGAAGATGCCCTTTAGGTTCCTTTTAAATCTGTCTCCTCTCATTTTAAATCTTTTCCCTCTAGTTTTGGACTCCCCTAGTCAGGGAAAATGACCTTGGCTGTTTACCCTATCTTATTAGTGTTAGTCCTATTGATTATTGAAATCTGTTTTGAAATGAAAATAGAATATTGACCATAAATCCATGCGTTTTCACTTTATGGTACAATTAGTACATCAGGGTATGATACAAGTGACTATTATGAAGCACCAGTGGCATTCCTCACTTGAAGTTGGGATGGTGAGTCCAATGGGAATAAAGCTACTAGCAAGGCTATTGGGGAAAATGTCCATCACCATTTACCATGCTTTTCTTGCTGACAGTTTGCTGATTGATTCAGACCTCCAGCTGCATGAGAGCAACATATTGTATGGCCATTGCCAAGTGGTCAGCCATTATTTATGAGCCTTACAAAACTGTCAGATTTGGGATATAAAATGGAACTACTTGGAGATCTAAGCTCAGAACAATGATGGATACAAAAGTGGCAGAGTATGTTCTAAGTTATTACCAATACTCACTCATGTTTGGTCTGCTATGCTCTCAGATCCTTCTCCATAACAGACAACTCATGCTATCACCATTTGCAGCAACCTTCCTCCATTAATTTCCAAATAAGTGTAGTAAGTCTCGATGAGTGCAAAATGGGTCGACATGTTTCATCTCTGTTTTCAGGTGTAGCAACAGAGGTTTTGTGAAGGGATTATGTGTTTCTGAGGGAACCTGTGGGCACTTTGTTGCAGTTTTATGGTGCTAAAGCAGTAGGATTGAATCATGCAAATGCATCCCACAGTGGACTGCAGGGTAACATTTGCGATTCACTGGACTATGACCAACGCCATTCAACAGGCTGTTGTTTCACAGTGAACATCAGTGAGATCGGAGGGGAGGTTAGGACTCTCTCATGACTTCATATCTGGAGATTAAGAGCAGAATTAGCAATGGCCTGCAATTAACTCAACCGCTCTTGCTGTGACCTCCAAACTGCAATGACATTGATTCATGTCACAAAGCTACATTGGTAGCTTACCTAATGACAGTCTCTAGGTGAAACTCCATGTCTTCATACATGAAAACAGTTCACTTGTGCAGTTAAGCAACAGTTATCAACAAATGATGTAATAGGCAGTATCAAACTAATAACATGATGACACAAATGGAAGAAAACCCAGTGGACTAGGAGAGCTAAGACAAAATGACAACTGGATATTGAAAAAGTTTAAAGAGGGTGTAAAAGGGAAAATGAGAATTCAATGGTGCTTTGATTGACATATTCAAAATATTAAGGGAACAGATAACGTAAATTGGGAAAAAAAATTCCACTGATTGGGAAATCTAGGACTGAAGGGCATTTCCTAAAATCCATGCGAAGCTTTTCAGATGAAATTATGAAACTTTTCTACATGCAAAGAGTGGTAAATGTTTGGAACCATTTACCTGAAAACGCAGATGCTGTTGGATGAATTGTTGATTTTTTTTAGCTGAGAGCAATAGATTTCTGATCTGTGGCCTAACTCCATATATTAACCTTTGCCCCATATCCCTTAACACTGGAGGCTGAGGGGTGACCTTAAAGAGGTTTATAAAATCATAAAGGGCATGGATAGAATAAATAGACAAAGTCTTTTCCCTGAGGTGGGGGAGTCCAGAACTAGAGGGCTTAGGTTTATGGTGAGAGGGAAAAGAAATAAAAGGGAGCTAAGGGGTAAATTTTTCACGCAGAGGGTGGTGTGTGTATGGAATGAGATGCCAGAGGAAATGGTGGAGACTGGTACAATTACAGTATTTAAAAGGCATCTGGATGGGAAGGGTTTAGAGGGATATGGGCCATATACTGGCAAATGGGACTAGATTAGGTTGGGATTTCGGGTTGGCATGGACGAGTTGGACCAAATGGTCTGTTTCCGTGCTGTACATCTCTATCACTTAATGACTCTAAGAGGACAACAGATCTGTCTGAAGGAGCTAAATGGCCAATCCCTATGTTCCCAAATTACAGTACCCACCAGATCTGTATAGGTGGCAGTGTAGAGCAATTCTAACATATTTCACAGCACCACTAGGAGGAAGAATGATAATACTCTGCTCACATTACAAAAACAAAAGCAGAAAATGCTGGAAACGTTCAGCGGGTCAGGTATCTGCAAAGGCAGGAGATTTATAAATATTTCAGGCAGAACCCTTCATCAGTTCTGACAGAAGGTTATATTTAATACATTCATGCTTTACCTGTTGTTGCAGATGCATCCTGATTTGCTGAACATTATGAGTGGTTTATTTCTTCTTTCAGATTTTCAGCTTCTGAAGCTTTTTCATGCTTCCTTGCAATTTCACTCTGGATCTTTCATTTGTTACTTCACAGCATGATTGCTCAGGGATTAGCACTGCTGTCTCACAGCATCAAGGACCTGGGTTCGATTCTAGCCTCGGGTGACTGTCTGTGTGGAGTTTGCACGTTCTCCCTGTGTCTGTGTGAGTTTCCTCTGAGTACTGAGGTTTCCTCCAACAGTCCAGAGATGTGTAGGTTAGGTGAATTAGCCATGCTAAATTGCCCATACTGTCCAACGCTGTGTAGCTTGTGGAAGTTAATGGCCGAATGGTATTATCGCTGTACTGTTAACTCAGAGACCCAGGTCATGTTCCGGGGACCTGGGTTCAAATCCTGCCATGGCAGATGGTGAACTTTGAATTCAGCAAGAATCCGGAATTAAGAGTCTAATGACCATGAATCCATTATTGGAAAAACCCATCTGGTTTGCTAATGCCCTTTAGGGAAGGAACCTGCCATCCTAACCTGGTCTGGCCTATATGTGACTCCAGACCCACAGCAATGTGGTTAACTCTTAACTGCCCCCTGGGCAATAAATGCTGGCCTAGTCAGTAACATGCTCATCCCATGAATAAATATAAATAGGTTAGGGGCATTAGTTGGGGTAAGTGTAGAGTAATAGGATTGGGAATGGGTCTGGGGGTGTGTTACTCTTCAGAGGGTTGGTGTGGACTTGTTGGGCCAAATGGCCTGTTTCCGCACTGGAGGGATTCTATGAAAATATGCTGGGCTTTGTAAGCAATATATGATGTTCAAAAAGCAATATCTCCAGGTTTAACCCATGGGAATGAACATTTCCCATATTTTTGCCAAGAGAGAAACCTTTTCAACATCAGATGTGAAATACTATTAGTACTTCACAATGGTCACGCCTTAACACATGAAGAAGAACAATTTTAAACAATAATTCACAAAAAACTGGCATGCAGGTACAGCAGATAATAAAGAATGCGAATGAAACGTTGGCTTTGATAGCTAAAGGAATAGGATATAAAGGTAAGGAAGCATTGTTGCAACTATATAAGGCATTGGCGAGACAGCACCTGGAGTAATTTTGCACAGTTTTAGTCCCCTTATCTGAAGAAAGATGTAGTGGCATTGGAAGCAGTTCAGAGAAGGTTCACTAGAATGATCCCATAGGTGAGGGGTTTGTCATTTGAAGACAGATTGAACAGTTTAGGCCTATACTCTTCGGAATTTAGTAGAATGAGGAGAGATCAAATTGAGGTATTCAAGATAATAAAGGGTATGGATAAAATAGACGTGGAGTGGATGCTTCCTCTTGTGGTGCATTCTGGGACTAGAGGTCATAGTCTTACAATAAGGGGTAGCAAATTTAAAACCGAGTTCAGGAGAAACTACGTCTCCCAAAAGGATGTGATTCTGTGGAATTTGCTACCCCAAGTTGTGGTGGATGCTGGGACAGTGAGTAAACTTAAGGAGGAGTTAGACAATTTTTAAATTTGTAATGTGTTGAAGGGATATGGAGAGAAGGCAGGAAAATGGGGGAGAGGAGCAAATCAGCCACGATCGAATGGTGGAGCAAACTAAATGGATGAACTTATGAATTAAACAGGAACATAATGTAAGTCAAGATTGAGAAACAGCATTGATGTAGTTGAAGACTGTCGCTCCAATAAACTAACTCATCCATACATGGCTCTAGGCTGTGGCTTAGTGGATAAAGTGTTTATGATTTTTGAGAAGATTTGTAGCTTAGGTTGTGGATCAGGTTGTAAGTTTGCTCACTAAGCCAGTAGGTTTGTTCTCAGATGTTTCATCACCATGCTAGATAACATCATCAATGAGCCTCCGGTGAAGCACTGATGTTCTGTCCAGCTTTCTATTTGTGTGTCTTGGTCTGTTAGGGTGGGTGATATCATTTCCAGTTCTTTGTCTCAGAAGTTGGTAAATGGGTCCAAATCAATGTATTTTTTGATGGAGTTCTGGTTTGAATTCCAGGCCTCTAGGAATTCCCGTACCTGTCTTTGTCCCAGGATGGATGTGTTGTCCCAGTTGAAGTGGTGTCCTTCTTCATCTGTGTGTAAGGATACTAGTGATAGTTGGTCATGTCTTCTGGTGACTAGTTGGTGTTCGTGTATCCTGGTAGCTAGTTTTCAGCCTGTCTGTCTGATGTTGTGTTTTTTGCAGTCCTTGCAGGGTATTTTACATATGACATTTGCTTTACTGGCTGTTGGTACAGGGGCCTTTAGGTTCATCAGTAGCTGTTTCAGTGTGTTGGTAGGTTTGTGGGCTACCATGATGCTAAGGGGTCAGAGTAGTCTGGTCATCATTTCCGAGATGTTTTTGATGTATGGTAGAATGGCTTAGAATCTCTGGGCGTGTTGTGTTTTCTTGCTTGAGTTTGTTGTTTAATAAATGGCGGACTGTGCTTATCCAGTACCCATTGTTCTTGAATATACTGTATAGGTATTTTTCTTCTGCTGTTCATAGTTTCCTTGGTGCTGCAGTGTGTTGTGGCCAATTTAAATAATGACCTGATATAGCCCTGCTTGTGGATGTTGGGATGATTGCTCTTGTATTTTAGTATCAGATCTGTGTGTGTGTTGCTTTCCTGTAGATGCTAGTCTGCAGCTCTCCATTGACTGTTCGTTCCACTGTGGCATCTAGGAAGAGGAGTTAGTTGTTCTCTTCCTCTTTGGTGAAATGTATGCCAGTAAGGATGCTGTTTATGATATTGTAGGTTTTTTCTAATTTGTTCCATTTGGTGATGACAAAAATGTCATCCACATAGCGGACCCAACACTTGAGTTGGATCATGAGGTGGGCTATTCGTTCTGCATCACTACTTCTGCAAAGGATCCTGCTATTGGTGATTCCATGGCTGTCCCATTGATTTGTTTGTAGATCTTGTCATTGAAGGTGAAGTTGGGAGTGAGGCACAGATCTACTAGTTTGAGGATGTTGTCCTTGCTGATGGAGTTGGTGCTGTCTGGTGTTTGTGTCCTTGGTTTGTCTCGCAGTGAGCCAGTGTTCCTTTGCCAAGGTTGACGTTTATTGATGTGAATAGGGCTGTCATGTCTCAGGAAACCATGACCTTGTCGTCCTCTACCTTCGTGCCTTTGATGATGTTAAGGAATTCCTGGGTGGAGTGGATGGAGTAGCATGAGTTTCCTACTGGATATTTCAGTTTAAGGTGACATTCCTTTGCTAGTCTGTATGTCATTGTACCAGGAAGTGAGACTATTGGTCTGAGGAGGGCTTTTGGCTTGTGTAATTAATCTGTAGAAACGTAGAATGTTGGATCCATCAGGTTTCATTTTTGGAGAGATGACTTGTTAATTTTGGCTGTTTTATGGAGTGTCTTCAGTTATGCTGTGATGCAGTTTTCTAGCTGTGGAGTTGGGTCCATCATAACATGTTAGTAGGTGTCAGTGTCTGCGAGTAGTGAGTTTGCCTTTTCAATGTATTGTGTTCTGTTCAGGATGACAGTCATGCGCCCTTTGTCTGCCAGTAGGATTACAATATTTCCATCTTTTCTGAGTCATAGAGTCATAGAGATGTGCAGCATGGAAACAGACCCTTCGGTCCAACCCGTCCATGCCAACCAGATATCCCAACCCAATCTACTTCCACCTGCCATCACCCGGTCCATATCCCTCCAAGCCCTTCCTATTCATATACCCATCCAAATGCCTCTTAAATGTTGCAATTGTTCCAGCCTCCAACACTACCTCTGGCAGCTCATTCCGTACACGTACCACCCTCTGTGTGAAAAAGTTGCCCCTAAGGTCTCATTTATATGTTTCCCCTCTCATCCTAAACCTATGCCCTCTAGTTCTGGACTCCCCGACCCCAGGGAAAAGACTTTGTCTATTTACCCTATCCATGCCCCTCATAATTTTGTAAACCTCTATAAGGTCACCCCTCAGCCACCAACACTCCAGAGAAATCAGCCCCAGCCTGTTCAGCCTCTCCCTGTAGCTCAAATCTTCCAACCCTGGCAACATCCTTGTAAATCTTTTCTGAACCCTTTCAAGTTTCACAACATCTTTCCGATAGGAAAGGAGACCAGAGTTGCATGCAATATTCCAAAAGTGGCCTGACCAATGTCCTGTACAGCTGCAACATGACCTCCCAGCTCCTGTACTCAATACTCTGACCAATAAAGGAAAGCATACCAAACACCTTCTTCACTATCCTATCCACCTGTGACTCCACTTTCAAGGAGTCCTTCTCAGGCTTTCCTTTCCTGTGTGTTGACGCTGTTCCCTTCTTTCTACCTGCTTAGTGTGGTGCTACTGTCTGTCTGATGGCCAGGAAAAGATCAAACGGGATCAATGTCAATTCCACCAATTTCTTCATCTCCCCTCCCCCCACCTTCTCCTCGATCCAACCATCTAACTCGGCACCGCCTTCTTGAACTGTCCTAGCTATCTATCTTTCTTCCCACCTATCTGGTCCAACCTCCTCCCCAACTATCACCTTCATACCCCCACCTTCATCTACCAATTGCATTCCCAGCTACCTTCCCCCTAGACTATCCCCCTCCCATTTGTCTCTCAGCCCCCTTCAGCGCACCACCCCCGAGCCACCACATTCCTGATGAAGAACTTATGCTCGAAACATCAACTCTCCTGCTCCTTGATGCTACCTGACCAGCTGTGCTTTTCCAGCACCACACGTTTTTGACTCTGTACCATGATTACATTTATGAAGAACAAATCCATGAACTTATGTTTTCAAAGTTTCTATAATGTATCGTGAATACTCACACTTTATTCCCATGGTTTATAAGGTTCTTTCTTTGAATTTCCTTCTTATAGTGTGTATATTACAGAACTCTTGTAACCAAACATCAGTTCCATACGCATAGAAACCTCCCAAACGATTCAGCATACTCATGGCATTTTATAATGTCATTTGTAGGTAGCAACTTGGGAAAATTAGACGGATAAAAAGGCAACTTATTTGTTTGTAAGTTTGAGGTCCATCTTTTCAGATAGATATAAAAGATCCAGTGACATTATATGGAGAAATGGGAGATGAGCTTTTGAGTCCTCGTCATTATTGAATGCCTCAACAAACATCAATTAAAACATATGATTTGTTCCATTTTTTTAAAACTGGGTTTGTCACACCTTGTTATGTACAAATTGACTGTGTGATTCCTGCATTACAAGAGTATTTTTATTGATTGTAAAGTGCTTTGGAATGTCCTGAATTCACAAAAGGTGCTATGTAAATGCAAGTCCTTTCCCTTTTTTCAGAAAAAAGCAAAGTACTGGAAATTTATTATCCAAACATTTGATCAGCAGCTAAGGCGATATCTGTGGAGAGAAGCAAAGTTAATGTTACGAGTTGATGAACCATTTTAAGAATTGAGGAAAGACCAAAATGTAATAACTTTTGTGCAAGTTAAAAGGGTAAGAAAGAACAAAGGGAACATTTTGTGTTAGGGTGGATAGGAGAGATTAAATGATGAAAGGTTTCCTGGTGCAAAGAGCTAAGGAAATGAAAATGGGTAAAGAAACCGGATTTCGAAGAGGGATGATGAGTTGGTTAACAGCCATCTAAATGCAAGGTAAAAGAAGAAGCCAGGAAGAACATGAGATTGATGGTCTAACATAAGAATGCTTTTTGCACAACTCAACATCCAAGTGGCCTTCATCTCATTGACTTAGTTGTATGGGTGTCATGGAGTGAGATTCCAATTGTTATAATCCATGTGGGTGAACCTTAAACAAAACTACGCAAATTTTCCAAATGATGCCGAAAAGAAGGAATTACAAACAAGACTTCACTTTTACTTTAATACAAAATAGAACAAATGCAAATTGCATATGAATTGACAGACATATGATACTTCAAGCAAAAGTATAGATTTCATTTTAAGTATGATGTGCATGTTCTGGTGTTGGACTGGGGTGGGCAAGGTCAGAAGTCACACAAAACCAGGGTATGGTTCCAACAGGTTTATTTGAAATCACAAGCTTTCAGAGTGCTGCTCAGGTGAAGGAGCTCCGAAAGCTTGTAGTTTCAAATAAACCTGTTGGATCATAACCTGGTGTCGTGTGACTTCTGACCTCATTTTAAATCGGCGTTGTAATAAACATACATCATATTCAAAAACATGTGCATCCACATCAACACCTACAAAACTATGGCTCTATTCAGCTACACAGCTGTTTGTTATTCACACAGGGTGGATCAAGAGTTCTATATGACAGCAGCTTTCAATTTCGGTTTCACAGGTATGATGACCATCAGGAAGGAACATTTCTGTGAGTTCTCTCACAGTGGCTCATGACAGTCTTATAGTATAGCTTCCCAGGAATTTTGTTCAATTCAGCAACTGATAGCATCCACTTCTTTAGAAAACAGCTAGCTCTTTAGCATCTGAGTTATTCACATAACTTGCCAGATTTTGGGCTATTTTAGCCAGATCAGACTGTACATCCAAGAGCTTATATCTCCTTTAACACTAAACAGAAAAATTGCCCTCTTTCTGAGAGTTATTTCCTCTGCTTCTTTCAAAAATTATGTGTATTGTGGTTTTCTGTCTCTGTCTACTTTCTCTTTGTGTTTTTATCTGTGAATTGATTGCCTACAGTCTCTAGCTCCTCTGCTTGTAACTTCCACAGCAACATGATAACTTCCTTTTTTTTTGCCTGTGGCAACTTTCTGAACTTCATTCTGATTAATACTACTTCCAGGTTAATGGTTGTCCAGACATTATTTTTATTATCTAAGAAAATTACAATTGATCCTTCTAAAATAGATGTCAATTCTTAAAGATCCTTTTTAATCTTTTTTAAAACAGTTATTTCACAGACCTTAAATTTACAAATCTTCCTTCATGTACTGTTTCCGTTCCATACTGTGATGTTGCACACACAATGCCTTTTCTCATACGTCACATACCCCATTATGGAGACCCTCCGGGCTGGAAAATGAATTTGCTGTCTTTTGTATGATTAAAATGTAGGATTTATGATAATGGAGCCATGAGACAATTCATTGTTATTGTTATTCTTTCTAATTATTATGAAGTTCTGATGCAAGATACACTAAAATTAATATCACATGTCATCAGTGGGCATATCTGGTGATAGATTCTTTCAAGATCGAGAGTGTGGTGCTGGAAAAGCACAGCAGGTCAGGCAGTATCCAAGGAGCAGGAGAATCAATCTTTCGGGCATAAGCCTGACCATTGGCACTGTGTGAAATTCATTAAACATTTCAATAATAGCATTAGAGAATTCTTTCACTATCACTCTGAACTGATGCCAAGAAATGGCAAAACATTTGCCCATCTTGAAATGTTAAATCTCCACCGATGTGCAGTGCAGGGATAATTAGTTTCTCCTTGTGATATATTATTGGGTTAGAAACAGCATTGAATTTTCAATCTTATAAACAAAGTAAAACAGAATAATAAGTTAAAGCGAAATGCTAAGGCAGCAGCAGTGATCTGGGATATGACAACCTCTGTGATCTCAGGCGAATGGCACTTCATGAACAAGGAAAAGGAAGGCGAACAGGGGGCAGAAGATCTAATCCCAGGAGTGCGGCGCTCAGAGTTTGGGAATTCACTAAGGCACTCACATTTGTTGTACAGTTTAGAACTGCCTTTCATTGGGTAATCTATCATTCTCCATGAAGTGTGCACTTTGAAAAAATGCCAGGTGGAGAAATGATTCTGAAAAATCTCCAGGGATTCAACCTTGCCTGTCTTTGGGCAGCATTAAAGTCCCATTTGCATTCCATTTACTTAGCAGTGTATTTACCCTTGGATATTGGGGAAATAAAAAATAACTCATAGTGACAGCGGGGATACACAGATTATTCAGTGAGAGTGAGAGGTCTGTGATTAACAGTCCCTCTTAGGGGAGTTACTGAAATAAACCATACATCGTGGCTGGGTTATAGCAAGCTACTTGGTTAATATGTAACACAGACTTGAGAAAATTCTGGCCCAATTCAAACATGTAGGTTTGTTATTTTAATTTTTACATTCAATATTATAAATTATTGTTACACGCCTGGTGAATAAAACATATATATCCACATATAAACATATTCTAATACCCTGGTATGCAGATTGCAAAAAATGGCTAAAAATCACACAACACCAGATTATCGTCCAACAAGCTTATTTAGAAGCACTAGCTTTCAGAGCACTGCTCCTTCATCAGGTTGTTGTCATCAGGGTGGCATGGTGGCTCAGTGATTAGCATTGCTGCCTCACAGTGCCAGAGACCTGGGTTCGATTCCAGCCTTGGGCGACTGTCTGTGCGGAGTTTGCACATTCTCCCCGTATCTATGTGGGTTTGTTTCGGTTTCCTCCCACAATCCAAAGGTGTGCAGGTCAAGTGAATTGCTAAATTGCTCCTAGTTTTAGGTACATTAATCAGGGTAAATATAGGAGAATAGGTCTGGATGAGTTACTCTTTGGAGGAAGGGTGTTGACTTGGTGGGCCGAAGGGCCTGTTTCCATACTGTAGGGAATCTAATCTAGTGCTTCCAAATAAATCTGTTGGACTATAACCTGGTGTTGTGTGATTTTTAACTTTGTACACCCCAGTCCAACACAGGCACCTCCAAATCATAAAAAAAAGGTATGATGGTGATGCCACTGATAATGCTGGAGAAGTTGAGGCCAGACTCAGAGAGGATGCAAGTTGATTTAAGTCATAGAGGGAAGTTATACTAAGACAATGGATGTCCTTGCAAATTTTATGAAATTGTTAGGCCAATTCTAAAGTTAAACAACAACTGATAGCGAGAAAAGAATTAGAAATTAAAAACACAAACACGAGTGTGATATATGTTACAAACTTACTTCATTCTCACCTTAGCAGTATATTCCTACACATTATTGTGTGGGATATTCAAGCCTATGAGCATATTCTGTCATCTATTAGATCATCACTTATGTGTAATTTTATTTCCTTAACTATCCCTTATTGTCCTTTTTGAACAAAGATCTATCTACTTTAACTTTGAAATTTTCAAGTGGTCTGATACATAGTTGTGGCTCCTTTTACATAAGAACAGATGAAAATAGGAGCAGGAGTTGGCCATCTGGCCTTTTGAGCCCACTCCACCATTCAATAAGATCTTGGCTGATCTTTTCGTGGCCTCAGCTCCGTTTACCCACTCTCACACTGTATCCCTTAATTCCTTTATTGTTCAAAGCCTACCTTAGCTTTAAAAACATTTACTGAAGTAGCGTCAACTACTTCACTGGGCAAGGAATCCCATAGATTAACAACCCTTTGGGTGAAGAAGTTCCTTCTCAATTCAGTCCTAAATCTGCTTCCTCTAATATTGATACTATGCCCTCTTGTCCTAGCTACACCTACCACAGGAAACAAGCTCTCTACTTCTATCTGATCTATCCCCTTCATAATTTTATATGTTTCTATAAGATCCCCTCACATTTTTCTGAATTCCAATGAATACAATCCAAATCTACTCAGTCTGTCCTCATAAACCAACCCCCTCAACTCTGGAATCAACCCAGTGAACCTCCTCTGCACCCCCTCCCCAGTGCCAGTACATTCTTTCTCAAGTAAGTAGACCAAATCTGCACACAGTACTGCAGGTGTGGCCTCACCAGCACTTTGTACAGCTGCAACATTACCTCTCTGCTTTTAAACTCAATCCCTTTAGCAATGAAGGACAAAATTCCATTTGCCTTCCTAATTACTTGTTGTACCTGTAGACCAACCTTCTGTGATTCATGCATAAGGTCACCCAGGGCACTCTGTATAGCAGCATTCTGGAACTTTTTAACCATTCAAGTAATAATCGTTTTTTTTGTTACTCCTACCAAAATGGATGACTTCACATTTATTAACATTGTATTCCATCTGCCAGACCTTTGCCCACTCACTCAATGTATGTGTGTCCCTCTGCAAAGTTTCACAGTCCACTGCACAATTTGGTCTGCCACTCATTTCAATGACATCTGCAAACTTTGACACCTTACACATGGTCCCCAACTGCAAATCATCTATATAAATTGTAAGCACTTGTGGTCCCAACACTGATCCCTGAGGCACAGCACTAGTCACTGATTGCCAGCCAGAATAGTACTCATTCATCCCCACTCTTTGCTTCCTGTCAGTCAACCAATCCACTATCCATGCTAACACATTACCTGTAATGCCATGCATCTTTATCTTATGTAGCAGCCTCTTCTGCGGCACCTTGACGAAGGCCTTTTGGAAGTCTAGGTACACCACACCTACTGGGTCCCCATTGCCTACCTTGCTTGTAATGTCTTCATCGAATTCCAAAAGATTTGTCAAGCATGACCTGCCCTTCTTGAATCCATACTGCATCTTCCCAACGTGACAATTTCTATTAAGATGCCCTGCTATTTCTTCCTTGATAATAGACTCAAGCATCTTCCTCACTACAGAGATTAAGCTAACCAGTCTATAATTCCCCATCTTTTGTCTACCTTCCTTTTTAAACAGTGGCGTCACATTTGCTATTTTCCATTCTGCTGGGATTGCCCCAGAGTCCAGCGAATTTTGGAAAATTACCACAAAGTGTACCTGTTATTTCTCCCATCATCTCTTTTAATACCCTGAGATGCATTCCATGAGGGCCAGGAAGCTTATCAATCCTTAGCTCCATTAGCTTGCCCAACACCACCTCTTTCGTAATAATGATTGTTGCAAGGTCTTCACCTATCTTCGTCTCTTTGTTAATTGCTGGCATGTTATCAGAGTCGCGAGTGTGGTGCTGGAAAAGCACAGCAGGACAGGCAGCATCCGAGGAACAGGAGAATCGATGTTTTGGGCAAAAGCCCTTCATCAAGAAGGGCTTTTGCCCGAAACATCTATGGTCCTGCTGCCTCACCTGCTATGCTTTTGCAGCAGCACACTCTCGACTCTAATCTCCAGCAACTGCAGTCCTCACTTTTTGCCTATGTTATTAATGTCCTCCACTGTGAAGATCGATACAAAATACCTGTTCAATGCCTCGGCTATTTCATCATGTCCCACAACTAAATTCCCCTTCTCATCCTCTAAAGGGCCAAAATTTACCTTAGCCACTCTTTTTTGTTTTATATATTTAAAGAAACTTTTGCTATTTGTCTTTATATTCAGTGCTAGATTTTTCTCATGTTTTATCTTACTTTTCTTCATAGCTCTTTTTGTGGCTTTCTGTTGACCTTTGAAGTTTTCCTAATCTTCTATTTCCCTGCTGTTTTTGGCCACTTTGTATGCCTTCTCTTTCAATTTGATAGCCTCCCTTATTTCCTTAAGACACCCATGGCAGATTACCCCTTTTCTTACAGTCCTTCCTTTTCACTGGAATATACTTTTGCTGAGCACTTTGAAAAATTGCTCCTCCACTACTCGTCAACTGTCCCACCATAACATCTTTGCTTCCAGTCTACTTTAGCCAAGTCCTCCCTCATCCTATTGTAGTCTCCCTTGTTTAAGCACAGGACCCTTGTATTAGATTTTATCTTCATATGTTCCATGTGTATTCTAAATTCAACTATAGAACATAGAACATAGAACATAGAAGAATACAGCGCAGTACAGGCCCTTGGGCCCTCGATGTTGCGCCGATCCAAGCCCACCTAAACTACACTAACCCACTATCCTCCATATACCTATCCAATGCCCTCTTAAATGCCCATAAAGAGGGAGAGTCCACCACTGTTACTGGCAGGGCATTCCATGAACTAACGACTCGCTGAGTGAAGAACCTACCCCTAACATCAGTCCTATATCTACCCCCCCTTAATTTAAAGCTATGCCCCCTTGTAATACCCGACTCCATACGCGGGAAAAGGTTCATACTGTCTACCCTATCTAACCCCCTAATCATCTTGTACACCTCAATCAAGTCACCCCTAAACCTTCTTTTCTCTAGTGAAAACAGCCCCAAGTGCCTCAGTCTTTCCTCATACGATTTTCCTTCCATACCAGGCAACATCCTGGTAAACCTCCTCTGCACCCGTTCCAATGCCTCCACATCCTTCCTATAGTATGGCGACCAAAACTGCACACAATATTCCAGATGCGGCCGTACCAGAGTCTTATACAACTGCATCATGACCTCAGGACTCCGGAACTCAATTCCTCTACCAATAAAAGCCAGTACGCCATATGCCTTCCTCACCGCACTATTTACCTGGGTGGCAACTTTCAGAGATCTGTGTACATGGACACCAAGATCCCTCTGTTCATCCACACTACCAAGTATCCGACCATTAGCCCAGTACCCCATCTTTATGTTATTCTTCCCAAAGTGAATCACCTCGCACTTAGCTACATTGAATTCCATCTGCCACCTTTCTGCCCAGCTCTGCAGCTTCTCTATATCCTGCTGTAACCTGCCACATGCTTCCTCACTGTCAACAACTCCTCCGACTTTCGTATCATCCGCAAACTTGCTCACCCAACCTTCTAACCCCTCTTCCAGGTCATTTATAAAAATGACAAACAGCAATGGTCCCAAAACAGATCCTTGCGGAACACCGCTAGTGACGGCACTCCATGAAGAAACTTTGCCATCAACTACTACCCTCTGTCTTCTTCCATCCAGCCAATTCCTAATCCAAACCTCCAATTCACCCTCAATGCCATATCTCCGTATTTTCTGCAGTAGCCTACCATGGGGAACCTTATCAAACGCCTTACTAAAATCCATATATACCACATCTACCGCTTTCCCCTCATCAACCTCCTTCGTCACCTTTTCAAAGAATTCAATAAGGTTTGTGAGGCACGACTTGCCCTTCACAAAACCATGCTGACTATCCTTGATCACATTATTCCTATCCAGATGTGCATAAATCCTATCCCTTACAATTCTCTCTAACACTTTGCCCACAACAGAAGTGAGACTCACCGGCCTATAGTTACTAGGGCTATCCCTACTCCCCTTTTTGAACAAGGGAACCACATTTGCTATCCTCCAGTCTTCTGGGACTACTCCTGTAGACAAAGAGGACATAAAAATCAAGGCCAATGGCTCTGCAATCTCCTCCCTTGCTTCCCAGAGAATCCTAGGATAAATGCCATCAGGCCCAGGGGACTTATCAATTTTCACCTTTTCCAGGATTTCCAACACCTCTTCTCTACATACCTCAAAGCCATCCATTCTACTTATTTGTGACTCAGTATTCTCATCTACAACAATGCCCTGTTCCTGAGTAAATACTGAAGAAAAGTATTCATTCAGTGTCTCCCCAATCTCTTCCGCCTCCACACGCAACTTCCCACTACTATCTTTGACTGGACCTATTCCTACCCTAGTCATTCTTTTATTCCTAACATACCTATAGAAAGCCTTAGGGTTTTCCCTAATCCTATCGACTAAGGACCTTTCATGTCCCCTCCTTGCTGCTTTTAGCTCTCTCTTCAGGTCCTTCCTGGCTACCCTATAACTCTCAATCGCCCCAATTGAACCTTCACGTCTCATCTTGAGATAGGCCGCCCTCTGTGATAGGCCGCCCTATACTGTGATCGCTCCTTCCAAGGGGATCCGTAACTATGACATCATTAATTATTCCTGTCTCATTATGCAGGACCTGATCTGAGATAGCTTGCTCCCACATTGATTCCATTACATACTGTCCAAGAAAACCATCGCTGATACATTCAATGAACTCCTCCTCAAGGCTACCCTGAATGAGCTGGCTTGACAAATCTACAGGTTGACTAAAATCCCCCTTGATAATTGCTGAACCATTTTTATAGGCGTTAGCTATTTCTGTGTTTATTGATCACCCCAATGCGAAGCTATTATTTGGTGGCCTATAGACTATGCCTATCATTGACCTTTTCCTCTTAGATTTATTCATTTCCACGCAAATGGATTCAACCTTATTCTCCAAAGAACCTATATCATCTCTCAGCACCGGCCTATTGTCGTCCTTGAATATTAGAGCTACACCACCTTCCTTACCTTCCTGTCTGTCCTTCCAAATAGTCTGATACCCCTGGATATTTACTCCCAGTCATGACCATCCTGTAACCATGTCACCACAATGGCTATTAAATCATATTCATTCATGATGATTTGTGCCATTAACTCATCAACCTTGTTACGAATGCTACGAGCATCCATAAAGTGCCTTTATGCTAGCTTTCTTACCCTCATGATTTCCAACATCTCAAATAATATCTCCTGACTTATCCTTCTTTTTTACTTCTGTCATTGTCTGCCTTGAACTTAAACCCTCCTGCACACATGCTAACCTGCTGCTTGCCTTTTTATTTACCACCATACTCTCTGTCGTTTTTCCTTTCCCTTCCCCTGACTCACTAGTTTAAAGTCCTAATGACCAACCTATTTATCCTTTTCACTGGAACACTGGCTCCAGATCGGTTCAGGTGGAGACCATCCCATCAGTACTGAAGCCCCCAGTTCCAAAACTGATGTCAATGCCCCATGAAATGGAACTCCTCTTTTCCACACCACTTCCTTAGGCACGTGTTTACTTCCCTAATTTTCTTATCCCTAAGCCAATTTGTCCATGGCTCAAGCAGTAATCTCTGGATTATGATTCTCGAGAACCTATGTGCTTGATAATCCCCAAACAGGTCTTCCATCCTGGCCTTGTGTATGTTGTTAGTCCCAACGTGGAACAACTTTTGCTAAATTTCCTTTTATTTGAAATAGTTTTATTCAATAACTGACTGTTTTCATTTTTACTTGTTTCATGAGATAGGGCATCAGTAGCAAGGTCAATATGTTTTACTCATTCTGAGCTACCTGTAGTGGGCAGTGATAATCGCCCTACTTGAATTATTTGAGCTACATAACAAATGAAGAATTAAACAATTACGTAGGCAGAGATTATGTTCCTAGCTATGGCTTTGGTGTCATTATTTCCTACAGGAAATAAAATAAGAAATAAAGTATTTCATGATCTCGATGGTCAGTGATAGGATCGTGAAGAAAGTCTGGGCGTTCTAATGTAGTTCTTGGTTGAAATTTACAAGAAAGGTGATGCACAGCTAAAAGGTGACCATGCATGTACATTCAGTGACTGTCTGGCAGGGTACTACATGGAGCTATGGAATAACAACCTGTACAGAGTCACAGAAATGACAAGCAGAGAGATTAAAAAGGAAGAGTTAATGAGAGGTTATTTACCCATGTCCACCAACTCCTCATCCACATAGGAAGTCATCTCCTGCAAACATTTTTGCATTATAATTCCAGAGATAGACAAAAGTAAGATTTAAAATACCTCTTGTGCAACTGTAACTTTGTATGCCTTGCTCTCTTCACCCTATGATCTGTATGTTCTTGTATGTTATGATCTGGTAGGGTTCCTTGCAAAACAAAACATTTCACTGTACTTAGGTACATGTGACAACAATAAATCAAATCAAATGAAATGATAGTAGTTGTATGTCTGAAAATAATTTTGGCAGCTTCCAACTTTCAAGATCAGATAATTATCCTCTTACAGCATTTTATATTGCCAAACGTTTATTGTTGAAAGTCATAACTGGGGTCTATCTTTTCACAATTTAATAAGTGTTTGATTTACACATTTAGAAATTACAACTAAATATTTCTTGAGTCAACCACCAAAACTTCAGTCAATATTAATTTATACAGACAGAAGTGACTCCCCAAATAATGCCCACAGCATTCCTGTAATCAAACCAATTAATATAGAATTCACATGGATGGTCTATACACATTCACGGGTAATTGTTTGACAAGGAGTTCCAGGATTTTGCTCAAGTGATATGAAGGAGTAGCAATACATATCTAATTCAGGTTGATGTGTGACTTGGAGTGAAACTTGCAGGTGACGGTATCTCTTGTTCTTCTGGACAATAGAGTTTGCAGATTTGGAAGGAATTATCAAAGGAGCCTTGAAAGCGATGAGGAATTTGCAACAGCAACAATATGTGATGGATGGCAGTTATAGGAAGGGGGGAAAGTCTCAGATACAGTCACATACTTGAGTTAACTCCAGGAAGGGTGAGAGAGGTCAGCACCTCGGGCAAGAGTCTTTTGTGGATATACCCATTTCAAACAGGTATGCTGTCTTGGAAAATGTAGGGGGTGATGGATTCTCAGGGGAATGTAGCACAAACAGCCAAGTTTCTGATATTGAGACTGGCTCTAATACAACGAGGGGTACATTGGCTTCCAAGAGATCAATTGTGTTAGGGGATTCTGTAGTCAGAGGTACAGACAGACGTTTCTGTGGCCAGCAGAGAAAAAGCAGAATGGTGTGTTGTTTCCCTGGTGCCAGGATCAAGGATGTCTCAGAGAGGGTGCAGAATGTTCTCACGGGGGAGAGGGGCCAGCAGGAGGTCATTGTCCACATTGGAACCAACGACATTGGAAGGGAAAAGGTTGAGACTCTGAAGGGAGATTACAGAGAGTTAGGCAGAAATTTAAAAAGGAGGTCCTCAAGGGTAGTAATATCTGGATTACACCCAGTGCTACGAGCTAGTGAGGGCAGGAATAGGAGGATAGAGTAGATGAATGCATGGCTCAGGAGCTGGTGAATGGGAGAAGGATTCAAATTTTTGGATAATTGGAATCTCTTTTGGGGTAGAAGTGACCTGTACAAGAAGGATGGATTGTACCTAAATTGGAAGGGGACTAATATACTGTCAGGGAAACTTGCTAGAACTGCTTGGGAGGATTTAAACTAGTAAGGTGGGGGGGGGGGGGACCCAGGGACATAGTGAGGAAAGAGATCGATCTGACTCGGGTAAGGCTGAGAACAGAAGTGAGTCAAACAGTCAGGGCAGGCAGGGACAAGGTAGGACTAATAAATTAAACTGCATTTATTTCAATGCAAGGGGCCTAACAGGGAAGGCAGATGAACTCAGGGCATGGTTAGGAACATGGGACTGGGATATCATAGCAATTACAGAAACATGGCTCAGGGATGGGCAGGACTGGCAGCTTAATGTTGCAGGATACAATTGCTACAGGAAGGATAGAAAGGGAGGCATGAGAGGAGGGGGAGTGGCATTTTTGATAAGGGATAGCATTACAGCTATGCTGAGGGAGGATATTCCCAGAAATACATCCAGGGATGTTATTTGGGTGGAACTGAGAAATAAGAAAGGGATGATCACCTTATTGGGATTGTATTATAGATCCCCCAATAGTCAGAGGGAAATTGCAAAACAAACTTGTAAGGAGATCTCAGCTATCTGGTTTGGTAGGGGATTTTAACATTCCAAACATCGACTGGGACTGCCATAGTGTTAAAGGTTTAGATGGAGAGGAATTTCTTAAGTGTGTACAAGACAATTTTCTGATTCAGTATGTGGATGTACCTACTAGAGAAGGTGCAAAACTTGACCTACTCTTGGGAAATAAGGCAGGGCAGCTGACTGAGGTGTCAGTGGGGGAGCACTTTGGGGCCGGCGACCATAATTCTATTCGTTTTAAAATAGTGATGGAAAAGGATAGACGAGATCTAAAAGTTGAAGTTCTAAATTGGAGAAAGGCCAATTTTGACGGTATTAGGCAAAAACTTTCGAAAGCTGATTGGAGGCAGATGTTTGCAGGTAAAGGGACGGCTGGAAAATGGGAAGCGTTCAGAAATGAGATAACAAGAATCCAGAGAAAGTATATTCCTGTCAGGGTGAAAGGGAAGGCTGGTAGGTATAGGGAATGCTGGGTGACGAAAGAAATTGATGATTTGGTTAAGAAAAAAGAAGGAAGCATATGTCAGGTATAGACAGGATAGATCGAGTGAATCCTTAGAAGAATGTAAACTTTGTAGGAGTATACTTAAGAGGGAAATCAGGAGGGCAAAACGGGGACATGAGATAGCTTTGGCAAATAGAATTAAGGAGAATCCAAAGGGTTTTTACAAATATATTAAGGACAAAAGGGTAACTCGGGAGAGAATAGGGCCCCTCAAAAATCAGCAAGGTGGCCTTTGTGTAGAGTCACAGGAAATGGGAGAGATACTAAATGAATATTTTGCGTTCAGTATTTACTGTGGAAAAGGATATGGAAGATATAGACTGTAGGGAAATAGATGGTGACATCTTGCAAAATGTCCAGATTACAGAGTGCTGGATGTATTGAAACGGTTAAAGGTGGATAAATCCCCAGGACCTGATCAGGTGTACCCGAGAACTCTGTGGGAAGCTAGAGAAGGGATTGCTGGGCCTCTTGCTGAGATATTTGTATCATCGATAGTCACAGGTGAGGTGCCGGAAGACTGGAGGTTGGCAAACGTGGTGCCACTGTTTAAGAATGGTGGTAAAGACAAGCCAGGGAACCAAAGACCGGTGAGCCTGACCTCAGTGGTGGGCAAGTTGTTGGAGGGAATCCTGAGGGACAGGATGTACATGTATTTGGAAAGGCAAGGACTGATTCAGGATAGTCAACATGGCTTTGTGCGTGGGAAATCTTGTCTCACAAACTTGATTGAGTTTTTTGAAGAAGTAAAAAAGAAGATTGATGAGGGTAGAGCAGTAGATGTGATCTATATGGACTTCAATAAGGCGTTCGACAAGGTTCCCCATGGGAGACTGTTTAGCAAGGTTAGATCTCATGGAATACAGGGAGAACTAGCCATTTGGATACAGAACTGGCTCAAAGGTAGAAGACAGAGGCTGGTGGTGGAGGGTTGTTTTTCAGACTGGAGGCCTGTGACCAGTGGAGTGCCACAAGGATCGTGCTGGGCCCTCTACATTTTGTCATTTACATAAATGATTCGTATGCGAGCATAAGAGGTACAGTTAGTAAGTTTGCAGATGACACCAAAATTGGAGGCGTAGTGGACAGCGAAGAGGGTTACCTCAGATTACAACAGGATCTGGACCAGATGGGCCAATGGGCTGAGAAGTGGCAGATGGAGTTTAATTCAGATAAATGCGAGGTGCTGCATTTTGGGAAAGCAAATCTTAGCACGATTTATACACTTAATGGTAAGGTCCTAGGGAGTGTTGCTGAACAAAGAGACCTTAGAATGCAGGTTCATAGCTCCTTGAAAGTGGAGTCGCAGGTAGATAGGATAGTGAAGAAGGTGTTTGGTATGCTTTCCTTTATTGGTCAGAGTATTGGGTACAGGAGTTGGGAGGTCATGTTGTGGCTGTACAGGACATTGGTTAGGCCACTGTTGGAATATTGTGTACAATTCTGGTCTCTTTCCTATCGGAAAGATGTTGTGAAACTTGAAAGGGTTCAGAAAAGATTTACAAGGATGTTGTCAGGGTTGAAGGATTTGGGCTACAGGGCGAGGCTGAACAGGCTGGGGCTGTTTTCCCTGGAGCGTCGGTGGCTGAGAGGTGACCTTATAGAGGTTTCCAAAATTATGAGGGGCATGGATAGGGGTCGGGGAGTCCAGAACTAGAGGGCATAGGTTTAGGATGAGAGGGGAAAGATATAAAAGAGACCTAAGGGGCAACTTTTTCACACAGAGGGTGGTACGTGTATGGAATGAGCTGCCAGAGGAAGTGGTGGAGGCTGGTATAATTGCAACATTTAAGAGGCATTTGGATGGGTATATGAATAGGAAGGGTTTGGAGGGATATGGGCCGGATGCTGGCAGGTGGGAGTAGATTGGGTTGGGATATCTGGTCGGCATGGACGGGTTGGACCGAAGGGTCTGTTTCCATGCTGCACATCTCTTTGACTCTATGACTCAAAGTTGCTGTACTGCATCATGTACACTTCAGCCACAGTATGCTTATTGTGGAGGGATGGATTGTCCTAGATGGTATCAAGCTTCTTGAGTGTTGTTGTACTTTTACACATCCAGGTAAATGGAGTGTATTCAAACAAATTCCTGATTTGTGCCATGTCGATGGTGAAATTTGAGCACTGCAAAATTTCCAACTAACTCTTATACTGACAGTATTGATGTGGCTCATCCATCTAAGCTTTTGCCTATGAGTGGGAATTATATGCTGTTGAATGCTGAGAATAGGTGGTTAGATGCTCTTTCGTTAGGTATAGTCATTGCCTATCACTTGTGTAAATGCAAATGTTACTTGCCCCTTATCAGATCAAATCTGAATGCTTTCCAGACCTTGTTGCACAGGGAGACAGACGAATCATTAATATGAGTTGAGAATAGAACTGAGAATTGTGGGATCTTTGACATTGTGATGAGTGTATAGAAAATCACAGCTTGAATTCAGCTATTTTGTCCATGTTTGGACCAAGAGATCTGGATTCAATTGGTCCTGGCAGAACCCAAACTGAGCATCAGTGAGCAGATTATTTCTGTATAAATGTAATTAGACAGCATTGTCAATGATACCTTTCATTATTTGACTGATGATTGAGAGTAGACTAATGGAATGGCAATTGATCAGGATGGATTTGTAGTGCTTTTTGCGGATAAGACACATGTGGAAGATTTTCCACATTGTTAGATAGCTGCCATTGCTGTACATGTATTGGAATGGCTTGACTGGGTATGCATTTCATTCTGAAGCACAGGTCTTTAGCACAACAGGCGTGCTAGCAGGGCTCATAGCCTTTTATGTATTAACTGCAATCAACTATACTTGGTGTTAGATAGACTGTTTAAAATTGCTCAAGACTGATGCCTATGATGCTGGGGATCTAAGGAAAAATTTGATATGATTCATCCACTTGGCACTCTTAGAGTCACAAGATGTACAGCACGGGAACAGATCCTTTGGTCCAACTCGTCCATGCCGACCAGATATCCTAACCTCATCCAGTCCCATTTGCCAGCACTCGGTCCATATTCCTCTAAGATTTACAAGGATGTTACCAGGGTTGGAGGATTTGAGCCATAGGGAGAGGCTGAATAGGCTGGGGCTGTTTTCCCTGGAGCGTCAGAGGCTGAGGGAGGGGTGACCTTATAGAGGTTCATAAAATCATGAGGGGTATGGATAGGGTAAATAGACAAAGTATTTTCCCTGGCGTGGGGAGTCCAAAACAAGAGGGCCTAGGTTTAGGGTGAGAGAGGAAAGATATAAAAGAGACCTAAGGGGCAACTTTTTCACACAGAAGGTGGTGCTGTATGGAATGAGCTGCCAGAGGAAGTGGTGGAGGCTGGTACAATGGCAGCATTTAAAAGGCATCTGGATGGGTATATGAATAGGAAATATTTTCTGAACCCTTTCAAGTTTCACATCAGCCTTCCGACTCTCCCTTTCTCCTGAGTTTAACTGTGACCTGACCAAGTGCTTTTACATTAACATTTTGCAAAGTTTTCAGTTTTGCTGTTTATCCTCAGACTTGTATTTGTTAGTTTTGGAGAAAGTAATGTTATATTTATTTGCAATTTCAAACTGTTTGTCAATTATCTTCGTACCATTGTTGAGTAAGTATTATGTGTAATAAACTAGTTTTTCAATAAACTTCTTTCTTGACTGACTTTTATTAAACCTAACACAAATCTACATAACTGACAATATCTCCAACCCAGCTACGTTAAAATGTCCTTTTTGGCATGAAATGGTTGCAAATGCCTCAGCATTATCTTTTGCATGAAAGTATGGGGTGCTCCATCATTGAGGATGGGGGTATCTGTGGAGCCTACTCTTCTGAGTAGCCTAACTTTGAGTTTTCCAATTGGAGACGTAGTTATCCTAACATCCAAACCTTCAGTTGTTGTTTTTGTAGATATTTAACAACATTTTTTTTTGTTTTGAAAAGGGGACTTTCATTTGTAACTTTTACAGACACATTGTATTTTCCAAAGAGAATTTGTTAAGGCAGTTAGTGCCCAGTGTTGGTTAAAAGGGAAAATAATTATAACCTATTTCCCAGCATGATCTTGAGATCTAATCCCACTTCTTTTCCCTTTGCACATATTCTTCCTATACTGTCATGTATCTATCCAATTCTCTTTTTGAAAAGATATTGTGGCCAATACCTCATTAGTCATTCTATTCTAACTACCACCTACACTGAGACTAAGAAACAAGTTAGCTGATCTTAGCTGGTTGTCAATACTATTAACCTTCAGTAATCCTTGACTATGGAGGAAGAAATTCAGCCTAATCACCATTCAATGAAACGCTACAGCAATGGTAGCCTAAATCATTAACCGCCAAAGACAAGCTTTCACTTAGATATGATGTTGAATATAATGGAATGATGGGCTGATGCTCACTATCTATTTCATGGAAATTCCAAGCCAGTTTCTCTTGGCAAGATAAAGAAACTGTTTGAGGAAACATCTTATAGGATTTGCCAATTTACGGTCTTGCTCCTTGGTTTGCATTTTTTCTTTCCAAGGGCTCCTCTGAGGGATTTACTCAGTTTAAGAGTACAATAAAAATTCTTCCTCAGCCTTTTGGTGTTCTCGGCTGCAATGGCAATTCTTCCACTGGGCCATAGTAAAGATATAAAATGACCTGGATATCAATTTCGCTAAGTACTGCCAAAGGGACTAATCTGTTGCAACCTGGGCTGCAGTTATTGTGCACCACAATATTTTGACTTTTTAATACAGCCATTCAGACAGTGCTTGACATAAGGCAACCAGACAACATGGCACCAAGCTTGTATACCTCTGCCATTAAATGAAGGCACATAGCGTTAACCTTAAAGACACATTATATGACTAATGTAAAGGGCATGTCTGCAGCAAAGCCTCTGGGAAACAATTATCAGAAACCACTGAGGAAAATTTATTAAAAAGGGCAGTAGTAAAGGAGCTAAAAGCTGTATTGTAAGAGCATTTTCAGTTGAATTGACTATCTTGAGTTAGAAAAGGGTCACACTCTTATCACAGCCCTGGCTTGAAAGTGGACAAGTGGAGAAATTGTGATAGGACAGAGTCAGGACTCCCTGCTACCAGAATACCTTGCAGAGTTCACTCTAAGGTATCAAACTTATCCTGGAAGATGGATGCAAAAGAAGGCACACTAGATCTAGTTAGTGCAGGTCACAACTTCCCCAGACTAGTTCTGATGACCTGAAAATCTTTACTCCTGTAACATTTCTCCATTCTGGCATTCATCTGCTCTCTTTTCCCATTCCTACACTCACCACTGTGCAGACACTGGGAATAATCTGGAGGTTTGATCATCTGCTTGTTGACATTTTTCTAGATCCCTAATAACTACTTTTGGGGTCATATTCCTCCTTCTGCCTCTGTAGTATTGGCACTACTTCTGGCCATGCACTCTTCTTTCCTCCCTCTCCACCTAGAATGTTCTTTAGTTGCTTAGTAACATCCTGGACCCAGAGCACCCTGGAGACATATTGCTGATGTAGAAAAGTCTATCAGTTCCCTTAATTAACCTCCCCCCCTCACAATTATTGTTTCGTTGTTTTTCTCCTGCCAAAGTCACTAATGGTACTGTGCAATTGACTCTGGTTGCAAGCTTCCTGAAGAACTATCACCCTCATTAGTATGCAGAAGGCAGAAGGCACAATGGATGCACTGGATCCCTGCTCCTTGATTGTCTGGTGGTTACCTATTCTTTTCTGCTTGTACAGGCATGAACTGAAATGTGAACACCTTGAGAAATGCGTCATCCATATAGGTGTCAGTCTTGCAGATGCACAGCAGAGACATGGGTTACTGTGCAAGCTCTGAAACCCAGAACTAAATCCTCCAGTTGATCCTACATGTGTGGTAGTCCAGGACATGGGAAGTAATCAACTAGGAGAAAGTGAGGACTGCAGATGCTAGAGATCAGAGTCGAAAAGAGTGGTGCTGGAAAAGCACAGCAGGTCAGGCAGCAACCAAGGAACAGGAGAGTCAATATTTCAAGCATAAGCTCTTCATTTCTGATGAAGAGCTTATGCTCGAAACATTGGTTTTCCTGCTCCTCAGATGCTGCCTGAATGGCTGTGCTTTTCCAGCACCACTCTTTTCAACCCAGGACCTGGGAAGTGTCCTGGATTTCCCAAGGTAACTGGTGTGAGTTCATTCTAACTATGTTGCCTTGAATCACTGAGTCACAGAATTGTTATGGCACAGGAGGAGTGTATTCGGTCCATCATGCCTACTGAGTACTTTTCCCACCTTTTCCATATAACCCTGAATAGTTCCTCCCTATCTATTCTGTCCAGACCCCTCAGGATTTTGGAAGTCTCCTCTTACCCTTTTACTGTCCAAGGAAAACAATTCCTACTTGGCCAATCTTTCTTCATAACAGAAATGGCTCATCCCTACAAACTCTTCGGCATTCTGTCCAATGCCTTCATATCCTTATACAGTGTGATGTCCAGAACTGCATACAATACTCCAGCTGAGAGCTAACCAATATTTATCCTACTTCACCATAAGCTTCCTACTCATGTACTGCAACTCCTATTGATGAAGCCTAAACTACTGTATGCTTTATTAACAGGTGTCTCAATGCGTCCTTCCACCTTTACTGATGTCTGTCCATATACACTGAGTTCTCTCTGCTCCTGCAAACTTTCAGAGTAGCATCCTTTATTTTATACTGTCTGTCCTTGGAGCAAACCACCTGTCCTTGGAGTATACCACCTCATACTTCTCTGCATGGAACTTCATCTGCTAAATCTCTGCCCACTCCACCACTTTGTCAATGTCCTTTAGAAGTTCTACACTTTCCTCTTCACAGCCCACAGTTCTCTCAAGCTTTATGTCATCTGCAAACTTTGAAATTGTCCCTTACATGCTAAGATCTAGATCATTTACATATATCAGGAAAAGCAAGGGTAACAATACTGACCCCTGAGGAATTTCACTGCAAAAACCTTCTACCAGCTTGTTAAATACCCATTACTTATTACTTTGCTTCCTGTCTTTCCACCACATTTTCTTTATCCAGGTCATTACTATCCCTTTTATAACATGATCTGTAATTTACCTCTTAAGTTTGTACAACTTCTATGTACACTACATCAAATGCTTTGCCCTCATCAATCCTCTCTGCTACCTCTTCAAAACGCTCTAGCAAGTCAGTTTGTCACAATTTTCCTTTAACAAATCCAAGCCAAGTCTTCCAAATCAATCTGCCTTTTTCCACCTGACTATTAATTCTATTCTATCTGGTCTACATGTAATTCCAGGCTCACAACAAACTGGTTGTCTCTTAACTGCCCTCCAGGCATTTAGGGATGGACAATAAATGCTGACCTAGGCAGCAACACCCACATCTCACAAAGGGTTAAAAATAAATTAACTTAACGGAAAGAAACATAACATTTAAATGAGAGACCCTCACCAACTAATGGAGGCAACAAAAAAAAGCTGCATCTCCTTACCACCTGCAGTACCCACTCCACTACCCTCACCCTGTGCTCTTTCAAACCTCCTCTGACAAAAAATTGGGGCCAAGGTACTCCTTTTCTTCTTAGACAGTCCTTTCTGAGGATGGCTTCTTTCCATTTGAGAGTTGGTGGTCCTGAGGTGACTAATCAGTCCGATGAAGGATCCATTTACACTGGCTGAGGTCCATCAGGTGATGTTTAAAACGTTAGCTGGGTGAGATCCTTGGGTTTTCACACTCTCCTTCCACTGTTGACCTCCATGTGAATCTGTCAGAGATACTCAAGATGCCTGGCACCATTGCAGGTGGTTCTTCACCAGCGGGGCAAGTGTTTCCAAAGGTTCAATGGAGAAACTTTGAGGATATCCTTGAAGCATTTTCTCTGCCCTCCTAATAATGGCTTGTCGTAATGAAGCCTGGAGTAAACAATGTGTTTGGAATGTCTTGTGTCAGGCAAGTGCGGCCTGCCCAACCCAACTGATTGATGGAGTGCATCAATGCTGGCGATGTTGGCATGAAGGAGTCTTGGATAGTGGAACTAGTTACTAATTATTGTACAACTGCCTCCTTCTTTGGTGTGGTGTTAATTCATTTCTGATCACATTTGCATAGTAGTACAAACTAGAGTGAGACTGATGAATAGATTAAATGACGCACAGTCCTGGAATGACAAAAATGATATGCTGATAATTGAGTCTATTCTTATCAACAGGCCACATACTGTTGAATTATCATTGACCTGTCCCCAGAGATGGGAAATCTCTGGAAACATCCAATGTAATTTCTGTGGGTGGAGTAGAGTTGGCCCCCTGACCCTAATGTTGAATGATTAACAGCTCTGGGATTTGAATGTGACAATCATTTGTCCATCTACATCGTAACCTGAATGGGGCTGTTTTGACATCATCTTCCTTCTTCTCTGACTTTCTTTATGCCTGCGTCAGCCCCTGCATCAATGTTATCCACATATCCAATATCTTTCTTCCTTGTTTAACAGTACAATAAACATTATTCAACATCGAGTGACTGCATTCCGTAAATGTTTTTTTCAATGTCACTGGAACGTGACTGACTCGAGACAGATATGTAACATCAACTGTAAATCAATTATTTCAACTATTGGGTGTGGTATAATCATTGGGTGAAATAGTAAAGTATTGGTAATAAAATGCAGTATTTCACTGGTTCTCAATTGGGTGAGTTTTTGTTCAGAACCATGGAGATATGCTATTAAAGTTTTCATCTTGCGATCATTAGAGCAGACACCAAGAATACAATATTTCAAAGGGAACCACCATTAATACTGCATGAGTAAAATGTTCCTGATTGATCAAGTTGTTGCTCTGGAGAATGCATCAAGTAACAATTGTGTCCCTAGCTTTTAGTCAATTCAAAATGGTGCAATGCCTGGACATTTTCTTTTTCTCAGTAATGAAAAGATATAGCTTCTGGAAAGCAAAAGTATATCATATTGCAAACCTGACTAATAATCTTAAATTAGTTGTCCATCTAATTCTTTATACAATTTGGGTTCTTCAGTAAGTTCTGTCCAATAATGGAATCAAGCCTAATGTTGGACACTGAATTCTGATTTTTCTAAGTACAGGCAAGTTAAGTACAGTCAGTACAGCAATCACGGCATCACCTGCTCTTGTGAAAGTTCAATTCAACCATGCAACTTGCTAAGTTGATAGATTCATTGACTGGTCTAATTGGCAACCTTAGAAGTAAAGTTAATTTCTCCCTGTACAATTAAAGTTTTGATTTTATAGTGTCAGCTGTGCCTCAGTGTATCTTAAGTCAGAAAATTGTGAGACGTGGGTACAAAATTCTATGCTGACACTCAGTGCGACACTAAGGCAGTACTTGCATGATAGAGGTGGCATCATTCACGTGAGGTGTTAAACTGAGGTCTAGTCTGCTCTTTCAGGTGGGTGTCACTACACAAGGATGAGACATACGACTGTGCTGCTGAAGGTATATTCAGCATTCCAGATGGATCACTATTGTGGTGACTTGTGAACGAAAGGAGTGAATTTCAACATGTGTGAGTAGGTGAGAATGGATACCATTGGGAATGAACTGGTCAAAAATCCTAAGCATGTTTAGAATCCAGCTCCAACCCACTGACTTCTGAATAGAACCCAGGGTTAGGAATTGGTATATTAATTACAGTTTTAAGGGTGGCTGGTTGGCTATCCCCAAACTTGGAAATACAGACAGAGGTTAGAGAGCATCATTAATAAGGCAAGTGTTTGTGAGCATTAATTAGGAGCCAGGCAGAGAAGAAGTATCTCCCGCTCCTCCCCACCCTTAAGACCCCTAAAGTTAAAGTAGCCCTTGGCCAAAGATAAGCCTGCCTTAAACATCTAACTTACACATGGCCTGATTGGTTGGCAATTGCTGTCTTTCAGATTACAACTCTCCAAGACTGGGGGTCAGAATCTTTCCCAAGATGAGATGTTTGGGTCTCCCCACTCCACCTATTTGGTGCTGTGGCCTGTCCTGTTGTGCTCCCTGCCTGTCTAGTTAGGCTGGTTTCTAGTTGGGGAATAAACACATACAACACCCCAGGCTCTGGGTTTGCCATGTTACAAAAGCCTCTTCTAGCTGTAACAGACAATCAAGGTATTTTTCAATGTATAATTTCAGTTACATCACACTGTAAACTTTTGCTATACATTCTGGGCCTTACAATTGTGCCTCCACAACCACCTGATGAAGGAGCAGTGCTCCAAAAAGCTAATGTGCTTCCAATTAAACCTATTGGAGTATAACCTGGTATTGTGTGATTTTTAACTTTGTCTGTGCCACAGTGGTCAGACTGATTCTAATCTAAAAAACGGATTTCCAGAATCTTACATGGATTCACGCAGTTTTTGAGAAAAAGTAAAATGTAATTCTGCAAGTATAAATTCACCCCACAAACTTATATGTGTATGTGTGCATGTGCATGTGTGTGGAGCAGTGGGTGGGTGGTTGTTATAAGTGTCTGTGAGAGGGTGTGTGTACATGTGTGACTGTAAAGGGGTTTAAGTCTGTGAGAGGGTGTGTGTGAGTGTACGTGTGAGTGTATGAGAGAGGGTCTGAGTGTGTGTGTGTATAGTGCAATGGGGTCACCTGTAGTGTTACATGAACCCAAGATCCCAGTTGAAGCCATCCCTATGGGTACTGACCTTGATTATTAGCCTCTGCTCGGCCACTTTTCATTGTTGCCTGTCCCGAAGTCCGCCTTGGAGGATGGTCACCCAAAGGTGCGAGGTCGAATATCCCTGACCGCTGAAGTGTTCTCTGACTGGGAGGGAACACTCCTGCCTGGTGATTGTTCTGTGGTGTCCATTCATCCATTGCTGTAGCCTCTGTTTGGTCTCGCCCATGTACCATGCCTCAGGGGATGCCTCATGGCAACGGATGAATGGACACCACAGAACAATCACCAGGCAGGAGTGTTCCCTCCCAATTGGAGAACACTTCAGCGGCCTGGGACATTCGACCTTGGACCTTCGGGTGACCGTCCTCCAAGGCGGACTTCGGGATAGGCAACAACGAAAAGTGGCCGAGCAGAGGCTGATAGCTAAGTTTGGTACCCATAGGGAGGGCCTCAGCCGGGACCTTGGGTTCATGTCACACTACAGGTGACCCCATTGCATTATACACACACACACAGAGGGACATACACACATTCAGACCCTCTCTCCTAAACACACACACACACTCCCACAAACATCCTCTCACAGACATAAACCCCCTTAGACTCACACACATACACACACCTTCTCACAGACACTCATAATCCCCCCCCACCACCCACCGCCTCACACAAACCCACCCACATGCACACATACATATATAAGTTTGTGGGGTGAATTTATACTTGCAGAATTACATTTACTTTGCTCAAAAACTGCATGAATCTATGTAAGATTATGTAAATCTGTTTTTTAGATTAGAATCAATCTGACCACTGTGGCACAGACAACCTCACAGGGATTTAGTACCTTCAATACCTTATCTGGGCCATCATGATACCAATTGTTAAAGTGCACTTGAGAATCTAAATTTTTTAAAAAAGTTTTGCGATTTACATATGAAAGAACTGATATAAACATGGTAATTTTAAAAGATGAGAGACGAAACAAACAATTTCGGTGTTTTTTAATACATAATTTACATCACACTGGAAACCTTTGGTATAAATTCAGTGTCTTACAATCTTATTCTCCACAACCACCTGATGAAGGAGCAACCTGGTGTTGTGTGATTTTTAACTTTATATACTCCAGCCCAGCACCAGCATCTCCAAATCATTCTGTGTTGTCACGATTTGGAGATGCTGGTGTTGGTCTGGGGTGACAACCACCTGATGAAGGAGCGGTGCTCCGAAAGCTAGTGCTTCCAGTTAAACCTGTTGGACTATTACCTGGTGTTGTGTGATTCTTAGTTGTGTTTGTGTAACTTATGTTGCATTCTTTACCAATTCTGTCATCAGTAATACACCTTGTAGTGATGAGCTGGGTGAACGAAGTGGTAAGTAGCTGTAAGATTTCAGTGTGTATAGGATGATTCCAGATCATACATAGTACAGGTTCAAGTGAGTATAAGGTTCAATTCATTAATTCCAGGACAGATATTATGGTGTTGAACCAGAAACTATGATTTATATTTTCATAAACATTGTGGAATGTCCAAAATGTGTAAGTGTTGAAACCAACAGTGAGTGACAGCAGTCTTGTGTTGGATTGTACGGCAGTCAATTGATACACAGGCCTTTGTTGCAAACTTCATTTCACACTGATTGAAGGACCATTTCTACTTTCTACTGTATTAAGGCAACTGGAATTTGAGTAATGTAACCTGTGTTCCCAGGGAATATGGGTACATCAAACATTTCGACCCAAAAATGGGTAACTTATTGAGGTTGTAATTAAAGTCTGGAATATGCAAATTTCACAAAGTGATGAGAAAGGCCATTTGAACCATTGAATGGTAGATCATTCAATATTTCCATTACATCATCCTAGCACTTATTAAATAATTATGGAGCTTTAGTCTATGTGATCCTATCTAGGGTCCATTCTAAGTATTGATCAGTGTTCAGTATATGAGATTTTACACTAATTATATTTTCACATTGATCAGTACTTGCAAGTAGCCCATTATCCCCCATGACCGTCACTATCTTGGTAAATGGAAGTGAGACCCAGGTATCACAGCAGAGCACCCTTACTCTATTCATCAGCTACTAGACCATGTTCCAAGCTGCCTTGAGAGTCTCCCCTCTTTGAAAAATGTACTGTATATGACCTCTATTGTACCGAGACATTGGCTTTAAATTAATAAGAACTTTTATTTAAATAAAACTGGCAAATGGACAGCACAAATGATGAAACATTGAGTTGCACACCACTATTTTCCTTCGGACTAAAATTTACAATTGGGGCAGGATACTTGGGCCTTGTTGTGGTTGGAAATGGTGGGTGACAGGGTTCAACAACACTAGAGCCAGCTACTACGCTGATCACATCCCCAGTGCTGGCCACTTTTGCTGAGATGGACCAAAGGATGGGCAGCCATTAAGGGTCTTGCAAAGGACTCTTCAAGGAAGCAGGCAGCTTTGAGGAGATGGGGGTGGTCTTTAATGCTTGTGGGGCACCCTTGGGGTGTTTCTTAAGCTTCAGGGAGTGAGATCAGCCTAAGGTCATCCTGTACTATGATTCTCTCACCACTTATTGTGCTGGCAGGGCTGTGGAGGGAACATAAATTATGATTGTCATGTTTCCCCTTTCCAGCCAATCCCTGACCCATTCTCCATAACAGAGTAGGTGGGTAAGTGCTGAAATCAGTAGCCAGAGTGCTATTCTTTTGGAAAAAGACCAATTCAGCTTGTTGACAAGCCAATTAGCCCAAATATCACATGTAATATGGTTGGCATGGGCAGGTGGGTATGAGTGGAAGGCTTTTTTTTCATAACCCAACTTGTTATAAAAATAGTTTTTGTGCATGGGAGCACACTTCCCAAGTTGTCATGCCCCCCCCCCCTTGTCACTTCTTGCACAACCACCAAATCCCATCCATCAGCCCCTACTCTTCCCCTTTGAGCACTCCCAATTCTCTCCCCATCCAACATCTCTCACTTACCTCTCTCTGAAATCCCTGTGGTCCACAATCCAATGCCTACTTATAATCCCAGCAAACTCCATTGTGGATTTCTGATACTTATGGTTTGTCTAATGCTACCAGCCAATCAGATTGAGGAGTGACCTCCTTAATGCTGCCCTGAAGTGTGCTAGCACTGTGGAGTAGCCTTGTTTAATATTTGTTGGTTCAGGACCGAATTGGTTCTGGGTGGCCAACTAGTCCATCCTGCTCCCCCATCCCCACCAATCTCCATTAAATTCTGCTCTCTGTGCATCCTCTTCACAATGTGCTTTTCTACCTCTCCTTATATTAACCGTAAATCTAGCTACCATACACTTGGTCTTTTCATCCAAGTCATTGATATTGACTGTAAATAGTTGCAGTCCAGCACTGATTTCTGGAGGACTAGTGACACTTAGCACCCTAAAAATAATTCAAACATCTCAATTTTCGGCTTTGTGTTAGCCAATTTGGAATTCTAAATACATTGTATCTACTGGTCCCCATTCTCCATTCTATTAATTATTTCAAAATCTTTAATATATTATTGAAATTTCACGCTCCTTTAGCAAAATCACATTGACTCTGCCTCTGTCTGTTTGTAGCATCATTTTCCAAATGTCCTGCTCATACCTTTTTCCCATCACTAGTTATCCTATTTTTCATTTAGGAGACAAATGCTCAATTTAGCTACATTTTCCTTTGCGGAAACTCTTACTGTTTGATTTTATATTTCTAGCTAGATTTCTCTCATATGCCAATTCCTCCTTTTTTCACACATTCTTAGATAAATTGTAACATTTGCCCACAATTCTGAGCTACCACTGATCATTATGGCAATTTTATGTGCTTTCTTCCAATTTTCAAAAATATCCTTAACTTACTTGGTCAGCCACAAATGAGGACAAAGTTAAAAATCACACAATATAATCCAACAGGTTTATTTGGAAGTACAAGCTTTCGGAGCACTGCTCCTTCATCAGGTAGCTCGTGGGACAGGATCATTGGACGCAGAATTTATAGTGAAAGATGCAATGTATTGAAAGAAAGTGAGATTGCTGTTAAGTTTGTAATCACTTAGAATTGTTTGCAGGTTTCAATTCAATAATATGTAAATTCCAGAACTTCTTTCAAGTCACATTCTTGAGATAATTTAAGATTTTATAAAAAAAGGTGACATCTCAGCTCAGACAGTGAATTAAAGATGTGAGATTGGAGTCTGTATGCATTCCAGCCTTGAGTCAGACTGGTTCCATTTCTAAAGTAGGAATTTATAAAATGTCACATGGACTGACTGCCTACAGATTGTGTGCTTTTGGAGCTAAATAGAATGTATTTGCAAATATACATCTGCAAATGCAAATTCATCCCACAGACTTATATGTGTGCGTGCGTGTGAGGGAGAGAATGTGTGTGTGTGTGCGGTGTGTGTGCGTGTGTGTGTGCGTGTGTACGCTTGATAGAGTGTGCGCGTGAGTGTGATGGAGTATATGTGAGAGTGTGCGCATGAAGTGTGTGTATCTGAGAGAGAGAGCGTGTGTATGAGAGAGGGTCTGCGTGAGTCTGTGAGTGTTATTGTGTGTAAGAGTATGTGTGGGCCTGAGAGTTCTGGTTCAAATTGAATGTTTGAAACAGTTTCTCCTAAAGGAAGCAATTAGGAAACAACTTGATCGTGATCAATTGGGTCATTGGGCTGCAGAGTGTAAGGTGGATTTTAATTTGGATAAAAGTGAGGTATTGCACTTTAGTAAAAATAAACAAGGGCAGGACTTATGCAATTAGTAGTAGGGCCTTGAGTAGTGTTAACAGAGAAACCTAAGGGTTCAGGTACATAATTCTTTGAAGTTTGCATCGGGTGTAGATAGATTGGTTAAGAAGGCACCTAGAACTCTTGCCTTCATTGCTGAGACCTTTGAATATAAGAGTTGGGATGTCATGTTGAGGTTGTACAGGATGTTGGTGAGGCCTCGTCTGGAGTACTGTGTCCAGTTCTGATTGCCCTGTTATAGGATGGATATTATTAAGCTGGCAAGGGTTCAAAAGAGATTTACAAGATGTTGTCAGGAAAGGAAGGTGTGAGTTATAAGGAGATGCTGGATAGGCTGGGACGTTTTGCACTGGAGTGTGGGAGGTTGAGAGGTGACTTTATAAATGTTTATAATATCATAGGGGTAAAAATAAGGTGAATGGCAGGTGGCTTTTCGATAGGTAGGAGATTTCAACATTAGGGGGGCTTATTTTAAGGTGAGAGGAGAAAGATTTATAAAAGACATGAGGGCAATTATTTTTTTACGTAGAGAATGGCTTGTGTATGGTTTGAAATTCCAGAGTAAGTGGCAGATGTGGATACAGTTACAACATTTAAGAGGCATTTAGTTAAGTACATGAAATACATGGAGGGAAATGGGCTAAGCGCAGGCAGGTGGGACTGATTTAGTTTGGGATTATGGTCAGCATGGACTGGTGGACCAAAGGATCTGCTTCCGTGCTATAAGACTCTATGACTTTATAACTTACCTCACCATACTTCGCCTGCAGCACGATGACATAGAAGTCATGGTAATGACAAATGACTGATTCTCCATTCGGATCAGCATCAAGCAGGGCTGTGTTATCGCCCCAACACTGTTCTTGATCTACCTCACTGCAATGCTTCACTTCACCGCCAACAAGCTCCCCGTTGGAGTATAGAACCTGTGGGACATTATTCAACCTCTGCTGCTTTCAAGCTAAAACCAAAGTTACCCCAACCTGTATCATCAAGCTGTAGTAAGCAGATGATTCCTGCATTTATACAATCTCTGAGGCTGTACTCCAGACCATCATCAGCACCTTTAGGGAGGCATGTCAGAACATGGGTCTTAGCCTGAATATCTGCAAGACGAAGATCCTCCACCAACCTGGCCCGGTATTGTGGAGAAAACCCCAATCATTAAAGTTCACAAGGAGGCCTTAAGAATATTGACCATTTCCAATACCTTGAAATATTCTGTCGACCAAAGCAGCTCTTGATGAAGAGGTCCCACATGTCCTCTAGTGTGTGCTAATGCAGCCTTCAGCTGCCTGAGGGAAAGGGTGCTCGAAGACGACAACATCAGATCCGGTATCAAGATCATGGTTTACAGAGCTGTGGGGGATCCCGCCCTCCTATATGCCTCTGAGACCTGGACCGTCAATGGCACAAACCTCAAGGCACTGGAGCATCATCACCAATGCTGCCTGTGCAAGATCCTGAAAGTCAGCTGGGAAGAAAGACACACCACATCCGCTTCCTCGACCTGGCCAACAACGAGACACAGACCCCCTCCTTGATCGGCTGCGATGGGCTGGACATGTCATCCACATGACCGACACGAGACTCCCCAAGTAGGAGATCTATTCCCAGCTCCAAACTGGCAGATAAGCCCCAGGTAGGACAGAGGAAGTGCTTCAGGGATACCCTCAAGGCCTCACTGGTGAAGTGCGGCATTCCCACAGATACCTGGGAATCACTGGGCCAACACCGTCCAAAGTGGCGGGGGAGCATTCAGGAGCACCTCGAGACCTGCCGTCAGGAAACAATGGAAGCCAGGGGCAAACAACGAAAGGAGCAGGCAGCCACACCATTGCTCCAGCCTCCCCTTCCTGTGACCATAGAACCTGCGGTAGCCACATCGGACTCTACAGTCATCTACAGACTCGCCCTGAGAGTGGAGACAGTCATCCTCATCTGCGAGGGACCACCGATGATGATATCTTACCTCAAAGTAAGGTATTTAATTTGAATGTTCCAGACCAGAACATTTTTGATTAGAACTTTTAAGGGGTCATTTGGAGCTGAGAAAGTTTAAACTCGGTTGTATGACTAATCAAGGAAGAGGCTATCAGAATCTCAAGGCAGGAAATAGAAAGCAGCAGTTCAGTCAAATCTTTAATATAACAGAGAAGGGAATTCTCTCTGCTGTCCCAATACTGTGAAGGGATGTTGTTGGGATGGACGGCTTATTATATTTTTCCCATGTTTTGAAATCTTTCCAGTTGTATTATAGTAAATAGCTTGGTCAATGTGATTTTACCATTTTTTGCGTAGCATTTGCTATTAAAACCAAACCTGCCATAATAAAATAAATTGTGTTTCTATGAAAGGCCACTTCAGCAAATAAAAACAAAACAAATATGATCCATCAAGCTAGATTTCAGTCTGGGATCTGACTTGTCTGGTAAGGACATCAACTGGGATCATAGCACTATCAATTTATGAGCTCTGTTGCCTCGAGACTTTTGAGTCATTAATTAATCCTGTCTCATTGCACAATGCAAGGTCTAAAATAGCCAGATCCCTGGGGCAGTAGAATATGTTTCTGTAAGAAATTATCCCAAATCAATTCAATAAACTCATCTTTCAGGTACCTTTGGCAAACTGATTCATTCAATTTATATGGAAATTAAAGTCACACATGATTACTACTATACCTTTCCTACAAGCCCCCATTATACTTTCATATCTAGTCTGTGCTATAATGTAGCTACAATCAAGGGCCTATAAAGTACTCTCACAGGTTACTATTTTCCAGTGCTTACTTATCAGCACCCAAACAGAGCCAACAGCTTGCTCTTTTGAACCAAGGGCATTTCTCATAACTGTACTAATCTCATCCTTCATCAACATAGTTACCCAACTATCCTTTCTCTCTCTTTAACATTGCTAGAAAAAAGACACATGTTGTCAAAGCTTTTAATCTTTCAGATATCAGGACATTTCACAAGAAAACAAACTCCAGGGGAAAGCGATCACTGATAGGATACGGTAGGAGACTGCGAGGCAGGTGGATTCTGATTGGTAGAGGCAGTGCCATGGAGAGTTCACTAGGAGAAAGTGAGGGCTGCAGATGCTGGAGATCAGAGCCAAGAGTGGGGTGCTGGAAAAGCATGGCAGGTCAGGCAGAATCCGAGGAGCAGGAGTGTCAACATTTCTGGCAAAAGCCCGTCATCAGGAATGAGGAATGTGAGCCAAGGGGCTGGAGAGATAAATGGGAGGGGGGGGAGGGGGGGGTTGGGGCTGGGGGAAGGTGGCTGAGAGGGTGATAGGTAGACGGAGGTGGGGGTAATGATGATAAGTCAGAGAAGAGGGTGGAGCGGATGGGGGAAGGAAGATGGACAGGTAGGACAGGTCATGAGGGTGGCGCCGAGTTGGAAGTGGGTTAAGATAGGGGAGGGGAAATGAGGAAACTGATGAAGTTCATATTGATGCTGTGGTTGGAGGATCCTGAGGCGGAAGATAAGGCATTCTTCCTTCAGGCGTCAGTTGGTAAGGGAGTGTGGTGCTGGAAAAGCACAGCCAGTCAGGCAGCATCCAAGCAGCAAGAGAGCTGACGTTTCGGGCACGAGCTCTTCATCAGGAATTCTGATCTTCAGCATCTGCAGTCCTCACTTTCTCAGAGTTGGATCAGTGTCAAGGACTCTCTGCATGTTAATAAAGGGTGATTTGGTGAAGGGTTATGGTGAGGGGGGAAGTTATTAGCGCAAGTTTTGCAATTCTTCTCCCAACCTCCATCCAAGACTCCAAAGGAGCCTTCCACATCCATCAAAGTTTCACCTGCACTTCCACACATGTCGTTTACTGTATCCGTTGCTTCCAATGCGGTCTCCTCCACACTGGGAAGACAGACGCCTACTCGAAGAGTGCTTCAGAGAACATCTCCAGGACACCTGCACCAACCAACCCCACCGCCCCATGGCCGAACACTTCAACTCCCCCTCCCACTCTGCCGAGAACATGCAGGTCAAGGGCCTCCTCCATCACCACACCCTAACCACCCCATGCCTGTAGGAAGAACGCCTCATCTTCTACCTTGGGAACTTGCAACTACACGCATCAATGTGGACTTCACCAGCTTCCTCATTTCCCCTCCCCACTTTATCCCAGATCCAACCTTCCAACTCAGCACCGCCCTCATGACCTGTCCTACCAGTCCACCTTCCTTCCCACCTATCTGCTCCACCCTGCTCTCCAACCTATTATCATTACCCCCACCTCCGTTTACCTATCACTCTCTCAGCCACCTTCTTGCCACCCCCATCCCCCCTCCCATTTATTGCGCCAGCCTCTTGGCTCACAACCATCATTCCTGAGAAAGGGCTTTTGCCCGATATGTCGACATTCCTGCTCCTCAGATGCTGCCTGACCTGCTGTGCTTTTTCAGCACCCCACTCTTCGCCATGGAGAATTCACCTATTTGACAATCAATAACCAGGTTTTGTTAAATTTTAAAGCAAGCAGCTGTCCAATTCTCCTGAGGAATGAGTCAGAGATCAGCTGTCACCTATTTTGTTGAGCTGAAGCAGGCACATTTTGAAGTAACTCCACAGAGGCCTGTAACCCATCACCAAGTTACCCTTTATTAACACGTGGAGAGTCCTTGATACTGATCCAGCTCTGAGAAAGTGAGGACAGCAGATGCTGGAGATCAGAATTCCTGATGAAGGGTTCATTCTCGAAGCATCAACTCTCCTGCTGCTCGGATGCTGCCTGACCGGCTGTGCATTTCCAGCACCACATTCTTCAACACTGATCCAGCTCCCTCAGTACCAGCTCCCAGAGTGAGCAGAAACTCTGACAGTCCAGTTTATCTTTTTTTTTCCACAGATGCTGTCTGGCCCAGGTTTCTACAGCATTTGCTGTTTATGTTTATGTGCATCTATAATTGTATTGCTGTCTGTCTGCTACTCTCAGGAATAAATTTTGCAAGTAATGTTTAATAGTGCATGAATATCTAGCATAAAATTGGAAAATGTTCAAATTTCTGTAAAGGTACTGTTAAAGGTAAGCACTCCTGTTTATATCTGTCAGCCAGGGACCCCTGATCGGATCAGATTAAAAGCCCCAATCAGGGAACTCAGATTCTATGAGGTCCACTTGGCTGATTTCATTACAATCACTACACCCTGTGTGAATATTTTTTCTGTCTGCTTGGTATATTAATATATACAGCTTCCAGTACATACAAATACAATACATTGTGCGCCTGACTGACAATTCTAAATTGTCAGCGTCATTCCTCATACGTTCAGGATTTTTCAGCAGATGTTTTCTAATTGCAGAATCACACCATACGTCAGAAACTGTGTTGCATGTTTTGCAAATGTGGGCTGTTTGGGTATAGTCAGCACCTTGCTTGTGGCAAACAGCAAAGGGATAGGCTGTTTAATACTCCCCTTGACTCTTTGGGATGTATGGCTGACGTATTTAGAGATAGAAAACACATAGAAAGTGATCACCAACCAATCATTTAAGCTTTGTTCCCATGGCTTTACACATGGATTTTTTTTCAGACTGTATAAAGTCTGCTCCAAACACACAAACTGACCCTCAAGCTGTTTAAAGTCCCCCCATAGTCTCACTGTTCCCTCCCAGACACACCGGTTAATCTCCCCCCACAGTCTCTCTTTTCCCTCCCAGACACACTGTTTAATCTCCCCCCACAGTCTCACTATTCCCTCCCAGACACACTGTTTAATCTCCCCCCACAGTCTCACTATTCCTTCCCAGACACACTGTTTAATCTCCCCTCACAGTCTCACTGTTCCCTCCCAGACACACTATTTAATCTCCCTCCACAGTCTTACTGTTCCCTCCCAGCCACACTATTTAATCTCCCCCCACAGTCTCACTATCCCCTCCCAGACACACTGTTTAATCTCCCCTCACAGTCTCACTGTTTCCTCCCAGACACACTGTTTAATCTCCCCACACAGTTTCACAGTTCCCTCCCAGACACACTGTTTAAACTCCCCTCACAGTTTCACTGTTCCCTCCCAGACACACTGTCTAAACTCCCCTCACAGTCTCACTGTTCCCTCATCATCTCACTGTTTAAACTCTCCCCTCGTCTCACTATCCCCTCCCAGACTCACTGTTTAAACTCTCCCCTCAGTGTCACAGTTCCCTAATAATCTCACTGTTTAAACTATCCCCTCAGTCTAACTGTTCCCTCCAGACTCACTATTTAAACTCCCCTCTCAGTCTAACTATTCCCTCCCAGGCTCACTATTTAAACTCCCCCCTCAGTCTCACTGTTCCCTCACAGTTTCACTGTTTAATCTCTCCCCTCAGTATCACTGCCCCCTCCCAGATACACTTTTTGAACTCCCCCCTCAGTCTAACTGTTCCCTCCCAGACTCACTGTTTAAACCCCCTCCTGAGTCTCACTGCTTTTTCCCAGACTCACTGATTAAACTCTCCCTCCAGACTCATTGAATCCTCCAACCCACTGTTTAAACTCCTCCCTCAGTCTCACTGTTCCCTCATTGTCTCCCCCGAGTATCACTACCCCCTCCCAGACCCAGTGTTTAAACTCCCCACTCAGTCCAACTGTTCCCTCCCAGACTCACTGTTTAAACCCCCTCCTCGGCCTCACTGTTCCTTCACAGTCTCATTGTTTAATCTCTCCCCTCAGTACCACTGCCCCCTCCCAGATTCACTGTTTGAACTCCCCCCTCTGTCTCACTGCTTCTTCCCAGACTCACTGTTTAAACTCTCCATCCAGTCTCATTGCCTCCTCCAACCCACTGTTTAAACTCCCCCCTCAGTGTCACTGACACCTCCAATCCACTCTTTAAACTCTTCCCACAGTCTCACTCCCTCCTCCCAAACTCACTGTTTAAACTCCCCCCTCAGTCTCATTGCTCCCTCCTAGATTTGTAGTTTAAACTGTTGCCAATGTCTCTCTGCTTGACTTTGAACTTGCTATTTAATTCTCTAAATTTATGCTCTTCAAATCTTTAAAATAAAGGCATAAAAGCCAACAGTTTCCTAGCCGCCATCAGTTCTGAGGAAGGGTCACTGGACCCGAAACCTTAACTCAGATTTCTCTTCACAGATGTTGCTTGATCTGCTGAGCTTTTCCAGCAATTTCTGTTTTTTAAAAAATCTTGACCCTGCTCATCCTTCCTTCAACCTGTTGACCATCGGCTGGTTACTCCATTGCTAGCTGATGGTGCTCCAGGACTGAGGTCTCATCTAAGGTACTAATTGTGTTACCAGTCCTGATCTTTAATCACAAAAACAATCCCAAAGGATACCGTTTAGCTTTATTCTCAGCAAACCCTTTCCCAGTCACACGGAGGAAAAACGCTGTAATCATTAAGTATTTCCTGATGTCAACTTTTCATGAACCTCATGAATTTGCCAGTTAGCCCTCTCACTGGTGAGCATGCAAAACCTATACGCGTCGTGGTTAATTGAAATCGCAATAAAAATCTCATTCAAATTACTTCCTTTATACACTGCCTCTCCTGAGGGGCTGGGATTTTCGCTGATTTTAACAAACTACTTGGATCTAAACTTTGTGTGCTCTTTACTTTTAATACTCCCCGCAGTATCTCACTGGTAAAGAATTGACTCATTTTGTAAAAATTCCTCTTGATGCTGGAACACATCTGTTCTTCCCTTAATGAAGAACTGAACCTTGAACCTCAAGCTACCAATGACAGAACACACTAAAGCGCGCTTACTTTCTCCATTGATAATTGAACCAAATGGTTCTAACAGAGGCCTTTCCCTAGAGATTCAGCTGAATGTCCACCTGAGATTACTTAACCTCAGGGTGACTGCCTGCCTCCCCTTTCCCTGCTGGAAACCAGTCAAGCCAGACTCTCTCGTGGAGTAAGAATCGTGTACACTTGAGTTATAAAATACCGTTTAAAGAATGACCTTTATCAAAACATCTCACTTGTAAATTAACATAGTGCTCGGGAACTGTTCTAAATGAGTTTGCAATGTGCCTGCTCTTTCGGTAATTATAAATCACTTTGCTACTAGGGGGCCTCCCACTGGCGTCTGTGCTCCTGCTGCTGGTTCTATTATTGAGATTATATGAAGTCATGCAAGAGGTGATGTAATGTTGGTGCCTTCTCTTCCCTCTCCCGGGGCCTCCGCTGCTGGATCAGCACCCCAATAATGCGCAAACTGGACAGGATCTGGAAGTGAAAACCAAGCATCACACAGTAAGTTGCAAACCAGGTGGCCTGGAGACCTTACTGCTTTCACAGTGTCTAGATGTTCGCGAGCGAAGGAAAGAGAAATGTTAGTCTCAGCTTTGAAAATCGAATGCAACACCCATCTGTATGAGGCACTGGTTCTGAGTTTGTACTGAGACTCAGAGTGATTCAATTTTATGTAAGATGCATTTTCAGCGTATGAGTGTTGCTGGCAAGCCAACCGTTTATTGTCCGCTCCTGCTTGCCCACAAAGGTGTTGAGCTACCTTCTGCAATCACAGGGGGAGATGTGGTGGAAGTGCTCCCGCAGTACTTCTTGCTGGAGAATTCCAGCATTTTAAAGTTAATAAAGAAGCAGGAATATGTGTCCACGTCAGGATGGTGTATGACTTGAAGGCAAACTTTCAAACTGAATATGCCTCCTTAGGATTTTGTTAAGTTTCAGTCAGGTCAATTCTTACTCTACTAAACTTCAGTGGATCAAAACCTATTTCAACCTTGCCTTGTAAGACAACCCATCCCCACCATTCCAGATGATAGTCTAGTAAACCTTCCCTGAACCGTTTCCAACACATTTACATCCTTCCTTAAGCAAGAAGATCAATATTGTGCCCAGTACTCTCCAGATATAGTCTCACCAGTGTCCTATATAATTGAAGCATAACTTCCCTACTTTTGAATTCAATTCCCCTCCCCTCACAATAAGTGATAGCATGCTGTTAGCTTTCCAACATATTATGCCTGCATACTTCTGTGATTTATGTACTGGGGCACTGTTATAGACCAGACTAAACTCCCTCAAAATATATTAAGAAGATAGCCTAAAACCAACTTTCTTTTATCTTAAAGGTAAGGCATTGCATTCCAGATACAGTTTGATTGGTCAAACTACTTGACTTTAAGCACCTTATTTTTACAGTGCAGTTAAAATACAGAAAAAAAATAAAAGAATTGGTTCAACAGTAACTCTATTGAAATTCTTAATAATATATAACTACCAATCACTGTTCCAATATAGTGTGTGTACAAAGGGTGTGTACATCCCATGTACACACCCTTGGCCATGGCAAATTCAGTAGAATACATTGTCTCACATGTAATTCTAGTTGCGGGAGGACAACCCCAGCTTTTAGCTGTAACAGAGAGAGAGGAGTAAGGCTTTTATATCCAGCTTGAAGACCCCAGCAACTGCAAAAAGCTAAAGCTAAACATCCTAGTTCAGTGGGAGCTTGACCCCACCCATCCAGGCTGCTCCTATTGTTCCAGCTTAAAAAAACCACAGCCTCGCATGCTGTTTACTTGATTGGCTTTGAGCAGACTGGTCTACAATTCTGTCTCAACCTTTCTTCACAAAAAATACAAGACAAAATACACCTCTTAAAGTAATTAGTATCATCACAGATGTTTTAGGGCACAAGGTGGCAGGTTGGCTACTATTTAGCATTGGGGAGGGGCAGGTGAAGGTAGTGGGTACAACAAGGGAGAAATGGTTGTTCTCTGATCTAAACATCCATTTCTCCCCTTACAGCACCTCCCTTCTGTCATGAACCAGCCGCACTTGACTGTCTCCACTCTGAAGGAGATTATTTTGATGCAGGGGATTGATATGGTCTACAGCCAACATGCAGCAATGTGTTTAATGTTTTGCCAAGCTGGCCACCCTGTTCATGTGAGTGGACAGAGTGGCAATATCCTCTGATGCTCAAGCTTGAGACAGACTGCTCTATTCTTTCTGCAGTCATTGTCAATGTGTTTGGGAGGTCTGTCGATATGTTGCACATTCTCTGCTAATGCTCAAAGATTACTCTTTTTATTAATGGCCACCAATGTTTCAGTGCCTGTGTTTGGCAGAGAAGCCAATCCCCTCTGATATGGTATGTTCCACTCCAGACCATCAACATTGTTGTTGTGAATAATGAGTCTTTGGGTTGAAAGTCAATCTTTGGTCTGAAGTGCAAGTGTCGTCCCTGATGCATGAAAAGTATGAGTCATCTGCACCCTCAGAAAGAGTCAGCTCCTTTAAGATTTGATCAAGCATGGACTCCAGTTGTATACAGTGTCAGAGAGAAATGCTATGAGTCAGGAATGGCAAGGTAAGGATACTCAACTGATCAACATGCAGAAGATCATTGTTCACTTGCAGTTGAAATCGAGTCAGCACAACCAAGTTTAACATGACATGGGGTTTCTGATATTTAATACCATTATCATGTAACCTGCCCTCATATCTCTGCTTTGAAATATCACTAATCTCCAGCAATTCCTCCCATGAAGGTATTAGTTGGGAAGTCTCTACTAGATCATCTCCATCTCTCTCATGCTCCAACCTCTTTCCAGCAATTTGAGAAGTTAAAGAGACAGTCAGTCAATGGATAGATATGGATGTGACAGACAAGGTGGGTGCATTGCAAAGTAAATTGACAGAAGGAGTGATGTGCTGGAGTAAGTTTGGCAAGGCAGGGTGTGGAATATGATCAACTCTGTTTACTGTTCCCAACCAGGTTAAGTTACTGAATCTCCTCTTAGTCCTCAGGCATCTTCCTGAATCATCTCCAACTGAATTAATGACAGTAAATATCAGGTAATAGCTGATTGGTATTATCTCTAGACTATTAATCCAAAGACCCAGGTTACGTTTTGGGTGAAAGAACTCCACAGAAGCTGATATCCCATCACCAGGTCACCCTTTATTTACATGTGGAGAGTCCTTGACACTGATCCAGCTCCCTCAGAGCCAGTTCTCAGAGTGAACAAGGTAAAAACAATGACTGCAGATGCTGGAAACCAGAGTCTAGATTAGAGTGGTGCTGGAAAAGCACAGCAGTTCAGGCAGCATCCAAGGAGCAGTAACATCGACATTTCAGGCAAAAGCCCTTCATCAGGAATACAGGCAGAGAGCCTGAAGGGTTCAGGCTCTCTGCCTATATTCCTGATGAAGGGCTTTTGCCCGAAACATCGATTTTACTGCTCCTTGGATGCTGCCTGAACTGCTGTGCTTTTCCAGCACCACTCTAATCTAGACTCAGAGTGAACAGAACCTTTGACCCTCCTGTTTATATCTGTCAGCTAGGGCTCTCCTAATTGGACCAGGTTAACAGCCCAAACAGGGAACTCATATTCTATGAGGACCACCTGCCTGACCTTGTTACAATCACTACACTGTGGACCTGGATTTGAATCCTACCATAGTAGGTGGTGGAATTTGATTTCAATAAAATTGTGGAATTAAAAGTCTGGTGATGACCATTGCCAAGTGCATTGAAAACTCCAACTGGTTCACCAATGCCCTTTAGAGAAGGAAACTGCCATCTTTACCAGGTCTGGCCTATGGGTGACTCCACACCTACAGCATTGTGGTTGACTCTTAACTGCCTTCTGGGCAATTAGGGTTGGGCAATGAATGCTGGCCTAGCTAGTGAAGTCCATACCCTGCAAATGAATTTTAAAACAACAGGTCTCTGCTGGACGTCGAGTAACTCTCATGCCTGTGCCACCTTGAAAAGGGGACTGTTTGCTGATGAATTCTGAAGCTGCCCTTCTTGGTGACTGACAGTCATCATGAAGATCTCTGAGAAGATGCCCCATACATGCAGTTGCCTCCATGGACAGTTTGGACAGTCAGCTCCAGCACCTACAGGTTCTGCAGCATGCTGACACAGAGCTGCACTCCATCACCTCAGCTGCAGGTCCTCATGGAGACTGGCACTCACTCTAGGTGTCCCTTCCCCACAAGGGAGACAGGGTGGTGCCAGGCAGTGCCCAAATACACAGTGCCCTTCTCTTAGTACACACCAAAGATGGCCAAGCCCTCCATTTCCACCCCGCCTGCCCAAATCCAACCTTTGGAAGTATGACCCGAAGACAGCCTACTTGCCTTTGTTAAGAAGACTCTCAGCATCTCTGGGCCAACAAGACACAAACATGAAGCATTATCCAAACAAACCTTCCACATTCAGGCAGCTACCCTCCAATCTAGCTCAAAGCTTGGAAGCATGTAATGGATCATATATTTTTTCCCTTTGGACGATAGCGTGGAAAATGGAAGTTGGGCTTTGTCATGCAGCTAAAACGAACATTTTCCTGCAACTTTGATGATCGAATGGGATTGTGTAACATATACTTCAGCTCGACTTTTCTCAGCAGCAAGGTGGATAGATTTTGGGGCACTGGATGTCATTCAGGAAGAGAAGGACCCTTTAGCAGCAGCCTTCAAATTGGTCCTGGTGTGGTTTATTGCAGACCTGGTGAGATGACTTATTCATGAATAAATGCTCAGGATTTTAAAGGGGGAGAGTTAAGTTGCAAAGTGTGAATTAGTCATTATTTTTGCTCATTCAAGGATATATTTGTGTACAATACGCAGTTACTTTCTTTTTAATTATAAAATCTAATGTGAATTTCTTTTGTCTTGAATAGCAGTTAGTCAGTCAGGCAAATGGATCATCTTGGTGGTTTAAGTAGAAACATTGAAAACAGTGGTAGGAGTAGGCTGTTTGTCCCTTTGAGCCTATGTCACTATTCAATATGATCATAGCTGATTCAGTATCTTATTCCCGCTCTCTCTCTATACCCCTTGATCCTTTTAGTCACAGAGCCATGTCCAGCTCCCTCTTGTATATATCTAACAAACTGGCGCCAGCACCTTCTGTGGGAGAGAATTCCACAGATTCAGAACTCTGAGTGAAGAAATTCTTCCTCATCTCTGTCCAGAACGGCTTACCCCTTACTCTTAGACTGTGACCCCTAGTTCTAGACTTTCCCGACATCGAGAACATTCTTCCCTCATCTGGCCTGTCCAGTCCCATTAGGATTTTACATGTTTCTATGAGATCCTGCCTCATTCTTCTAAATTCCAATGAGCACAAGCCCAATCGATCCCATCTTTCTTCGTAAATCAATTGTGTATTAACACGTTTGTTACAGCTTTGAAAATAGGGCAGCTTAATTAACAGTGCACTCTTGAGCCGAGTTGTAACACATTGCATATGTATCGGGATCAGTTCCCTGCTGATCCCTTTTATCTCTTTGCTGAGGACTTGAGATTGTAGGCGATTCACAATATTCTATACACTGGTTGAGGAGCTGCACATTTAACGTCTCTGAAGGTGATTATTCCCTTTATTTTTCTTTCAGGAAGTGGATTTGCAAAGCGAGGGAGAGGGTAGCTATCTCCTTTGTATTGTCCAAACACAGAGTTGTAGCCACCCACCAAGGAACCAATCAAGGAGCTGTTACTATGCTGAGTAACTTTGAATTGATGCAACTAATCCTGGTTGAAAAATCAATCCAAAGTCTATCATGGGTGAAGCTGACCTAAACACAAACCCAGAGAGCCAAGGTGTTTATTACCATCCACCCCTACTTGAATAATGAACCTTGTAACTTTTCTTAAAACAAACTGCAACATCACAGCACCAGAAACCCGAGTTCAATTTCCACCTCGGGTGACTGTCTATGTGGAGTTTGCACATTCTCCCAGTGTCTGCGTGGGTTTCCTCCGGGTGATCTGGTTTCCTCCCATAATCCAAAGATGTGCAGGTCAGGTGAATTAGCCATGTTAAATTGCCCATAGTGTTAGTTGCATCAGTCAGGAGTAAATATAGGGTAGGGGAATGAGTCTGGGTGGGCTACTCACCAGAGGGTCAGTGTGGACTTGTTGGGTCGAAGGGCCTGTTTCCATACCGTACAGAATCCATACTTTTTACATACTCCCTTGCTTCAAAGAGGTAACTTTTCCCATTTTCCACCGTTCGGAAAAATAAAAGTGGTCTTTACACCAGTAACCACTTGAATTCTCCAATCTGATTCCAGCTAGTAGTTTGTACTCTGACCCTCCCATTTTATTCACAGTTGGCAGAGAGGAGAGAGGAAGGAGGGAGAAAGAAAGCAGGAGGGTGAGGGAGACAGGTTGAAATGAGAGAAGGAGATTAATAAAAAGATAAGAGCAGGGGAGAAGACAAGAAAAGAGGCACAGCAGAGACTATTGGCAATGAAACAGAGAGGACACCATCTGAGTAGGAGAGAAAAGCTCCCTGGCAAATTTTGAGACTTGAAATACTTTAAAGGACTCTCTCAGTGATTAGGGTGCAAGTCCAGGCTCAACAGGGATTTTAGTGAATCAATCTACACTCGTGCCTCTGGTAAATGGGATGTGGGAATATTATGATTTATATGTTAATGATATTTCAATGAGGCCAGTAGCTGTGAGCCACGCAGACTCCCAAACCATGTAACTAGCAGTTGAACTGACTTTGACATGGCAGATGTCAACTTTCCAAACTTGCGGTAATGTCTGCTTCTGGGGACAGTTTCAGCTCCTACAATCATGAGTGTACATGCTGCTGGCTGAGGCCTGCATGGTGCCGTGGCAGTGTCCCTGCCTCTGGATACCCACAGTGTTTGTTGGGGAGGGTATTCCTGGGTTTTGACCTAGCAACAGCAAGAGAATGGTGATTAGAAGTCCAACTGTACATAAAAATGTCATTTCTTCTTCCCAATCACAGGCAAAAAAAAACTAAATTGAGAACAGACTGAGGGCAGGAGAGTAGACGTTAATTTAAGAGTGAGTGAGATGAGTTGCTGAGTCACAATCACTTGAGAATAAGGGAATATTTTTCAGTTATCCTGACTGAAATCAAGTGGAATAGCAGTAGGAATTGGATGCGAGAAGAGTGAGGGCTAATGCCTGCTTCACTGACATCAATTTATCGTCTATGCCTGCTGGGATCCCTTGCTCCTCACCTGCCTAGCACGTTTTTTTATTTTTTATTGTATACGGGCATTGCTGGCCTAGCCAGCATTTTTTGCCCGTCCCTAACCACCTTTAAGAAAGTGGTGATGAAACACCTTCAAGAATGATCCCAGCAAGGAACAGCGGTATATTTCCAAGTCAGGATGGTGGGTGGCTTGGAGGGACACTTGGAAGTGTTGACGTTCCCATGTATCTCCTGGCCTTGTCCTTCTAAATGGTAGAGTCTGCATGTTTTGAAGGCTGCGAGCTGTGGGATAGTGGTTATGTTTCTGGTTTAGTCCTGAATGAGAGTCCTGAACCAATGCAATAAAATCAAGACTCAGTCAAGGTAGCCATGAAGCTACTGGACTGTTATAAAATCCTGAGGGAGGACTTCCTTGACAGCTTTAAAATTATGAAAGGGTGTGTTCTTAATATTATTAATAGATTCTTATAGTATTGTGAGTGGAATTTAGAGAGTGTTTCCAGTTGTGGGGAAGACCATACTTAGAGACCATCAGTATAAGAATTCGCAAGAAATACTACAGAGAATTCAGAAGAAATCTTTTTAAATTAAAAAGAGAATGAACATGGAATGAACATGGAGCTTGTGATAAGCAGTGGTTGAGGTGAATAATATAGATACATTTAACAGAATGATGGATAAGCATTTGAGGGAAAAGGAAGCAGAATGTTATGAAGATAGATTTACTTCATAGGCAATGGTAGCAGGGTTGAGTGTACACCACACAGAATGGACTGGTTGGGCTGAATTGCCTGTTTCAATGTCAATCATTCTATATAATGGAAGGAAGTTCATGGCCTATCAAATCATTACAGAGAATTATGATATACAAAACTGGATGGACCATATGACCTTGATCTAGGCACAGCACATGCGTAGCAAGACCCCATGTTCAAACACATATTGAATGAGCTGCTCCTTTTCAGACCTGCTGATGGGTGTGTAGTATGTTGGGTGAGGATAAGAAACATTAACCTCTATAGCCCTGGGAGACACAAGGCAGGAGAAATAACAAGAATTCTTGCTTTGGCTCCTCGTCCAACAACTCATCGCCAACGCAAATCATCTTTGCCCAGCTCAAGGCAGGCACTCAAGAAGAGGACAAAGGAAGCATTTCAAAGACCTCCTGAGGGCTTCCATCAAGCAACATAACATTAACGTCAACGTGTGGAAGATCCTCGTTCTGAGGAAACTCATTTGGCGGAAACTCCTGTATGAAGAGACATGATTCTTTGAGAATACCCAATGGCAAGAGGAAGTATGGAAAAGGAACAAGGGAAAGCCAATAATCTCAACACCGAGGATCAATTTCATCTCCTGGAAACACCTTCCAACTGTGTGGTGGGTGATGTAGTTCTAGGATTGAACTCATCAGCCACTCAAGGATCCACAACATGACCAATGACATGAAATTCCCCGGGTGGACAACCAGAGTCATTAGCCAGTGATTGTTGAGGACATTACTTGCTTATGGCGAGATGTGAATATTGTGTGAAGATTAGATTGAATCTGTCTTCCACAGTCAAAGTAGCCTTGCCTTGACTCAAACAGGACAATGAACCACTCTAATTAGGTGACAGCCAATTCCGGAGCCAGGGAGAATAAGGAAATAATTTATTATTGGGAAGGATGGGTCAGTGATGATGTAGCCGGGAGTAAGCTTATCTCCAAGTCAGCAGAGATGTCTTATTCAAGATGAGAACTTGAGTCATAATCTAGGTTGAGATATCAAACTGAGACTTCGAGGAAACATTAAAGATCCCAGAGCATTTCTGATGAAGGCTTGGGGATTGCACCCTGGCCAATATTTGTCTTTCAGCCACTGATACTAAAAAGAAATGCTTGGATCACTTCTTTCCTTGCTCCCTGTGAGAACTTAGCAGACAAACAGGAGGCTGGGAGAATACAGCAAGCCAAGGAGCATCAGGAGATGGAGAAATCAATGTTTAGGGTATAACCCTTCTTCAGGATGGGGGAGGGGGAAGGGAGCTCAGCAATAAATAGAGGGAGAAGGTAGGGCTGGGGGAAAGGTAGGTGGCACGGCAATAGGTGGATGCAGTTGGGGGTTATTGTGATAGGTCAGTAGGAAGGGTGGACCGGATAGGTGGGAAGGAAGATGGACAGGTAAGGTCAGGTCAAGGAGGTGGGGAGGAGAATAAGGGCTGGACATGGGATGAACTTGAGGTTGGGGAGATAGTGAAGTTAGTGAGGCAGGAGGTGGAATGGAAGGGAGGAAACAGGTCTAGAAAGGGAGTCGGGGGATGGGTGGGAAGGTTACTTGAAATTGGAGAACTCAATGTTGAGTCCTCCGGGCTGTAGGCTGCCCAGGCAGAAGGTGAGTTGTTGTTCCTCCAATTTATGGTCTGATTCGCTGTGGCAATAGCGGAGAATGACGATAGTCACATGGAAAGGGAGTGGGAGCGGGAATTGAAATGGGAAGTGACTGGGAGGTCAGGCCTGGCTGTTCAGGGCCTGACAATGATGCTGGGTGAAACAGTCACTCAGTCTATGTTGGGTCTCACCGATGTAGGGAAGACCAGATTGGGAGCACCTCATGCGGTAAACTAGATTGCAGGAGATGCACATGAATCTCTGTCTCCCCTGGAAGGACTGTTTGGGGCCCTGGACAGATATGAGGGAGGTGGTGGGGCCCTGGACAGATATGAGGGAGGTGGTGTACGGGCAGGTGTTGCATCTTTTTTAGTTACAGTGGAGGTTCAGGGGGGTTGGTGGTAGTGTGGCGTGAACCAAGGATTGGCGAAGGGAACAGTCCTTGCGAAGGTGGAGAGGGGTAGACTCCATATGGAGTTGGCGGAACTGTTTAAGGATAATATTTTGGATGCGGAGGCTGATGTGGGGGAGGTGTTTAGAGTAGTGGAGCAGGGAATGTAGGAGGCATAGTGGATGGCTGTCTGGATGACTTGGCAGGGGGGTTAAAGAACTTTGTAAATTTAATTTTGTGTCACGTATTAACTACTCAGCAATGGCAGCATTTCACATTATGCCATTTCCTGCCTCCTGGTGTATAGGCTAGTGCCAAGTTGGACCATGCCCTGCTAGGCTTTGCTGCAGACATCTGACATTCGAAGGTGCCAAGCCAATGTCAAGATTTCTGCTCCCATTTTGGGAGGAGGCCCCACTTCCAATTGCTACTGGCCAATCAAATAGGCAGCTACTCTTAGGTTTCGGCAGTGCCACTAGGATTGGTGGCCCCTGAAGGGATTGCACCCATCCCCAACAGACTTGTCACTGGAGCCAGATAAGGACGTTGATTGGGTGGGCAGGAGATCTTGGTGTGGCCAGGCTTGGAATCCTGGCAAGGAACAATGGAGAAAGGAAATTATCCAAGGAGATTGGAAACATGGTGCAGGCAATCTGTGGAGGGCAGGGGGAATAATGAGCAGTCCAGTAGATGATCCCTGTTCTCCTGTAAATAGTCCAAGGAATGCAACTTGACATGCTTCAACAAGTCTCCTGTCTGTTAAGTTCCAAGAAGGACCAGGATGCGGAAGTGTTGAGCAGCAGGGGTTTAATGAAGGAGGTGTCCACTCTACAAGTAGCAAGGTTAGACTGGGCTGTTTCTGGCCACAAAATGGCCAATGGCATCATTATTACATCCCATCGTCAGGCTGTTAAAGTGACAGTCCATCATACGTAAACAAATACAAAGTCTTTTCACCATGGCAAAACTTGCAGCAAGCTGGGAAGAGCCCCTTAAGTGGAAATTAATTGCCCATTAAAAAGTTTCAGTTGGTAGGTGGGCCACTTGGCATCTCCTCTGCTGTATGTAAAAGTGCAGTGTGGTCAGGAAATATAAGGTAGGTGGTAGGCACAGCATCCTTGATATTATACCCAATTCTATGCCCCTGCCTGCCCACCAATTCACTCACAATGGAGCGTAAAATTCTGCCCTGTAAAGAATTTGTTGGCTTCAAAGCACTCATGTAAACAAGTGGTGCTATATAAATATCGTTCTTGCTTTCCTTAAGTATGAGGCTTTATGATCTTCATACTGAAGGTTGTCCTCTCCCGTCCCATGCCCTGAATGTTCAGAGCGCACATATCATGTTTATTCTATCAACTTCCTGAATGCCAAGGAAATGCCAAACTTGAGGAAACTTTCTGTAAGGTCACTGTGCTCAATTTTCACAGTTTAATCATCTTGATAAAATTAAGTCCATCATACTGAGCTCTTGCTGGTTTTCTGTGCTGGATTTTATTTCTCATCTAAGGCAGTTAGCTTTCTTTTTATCTCTCTGACCCTAGCTGGGAGCTCCCCTTAGTGGTACTATCTGGAAAGACTACTTTTACGAAGGGTATGAACAAAAGCTATGCCAATACCGATTGATGACTTGTGCATATTTATTGCAGATTAGAATTGATGACCCAAGAGTCCTAGTTACAGTGGGATTTGCAGGATTTCTAGACACCCTGGTTAAACAGTAGGTCACAGCTACAATGATACAGGTATACAAGAGTCCCAGTTTATTAGATACAGAGTCATAGCTACAATGATAGAGGTATACCAGAGTCCCAGTGTATCATACACTGAGCCATAGCTACAATGTTACGGGTTTACGGGAGTCCAAGTGTATTAGACACTGTGCCATAGCTATAATTAGAATCCTTACAGAGTGGAAACAGGCCCTTTGGCCCAACAAGTCCACACCAACTCTCTGAAGAGTAACCCACCCAGACCCATTCCCCTACCCTATATTTACCCCTGACTAATGCACCTAAGTCACACATGCCTGAACACTATGGGCAATTTAACATGGCCAATTCACCTAACCCGCACATCTTTGGATTGTGGGAGGAGACCAGACCACCCAGAGGAAACTCACGCAGACTTGGGGAGCATGTACAAACTCCACACAGACAATCGTCCAAGGCTGGAATCGAAGCTGGGTCCCTGGCACTATGAGGCAGCAGTGCTAACCACTGAGCCACCCTAATGTTACGAGTATACAGGAATCATAATGTGTCAGACACTTTGTCATTGCCATAGTGATACAGATTTACATAAGTCACAGTGGGTTAGACACTGGGTCATAACTCCAATGTTACAGGCATACAGGTGCCCAAGTGGATTAAACAGGTATACTGGGTTTGAGATACAGTAGGTTGAACAGAACTCCTAGGAACTCTATGTTACCAGTCATGACCTAGTGATCTGTGGGAGAACAGTCCAATGAGATCAGATGTTATGTTGAGAAAGCAAGAAAAGTAAATCAAATTAAGTCAAATATCCAGTAACATTTTAAAGTGTCCTCTATCTCTGTTTTCTCCCCTCTGGAATGAAAGTACTGAATTATATTCTGTAATTATTAATTCAGATAATGTTCTGAGGACCTGGGTTTAAATCCCACCATGGCAGATGGTGGAATTTGAATTCAAGAAAATCTTGGGCATTAAGAATCTAATGACAATCACTATCAATTATTGGAAAAACCCGTTTGGTTCACCAATGTCCTTCAGGGAAGGAAACTGCTATCCTTGCATACATGTGACTCCAGACCCACAGCAATGTGGATGATTCTTAACTGCTCTCAGGCAGGGATGGGCAATAAATGCTGGTCCAGCTACTGATGCCACATTCTATGAATGAATGAATATGAAAAAGGTCTTTATGTGTCACTTTGTGACCAATGGACCACGTACCTTATTACAGCTGACTATGCCCAAATCCTACCTGCTCCCAAGATGTGTAACTGAACAGGGTTATTGATTCCTAAAGCTGTCAGTGGGCTAAGCTAAGAATGGGTTACAAATTACTCTGCAGTTCTTGAATGACCCTGCATTCTATTTTGACTTAGTGTTTGCTCATAGCATATGATTTTGATCTTTTATTTAATAATGTATGAGCATTCCAACTGCATACCTTTCTGTGATTAGACAAGGAAAAGCAAAATCCAGAGGGAGGGGTAGAGAGGCAGAATGCGTTAAGGAAGGCCTTCCAGACCTTGGTTTAAGATATAGCTATCCGAGGTGGAGGGAGGGGGAACAATGGACAAGAGATGAAGGAATGAAGAGTTCTAGTGGGGCGGTAGTTGGGAGAGAGGGATTATCTGTTTGGAGGAGGTTGCATTGATAAAGTGGAGCAAGACTAACATTTACTAATTAGGTATTAACATTCATCTCCAGCTGTTGGTGTAACTCCTGTCATTTCAAAATTGCTAAGATGTGACCCACACCATGCACACCTCTTATGATTTCTATCTGTTCCATTTGTCCTCTACAGTATTTAATGCATTCACTGACTCATATTATGCCTTTGTTGGCATTCACATTATTGTTACAAATGAAATACAACTTTACTGGGTAGAACAGAGAGCTGCCCTATCGAATTGTGGTCACGATTTGGAGATGCCGGTGTTGGACTGGGGTGTACAAAGTTAAAAATCATACAACACCAGGTTATAGTCCAATCGGTTTAATTGAAAGCACTAGCTTTCGGAGTGTTGCTTCTTCACCAGGTGGTTATATTCCACAACCACCTGATGAAGGAGCGACGCTCCGAAAGCTAGTGTGCTTCCAATTAAACCTGGTGTTGTGTGATTTTTAACTATCTAATTGTGGTGCAGACATTTACAACACTGGCTCTTGCCGAGTCGCATAAGGTACTGAAAGAGATGAGAAATTCCAAGAAATTTATTTGATGATTCCTTCAATCAAACACAATGCTCAGAATAGTGCATAGAACCTCATCATCCCAAGGAATCTAGCTCTTCCATGAAATATTCCCATCACTCGGAATCTTATGCTCACCTCAGAAGAATTGTAGAATCCAGACCCATAACAAGATTTGACTCTAGTGCGTTAATCAGGGCACGCTGTCGACAGGAAACTGATAGGAAATAAATTATATAGGTTCTGCTAGAAGCTTGTTCCTTTGGATTTCATAACCTCACAACTGCTGCTATCCATGAAGCTAAAATCCAAATCATTGCCCTTTCCCTCTCTGAGTAGATGCTGCCTGACGCCTTGAAGATTTCTAGGATTTTCTGTTTCTCTTACAGCAGCAAGGTTATCTGCCTTTTGTCAGGTTTTAAGTCTTTCTCTTTCTTGAGTAGTCTTCTGTTCCAGGTTACATTTTGCATTTAGAGCACTAAATATGGCAAATTTCCTTCTTCTCTAAGGAACTTGAGAAGACATAGAGTCATAGAGATGTACAGCATGGAAACAGACCCTTCGGTCCAACTCGTCCATGCCGACCAGATATTCTAACGTAATCTAGTCCCATTTGTCAACACAGGCCCATATCCCTCCAAACCCTTCCTGTTCATATACCCATCCAAATGCCTTTAAATGTTGCAGTTGTACCAGCCTCCACCACTTCCTCCAGCAGCTCATTCTATAGCGTACCACCCTCTGCGTGAAAAAGTTGCCCCTTAGGTCTCTTTTATATCTTTCCCCTCTCACCCTAAACCTATGCCCTCTAGTTCTGGACTTCCTGACTCCAGGGAAAAGACTTTGCCTATTTGCCCTATCCATGTCCCTCATAATTTTGTAAACCCCTATAAGGTCACCCCTCAGCCTCCGACGCTCCAGGGAAAACAGCCCCAGCCTGTTCAGCCTCTCCCTGTAGCTCAGACCCTCCAACCCTGGCAACATCCTTGTAAATCTTTTCTGAAGCCTTTCAAGTTTCACAACATCTTTCTGATAGGAAGGAGAGCAGAATTACACGCAATATTCCAAAAGTGGCCTAACCAATGTCCTGTACAGCTGCAACATGTCCTCTCAATGCTTATACTCAATACTCTGACCAATAAGGGAAAGCATACCAAACACATTCTTCATTATCCTATCTACCTGTGACTCCACTTTCAAGGAGATATGAACCTGCACTCCAAGGTCTCTTTGTTCAGCAACACTCGCTAGGACCTTACCATTAAGTGTATAAGCCCTGCTCTGATTTCCTTTACCAAAATGCAGCACCTTATAGTTATCCCAATTAAACTCCATCTATCACTCCTCAGCCCATTGGCCCATTTGATGAAGATCCCATTGTAATCTGAGGTGACCTTTTTTGCTGTCCACTACACCTTCATTTTGGTGGAGAAAGTGAGGTCTGCAGATGCTGGAGATCAAAGTTGAAACTTTATTGCTGGAACAGCACAGCAGGTCAGGCAGCATCCAGGGAACAGGAGATTCGACGTTTCGGGCACAGGCCCTTCTTCAGGACACCTTCATTTTGGTGTCATCCACAAATGTACTAACTATACCTCTTATGTTCACATCCAAATTATTCATATAAATGATGAAAAAATGTTATATATTACAGTGTTGAAATCCTAATGGTTGGAATGAAGCATTGCCTTAAGACCATTGCATTATTGAGAAAATCACTTCATGATTTGTCAGCAACATCGAAAGCTTTTATTTGCTAGGTCCTGAAATGCTAACATCTGACCAGCGTGTGGCAGCTATGCTCGTTCCCAGCTAATGTTGTAAAGACAAAACTAACCACTAGATGTCAGAACTTTACATTAAATATATTACATTACCTACGTTCTTTGGAATGCAACAATCCTGACGTTAAGCCAAGCTCTGGGCTGGCAGGACAAGAGTCAAATTTATCCTGATTGGTGTCTGATTTAAAGAGACCAGAGTCAACTTCTCAACTCAATCCAAGATCAACAACAGCAAGCGAAGGAGTGGGAGTCAGGTGAGCACAGCAGGAGGCCACATCTAGGAAACTATGGAAACAGATCCCAGCAAGGGAGAATTTAGATGGAAACCTCAAACAGTATGTCTTTTAGCATGTGGTTTGATGCTATGCTGTGAGTTTGATTTCTTTACTGACTCGTTGAGTAGAAATCAGAATATAAAGGAAGAGTCAAATACGATATATACGTATATGACAATCATTGATTTACTAAGCTCTGACATATAAATAATAAGGTGATGACTAATCTAGGATATCTGACTGGTGCTGGGTCCAGTGCTTTTCATCATTTATATAAATGATTTGGATACAAATATAGGAGGTACAGTTAGCAGATGACACCAACATTGGAGGTGTAGTGGACAGCGAAGAAGGTTACCTCGGATTACAATGGGACCTTGATCAGATGGACCAAAAGGCTAAGGAGGGGCAGATGGAGTTTAATTTAGACAAATGTGAGGTGCTGCATTTTGGAAAGGCAAACCAGGGCAGGACTTGTACAGTTAATGGTAAGATCCTGGGGAGTGTTGCTGAACAAAGACACCTTGGGGTGCAGGTGCATATTTCCTTGAAAGTGGAATTGTGGGCAGTTGGCGCGGTGATGGAGGCATTTAGTATGCTTGCTTTCATTAATCAGAACATTGAGTATAGGAGTTCGGAGGTCATGTTGCAGCCATAGAGGACATTGGTTAGGCCACTTTTGGAATACTGTATACAGTTCTGGTCGTCCTTCTATCAGAAGGATGTTGTTAAACTTGAAAGGGTTCAGAAAAGATTTACAAGGGTGTTTCCAGGGTTGGAGGATGTGAGCTATAGAGAGAGGTTGAATAGGCTGGGACTGTTTTCTCTGGAGTGTCGGAGGCTAAAGGGTGACCTTACAGAGGTTTATAAAATTATGAGGGTGAAAGTCAGGGTCGTTTCTCTGGGGTGTGGGAGTCCAAAACTAGAGGGCATAGGTTTAGGTGGGAGGGGAAAGATTTAAAAAAAGGGTTCTTTTTCATGTAAAGGGTGGTGTGCATATGGAACGAGCTGCCAGAGGAAATGGTGGAGGCAGGTACAAATACAATGTTTAAAAGGCATCTGGATGGGTATATGAATGGGAAGAATTTAGAGGGATATTGGCCAAGTGCTGGCAAATTGGATTAGGTCAGGTTGGGATTTGTGGTCAGCATGGATGAGTTGGGGCAAAGGGTCTGTTTCCGTGCTGTATGACCCTATGATTCAATGACTCCCCAGCTCTCCCCTTTGGATTTTGCTTTTCCTTGGTGTTTTGCATCACATCGAATCACAGAAAAGTATCTAGTTGGAGTGCTTGTACGTTATTGATCAAAATAACCTGAAGAGAACAAATACTAATTCAAAGAAGGATTCTTTGAAGTGCTGCACACTTGAATGACATGATTAAGTATTTTGAAACCTATCCTTAGTTCTTCCCAGTTCAATTCCCTGCAGCCTGGGTTATCAGCAGCTGCTTTCATTAGAAATAGAGCATGCTGTAAAGGATACATGTCTTTGTAATCCTCATTGATCGTTGTGGCTATTTGGTGAGAATATGATCGTAAGGATGGACCACATTCATCCCCACAAGTCTGTCCCACCATTCTGTAAGATCATGGCTGATCCACCCCAGATCTCAATTCCTCTTTCATGCCAACTCCTCATAGCCCTCAACTCCCCAGACTTCAAAATTCCTGGATGTAAGTTTGCTCGCTGAGCTGGAAGGTTCATTTTCAGCCATTTCATCACCATACTAGGTAACCTCTTCAGTGAGCCTCTAGACAAAGCACTGCTGATGTTTCCTGCTTTCTATTTTTATGTTTGGGATTCCTTGGGTTGGTGGTGTCATCTCCTGTGGTGATGTCCTTTCCTATGGTGATGTCATTTCCCTTTTTTTTCACGGGGTGGTAAATGGGGTCCAAATTAATGTGTTTGTTGATAGAGTTCTGGTTAGAATGCCATACTTCTAGGAATTCTCATGCGAGTCTTTGTTTGGCTTGTTCTAGGATGGATGTGTTGTCCCAGTCAGCACTTTGCTGAAATCCATGCAGGCAATGTCTACCGCTCTATCTTAATCATGCTTCTTTGTCACCTCTTCAAAAAACTCAATCAAGTTAGCAAGACATGATTTCCCACACACAAAGTAATGTTGACTATCTCTAATCAATCTTTGCCTTTCCAAATATATGTAAATCTTGTACCTCAGAATCTCCTCCGACAGCTTACCCACCACTGATGTCAGGCTCACTGGTTTGTGGTTCCCTGACTTTTCCTTACAGCCTTTCTTAAATAATGGCACCACGATAGCCAATCTCCAGCCTTCCCACAACTCACCCATGACTATCGATGATACAATTGCCTCATTATGGGTTCCAGCAATCTCTTCCCTAACTTTCCGCAAAATTCTGAGAATCATCTGATCAGAACCCAAGGGATTTGTCTATTTTTATGTGTTATAAGACCTCCAGCACCTTGTCTTCTGTAATATGAACTCTTTTTAAAACATCACTATCTATTTCCCCAAGTTCTCCAGCTTCCATGCCTTTTCCACAGTGAATATTGATGCAAACTATTCATTTAGTATCTCCTGTGGTTCCACACATACTCGGCCGTTGATCTTCTGGGGGGCAATTCTCTCCCTAGTTACTCATTTGTCCTTAACGTACTTATAGAATCTCTTTGCATTTTCCTTAGCTCTATTTGCCAAAGCTATCTCATGTAACCTTTTTGTCCTCCAGCTGTCACCCCTAAGTCTACTGCTTGTGCCCTTATACTCCTCTAGGGATTCACTTGATCCCAGTTGTCTGTGCCTGTCATATGCCTCCTTTTTCTTGATCAGAATTTCAATTTCTCAGGTCATCCAGCATTCCCTATACCTACCAACATTGCCCTTTGCATTAACCGGACCGTACTGTTCCTGGATTCTGGTCTCTCACTTTTTAAAGGTCTCCCACTTTCCAACCATCCCATTACTTGCGAATATCCACCCCCAATCAACTTTTGAAAGTTCCAAATACTGTGAAAATTGGCCTTGCTCCAATTTAGAACTTTAATTTTTTGATGAGTTGTGTACGTTTCTGCAACTATTTTAAAACTAATAGAATTATGATCACTTGCTCTGAATAAGGTGCTTGCCCTGCCTCATTTCCCAACAGAAGGTCAAGTATTGCTTTTTCTCTGGGAGATACATCCAGATATTGAATAAGAAAGTTTTCTTGTATATACCTAACAAATTCATCCTCATCTAAGCCCCTAATACTACGACAGTGCGAGTGTATGTTTGGAAAATCCACTACTATTGCAACCCGATTACTCTTACAAATATCTGAGATCTCCTTCCATATCAAGGGTTATGGGGAGAAGGCGGGAGATTGGCATTGAGAAACGTATCAGCCATGGCGGAGCAGTCTCAATGGGCTGAATGGCCTAATTTCTGCTCCTGTGTCTTATGGTCTTATATTTGTCTCACAATTTCACAAAATGGTTTAGAGCAGGCATGTGTTCATGTCCCTCTAATCTCTGTCCTCCTAAAGAGTCTCACCCTGGTATGCCTTCCAGTGTATTTCCTCTTGTCTGTTCTAATTCCACCCACACTGTGATCTTTGTGCTCAGTGATGCCCAGCTCCATGACATCATCATAATGTTGCTCCAGGGTCCTAGTTCACTGACAATGGTATGGAGGGCCAAAGATTTCTTGTGAACCGTACAGAAGGACTCTTCCTATTCCTGGCTCCCAGGGGAGGCGATGGCATAATGGTATTATCGTTGGACTGTTAATCCAGAGACCCAGCTAATATTCTGGGAACTCGGGTTTAAATGCTGCCTTGGCAGATGGTGGAATTTGAATCCAATAGAAAACTGGAATTAAGAATCTAATGATGACCAAGAAGCTATTGTCAATTGTCAGGAAAAACCCATCTGGTTCACTAATGTCCTTTAGGGAAAGGAAACTGCCGTCCTTACCTGGTTGGGCCTACATGTGACTCCAGATCCACAGTAATCTGGTTGACTCTCAACTGGCCTCTGGGCAATTAGGCTTGGGCAATAAATGCTGCCTAGCCAGTGACACCCTCATCCCATGAATGAATGAAAATAAGGAAAATTTCTAAGTAACATCATTCCAGTCTTCTTAAAATCTCCTGGGTTTTCTATTCCTTAGGCTCTGGATTTCCTTAGCAAGGCCCACATTAGATGTTGACATTTCTGAGGCTGATGAAAGTCATTGGGGTCAGAGGGATGTGATCAGATCTCCTGCTAATGGAATGCCCTTGAAGCGGATCATGCTGTCGCCATATCTGTGGCTGCATTAGTTTGTTGCATTTTGGTGACTTACATATGTTGGGAATGATATGCCGTTGGATGGGCCTTTTGGTGTAACTCAGGCAATTCAACTAGGCTCGCAATAGAGCTTCACTTTGGCGCTTGTGATTCAAAATGTTCCAGATATCAACTGAGAAAGAAAAAGGTTGTTTTAATTGGTAGCGACGAGGGCAATTTGTCCACTGGCTTCAAAGCTGCAAAAGACCTATGTTACCTCTTTTCACTGAGGACAGCTGAACGAATCGCTGTTCGGGCCTTTAACCATACAGTGGCGGAAGGTGGATGGCTGCTACTAATATGTCACCTTCTTAAGGCCTTGAGGCCCAGTTTCATTGCTGGATCCCCAGACACAGGTGAATGATAGCTGTGGCAGGCTTGGTGGGAGGTTAGCAACAGAGGGTAAGAGAAGAGCAGCAGTAAGGGGCTGGCTCTCAGGACACTCCCCCCAGATGCTGGGCCTCGCGGTCAGAAGCTGTGTCTTTGAATTGACTACTGTTATGGACCAGACCAAACCCTCTCAAAATATTCAGAAGATAGTCTGAACCTGAACTTTTTTTCTTTATTCAGGATAAATGCAGATGCAATTTGATTGGCCTAACTATTGGGTTTAAAGCAAAACACATGTTATTCCACCCACTTTAGTTAAAATACACCAGAAGAAAAAAGGAACTGGAAATAACTTAATTAGAAAACTTAACAGGATAATAGAAGCAGTAACCATTACTAATTAACTCTTCCCATACAGTAACATGCCATAAACACACCCTTTGGCAAAAGGCAAATTCAGACACAGATTGTCTCACATGCAACTCCAGTAGCAAGCAGTGAAGCCCCCAGCTTGTGGCTGTAACCAAGAAAGGGAGACCCCAACAGCAAGATCCTGGTTCAGTGGGAGTTTGGCCACACCCATCCAGGCTGCTTCTATTGTTTCTACTTTAAAAAGCTCAAGGCCTCACAAGTTGTTATCCTCTCATAGACTGCTGGTCACCTGTTCCCTAGTCTCTCTTTAAAAGAAACCAGGAGAAAACTCACCTCTTAAAGCTACACTATTGTCACAGCGTACACCACCCCCAAGAAACCTCAGGGCCAGCAGGATGAGGTCCTTCAGTAGACTTTAGTTTCTCGCTGAAGGACTTCAATGGACAGAAGGGCAGAAAGGTTAGCCACAGATTTTCCTAGCGTAGAATTAATCTGAGTTCCAACCCGCCAACCTCTCACCTGATTAAATACACACTGCCCACAGTTACACCATGGGGTGAGGACATTAAATTCCATCGAGCAGGTGGAGAAATTAGAGGGGATCAGGTAGGTTTGGTCTTTGAACATGTCAAGAGCCAATTTTGCAAATTACTTCCCTTCAATAGTAGAAAGCACTGGGCAGAATCTGGAAGAACTAAGAACAAATGTCAAGAATGAGAGAGCTTTCATTTGTATAGAACCTTGAATATTTGTAGCCAAGGAAGCATTTGAAAATGTTGCTCGGTGACAGATCATTCATCCAGTTCTGCACAATAAGATCCCAAAAGGGGGTAATATGCTCTTGGTCAAAAATTAACATTGGTCAGGACATTTTATTCACATTCATTGATATACTGGATGGTGGAGTCACTGGCTAGGCTAGCAATTATTGCCCATCCCTAATTGCCCAGAGGGTCTGGAGTGACATGTAGGCCTGACCATGTAAGAATAATAGATTTCCTTCCTGAAAGAACATTAGTGAACCACCCACCACCAACAATTGGCAACAGTTTCATGGTTCATCATTAGACCCTTAATTCCTTTTTGTACTGAATTCAAATTTCACTATCTGCCTTGATAGGATTTGAACACAGATCTTTAGAACATTACCTGGGTCTCCGGATTAATAGTCGAGCAATTTATTCCACCGCCTCCTGATTATATCTGTGCAAATAGGAAGACTATACCTTAGTTGAACTTGTTATTTAGCAGGCACCACCTCTGACTGGGCAACATTTCTCCTTAACTAGATCAGAATGTCAGCCTGAATTCAAATTCTCAGAATGGGGCTTGTATACGCCTGTGTACCCAATTCAGAGGCAAGTGTGTTACCCCTAAACCAAGCTGGCATCAAAACAGCTCCTAAAATGGGGCAGGTAAAAATAAAACTTGTCATTACTTTCTGAATATCTACCTTTTTGTCTGGGATTTTTGCTTATACTCCCCTGGAGCCTTGTTAGAAACTTAGCAAAAACTGTCAAAGTAGCATTGATTCTTTTTAAGGTCTATTTCTCAAGGTTTCCACTGATCTTCTGTCAACGTTACAATGGCAGATGAGAAGCCTGTGCGTGTTCAGGATTTTATGTTTTTTTAAAGAAGTTTCAGCATTTTCCTTTCCTCATTTCCCCGCACCCCACATCATCCCAGTCCCAAGCCTCTAACCCGACACCTCCCTCCTGACCTGTCCATCACCTTTCCCATCTATCCGCTGCACCCTCCTCTCTGCCCTATCACCTTCTCCCTCACCTTCATCTATTTATTGCCTTCTCAGCTACCTTCCCCCTCAACCCCACCTCCTCCCGTTTATCTCTCAGCCCCCCCAGCCCACAGGTCTCATTCCTGATGAAGTGCTTATACCCAAAACGTTGCTTCTCCTGCTCCTCGGATGCTGCCTGACCTGCTGTGCTTTTCCAGCACCACACTCTCATCTCTGATCTAGAGCATCTGCAGTCCTCACTTTCTCCTAGGTAACAGAATAAGTAAGGATGGTTCAGTCAGTAATCATGATGTGGAGACACTAGTGTTGAACCGTGGTGGACAAAGTCAAAAGTCTCATGACACCAGGTTGTAGTCCAACAGGTTCGTTTAAAATCACAAGTTTTCAGAATGTTGCTCCTTCGTCAGGTAGCTGTGGAGCAGGATCATAAGACATAGAATTTTTGTGTCTTGTGATCCTGCTCCACAGCTACCTGATGAAGCAGCAGTGTTCTGAAAGCTAGTATTTCCAAATAAACTTTCCTAATATAACCTGGTGTGTGATTTTTAACTTTGTCCACGCCAGTTCAACACTGGACCTCCACATCGTAAATAAACCTGTTGGACTATAACCTGGTGTTGTCAGTCAGTGACATTGCTGGAGAATAGAAAATATCATATAAACTAAGGATTCAAGTAAATGTGTGTCATGTGGGATTTATATTATGTAATAATTTAAAGAGCATGTCTATTATCCTTCAGCTGGTAAAGAGTTTATCACAAGGTGAAACTTGCATGTCAGTGGGCCTTTTAAAAGAATGTTAAGGTGAAACAGCAATTATAATTAGGTCAAGAGAGAGTCAACAGGATTAATGTCTATGAATTGTTAAGGGATGGAAAACTCTGAACTTTGAAATTTTGCCACACGATACTCTGATATGAATCTTTAATACACCTGTATGAAATTCCTGCCACTTCTATTTTAGCTGGGATGGTAACCTATGTAACATGAGAACAGAAAGCTTAGTCCAGAGACCACTATTTATCAGGCCAATTCAATGGAATGATTTGATCTGAAATGTAGTTTACTGCTTTCTTTTAAAACCATGTTTCCATATTTAGTTGCAGCAAGGTTGATTGCAATAGTGTGTTCCCTCATTATTGATATATTTTAAGAAGGCAGTTCACCACCACCTTCTCAGAGGCAACTAAGGACGGGCAATAAATGCTGCCCAGCCACCAACGCCCAAGCCCCACAAGCGAATTAAAAAAAAATCCAAGCTAAGCTTCCGATCTCACATCCACATTACCATGAGAATATTACCACCTCCATAGCATTACTCTCACTCTCTCTCCCAGCCCTCACCAATTCCTTTCATGAAAAGAGCTTTGTTGGGAACATAAAGAGCAAAATGGGTTCTTAGCTCTCTAAGAACAGTCAGTGGTGGCACACCGTGCAGATGAGGGCTGAACACATTACCCCATTTACTCAGCCATGCGGCACCCTGAGAACAAGGCCATCTCTCCATCAGTTGTTCCCCTTCAGCTTCAGCATTGGTAGCAACGGACCATGTCAGTAGAGTGACCAATGCATCACATGAATAAGGGAGTGCCTGCTAGACTTCCCATCCCAGACCCACATCAACCATGAAACTTATTGAATTCAAAGTAATCCATCATAAAACATGACTAAGGGTGAAGTGGTGGTCTTCACCTCCTACAACATCCGTGGAAGATTCACATGTGATGGGTCACTTTTGGCTAACATTCCTGCCTCTTCAACTCAATGCTGCTGACTTCTGTACCATTGAGATGTCAATGTATAATTTAAAGGCCTCAATTGCCTTTGACCAGCATTTGAACCCTAAGTGAGTTTACTCCACATCCATTACAAATGGGTAATGAGATGACTAAATATAGCTGCAGTTTGCAAGCCAATGTTTCACATATTTGCTCCTTCAATGTCCCACAGTCCAGCATTTGAGGATCCTGCTCTTTTGCCCATCAAACCAACACTGACTCTGCCCTGGGCATCAAGCCAGCTATTTTCCAGTTGCAAGAGCATACTCTAAATGACAAATAGTGGCAGTGAGCACAGCATTGGGCTCTGCTTGGTCACTGGATACCCCTGAACCATGACCCCTTTTATCTTGTGATACCCCAAAAAAACAACTTTGACCCATTCTGCCATGTGGAGATCTACCAGAGTCAACTTTGTCTCTAACTGTTCTCCCTAACCTCTCTGAGCCCTGACATTACACCTGAATGATACCCATCCTAGTCCTCAACACACCCATTGTGCAGGCTATGATGGTGGCCACTGTTAATAATCAATGCCCCCAACCTGTAGCCTGTTCCCCATACTCCCTTATCTCTTTCTCAGTCATTTCTCTTTTCCCTACCTCAACACATGCCTCTGCTTTTTCCCCACTAAAATTTGACTGCCCCATCTGCTTTTTGGCAATCAGCCTTCTTTTCCCCCTACAGACCCCTTTGCACCCGCACCAACGATCAACGTAAGGATCCCACTGTATTTGTCTAAGCAATTACTGGATATGGTTGGCCAGACCCCAGACATTGTCATTGCATCTCTCCGACTGACAATTGCTTGTGATGTTCCTATGGGATGAACCATTGCTCAATTCCCCGACTTTGACTGATCCGAATGGACCACTGATTGTGGCCAAGTTCCTGAACTTTGTGCAGGTTGTGCCCATGACTGACCATACCAGGAACCCCCTGACTGACAGCCCCCTCCCCTTGACTGAGGACTGGCTCCAATCCACTTTCTGGCCGTTGGGGCTCTTCAGCTTCAATCTTCAGGTCCCTGCTTTGACTTCTACGTGGAAAATTCTCATCATCTAGTTTGGTCGCATCGGTTGCTTGAATGGAAGCTGCGCATTAATGAGGTGAGGTGTGCAATTAATAAGGTATTTAACAAGTAACAATCCTCCTTACTAGGCAATTCACCGCTCCCTAGTGAGAATCTCACTTTGATGCTTGGAACTTGCTTAAAAGATTTAGCAAGTTACTCCCAATGTCAAGATAGAATCTTTCCTCTGATTCTGCTATGTTTCCCATAATAACCTACAATGAAGGCCCTGTAGGATTCCACCCCCCACCCCCCCCCCCCACCCAATGTTCAATACAAGCTTTGAAATACTCTTTCCTTTTGATTTCTATCCATCTAGAAATAAAATCTAGTCCTGCGGTTGCTTCTATTTCATTACCGTACCAACTTTCTTTGTTATTTTTAGGTTTTTTTTGTGTTTACACCCTCAGATCCCTTAGATCCTCTTCTCTATTTGGATAATTAATTTCCAAGTAATGGGAGATTTTTTATTTTTTAACAAAACATTGTACCTCTCACTTAGTACAACTACCAAGTAGGCATCTTCATGGACTGCTTACTTAGTAAGCTCCTTACAATTTTAAATTCCCAGGAAAATAAGTTTGCAGACTGGAGTAATTGGATTTGGAGTTCGGAGAAACGCTATTGTTCCCCTTAGAATGGCCAGGGAACACGCAAGATGATGGTGGAGTAGAGCTCCTCACCAGAGCTTGTCTGCTCTAACCACATTTCTTTCTGCTTTTCTCACATTTATTTCCTTCTTTCTTGAAGTTATTTCATGTTATTTCTTTTCTTTGCCCTACTTACCTTGTGGAGAGAGCTTTGTCATGGAGGCAGCAGCCAGGAGACTTTGATGGACACCATGAGACTGCTGGCGGTGGGCGTGGGCGTCATTTCACTGATGTCTGGGGCAGGGCTCTGCAGCGAGGCAGCTGACATGGCTATCGAGCATTGCAACAGCTGGGTCCCAGATCGTGCCGGGCTGGCAGCAATGGCGTGGCATCAGTGGGCAGTGAAGTATGGTGGCAGCGGTGGTCAGTGGTGGTGAATGATGGCGGTGGCGGGTGATCAGGGCTGAAGCCTTGTGAGTGGCAGTGAAGCCTGGCGTGCACAGTGGAGGACAGCAGTGGTGAAGGTGGCTGGTGAGCATGGGCGGCTCTCAGCCCTGTGTGGGTGAAAGCATGCCCAGTGCAGGAGAGAGCAAGCCCTCTTGGGGAAGGTCCAGCTTGGAGCATCTATGGGCCCTGGCTTAAAAAAGGACTGTAATGTTTGACTTTTTAACTTTACTTCTTTATTTTTTCCACTTTTATTCCAAGAAGACTAGTGCTGAACTTTTCAACTTATTTATTTTTCTATTTCTGCAACTGGGGATTTGTCAGTCGGTACTTTGTACCTAAGATGGCACCGTGTGTGGCAACATTTAACACTTTTCACTGTACTTTCGTAGCCCGTACTTGAGTGCATGTGACAATAAAACCTAAATTTAAATCTAAAATCTAAATCAACCCGGTAAGATTTTGTACACTTTGCTTGTTGCAGAAGTTTGCATCTTTATCCATCCCTTTTGCTTTCCGTTTCATTTCACTTGCTGGTGTGAAAGGTGATTTCTGTTTTTAAGCTCCAGACAAACAAGTCAACGGCAGCAGTGTGAGCAATTTGGCACAGCATGGTCAGAGAGTCCCATATTGCATATCCCTTTCATACACTGGAGGATTTGCTGAATGAGAGTGACAAAATGTCGCAACATGAACCTCACTTTATTCCTGGAATCCAACCAGCTAGAGGTGGCAATTTCATTTGTGTAGTATTGACACTATAGTGAGAATAGGCCCACTGAATGAAGCTCCTCAATGACATCAGTGTTGATTCAGGAATTAAGTTATTGGGAGAGATTATTACAAATTAGACCTGTTTCCTCATGGACGCTGACAGGTGATCTGATTGAAGTCTTCAAGATATTAACAGGAAAAGATGGGGTAGATCGAGATAAACTATTTCCATCAGGGATTCTAGAATTGAGGGGCATAGTGCAAGACTTAGGGTCAGGAGAGATGTTAGGAAGCACTTTTACACATAAAGGGTGGAAGAAGATTTGGATGACATTGGATGCTGAACAGTTGTTAATTTTAAATCAGAGATGGATAAATTTATGTTAAACAAAAGTATTAATATGGACCAATGGTAGGTATATGGAATTAGGCCACAGATCAGCCATGATCCCATTGAATGGTGGGACCGGCTGGTCATCCTATTCCTGTTGCTAAATTCCTATAATTAGCACTAAATTGAAGTTCAGAGAGATTGCTGGCTGGTTAATATGGAAGATGGTATAGCTCAGACTGGAGGTGATGTTGCCCTGATATGGAGACTGTAGCACTTTTTATTTCTCTCTAATGTCCTCTCCATGCCAGTGCACAGTGGTGATAGAGGGCAGCTGACATGGGGATACCAGTTCCATTGCCACAATATTGGCATCCCAAACCTTGATAAGCAAGAAAGAAAAGTTATCACAAAGAAGAGGTGGCAGGGCAACATTTGATGAATGTGTAGAGGAAATGGGAGTAAAGGGGTATAGGAACAAGAGCACATGGGATTGAGGACAGCTGCTCACATGCCAGTTAAACACCAGAATGGATTTGTCAGGCTAAATAGCCAGTTTTTGTCTGTCAAAATCAATCTAATTTTTATTTTTCAGCAGAGTTGTTAACTTGATCTTCACCCCAACAATGCCTTTACTGCTTTTTGTCCAATTCTGTTCTATCATTCTGCATCCGTTCATTCCCATCCTACCTTTCGTTTACAGAGGTCAGTGACACTGTGTGAAGAGCAGCATTATCAGGAAAGGGAGCATTGTAGACCACACAGGCTCAAAATGTTTAGCAAAGCAATTATAAAACAAAGACCGAATAAGCTATTTTTTTACAAAGTAGTAGACGAGCAGCAGCATCTAACTGATGATCCATTAGTCTTCCTGCTAGTGGTTTTCAATGCAAATAAACAGAGAGAGTAACACAGAATATAAGCAAAGGGTTCACCCTTGAGCTGTTCAGGGAGAGGTGGGCACTGCAGAGAGGGGAGTATATTATTTCCCTCTCCAACTCTATTTTGATTTAATCCCTGCCCTCCTCTTCACTGTTTGATCACACAGCATTGCCCTTTGATGTGAAGGGCACTGCTTGTCACTGGCCACTTGGGTCTTTCCTTTCTTCCTGGTGGTGGAAATTGAATAAAGATTTGTACACCTTGTGTCTGTCACTGTTTCTCACACCTGCACACACACAACATGAGTGCTGGGGAAAGATAAGCACTACTGCAGTTAATCGGTAATGTGGGGGTAAAAAGATATAAGCAAAGGGTTCCATATCCATCAACTTCCAACCCCCCTACCATTAATTCCATTCCTCACTCCTAGCCAACTGACAGCCATGGTTCAGTTTTGGTTCTGAGTTATTAGGCTCTTCAGAGATTTGAGTACAAAGTCTAGGCTGATAATGGAGTGGCGAGGGAATGCTGCACTGTTGAAGGCATTAACATCCAGCCAAAATGATAAAGCATGCTTTTATCCATCCTCACATACAGATACAAAAGATACTGTTCTATAGTTCTGGAGAAAAAAAGAACAGTAAGAATACCCCTATGTGGGGGAAATTACTGGGCAATTATTGTCCCTCAATCATTGCAGATAATCTATAAAGCTCAGGAGTCTGTAGTTTTATGTTTCTTTACTTGCGAACTGAATTATGAAAAGAGCTGTATTAAAATCAAGGATTGCAAGGAATGAAGTACGTTTTGAAAGCAAGTAACCTAACACTCATTGCAGGCATTGATTACACAGCTGCTTTAACAAGCAGACATTGAAGTTTTGCAGACAAACTGGAACCATAGAGTGTGTACAAATGGAGATTCAGCCAGCAACTGATTTGGTCTGTGGACCAGTCACTATGGCACTGGCGTTCTGCTTGCCAACAACTCTTTGATTGGTTCTTGGGTAACTGAATAGCTGGTGGCTGTGAACAAGCTAGGGAAAAGTTTCTCCTCTGGCTCTCTCTCTGTTGTGTGTAGTAAAAGCCTCAATAAACCTGAAGAAAACCAGTTTACCTTCCCCTCAACAGTTGCTGTAAGTGGTGACTTTTCATTAATCAGAGTCAGCGATCTTCTAAAAATGAATGAGCCACCCTATGCCTCTTACAAACCAGTGGAAGCATCTAGAGAAGGACAACTGAAAATCAGTATTCTCATCAACGCAAAAGTCATAAGAATCATCTCAGCAAGTCTGTGAACAGAAACTGCTGAACCTGTCTCTCCCTCCATCAGTAATATTCATTTTTCTTTTTCTTTCTGTGTGTATGTTTGTAAGGAATAGTTTGTAAAGGAAGTCAGAGTTTTGACTAGTACAGTTATATTTTGATGCTTAGAGTCATAGAGATGTACAGCATGGAAACAGACCCTTTGATCCAATCTGTCCATGCCAACCAGATATCCCACCAGTGACTTCACCTAATGAAGACGCAGTGCTCTGAAAGCTTGGGATTTCAAATAAACCTGTTGGACTATCACCTGGTATCATATGGCTTCTGACTTTGTCTGCACCAGTCCAATACCAGCACCTCCACATCATGGCTTTATCAGTTGAGACATAGAGTCATAGAGATGTACCTTCAGTCCAACCCATCCATGCCGACCAGATATCCCAACTCAATCTAGTCCCACCTGCCAACACCCGACCCATATCCCTCCAAACCCTTCCTATTCATATACCCATCCAAATGCCTCTTAAATGTTGCAATTATACCAGCCTCCACCACTTCCTCTGGCAGCTCATTTCATACACATACCGCCCTCTTTGTGAAAAAGTTGCCCCTTAGGTCTCTTTTATATCTTTCCCGTCTCACCCAAAACCTGTGCCCTCTTACCTGCAGTTACAGTATATTTGCCTGTAATAAATATTAATTTGTGTTAAGTGCAGGAACACAGTCCAGGCTTTCTGTCAACTTCAGATTAAAAGACACGTAAATTAAGAAATTCTGAGCACTTTTGAAAATATTTAACTTTTGTGATGATTCTGAGAATAGCAGGGCTTGATTTTCAATGTGTTACTGCAATGAGGTATAACAATCATCATTTGCTGTTCGTGGCATCTTGCTGTTGTGTTTCTTTTATCACAGTTTTGTCAACATGCCTAAAGTACTTTTGTTTGGTTGAGAAGGCCACTGGGGTGTGGTGAGGCTGTGAACGGTGCTTTATGAATGCACATTTACTGTGGAGAATGATATGGGAGCTAGAAAACTTGCTGAAATAGTGAATTCTGTCTGGATGTATCACTACCTGGTATGGTAACTGAATCATTCAAGATCAGAGACGGTTGCATAAAGTGGTGAATTCAGCCCGGACAATCCCAAAGGCCAACCTCCCGTCAAAACAATCCATCTACCAGGCCCGCCATCAAGGAAAAGCCGTTAGCATTATCAAAGATCCATCCCACCCTGGCAATGCTTTTCCACAACCCCTACCATCGGGGAGAAGGTACAGAAGCCTGAGCACACGCTCCAGCTGGTTTTGAAACAGTTTCTACTTTACTGTTGTTAGAATACTGCATGGACTCACAAACTCTTAACATTTGCCTGTACCTGTGTTTTGGTTTTTGCTGCTGTTTACCTATTATTTACTTATCTATGCTATTTAACTCTGTGATCTGCCTGTATTGCTTGCAAGACAAAGCTTTTCACTGTGCCTCAGTACAGGTGGCAATAAATTCAATTCAATTCAATTCAATTCCAATCAATTCAATCTTGCAAAGTGTCCATATTAGAGAGGAGGAGGTGCTAAACATCTTAAAATACATAAAGATAGACAAATCTCTGGGACCTGATCAGATGTATCCCAGAACTTTGTGGAAAGCTAGGGAAATGATTGCTGGGCCCTTTGCTGAGATATTTGTATCATTGATAGCCATGGGTGAGGTGCCGAAAGACTGGAAGGTGGCTAATGTGGTGCCATTATTTAAGAAAGGTGGTAAGGAAAAGCCAGGGAACTATTGACCGGTAAGCCTGACGTCAGTGGTGGGTAAGTTGTTGGAGGGGATTCTGAGGAACAAGATTTACATGTATTTGGAAGGGCAAGGACTGATTCGGGATAGTCAACGTGGCTTTGTGTGTGGGAAGTCATACCACACTAACTTGACTGAGTTTTTTGAAGAAGTGACAAAGAAGGTTGATGAAGGCAGAGCAGTGGACATTACCTGTATGGACTTCAGCAAGGTGGTTGACTAGATACTGCGTGGTAGACTGGTTAGATCACATGGGATTCAGAGGAAGCTAGCTACTTGGATGCAAGATTAACTCTCTGTTAGTAAGCTACTAACATGTGAGTTTCGGAAGTGACCTAAACTGTGCTTTGCTTGATTGGAGCCACTTAAAATGCAGGGTCACTTTCGCAAACAGCTTGATGCCCTGCAATGGCAGTCAGTCGTTATCTTAGTGGGAGGACAATGTCTATTTTACAACAAAGCCAAGCTTAAAGTCTAGCAGGAGTGAGAAATCAAGGGGTATCAATGATCGATGGGTAGGGAATGAGAAGGCAGGGATGTTTCACTCCAGAATTACACTTTCTAAAATAAATGTGTTCGTATCCTTCCTGTAGCAGTTGCTGTCTGTTGTGACTTTTGAATTGATAAACCGGAGACATTTTGCAAGTAAATCCCTTGCTCTGTACTCCTTAAAAACTGATGGAAGTTTCCAGACAAAGATAACTGAACACTATGGGCTTAACTGGCTGATGAAAGATCTTTCCCATCATCAGAACCAGAAGGGAAGAAGCATTGAAATGTGTGTGTGTGTGTGTGTTTTAAAAAACTATTCTGATTTACCACACAAATCCAGCCCGTACTTCCTATCAACCTTGGTCTGCAAGTTGAGCAAATTGAGGGACTGTGCGTGTCTTTAAAAAAAGACTGTAACATTTGGTATGACTACAGGAGTAGTGGGTCTTGATTTAGGATGCAGTACCCCAGTGGGTCATATTCAATGTTGAATATGCCTAATATTCTCACTAGTTTTAATACCTTAATCAAATATGTCTATTATTTTTTAAAGTCAGAAAGCTCCAAATCTCTTTGCTTATTCTAGTAACTGAGGTATCTTAAACTGTTTTATCAGTTTGCTGCCCTCCTTTGAATTATTTTTCAGAGCCTCGATATCACCCAGTGAGTGTTGAGACCAAAAGGGAAGACAATGTTTGAAATGGCGACATGCTGGGACAGAATAGGTTTTCTTATTTTATATTTAATTGACATACAATACACGCTAAAATCGAATTTTCACAATAGTTTTGTGAGATTGTTGATGGATCATCATTGATTTATGCATTGTAACCCTCAGGTCCTTCTCCTACTTAATAACCTTGAATGCATGGGCGGCACGGTGGCACAGTGGTTAGCACTGCTGCCTCACAGCGCCAGAGACCTGGGTGCAATACCCACCTCAGGCGACTGACTGTGTGGAGTTTGCACGTTCTCCCCGTGTCTGCGTGGGTTTCCTCCGGGTGCTCAGGTTTCCTCCCACAGTCCAAAGATGTGCGGGTCAGGTGAATTGGCCATGCTAAATTGCCCATAGTGTTAGGTTAGGGGTATGGGTGGGTTGCGCTTCGGCAGGGCGGTGTGGACTTGTTGGGCCGAAGGACCTGTTTCCACACTGTAAGTAATCTAATCTAATCAAACTAGTGTACACGTTATTGTGTTATTTTAAAAACAGATTGGTCTGTGATATGGCTGGGGAAGGCAGAGTAGTGGAAGGAAATGGACATTGCAGGCATTGTCAATGGTGCAGAGACTTGAATGGTTCCACATTGGATGTTTTCAAACTCCTCTATAGTTTTTCCTGCGTTTCCTCCTTTGACCCTACAATTCTGATTTGCTTTGCTCCACTGTCAGAGGGCATGCTTTCAGCATTCCATAGCCCTCAGTTCTGGAATGATTGTCTATAGCTCTCTGTCTCTCAACTACTCCTCGCTCATTCACTCATGTGCGACAAAATCCCACAATGTGGTTCCGTGTTGAATTTTGTTTGGTGACGCTGCTGCTGCTGTGCATTATAGAAATCTAAGTTGTTTTTGCTGTGGAAGGGCTTGCACATTTCTGGCGCCTTCTGGTTTTCATTCAGTTTTGCAGTGGCTTTGCTATTTGCCTTTTCGTCTGGTTTAAATCTGCTTGGCTTCTGTTCACATGCAGTGAGCCCCAATTCAGAACTTCTTGAGCGGTTCAGTGGCCATTGGAAAATGCATATGTCTTGGCTGCAAAAACAGGCATCCATTGTCCCAAATCAATTTACTTGCTTCCCAAAGGGTGAAAAGCTGAGTGTTACAAGACTTTAAAAGATTTTTCTACTCAAAATATTTATTTAGTTACATTTTAATCATTTCATTCCATCCAGCCAGCTTCTGTTGAGTCATAAGGTATTGCAGAGGACTTGAATCTATAGTACCTATACTGTGTCAGCTTTGGCTCATTGGTAACATTCTTGCCTCTGACTGAGAAGGATGTGGGTTCAAGGACTCACTGTAGCAAATAATTTAGAGTGCCACACTTATGCTGCTTTTTGAACAAGACATTAAACCGAGGCACTCTCTGCTTTCTTGGGTGAATGTAAAAAGGCCCAATCACTGTTTGACAGAGAAATTGGAGGTTGGGGTAGGGTAGGTGGGTGTTCAGGCCAATGTTTATCCCTCCATCAACACCATCAAAACATTAATGATCCTCACCATCACATTACTGTCGCTGCCTTTCCCATGGTTCACCGGTATGAATGCTTAAAAAAACCCTTAATTGGCTGTCAAGTGCTTTGGGCCACCTTGGGATCAGGAAATGTGCTGTCTGAATGGATGGTGTTTTCTTTATAATGACATTAACAATTTTGAGTATGAGACTTCACGCACTGTGGCTTAAAAACCACAGAACTGAAGCAATAAACCACGAGAGGATGTAAGTAATGCTTGCCAAACACTTGTCCATCAAAGGCACACAAAATACAGGCTAGAATGTCCAAGACCTAAGCATATAGAAATTATGAAGGATAGAACATAGAACATAGAACAATACGGCGCAGAACAGGCCCTCAATGTTGCGCCGACCTGTGAACTATTCTCAACTCGTCCCCCTACACTATCCCATCATCATTCATGTGCTTATCCAAGGATTGTTTAAATCTCCCTAATGTGGCTGAGTTAACTACATTGGCAGGCAGGGCATTCCACACCCTTATCACTCTCTGAGTAAAGAACCTGCCTCTGACATCTGTCTTAAATCTACCATCCCTCAATTTGTAGCTATGCCCCCTCATACAAGCTGACGTCAACATCCTAGGAAAAAGACTTTCACTGTCTACCCTATCTAATCAGATAGTGTCACCTGCATGGATAGGGTAAATAGGTTTAGGGTGAGGGGGGAAAGATATAAAAGAGACCTAAGGGGCAACATTTTTACACAGAGGGTAGTACGGGTAGAGAATGAGCTGCCAGAGGAAGTGGTACAATTGCAACAGTTTGATTAGATTAGATTACCTTCAGTATGGAAACAGGCCCTTCAGCCCAACAAGTCCACACTGACCCTCCGAAGAGTAGCCCACCCAGACACATTTTCCCTCTGACTAATGCACCTAGCACTATGGGCAATTTAGCATGGCCAATTCACCTGGCCTGCTCATCTTTGGACAGTGGGAGGATACCGGAGCACCCAGAGGAAACCCACGCAGACACGGGGAGAATGTGCAAACTCCACACAGGCCAGAGGCTGGAATCAAACCTGGGACCCTGGTGCTGTGAGACAGCAGTGCTAAACACAGAGCCACCGTGCTGCCCATTTAAGAGGCATTTGGATGGGTCTATGAATACGAAGGGTTTGGAGGGATATAAGAGAAAATGAGAAAAAGAAAGAAAAAGAGAGAAAAAGAGAGAAAAAGAGAAAAAGAGAGAAAAAAGAGAAAAAGAGAGAGAAAAGAGCAAGAAAAAGAGCAAGAAAAAGAGAGAAAAAGAGAGAGAAAAAGAGAGAGATAAAGAGAGAAAGAGAGAGAAAAATGGGAAAAGAGAGAGAGAAAGAAAAAGAGAGAGAAAAAGAGAAAAAGAGAGAGAAAAAGAGAGAGATAAAGAGAGAAAGAGAGAGAAAAATGGGAAAAGAGAGAGAAAGAAAAAGAGAGAGAAAAAGAGAGAGAAAAAGGGAAAAAGAGAGAGAAAAAGAGATAAAGAGAGAAAAAGAGAAAAAGAGAGAGAGAGAACATGAGAAAGAGAGAAAAAGAGAGAAAGAGAGAGAAAAAGAGAGAGGAAAAAGAGAAAAAGAGAGAAAAAGAGAAAAAGAGAGAGAAAAAGAGAAAAAGTGAGAGAAAAAGAGAAAAAGAGAGACAAAAAGAAAGAAGAGAGAAAGAGAATAAGAGAGAGAAAAAGAGAGAAAAAGAGAGAGAAATAGAGGGAAAGAAAAAAAGTGAAAAATACAGAGTAAAAGAGAGAACGAGAAAAAGGGAAAAGAGAGAGAAAAAGAGAGACAGAGAGAAAAAGAGAAAAAGAGAGAGAAAAAGAGAGAAAAAAGAGAAAAAGATAAAAAGAAAGAAAAAGAGAGAAAAAGAGAGAAAAATAAAAAAAGAGAGAAAAAGAGAAAAAAGAGAGAAAAGAGAGAGAAAAAGAGAGAGCGAAGAAGAGAGAAAAAGAGACAGAAAAAGAGAGAAAAAAGAGAGAAAAAGCCAAAAAGAGAGAGAAAACAGAGAGAAAAAGAGAGAGAAAAGACAGAGAAAAAGAGAGAGAAAAAGAGAGAAAAAGAGAAAAAGTGAGAGAAAAAGAGAAAAAGAGAGAGAAGAAGAGAGAGAAAACAGAGAGAAAAAGAGAGAGAAAAAGATAAAAAGACAAAAAGAGAAAAAGAGAGAGAAAAAGAGAAAAAGAGAGAGAAAAAAGAGAAAGAGAGAAAAAGAGAGAGAGAAGTGAGAAAAAAGAGAAAAAGAGAGAAAAAGAGAAAAAGAGAGAGAAAACGAGAGAGAAAGGGAGAGAAAAAGAGAAAAAGAGAGAGAAAAAGAGAGAAAAGGAGAAAAAGAGAAAAAGTGAGAGAAACGGGGAAAAGAGAGAGAAAAAGAGAAAAAGAGAGAAAAAGAGAGAAAGAGAGAAAAAGAGAGAGAAAACAGAGAGAAAAAGAGAGAGAAAAAGAGAGAAAAAGTGAAAAAGAGAGAGTAAAAGAGTAAAAGAGAAAACAGAAAGAAATCAAAAGAGAAAAAGAATAAGGGAGAGAAAAAAGAGAGAAAAAGAGAGAAAAAGAGAGAGAAAAATAGAGAAAAAGAGAAAAACAGAAAAAGTGAGTGACAAAGAGAAAAAGAGAGGAAAAGAGAGAGAAAAAGAGAGAAAGGGAGAGAAAAATATGAAAAACGAGAGAGAAAGAAAAAGAGAGAGAGAAAAAGAGAGAGAAAAAGAGAAAAAGAGAGAAAAAGAGACAAAGAGAGAAAAAACAGAAAGAGAGAGAGAAAAACAGAGAGAAAAAGAGAAGAGAGAGAGAAAAAGACAGAGAAAGAGAGAGTAAAAGAGATAGAGAGAAAAAGAGAAAAAGAGAGAGAAAAAGAGAGAAAAAGAGAAAAAGTGAGAGAAAAAGAGAGAAAGAGAAAAAGAGAAAGAGAGAAAACGAGAGAGAAAAAGTGAGAAAGAGAAAAAGAGAGAGAAAAAGAAAAAAAGTGAAAAAGAGAGAGTAAAAGAGAAAAAAGAGCGAAAAAGAGAGAAAAAGAGAAAAACAGAGAGAAAAAGAGAGCGAAAAAGGGAGAAAAAGAAAAAAGAGAGAAAAAGAGAAAAAGAGAAAAAGTGAGAGAAAAGGGGAAAAAGAGAGAGAAAAAGAGACTAAGAGAAAAACAGAAAGAAATCGAGAGAGAAAAAGAATAAGGGAGAGAAAAAGAGAGAGAAAAAGAGAGAAAAAGAGAGATAAAGAGAAAAAGAGAGAGAAACAGAGAGAGAAAAAGAGGGAAAAAGTGAAAAAGAGAGAGTAAAAGTGAAAAAGAGAAAAAGAGAGAGAAAAACAGAGAGAGAAAAAAGAGAGAAAAAGAAAGAAAAAGAGAGAGAAAAAGAGAGAGAAAAAGAGAGAAAAAGAGAGAAAAAGAGAGAGAAAAAGAGAAAAAAGAGAGAAAAAGAAAAAAGTGAGAAAGAGAATAAGAGAGAAACCAGAGAGAAAAAGAGAGAGAAAAGACAGAGAAAAAGAGAGAGAAAAAGAGAGAAAAAGAGAAAAAGTGAGAGAAAAAGAGAGAGAAGAAGAGAGAGAAAACAGAGAGAAAAATAGAGAGAAAAAGATAAAAAGACAAAAAGAGAAAAAGAGAGAGAAAAAGAGAAAAAGAGAGAGAAAAAAGAGAAAGAGAGAAAAAGAGAGAGAGAAGTGAGAAAAAAGAGAAAAAGAGAGAAAAAGAGAAAAAGAGAGAGAAAACGAGAGAGAAAGGGAGAGAAAAAGAGAAAAAGAGAGAGAAAAAGAGAGAAAAGGAGAAAAAGAGAAAAAGTGAGAGAAACGGGGAAAAGAGAGAGAAAAAGAGAAAAAGAGAGAAAGAGAGAAAAAGAGAGAGAAAAAGAGAGAAAAAGTGAAAAAGAGAGAGTAAAAGAGTAAAAGAGAAAACAGAAAGAAATCAAGAGAGAAAAAGAATAAGGGAGAGAAAAAAAGAGAGAAAAAGAGAGAAAAAGAGAGAGAAAAAGAGGGAGAAACAGAAAACGAGAGAGAAAAAGAGAGAGAAAAACAGAGAGAAAAAGGGAGAGAAAAAGAGAGAAAAAGTGAAAAAGAGAGAGTAAAAGAGTAAAAGAGAAAACAGAAAGAAATCAAGAGAGAAAAAGAATAAGGGAGAGAAAAAAAGAGAGAAAAAGAGAGAAAAAGAGAGAGAAAAATAGAGAAAAAGAGAAAAACAGAAAAAGTGAGTGACAAAGAGAAAAAGAGAGGAAAAGAGAGAGAAAAAGAGAGAAAGGGAGAGAAAGATATGAAAAATGAGAGAGAAAGAAAAAGAGAGAGAAAAAGAGAAAATGAGAGAAAAAGAGACAAAGAGAGAAAAAACAGAAAGAGAGAGAGAAAAACAGAGAGAAAAAGAGAAGAGAGAGAGAAAAAGACAGAGAAAGAGAGAGTAAAAGAGATAGAGAGAAAAAGAGAAAAAGAGAGAGAAAAAGAGAGAAAAAGAGAAAAAGTGAGAGAAAAAGAGAGAAAGAGAAAAAGAGAAAGAGAGAAAACGAGAGAGAAAAAGTGAGAAAGAGAAAAAGAGAGAGAAAAAGAAAAAAAGTGAAAAAGAGAGAGTAAAGAGAAAAAAGAGCGAAAAAGAGAGAAAAAGAGAAAAACAGAGAGAAAAGAGAGCGAAAAAGGGAGAAAAAGAAAAAAGAGAGAAAAAGAGAAAAAGAGAAAAAGTGAGAGAAAAGGGGAAAAAGAGAGAGAAAAAGAGACTAAGAGAAAAACAGAAAGAAATCGAGAGAGAAAAAGAATAAGGGAGAGAAAAAGAGAGAGAAAAAGAGAGAAAAAGAGAGAAAAAGAGAAAAAGAGAGAGAAAAAGAGAGAGAAAACAGAGAGAAAAAGAGAGAGAAAAAGAGGGAAAAAGTGAAAAAGAGAGAGTAAAAGAGAAAAAGAGAAAAAGAGAGAGAAAAACAGAGAGAGAAAAAAGAGAGAAAAAGAGAGAAAAAGAGAGAGAAAAAGAGAGAGAAAAAAGAGAGAAAAAGAGAGAAGAGAGAGAGAAAAAGAGAGAGAAAAAGAGGGAGAAACAGAAAACGAGAGAGAAAAAGAGAGAGAAAAACAGAGAGAAAAAGAGAGAGAAAAAGAGAGAAAAAGTGAAAAAGAGAGAGTAAAAGAGAAAAAGAGAAAAAGAGAGAGAAAAAGAGAGAGAAAAAGAGAGAGAAAATGAGAAAAAAGAGAAAGAGAGAAAAGAGAGCGAAAAAGAGAAAAAGAGAGAGAAAAAGAAAAAGAGAGAAAGAGAATCAGAGAGAGAAAAAGAGAGAGAAAAAGCAGAAAAAGAGAAAAGCAGAAAAAGTGAGAGAAAAAGAGACGAAGAGAAAAAGAGTAAAAGAGAGAGAAAAGGAGAGAGAAAAAGGGAGAAATCGAGAAAAAGAGAAAAAGAGAGAGAAAAACAGAGAGAAAAAGAGAGAGAAAGAGAGAGAAAGAAAAAGAGAGAGAAAAAGAGAGAAAGAGAGAAAAATAGAAAAAGGGAGCAATCGAGAAAAAGAGAAAAAGAGAGAGAAAAACAGAGAGAAAAAGAGAGAGAAAGAGAGAGAAAGAAAAAAAGAGAGAAAAAGAGAGAAAGAGAGAGAGAAAAAGAGAGAAAGAGAGAAAAATAGAAAAAGAGAAAGAAAAAGAGAGAGAAAAAGAGACAAAGAGATAAAGAAACAAAAAAGAGATAAAGAGATAAAGAGAAACAGAGAGAGTAAAAGAGAGAAAGAGAGAAAAAGAGAGAGAAAAAGTGAGAAAAAAGAGAAAGAGAGAAAAAGAGAAAAAGAGAGAGAAAGAGAGAATGAAAAAGAGAGAAAGAGAGAGAAAGAAAAAGAGAGAGGAAAAGAGAGAAAAAGAGAGGGAAAAGTGAGAAAAAAGACAAAGAGAGAAAAAGAGAAAAAGAGAGAGAAAAAGAGAGAGAATAAGAGAGAGAAAAAGAGAGAAAGAGAAAAAGAGACAGAAAAAGAGAGAAAGAGAAAAAGAGAAACAGAGAGAGTAAAAGAGGGAAAGAGAGAAAAAGAGCGAGAAAAAGAGAGAAAAAGAGAAAAAGTGAGTGATAAGAGAAAAAGAGAGAGAAAAAGAGTAAAAGGGAGAGAAAAGGTGAGAGAAAAAGAGATAAAACAGAGAGAAAAAGACAAAAAGAGAGAGAAAAAGAGAGAAAAAGAGAAAAAGAGAGAGAAAAAGAGAGAGAAAAACAGAGAGAAAAACAGAGAGAAAAAGAGAGAGAGAAAGAGAGAGAAAGAAGAAGAGAGAAAAAGAGAGAAAGAGAGAGAGAAAACGAGAGAAAGAGAGAAAAAGTGAAAAAGAGAAAGAAAAAGAGAGAGAAAAAGAGAGAAAGAGATAAAAAGAGAAAAAGAGAAAAAGAGAAAAAGTGAGAGAAAAGGGGAAAAGAGAGAGAAAAAGAGAAAAAGAGAGAAAGAGAGAAAAAGAGAGAGAAAAAGAGAGAAAAAGTGAAAAAGAGAGAGTAAAAGAGTAAAAGAGAAAACAGAAAGAAATCAAGAGAGAAAAAGAATAAGGGAGAGAAAAAAAGAGAGAAAAAGAGAGAAAAAGAGAGAGAAAAAGAGGGAGAAACAGAAAATGAGAGAGAAAAAGAGAGAGAAAAACAGAGAGAAAAAGGGAGAGAAAAAGAGAGAAAAAGTGAAAAAGAGAGAGTAAAAGAGTAAAAGAGAAAACAGAAAGAAATCAAGAGAGAAAAAGAATAAGGGAGAGAAAAAAAGAGAGAAAAAGAGAGAAAAAGAGAGAGAAAAATAGAGAAAAAGAGAAAAACAGAAAAAGTGAGTGACAAAGAGAAAAAGAGAGGAAAAGAGAGAGAAAAAGAGAGAAAGGGAGAGAAAGATATGAAAAATGAGAGAGAAAGAAAAAGAGAGAGAAAAAGAGAAAATGAGAGAAAAAGAGACAAAGAGAGAAAAAACAGAAAGAGAGAGAGAAAAACAGAGAGAAAAAGAGAAGAGAGAGAGAAAAAGACAGAGAAAGAGAGAGTAAAAGAGATAGAGAGAAAAAGAGAAAAAGAGAGAGAAAAAGAGAGAAAAAGAGAAAAAGTGAGAGAAAAAGAGAGAAAGAGAAAAAGAGAAAGAGAGAAAACGAGAGAGAAAAAGTGAGAAAGAGAAAAAGAGAGAGAAAAAGAAAAAAAGTGAAAAAGAGAGAGTAAAGAGAAAAAAGAGCGAAAAAGAGAGAAAAAGAGAAAAACAGAGAGAAAAAGAGAGCGAAAAAGGGAGAAAAAGAAAAAAGAGAGAAAAAGAGAAAAAGAGAAAAAGTGAGAGAAAAGGGGAAAAAGAGAGAGAAAAAGAGACTAAGAGAAAAACAGAAAGAAATCGAGAGAGAAAAAGAATAAGGGAGAGAAAAAGAGAGAGAAAAAGAGAGAAAAAGAGAGAAAAAGAGAAAAAGAGAGAGAAAAAGAGAGAGAAAACAGAGAGAAAAAGAGAGAGAAAAAGAGGGAAAAAGTGAAAAAGAGAGAGTAAAAGAGAAAAAGAGAAAAAGAGAGAGAAAAACAGAGAGAGAAAAAAGAGAGAAAAAGAGAGAAAAAGAGAGAGAAAAAGAGAGAGAAAAAAGAGAGAAAAAGAGAGAAGAGAGAGAGAAAAAGAGAGAGAAAAAGAGGGAGAAACAGAAAACGAGAGAGAAAAAGAGAGAGAAAAACAGAGAGAAAAAGAGAGAGAAAAAGAGAGAAAAAGTGAAAAAGAGAGAGTAAAAGAGAAAAAGAGAAAAAGAGAGAGAAAAAGAGAGAGAAAAAGAGAGAGAAAATGAGAAAAAAGAGAAAGAGAGAAAAGAGAGCGAAAAAGAGAAAAAGAGAGAGAAAAAGAAAAAGAGAGAAAGAGAATCAGAGAGAGAAAAAGAGAGAGAAAAAGCAGAAAAAGAGAAAAGCAGAAAAAGTGAGAGAAAAAGAGACGAAGAGAAAAAGAGTAAAAGAGAGAGAAAAGGAGAGAGAAAAAGGGAGAAATCGAGAAAAAGAGAAAAAGAGAGAGAAAAACAGAGAGAAAAAGAGAGAGAAAGAGAGAGAAAGAAAAAGAGAGAGAAAAAGAGAGAAAGAGAGAAAAATAGAAAAAGGGAGCAATCGAGAAAAAGAGAAAAAGAGAGAGAAAAACAGAGAGAAAAAGAGAGAGAAAGAGAGAGAAAGAAAAAGAGAGAGAAAAAGAGAGAAAGAGAGAGAGAAAAAGAGAGAAAGAGAGAAAAATAGAAAAAGAGAAAGAAAAAGAGAGAGAAAAAGAGACAAAGAGATAAAGAAACAAAAAAGAGATAAAGAGATAAAGAGAAACAGAGAGAGTAAAAGAGAGAAAGAGAGAAAAAGAGAGAGAAAAAGTGAGAAAAAAGAGAAAGAGAGAAAAAGAGAAAAAGAGAGAGAAAGAGAGAATGAAAAAGAGAGAAAGAGAGAGAAAGAAAAAGAGAGAGGAAAAGAGAGAAAAAGAGAGGGAAAAGTGAGAAAAAAGACAAAGAGAGAAAAAGAGAAAAAGAGAGAGAAAAAGAGAGAGAATAAGAGAGAGAAAAAGAGAGAAAGAGAAAAAGAGACAGAAAAAGAGAGAAAGAGAAAAAGAGAAACAGAGAGAGTAAAAGAGGGAAAGAGAGAAAAAGAGCGAGAAAAAGAGAGAAAAAGAGAAAAAGTGAGTGATAAGAGAAAAAGAGAGAGAAAAAGAGTAAAAGGGAGAGAAAAGGTGAGAGAAAAAGAGATAAAAAAGAGAGAAAAAGACAAAAAGAGAGAGAAAAAGAGAGAAAAAGAGAAAAAGAGAGAGAAAAAGAGAGAGAAAAACAGAGAGAAAAACAGAGAGAAAAAGAGAGAGAGAAAGAGAGAGAAAGAAGAAGAGAGAAAAAGAGAGAAAGAGAGAGAGAAAACGAGAGAAAGAGAGAAAAAGTGAAAAAGAGAAAGAAAAAGAGAGAGAAAAAGAGAGAAAGAGATAAAAAGAGAAAAAGAGAAAGAAAAAGAGAGAGAAAAAGAGAGAAAGAGATAAAGAGACAAAAAAGAGAGAAAGAGAAAAAGAGAAACAGATAGAGTAAAAGAGAGAAAGAGAGAAAAAGAGATAGAAAAAGAGAGAAAAAGAGAAAAAAGGGAGAGAAAAATACGAAAAATGAGAGAGAAAGAAAGAGAGAGAGAGAAAAAGAGAGAGAAAAAGAGAGAGAAAAAGAGAGAAAAAGAGAAAAAGTGAGAGAAAAAGAGAAAAAGAGAGAGAAGAAGAGAGAAAAAGAGAAAAAGTGAGAGAAAAAGAGAAAAAGAGAGAGAAGAAGAGAGAGAAAACAGAGAGAAAAAGAGAGAGAAAAAGATAAAAAGACAAAAAGAGAAAAAGAGAGAGAAAAAGAGAAAAAGAGAGAGAAAAAAGAGAAAGAGAGAAAAAGAGAGAGAGAAGTGAGAAAAAAGAGAAAAAGAGAGAAAAAGAGAAAAAGAGAGAGAAAACGAGAGAGAAAGGGAGAGAAAAAGAGAAAAAGAGAGAGAAAAAGAGAGAAAAGGAGAAAAAGAGAAAAAGTGAGAGAAACGGGGAAAAGAGAGAGAAAAAGAGAAAAAGAGAGAAAAAGAGAGAAAGAGAGAAAAAGAGAGAGAAAACAGAGAGAAAAAGAGAGAGAAAAAGAGAGAAAAAGTGAAAAAGAGAGAGTAAAAGAGTAAAAGAGAAAACAGAAAGAAATCAAAAGAGAAAAAGAATAAGGGAGAGAAAAAAGAGAGAAAAAGAGAGAAAAAGAGAGAGAAAAATAGAGAAAAAGAGAAAAACAGAAAAAGTGAGTGACAAAGAGAAAAAGAGAGGAAAAGAGAGAGAAAAAGAGAGAAAGGGAGAGAAAAATATGAAAAACGAGAGAGAAAGAAAAAGAGAGAGAGAAAAAGAGAGAGAAAAAGAGAAAAAGAGAGAAAAAGAGACAAAGAGAGAAAAAACAGAAAGAGAGAGAGAAAAACAGAGAGAAAAAGAGAAGAGAGAGAGAAAAAGACAGAGAAAGAGAGAGTAAAAGAGATAGAGAGAAAAAGAGAAAAAGAGAGAGAAAAAGAGAGAAAAAGAGAAAAAGTGAGAGAAAAAGAGAGAAAGAGAAAAAGAGAAAGAGAGAAAACGAGAGAGAAAAAGTGAGAAAGAGAAAAAGAGAGAGAAAAAGAAAAAAAGTGAAAAAGAGAGAGTAAAAGAGAAAAAAGAGCGAAAAAGAGAGAAAAAGAGAAAAACAGAGAGAAAAAGAGAGCGAAAAAGGGAGAAAATGAAAAAAGAGAGAAAAAGAGAAAAAGAGAAAAAGTGAGAGAAAAGGGGAAAAAGAGAGAGAAAAAGAGACTAAGAGAAAAACAGAAAGAAATCGAGAGAGAAAAAGAATAAGGGAGAGAAAAAGAGAGAGAAAAAGAGAGAAAAAGAGAGAAAAAGAGAAAAAGAGAGAGAAAACGAGAGAGAAAAAGAGGGAAAAAGTGAAAAAGAGAGAGTAAAAGTGAAAAAGAGAAAAAGAGAGAGAAAAACAGAGAGAGAAAAAAGAGAGAAAAAGAAAGAAAAAGAGAGAGAAAAAGAGAGAGAAAAAGAGAGAAAAAGAGAGAAAAAGAGAGAGAAAAAGAGAAAAAAGAGAGAAAAAGAAAAAAGTGAGAAAGAGAATAAGAGAGAAAACAGAGAGAAAAAGAGAGAGAAAAGACAGAGAAAAAGAGAGAGAAAAAGAGAGAAAAAGAGAAAAAGTGAGAGAAAAAGAGAGAGAAGAAGAGAGAGAAAACAGAGAGAAAAATAGAGAGAAAAAGATAAAAAGACAAAAAGAGAAAAAGAGAGAGAAAAAGAGAAAAAGAGAGAGAAAAAAGAGAAAGAGAGAAAAAGAGAGAGAGAAGTGAGAAAAAAGAGAAAAAGAGAGAAAAAGAGAAAAAGAGAGAGAAAACGAGAGAGAAAGGGAGAGAAAAAGAGAAAAAGAGAGAGAAAAAGAGAGAAAAGGAGAAAAAGAGAAAAAGTGAGAGAAACGGGGAAAAGAGAGAGAAAAAGAGAGAAAGAGAGAAAAAGAGAGAGAAAAAGAGAGAAAAAGTGAAAAAGAGAGAGTAAAAGAGTAAAAGAGAAAACAGAAAGAAATCAAGAGAGAAAAAGAATAAGGGAGAGAAAAAAAGAGAGAAAAAGAGAGAAAAACAGAGAGAAAAATAGAGAAAAAGAGAAAAACAGAAAAAGTGAGTGACAAAGAGAAAAAGAGAGGAAAAGAGAGAGAAAAAGAGAGAAAGGGAGAGAAAAATATGAAAAATGAGAGAGAAAGAAAAAGAGAGAGAAAAAGAGAAAATGAGAGAAAAAGAGACAAAGAGAGAAAAAACAGAAAGAGAGAGAGAAAAACAGAGAGAAAAAGAGAAGAGAGAGAGAAAATGACAGAGAAAGAGAGAGTAAAAGAGATAGAGAGAAAAAGAGAAAAAGAGAGAGAAAAAGAGAGAAAAAGAGAAAAAGTGAGAGAAAAAGAGAGAAAGAGAAAAAGAGAAAGAGAGAAAACGAGAGAGAAAAAGTGAGAAAGAGAAAAAGAGAGAGAAAAAGAAAAAAAGTGAAAAAGAGAGAGTAAAGAGAAAAAAGAGCGAAAAAGAGAGAAAAAGAGAAAAACAGAGAGAAAAAGAGAGCGAAAAAGGGAGAAAAAGAAAAAAGAGAGAAAAAGAGAGAAAAAGAGAAAAAGTGAGAGAAAAAGAGAGAAAGAGAAAAAGAGAAAGAGAGAAAACGAGAGAGAAAAAGTGAGAAAGAGAAAAAGAGAGAGAAAAAGAAAAAAAGTGAAAAAGAGAGAGTAAAAGAGAAAAAAGAGTGAAAAAGAGAGAAAAAGAGAAAAACAGAGAGAAAAAGAGAGCGAAAAAGGGAGAAAAAGAAAAAAGAGAGAAAAAGAGAAAAAGAGAAAAAGTGAGAGAAAAGGGGAAAAAGAGAGAGAAAAAGAGACTAAGAGAAAAACAGAAAGAAATCGAGAGAGAAAAAGAATAAGGGAGAGAAAAAGAGAGAGAAAAAGAGAGAAAAAGAGAGAAAAAGAGAAAAAGAGAGAGAAAAAGAGAGAGAAAAAGAGGGAAAAAGTGAAAAAGAGAGAGTAAAAGTGAAAAAGAGAAAAAGAGAGAGAAAAAGAAAAAGAGAGAAAAAGAATCAGAGAGAGAAAAAGAGAGAGAAAAAGCAGAAAAAGAGAAAAGCAGAAAAAGTGAGAGAAAAAGAGACGAAGAGAAAAAGAGTAAAAGAGAGAGAAAAGGAGAGAGAAAAAGGGAGAAATCGAGAAAAAGAGAAAAAGAGAGAGAAAAAGAGAGAGAAAAAGAGAGAGAAAGAGAGAGAAAGAAAAAAAGAGAGAAAAAGAGAGAAAGAGAGAGAGAAAAAGAGAGAAAGAGAGAAAAATAGAAAAAGAGAAAGAAAAAGAGAGAGAAAAAGAGACAAAGAGATAAAGAAACAAAAAAGAGATAAAGAGAGAAAGAGAAACAGAGAGAGTAAAAGAGAGAAAGAGAAAAAAAGAGAGAGAAAAAGTGAGAAAAAAGAGAAAGAGAGAAAAAGAGAAAAAGAGAGAGAAAGAGAGAATGAAAAAGAGAGAAAGAGAGAGAAAGAAAAAGAGAGAGGAAAAGAGAGAAAAAGAGAGGGAAAAGTGAGAAAAAAGACAAAGCGAGAAAAAGAGAAAAAGAGAGAGAAAAAGAGAGAGAATAAGAGAGAGAAAAAGAGAGAAAGAGAAAAAGAGACAGAAAAAGAGAGAAAGAGAAAAAGAGAAACAGAGAGAGTAAAAGAGGGAAAGAGAGAAAAAGAGCGAGAAAAAGAGAGAAAAAGAGAAAAAGTGAGTGATAAGAGAAAAAGAGAGAGAAAAAGAGTAAAAGGGAGAGAAAAGGTGAGAGAAAAAGAGATAAAAAAGAGAGAAAAAGACAAAAAGAGAGAGAAAAAGAGAGAGAAAAACAGAGAGAAAAAGAGAGAGAGAAAGAGAGAGAAAGAAGAAGAGAGAAAAAGAGAGAAAGAGAGAGAGAAAACGAGAGAAAGAGAGAAAAAGTGAAAAAGAGAAAGAAAAAGAGAGAGAAAAAGAGAGAAAGAGATAAAAAGAGAAAAAGAGAAAGAAAAAGAGAGAGAAAAAGAGAGAAAGAGATAAAGAGACAAAAAAGAGAGAAAGAGAAAAAGAGAAACAGATAGAGTAAAAGAGAGAAAGAGAGAAAAAGAGATAGAAAAAGAGAGAAAAAGAGAAAAAGGGAGAGAAAAATACGAAAAACGAGAGAGAAAGAAAGAGAGAGAGAGAAAAAGAGAGAGAAAAAGAGAGAGAAAAAGAGAAAAAGAGAGAAAAAGAGACAAAGTGAGAAAAAAACAGAAAGAGAGAGAAAAAACAGAGAGAAAAAGATAAGAGAGAGAGAAAAAGAGAGAGAAAACAGAGAGAAAAAGAGAGAGAATAAGAGGGAAAAAGTGAAAAAGAGAGAGTAAAAGAGAAAAAGAGAAAAAGAGAGAGAAAAAGAGAGAGAAAAAGAGAAAAAGAGAGAAAAAGAGACAAAGAGAGAAAAAACAGAAAGAGAGAGAGAAAAACAGAGAGAAAAAGAGAAGAGAGAGAGACAAAGAGAGAGAAAACAGAGAAAAAGAGAGAGAAAAAGAGGGAAAAAGTGAAAAAGAGAGAGTAAAAGAGAAAAAGAGAGAAAAGAGAGAGAAAAAGAGAGAGAAAAAGAGAGAAAAGAGAGAAAGAGAAAAAGAGAGAGAAAAAGAGAGAAAAAGAGAAAAAGAGAGAGAACACAGAGAGAAAAGAGAGAGAAAAAGAGAGAAAAAGTGAAAAAGAGAGAGTAAAAGAGAAAAAGAGAGAGAAAATGAGAGAGAAAAACAGAGAGAAAAAGAGAGAGAAAATGAGAAAAAGAGAAAGAGAGAAAAAGAGAGCGAAAAAGAGAAAAAGAGAGAGAAAAAGAAAAAAGAGAGAAAAAGAATCAGAGAGAGTAAAAGAGAGAGAAAAAGCAGAAAAAGAGAAAAGCAGAAAAAGTGAGAGAAAAAGAGACGAAGAGCAAAAGAGTAAAAGAGAGAGAAAAGGAGAGAGAAAAAGGGAGAAATCGAGAAAAAGAGAAAAAGAGAGAGAAAAACAGAGAGAAAAAGAGAGAGAAAGAGAGAGAAAGAAAAAGAGAGAGAAAAAGAGAGAAAGAGAGAAAAAGACAAAAGTGAAAGAAAAAGAGAGAGAAAAAGAGAGAAAGAGATAAAGAGACAAAAAAGAGAGAAAGAGAAAAAGAGAAACAGAGAGAGTAAAAGAGAGAAAGAGAGAAAAAGAGAGAAAAAGTGAGAAAAAAGAGAAAGAGAGAAAAAGAGAAAAAGAGAGAGAAAGAGAGAGAGAGAAAAAGAGAGAAAGAGAGAGAAAGAAAAAGAGAGAGGAAAAGAGAGAAAAAGAGAGGGAAAAGTGAGAAAAAAGAGAAAGAGAGAAAAAGAGAAAAAGAGAGAGAAAAAGAGAGAAAGAGAGAAAGAGAAAAAGAGAGAGAAAAAGAGAGAAAGAGAAAAAGAGAAACAGAGAGAGTAAAGGAGGGAAAGAGAGAAAAAGAGAGAGAAAAAGAGAGAAAAAGAGAAAAAGTGAGTGAAAAGAGAAAAAGAGAGAGAAAAAGAGAGAGAAAAAGAGAAAAAGAGAGAGAGAAAAGAGAGAAAGAGAGAAAAAGAGAAAAAGAGAAAGAAAAAGAGAGAGAAAAAGAGAGAAAGAGATAAAGAGATGAAAAAGAGAGAAAGAGAAAAAGAGAAACAGAGAGTAAAAGAGAGAAAGAGAGAAAAAGAGAGAGAAAAAGAGAGAAAAAGAGAAAAAGTGAGAGAAAAAGAGAAAAAGAGAGAGAAACAGAAAACGACAGAGAAAAAGAGGGAGAAAAACAGAGAGAAAAAGAGAGAGAAAAAGAGAGAGAAAAAGAGAGAAAGAGAGAGAGAAAAAGAGAGAAAGAGAGAAAAAGAGAAAAAAAGAAAGAAAAAGAGAGAGAAAAAGAGAGAAAGAGATAACGAGACAAAAAAGAGAGAAAGAGAGAAACAGAGAGAGTAAAAGAGAGAAAGAGAAAAAGAGAGCTAAAAAGAGAGAGAAAAAGAGAGAAAAAGAGAGCGAGAGAAAGGAAAAGAGAGAGGAAAAGAGAGAAAAAGAGAGAGAAAAAGATAGAAAAAGAGAAAAAGAGAGAGAAAAAGAGGGAGAAAAACAGAGATAAAAAGAGAGAGAACAAGAGAGAGAAAAAGAGAAAAATTAAGAGAGAAAAAGAGAGAGAAAAAGAGAGAAAAAGAGAAAAAGTGAGAGAAAAAGAGAAAAAGAGAGAGAAACAGAAAATGACAGAGAAAAAGAGAGAGAAAAACAGTGAGAAAGAGAGAGAGAAAAAGAGAGAAAGAGAGAAAAAGAGGAAAAGAGAAAGAAAAAGAGAGAGAAAAAGAGAGAAAAAGAGAGAGAAAAGAGGGAAAAAGTGAAAAAGAGAGAGAAAAAGAGAGAAAAAGAGAAAAAGAGAGAGAAAAACAGAGAGAGAAAGTGAGAGAAAAAGAGAAAAAGAGAGAGAAAAAGAGAGAAAAAAGAGAGAAAAAGAGAGAAAATGAGAGAGAAAAAGAGATAAAGAGAAAAAGAGAGAATAAAAGAGAGAATGAGAAAAAGTGAAAAAGAGAGAAAAAGAGACAAAGAGAGAAAAAGAGAGAAAACATAGAGAAAAAGAGAGATAAAAAGAGAGAAAAAGTGAAAAAGAGAGAGTAAAAGAGAAAAAGAGAAAAAGAGAGAGAAAAAGAGAGAGAAACGCAGAGAGAGAAAGTGAGAGAAAAAGAGAAAAAGAGTAAGAAAAAGAGAGAGAAAAACAGAAAGAGATAAAGAGACAAAAAAGAGAGAAAGAGAAAAAGAGAAACAGAGAGAGTAAAAGAGAGAAAGAGATAAAATGAGAGAGAAAAAGAGAGAGAAAAAGGGAAAAAGAGAGCGAAAAAGAGATAAAGAGAGAAAAAGAGAAAAAGAGAGAGAGAACATGAGAAAGAGAGAAAAAGAGAGAAAGAGAGAGAAAAAGAGAGAGGAAAAAGAGAAAAAGAGAGAAAAAGAGAAAAAGAGAGAGAAAAAGAGAAAAAGTGAGAGAAAAAGAGAAAAAGAGAGACAAAAAGAAAGAAGAGAGAAAGAGAATAAGAGAGAGAAAAAGAGAGAGAAAAAGAGAGAGAAATAGAGGGAAAGAGAAAAAGTGAAAAATACAGAGTAAAAGAGAGAACGAGAAAAAGGGAAAAGAGAGAGAAAAAGAGAGACAGAGATAAAAAGAGAAAAAGAGAGAGAAAAAGAGAGAAAAAAGAGAAAAAGATAAAAAGAAAGAAAAAGAGAGAAAAAGAGAGAAAAAGAAAAAGAGAGAAAAAGAGAGAAAAGAGAGACAAAAAGAGAGAGAGAAGAAGAGAGAAAAAGAGACAGAAAACGAGAGAAAAAAGAGAGAAAAAAACGAAAAAGAGAGAGAAAACAGAGAAAAAGAGAGAGAAAAGGAGAGAGAAAAGACAGAGAAAAAGAGAGAGAAAAAGAGAAAAAGTGAGAGAAAAAGAGAAAAAGAGAGAGAAGAAGAGAGAGAAAACAGAGAGAAAAAGAGAGAGAAAAAGAGATAAAAAGACAAAAAGAGAAAAAGAGAGAGAAAAAGAGAAAAAGAGAGAGAAAAAAAGAGAAAGAGAGAAAGAGAGAGAGAGAAGTGAGAAAAAAGAGAAAAATAGAGAAAAAGAGAAAAAGAGAGAAAAAACGAGAGAGAAAGGGAGAGAAAAAGAGAAAAAGAGAGAGAAAAAGAGAGAAAAGGAGAAAAAGAGAAAAAGTGAGAGAAACGGGGAAAAGAGAGAGAAAAAGAGAACAAGAGAGAAAAAGAGAGAAAGAGAGAAAGAGAGAGAGAAAACAGAGAGAAAAAGAGAGAGAAAAAGAGAGAAAAAGTGAAAAAGAGAGAGTAAAAGAGTAAAAGAGAAAACAGAAAGAAATCGAGAGAGTAAAAGAATAAGGGAGAGAAAAAAAGAGAGAAAAAGAGAGAAAAAGAGAGAGAAAAATAGAGAAAAAGAGAAAAACAGAAAAAGTGAGTGACAAAGAGAAAAAGAGAGGAAAAGAGAGAGAAAAAGAGAGAAAGGGAGAGAAAAATATGAAAAACGAGAGAGAAAGAAAAAGAGAGAGAGAAAAAGAGAGAGAAAAAGAGAGAGAAAAAGAGAAAAAGAGAGAAAAAGAGACAAAGAGAGAAAAAACAGAAAGAGAGAGAGTAAAAGAGATAGAGAGAAAAAGAGAAAAAGAGAAAAAGTGAGAGAAAAAGAGAGAAAGAGAAAAAGAGAAAGAGAGAAAACGAGAGAGAAAAAGTGAGAAAGAGAAAAAGAGAGAGAAAAAGAAAAAAAAGTGAAAAAGAGAGAGTAAAAGAGAAAAAAGAGCAAAAAAGAGAGAAAAAGAGAAAAACAGAGAGAAAAAGAGAGCGAAAAAGGGAGAAAAAGAAAAAAGAGAGAAAAAGAGAGAAAAAGTGAGAAAAAAGAGAAAGAGATAAAAAGAGAAAAAGAGAGAGAAAGAGAGAGAGAAAAAGAGAGAAAGAGAGAGAAAGAAAAAGAGAGAGGAAAAGAGAGAAAGAGAGAAAAAGAGAAAAAGAGAAAGAAAAAGAGAGAGAAAAAGAGAGAAAGAGATAAAGAGATGAAAAAGAGAGAAAGAGAAAAAGAGAAACAGAGAGTAAAAGAGAGAAAGAGAGAAAAAGAGAGAGAAAAAGAGAGAAAAAGAGAAAAAGTGAGAGAAAAAGAGAAAAAGAGAGAGAAACAGAAAACGACAGAGAAAAAGAGGGAGAAAAACAGAGAGAAAAAGAGAGAGAAAAAGAGAGAAAGAGAGAGAGAAAAAGAGAGAAAGAGAGAAAAAGAGAAAAAAAGAAAGAAAAAGAGAGAGAAAAAGAGAGAAAGAGATAAAGAGACAAAAAAGAGAGAAACAGAGAGAGTAAAAGAGAGAAAGAGAAAAAGAGAGCTAAAAGAGAGTGAAAAAGAGAGAAAACGAGAGCGAGAGAAAGGAAAAGAGAGAGGAAAAGAGAGAAAAAGAGAGAGAAAAAGATAGAAAAAGAGAAAAAGAGAGAGAAAAAGAGGGAGAAAAACAGAGATAAAAAGAGAGAGAAAAAGAGAGAGAAAAAGAGAGAAAAATTAAGAGAGAAAAAGAGAGAGAAAAGGAGAGAAAAAGAGAAAAAGTGAGAGAAAAAGAGAAAAAGAGAGAGAAACAGAAAATGACAGAGAAAAAGAGAGAGAAAAACAGTGAGAAAGAGAGAGAGAAAAAGAGAGAACGAGAGAAAAAGAGGAAAAGAGAAAGAAAAAGAGAGAGAAAAAGAGAGAAAAAGAGAGAGAAAAAGAGGGAAAAAGTGAAAAAGAGAGAGAAAAAGAGAGAAAAAGAGAAAAAGAGAGAGAAAAACAGAGAGAGAAAGTGAGAGAAAAAGAGAAAAAGAGAGAGAAAAAGAGAGAAAAAAGAGAGAAAAACAGAGAAAATGAGAGAGAAAAAGAGAAAAAGAGAGAGAAAAAGAGATAAAGAGAAAAAGAGAGAATAAAAGAGAGAATGAGAAAAAGTGAAAAAGAGAGAAAAAGAGACAAAGAGAGAAAAAGAGAGAGAAAACATAGAGAAAAAGAGAGATAAAAAGAGAGAAAAAGTGAAAAAGAGAGAGAAAAAGAGAAAAAGAGAAAAAGAGAGAGAAAAAGAGAGAGAAACACAGAGAGAGAAAGTGAGAGAAAAAGAGAAAAAGAGAGAGAGAAAAAGAGAGAGATAAAAGAGAGAAAAAGAGAGAGAAAAAGAGAGAAAAAGAGAAAAAGTGAGAGTAAAAGAGAGAAAGAGAAAAAGAGAAAAACAGAGAGAGAAGGAGAGAAAGACAGGAAGAAAAAGAGAGAGAAAGAGAGAGAAAAGAGAGAAAACGAGAGAGAAAAAGAGAGAAAGAGAGAAAAAGAGAGAGAAAATGAGAAAAAAGAGAAAGAGAGAAAAAGAGAGAGAAAAAGAGAGAAAGAGAGAGAAAAAGAGAGAAAGAGAGAAAAAGAGAAAAAGAGAAAGAAAAAGAGAGAGAAAAAGAGAGAATGAGATAAAGAGACAAAAAAGAGAGAAAGAGAAAAAGAGAAACAGAGAGAGTAAAAGAGAAAAAGAGACAAAAAGAGAGAGAAAAAGAGAAATAGATAAAGTGAGAGAAAAAGAGAGAGAAAAAGAGAAAAAGAGAAAAAGAGAGAATAAAAGAGAGAATGAGAAAAAGTGAAAAAGAGAGAAAAAGAGACAAAGAGAGAAAAAGAGAGAGAAAACATAGAGAAAAAGAGAGATAAAAAGAGAGAAAAAGTGAAAAAGAGAGAGAAAAAGAGAAAAAGAGAAAAAGAGAGAGAAAAAGAGAGAGAAACACAGAGAGAGAAAGTGAGAGAAAAAGAGAAAAAGAGAGAGAGAAAAAGAGAGAGATAAAAGAGAGAAAAAGAGAGAGAAAAAGAGAGAAAAAGAGAAAAAGTGAGAGTAAAAGAGAGAAAGAGAAAAAGAGAAAAACAGAGAGAGAAGGAGAGAAAGACAGGAAGAAAAAGAGAGAGAAAGAGAGAGAAAAGAGAGAAAACGAGAGAGAAAAAGAGAGAAAGAGAGAAAAAGAGAGAGAAAATGAGAAAAAAGAGAAAGAGAGAAAAAGAGAGAGAAAAAGAGAGAAAGAGAGAGAAAAAGAGAGAAAGAGAGAAAAAGAGAGAGAAAAAGAAAAAAGAGAGGGAAAAAGAGAGAAAAAGAGAAAAAGTGAAAAAGAGAGAGAAAAACAGAGAGAAAAAGAGAGAGAAAGAGAGACACAGAAAAAGAGAGAGAAAGAGAGAGAGAAAACGAGAGAAAAAGAGAAAAAGAGAAAAAGAGAAAGAAAGAGAGAGAGAAAAAGAGAGAAAGAGATATAGAGACAAAAAAAAGAGAAAGAGAAAAAGAGAAACAGAGAGAGTAAAAGAGAGAAAGAGAGAAAAAGAGAGAGAAAAAGAGAGAAAAAGAGAAAAAGGGAGAGAAAAATACGAAAAACGAGAGAGAAAGAAAAAGAGAGAGAAAAAGAAAAAGAGAGAAAAAGAGAAAAAGAGAAAGAGATAAAGAGACAAAAAAGAGAGAAAGAGAAAAAGAGAAACAGAGAGAGTAAAAGAGAGAAAGAGATAAAATGAGAGAGAAAAAGAGAGAGAAAAAGGGAAAAAGAGAGAGAAAAAGAGATAAAGAGAGAAAAAGAGAAAAAGAGAGAGAGAACATGAGAAAGAGAGAAAAAGAGAGAAAGAGAGAGAAAAAGAGAGAGGAAAAAGAGAAAAAGAGAGAAAAAGAGAAAAAGAGAGAGAAAAAGAGAAAAAGTGAGAGAAAAAGAGAAAAAGAGAGACAAAAAGAAAGAAGAGAGAAAGAGAATAAGAGAGAGAAAAAGAGAGAGAAAAGAGAGAGAAATAGAGGGAAAGAGAAAAAGTGAAAAATACAGAGTAAAAGAGAGAACGAGAAAAAGGGAAAAGAGAGAGAAAAAGAGAGACAGAGATAAAAAGAGAAAAAGAGAGAGAAAAAGAGAGAAAAAAGAGAAAAAGATAAAAAGAAAGAAAAAGAGAGAAAAAGAGAGAAAAAGAGGAAAAGAGAAAGAAAAAGAGAGAGAAAAAGAGAGAAAAAGAGAGAGAAAAAGAGGGAAAAAGTGAAAAAGAGAGAGAAAAAGAGAGAAAAAGAGAAAAAGAGAGAGAAAAACAGAGAGAGAAAGTGAGAGAAAAAGAGAAAAAGAGAGAGAAAAAGAGAGAAAAAAGAGAGAAAAACAGAGAAAATGAGAGAGAAAAAGAGAAAAAGAGAGAGAAAAAGAGATAAAGAGAAAAAGAGAGAATAAAAGAGAGAATGAGAAAAAGTGAAAAAGAGAGAAAAAGAGACAAAGAGAGAAAAAGAGAGAGAAAACATAGAGAAAAAGAGAGATAAAAAGAGAGAAAAAGTGAAAAAGAGAGAGAAAAAGAGAAAAAGAGAGAGAAACACAGAGAGAGAAAGTGAGAGAAAAAGAGAAAAAGAGAGAGAGAAAAAGAGAGAGATAAAAGAGAGAAAAAGAGAGAGAAAAAGAGAGAAAAAGAGAAAAAGTGAGAGTAAAAGAGAGAAAGAGAAAAAGAGAAAAACAGAGAGAGAAGGAGAGAAAGACAGGAAGAAAAAGAGAGAGAAAGAGAGAGAAAAGAGAGAAAACGAGAGAGAAAAAGAGAGAAAGAGAGAAAAAGAGAGAGAAAATGAGAAAAAAGAGAAAGAGAGAAAAAGAGAGAGAAAAAGAGAGAAAGAGAGAGAAAAAGAGAGAAAGAGAGAAAAAGAGAAAAAGAGAAAGAAAAAGAGAGAGAAAAAGAGAGAATGAGATAAAGAGACAAAAAAGAGAGAAAGAGAAAAAGAGAAACAGAGAGAGTAAAAGAGAAAAAGAGACAAAAAGAGAGAGAAAAAGAGAAATAGATAAAGTGAGAGAAAAAGAGAGAGAAAAAGAGAAAAAGAGAAAAAGAGAGAATAAAAGAGAGAATGAGAAAAAGTGAAAAAGAGAGAAAAAGAGACAAAGAGAGAAAAAGAGAGAGAAAACATAGAGAAAAAGAGAGATAAAAAGAGAGAAAAAGTGAAAAAGAGAGAGAAAAAGAGAAAAAGAGAAAAAGAGAGAGAAAAAGAGAGAGAAACACAGAGAGAGAAAGTGAGAGAAAAAGAGAAAAAGAGAGAGAGAAAAAGAGAGAGATAAAAGAGAGAAAAAGAGAGAGAAAAAGAGAGAAAAAGAGAAAAAGTGAGAGTAAAAGAGAGAAAGAGAAAAAGAGAAAAACAGAGAGAGAAGGAGAGAAAGACAGGAAGAAAAAGAGAGAGAAAGAGAGAGAAAAGAGAGAAAACGAGAGAGAAAAAGAGAGAAAGAGAGAAAAAGAGAGAGAAAATGAGAAAAAAGAGAAAGAGAGAAAAAGAGAGAGAAAAAGAGAGAAAGAGAGAGAAAAAGAGAGAATGAGAGAAAAAGAGAGAGAAAAAGAAAAAAGAGAGGGAAAAAGAGAGAAAAAGAGAAAAAGTGAAAAAGAGAGAGAAAAACAGAGAGAAAAAGAGAGAGAAAGAGAGACACAGAAAAAGAGAGAGAAAGAGAGAGAGAAAACGAGAGAAAAAGAGAAAAAGAGAAAAAGAGAAAGAAAGAGAGAGAGAAAAAGAGAGAAAGAGATATAGAGACAAAAAAGAGAGAAAGAGAAAAAGAGAAACAGAGAGAGTAAAAGAGAGAAAGAGAGAAAAAGAGAGAGAAAAAGAGAGAAAAAGAGAAAAAGGGAGAGAAAAATACGAAAAACGAGAGAGAAAGAAAAAGAGAGAGAAAAAGAAAAAGAGAGAAAAAGAGAAAAAGAGAAAGAGATAAAGAGACAAAAAAGAGAGAAAGAGAAAAAGAGAAACAGAGAGAGTAAAAGAGAGAAAGAGATAAAATGAGAGAGAAAAAGAGAGAGAAAAAGGGAAAAAGAGAGAGAAAAAGAGATAAAGAGAGAAAAAGAGAAAAAGAGAGAGAGAACATGAGAAAGAGAGAAAAAGAGAGAAAGAGAGAGAAAAAGAGAGAGGAAAAAGAGAAAAAGAGAGAAAAAGAGAAAAAGAGAGAGAAAAAGAGAAAAAGTGAGAGAAAAAGAGAAAAAGAGAGACAAAAAGAAAGAAGAGAGAAAGAGAATAAGAGAGAGAAAAAGAGAGAGAAAAGAGAGAGAAATAGAGGGAAAGAGAAAAAGTGAAAAATACAGAGTAAAAGAGAGAACGAGAAAAAGGGAAAAGAGAGAGAAAAAGAGAGACAGAGATAAAAAGAGAAAAAGAGAGAGAAAAAGAGAGAGAAAAAGAGAAAAAGATAAAAAGAAAGAAAAAGAGAGAAAAAGAGAGAAAAAGAAAAAAGAGAGAAAAAGAGAGAAAAGAGAGACAAAAAGAGAGAGAGAAGAAGAGAGAAAAAGAGACAGAAAACGAGAGAAAAAAGAGAGAAAAAAACGAAAAAGAGAGAGAAAACAGAGAGAAAAAGAGAGAGAAAAGGAGAGAGAAAAGACAGAGAAAAAGAGAGAGAAAAAGAGAGAAAAAGAGAAAAAGTGAGAGAAAAAGAGAAAAAGAGAGAGAAGAAGAGTGAGAAAACAGAGAGAAAAAGAGAGAGAAAAAGAGATAAAAAGACAAAAAGAGAAAAAGAGAGAGAAAAAGAGAAAAAGTGAGAGAAAAAAGAGAAAGAGAGAAAGAGAGAGAGAGAAGTGAGAAAAAAGAGAAAAAGAGAGAAAAAGAGAAAAAGAGAGAAAAAACGAGAGAGAAAGGGAGAGAAAAAGAGAAAAAGAGAGAGAAAAAGAGAGAAAAGGAGAAAAAGAGAAAAAGTGAGAGAAGCGGGGAAAAGAGAGAGAAAAAGAGAACAAGAGAGAAAAAGAGAGAAAGAGAGAAAGAGAGAGAGAAAACAGAGAGAAAAAGAGAGAGAAAAAGAGAGAAAAAGTGAAAAAGAGAGAGTAAAAGAGTAAAAGAGAAAACAGAAAGAAATCGAGAGAGTAAAAGAATAAGGGAGAGAAAAAAAGAGAGAAAAAGAGAGAAAAAGAGAGAGAAAAATAGAGAAAAAGAGAAAAACAGAAAAAGTGAGTGACAAAGAGAAAAAGAGAGGAAAAGAGAGAGAAAAAGAGAGAAAGGGAGAGAAAAATATGAAAAACGAGAGAGAAAGAAAAAGAGAGAGAGAAAAAGAGAAAAAGAGAGAAAAAGAGACAAAGAGAGAAAACACAGAAAGAGAGAGAGAAAAAGACAGAAAAAGAGAGAGTAAAAGAGATAGAGAGAAAAAGAGAAAAAGAGAAAAAGTGAGAGAAAAAGAGAGAAAGAGAAAAAGAGAAAGAGAGAAAACGAGAGAGAAAAAGTGAGAAAGAGAAAAAGAGAGAGAAAAAGAAAAAAAAGTGAAAAAGAGAGAGTAAAAGAGAAAAAAGAGCGAAAAAGAGAGAAAAAGAGAAAAACAGAGAGAAAAAGAGAGCGAAAAAGGGAGAAAAAGAAAAAAGAGAGAAAAAGAGAGAAAAAGTGAGAAAAAAGAGAAAGAGAGAAAAAGAGAAAAAGAGAGAGAAAGAGAGAGAGAAAAAGAGAGAAAGAGAGAGAAAGAAAAAGAGAGAGGAAAAGAGAGAAAAAGAGAGGGAAAAGTGAGAAAAAAGAGAAAGAGAGAAAAAGAGAAAAAGAGAGAGAAAAAGAGAGAAAGAGAGAAAGAGAAAAAGAGAAACAGAGAGAGTGAAGGAGGGAAAGAGAGAAAAAGAGAGAGAAAAAGAGAAAAAGTGAGTGATAAGAGAAAAAGAGAGAGAAAAAGAGTAAAAGAGAGAGAAAAAGAGAGAGAAAAAGAGAGAGAAAAAGAGAAAAAGAGAGAGAGAAAAGAGAGAAAGAGAGAAAAAGAGAAAAAGAGAAAGAAAAAGAGAGAGAAAAAGAGAGAAAGAGATAAAGAGATGAAAAAGAGAGAAAGAGAAAAAGAGAAACAGAGAGTAAAAGAGAGAAAGAGAGAAAAAGAGAGAGAAAAAGAGAGAAAAAGAGAAAAAGTGAGAGAAAAAGAGAAAAAGAGAGAGAAACAGAAAACGACAGAGAAAAAGAGGGAGAAAAACAGAGAGAAAAAGAGAGAGAAAAAGAGAGAAAGAGAGAGAGAAAAAGAGAGAAAGAGAGAAAAAGAGAAAAAAAGAAAGAAAAAGAGAGAGAAAAAGAGAGAAAGAGATAAAGAGACAAAAAAGAGAGAAAGAGAGAAACAGAGAGAGTAAAAGAGAGAAAGAGAAAAAGAGAGCTAAAAAGAGAGAGAAAAAGAGAGAAAAAGAGAGCGAGAGAAAGGAAAAGAGAGAGGAAAAGAGAAAAAGAGAGAGAAAAAGATAGAAAAAGAGAAAAAGAGAGAGAAAAAGAGGGAGAAAAACAGAGATAAAAAGAGAGAGAAAAAGAGAAAAATTAAGAGAGAAAAAGAGAGAGAAAAAGAGAGAAAAAGAGAAAAAGTGAGAGAAAAAGAGAAAAAGAGAGAGAAACAGAAAATGACAGAGAAAAAGAGAGAGAAAAACAGTGAGAAAGAGAGAGAGAAAAAGAGAGAAAGAGAGAAAAAGAGGAAAAGAGAAAGAAAAAGAGAGAGAAAAAGAGAGAAAAAGAGAGAGAAAAAGAGGGAAAAAGTGAAAAAGAGAGAGAAAAAGAGAGAAAAAGAGAAAAAGAGAGAGAAAAACAGAGAGAGAAAGTGAGAGAAAAAGAGAAAAAGAGAGAGTAAAAGAGAGAAAAAAGAGAGAAAAAGAGAGAGAAAATGAGAGAGATAAAGAGAAAAAGAGAAAAAGAGAGAGAAAAAGAGATAAAGAGAAAAAGAGAGAATAAAAGAGAGAATGAGAAAAAGTGAAAAAGAGAGAAAAAGAGACAAAGAGAGAAAAAGAGAGAGAAAACATAGAGAAAAAGAGAGATAAAAAGAGAGAAAAAGTGAAAAAGAGAGAGTAAAAGAGAAAAAGAGAAAAAGAGAAAAAGAGAGAGAAAAAGAGAGAGAAAAACAGAGAGAGAAAGTGAGAGAAAAAGAGAGAGATAAAAGAGAGAAAAAGAGAGAGTAAAAGAGAGAAAGAGAAAAAGAGAAAAACAGAGAGAGAAGGAGAGAAAGACAGGAAGAAAAAGAGAGAGAAAGAGAGAGAAAAAGAGAGAAAACGAGAGAGAAAAAGAGAGAAAGAGAGAAAAAGAGAGGGAAAATGAGAAAAAAGAGAAAGAGAGAAAAAGAGAGAGAAAAGAGAGAGAAAAAGAAAAAAGAGAGGGAAAAAGAGAGAAAAAGAGAAAAAGTGAAAAAGAGAAAGAAAAAAAGAGAAAAAGAGAGAAAGAGATATAGAGACAAAAAAGAGAGAAAGAGAAAAAGAGAAACAAGAGAGAGAAAAAGAGAGAAAGAGAAATTGAGAAGAGAGATAAAAAGAGAGAGAAAAAGAGAGAGAAAGAGAGAGAGAAAGAAAAAGAGAGAGAAAAAGAGAGAGAAAAACAGAGAAAAAAGAGAGAGAGAAAGAGAGAAAAAGTGAAAAAGATAGAGTAAAAGAGAAAAAGAGAAAAAGAGAGAGAAAAGCAGAGAGAGAAAGTGAGAGAAAAAGAGAAAAAGAGAGAGAAAAAGAGAGAGATAAAAGAGAGAAAAAGAGAGAGAAAAAGAGAGAAAAAGAGAAAAAGAGAGAGTAAAAGAGAGAAAGAGAAAAAGAGAAAAACAGAGAGAGAAGGAGAGAAAGACAGAGGAATAAAACGAGAGAGAAAAAGAGAGAAAGAGAGAAAAAGAGAGAGAAAATGAGAAAAAAGAGAAAGAGAGAAAAAGAGAGAGAAAAAGAGAGAGAAAAAGAAAAAAGAGAGGGAAAAAGAGAGAAAAAGAGAAAAAGTGAAAAAGAGAGAGAAAACAGAGAGAAAAAGAGAGAGAGAAAGAGAGACACAGAAAAAGAGAGAGAAAGAGAGAGAGAAAACGAGAGAAAAAGAGAAAAAGAGAAAAAGAGAAAGAAAGAGAGAGAGAAAAAGAGAGAAAGAGATATAGAGACAAAAAAGAGAGAAAGAGAAAAAGAGAAACAGAGAGAGTAAAAGAGAGAAAAAGAGAGAGAGAGAGACACAGAAAAAGAGAGAGAAAGAGAGAGAGAAAACGAGAGAAAAAGTGAAAAAGATAGAGTAAAAGAGAAAAAGAGAAAAAGAGAGAGAAAAGCAGAGAGAGAAAGTGAGAGAAAAAGAGAAAAAGAGAGAGAAAAAGAGAGAGATAAAAGAGAGAAAAAGAGAGAGAAAAAGAGAGAAAAAGAGAAAAAGGGAGAGAAAAATACGAAAAACGAGAGAGAAAGAAAAAGAGAGAGAGAAAAAGAGAAAAAGAGAGAAAAAGAGAAAAAGAGAAAGAAAAAGAGAGAGAAAAACAGAGAAAGAGATAAAGAGACAAAAAAGAGAGAAAGAGAAAAAGAGAAACAGAGAGAGTAAAAGAGAGAAAGAGATAAAATGAGAGAGAAAAAGAGAGAGAAAAGGGAAAAAGAGAGAGAAAAAGAGATAAAGAGAGAAAAAGAGAAAAAGAGAGAGAGAACATGAGAAAGAGAGAAAAAGAGAGAAAGAGAGAGAAAAAGAGAGAGGAAAAAGAGAAAAAGAGAGAAAAAGAGAAAAAGAGAGAGAAAAAGAGAAAAAGTGAGAGAAAAAGAGAAAAAGAGAGACAAAAAGAAAGAAGAGAGAAAGAGAATAAGAGAGAGAAAAAGAGAGAGAAAAAGAGAGAGAAATAGAGGGAAAGAGAAAAAGTGAAAAATACAGAGTAAAAGAGAGAACGAGAAAAAGGGAAAAGAGAGAGAAAAAGAGAGACAGAGATAAAAAGAGAAAAAGAGAGAGAAAAAGAGAGAAAAAAGAGAAAAAGATAAAAAGAAAGAAAAAGAGAGAAAAAGAGAGAAAAAGAAAAAAGAGAGAAAAAGAGAGAAAAGAGAGACAAAAAGAGAGAGAGAAGAAGAGAGAAAAAGAGACAGAAAACGAGAGAAAAAAGAGAGAAAAAACGAAAAAGAGAGAGAAAACAGAGAGAAAAAGAGAGAGAAAAAGAGAGAAAAGAGAGAAAAAGAGAAAAAGTGAGAGAAAAAGAGAAAAAGAGAGAGAAGAAGAGAGAGAAAACAGAGAGAAAAAGAGAGAGAAAAAGAGATAAAAAGACAAAAAGAGAAAAAGAGAGAGAAAAAAGAGAAAGAGAGAAAAAGAGAGAGAGAAGTGAGAAAAAAGAGAAAAAGAGAGAAAAAGAGAAAAAGAGAGAAAAAACGAGAGAGAAAGGGAGAGAAAAAGAGAAAAAGAGAGAGAAAAAGAGAGAAAAGGAGAAAAAGAGAAAAAGTGAGAGAAACGGGGAAAAGAGAGAGAAAAAGAGAACAAGAGAGAAAAAGAGAGAAAGAGAGAAAGAGAGAGAGAAAACAGAGAGAAAAAGAGAGAGAAAAAGAGAGAAAAAGTGAAAAAGAGAGAGTAAAAGAGTAAAAGAGAAAACAGAAAGAAATCGAGAGAGTAAAAGAATAAGGGAGAGAAAAAAAGAGAGAAAAAGAGAGAAAAAGAGAGAGAAAAATAGAGAAAAAGAGAAAAACAGAAAAAGTGAGTGACAAAGAGAAAAAGAGAGGAAAAGAGAGAGAAAAAGAGAGAAAGGGAGAGAAAAATATGAAAAACGAGAGAGAAAGAAAAAGAGAGAGAGAAAAAGAGAGAGAAAAAGAGAGAGAAAAAGAGAAAAAGAGAGAAAAAGAGACAAAGAGAGAAAAAACAGAAAGAGAGAGAGAAAAAGACAGAAAAAGAGAGAGTAAAAGAGATAGAGAGAAAAAGAGAAAAAGAGAAAAAGTGAGAGAAAAGAGAGAAAGAGAAAAAGAGAAAGAGAGAAAACGAGAGAGAAAAAGTGAGAAAGAGAAAAAGAGAGAGAAAAAGAAAAAAAAGTGAAAAAGAGAGAGTAAAAGAGAAAAAAGAGCGAAAAGGAGAGAAAAAGAGAAAAACAGAGAGAAAAAGAGAGCGAAAAAGGGAGAAAAAGAAAAAAGAGAGAAAAAGAGAGAAAAAGTGAGAAAAAAGAGAAAGAGAGAAAAAGAGAAAAAGAGAGAGAAAGAGAGAGAGAAAAAGAGAGAAAGAGAGAGAAAGAAAAAGAGAGAGGAAAAGAGAGAAAAAGAGAGGGAAAAGTGAGAAAAAAGAGAAAGAGAGAAAAAGAGAAAAAGAGAGAGAAAAAGAGAGAAAGAGAAAAAGAGAGAGAAAAAGAGAGAAAGAGAAAAAGAGAAACAGAGAGAGTAAAGGAGGGAAAGAGAGAAAAAGAGAGAGAAAAAGAGATATAAAGAGAAAAAGTGAGTGATAAGAGAAAAAGAGAGAGAAAAAGAGTAAAAGAGAGAGAAAAAGAGAGAGAAAAAGAGAGAGAAAAAGAGAAAAAGAGAGAGAGAAAAGAGAGAAAGAGAGAAAAAGAGAAAAAGAGAAAGAAAAAGAGAGAGAAAAAGAGAGAAAGAGATAAAGAGATGAAAAAGAGAGAAAGAGAAAAAGAGAAACAGAGAGTAAATAAGAGAGAAAGAGAGAAAAAGAGAGAGAAAAAGAGAGAAAAAGAGAAAAAGTGAGAGAAAAAGAGAAAAAGAGAGAGAAACAGAAAACAGAGAAAAAGAGGGAGAAAAACAGAGAGAAAAAGAGAGAGAAAAAGAGAGAAAGAGAGAAAGAGAGAAAAAGAGAAAAAAAGAAAGAAAAAGAGAGAGAAAAAGAGAGAAAGAGATAAAGAGACAAAAAAGAGAGAAAGAGAGAAACAGAGAGAGTAAAAGAGAGAAAGAGAAAAAGAGAGCTAAAAAGAGAGAGAAAAAGAGAGAAAAAGAGAGCGAGAGAAAGGAAAAGAGAGAGGAAAAGAGAGAAAAAGAGAGAGAAAAAGATAGAAAAAGAGAAAAAGAGAGAGAAAAAGAGAGAAAGAGATAAAGAGATGAAAAAGAGTGAAAGAGAAAAAGAGAAACAGAGAGTAAAAGAGAGAAAGAGAGAAAAAGAGAGAAAAAGTGAAAAAGAGAGAGTAAAAGAGAAAAAGAGAAAAAGAGAGAGAAAAAGAGAGAGAAAATGAGAAAAAAGAGAAAGAGAGAAAAGAGAGCGAAAAAGAGAAAAAGAGAGAGAAAAAGAGAAAGAGAGAAAGAGAATCAGAGAGAGAAAAAGAGAGAGAAAAAGCAGAAAAAGAGAAAAGCAGAAAAAGTGAGAGAAAAAGAGAAAAAGAGAAAAAGAGTAAAAGAGAGAGAAAAGGAGAGAGAAAAAGGGAGAAATCGAGAAAAAGAGAAAAAGAGAGAGAAAAACAGAGAGAAAAAGAGAGAGAAAAAGAGAGAAAACGAGAGAGAAAAAGAGAGAAAGAGAGAAAAAGAGAGAGAAAATGAGAAAAAAGAGAAAGAGAGAAAAAGAGAGAGAAAAAGAGAGAGAAAAAGAAAAAAAGAGAGAGAAAAAGAGAGAAAAAGAGAAAAAGTGAAAAAGAGAGAGAAAAACAGAGAGAAAAAGAGAGAGAGAAAGAGACACAGAAAAAGAGAGAGAAAGAGAGAGAGAAAACGAGAGAAAAAGAGAAAAAGAGAGAGAAAAAGAGAAAGAGATAAAGAGACAAAAAAGAGAGAAAGAGAAAAAGAGAAAAGAGAGAGAGTAAAAGAGAGAAAGACAGAAAAAGAGAGAGAAAAAGAGAGAAAAAGAGAAAAAGTGAGAGAAAAGAGAAAACGAGAGAGAAAAAGAGATAGAAAAACAGAGAGAAAAAGAGAGAAAGAGAGAGAGAAAAAGAGAGAGAAAGAGAGAAAGAGATAAAGAAACAAAAAAGAGAGAAAGAGAAAAAGAGAAACAGAGAGAGTAAAAGAGAGAAAGAGAGTAAAAGAGAGAGAAAAAGAGAGAAAAAGAGAAAAAGTGAGAGAAAAAGAGAGAAAGCGATAAAGAGACAAAAAAGAGAGAAAGAGAAAAAGAGAAACAGAGAGAGTAAAAGAGAGAAAAAGAGAAAAAGAGAGAGAAAAAGAGAGAAAAAGAGAAAAAGAGAGAGAAAAAGAGAGAAAAAGAGAGAAAAAGTGAAAATGAGAGAGTAAAAGAGTAAACGAGAAAACAGAAAGAAATCGAGAGAGAAAAAGAATAAGAGAGAGAAAAAGAGAGAAAAAGAGAGAGAAAAATAGAGCAAAAGAGAAAAACAGAAAAAGTGAGTGACAAAGAGAAAAAGAGACAGGAAAAGAGAGAGAAAAAGAGAGAAAGGGAGAGAAAAATAGGAAAAATGAGAAAGAGAGAAAAAGAGAGAGAAAAAAGAGAGAGAAAAAGAGAGAAAGAGAGAAAAAACTGAAAGAGAGAGAGAAAAACAGAGAGAAAAAGAGAAGAGAGAGTGAAAAAGACAGAAAAAGAGAGAGTAAAAGAGATAATGAGAGAAAAGGTGAAAAAGAGAGAGAAAAAGAAAGAGAAAATCAGAGAGAAAAAGAGAGAGAAAAAGAGAGAAAAAGAGAAAAAGAGAGAATAAAAGAGAGAAAGAGAAAAAGAGATGAAAAAGAGTGAAAGAGAAAAAGAGAAACAGAGAGTAAAAGAGAGAAAGAGAGAAAAAGAGAGAAAAAGTGAAAAAGAGAGAGTAAAAGAGAAAAAGAGAAAAAGAGAGAGAAAAAGAGAGAGAAAATGAGAAAAAAGAGAAAGAGAGAAAAGAGAGCGAAAAAGAGAAAAAGAGAGAGAAAAAGAGAAAGAGAGAAAGAGAATCAGAGAGAGAAAAAGAGAGAGAAAAAGCAGAAAAAGAGAAAAGCAGAAAAAGTGAGAGAAAAAGAGAAAAAGAGAAAAAGAGTAAAAGAGAGAGAAAAGGAGAGAGAAAAAGGGAGAAATCGAGAAAAAGAGAAAAAGAGAGAGAAAAACAGAGAGAAAAAGAGAGAGAAAAAGAGAGAAAACGAGAGAGAAAAAGAGAGAAAGAGAGAAAAAGAGAGAGAAAATGAGAAAAAAGAGAAAGAGAGAAAAAGAGAGAGAAAAAGAGAGAGAAAAAGAAAAAAAGAGAGAGAAAAAGAGAGAAAAAGAGAAAAAGTGAAAAAGAGAGAGAAAAACAGAGAGAAAAAGAGAGAGAGAAAGAGACACAGAAAAAGAGAGAGAAAGAGAGAGAGAAAACGAGAGAAAAAGAGAAAAAGAGAGAGAAAAAGAGAAAGAGATAAAGAGACAAAAAAGAGAGAAAGAGAAAAAGAGAAAAGAGAGAGAGTAAAAGAGAGAAAGACAGAAAAAGAGAGAGAAAAAGAGAGAAAAAGAGAAAAAGTGAGAGAAAAGAGAAAACGAGAGAGAAAAAGAGATAGAAAAACAGAGAGAAAAAGAGAGAAAGAGAGGGAGAAAAAGAGAGAGAAAGAGAGAAAGAGATAAAGAAACAAAAAAGAGAGAAAGAGAAAAAGAGAAACAGAGAGAGTAAAAGAGAGAAAGAGAGTAAAAGAGAGAGAAAAAGAGAGAAAAAGAGAAAAAGTGAGAGAAAAAGAGAGAAAGCGATAAAGAGACAAAAAAGAGAGAAAGAGAAAAAGAGAAACAGAGAGAGTAAAAGAGAGAAAAAGAGAAAAAGAGAGAGAAAAAGAGAGAAAAAGAGAAAAAGAGAGAGAAAAAGAGAGAAAAAGAGAGAAAAAGTGAAAATGAGAGAGTAAAAGAGTAAACGAGAAAACAGAAAGAAATCGAGAGAGAAAAAGAATAAGAGAGAGAAAAAGAGAGAAAAAGAGAGAGAAAAATAGAGCAAAAGAGAAAAACAGAAAAAGTGAGTGACAAAGAGAAAAAGAGACAGGAAAAGAGAGAGAAAAAGAGAGAAAGGGAGAGAAAAATAGGAAAAATGAGAAAGAGAGAAAAAGAGAGAGAAAAAAGAGAGAGAAAAAGAGAGAAAGAGAGAAAAAACTGAAAGAGAGAGAGAAAAACAGAGAGAAAAAGAGAAGAGAGAGTGAAAAAGACAGAAAAAGAGAGAGTAAAAGAGATAATGAGAGAAAAGGTGAAAAAGAGAGAGAAAAAGAAAGAGAAAATCAGAGAGAAAAAGAGAGAGAAAAAGAGAGAAAAAGAGAAAAAGAGAGAATAAAAGAGAGAAAGAGAAAAAGAGAAAAAGAGAGAGAAAAACAGAGAGAAAAGGAGAGAGAGAAAGAGAGAGAAAGAAGAAGAGAGAGAAAAAGAGAGAAAGAGAGAGAGAAAAAGAGAGAAAGACAGAAAAAGAGAAAAAGAGAAAGAAAAAGAGAGAGAAAAAGACAGAAAGAGAGAGAGAAAAAGAGAAAGAAAAAGAGAGAGAAAAAGAGAGAAAGATATAAAGAGACAAAAAAGAGAGAAAGAGAAAAAGAGAAACAGAGAGAGTAAAAGAGAGAAAGAGAGAAAAAGAGAGAGAAAAAGAGAAAAAGTGAGAGAAAAAGAGAGAGAAACAGAAAACGAGAGAGAAAAAGAGAGAGACAAACAGAGAGAAAAAGAGAGAGAAATAAATAGAAAAAGAGAAAAAGAGAAAAAGAGAAAAAGAGAGAGAAAAAGAGAGAGAAAAAGAGAGAAAGAGAGAGAGAAAGAGAGAGAAAAAGAGAGAAAGAGAGAAAAAGAGAAAAAGAGAAAGAAAAAGAGAGTGAAAAAGAGAGAAAGAGATAAAGAGACAAAAAAGAGAGAAAGAGAAAAAGAGAAGAGAGAGAGAGTAAAAGAGAGAAAGACAGAAAAAGAGAGAGAAAAAGAGAGAAAAAGAGAAAAAGTGAGAGAAAAAGAGAAAACGAGAGAGAAAAAGAGAGAGAATAACAGAGAGAAAAAGAGAGAAAGAGAGAGAGAAAAAGAGAGAAAGAGAGAAAAAGAGAAAGAAAAAGAGAGAGAGAAAGAGAGAAAGAGATAAAGAAACAAAAAAGAGAGAAAGAGAAAAAGAGAAACAGAGAGAGTAAAAGAGAGAAAGAGAGTAAAATAGAGAGAAAAAGAGAGAAAAAGAGAAAAAGTGAGAGAAAAAGAGAGAAAGAGATAAAGAGACAAAAAAGAGAGAAAGAGAAAAAAAGAAACAGAGAGAGTAAAAGAGATAAAAAGAGAAAAAGAGAGAGAAAAAGAGCGAGAAAAAGAGAAAAAAGAGAGAAAAAGAAAAAAGAGAGAAAAAGAGACAGAGAGAAAAAACAGAAAGAGGGAGAGAAAAAGACAGAAAAAGAGAGAGTAAAAGAGATAGAGAGAAAAAGAGAAAAAGAGAAAAGTGAGAGAAAAAGAGAGAAAGAGAAAAAGAGAAACAGAGAGAGTAAAAGAGAGAAAGAGAGTAAAATAGAGAGAAAAAGAGAGAAAAAGAGAAAAAGTGAGAGAAAAAGAGAGAAAGAGATAAAGAGACAAAAAAGAGAGAAAGAGAAAAAGAGAAACAGAGAGAGTAAAAGAGAGAAAAAGAGAAAAAGAGAGAGAAAAAGAGCGAGAAAAAGAGAAAAAAGAGAGAAAAAGAAAAAAGAGAGAAAAAGAGACAGAGAGAAAAAACAGAAAGAGGGAGAGAAAAAGACAGAAAAAGAGAGAGTAAAAGAGATAGAGAGAAAAAGAGAAAAAGAGAAAAGTGAGAGAAAAAGAGAGAAAGAGAAAAAGAGAAAGAGAGAAAACGAGAGAGAAAAAGTGAGAAAGAGAAAAAGAGAGAGAAAAAGAAAAAAAAGTGAAAAAGAGAGAGTAAAAGAGAAAAAAGAGCAAAAAAGAGAGAAAAAGAGAAAAACAGAGAGAAAAAGAGAGCGAAAAAGGGAGAAAAAGAAAAAAGAGAGAAAAAGAGAAAAAGAGAAAAAGCGAGAGAAAAGGGGAAAAAGAGAGAGAAAAAGAGACTAAGAGAAAAACAGAAAGAAATTGAGAGAGAAAAAGAATAAGGGAGCGAAAAAGAGAGAGAAAAAGAGAGAAAAAGAGAGAAAAAGAGAAAAAGAGAGAGAAAAAGAGAGAGAAAACAGAGAGAAAAAGAGAGAGAAAAAGAGGGAAAAAGGGAAAAAGAGAGAGTAAAAGAGAAAAAGAGAAAAAGAGAGAGAAAAAAGAGAGAAAAAGAGAGAAAAAGAGCGAGAAAAAGAGAAAAAAGAGAGAAAAAGAAAAAAGAGAGAAAGAGAATAAGAGAGAGAAAAAGAGAGAGAAAAAGGGAGAATGAGAAAAAGTGAAAAAGAGAGAAAAAGAGAGAAAGCGAGAAAGAGAGAACACAGAGAGAAAAAGAGAGAGAAAAAGAGAGAAAAAGTGAAAAAGAGAGAGTAAAAGAGAAAAAGAGAAAAAGAGAGAGAAAAAGAGAGAGAAAAAGAGAGAGAAAATGAGAAAAAAGAGAAAGAGAGAAAAGAGAGCGAAAAAGAGAAAAAGAGAGAGAAAAAGAGAAAGAGAGAAAGAGAATCAGAGAGAGAAAAAGAGAGAGAAAAAGCAGAAAAAGAGAAAAGCAGAAAAAGTGAGAGAAAAAGAGACGAAGAGAAAAAGAGTAAAAGAGAGAGAAAAGGAGAGAGAAAAAGGGAGAAATCGAGAAAAAGAGAAAAAGAGAGTGAAAAACAGAGAGAAAAAGAGAGAGAAAAAGAGAGAGAAAAAGAAAAAAGAGAGAGAAAAAGAGAAAGAGATAAAGAGACAAAAAAGAGAGAAAGAGAAAAAGAGAAACAGAGAGAGTAAAAGGGAGAAAGAGAGTAAAAGAGAGAGAAAAAGAGAGAAAAAGAGAAAAAGTGAGAGAAAAAGAGAGAAAGAGATAAAGAGACAAAAAAGAGAGAAAGAGAAAAAGAGAAACAGAGAGAGTAACAGAGAGAAAAAGAGAAAAAGAGAGAGAAAAAGAGAGAAAAAGAGAGAAAAAGTGAAAAAGAGAGAGTAAAAGAGTAAAAGAGAAAACAGAAAGAAATCGAGAGAGAAAAAGAATAAGCGAGAGAAAAAGAGAGAAAAAGAGAGAGAAAAATAGAGCAAAAGAGAAAAACAGAAAAAGTGAGTGACAAAGAGAAAAAGAGACAGGAAAAGAGAGAGAAAAAGAGAGAAAGGGAGAGAAAAATAGGAAAAATGAGAAAGAGAGAAAAAGAGAGAGAAAAAAGAGAGAGAAAAAGAGACAAAGAGAGAAAAAACAGAAAGAGAGAGAGAAAAACAGAGAGAAAAAGAGAAGAGAGAGTGAAAAAGACAGAAAAAGAGAGAGTAAAAGAGATAAAGAGAGAAAAGGTGAAAAAGAGAGAGAAAAAGAGAGAGAAAATCAGAGAGAAAAAGAGAGAGAAAAAGAGAGAAAAAGAGAAAAAGAGAGAATAAAAGAGAGAAAGAGAAAAAGAGAAAAAGAGAGAGAAAAACAGAGAGAAAAGGAGAGAGAGAAAGAGAGAGAAAGAAGAAGAGAGAGAAAAAGAGAGAAAGAGAGAGAGAAAAAGAGAGAAAGACAGAAAAAGAGAAAAAGAGAAAGAAAAAGAGAGAGAAAAAGACAGAAAGAGAGAGAGAAAAAGAGAAAGAAAAAGAGAGAGAAAAAGAGAGAAAGATATAAAGAGACAAAAAAGAGAGAAAGAGAAAAAGAGAAACAGAGAGAGTAAAAGAGAGAAAGAGAGAAAAAGAGAGAGAAAAAGAGAGAAAAAGAGAAAAAGTGAGAGAAAAAGAGAGAGAAACAGAAAACGAGAGAGAAAAAGAGAGAGACAAACAGAGAGAAAAAGAGAGAGAAAGAAATAGAAAAAGAGAGAAAAAGAGAAAAAGAGAGAGAAAAAGAGAGAGAAAAAGAGAGAGAGAAAGAGAGAGAAAAAGAGAGAAAGAGAGAGAAAAAGAGAAAAAGACAAAGAAAAAGAGAGTGAAAAAGAGAGAAAGAGATAAAGAGAAAAGAGAGAGAGTAAAAGAGAGAAAGACAGAAAAAGTGAGAGAAAAAGAGAGAAAAAGAGAAAAAGTGAGAGAAAAAGAGAAAACGAGAGAGAAAAAGAGAGAGAAAAACAGAGAGAAAAAGAGAGAAAGAGAGAGAGAAAAAGAGAGAAAGAGAGAAAAAGAGAAAAAGTGAAAGAAAAAGAGAGAGAGAAAGAGATAAAGAAACAAAAAAGAGAGAAAGAGAAAAAGTGAAACAGAGAGAGTAAAAGAGAGAAAGAGAGTAAAAGAGAGAGAAAAAGAGAGAAAAAGAGAAAAAGTGAGAGAAAAAGAGAGAAAGAGATAAAGAGACAAAAAAGAGAGAAAGAGAAAAAGAGAAACAGAGAGAGTAAGAGAGAGAAAAAGAAAAAAAGAGAGAGAAAAAGAGAGAAAAAGAGAAAAAGTGAGAGAAAAAGAGAAAAAGAGAGAACAGAAAATGACAGAGAAAAAGAGAGAGAAAAACAGAGAGAAAAACAGAGAGAAAAAGAGAGAAAGAGAGAGAGAAATAGAGAGAAAGAGAGAAAAAGAGAAAAAGAGAAAGAGATAAAGAGACAAAAAAGAAAGATAAAGAGAGAAAAGGTGAAAAAGAGAGAGAAAAAGAGAGAGAAAAACAGAGAGAAAAAGAGAGTGAAAAAGAGAGAAAAAGAGAAAAAGAGAGAATAAAAGAGAGAAAGAGAAAAATAGAGAGAAAAACAGAGAGAAAAAGAGAGAGAAAGAGAGAGAAAGAAGAAGAAAGAGAAAAAGAGAGAAAAGAGAGAGAGAAAATGAGAGAAAGAGAGAAAAAGAGAAAAAGAGAAAGAAAAAGAGAAAGAGAAAGAAAAGAGAGTGAAAAAGAAAGAAGAAGAGAGAAAATAGATAGAGAAAAAGAGAGAGAAGAAGAGAAAAAGAGAGATAAAAATTGAAAAAGAGAGAAAAATAGAGTGAAAAAGAGAGAGAAAAAGAGTAAGAAAAAGAGAGAGAGAAAGAGAAAAAGAGAGTAAAAGTGATAAAAAGTGGTAAATAGACAGAAAAAGAGAGAAAAAGAGTAAAAGAGAGAGAAAAAGAGAGAGAAACAGAAAGAAAAATACAGAAAAAGTGAGAGAAAAAGTGAAAAAAGAGAGGGGAAAAGAGGGAGAAGAAGAGAGATAATAAGAGAAAAGAGGTGAAAGAAAAAGAGAAAAAGCGTGAAAAAATGAGAGAGAAAGAGAGAGAAAAAGAGAAGAAGAGAAAAAGAGAGAGAAAGAGCAAAAGAGAAAAAGAGAGAGAAAAGTGAAAAGGAAACAGATAAAGAGAGAGAAATAAAAGATAAAACGAGAAAAAGAGAGAGAAAAAGAGAGAGTAAAAGAGAGAGAAAGAAGGAGAGAGAGAAAAAGAGAGAGAAAAAGAGAGAAAGAGAGAGAAAGAAAAAGAGAAAAAAAAGAGAGAGAAAAAGAGAGAAAGAGAGAAAGAGACAAAAAAGAGAGAAAGAGAAAAAGAGAAGCAGAGAGAGTAAAAGAGAGAAAGAGAGAAAAAGAGAGAGAAAAAGAGAGAAAAAGAGAAAAAGTGAGAGAAAAAGAGAAAAAGAGATAGAAACAGAAAATGACAGAGAAAAACAGAGAGAAAAAGAGAGAGAAAAAGAGAGAAAGAGAGAGTGAAAAAGAGAGAAAGAGATAAAAAGAGAAAAAGAGAAAGAAAAAGAGAGAGAAAAAGAGAGAAAGAGATAAAGAGACAAAAAGAGAGAAAGAGAAAAAGGGAAACAGAGAGAGAAAAAGAAAGAAAGAGAAATTGAGAAGAGAGATAAAAAGAGAGAGAAAAGAGAGAGAAAGAGAGAGAGAAAGAAAATGAGAGAGAAAAAGAGAGAAAAAGAGATAGAAAAAGAGAGAAAAGGAGAAAAAGAGAAAGAAAAAGAGAGAGAAAAACAGAGAAAAAAGAAAGAGAGAAAGAGAGAGAAAGAAAAAGAGAGAGAAAAAGAGACAAAGAGAGAAAAAGATAAAGAGACAAAAAAGAGAGAAAGAGAAAAAGAGAAAAGAGAGAGAGTAAAAGAGAGAAAGACAGAAAAATAGAGAGAAAAAGAGAGAAAAAGAGAAAAAGTGAGAGAAAAAGAGAGAAAAATAGAGAGAAAAAGAGAGAAAGAGAGAGAGAAAAAGAGAGAAAGAGAGAAAAAGACAAAAAGAGAAAGAAAGAGAGAGAGAAAGAGAGAAAGAGATAAAGAGACAAAAAAGAGAGAAAGAGAAAAAGAGAAACAGAGAGAGTAAAAGAGAGAAAGAGAGTAAAAGAGAGAGAAAAAGAGAAAAAGTTAGAGAAAAAGAGAGAAAGAGATAAAGAGACAAAAAAGAGAGAAAGAGAAAATGAGAAACAGAGAGAGTAAAAGAGAGAATAAGAGAAAAAGAGAGAGAAAAAGAGATAAAGAGTAAAAGTGAGAGAAAAAGAAAAAAGAGAGAAGAGAAAATGACAGAGAAAAAGAGAGAGAAAAACAGAGAGAAAAAGAGAGTGAAAAAGAGAGAAAGAGAGTGAGAAAAAGAGAGAAAGAGATAAAAAGAGAAAAAGAGAAAGAAAAAGAGAGAGAAAAAGAGAGAAAGAGATTAAGAGACAAAAAAGAGAGAAAGAGAAAAAGAGAAACAGAGAGAGTAAAAGAGAGAAAGAGAAAAAGAGAAAAAGAGAGATAAAAAGAGAGAGAAAAAGAGAGAGAAAAAGAGAGAGAAAGAAAGAAAAAGAGAGAGAAAAAGAGAGAGAAAAAGAGAAAAAGAGGGAGAAAAAGAGAAAACAAGAGAGAAAAAGAGAGAAAAACAGAGAGAAAAAGAGAGAGAAAAAGAGAGAAAAGGTGAAAAAGAGAGAGTAAAAGAGAAAACAGAAAGAAATCGAGAGAGAAAAAGAATAAGCGAGAGAAAAAGAGAGAAAAAGAGAAAAAGAGAGAGAAAAAAGAAAGAGAGAGAGAAAAACAGAGAGAAAAAGAGAAGAGAGAGAGAAAAACAGAGAGAAAAAGAGAAGAGAGAGAGAAAAAGACAGAAAAAGAGAGAGAACAACAGAGAGAAAGAGAGAGAAAGAAGAAGAGAGAGAAAAAGAGAGAAAGAGAGAGAGAAAAAGAGGGAAAGAGAGAGAGGAAAAGAGAAAGAAAAAGAGAGAGAAAAAGAGAGAAAGAAATAAAGAGACAAAAAAGAGAGAAAGAGAAAAAGAGAAACAGAGAGAGTAAAAGAGAGAAAGAGAGAAAAAGAGAGAATAGGAGAAAAGGTTAGAGAAAAAGAGAAAAAGAGAGAACAGAAATTGACAGAGAAAAAGAGAGAGAAAAACAGAGAGAAAAAGAGAGAGAAAAAGAGAGAAAGTGAGAGAGAAAAAGAGAGAAAGAGAGAAAAAGAGAAAAAGAGAAAGAAAAAGAGAGAGAAAAAGAGAGAAATAGATAAAGAGACAAAAAAGAGAGAAAGAAAAAACGAGAAACAGAGAGAGTAAAAGAGAGAAAAAGAGAAAAAGAGAGAGAAAAAGAGATCAAGAGAAAAAATGAGAGAAAAAGAGAAAAAGAGAGAACAGAAAATGACAGAGAAAAAGAGAGAGAAAAACAGAGAGAAAAAGAGAGTGAAAAAGAGAGAAAGAGAGTGAGAAAAAGAGAGAAAGAGATAAAAAGAGAAAAAGAGAAAGAAAAAGAGAGAGAAAAAGAGAGAAAGAGATAAAGAGACAAAAAAGAGAGAAAGAGAAAAAGAGAAACAGAGAGAGTAAAAGAGAGAAAGAGAAAAAGAGAAAAAGAGAGAGAAAAAAGAGAGTAAAAGAGAGAGAGAAAGAAAAAGAGAGAGAAGAAGAGAGAAAAAGAGAGAGAGAAAGAGAGAGAAAGAAGAAGAGAGAGAAAAAGAGAGAAAGAGAGAGAGAAAAAGAGAGAAAGAGAGAAAAAGACAAAAAGAGAGATAAAAAGAGAGAGAAAAAGATAGAAAAAGAGAGAGAAAGAAAGAAAAAGAGAGAGAAAAAGAGAGAGAAAAAGAGAGAGAATAAGAGAAAAAGAGGGAGAAAAAGAGAAAACAAGAGAGAAAAAGAGAGAAAAACAGAGAGAAAAAGAGAGAGAAAAAGAGAGAAAAGGTGAAAAAGAGAGAGTAAAAGAGAAAACAGAAAGAAATCGAGAGAGATAAAGAATAAGCGAGAGAAAAAGAGAGAAAAAGAGAAAAAGAGAGAGAAAAAAGAAAGAGAGAGAGAAAAACAGAGAGAAAAAGAGAAGAGAGAGAGAAAAAGACAGAAAAAGAGAGAGAACAACAGAGAGAAAGAGAGAGAAAGAAGAAGAGAGAGAAAAAGAGAGAACGAGAGAGAGAAAAAGAGAGAAAGAGAGAAAAAGAGAAAAAGAGAAAGAAAAAGAGAGAGAAAAAGAGAGAAAGAGAGAGAGGAAAAGAGAAAGAAAAAGAGAGAGAAAAAGAGAGAAAGAAATAAAGAGACAAAAAAGAGAGAAAGAGAAAAAGAGAAACAGAGAGAGTAAAAGAGAGAAAGAGAGAAAAAGAGAGAAAAAGAGAAAAGGTTAGAGAAAAAGAGAAAAAGAAAGAACAGAAATTGACAGAGAAAAAGAGATAGAAAAACAGAGAGAAAAAGAGAGAGAAAAGAGAGAAAGTGAGAGAGAAAAGAGAGAAAGAGAGAAAAAGAGAAAAAGAGAAAGAAGAAGAGAGAGAAAAAGAGAGAAATAGATAAAGAGACAAAAAAGAGAGAAAGAGAAAAAGAGAAACAGAGAGAGTAAAAGAGAGAAAGAGAAAAAGAGAAAAAGAGACAGAAAAAGAGAGAGAAAAAGAGAGAGAGAGAAAGAAAAAGAGAGAGAAAAAGAGAGAAAAAGAGAGAAAAAGAGAAAAAGAGAAAAAGAGAGAGAAAAAGAGAAAACAAGAGAGAAAAAGAGAGAGAAAAACAGAGAGAAAAAGAGAGAGAAAAAGAGAGAAAAGGTGAAAAAGAGAGAGTAAAAGAGTAAAAGAGAAAACAGAAAGAAATCGAGAGAGAAAAAGAATAAGCGAGACAAAAAGAGAGAAAAAGAGAAAAAGAGAGAGAAAAATAGAGCAAAAGAGAAAAACAGAAAAAGTGAGTGACAAAGAGAAAAAGAGAGAGGAAAAGAGAGAGAAAAAGAGAGAAAGGGAGAGAAAAATAGGAAAAACGAGAAAGAGAGAAAAATAGAGAGAGAAAAAGAGAGAGAAAAAGAGACAAAGGGAGAAAAAACAGAAAGAGAGAGAGAAAAACAGAGAGAAAAAGAGAAGAGAGAGAGATAAAGACAGAAAAAGAGAGAGTAAAAGAGATAAAGAGAGAAAAGGTGAAAAAGAGAGAGAAAAAGAGAGGGAAAACAGAGAGAAAAAGAGAGTGAAAAAGAGAGAAAAAGAGAAAAAGAGAGAATAAAATAGAGAAAGAGAAAAAGAGAGAGGAAAACAGAGAGAAAAAGCGACAGAGAAAGAGAAAGTAAGAAGAAGAGAGAGAAAAAGAGAGACAAAAAGAGAGAAAGAGAGAGACAAAAAGAGAGCAAGAGAGAAAGAGAAAAAGAGAAAGAAAAAGAGAGAGAAAAAGAGAGAAAGAGAGAGAGAAAAAGAGAAAGAAAAAGAGAGAGAAAAAGAGAGAAAGATATAAAGAGACAAAAAAGAGAGAAAGAGAAAAAGAGAAACAGACAGAGTAAAAGAGAGAAAGAGAGAAAAAGAGAGAGAAAAAGAGAGAAAAAGAGAAAAAGTGAGAGAAAAAGAGAGAGAAAAACAGAAAACGAGAGAGAAAAAGAGAGAGAAAAACAGAGAGAAAAAGAGAGAGAAAAAGAGAGACAGAGAGAGAGAAAAAGAGAGAAAGAGATAAAAAGAGAAAAAGAGAGAAAGAGATAAAGAGACAAAAAAGAGGGAAAGAGAAAAAGAGAAACAGAGAGAGAAAAAGAGAGAAAGAGAAATTGAGAAGAGAGAGAAAAGAGAGAGAAAAAGAGAGAGAAAGAGAGAGAGAATGAAAAAGAGAGAGAAAAAGAGAGAAAAAGAGAGAGAAAAAGAGAGAAAAAAGAGAGAGAGAAAGAGAGAGGAAGAAAAAGAGAGAGAAAAAGAGAGAACGAGAGAGAAAAAGAGAGAAAAAGAGAAAGAAAAAGAGAGAGAAAAAGAGAGAAAGAGATAAAGAGACAAAAAAGAGAGAAAGAGAAAAAGAGAAAAGAGAGAGAGTAAAAGAGAGAAAGACAGAAAAAGAGAGAGAAAAAGAGAGAAAAAGAGAAAAAGTGAGAGAAAAAGAGAAAAAGAGATAGAAACAGAAAATGACAGAGAATAACAGAGAGAAAAAGAGAGAGAAAAAGAGAGAAAGAGAGAGTGAAAAAGAGAGAAAGAGATAAAAAGAGAAAAAGAGAAAGAAAAAGAGAGAGAATAAGAGAGAAAGAGATAAAGAGACAAAAAAGAGAGAAAGAGAAAAAGAGAAACAGAGAGAGAAAAAGAAAGAAAGAGAAATTGAGAAGAGAGATAAAAAGAGAGAGAAAAAGAGAGAGAAAGAGATGAGAAAGAAAATGAGAGAGAAAAAGAGATAGAAAAAGAGAGAAAAGGAGAAAAAGAGAGAGAAAAAGAGAGAGAAAAACAGAGAAAAAAGAAAGAGAGAAAGAGAGAGAAAGAAAAAGAGAGAGAAAAAGAGACAAAGAGAGAAAAAGATAAAGAGACAAAAAAGAGAGAAAGAGAAAAAGAGAAAAGAGAGAGAGTAAAAGAGAGAAAGACAGAAAAATAGAGAGAAAAAGAGAGAAAAAGAGAAAAAGTGAGAGAAAAAGAGAAAACGAGAGAGAAAAAGAGAGAAAAATAGAGAGAAAAAGAGAGAAAGAGAGAGAGAAAAAGAGAGAAAGAGAGAAAAAGAGAAAAAGAGAAAGAAAAAGAGAGAGAGAAAGAGAGAAAGAGATAAAGAGACAAAAAAGTGAGAAAGAGAAAAAGAGAAACAGAGAGAGTAAAAGAGAGAAAGATAGTAAAAGAGAGAGAAAAAGAGAAAAAGTGAGAGAAAAAGAGAGAAAGAGATAGAGACAAAAAAGAGAGAAAGAGAAAACGAGAAACAGAGAGAGTAAAAGAGAGAAAAAGAGAAAAAGAGAGAGAAAAAGAGATAAAGAGAAAAAGTGAGAGAAAAAGAGAAAAAGAGAGAACAGAAAATGACAGAGAAAAAGAGAGAGAAAAACAGAGAGAAAAAGAGAGTGAAAAAGAGAGAAAGAGAGTGAGAAAAAGAGAGAAAGAGATAAAAAGAGAAAAAGAGAAAGAAAAAGAGAGAGAAAAAGAGAGAAAGAGATAAAGAGACAAAAAAGAGAGAAAGACAAAAAGAGAAACAGAGAGAGTAAAAGAGAGAAAGAGAAAAAGAGAAAAAGAGAGATAAAAAGAGAGAGAAAAAGAGAGAGAAAAAGAGAGAGAAAGAAAGAAAAAGAAAGAGAAAAAGAGAGAGAAAAAGAGAAAAAGAGGGAGAAAAAGAGAAAACAAGAGAGAAAAAGAGAGAAAAACAGAAAGAAAAAGAGAGAGAGAAAGAGAGAAAAGGTGAAAAAGAGAGAGTAAAAGAGAAAACAGAAAGAAATCGAGAGAGAAAAAGAATAAGCGAGAGAAAAAGAGAGAAAAAGAGAAAAAGAGAGAGAAAAAAAGAATGAGAGAGAGAAAAACAGAGAGAAAAAGAGAAGAGAGAGAGAAAAAGACAGAAAAAGAGAGAGAACAACAGAGAGAAAATGAGAGAGAGAAAGAGAGAGAAAAAAGAAGAGAGAGAAAAAGAGTGAGAGAAAAAGAGAGAAAGAGAGAAAAAGAGAAAAAGAGAAAGAAAAAGAGAGAGAAAAAGAGAGAAAGAGAGAGAGGAAAAGAGAAAGAAAAAGAGAGAGAAAAAGAGAGAAAGAAATAAAGAGACAAAAAAGAGAGAAAGAGAAAAAGAGAAACAGAGAGAGTAAAAGAGAGAAAGAGAGAAAAAGAGAGAAAAAGAGAAAAGGTTAGAGAAAAAGAGAGAACAGAAATTGACAGAGAAAAAGAGAGAGAAAAACAGAGAGAAAAAGAGAGAGAAAAAGAGAGAAAGTGAGAGAGAAAAAGAGAGAAAGAGAGAAAAAGAGAGAGAAAAAGAGAGAGAAAAAGAGAGAAAAAAGAGAGAGAGAAAGAGAGAGGAAGAAAAAGAGAGAGAAAAAGAGAGAAAGAGAGAGAAAAAGAGAGAAAAAGAGAAAGAAAACGAGAGAGAAAAAGAGAGAAAGAGATAAAGAGACAAAAAAGAGAGAAAGAGAAAAAGAGAAAAGAGAGAGAGTAAAAGAGAGAAAGACAGAAAAAGTGAGAGAAAAAGAGATGAGAGAGAAAAAGTGAGAGAAAAAGAGAAAAAGAGATAGAAACAGAAAATGACAGAGAAAAACAGAGAGATAAAGAGAGAGAAAAAGAGAGAAAGAGAGAGTGAAAAAGAGAGAAAGAGATAAAAAGAGAAAAAGAGAAAGAAAAAGAGAGAGAATAAGAGAGAAAGAGATAAAGAGACAAAAAAGAGAGAAAGAGAAAAAGAGAAACAGAGAGAGAAAAAGAAAGAAAGAGAAATTGAGAAGAGAGATAAAAAGAGAGAGAAAAAGAGAGAGAAAGAGAGAGAGAAAGAAAATGAGAGAGAAAAAGTGATAGAAAAAGAGAGAAAAGGAGAAAAAGAGAGAGAAAAAGAGAGAGAAAAACAGAGAAAAAAGAAAGAGAGAAAGAGAGAGAAAGAAAAAGAGAGAGAAAAAGAGACAAAGAGAGAAAAAGATAAAGAGACAAAAAAGAGAGAAAGAGAAAAAGAGAAAAGATAGAGAGTAAAAGAGAGAAAGACAGAAAAATAGAGAGAAAAAGAGAGAAAAAGAGAAAAAGTGAGAGAAAAAGAGAAAACGAGAGAGAAAAAGAGAGAAAAATAGAGAGAAAAAGAGAGAAAGATAGAGAGAAAAAGAGAGAAAGAGAGAAAAAGAGAAAAAGAGAAAGAAAAAGAGAGAGAGAAAGAGAGAAAGAGATAAAGAGACAAAAAAGTGAGAAAGAGAAAAAGAGAAACAGAGAGAGTAAAAGAGAGAAAGATAGTAAAAGAGAGAGAAAAAGAGAAAAAGTGAGAGAAAAAGAGAGAAAGAGATAAAGAGACAAAAAAGAGAGAAAGAGAAAACGAGAAACAGAGAGAGTAAAAGAGAGAAAAAGAGAAAAAGAGAGAGAGAAAGAGATAAAGAGAAAAAGTGAGAGAAAAAGAGAAAAAGAGAGAACAGAAAATGACAGAGAAAAAGAGAGAGAAAAACAGAGAGAAAAAGAGAGTGAAAAAGAGAGAAAGAGAGTGAGAAAAAGAGAGAAAGAGATAAAAATAGAAAAAGAGAAAGAAAAAGAGAGAGAAAAAGAGAGAAAGAGATAAAGAGACAAAAAAGAGAGAAAGAGAAAAAGAGAAACAGAGAGAGTAAAAGAGAGAAAGAGAGAGAAAAAGAGAAAACGAGAGAGAAAAAGAGAGAGAAAAACAGAGAGAAAAAGTGAGAGAAAAAGAGAGAAAAAATGAAAAAGGGAGAGTAAAAGTGAGAAAGAGAAAAAGAGAGAGAAAAAGAGAGAAAAAGAGAAAAAGTGTGAGAAAAAGAGAAAACGAGAGAGAAAAAGAGAGGGAAAAACAGAGAGAAAAAGAGAGAGAAAAAGAGACGCAGAGAGAGAGAAAAAGAGAGAAAGAGAGAAAACGAGAAAAAGAGAAAGAAAAAGAGAGAGAAAAAGAGACAAAGAGATAAAGAGACAAAAAAGAGAGAAAGAGAAAAAGAGAAACAGAGAGAGTAAAAGAGAGAAAGAGACAAAAAGAGAGAGAAAAAGAGAGCAAGAGAGAAAGAGAAAAAGAGAAAGAAAAAGAGAGAGAAAAAGAGAGAAAGAGAGAGAGAAAAAGAGAAAGAAAAAGAGAGAGAAAAAGAGAGAAAGATATAAAGAGACAAAAAAGAGAGAAAGAGAAAAAGAGAAACAGACAGAGTAAAAGAGAGAAAGAGAGAAAAAGAGAGAGAAAAAGAGAGAAAAAGAGAAAAAGTGAGAGAAAAAGAGAGAGAAAAACAGAAAACGAGAGAGAAAAAGAGAGATAAAAAGAGAGAGAAAAAGAGAGAGAAAAAGAGAGACAGAGAGAGAGAAAAAAAGAGAAAGAGATAAAAAGAGAAAAAGAGAGAAAGAGATAAAGAGACAAAAAAGAGAGAAAGAGAAAAAGAGAAACAGAGAGAGAAAAAGAGAGAAAGAGAAATTGAGAAGAGAGATAAAAGAGAGAGAAAAAGAGAGAGAAAGAGAGAGAGAATGAAAAAGAGAGAGAAAAAGAGAGAAAAAGAGAGAGAAAAAGAGAGAAAAAAGAGAGAGAGAAAGAGAGAGGAAGAAAAAGAGAGAGAAAAAGAGAGAAAGAGAGAGAAAAAGAGAGAAAAAGAGAAAGAAAAAGAGAGAGAAAAAGAGAGAAAGAGATAAAGAGACAAAAAAGAGAGAAAGAGAAAAAGAGAAAAGAGAGAGAGTAAAAGAGAGAAAGACAGAAAAAGAGAGAGAAAAAGAGAGAAAAAGAGAAAAAGTGAGAGAAAAAGAGAAAAAGAGATAGAAACAGAAAATGACAGAGAAAAACAGAGAGAAAAAGAGAGAGAAAAAGAGAGAAAGAGAGAGTGAAAAAGAGAGAAAGAGATAAAAAGAGAAAAAGAGAAAGAAAAAGAGAGAGAATAAGAGAGAAAGAGATAAAGAGACAAAAAAGAGAGAAAGAGAAAAAGAGAAACAGAGAGAGAAAAAGAAAGAAAGAGAAATTGAGAAGAGAGATAAAAAGAGAGAGAAAAAGAGAGAGAAAGAGAGAGAGAAAGAAAATGAGAGAGAAAAAGAGATAGAAAAAGAGAGAAAAGGAGAAAAAGAGAGAGAAAAAGAGAGAGAAAAACAGAGAAAAAAGAAAGAGAGAAAGAGAGAGAAAGAAAAAGAGAGAGAAAAAGAGACAAAGAGAGAAAAAGATAAAGAGACAAAAAAGAGAGAAAGAGAAAAAGAGAAAAGAGAGAGAGTAAAAGAGAGAAAGACAGAAAAATAGAGAGAAAAAGAGAGAAAAAGAGAAAAAGTGAGAGAAAAAGAGAAAACGAGAGAGAAAAAGAGAGAAAAACAGAGAGAAAAAGAGAGAAAGAGAGAGAGAAAAAGAGAGAAAGAGAGAAAAAGAGAAAAAGAGAAAGAAAAAGAGAGAGAGAAAGAGAGAAAGAGATAAAGAGACAAAAAAGTGAGAAAGAGAAAAAGAGAAACAGAGAGAGTAAAAGAGAGAAAGATAGTAAAAGAGAGAGAAAAAGAGAAAAAGTGAGAGAAAAAGAGAGAAAGAGATAAAGAGACAAAAAAGAGAGAAAGAGAAAACGAGAAACAGAGAGAGTAAAAGAGAGAAAAAGAGAAAAAGTGAGAGAAAAAGAGATAAAGAGAAAAAGTGAGAGAAAAAGAGAAAAAGAGAGAACAGAAAATGACAGAGAAAAAGAGAGAGAAAAACAGAGAGAAAAAGAGAGTGAAAAAGAGAGAAATAGATAAAGAGACAAAAAAGAGAGAAAGAGAAAAAGAGAAACAGAGAGAGTAAAAGAGAGAAAGAGAAAAAGAGAAAAAGAGACAGAAAAAGAGAGAGAAAAAGTGAGAGAGAGAAAGAAAAAGAGAGAGAAAAAGAGAGAAAAAGAGAGAAAAAGAGAAAAAGAGAAAAAGAGAGAGAAAAAGAGAAAACAAGAGAGAAAAAGAGAGAGAAAAACAGAGAGAAAAAGAGAGAGAAAAAGAGAGAAAAGGTGAAAAAGAGAGAGTAAAATAGTAAAAGAGAAAACGGAAAGAAATCGAGAGAGAAAAAGAATAAGCGAGACAAAAAGAGAGAAAAAGAGAAAAAGAGAGAGAAAAATAGAGCAAAAGAGAAAAACAGAAAAAGTGAGTGACAAAGAGAAAAAGAGAGAGGAAAAGAGAGAGAAAAAGAGAGAAAGTGGGAGAAAAATAGGAAAAACGAGAAAGAGAGAAAAATAGAGAGAGAAAAAGAGAGAGAAAAAGAGACAAAGGGAGAAAAAACAGAAAGAGAGAGAGAAAAACAGAGAGAAAAAGAGAAGAGAGAGAGAAAAAGACAGAAAAAGAGAGAGTAAAAGAGATAAAGAGAGAAAAGGTGAAAAAGAGAGAGAAAAAGAGAGGGAAAACAGAGAGAAAAAGAGAGTGAAAAAGAGAGAAAAAGAGAAAAAGAGAGAATAAAAGAGAGAAAGAGAAAAAGAGAGAGGAAAACAGAGAGAAAAAGCGACAGAGAAAGAGAAAGTAAGAAGAAGAGAGAGAAAAAGAGAGACAAAAAGAGAGAAAGAGAGAGACAAAAAGAGAGCAAGAGAGAAAGAGAAAAAGAGAAAGAAAAAGAGAGAGAAAAAGAGAGAAAGAGAGAGAGAAAAAGAGAAAGAAAAAGAGAGAGAAAAAGAGAGAAAGATATAAAGAGACAAAAAAGTGAGAAAGAGAAAAAGAGAAACAGACAGAGTAAAAGAGAGAAAGAGAGAAAAAGAGAGAGAAAAAGAGAGAAAAAGAGAAAAAGTGAGAGAAAAAGAGAGAGAAAAACAGAAAACGAGAGAGAAAAAGAGAGATAAAAAGAGAGAGAAAAAGAGAGAGAAAAAGAGAGAGAAAGAAAGAAAAAGAGAGAGAAAAAGAGAGAGAAAAAGAGAAAAAGAGGGAGAAAAAGAGAGAAAGAGAGAGAGAAAAAGAGAAAGAAAAAGAGAGAGAAAAAGAGAGAAAGATATAAAGAGACAAAAAAGAGAGAAAGAGAAAAAGAGAAACAGACAGAGTAAAAGAGAGAAAGAGAGAAAAAGAGAGAGAAAAAGAGAGAAAAAGAGAAAAAGTGAGAGAAAAAGAGAGAGAAAAACAGAAAACGAGAGAGAAAAAGAGAGATAAAAAGAGAGAGAAAAAGAGAGAGAAAAAGAGAGACAGAGAGAGAGAAAAAGAGAGAAAGAGATAAAAAGAGAAAAAGAGAGAAAGAGATAAAGAGACAAAAAAGTGAGAAAGAGAAAAAGAGAAACAGAGAGAGTAAAAGAGAGAAAGATAGTAAAAGAGAGAGAAAAAGAGAAAAAGTGAGAGAAAAAGAGAGAAAGAGATAAAGAGACAAAAAAGAGAGAAAGAGAAAACGAGAAACAGAGAGAGTAAAAGAGAGAAAAAGAGAAAAAGTGAGAGAAAAAGAGAAAGAAAAAGAGAGAGAAAAAGAGAGAAAGAGAGAGAGAAAAAGAGAAAGAAAAAGAGAGAGAAAAAGAGAGAAAGATATAAAGAGACAAAAAAGAGAGAAAGAGAAAAAGAGAAACAGACAGAGTAAAAGAGAGAAAGAGAGAAAAAGAGAGAGAAAAAGAGAGAAAAAGAGAAAAAGTGAGAGAAAAAGAGAGAGAAAAACAGAAAACGAGAGAGAAAAAGAGAGATAAAAAGAGAGAGAAAAAGAGAGAGAAAAAGAGAGACAGAGAGAGAGAAAAAGAGAGAAAGAGATAAAAAGAGAAAAAGAGAGAAAGAGATAAAGAGACAAAAAAGTGAGAAAGAGAAAAAGAGAAACAGAGAGAGTAAAAGAGAGAAAGATAGTAAAAGAGAGAGAAAAAGAGAAAAAGTGAGAGAAAAAGAGAGAAAGAGATAAAGAGACAAAAAAGAGAGAAAGAGAAAACGAGAAACAGAGAGAGTAAAAGAGAGAAAAAGAGAAAAAGTGAGAGAAAAAGAGATAAAGAGAAAAGGTGAGAGAAAAAGAGAAAAAGAGAGAACAGAAAATGACAGAGAAAAAGAGAGAGAAAAACAGAGAGAAAAAGAGAGTGAAAAAGAGAGAAATAGATAAAGAGACAAAAAAGAGAGAAAGAGAAAAAGAGAAACAGAGAGAGTAAAAGAGAGAAAGAGAAAAAGAGAAAAAGAGACAGAAAAAGAGAGAGAAAAAGTGAGAGAGAGAAAGAAAAAGAGAGAGAAAAAGAGAGAAAAAGAGAGAAAAAGAGAAAAAGAGAAAAAGAGAGAGAAAAAGAGAAAACAAGAGAGAAAAAGAGAGAGAAAAACAGAGAGAAAAAGAGAGAAAAGGTGAAAAAGAGAGAGTAAAATAGTAAAAGAGAAAACAGAAAGAAATCGAGAGAGAAAAAGAATAAGCGAGACAAAAAGAGAGAAAAAGAGAAAAAGAGAGAGAAAAATAGAGCAAAAGAGAAAAACAGAAAAAGTGAGTGACAAAGAGAAAAAGAGAGAGGAAAAGAGAGAGAAAAAGAGAGAAAGTGAGAGAAAAATAGGAAAAACGAGAAAGAGAGAAAAATAGAGAGAGAAAAAGAGAGAGAAAAAGAGACAAAGGGAGAAAAAACAGAAAGAGAGAGAGAAAAACAGAGAGAAAAAGAGAAGAGAGAGAGAAAAAGACAGAAAAAGAGAGAGTAAAAGAGATAAAGAGAGAAAAGGTGAAAAAGAGAGAGAAAAAGAGAGGGAAAACAGAGAGAAAAAGAGAGTGAAAAAGAGAGAAAAAGAGAAAAAGAGAGAATAAAAGAGAGAAAGAGAAAAAGAGAGAGGAAAACAGAGAGAAAAAGCGACAGAGAAAGAGAAAGTAAGAAGAAGAGAGAGAAAAAGAGAGACAAAAAGAGAGAAAGAGAGAGACAAAAAGAGAGCAAGAGAGAAAGAGAAAAAGAGAAAGAAAAAGAGAGAGAAAAAGAGAGAAAGAGAGAGAGAAAAAGAGAAAGAAAAAGAGAGAGAAAAAGAGAGAAAGATATAAAGAGACAAAAAAGTGAGAAAGAGAAAAAGAGAAACAGACAGAGTAAAAGAGAGAAAGAGAGAAAAAGAGAGAGAAAAAGAGAGAAAAAGAGAAAAAGTGAGAGAAAAAGAGAGAGAAAAACAGAAAACGAGAGAGAAAAAGAGAGATAAAAAGAGAGAGAAAAAGAGAGAGAAAAAGAGAGACAGAGAGAGAGAAAAAGAGAGAAAGAGATAAAAAGAGAAAAAGAGAGAAAGAGATAAAGAGACAAAAAAGAGAGAAAGAAAAAGAGAAACAGAGAGAGAAAAAGAGAGAAAGAGAAATTGAGAAGAGAGAGAAAAGAGAGAGAAAAAGAGAGAGAAAGAGAGAGAGAATGAAAAAGAGAGAGAAAAAGAGAGAAAAAGAGAGAGAAAAAGAGAGAAAAAAGAGAGAGAGAAAGAGAGAGGGAGAAAAAGAGAGAGAAAAAGAGAGAAAGAGAGAGAAAAAGAGAGAAAAAGAGAAAGAAAAAGAGAGAGAAAAAGAGAGAAAGAGATAAAGAGACAAAAAAGAGAGAAAGAGAAAAAGAGAAAAGAGAGAGAGTAAAAGAGAGAAAGACAGAAAAAGAGAGAGAAAAAGAGAGAAAAAGAGAAAAAGTGAGAGAAAAAGAGAAAAAGAGATAGAAACAGAAAATGACAGAGAAAAACAGAGAGAAAAAGAGAGAGAAAAAGAGAGAAAGAGAGAGTGAAAAAGAGAGAAAGAGATAAAAAGAGAAAAAGAGAAAGAAAAAGAGAGAGAATAAGAGAGAAAGAGATAAAGAGACAAAAAAGAGAGAAAGAGAAAAAGAGAAACAGAGAGAGAAAAAGAAAGAAAGAGAAATTGAGAAGAGAGATAAAAAGAGAGAGAAAAAGAGAGAGAAAGAGAGAGAGAAAGAAAATGAGAGAGAAAAAGAGATAGAAAAAGAGAGAAAAGGAGAAAAAGAGAGAGAAAAAGAGAGAGAAAAACAGAGAAAAAAGAAAGAGAGAAAGAGAGAGAAAGAAAAAGAGAGAGAAAAAGAGACAAAGAGAGAAAAAGATAAAGAGACAAAAAAGAGAGAAAGAGAAAAAGAGAAAAGAGAGAGAGTAAAAGAGAGAAAGACAGAAAAATAGAGAGAAAAAGAGAGAAAAAGAGAAAAAGTGAGAGAAAAAGAGAAAACGAGAGAGAAAAAGAGAGAAAAACAGAGAGAAAAAGAGAGAAAGAGAGAGAGAAAAAGAGAGAAAGAGAGAAAAAGAGAAAAAGAGAAAGAAAAAGAGAGAGAGAAAGAGAGAAAGAGATAAAGAGACAAAAAAGTGAGAAAGAGAAAAAGAGAAACAGAGAGAGTAAAAGAGAGAAAGATAGTAAAAGAGAGAGAAAAAGAGAAAAAGTGAGAGAAAAAGAGAGAAAGAGATAAAGAGACAAAAAAGAGAGAAAGAGAAAACGAGAAACAGAGAGAGTAAAAGAGAGAAAAAGAGAAAAAGTGAGAGAAAAAGAGATAAAGAGAAAAAGTGAGAGAAAAAGAGAAAAAGAGAGAACAGAAAATGACAGAGAAAAAGAGAGAGAAAAACAGAGAGAAAAAGAGAGTGAAAAAGAGAGAAATAGATAAAGAGACAAAAAAGAGAGAAAGAGAAAAAGAGAAACAGAGAGAGTAAAAGAGAGAAAGAGAAAAAGAGAAAAAGAGACAGAAAAAGAGAGAGAAAAAGTGAGAGAGAGAAAGAAAAAGAGAGAGAAAAAGAGAGAAAAAGAGAGAAAAAGAGAAAAAGAGAAAAAGAGAGAGAAAAAGAGAAAACAAGAGAGAAAAAGAGAGAGAAAAACAGAGAGAAAAAGAGAGAGAAAAAGAGAGAAAAGGTGAAAAAGAGAGAGTAAAATAGTAAAAGAGAAAACGGAAAGAAATCGAGAGAGAAAAAGAATAAGTGAGACAAAAAGAGAGAAAAAGAGAAAAAGAGAGAGAAAAATAGAGCAAAAGAGAAAAACAGAAAAAGTGAGTGACAAAGAGAAAAAGAGAGAGGAAAAGAGAGAGAAAAAGAGAGAAAGTGGGAGAAAAATAGGAAAAACGAGAAAGAGAGAAAAATAGAGAGAGAAAAAGAGAGAGAAAAAGAGACAAAGGGAGAAAAAACAGAAAGAGAGAGAGAAAAACAGAGAGAAAAAGAGAAGAGAGAGAGAAAAAGACAGAAAAAGAGAGAGTAAAAGAGATAAAGAGAGAAAAGGTGAAAAAGAGAGAGAAAAAGAGAGGGAAAACAGAGAGAAAAAGAGAGTGAAAAAGAGAGAAAAAGAGAAAAAGAGAGAATAAAAGAGAGAAAGAGAAAAAGAGAGAGGAAAACAGAGAGAAAAAGCGACAGAGAAAGAGAAAGTAAGAAGAAGAGAGAGAAAAAGAGAGACAAAAAGAGAGAAAGAGAGAGACAAAAAGAGAGCAAGAGAGAAAGAGAAAAAGAGAAAGAAAAAGAGAGAGAAAAAGAGAGAAAGAGAGAGAGAAAAAGAGAAAGAAAAAGAGAGAGAAAAAGAGAGAAAGATATAAAGAGACAAAAAAGTGAGAAAGAGAAAAAGAGAAACAGACAGAGTAAAAGAGAGAAAGAGAGAAAAAGAGAGAGAAAAAGAGAGAAAAAGAGAAAAAGTGAGAGAAAAAGAGAGAGAAAAACAGAAAACGAGAGAGAAAAAGAGAGATAAAAAGAGAGAGAAAAAGAGAGAGAAAAAGAGAGAGAAAGAAAGAAAAAGAGAGAGAAAAAGAGAGAGAAAAAGAGAAAAAGAGGGAGAAAAAGAGAGAAAGAGAGAGAGAAAAAGAGAAAGAAAAAGAGAGAGAAAAAGAGAGAAAGATATAAAGAGACAAAAAAGAGAGAAAGAGAAAAAGAGAAACAGACAGAGTAAAAGAGAGAAAGAGAGAAAAAGAGAGAGAAAAAGAGAGAAAAAGAGAAAAAGTGAGAGAAAAAGAGAGAGAAAAACAGAAAACGAGAGAGAAAAAGAGAGATAAAAAGAGAGAGAAAAAGAGAGAGAAAAAGAGAGACAGAGAGAGAGAAAAAGAGAGAAAGAGATAAAAAGAGAAAAAGAGAGAAAGAGATAAAGAGACAAAAAAGTGAGAAAGAGAAAAAGAGAAACAGAGAGAGTAAAAGAGAGAAAGATAGTAAAAGAGAGAGAAAAAGAGAAAAAGTGAGAGAAAAAGAGAGAAAGAGATAAAGAGACAAAAAAGAGAGAAAGAGAAAACGAGAAACAGAGAGAGTAAAAGAGAGAAAAAGAGAAAAAGTGAGAGAAAAAGAGAAAGAAAAAGAGAGAGAAAAAGAGAGAAAGAGAGAGAGAAAAAGAGAAAGAAAAAGAGAGAGAAAAAGAGAGAAAGATATAAAGAGACAAAAAAGAGAGAAAGAGAAAAAGAGAAACAGACAGAGTAAAAGAGAGAAAGAGAGAAAAAGAGAGAGAAAAAGAGAGAAAAAGAGAAAAAGTGAGAGAAAAAGAGAGAGAAAAACAGAAAACGAGAGAGAAAAAGAGAGATAAAAAGAGAGAGAAAAAGAGAGAGAAAAAGAGAGACAGAGAGAGAGAAAAAGAGAGAAAGAGATAAAAAGAGAAAAAGAGAGAAAGAGATAAAGAGACAAAAAAGTGAGAAAGAGAAAAAGAGAAACAGAGAGAGTAAAAGAGAGAAAGATAGTAAAAGAGAGAGAAAAAGAGAAAAAGTGAGAGAAAAAGAGAGAAAGAGATAAAGAGACAAAAAAGAGAGAAAGAGAAAACGAGAAACAGAGAGAGTAAAAGAGAGAAAAAGAGAAAAAGTGAGAGAAAAAGAGATAAAGAGAAAAGGTGAGAGAAAAAGAGAAAAAGAGAGAACAGAAAATGACAGAGAAAAAGAGAGAGAAAAACAGAGAGAAAAAGAGAGTGAAAAAGAGAGAAATAGATAAAGAGACAAAAAAGAGAGAAAGAGAAAAAGAGAAACAGAGAGAGTAAAAGAGAGAAAGAGAAAAAGAGAAAAAGAGACAGAAAAAGAGAGAGAAAAAGTGAGAGAGAGAAAGAAAAAGAGAGAGAAAAAGAGAGAAAAAGAGAGAAAAAGAGAAAAAGAGAAAAAGAGAGAGAAAAAGAGAAAACAAGAGAGAAAAAGAGAGAGAAAAACAGAGAGAAAAAGAGAGAAAAGGTGAAAAAGAGAGAGTAAAATAGTAAAAGAGAAAACAGAAAGAAATCGAGAGAGAAAAAGAATAAGCGAGACAAAAAGAGAGAAAAAGAGAAAAAGAGAGAGAAAAATAGAGCAAAAGAGAAAAACAGAAAAAGTGAGTGACAAAGAGAAAAAGAGAGAGGAAAAGAGAGAGAAAAAGAGAGAAAGTGAGAGAAAAATAGGAAAAACGAGAAAGAGAGAAAAATAGAGAGAGAAAAAGAGAGAGAAAAAGAGACAAAGGGAGAAAAAACAGAAAGAGAGAGAGAAAAACAGAGAGAAAAAGAGAAGAGAGAGAGAAAAAGACAGAAAAAGAGAGAGTAAAAGAGATAAAGAGAGAAAAGGTGAAAAAGAGAGAGAAAAAGAGAGGGAAAACAGAGAGAAAAAGAGAGTGAAAAAGAGAGAAAAAGAGAAAAAGAGAGAATAAAAGAGAGAAAGAGAAAAAGAGAGAGGAAAACAGAGAGAAAAAGCGACAGAGAAAGAGAAAGTAAGAAGAAGAGAGAGAAAAAGAGAGACAAAAAGAGAGAAAGAGAGAGACAAAAAGAGAGCAAGAGAGAAAGAGAAAAAGAGAAAGAAAAAGAGAGAGAAAAAGAGAGAAAGAGAGAGAGAAAAAGAGAAAGAAAAAGAGAGAGAAAAAGAGAGAAAGATATAAAGAGACAAAAAAGTGAGAAAGAGAAAAAGAGAAACAGACAGAGTAAAAGAGAGAAAGAGAGAAAAAGAGAGAGAAAAAGAGAGAAAAAGAGAAAAAGTGAGAGAAAAAGAGAGAGAAAAACAGAAAACGAGAGAGAAAAAGAGAGATAAAAAGAGAGAGAAAAAGAGAGAGAAAAAGAGAGACAGAGAGAGAGAAAAAGAGAGAAAGAGATAAAAAGAGAAAAAGAGAGAAAGAGATAAAGAGACAAAAAAGAGAGAAAGAAAAAGAGAAACAGAGAGAGAAAAAGAGAGAAAGAGAAATTGAGAAGAGAGAGAAAAGAGAGAGAAAAAGAGAGAGAAAGAGAGAGAGAATGAAAAAGAGAGAGAAAAAGAGAGAAAAAGAGAGAGAAAAAGAGAGAAAAAAGAGAGAGAGAAAGAGAGAGGAAGAAAAAGAGAGAGAAAAAGAGAGAAAGAGAGAGAAAAAGAGAGAAAAAGAGAAAGAAAAAGAGAGAGAAAAAGAGAGAAAGAGATAAAGAGACAAAAAAGAGAGAAAGAGAAAAAGAGAAAAGAGAGAGAGTAAAAGAGAGAAAGACAGAAAAAGAGAGAGAAAAAGAGAGAAAAAGAGAAAAAGTGAGAGAAAAAGAGAAAAAGAGATAGAAACAGAAAATGACAGAGAAAAACAGAGAGAAAAAGAGAGAGAAAAAGAGAGAAAGAGAGAGTGAAAAAGAGAGAAAGAGATAAAAAGAGAAAAAGAGAAAGAAAAAGAGAGAGAATAAGAGAGAAAGAGATAAAGAGACAAAAAAGAGAGAAAGAGAAAAAGAGAAACAGAGAGAGAAAAAGAAAGAAAGAGAAATTGAGAAGAGAGATAAAAAGAGAGAGAAAAAGAGAGAGAAAGAGAGAGAGAAAGAAAATGAGAGAGAAAAAGAGATAGAAAAAGAGAGAAAAGGAGAAAAAGAGAGAGAAAAAGAGAGAGAAAAACAGAGAAAAAAGAAAGAGAGAAAGAGAGAGAAAGAAAAAGAGAGAGAAAAAGAGACAAAGAGAGAAAAAGATAAAGAGACAAAAAAGAGAGAAAGAGAAAAAGAGAAAAGAGAGAGAGTAAAAGAGAGAAAGACAGAAAAATAGAGAGAAAAAGAGAGAAAAAGAGAAAAAGTGAGAGAAAAAGAGAAAACGAGAGAGAAAAAGAGAGAAAAACAGAGAGAAAAAGAGAGAAAGAGAGAGAGAAAAAGAGAGAAAGAGAGAAAAAGAGAAAAAGAGAAAGAAAAAGAGAGAGAGAAAGAGAGAAAGAGATAAAGAGACAAAAAAGTGAGAAAGAGAAAAAGAGAAACAGAGAGAGTAAAAGAGAGAAAGATAGTAAAAGAGAGAGAAAAAGAGAAAAAGTGAGAGAAAAAGAGAGAAAGAGATAAAGAGACAAAAAAGAGAGAAAGAGAAAACGAGAAACAGAGAGAGTAAAAGAGAGAAAAAGAGAAAAAGTGAGAGAAAAAGAGATAAAGAGAAAAAGTGAGAGAAAAAGAGAAAAAGAGAGAACAGAAAATGACAGAGAAAAAGAGAGAGAAAAACAGAGAGAAAAAGAGAGTGAAAAAGAGAGAAATAGATAAAGAGACAAAAAAGAGAGAAAGAGAAAAAGAGAAACAGAGAGAGTAAAAGAGAGAAAGAGAAAAAGAGAAAAAGAGACAGAAAAAGAGAGAGAAAAAGTGAGAGAGAGAAAGAAAAAGAGAGAGAAAAAGAGAGAAAAAGAGAGAAAAAGAGAAAAAGAGAAAAAGAGAGAGAAAAAGAGAAAACAAGAGAGAAAAAGAGAGAGAAAAACAGAGAGAAAAAGAGAGAGAAAAAGAGAGAAAAGGTGAAAAAGAGAGAGTAAAAGTGTAAAAGAGAAAACGGAAAGAAATCGAGAGAGAAAAAGAATAAGCGAGACAAAAAGAGAGAAAAAGAGAAAAAGAGAGAGAAAAATAGAGCAAAAGAGAAAAACAGAAAAAGTGAGTGACAAAGAGAAAAAGAGAGAGGAAAAGAGAGAGAAAAAGAGAGAAAGTGAGAGAAAAATAGGAAAAACGAGAAAGAGAGAAAAATAGAGAGAGAAAAAGAGAGAGAAAAAGAGACAAAGGGAGAAAAAACAGAAAGAGAGAGAGAAAAACAGAGAGAAAAAGAGAAGAGAGAGAGAAAAAGACAGAAAAAGAGAGAGTAAAAGAGATAAAGAGAGAAAAGGTGAAAAAGAGAGAGAAAAAGAGAGGGAAAACAGAGAGAAAAAGAGAGTGAAAAAGAGAGAAAAAGAGAAAAAGAGAGAATAAAAGAGAGAAAGAGAAAAAGAGAGAGGAAAACAGAGAGAAAAAGCGACAGAGAAAGAGAAAGTAAGAAGAAGAGAGAGAAAAAGAGAGACAAAAAGAGAGAAAGAGAGAGACAAAAAGAGAGCAAGAGAGAAAGAGAAAAAGAGAAAGAAAAAGAGAGAGAAAAAGAGAGAAAGAGAGAGAGAAAAAGAGAAAGAAAAAGAGAGAGAAAAAGAGAGAAAGATATAAAGAGACAAAAAAGTGAGAAAGAGAAAAAGAGAAACAGACAGAGTAAAAGAGAGAAAGAGAGAAAAAGAGAGAGAAAAAGAGAGAAAAAGAGAAAAAGTGAGAGAAAAAGAGAGAGAAAAACAGAAAACGAGAGAGAAAAAGAGAGATAAAAAGAGAGAGAAAAAGAGAGAGAAAAAGAGAGACAGAGAGAGAGAAAAAGAGAGAAAGAGATAAAAAGAGAAAAAGAGAGAAAGAGATAAAGAGACAAAAAAGAGAGAAAGAGAAAAAGAGAAACAGAGAGAGAAAAAGAGAGAAAGAGAAATTGAGAAGAGAGAGAAAAGAGAGAGAAAAAGAGAGAGAAAGAGAGAGAGAATGAAAAAGAGAGAGAAAAAGAGAGAAAAAGAGAGAGAAAAAGAGAGAAAAAAGAGAGAGAGAAAGAGAGAGGAAGAAAAAGAGAGAGAAAAAGAGAGAAAGAGAGAGAAAAAGAGAGAAAAAGAGAAAGAAAAAGAGAGTGAAAAAGAGAGAAAGAGATAAAGAGACAAAAAAGAGAGAAAGAGAAAAAGAGAAAAGAGAGAGAGTAAAAGAGAGAAAGACAGAAAAAGAGAGAGAAAAAGAGAGAAAAAGAGAAAAAGTGAGAGAAAAAGAGAAAAAGAGATAGAAACAGAAAATGACAGAGAAAAACAGAGAGAAAAAGAGAGAAAGAGAGAGTGAAAAAGAGAGAAAGAGATAAAAAGAGAAAAAGAGAAAGAAAAAGAGAGACAGAAAGAGAGAAAGAGATAAAGAGACAAAAAAGTGAGAAAGAGAAAAAGAGAAACAGAGAGAGTAAAAGAGAGAAAGATAGTAAAAGAGAGAGAAAAAGAGAAAAAGTGAGAGAAAAAGAGAGAAAGAGATAAAGAGACAAAAAAGAGAGAAAGAGAAAACGAGAAACAGAGAGAGTAAAAGAGAGAAAAAGAGAAAAAGTGAGAGAAAAAGAGATAAAGAGAAAAAGTGAGAGAAAAAGAGAAAAAGAGAGAACAGAAAATGACAGAGAAAAAGAGAGAGAAAAACAGAGAGAAAAAGAGAGTGAAAAAGAGAGAAATAGATAAAGAGACAAAAAAGAGAGAAAGAGAAAAAGAGAAACAGAGAGAGTAAAAGAGAGAAAGAGAAAAAGAGAAAAAGAGACAGAAAAAGAGAGAGAAAAAGTGAGAGAGAGAAAGAAAAAGAGAGAGAAAAAGAGAGAAAAAGAGAGAAAAAGAGAAAAAGAGAAAAAGAGAGAGAAAAAGAGAAAACAAGAGAGAAAAAGAGAGAGAAAAACAGAGAGAAAAAGAGAGAGAAAAAGAGAGAAAAGGTGAAAAAGAGAGAGTAAAAGTGTAAAAGAGAAAACGGAAAGAAATCGAGAGAGAAAAAGAATAAGCGAGACAAAAAGAGAGAAAAAGAGAAAAAGAGAGAGAAAAATAGAGCAAAAGAGAAAAACAGAAAAAGTGAGTGACAAAGAGAAAAAGAGAGAGGAAAAGAGAGAGAAAAAGAGAGAAAGTGAGAGAAAAATAGGAAAAACGAGAAAGAGAGAAAAATAGAGAGAGAAAAAGAGAGAGAAAAAGAGACAAAGGGAGAAAAAACAGAAAGAGAGAGAGAAAAACAGAGAGAAAAAGAGAAGAGAGAGAGAAAAAGACAGAAAAAGAGAGAGTAAAAGAGATAAAGAGAGAAAAGGTGAAAAAGAGAGAGAAAAAGAGAGGGAAAACAGAGAGAAAAAGAGAGTGAAAAAGAGAGAAAAAGAGAAAAAGAGAGAATAAAAGAGAGAAAGAGAAAAAGAGAGAGGAAAACAGAGAGAAAAAGCGACAGAGAAAGAGAAAGTAAGAAGAAGAGAGAGAAAAAGAGAGACAAAAAGAGAGAAAGAGAGAGACAAAAAGAGAGCAAGAGAGAAAGAGAAAAAGAGAAAGAAAAAGAGAGAGAAAAAGAGAGAAAGAGAGAGAGAAAAAGAGAAAGAAAAAGAGAGAGAAAAAGAGAGAAAGATATAAAGAGACAAAAAAGTGAGAAAGAGAAAAAGAGAAACAGACAGAGTAAAAGAGAGAAAGAGAGAAAAAGAGAGAGAAAAAGAGAGAAAAAGAGAAAAAGTGAGAGAAAAAGAGAGAGAAAAACAGAAAACGAGAGAGAAAAAGAGAGATAAAAAGAGAGAGAAAAAGAGAGAGAAAAAGAGAGACAGAGAGAGAGAAAAAGAGAGAAAGAGATAAAAAGAGAAAAAGAGAGAAAGAGATAAAGAGACAAAAAAGAGAGAAAGAAAAAGAGAAACAGAGAGAGAAAAAGAGAGAAAGAGAAATTGAGAAGAGAGAGAAAAGAGAGAGAAAAAGAGAGAGAAAGAGAGAGAGAATGAAAAAGAGAGAGAAAAAGAGAGAAAAAGAGAGAGAAAAAGAGAGAAAAAAGAGAGAGAGAAAGAGAGAGGAAGAAAAAGAGAGAGAAAAAGAGAGAAAGAGAGAGAAAAAGAGAGAAAAAGAGAAAGAAAAAGAGAGTGAAAAAGAGAGAAAGAGATAAAGAGACAAAAAAGAGAGAAAGAGAAAAAGAGAAAAGAGAGAGAGTAAAAGAGAGAAAGACAGAAAAAGAGAGAGAAAAAGAGAGAAAAAGAGAAAAAGTGAGAGAAAAAGAGAAAAAGAGATAGAAACAGAAAATGACAGAGAAAAACAGAGAGAAAAAGAGAGAGAAAAAGAGAGAAAGAGAGAGTGAAAAAGAGAGAAAGAGATAAAAAGAGAAAAAGAGAAAGAAAAAGAGAGAGAATAAGAGAGAAAGAGATAAAGAGACAAAAAAGAGAGAAAGAGAAAAAGAGAAACAGAGAGAGAAAAAGAAAGAAAGAGAAATTGAGAAGAGAGATAAAAAGAGAGAGAAAAAGAGAGAGAAAGAGAGAGAGAAAGAAAATGAGAGAGAAAAAGAGATAGAAAAAGAGAGAAAAGGAGAAAAAGAGAGAGAAAAAGAGAGAGAAAAACAGAGAAAAAAGAAAGAGAGAAAGAGAGAGAAAGAAAAAGAGAGAGAAAAAGAGACAAAGAGAGAAAAAGATAAAGAGACAAAAAAGAGAGAAAGAGAAAAAGAGAAAAGAGAGAGAGTAAAAGAGAGAAAGACAGAAAAATAGAGAGAAAAAGAGAGAAAAAGAGAAAAAGTGAGAGAAAAAGAGAAAACGAGAGAGAAAAAGAGAGAAAAACAGAGAGAAAAAGAGAGAAAGAGAGAGAGAAAAAGAGAGAAAGAGAGAAAAAGAGAAAAAGAGAAAGAAAGAGAGAGAGAGAAAGAGAGAAAGAGATAAAGAGACAAAAAAGAGAGAAAGAGAAAACGAGAAACAGAGAGAGTAAAAGAGAGAAAAAGAGAAAAAGTGAGAGAAAAAGAGATAAAGAGAAAAAGTGAGAGAAAAAGAGAAAAAGAGAGAACAGAAAATGACAGAGAAAAAGAGAGAGAAAAACAGAGAGAAAAAGAGAGTGAAAAAGAGAGAAAGAGAGTGAGAAAAAGAGAGAAAGAGATAAAAAGAGAAAAAGAGAAAGAAAAAGAGAGAGAAAAAGAGAGAAAGAGATAAAGAGACAAAAAAGAGAGAAAGAGAAAAAGAGAAACAGAGAGAGTAAAAGAGAGAAAGAGAAAAAGAGAAAAAGAGAGATAAAAAGAGAGAGAAAAAGAGAGAGAAAAAGAGAGAGAAAGAAAGAAAGAGAGAGAGAAAAAGAGAGAGAAAAAGAGAAAAAGAGGGAGAAAAAGAGAAAACAAGAGAGAAAAAGAGAGAAAAACAGAGAGAAAAAGAGAGAAAAGGTGAAAAAGAGAGAGTAAAAGAGAAAACAGAAAGAAATCGAGAGAGAAAAAGAATAAGCGAGAGAAAAAGAGAGAAAAAGAGAAAAAGAGAGAGAAAAAAGAATGAGAGAGAGAAAAACAGAGAGAAAAATAGAAGAGAGAGAGAAAAAGACAGAAAAAGAGAGAGAACAACAGAGAGAAAATGAGAGAGAGAAAGAGAGAGAAAAAAGAAGAGAGAGAAAAAGAGTGAGAGAAAAAGAGAGAAAGAGAGAAAAAGAGAAAAAGAGAAAGAAAAAGAGAGAGAAAAAGAGAGAAAGAGAGAGAGGAAAAGAGAAAGAAAAAGAGAGAGAAAAAGAGAGAAAGAAATAAAGAGACAAAAAAGAGAGAAAGAGAAAAAGAGAAACAGAGAGAGTAAAAGAGAGAAAGAGAGAAAAAGAGAGAAAAAGAGAAAAGATTAGAGAAAAAGAGAGAACAGAAATTGACAGAGAAAAAGAGAGAGAAAAACAGAGAGAAAAAGAGAGAGAAAAAGAGAGAAAGTGAGAGAGAAAAAGAGAGAAAGAGAGAAAAAGAGAAAAAGAGAAAGAAAAAGAGAGAGAAAAAGAGAGAAATAGATAAAGAGACAAAAAAGAGAGAAAGGGAAAAGGAGAAACAGAGAGAGAAAAAGAGATCAAGAGAAAAAGTGAGAGAAAAAGAGAAAAAGAGAGAACAGAAAATGACAGAGAAAAAGAGAGAGAAAAACAGAGAGAAAAAGAGAGTGAAAAAGAGAGAAAGAGAGTGAGAAAAAGAGAGAAAGAGATAAAAAGAGAAAAAGAGAAAGAAAAAGAGAGAGAAAAAGAGAGAAAGAGATAAAGAGACAAAAAAGAGAGAAAGAGAAAAAGAGAAACAGAGAGAGTAAAAGAGAGAAAGAGAAAAAGAGAAAAAGAGAGAGAAAAAAGAGAGTAAAAGAGAGAGAGAAAGAAAAAGAGAGAGAAAAAGAGAGAAAAAGAGAGAGAGAAAGAGAGAAAGAAGAAGAGAGAGAAAAAGAGAGAAAGAGAGAGAGAAAAAGAGAGAAAGAGAGAAAAAGAGAAAAAGAGAGATAAAAAGAGAGAGAAAAAGAGAGAAAAAGAGAGAGAAAGAAAGAAAAAGAGAGAGAAAAAGAGAGAGAAAAAGAGAAAAAGAGGGAGAAAAAGAGAAAACAAGAGAGAAAAAGAGAGAAAAAACAGAGAGAAAAAGAGAGAGAAAAAGAGAGAAAAGGTGAAAAAGAGCGAGTAAAAGAGAAAACAGAAAGAAATCGAGAGAGAAAAAGAATAAGCGAGAGATAAAGAGAGAAAAAGAGAAAAAGAGAGAGAAAAAAAGAAAGAGAGAGAGAAAAACAGAGAGAAAAAGAGAAGAGAGAGAGAAAAAGACAGAAAAAGAGAGAGAACAACAGAGAGAAAAAGAGAGAGAGAAAGAGAGAGAAAGAAGAAGAGAGAGAAAAAGAGAGAAAGAGAGAGAGAAAAAGAGAGAAAGAGAGAAAAAGAGAAAAAGAGAAAGAAAAAGAGAGAGAAAAAGAGAGAAAGAGAGAGAGGAAAAGAGAAAGAAAAAGAGAGAGAAAAAGAGAGAAAGAAATTAAGAGACAAAAAAGAGAGAAAGAGAAAAAGAGAAACAGAGAGAGTAAAAGAGAGAAAGAGAGAAAAAGAGAGAAAAAGAGAAAAGGTTAGAGAAAAAGAGAAAAAGAGAGAACAGAAATTGACAGAGAAAAAGAGAGAGAAAAACAGAGAGAAAAAGAGAGAGAAAAAGAGAGAAAGTGAGAGAGAAAAAGAGAGAAAGTGAGAGAGAAAAAGAGAAAAAGAGAAAGAAAAAGAGAGAGAAAAAGAGAGAAAGAGAGAGAGGAAAAGAGAAAGAAGAAGAGAGAGAAAAAGAGAGAAAGAGAGTGAGGAAAAGAGAGAAAGAGAGAAAAAGAGAAAAAGAGAAAGAAAAAGAGAGAGAAAAAGAGAGAAAGAGAGAGAGGAAAAGAGAAAGAAAAAGAGAGAGAAAAAGAGAGAAAGAAATTAAGAGACAAAAAAGAGAGAAAGAGAAAAAGAGAAACAGAGAGAGTAAAAGAGAGAAAGAGAGAAAAAGAGAGAAAAAGAGAAAAGGTTAGAGAAAAAGAGAAAAAGAGAGAACAGAAATTGACTGAGAAAAAGAGAGAAAAAACAGACAGAAAAAGAGAGAGAAAAAGAGAGAAAGTGAGAGAGAAAAAGAGAGAAAGTGAGAGAGAAAAAGAGAAAAAGAGAAAGAAAAAGAGAGAGAAAAAGAGAGAAATAGATAAAGAGACAAAAACGAGAGAAAGAGAAAACGAGAAACAGAGAGAGTAAAAGAGAGAAAAAGAGAAAAAGAGAGAGAAAAAGAGATCAAGAGAAAAAGTGAGAGAAAAAGAGAAAAAGAGAGAACAGAAAATGACAGAGAAAAAGAGAGAGAAAAACAGAGAGAAAAAGAGAGTGAAAAAGAGAGAAAGAGAGTGAGAAAAAGAGAGAAAGAGATAAAAAGAGAAAAAGAGAAAGAAAAAGAGAGAGAAAAAGAGAGAAAGAGATAAAGAGACAAAAAAGAGAGAAAGAGAAAAAGAGAAACAGAGAGAGTAAAAGAGAGAAAGAGAAAAAGAGAAAAAGAGAGAGAAAAAAGAGAGTAAAAGAGAGAGAGAAAGAAAAAGAGAGAGAAAAAGAGAGAAAAAGAGAGAGAGAAAGAGAGAAAAAGAGAGAGAAATAGAGAGAGAAAAAGAGAGAGAAAAAGAGAAAAAGAGGGAGAAAAAGAGAAAACAAGAGAGAAAAAGAGAGAAAAACAGAGAGAAAAAGAGAGAGAAAAAGAGAGAAAAGGTGAAAAAGAGAGAGTAAAAGAGAAAACAGAGAGAAATCGAGAGAGAAAAAGAATAAGCGAGAGATAAAGAGAGAAAAAGAGAAAAAGAGAGAGAAAAAAAGAAAGAGAGAGAGAAAAACAGAGAGAAAAAGAGAAGAGAGAGAAAAAGACAGAAAAAGAGAGACAACAACAGAGAGAAAAAGAGAGAGAGAAAGAGAGAGCAAGAAGAAGAGAGAGAAAAAGAGAGAAAGAGAGAGAGAAAAAGAGAGAAAGAGAGAAAAAGAGAAAAAGATAAAGAAAAAGAGAGAGAAAAAGAGAGAAAGAGAGAGAGGAAAAGAGAAAGAAAAAGAGAGAGAAAAAGAGAGAAAGAAATAAAGAGACAAAAAAGAGAGAAAGAGAAAAAGAGCAACAGAGAGAGTAAAAGAGAGAAAGAGAGAAAAAGAGAGAAAAAGAGAAAAGGTTAGAGAAAAAGAGAAAAAGAGAAAGAAAAAGAGAGAGAAAAAGAGAGAAAGAGAGAGAGGAAAAGAGAAAGAAAAAGAGAGAGAAAAAGAGAGAAAGAAATAAAGAGACAAAAAAGAGAGAAAGAGAAAAAGAGAAACAGGGAGAGTAAAAGAGAGAAAGAGAGAAAAAGAGTGAGAAAAAGAGAGAAAAAGAGAAAACGTGAGAGAAAAAGAGAGAGAAACAGAAAACGAGAGAGAAAAAGAGAGAGAAAAACAGAGAGAAAAAGAGAGAGAAAAAGAGAGAAAGAGAGAAAAAGAGAGAAAAAGAGAAAAAGAGAAACAAAAAGAGAGTGAAAAAGAGAGAAAGAGATAAAGAAACATAAAAGAGAGAAAGAGAAAAAGAGAAAAGAGAGAGAGTAAAAGAGAGAAAAAGAGAAAAACTGAGATAAAAAGAGAAAACGAGAGAGAAAAAGAGAGAGAAAAACAGAGAAAAAAGAGAGAGAAAAATAGAGAAAGAGAGAGAGAGAAAGAGAGAAAAAGAGAAAATGACAAAGAAAAAGAGAGAGAAAAAGAGAGAAAGAGATAAAGAGACAAAAAAGAGAGAAAGAGAAAAAGAGAAACAGAGAGAGTAAAAGAGAGAAAGAGAGAAAAAGAGTGAGAAAAAGAGAGAAAAAGAGAAAACGTGAGAGAAAAAGAGAGAGAAACAGAAAACGAGAGAGAAAAAGAGAGAGAAAAACAGAGAGAAAAAGAGAGAGAAAAAGAGAGAAAGAGATAAAGAGACAAAAAAGAGAGAAAGAGAAAAAGAGAAACAGAGAGAGAAAAAGAGAGAAAGAGAAACTGAGAAGAGAGATAAAAAGAGAGAGAAAAAGAGAGAGAAAGAGAGAGAGAAAGAAAAAGAGAGAGAAAAAGAGAGAAAAAGAGATAGAAAAAGAGAGAAAAAGAGAAAAAGAGAGAGAAAAAGAGAGAGAAAAAGAGAAAACAAGAGAGAAAAAGAGAGAAAAACAGAGAGAAAAAGAGAGAGAAAAAGAGAGAAAAAGTGAAAAAGAGAGAGTAAAAGAGTAAAAGAGAAAACAGAAAAAAATCGAGAGAGAAAAAGAATAAGCGAGAGAAAAAGAGAGAAAAAGAGAAAAGAGAGAGAAAAACAGAAAGAGAGAGAGAACAACAGAGAGAAAAAGAGAGAGAGAAAGAGAGAGAAAGAAGAAGAGAGAGAAAAAGAGAGAAAGAGAGAGAGAAAAAGAGAGAAAGAGAGAAAAAGAGAAAAAGAGAAAGAAAAAGAGAGAGAAAAGGAGAGAAAGAGAGAGGAAAAGAGAAAGAAAAAGAGAGAGAAAAAGAGAGAAAGATATAAAGAGACAAAAAAGAGAGAAAGAGAAAAAGAGAAACAGGGAGAGTAAAAGAGAGAAAGAGAGAAAAAGAGTGAGAAAAAGAGAGAAAAAGAGAAAACGTGAGAGAAAAAGAGAGAGAAACAGAAAACGAGAGAGAAAAAGAGAGAGAAAAACAGAGAGAAAAAGAGAGAGAAAAATAGAGAAAGAGAGAGAGAGAAAAAGAGAAAAAGAGAAACAAAAAGAGAGTGAAAAAGAGAGAAAGAGATAAAGAAACATAAAAGAGAGATAGAGAAAAAGAGAAAAGAGAGAGAGTAAAAGAGTGAAAGACAGAAAAAGAGAGAGAAAAAGAGAGAAAAAGAGAAAAAGTGAGAGAAAAAGAGAAAACGAGAGAGAAAAAGAGAGAGAAAAACAGAGAAAAAAAGAGAGAGAAAAATAGAGAAAGAGAGAGAGAGAAAGAGAGAAAAAGAGAAAAAGACAAAGAAAAAGAGAGAGAAAAAGAGAGAAAGAGATAAAGAGACAAAAAAAGAGAGAAAGAGAAAAAGAGAAACAGAGAGAGTAAAAGAGAGAAAGAGAGTAAAAGAGAGAGAAAAAGTTAGAAAAAGAGAAAAAGTGAGAGAAAAAGAGAGAAAGAGATAAAGAGACAAAAAAGAGAGAAAGAGAAAACGAGAAACAGTGAGAGTAAAAGAGAGAAAAAGAGAAAAAGAGAGTGAAAAAGAGAAAAAGAGAGAGAAACAGAAAACGACAGAGAAAAAGAGAGAGAAAAACAGAGAGAAAAAGAGAGAGAAAAAGAAAGAACGAGAGAGAAAAAAGAGAGAGAAAAAGAGACAAAGAGTGAAAGAGACAAAAAAGAGAGAAAGAGAAAAAGAGAAACAGAGAGAGTAAAAGAGAAAAAGAGAAAAAGAGAGAGAAAAAGATAAAGTGAGAGAAAAAGAGAAAAAGAGAGAGAAAAAGAGAAAACGAGAGAGAAAAAGAGAGAGAAAAAGAGAGAGAAAAAGAGAGTGAAAAAGAGAGAAAGAGAGTGAGAAAAAGAGAGAAAGTGAGAAAAAGACAAAAAGAGAAAGAAAAAGAGAGAGAAAAAGAGAGAAAGAGATAAAGAGACAAAAAAGAGAGAAAGAGAAAAAGAGAAACAGAGAGAGTAAAAGAGAGAAAGAGAAAAAGAGAAAAAGAGAGAGAAAAAGAGAGAGAAAAAGGGAGAGAAAGAAAGAAAATGAGAGAGAAAAAGAGTGAGAAAAAGAGAGAGTAAAAGAGAAAAAGAGAGAGAAAAAGAGAAAACAAGAGAGAAAAAGAGAGAAAAACAGAGAGAAAAAGAGAGAGAAAAAGAGAGAAAAAGTGAAAAAGAGAGAGTAAAAGAGTAAAAGAGAAAACAGAAAAAAATCGAGAGAGAAAAAGAATAAGCGAGAGAAAAAGAGAGAAAAAGAGAAAAGAGAGAGAAAAACAGAAAGAGAGAGAGAACAACAGAGAGAAAAAGAGAGAGAGAAAGAGAGAGAAAGAAGAAGAGAGAGAAAAAGAGAGAAAGAGAGAGAGAAAAAGAGAGAAAGAGAGAAAAAGAGAAAAAGAGAAAGAAAAAGAGAGAGAAAAGGAGAGAAAGAGAGAGAGGAAAAGAGAAAGAAAAAGAGAGAGAAAAAGAGAGAAAGATATAAAGAGACAAAAAAGAGAGAAAGAGAAAAAGAGAAACAGAGAGAGTAAAAGAGAGAAAGAGAGAAAAAGAGTGAGAAAAAGAGAGAAAAAGAGAAAACGTGAGAGAAAAAGAGAGAGAAACAGAAAACGAGAGAGAAAAAGAGAGAGAAAAACAGAGAGAAAAAGAGAGAGAAAAAGAGAGAAAGAGATAAAGAGACAAAAAAGAGAGAAAGAGAAAAAGCGAAACAGAGAGAAAAAAGAGAGAAAGAGAAATTGAGAAGAGAGATAAAAAGAGAGAGAAAAAGAGAGAGAAAGAGAGAGAGAAAGAAAAAGAGAGAGAAAAAGAGAGAAAAAGAGATAGAAAAAGAGAGAAAAAGAGAAAAACAGAGAGAAAAAGAGAGAGAAAAAGAGAGAAAGAGATAAAGAGACAAAAAAGAGAGAAAGAGAAAAAGCGAAACAGAGAGAAAAAAAGAGAGAAAGAGAAATTGAGAAGAGAGATAAAAAGAGAGAGAAAAAGAGAGAGAAAGAGAGAGAGAAAGAAAAAGAGAGAGAAAAAGAGAGAAAAAGAGATAGAAAAAGAGAGAAAAAGAGAAAAAGAGAGAGAAAAAGAGAGAAAGAGAGAAAAAGAGAGAAAAAGAGAAAAAGGGAAACAAAAAGAGAGTGAAAAAGAGAGAAAGAGATAAAGAAACATAAAAGAGAGAAAAAGAAAAAGAGAAAAGAGAGAGAGTAAAAGAGAGAAAGACAGAAAAAGAGAGAGAAAAACAGAGAGAAAAAGAGAAAAAGTGAGAGAAAAAGAGAAAACGAGAGAGAAAAAGAGAGAGAAAAACAGAGAAAAAAAGAGAGAGAAAAATAGAGAAAGAGAGAGTGAGAAAGAGAGAAAAAGAGAAAAAGACAAAGAAAAAGAGAGAGAAAAAGAGAGAAAGAGATAAAGAGACAAAAAAAGAGAGAAAGAGAAAAAGAGAAACAGAGAGAGTAAAAGAGAGAAAGAGAGTAAAAGAGAGAGAAAAAGTTAGAAAAAGAGAAAAAGTGAGAGAAAAAGAGAGAAAGAAAACGAGAAACAGAGAGAGTAAAAGAGAGAAAAAGAGAAAAAGAGAGTGAAAAAGAGAAAAAGAGAGAGAAACAGAAAACGACAGAGAAAAAGAGAGAGAAAAACAGAGAGAAAAAGAGAGAGAAAAAGAAAGAACGAGAGAGAAAAAAGAGAGAGAAAAAGAGACAAAGAGTGAAAGAGACAAAAAAGAGAGAAAGAGAAAAAGAGAAACAGAGAGAGTAAAAGAGAAAAAGAGAAAAAGAGAGAGAAAAAGATAAAGTGAGAGAAAAAGAGAAAAAGAGAGAGAAAAAGAGAAAACGAGAGAGAAAAAGAGAGAGAAAAAGAGAGAGAAAAAGAGAGTTAAAAAGAGAGAAAGAGAGTGAGAAAAAGAGAGAAAGAGAGAAAAAGACAAAAAGAGAAAGAAAAAGAGAGAGAAAAAGAGAGAAAGAGATAAAGAGACAAAAAAGAGAGAAAGAGAAAAAGAGAAACAGAGAGAGTAAAAGAGAGAAAGAGAAAAAGAGAAAAAGAGAGAAAAAGAGAGTGAAAAAGAGAGAGAAAAGAGAAAAAGAGAGAGAAAAAGAGAAAACAAGAGAGAAAAAGAGAGAAAAACAGAGAGAAAAAGAGAGAGAAAAAGAGAGAAAAAGTGAAAAAGAGAGAGTAAAAGAGTAAAAGAGAAAACAGAAAAAAATCGAGAGAGAAAAAGAATAAGCGAGAGAAAAAGAGAGAAAAAGAGAAAAGAGAGAGAAAAACAGAAAGAGAGAGAGAACAACAGAGAGAAAAAGAGAGAGAGAAAGAGAGAGAAAGAAGAAGAGAGAGAAAAAGAGAGAAAGAGAGAGAGAAAAAGAGAGAAAGAGAGAGTGAGAAAGAGAGAAAAAGAGAAAAAGACAAAGAAAAAGAGAGAGAAAAAGAGAGAAAGAGATAAAGAGACAAAAAAGAGAGAAAGAGAAAAAGAGAAACAGAGAGAGTAAAAGAGAGAAAGAGAGTAAAAGAGAGAGAAAAAGTTAGAAAAAGAGAAAAAGTGAGAGAAAAAGAGAGAAAGAGATAAAGAGACAAAAAAGAGAGAAAGAGAAAACGAGAAACAGAGAGAGAGTAAAAGAGAGAAAAAGAGAAAAAGAGAGTGAAAAAGAGAAAAAGAGAGAGAAACAGAAAACGACAGAGAAAAAGAGAGAGAAAAACAGAGAGAAAGAGAGAGAGAAAAAGAGAGAAAGAGATAAAGAGACAAAAAAGAGAGAAAGAGAAAAAGAGAAACAGAGAGAGAAAAAGAGAGAAAGAGAAATTGAGAAGAGAGATAAAAAGAGAGAGAAAAAGAGAGAGAAAGAGAGAGAGAAAGAAAAAGAGAGAGAAAAAGAGAGAAAAAGAGATAGAAAAAGAGAGAAAAAGAGAAAAAGAGAGAGAAAAAGAGAGAGAAAAAGAGAGAAAGAGAGAAAAAGAGAGAAAAAGAGAAAAAGGGAAACAAAAAGAGAGTGAAAAAGAGAGAAAGAGATAAAGAAACATAAAAGAGAGAAAAAGAAAAAGAGAAAAGAGAGAGAGTAAAAGAGAGAAAGACAGAAAAAGAGAGAGAAAAACAGAGAGAAAAAGAGAAAAAGTGAGAGAAAAAGAGAAAACGAGAGAGAAAAAGAGAGAGAAAAACAGAGAAAAAAAGAGAGAGAAAAATAGAGAAAGAGAGAGTGAGAAAGAGAGAAAAAGAGAAAAAGACAAAGAAAAAGCGAGAGAAAAAGAGAGAAAGAGATAAAGAGACAAAAAAAGAGAGAAAGAGAAAAAGAGAAACAGAGAGAGTAAAAGAGAGAAAGAGAGTAAAAGAGAGAGAAAAAGTTAGAAAAAGAGAAAAAGTGAGAGAAAAAGAGAGAAAGAGATAAAGAGACAAAAAAGAGAGAAAGAGAAAACGAGAAACAGAGAGAGTAAAAGAGAAAAAGAGAAAAAGAGAGAGAAAAAGATAAAGTGAGAGAAAAAGAGAGAGAAAAACAAAGATAAAAACAGAGAGAAAAAGAGAGAAAAAGTGAAAAAGAGAGAGTAAAAGAGAGAAAGAGAAAAAGAGACAAAAAAGAGAGAAAGAGAAAAAGAGATACAGAGAGAGAGTAAAAGAGAGAAAAAGAGAAAAAGAGAGTGAAAAAGAGAAAAAGAGAGAGAAACAGAAACCGACAGAGAAAAGGAGAGAGAAAAACAGAGAGAAAAAGAGAGAGAAAAAGAAAGAACGAGAGAGAAAAAAGAGAGAGAAAAAGAGACAAAGAGTGAAAGAGACAAAAAAGAGAGAAAGAGAAAAAGAGAAACAGAGAGAGTAAAAGAGAAAAAGAGAAAAAGAGAGAGAAAAAGATAAAGTGAGAGAAAAAGAGAAAAATAGAGAGAAAAAGAGAAAACGAGAGAGAAAAAGAGAGAGAAAAAGAGAGAGAAAAAGAGAGTGAAAAAGAGAGAAAGAGAGTGAGAAAAAGAGAGAAAGAGAGAAAAAGACAAAAAGAGAAAGAAAAAGAGAGAGAAAAAGAGAGAAAGAGATAAAGAGACAAAAAAGAGAGAAAGAGAAAAAGAGAAACAGAGAGAGTAAAAGAAAGAAAGAGAAAAAGAGAAAAAGAGAGAAAAAGAGAGTGAAAAAGAGAGAGAAAAAGAGAAAAAGAGAGAGAAAAAGAGAAAACAAGAGAGAAAAAGAGAGAAAAACAGAGAGAAAAAGAGAGACAAAAAGAGAGAAAAAGTGAAAAAGAGAGAGTAAAAGAGTAAAAGAGAAAACAGAAAAAAATCGAGAGAGAAAAAGAATAAGCGAGAGAAAAAGAGAGAAAAAGAGAAAAGAGAGAGAAAAACAGAAAGAGAGAGAGAACAACAGAGAGAAAAAGAGAGAGAGAAAGAGAGAGAAAGAAGAAGAGAGAGAAAAAGAGAGAAAGAGAGAGAGAAAAAGAGAGAAAGAGAGAGTGAGAAAGAGAGAAAAAGAGAAAAAGACAAAGAAAAAGAGAGAGAAAAAGAGAGAAAGAGATAAAGAGACAAAAAAAGAGAGAAAGAGAAAAAGTGAAACAGAGAGAGTAAAAGAGAGAAAGAGAGTTAATGAGAGAGAAAAAGTTAGAAAAAGAGAAAAAGTGAGAGAAAAAGAGAGAAAGAGATAAAGAGACAAAAAAGAGAGAAAGAGAAAACGAGAAACAGAGAGAGTAAAAGAGAGAAAAAGAGAGTGAAAAAGAGAAAAAGAGAGAGAAACAGAAAACGACAGAGAAAAAGAGAGAGAAAAACAGAGAGAAAAAGAGAGAGAAAAAGAGAGAAAGAGATAAAGAGACAAAAAAGAGAGAAAGAGAAAAAGAGAAACAGAGAGAGAAAAAGAGAGAAAGAGAAATTGAGAAGAGAGATAAAAAGAGAGAGAAAAAGAGAGAGAAAGAGAGAGAGAAAGAAAAAGAGAGAGAAAAAGAGAGAAAAAGAGATAGAAAAAGAGAGAAAAAGAGAAAAAGAGAGAGAAAAAGAGAGAGAAAAAGAGAGAAAGAGCGAAAAAGAGAGAAAAAGAGAAAAAGGGAAACAAAAAGAGAGTGAAAAAGAGAGAAAGAGATAAAGAAACATAAAAGAGAGAAAAAGAAAAAGAGAAAAGAGAGAGAGTAAAAGAGAGAAAGACAGAAAAAGAGAGAGAAAAACAGAGAGAAAAAGAGAAAAAGTGAGAGAAAAAGAGAAAACGAGAGAGAAAAAGAGAGAGAAAAACAGAGAAAAAAAGAGAGAGAAAAATAGAGAAAGAGAGAGTGAGAAAGAGAGAAAAAGAGAAAAAGACAAAGAAAAAGAGAGAGAAAAAGAGAGAAAGAGATAAAGAGACAAAAAAAGAGAGAAAGAGAAAAAGAGAAACAGAGAGAGTAAAAGAGAGAAAGAGAGTAAAAGAGAGAGAAAAAGTTAGAAAAAGAGAAAAAGTGAGAGAAAAAGAGAGAAAGAGATAAAGAGACAAAAAAGAGAGAAAGAGAAAACGAGAAACAGAGAGAGTAAAAGAGAGAAAAAGAGAAAAAGAGAGTGAAAAAGAGAAAAAGAGAGAGAAACAGAAAACGACAGAGAAAAAGAGAGAGAAAAACAGAGAGAAAAAGAGAGAGAAAAAGAAAGAACGAGAGAGAAAAAAGAGAGAGAAAAAGAGACAAAGAGTGAAAGAGACAAAAAAGAGAGAAAGAGAAAAAGAGAAACAGAGAGAGTAAAAGAGAAAAAGAGAAAAAGAGAGAGAAAAAGATAAAGTGAGAGAAAAAGAGAAAAAGAGAGAGAAAAAGAGAAAACGAGAGAGAAAAAGAGAGAGAAAAACAAAGATAAAAACAGAGAGAAAAAGAGAGAAAAAGTGAAAAAGAGAGAGTAAAAGAGAGAAAGAGAAAAAGAGACAAAAAAGAGAGAAAGAGAAAAAGAGATACAGAGAGAGAGTAAAAGAGAGAAAAAGAGAAAAAGAGAGTGAAAAAGAGAAAAAGAGAGAGAAACAGAAACCGACAGAGAAAAAGAGAGAGAAAAACAGAGAGAAAAAGAGAGAGAAAAAGAAAGAACGAGAGAGAAAAAAGAGAGAGAAAAAGAGACAAAGAGTGAAAGAGACAAAAAAGAGAGAAAGAGAAAAAGAGAAACAGAGAGAGTAAAAGAGAAAAAGAGAAAAAGAGAGAGAAAAAGTTAAAGTGATAGAAAAAGAGAAAAAGAGAGAGAAAAAGAGAAAACGAGAGAGAAAAAGAGAGAGAAAAAGAGAGAGAAAAAGAGAGTGAAAAAGAGAGAAAGAGAGTGAGAAAAAGAGAGAAAGAGAGAAAAAGACAAAAAGAGAAAGAAAAAGAGAGAGAAAAAGAGAGAAAGAGATAAAGAGACAAAAAAGAGAGAAAGAGAAAAAGAGAAACAGAGAGAGTAAAAGAGAGAAAGAGGAAAAGAGAAAAAGAGAGAAAAAGAGAGTGAAAAAGAGAGAGAAAAAGAGAAAAAGAGAGGGAAAAAGAGAAAACAAGAGAGAAAAAGAGAGAAAAACAGAGAGAAAAAGAGAGACAAAAAGAGAGAAAAAGTGAAAAAGAGAGAGTAAAAGAGTAAAAGAGAAAACAGAAAAAAATCGAGAGAGAAAAAGAATAAGCGAGAGAAAAAGAGAGAAAAAGAGAAAAGAGAGAGGAAAACAGAAAGAGAGAGAGAACAACAGAGAGAAAAAGAGAGAGAGAAAGAGAGAGAAAGAAGAAGAGAGAGAAAAAGAGAGAAAGAGAGAGAGAAAAAGAGAGAAAGAGAGAGTGAGAAAGAGAGAAAAAGAGAAAAAGACAAAGAAAAAGAGAGAGAAAAAGAAAGAAAGAGATAAAGAGACAAAAAAAGAGAGAAAGAGAAAAAGAGAAACAGAGAGAGTAAAAGAGAAAAAGAGAGTAAAAGAGAGAGAAAAAGTTAGAAAAAGAGAAAAAGTGAGAGAAAAAGAGAGAAAGAGATAAAGAGACAAAAAAGAGAGAAAGAGAAAACGAGAAACAGAGAGAGTAAAAGAGAGAAAAAGAGAAAAAGAGAGTGAAAAAGAGAAAAAGAGAGAGAAACAGAAAACGAGAGAGAAAAAGAGAGAGAAAAACAGAGAGAAAAAGAGAGAGAAAAAGAGAGAAAGAGATAAAGAGACAAAAAAGAGAGAAAGAGAAAAAGAGAAACAGAGAGAGAAAAAGAGAGAAAGAGAAATTGAGAAGAGAGATAAAAAGAGAGAGAAAAAGAGAGAGAAAGAGAGAGAGAAAGAAAAAGAGAGAGAAAAAGAGAGAAAAAGAGATAGAAAAAGAGAGAAAAAGAGAAAAAGAGAGAGAAAAAGAGAGAGAAAAAGAGAGAAAGAGAGAAAAAGAGAGAAAAAGAGAAAAAGGGAAACAAAAAGAGAGTGAAAAAGAGAGAAAGAGATAAAGAAACATAAAAGAGAGAAAAAGAAAAAGAGAAAAGAGAGAGAGTAAAAGAGAGAAAGACAGAAAAAGAGAGAGAAAAACAGAGAGAAAAAGAGAAAAAGTGAGAGAAAAAGAGAAAACGAGAGAGAAAAAGAGAGAGAAAAACAGAGAAAAAAAGAGAGAGAAAAATAGAGAAAGAGAGAGTGAGAAAGAGAGAAAAAGAGAAAAAGACAAAGAAAAAGAGAGAGAAAAAGAGAGAAAGAGATAAAGAGACAAAAAAAGAGAGAAAGAGAAAAAGAGAAACAGAGAGAGTAAAAGAGAGAAAGAGAGTAAAAGAGAGAGAAAAAGTTAGAAAAAGAGAAAAAGTGAGAGAAAAAGAGAGAAAGAGATAAAGAGACAAAAAAGAGAGAAAGAGAAAACGAGAAACAGAGAGAGTAAAAGAGAGAAAAAGAGAAAAAGAGAGTGAAAAAGAGAAAAAGAGAGAGAAACAGAAAACGACAGAGAAAAAGAGAGAGAAAAACAGAGAGAAAAAGAGAGAGAAAAAGAAAGAACGAGAGAGAAAAAAGAGAGAGAAAAAGAGACAAAGAGTGAAAGAGACAAAAAAGAGAGAAAGAGAAAAAGAGAAACAGAGAGAGTAAAAGAGAAAAAGAGAAAAAGAGAGAGAAAAAGATAAAGTGAGAGAAAAAGAGAAAAAGAGAGAGAAAAAGAGAAAATGAGAGAGAAAAAGAGAGAGAAAAACAAAGATAAAAACAGAGAGAAAAAGAGAGAAAAAGTGAAAAAGAGAGAGTAAAAGAGAGAAAGAGAAAAAGAGACAAAAAAGAGAGAAAGAGAAAAAGAGATACAGAGAGAGAGTAAAAGAGAGAAAAAGAGAAAAAGAGAGTGAAAAAGAGAAAAAGAGAGAGAAACAGAAAACGACAGAGAAAAAGAGAGAGAAAAACAGAGAGAAAAAGAGAGAGAAAAAGAAAGAACGAGAGAGAAAAAAGAGAGAGAAAAAGAGACAAAGAGTGAAAGAGACAAAAAAGAGAGAAAGAGAAAAAGAGAAACAGAGAGAGTAAAAGAGAAAAAGAGAAAAAGAGAGAGAAAAAGATAAAGTGAGAGAAAAAGAGAAAAAGAGAGAGAAAAAGAGAAAACGAGAGAGAAAAAGAGAGAGAAAAAGAGAGAGAAAAAGAGAGTGAAAAAGAGAGAAAGAGAGTGAGAAAAAGAGAGAAAGAGAGAAAAAGACAAAAAGAGAAAGAAAAAGAGAGAGAAAAAGAGAGAAAGAGATAAAGAGACAAAAAAGAGAGAAAGAGAAAAAGAGAAACAGAGAGAGTAAAAGAGAGAAAGAGAAAAAGAGAAAAAGAGAGAAAAAGAGAGTGAAAAAGAGAGAGAAAAAGAGAAAAAGAGAGAGAAAAAGAGAAAACAAGAGAGAAAAAGAGAGAAAAACAGAGAGAAAAAGAGAGACAAAAAGAGAGAAAAAGTGAAAAAGAGAGAGTAAAAGAGTAAAAGAGAAAACAGAAAAAAATCGAGAGAGAAAAAGAATAAGCGAGAGAAAAAGAGAGAAAAAGAGAAAAGAGAGAGAAAAACAGAAAGAGAGAGAGAACAACAGAGAGAAAAAGAGAGAGAGAAAGAGAGAGAAAGAAGAAGAGAGAGAAAAAGAGAGAAAGAGAGAGAGAAAAAGAGAGAAAGAGAGAGTGAGAAAGAGAGAAAAAGAGAAAAAGACAAAGAAAAAGAGAGAGAAAAAGAGAGAAAGAGATAAAGAGACAAAAAAGAGAGAAAGAGAAAAAGAGAAACAGAGAGAGTAAAAGAGAGAAAGAGAGTAAAAGAGAGAGAAAAAGTTAGAAAAAGAGAAAAAGTGAGAGAAAAAGAGAGAAAGAGATAAAGAGACAAAAAAGAGAGAAAGAGAAAACGAGAAACAGAGAGAGTAAAAGAGAGAAAAAGAGAAAAAGAGAGTGAAAAAGAGAAAAAGAGAGAGAAACAGAAAACGAGAGAGAAAAAGAGAGAGAAAAACAGAGAGAAAAAGAGAGAGAAAAAGAGAGAAAGAGATAAAGAGACAAAAAAGAGAGAAAGAGAAAAAGAGAAACAGAGAGAGAAAAAGAGGGAAAGAGAAATTGAGAAGAGAGATAAAAAGAGAGAGAAAAAGAGAGAGAAAGAGAGAGAGAAAGAAAAAGAGAGAGAAAAAGAGAGAAAAAGAGATAGAAAAAGAGAGAAAAAGAGAAAAAGAGAGAGAAAAAGAGAGAGAAAAAGAGAGAAAGAGAGAAAAAGAGAGAAAAAGAGAAAAAGGGAAACAAAAAGAGAGTGAAAAAGAGAGAAAGAGATAAAGAAACATAAAAGAGAGAAAAAGAAAAAGAGAAAAGAGAGAGAGTAAAAGAGAGAAAGACAGAAAAAGAGAGAGAAAAACAGAGAGAAAAAGAGAAAAAGTGAGAGAAAAAGAGAAAACGAGAGAGAAAAAGAGAGAGAAAAACAGAGAAAAAAAGAGAGAGAAAAATAGAGAAAGAGAGAGTGAGAAAGAGAGAAAAAGAGAAAAAGACAAAGAAAAAGAGAGAGAAAAAGAGAGAAAGAGATAAAGAGACAAAAAAGAGAGAAAGAGAAAAAGAGAAACAGAGAGTAAAAGAGAGAAAGAGAGTAAAAGAGAGAGTAAAAGTTAGAAAAAGAGAAAAAGTGAGAGAAAAAGAGAGAAAGAGATAAAGAGACAAAAAAGAGAGAAAGAGAAAACGAGAAACAGAGAGAGTAAAAGAGAGAAAAAGAGAAAAAGAGAGTGAAAAAGAGAAAAAGAGAGAGAAACAGAAAACGAGAGAGAAAAAGAGAGAGAAAAACAGAGAGAAAAAGAGAGAGAAAAAGAGAGAAAGAGATAAAGAGACAAAAAAGAGAGAAAGAGAAAACGAGAAACAGAGAGAGTAAAAGAGAGAAAAAGAGAAAAAGAGAGTGAAAAAGAGAAAAAGAGAGAGAAACAGAAAACGAGAGAGAAAAAGAGAGAGAAAAACAGAGAGAAAATGAGAGAGAAAAAGAGAGAAAGAGATAAAGAGACAAAAAAGAGAGAAAGAGAAAAAGAGAAACAGAGAGAGAAAAAGAGAGAAAGAGAAATTGAGAAGAGAGATAAAAAGAGAGAGAAAAAGAGAGAGAAAGAGAGAGAGAAAGAAAAAGAGAGAGAAAAAGAGAGAAAAAGAGATAGAAAAAGAGAGAAATTAAGAAAAAGAGAGAGAAAAAGAGAGAGAAAAAGAGAGAAAAAGAGAAACAAAAAGAGAGTGAAAAAGAGAGAAAGAGATAAAGAAACATAAAAGAGAGAAAAAGAAAAAGAGAAAAGAGAGAGAGTAAAAGAGAGAAAGACAGAAAAAGAGAGAGAAAAAGAGAGAAAACGAGAAAAAGTGAGAGAAAAACAGAGAAAGAAAGAGAGAGAAAAATAGAGAAAGAGAGAGAGAAAAAGAGAGGAAGAGAGAGAGAAAAAGAGAGAAATAGAGAGAAAAAGAGAGAAACAGAGAGAAAAAGAGAAGAAGAGAAACAAAGAGAGAAAAAGAGAGAAAGAGTTAAAGAGACAAAAAAGAGAGAAAGAGAAAAAGAGAAACAGAGAGAGTAAAAGAGAGAAAGAGAGAAAAAGAGAGAAAAAGAGAGAAAGAGAAAGAAAAAGAGACATAAAAAGAGAGAAAGAGACAAAGAGAAACAGAGAGAGTAAAAGAGAGAAAGAGAGTAAAAGAGAGAGAAAAAGTTAGAAATAGAGAAAGAGAGAGAGAAAAAGAGAGAAAGAGAGAAAAAGAGAAAAAGAGAAAGAAAAAGAGAGAGAAAAAGAGAGAAAGAGATAAAGAGACAAAAAAGAGAGAAAGAGAAAAAGAGATACAGAGAGAGAGTAAAAGAGAGAAAAAGAGAAAAAGAGAGTGAAAATGAGAAAAAGAGTGAGAAACAGAAAACGACAGAGAAAAAGAGAGAGAAAAACAGAGAGAAAAAGAGAGAGAAAAAGAAAGAACGAGAGAGAAAAAAGAGAGAAAGAGAAAAAAGAGAAAAAGAGAAAAAAAAGAGAGAGAAAAAGAGAGAAAGAGTGAAATGACAAAAAAGAGAGAAAGAGAAAAAGAGAAACAGAGAGAGTAAAAGAGAAAAAGAGAAAAAGAGAAAAAGAGAGAGAGAAAAGAGAGAAAAAGAGAGAGAGAAAGAAAAAGAGAGAGAAAAAGAGAGAAAAAAAAGAGAGAGAAAAAGAGAAAAAGAGAGAAAAAGAGAGAGAAAAACAGAGAGAAAGAGAGAGAGAGTAAGAGAGAGAAAGAAAAAGAGAGAGAAAAAGAGAGAAAGAGAGAGAGAAAAAGAGAGAAAAAGAGAAAAAGAGAAACAAAAACAAACAGAAAAAGAGAGAAAGAGATAAAGAGACAAAAAAGAGAGAAAGAGAAAAAGAGAAACAGAGAGAGAGTAACAGAGAGAAAGAGAGAAGAAAAGAGAGAAGAAGAGAAAAACAGAGAAAAAGTGAGAGTAAAAGAGAGAGAAAAAGAGAAAACGACAGAGAAAAAGAGAGAGAAAAACAGAGAGAAAAAGAGAGAGAAAAAGAGAGAAAGAGAGTGAGAAAAAGTGAAAAAAAGAGTGAAAGAGAAAAAGAGAAACAGAGAGAGAGTAACAGAGAGAAAGGGAGTAGAAGAGAGAGAAGAAGAGAGAAACAGAGAAAAAGTGAGAGAAAAAGAGAGAGAAAAAGAGAAAAAGATAGAGAAAAAGAGGAAAAGAGAGCGAAAAAGAGAAAAACAGAGAGAAAATGAGTGAGAAATAGAGAGAAAAAGAGAAAAAGAGAGAGTAAAAGAGAAAAAGAGAAAAAGAGAGAGAAAAAGAGAGAGGAAAACAGAGAGAAAAAGTGAGAGAAAAAGAGAGAAAGTGAGAAAAAAAGAGAGAAAAAGAGAAAAAGAGAAAGAAAAAGAGAGAGAAAAAGAGAGAATGAGATAAAGAGACAAAAAAGAGAGAAAGAGAAATAGAGAAACAGAGAGAGTAAAAGAGAGAAAGAGACAAAAAGAGAGAGGAAAAGAGAGAAATAGATAAAGTGAGAGAAAAAGAGAGAGAAAAAGAGAAAACGAGAGAGAAAAAGAGAGAGAAAAAGAGAGAGAAAATCAGAGAGAAAAAGAGAGAGAAAAAAAGAGAAAAAGAGAGAAAGAGAGAAAAAGACAAAAAGAGAAAGAAAAAGAGAGAGAAAAAGAGAGAAAGAGATAAAGAGACAAAAAAGAGAGAAAGAGAAAAAAAGAAACAGAGAGAGTAAAAGAGAGAAAGAGAGAAAAAGAGAGAGAAAAAGAGAGAAAAAGATAAAGTGAGAGAAAAAGAGAATAAGAGAGAGAAAAAGAGAAAACGAGAGAGAAAAAGAGAGAAAGAGAAATTGAGAAGAGAGATAAAAAGAGAGAGAAAAAGAGAGAGAAAGAGAGAGAGAAAGAAAAAGAGAGAGAAAAAGAGAGAAAAAGAGATAGAAAAAGAGAGAAAAAGAGAAAAAGAGAGAGAAAAAGAGAGAGAAAAAGAGAGAAAAAGAGAAAAAGAGAAACAAAAAGAGAGTGAAAAAGAGAGAAAGAGATAAAGAAACATAAAAGAGAGAAAGAGAAAAAGAGAAAAGAGAGAGAGTAAAAGAGAGAAAGACAGAAAAAGAGAGAGAAAAAGAGAGAAAAAGAGAAAAAGTGAGAGAAAAACAGAGAAAAAAGAGAGAGAAAAATAGAGAAAGAGAGAGAGAAAAAGAGAGAAAGAGAGAGAGAAAAAGAGAGAAGTAGAGAGAAAAAGAGAGAAATAGAGAGAAAAAGAGAAGAAGAGAAACAAAGAGAGAAAAAGAGAGAAAGAGTTAAAGAGACAAAAAAGAGAGAAAGAGAAAAAGAGAAACAGAGAGAGTAAAAGAGAGAAAGAGAGAAAAAGAGAGAAAAAATGAGAGAAAAAGAGAAAAAGATAGAGAAAAAGAGGGAAAGAGAGCGAAAAAGAGAAAAACAGAGAGAAAATGAGTGAGAAATAGAGAGAAAAAGAAAAAAGAGAGCGTAAAAGAGAGAAAGAGAAAAAGAGAAAAAGAGAGAGAAAGAGATAGAAAAAGAGAATAAGAGAGAGAAAAAGAGAGAAAGAGAGAAAAAGAGAAGAAGAGAAACAAAAAGAGAGAGAAAAAGAGAGAAAGAGATAAAGAAACATAAAAGTGAGAAAGAGAAAAAGAGAAAAGAGAGAGAGTAAAAGAGAGAAAGACAGAAAAAGAGAGAGAAAATCAGAGAAAAAGAGAAAAAGTGAGAGAAAAAGAGAAAACGAGAGAGAAAAAGAGAGAGGAAAACAGAGAGAAAAAGAGAGAGAAAAAGAGAGAAAGAGAGAAAAAAAGAGAGAAAAAGAGAAAAAGAGAAAGAAAAAGAGAGAGAAAAAGAGAGAATGAGATAAAGAGACAAAATAGAGAGAAAGAGAAATAGAGAAACAGAGAGAGTAAAAGAGAGAAAGAGATAAAAAGAGAGAGAAAAAGAGAGAAATAGATAAAGTGAGAGAAAAAGAGAGAGAAAAAGAGAAAACGAGAGAGAAAAAGAGAGAGAAAAAGAGAGAGAAAATCAGAGAGAAAAAGAGAGAGAAAAAAGAGAAAAGAGAGAAAGAGAGAAAACGACAAAAAGAGAAAGAAAAAGAGAGAGAAAAAGAGAGAAAGAGATAAAGAGACAAAAAAGAGAGAAAGAGAAAAAAAGAAACAGAGAGAGTAAAAGAGAGAAAGAGAGAAAAAGAGAGAGAAAAAGAGAGAAAAAGATAAAGTGAGAGAAAAAGAGAAAAAGAGAGAGAAAAAGAGAAAACGAGAGAGAAAAAGAGAGAGAAAAACAGAGAGAAAAAGTGAGAGAAAAAGAGAGAAAAAGTGAAAAAGGGAGAGTAAAAGTGAGAAAGAGAAAAAGAGAGAGAAAAAGAGAGAAGAAGAGAGAGAAAAAGAGAGAAAAAGAGAAAAAGAGAGAAAAAGAGAGAGAAAAACAGAGAGAAAAAGAGAGAGTAAGAGAGAGAAAGAAAAAGAGAGAGAAAAAGAGAGAAAGAGAGAGAGAAAAAGAGAGAAAAAGAGAGAAAGAGAAAGAAAAAGAGAGAGAAAAAGAGAGAAAGAGATAAAGAGACAAAAAAGAGAGAAAGAGAAAAAGAGAAACAGAGAGAGTAAAAGAGAGAAAGAGAGAAGAAGAGAGAGAAAAAGAGAGAAAAAGAGAGAGAAAAAGTGAGAAAAAGAGAAAAAGAGAGAGAAAAAGAGAGAAAGAGATAAAGAGACAAAAAAGAGAGAAAGAGAAAAAGAGAAACAGAGAGAGTAAAAGAGAGAAAGAGAGAAAAAGAGAGAGAAAAAGAGAGAAAAAGATAAAGTGAGAGAAAAAGAGAAAAAGAGAGAGAAAAAGAGAAAAGAGAGAGAGTAAAAGAGAGAAAGACAGAAAAAGAGAGAGAAAAAGAGAGAAAAAGAGAAAAAGTGAGAGAAAAAGAGAAAACGAGAGAGAAAAAGAGAGGGAAAAACAGAGAGAAAAAGAGAGAGAAAAAGAGAGAAAGAGAGAGAGAAAAAGAGAGAAAAAGAGAAAAAGAGAAAGAAAAAGAGAGAGAAAAAGAGACAAAGAGATAAAGAGACAAAAAAGAGAGAAAGAGAAAAAGAGAAACAGAGAGAGTAAAAGAAAGAAAAAGAGAAAAAGAGAGAGAAAAAGAGAAAAAGAGAGAGAAACAGAAAACGACAGAGAAAAACAGAGAGAAAAAGAGAGAGAAAAAGAGAGAACGAGAGAGAAAAAGAGAGAAAGAGAGAAAAAGAAAAAAAGAGAAAAAAAAGAGAGTAAAAAAGAGAGAAAGAGAGAAAGAGACAAAAAAGAGGGAAAGAGAAAAGAGAAACAGAGAGAGTAAAAGAGAAAAAGAGAAAAGGAGAAAAAGAGAGAGAAAAACAGAGAGAAAAAGAGAGAGAGTAAGAGAGAGAAAGAAAAAGAGAGAGAAAAAGAGAGAAAGAGAGAGAGAAAAAGAGTGAAAACGAGAAAAAGAGAAAGAAAAAAGAGAGAAAAAGAGAGAAAGAGATAAAGAGACAAAAAAGAGAGAAAGAGAAAAAGAGAAACAGAGAGAGTAATAGAGAGAAAGAGAGAAGAAGAGAGACAAAAAGAGAGAAAAAGAGAAAAAGTGAGAGAAAAAGAGAGAGAAAAAGAGAAAACGACAGAGAAAAAGAGAGAGAAAAAGAGAGAAAGAGAGTGAGAAAAAGAGAAAAAGAGAAAGAAAAAGAGAGAGAAAAAGAGAGAAAGAGATAAAGAGACAAAAAAGAGAGAAAGAGAAAAATGAAACAGAGAGAGTAAAAGAGAGAAAGAGAGAAAAAGAGAGAGAAAAAGAGAGAAAAAGATAAAGTGAGAGAAACAGAGAAAAAGAGAAAACGAGAGAGAAAAAGAGAGAGAAACAGAGAGAAAAAGCGAAAAAGAGAAAGAAAAAGAGAGAGAAAAAGAGAGAAAGAGATAAAGAGACAAAAAAGAGAGAAAGAGAAAAAGAGGAAAGAGAGAGAGTAAAAGAGAGAAAGACAGAAAAAGAGAGAGAAAAAGAGAGAAAAAGAGAAAAAGTGAGAGAAAAAGAGAAAACGAGAGAGAAAAAGAGAGGGAAAAACAGAGAAAAAGAGAGAGAAAAAGAGAGAAAGAGAGAGAGAAAAAGAGAGAAAGAGAGAAAAAGAGAAAAAGAGAAAGAAAAAGAGAGAGAAAAAGAGACAAAGAGATAAAGAGACAAAAAAGAGAGAAGGAGAAAAAGAGAAACAGAGAGAGTAAAAGAAAGAAAAAGAGAAAAAGAGAGAGAAAAAGAGAAAAAGAGAGAGAAACAGAAAACGACAGAGAAAAACAGAGAGAAAAAGAGAGAGAAAAAGAGAGAACGAGAGAGAAAAAGAGAGAAAGAGAGAAAAAGAAAAAAAGAGAAAAAAAGAGAGTAAAAAAGAGAGAAAGAGAGAAAGAGACAAAAAAGAGGGAAAGAGAAAAGAGAAAAAGAGAGAGAAAAAGAGAAAAAGAGAAAAGGAGAAAAAGAGAGAGAAAATAGAGAGTAAAAGAGAGAGAGAAAGAAAAAGAGAGAGAAAAAGAGAGAAAAAGAGAGAGAAAAAGAGAGAAAAAGAGAGAGAAAAACAGAGAGAAAAAGAGAGAAAGAGAGAGAGAAAAAGAGTGAAAAAGACAAAAAGAGAAAGAAAAAAGAGAGAAAAAGAGAGAAAGAGATAAAGAGACAAAAAAGAGAGAAAGAGAAAAGAGAAACAGAGAGAGTAATAGAGAGAAAGAGAGAAGAAGAGAGACAAAAAGAGAGAAAAAGAGAAAACGTGAGAGAAAAAGAGAGAGAAAAAGAGAAAACGACAGAGAAAAAGAGAGAGAAAAAGAGAGAAAGAGATAAAGAGACAAAAAAGAGAGAAAGAGAAAAATGAAACAGAGAGAGTAAAAGAGAGAAAGAGAGAAAAAGAGAGAGAAAAAGAGAGAAAAAGATAAAGTGAGAGAAAAAGCGAAAAAGAGAAAACGAGAGAGAAAAAGAGAGAGAAAAACAGAGAGAAAAAGTGAGAGAAAAAGATAGTAAAAGTGAAAAAGGGAGAGTAAAAGTGAGAAAGAGAAAAAGAGAAAAAGAGAGAGAAAAAGGGAAAACGACAGAGAAAAAGAGAGAGAAAAAGAGAGAAAGAGAGTGAGAAAAAGAGAAAAAGAGAAAGAAAAAGAGAGAGAAAAAGAGAGAAAGAGATAAAGAGACAAAAAAGAGAGAAAGAGAAAAATGAAACAGAGAGAGTAAAAGAGAGAAAGAGATAAAAAGAAAGAGAAAAAGAGAGAAAAAGATAAAGTGAGAGAAAAAGAGAAAAAGAGAAAACGAGAGAGAAAAAGAGAGAGAAACAGAGAGAAAAAGCGAAAAAGAGAAAGAAAAAGAGAGAGAAAAAGAGAGAAAGAGATAAAGAGACAAAAAAGAGAGAAAGAGAAAAAGAGAAAAGAGAGAGAGTAAAAGAGAGAAAGACAGAAAAAGAGAGAGAAAAAGAGAGAAAAAGAGAAAAAGTGAGAGAAAAAGAGAAAACGAGAGAGAAAAAGAGAGGGAAAAACAGAGAAAAAGAGAGAGAAAAAGAGAGAAAGAGAGAGAGAAAAAGAGTGAAAGAGAGAAAAAGAGAAAAAGAGAAAGAAAAAGAGAGAGAAAAAGAGACAAAGAGATAAAGAGACAAAAAAGAGAGAAGGAGAAAAAGAGAAACAGAGAGAGTAAAAGAAAGAAAAAGAGAAAAAGAGAGAAAAAAAGAGAAAAAGAGAGAGAAACAGAAAACGACAGAGAAAAACAGAGAGAAAAAGAGAGAGAAAAAGAGAGAACGAGAGAGAAAAAGAGAGAAAGAGAGAAAAAGAAAATAATAGAAAAAAAAGAGAGTAAAAAAGAAAGAAAAAGAGAAAAAGAGAGAGAAAAAGAGAAAAAGAGAGAGAAACAGAAAATGACAGAGAAAAACAGAGAGAAAAACAGAGAACGAGAGAGAAAAAGAGAGAAAGAGAGAAAAAGAAAAAAGAGAAAAAAAAGAGAGTAAAAAAGAGAGAAAGAGAGAAAGAGACAAAAAAGAGGGAAAGAGAAAAGAGAAACAGATAGAGTAAAAGAGAAAAAGAGAAAAGGAGAAAAAGAGAGAGAAAAAAGAGAGTAAAAGAGAGAGAGAAAGAAAAAAAGAGAGAAAAAGAGAGAAAAAGAGAGAGAAAAAGAGAGAAAAAGAGAGAGAAAAAGAGAGAAAAAAGAAAAAGAGAGAAAAAGAGAGAGAAAAACAGAGAGAAAAAGAGAGAGAGTAAGAGAGAGAAAGAAAAAGAGAGAGAAAAAGAGAGAAAGAGAGAGAGAAAAAGAGTGAAAATGAGAAAAAGAGAAAGAAAAAAGAGAGAAAAAGAGAGAAAGAGATAAAGAGACAAAAAAGAGAGAAAGAGAAAAATGAAACAGAGAGAGTAAAAGAGAGAAAGAGAGAAAAAGAGAGAGAAAAAGAGAGAAAAAGAGAAAACGTGAGAGAAAAAGAGAGAGAAAAAGAGAAAACGACAGAGAAAAAGAGAGAGAAAAGAGAGAAAGAGAGTGAGAAAAAGAGAAAAAGAGAAAGAAAAAGAGAGAGAAAAAGAGAGAAAGAGATAAAGAGACAAAAAAGAGAGAAAGAGAAAAATGAAACAGAGAGAGTAAAAGAGAGAAAGAGAGAAAAAGAGAGAGAAAAAGAGAGAAAAAGATAAAGTGAGAGAAAAAGAGAAAAAGAGAAAACGAGAGAGAAAAAGAGAGAGAAAAACAGAGAGAAAAAGTGAGAGAAAAAGATAGTAAAAGTGAAAAAGGGAGAGTAAAAGTGAGAAAGAGCAAAAGAGAAAAAGAGAGAGAAAAAGAGAGAAAAAGAGAGAGAAAAAGAGAGAAAAAGAGAAAAAGAGAGAAAAAGAGAGAGAAAAACAGAGAGAAAAAGAGAGAGAGTAAGAGAGAGAAAGAAAAAGAGAGAGAAAAAGAGAGAAAAAGAGAGAGAGAAAAAGAGAAAAAAGAGAGAAAGCGAAAAAGAGAAACAGAGAGAGTAAAAGAGAGAAAGAGAGAAAAAGAGAGAGAAAAAGAGAGAAAAAGAGAATGTGAGAGAAAAAGAGAGAGAAAAAGAGAAAATGAGAGAGAAAAAGAGAGAGAAAAAGAGAGAGAAAAAGAGAGAAAGAGAGTGAGAAAAAGAGAAAAAAGAGAGAAAGAGAGAAAAAGAGAAAAAGAGAAAATGAGAGAGAAAAGTGAGAAAAAAGAGAAAGAGAGAAAAAGTGATAAAGCGAGGAAGAAAAAGAGAGAGAAAAGGCGAGCGAAAAAGAGAGAAAAAGAGAAAAGTGAGAGAAAAAGAGAAAAAGAGAGAGAAAAAGAGAAAACGAGAGAGAAAAAGAGAGAGAAAAAGAGAGAAAAAGAGATAGACAAAGAGAGAAAGAGAGAAAAAGAGAAAAAGAGAAAATGAGAGAGAAAAGTGAGAAAAAAGAGAAAGAGAGAAAAAGTGATAAAGCGAGGAAGAAAAAGAGAGAGAAAAGGCGAGCGAAAAAGAGAGAAAAAGAGAAAAGTGAGAGAAAAAGAGAAAAACAGAGAGAAAATGAGTGAGAAATAGAGAGAAAAAGAAAAAAGAGAGCGTAAAAGAGAGAAAGAGAAAAAGAGAAAAAGAGAGAGAAAAAGAGAGAAAAAGAGAATGTGAGAGAAAAAGAGAGAGAAAAAGAGAAAATGAGAGAGAAAAAGAGAGAGAAAAAGAGAGAGAAAAAGAGAGAAAGAGAGTGAGAAAAAGAGAAAAAAGAGAGAAAGAGAGAAAAAGAGAAAAAGAGAAAATGAGAGAGAAAAGTGAGAAAAAAGAGAAAGAGAGAAAAAGTGATAAAGCGAGGAAGAAAAAGAGAGAGAAAAGGCGAGCGAAAAAGAGAGAAAAAGAGAAAAGTGAGAGAAAAAGAGAAAAAGAGAGAGAAAAAGAGAAAACGAGAGAGAAAAAGAGAGAGAAAAAGAGAGAAAAAGAGATAGAAAAAGAGAGAAAGAGAGAAATAGAGAAAATGAGAAAATGAGAGAGAAAAGTGAGAAAAAAGAGAAAGAGAGAAAAAGTGATAAAGCGAGGAAGAAAAAGAGAGAGAAAAGGCGAGCGAAAAAGAGAGAAAAAGAGAAAAGTGAGAGAAAAAGAGAAAAACAGAGAGAAAATGAGTGAGAAATAGAGAGAAAAAGAAAAAAGAGAGCGTAAAAGAGAGAAAGAGAAAAAGAGAAAAAGAGAGAGAAAGAGATAGAAAAAGAGAATAAGAGAGAGAGAAAAAGAGAGAAAGAGAGAAAAAGAGAAGAAGAGAAACAAAAAGAGAGAGAAAAAGAGAGAAAGAGATAAAGAAACATAAAAGTGAGAAAGAGAAAAAGAGAAAATAGAGAAAGACAGAAAAAGAGAGAGAAAAAGAGAGAAAAAGAGAAAAAGTGAGAGAAAAAGAGAAAACGAGAGAGAAAAAGAGAGAGAAAAACAGAGAGAAAAAGAGAGAGAAAAAGAGAGAAAGAGAGAGAGAAAAAGAGAGAAAAAGAGAGAAAGAGAAAGAAAAAGAGAGAGAAAAAGAGAGAAAGAGATAAAGAGACAAAAAAGAGAAAGAGACAAAGAGAAACAGAGAGAGTAAAAGAGAGAAAGAGAGTAAAAGAGAGAGAAAAAGTTAGAAATAGAGAAAGAGAGAGAGAAAAAGAGAGAAAGAGAGAAAAAGAGATAAAGAGACAAAAAAGAGAGAAAGAGAAAAAGAGATACAGAGAGAGAGTAAAAGAGAGAAAAAGAGAAAAAGAGAGTGAAAAAGAGAAAAAGAGAGAGAAACAGAAAACGACAGAGAAAAAGAGAGAGAAAAACAGAGAGAAAAAGAGAGAGAAAAAGAAAGAACGAGAGAGAAAAAAGAGAGAAAGAGAAAAAAGAGAAAAAGAGAAAAAAAAGAGAGAGAAAAAGAGAGAAAGAGTGAAAGAGACAAAAAAGAGAGAAAGAGAAAAAGAGAAACAGAGAGAGTAAAAGAGAAAAAGAGAAAAAGAGAGAGAGAAAAGAGAGAAAAAGAGAGAGAGAAAGAAAAAGAGAGAGAAAAAGATGAAAAAGAGAGAGAAAAAGAGAAAAAGAGAGAAAAAGAGAGAGAAAAACAGAGAGAAAAAGAGAGAGAGTAAGAGAGAGAAAGAAAAAGAGAGAGAAAAAGAGAGAAAGAGAGAGAGAAAAAGAGTGAAAATGAGAAAAAGAGAAAGAAAAAAGAGAGAAAAAGAGAGAAAGAGATAAAGAGACAAAAAAGAGAGAAAGAGAAAAAGAGAAACAGAGAGAGTAAAAGAGAGAAAGAGAGAAAAAGAGAGAAAAAGTTAGAGAAAAAGATAGAGAAAAAGAGGAAAAGAGAGCGAAAAAGAGAAAAACAGAGAGAAAATGAGTGAGAAATAGAGAGAAAAAGAGAAAAAGAGAGAGTAAAAGAGAAAAAGAGAGAGGAAAACAGAGAGAAAAAGAGAGAGAAAAAGAGAGAAAGAGAGTGAGATAAAGAGAAAAAGAGAAAGAAAAAGAGAGAGAAAAAGAGAGAAAGAGATAAAGAGACAAAAAAGAGAGAAAGAGAAAAAGAGAAACAGAGAGAGTAAAAGAGAAAAAGAGAAAAAGAGAGAGAAAAAGATAAAGTGAGAGAAAAAGAGAAAAAGAGAGAGAAAAAGTGAAAACGAGAGAGAAAAAGAGAGAGAAAAAGAGAGAGAAAAAGTGAGAGAAAAAGAGAGAAAAAGAGAAAAAGTGAGAGAAAAAGAGAAAAAGAGAGAGAAACAGAAAACGACAGAGAAAAACAGAGAGAAAAAGAGAGAGAAAAAGAGAGAACGAGAGAGAAAAAGAGAGAAAGAGAGAAAAAGAACAAAAGAGAAAAAAAGAGAGTAAAAAAGAGAGAAAGAGAGAAAGAGACAAAAAAGAGGGAAAGAGAAAAGAGAAAAAGAGAGAGAAAAAGAGAAAAAGAGAAAAGGAGAAAAAGAGAGAGAAAATAGAGAGTAAAAGAGAGAGAGAAAGAAAAAGAGAGAGAAAAAGAGAGAAAAAGAGAGAGAAAAAGAGAGAAAAAGAGAGAGAAAAACAGAGAGAAAAAGAGAGAAAGAGAGAGAGAAAAAGAGTGAAAAAGACAAAAAGAGAAAGAAAAAAGAGAGAAAAAGAGAGAAAGAGATAAAGAGACAAAAAAGAGAGAAAGAGAAAAGAGAAACAGAGAGAGTAATAGAGAGAAAGAGAGAAGAAGAGAGACAAAAAGAGAGAAAAAGAGAAAACGTGAGAGAAAAGAGAGAGAAAAAGAGAAAACGACAGAGAAAAAGAGAGAGAAAAAGAGAGAAAGAGATAAAGAGACAAAAAAGAGAGAAAGAGAAAAATGAAACAGAGAGAGTAAAAGAGAGAAAGAGAGAAAAAGAGAGAGAAAAAGAGAGAAAAAGATAAAGTGAGAGAAAAAGCGAAAAAGAGAAAACGAGAGAGAAAAAGAGAGAGAAAAACAGAGAGAAAAAGTGAGAGAAAAAGATAGAAAAAGTGAAAAAGGGAGAGTAAAAGTGAGAAAGAGAAAAAGAGAAAAAGAGAGAGAAAAAGAGAAAACGACAGAGAAAAAGAGAGAGAAAAAGAGAGAAAGAGATAAAGAGACAAAAAAGAGAGAAAGAGAAAAATGAAACAGAGAGAGTAAAAGAGAGAAAGAGAGAAAAAGAAAGAGAAAAAGAGAGAAAAAGATAAAGTGAGAGAAAAAGAGAAAAAGAGAAAACGAGAGAGAAAAAGAGAGAGAAACAGAGAGAAAAAGTGAAAAAGAGAAAGAAAAAGAGAGAGAAAAAGAGAGAAAGAGATAAAGAGACAAAAAAGAGAGAAAGAGAAAAAGAGAAAAGAGAGAGAGTAAAAGAGAGAAAGACAGAAAAAGAGAGAGAAAAAGAGAGAAAAAGAGAAAAAGTGAGAGAAAAAGAGAAAACGAGAGAGAAAAAGAGAGGGAAAAACAGAGAAAAAGAGAGAGAAAAAGAGAGAAAGAGAGAGAGAAAAAGAGTGAAAGAGAGAAAAAGAGAAAAAGAGAAAGAAAAAGAGAGAGAAAAAGTGACAAAGAGATAAAGAGACAAAAAAGAGAGAAGGAGAAAAAGAGAAACAGAGAGAGTAAAAGAAAGAAAAAGAGAAAAAGAGAGATAAAAAGAGAAAAAGACAGAGAAACAGAAAACGACAGAGAAAAACAGAGAGAAAAAGAGAGAGAAAAAGAGAGAACGAGAGAGAAAAAGAGAGAAAGAGAGAAAAAGAAAAAAATAGAAAAAAAAGAGAGTAAAAAAGAAAGAAAAAGAGAAAAAGAGAGAGAAAAAGAGAAAAAGAGAGAGAAACAGAAAATGACAGAGAAAAACAGAGAGAAAAACAGAGAACGAGAGAGAAAAAGAGAGAAAGAGAGAAAAAGAAAAAAAGAGAAAAAAAAGAGAGTAAAAAAGAGAGAAAGAGAGAAAGAGACAAAAAAGAGGGAAAGAGAAAAGAGAAACAGAGAGAGTAAAAGAGAAAAAGAGAAAAGGAGAAAAAGAGAGAGAAAAAAGAGAGTAAAAGAGAGAGAGAAAGAAAAAGAGAGAGAAAAAGAGAGAAAAAGAGAGAGAAAAAGAGAGAAAAAGAGAGAGAAAAAGAGAGAAAAAAGAAAAAGAGAGAAAAAGAGAGAGAAAAACAGAGAGAAAAAGAGAGAGAGTAAGAGAGAGAAAGAAAAAGAGAGAGAAAAAGAGAGAAAGAGAGAGAGAAAAAGAGTGAAAATGAGAAAAAGAGAAAGAAAAAAGAGAAAAAGAGAGAAAGAGATAAAGAGACAAAAAAGAGAGAAAGAGAAAAATGAAACAGAGAGAGTAAAAGAGAAAAAGAGAGAAAAAGAGAGAGAAAAAGAGAGAAAAAGAGAAAACGTGAGAGAAAAAGAGAGAGAAAAAGAGAAAACGACAGAGAAAAAGAGAGAGAAAAGAGAGAAAGAGAGTGAGAAAAAGAGAAAAAGAGAAAGAAAAAGAGAGAGAAAAAGAGAGAAAGAGATAAAGAGACAAAAAAGAGAGAAAGAGAAAAATGAAACAGAGAGAGTAAAAGAGAGAAAGAGAGAAAAAGAGAGAGAAAAAGAGAGAAAAAGATAAAGTGAGAGAAAAAGAGAAAAAGAGAAAACGAGAGAGAAAAAGAGAGAGAAAAACAGAGAGAAAAAGTGAGAGAAAAAGATAGTAAAAGTGAAAAAGGGAGAGTAAAAGTGAGAAAGAGAAAAAGAGAAAAAGAGAGAGAAAAAGAGAGAGAAAAAGAGAGAAAAAGAGAGAGAAAAAGAGAGAAAAAGAGAAAAAGAGAGAAAAAGAGAGAGAAAAACAGAGAGAAAAAGAGAGAGAGTAAGAGAGAGAAAGAAAAAGAGAGAGAAAAAGAGAGAAAGAGAGAGAGAGAAAAAGAGAAAAAAGAGAGAAAGCGAAAAAGAGAAACAGAGAGAGTAAAAGAGAGAAAGAGAGAAAAAGAGAGAGAAAAAGAGAGAAAAAGAGAATGTGAGAGAAAAAGAGAGAGAAAAAGAGAAAATGAGAGAGAAAAAGAGAGAGAAAAAGAGAGAGAAAAAGAGAGAAAGAGAGTGAGAAAAAGAGAAAAAAGAGAGAAAGAGAGAAAAAGAGAAAAAGAGAAAATGAGAGAGAAAAGTGAGAAAAAAGAGAAAGAGAGAAAAAGTGATAAAGCGAGGAAGAAAAAGAGAGAGAAAAGGCGAGCGAAAAAGAGAGAAAAAGAGAAAAGTGAGAGAAAAAGAGAAAAAGAGAGAGAAAAAGAGAAAACGAGAGAGAAAAAGAGAGAGAAAAAGAGAGAAAAAGAGATAGAAAAAGAGAGAAAGAGAGAAAAAGAGAAAAAGAGAAAATGAGAGAGAAAAGTGAGAAAAAAGAGAAAGAGAGAAAAAGTGATAAAGCGAGGAAGAAAAAGAGAGAGAAAAGGCGAGCGAAAAAGAGAGAAAAAGAGAAAAGTGAGAGAAAAAGAGAAAAACAGAGAGAAAATGAGTGAGAAATAGAGAGAAAAAGAAAAAAGAGAGCGTAAAAGAGAGAAAGAGAAAAAGAGAAAAAGAGAGAGAAAGAGATAGAAAAAGAGAATAAGAGAGAGAGAAAAAGAGAGAAAGAGAGAAAAAGAGAAGAAGAGAAACAAAAAGAGAGAGAAAAAGAGAGAAAGAGATAAAGAAACATAAAAGTGAGAAAGAGAAAAAGAGAAAATAGAGAAAGACAGAAAAAGAGAGAGAAAAAGAGAGAAAAAGAGAAAAAGTGAGAGAAAAAGAGAAAACGAGAGAGAAAAAGAGAGAGAAAAACAGAGAGAAAAAGAGAGAGAAAAAGAGAGAAAGAGAGAGAGAAAAAGAGAGAAAAAGAGAGAAAGAGAAAGAAAAAGAGAGAGAAAAAGAGAGAAAGAGATAAAGAGACAAAAAAAGAGAAAGAGACAAAGAGAAACAGAGAGAGTAAAAGAGAGAAAGAGAGTAAAAGAGAGAGAAAAAGTTAGAAATAGAGAAAGAGAGAGAGAAAAAGAGAGAAAGAGAGAAAAAGAGAAAAAGAGAAAGAAAAAGAGAGAGAAAAAGAGAGAAAGAGATAAAGAGACAAAAAAGAGAGAAAGAGAAAAAGAGATACAGAGAGAGAGTAAAAGAGAGAAAAAGAGAAAAAGAGAGTGAAAAAGAGAAAAAGAGAGAGAAACAGAAAACGACAGAGAAAAAGAGAGAGAAAAACAGAGAGAAAAAGAGAGAGAAAAAGAAAGAACGAGAGAGAAAAAAGAGAGAAAGAGAAAAAAGAGAAAAAGAGAAAAAAAAGAGAGAGAAAAAGAGAGAAAGAGTGAAAGAGACAAAAAAGAGAGAAAGAGAAAAAGAGAAACAGAGAGAGTAAAAGAGAAAAAGAGAAAAAGAGAGAGAGAAAAGAGAGAAAAAGAGAGAGAGAAAGAAAAAGAGAGAGAAAAAGATGAAAAAGAGAGAGAAAAAGAGAAAAAGAGAGAAAAAGAGAGAGAAAAACAGAGAGAAAAAGAGAGAGAGTAAGAGAGAGAAAGAAAAAGAGAGAGAAAAAGAGAGAAAGAGAGAGAGAAAAAGAGTGAAAATGAGAAAAAGAGAAAGAAAAAAGAGAGAAAAAGAGAGAAAGAGATAAAGAGACAAAAAAGAGAGAAAGAGAAAAAGAGAAACAGAGAGAGTAAAAGAGAGAAAGAGAGAAAAAGAGAGAAAAAGTTAGAGAAAAAGATAGAGAAAAAGAGGAAAAGAGAGCGAAAAAGAGAAAAACAGAGAGAAAATGAGTGAGAAATAGAGAGAAAAAGAGAAAAAGAGAGAGTAAAAGAGAAAAAGAGAGAGGAAAACAGAGAGAAAAAGAGAGAGAAAAAGAGAGAAAGAGAGAAAAAAAGAGAGAAAAAGAGAAAAAGAGAAAGAAAAAGAGAGAGAAAAAGAGAGAATGAGATAAAGAGACAAAAAAGAGAGAAAGAGAAATAGAGAAACAGAGAGAGTAAAAGAGAGAAAGAGACAAAAAGAGAGAGAAAAAGAGAGAAATAGATAAAGTGAGAGAAAAAGAGAGAGAAAAAGAGAAAACGAGAGAGAAAAAGAGAGAGAAAAATAGAGAGAAAAACAGAGAGAAAAAGAGAGAGAAAAAGAGAGAAAGAGATAAAGAGACAAAAAAGAGAGAAAGAGAAAAAGAGAAACAGAGAGAGAGTAAAAGAGAGAAAGAGAGAAGGAGAGTCAAACAGAGAAAAAGAGAAAAAGTGAGAGAAAATGAGAGAGAAAAAGAGAAAACGAGAGAGAAAAAGAGAGAGAAAAACAGAGAGAAAAAGAGAGAGAAAAAGAGAGAAAGAGAGTGAGAAAAAGAGAAAAAGAGAAAGAAAAAGAGAGAGAAAAAGAGAGAAAGAGATAAAGAGACAAAAAAGAGAGAAAGAGAAAAAGAGAAACAGAGAGAGTAAAAGAGAGAAAGAGAGAAAAAGAGAGAGAAAAAGATAAAGTGAGAGTAAAAGAGAAAAAGAGAGAGAAAAAGAGAAAACGAGAGAGAAAAAGAGAGAGAAAAACAGAGAGAAAAAGTGAGAGAAAAAGAGATAAAAAGAGAAAAAGTGAGAGAAAAAGAGAAAACGAGAGAGAAAAAGAGAGGGAAAAACAGAGAGTAAAAGAGAGAGAAGAAGAGAGAAAGAGAGAGAAAAAGAGAGAAAGAGAGAGAAAAAGAGAGAAAGAGAGAAAAAGAGAAAAAGAGAAAAAAAAAGAGAGAGAAAAAGAGAGAAAGAGATAAAGAGACAAAAAAGAGAGAAAGAGAATAAGAGAAACAGAGAGAGTAAAAGAGAGAAAGAGACAAAAAGAGAGAGAAAAAGAGAGAAATAGATAAAGTGAGAGAAAGAGAGAGAGAAAAAGAGAAAACGAGAGAGAAAAAGAGAGAGAAAAAGAGAGAGAAAATCAGAGAGAAAAAGAGAGAGAAAAAAAGAGAAAAGAGAGAAAGAGAGAAAACGACAAAAAGAGAAAGAAAAAGAGAGAGAAAAAGAGAGAAAGAGATAAAGAGACAAAAAAGAGAGAAAGAGAAAAAAAGAAACAGAGAGAGTAAAAGAGAGAAAGAGACAAAAAGAGAGAGAAAAAGAGAGAAATAGATAAAGTGAGAGAAAAAGAGAAAAAGAGAGAGAAAAAGAGAAAACGAGAGAGAAAAATAGAGAGAAAAACAGAGAGAAAAAGTGAGAGAAAAAGAGAGAAAAAGTGAAAAAGGGAGAGTAAAAGTGAGAAAGAGAAAAAGAGAGAGAAAAAGAGAGAGAAAAAGAGAGAGAAAAAGAGACAAAGAGATAAAGAGAGCGAAAAAGAGAGAAAGAGAAAAAGAGAGAGAAAAAGAAAGAAAAAGATAAAGTGAGAGAAAAAGAGAAAAAGAGAGAGAAAAAGAGAAAAGAGAGAGAGTAAAAGAGAGAAAGACAGAAAAAGAGAGAGAAAAAGAGAGAAAAAGAGAAAAAGTGAGAGAAAAAGAGAAAACGAGAGAGAAAAAGAGAGGGAAAAACAGAGAGAAAAAGAGAGAGAAAAAGAGAGAAAGAGAGAGAGAAAAAGAGAGAAAGAGAGAAAAAGAGAAAGAAAAAGAGAGAGAAAAAGAGACAAAGAGATAAAGAGACAAAAAAGAGAGAAAGAGAAAAAGAGAAACAGAGAGTGTAAAAGAAAGAAAAAGAGAAAAAGAGAGAGAAAAAGAGAAAAAGAGAGAGAAACAGAAAACGACAGAGAAAAACAGAGAGAAAACGAGAGAGAAAAAGAGAGAACGAGAGAGAAAAAGAGAGAAAGAGAGATAAAGAGAAAAAGAGAAAGAAAAAGAGAGAGAAAAAGAGACAAAGAGATAAAGAGACAAAAAAGAGAAAAAGTGAAAAAGAGAAACAGAGAGAGTAAAAGAAAGAAAAAGAGAAAAAGAGAGAGAAAAAGAGAGAGAAACAGAAAACGACAGAGAAAAACAGAGAGAAAAACAGAGAACGAGAGAGAAAAAGAGAGAAAGAGAGAAAAAGAAAAAAAGAGAAAAAAAAGAGAGTAAAAAAGAGAGAAAGAGAGAAAGAGACAAAAAAGAGGGAAAGAGAAAAGAGAAACAGAGAGAGTAAAAGAGAAAAAGAGAAAAGGAGAAAAAGAGAGAGAAAAAAGAGAGTAAAAGAGAGAGAGAAAGAAAAAGAGAGAGAAAAAGAGAGAAAAAGAGAGAGAAAAAGAGAGAAAAAGAGAAAAAGTGTGAGAAAAAGAGAAAACGAGAGAGAAAAAGAGAGGGAAAAACAGAGAGAAAAAGAGAGAGAAAAAGAGAGAAAGAGAGAGAGAAAAAGAGAGAAAGAGAGAAAAAGAGAAAAAGAGAAAGAAAAAGAGAGAGAAAAAGAGACAAAGAGATAAAGAGAGCGAAAAAGAGAGAAAGAGAAAAAGAGAAACAGAGAGAGTAAAAGAAAGAAAAAGAGAAAAAGAGAGAGAAAAAGAGAAAAAGTGAGAGAAAAAGAGAAAAAGAGAGAGAAAAAGAGAAAAGAGAGAGAGTAAAAGAGAGAAAGACAGAAAAAGAGAGAGAAAAAGAGAGAAAAAGAGAAAAAGTGAGAGAAAAAGAGAAAACGAGAGAGAAAAAGAGAGGGAAAAACAGAGAGAAAAAGAGAGAGAAAAAGAGAGAAAGAGAGAGAGAAAAAGAGAGAAAGAGAGAAAAAGAGAAAGAAAAAGAGAGAGAAAAAGAGACAAAGAGATAAAGAGACAAAAAAGAGAGAAAGAGAAAAAGAGAAACAGAGAGTGTAAAAGAAAGAAAAAGAGAAAAAGAGAGAGAAAAAGAGAAAAAGAGAGAGAAACAGAAAACGACAGAGAAAAACAGAGAGAAAAAGAGAGAGAAAAAGAGAGAACGAGAGAGAAAAAGAGAGAAAGAGAGAAAAAGAGAAAAAGAGAAAGAAAAAGAGAGAGAAAAAGAGAGAAAGAGAGAAAGAGACAAAAAAGAGAGAAAGAGAAAAAGAGAAACAGAGAGAGTAAAAGAAAGAAAAAGAGAAAAAGAGAGAGAAAAAGAGAAAAAGAGAGAGAAACAGAAAACGACAGAGAAAAACAGAGAGAAAAAGAGAGAGAAAAAGAGAGAACGAGAGAGAAAAAGAGAGAAAGAGAGAAAAAGAAAAAAAGAGAAAAAAGAGTAAAAAGAGAGAAAGAGAGAAAGAGACAAAAAAGAGAGAAAGAGAAAAAGAGAAACAGAGAGAGTAAAAGAAAGAAAAAGAGAAAAAGAGAGAGAAAAAGAGAAAAAGAGAGAAACAGAAAACGACAGAGAAAATCAGAGAGAAAAAGAGAGAGAAAAAGAGAGAACGACAGAGAAAAAGAGAGAAAGAGAGAAAAAGAAAAAAGAGAAAAAAAAGAGAGAGAAAAAGAGAGAAAGAGAGAAAGAGACAAAAAAGAGAGAAAGAGAAAAGAGAAACAGATAGAGTAAAAGAGAAAAAGAGAAAAGGAGAAAAAGAGAGAGAAAAAAGAGAGTAAAAGCGAGAGAGAAAGAAAAAGAGAGAGAAAAAGAGAGAAAAAGAGAGAGAAAAAGAGAGAAAAAGAGAAAAAGAGAGAAAAAGAGAGAGAAAAACAGAGAGAAAAAGAGAGAGAGTAAGAGAGAGAAAGAAAAAGAGAGCGAAAAAGAGAGAAAGAGAGAGAGAAAAAGAGTGAAAAAGAGAAAAAGAGAAAGAAAAAAAAGAGAAAAAGAGAGAAAGAGATAAAGAGACAAAAAAGAGAGAAAGAGAAAAAGAGAAACAGAGAGAATAATAGAGAGAAAGAGAGAAGAAGAGAGACAAAAAGAGAGAAAAAGAGAAAAAGTGAGAGAAAAAGAGAGAGAAAAAGAGAAAACGACAGAGAAAAAGAGAGAAAAAGAGATAAAGAGAGTGAGAAAAAGAGAAAAATACAAAGAAAAAGAGAGAGAAAAAGAGAGAAAGAGATAAAGAGACAAAAAAGAGAGAAAGAGAAAAATGAAACAGAGAGAGTAAAAGAGAGAAAGAGAGAAAAAGAGAGCGAAAAAGAGAGAAAAAGATAAAGTGAGAGAAAAAGAGAAAAAGAGAAAACGAGAGAGAAAAAGAGAGAGAAAAAGAGCGAAAAAGCGAAAAAGAGAAAGAAAAAGAGAGAGAAAAAGAGAGAAAGAGATAAAGAGACAAAAAAGAGAGAAAGAGAAAAAGAGAAAAGAGAGAGAGTAAAAGAGAGAAAGACAGAAAAAGAGAGAGAAAAAGAGAGAAAAAGAGAAAAAGTGAGACAAAAAGAGAAAACGAGAGAGAAAAAGAGAGGGAAAAACAGAGAGAAAAAGAGAGAGAAAAAGAGACGCAGAGAGAGAGAAAAAGAGAGAAAGAGAGAAAACGAGAAAAAGAGAAAGAAAAAGAGAGAGAAAAAGAGACAAAGAGATAAAGAGACAAAAAAGAGAGAAAGAGAAAAAGAGAAACAGAGAGAGTAAAAGAAAGAAAAAGAGAAAAAGAGAGAGAAAAAGAGAAAAAGAGAGAGAAACAGAAAACGACAGAGAAAAAGAGAGAGAGAAAGAGAGAAAGAGAGTGAGAAAAAGAGAAAAAGAGAAAGAAAAAGAGAGAGAAAAAGAGAGAAAGAGATAAAGAGACAAAAAAGAGAGAAAGAGAAAAATGAAACAGAGAGAGTAAAAGAGAGAAAGAGAGAAAAAGAGAGAGAAAAAGAGAGAAAAAGATAAAGTGAGAGAAACAGAGAAAAGGAGAAAACGAGAGAGAAAAAGAGAGAGAAACAGAGAGAAAAAGCGAAAAAGAGAAAGAAAAAGAGAGAGAAAAAGAGAGAGAGATAAAGAGACAAAAAAGAGAGAAAGAGAAAAAGAGAAAAGAGAGAGAGTAAAAGAGAGAAAAACAGAAAAAGAGAGAGAAAAAGAGAGAAAGAGATAAAGAGACAAAAAAGAGAGAAAGAGAAAAAGAGAAACAGAGAGAGAGTAAAAGAGAGAAAGAGAGAAGAAGAGAGAAAAACAGAGAAAAAGAGAAAATGTGAGAGAAAATGAGAGAGAAATAGAGAAAACGACAGAGAAAAAGAGAGAGAAAAACAGAGAGAAAAAGAGAGAGAAAAAGAGAGAAAGAGAGTGAAAAAAAGAGAAAAAGAGAAAGAAAAAGAGAGAGAAAAAGAGAGAAAGAGATAAAGAGACAAAAAAGAGAGAAAGAGAAAAAGAGAAACAGAGAGAGTAAAAGAGAGAAAGAGAGAAAAAGAGAGAGAAAAAGACAGAAAAAGATAAATTGAGAGATAAAGAGAAAAAGAGAGAGAAAAAGGGAAAACGAGAGAGAAAAAGAGAGAGAAAAACAGAGAGAAAAAGTGAGAGAAAAAGAGAGAAAAAGTGAAAAAGGGAGAGTAAAAGTGAGAAAGAGAAAAAGAGAAAAAGAGAGAGAAAAGAGAGAAGAAGAGAGAGAAAAAGAGAGAAAAGAGAAAAAGAGAGAAAAAGAGAGAGAAAAACAGAGAGAAAAAGAGAGAGTAAGAGAGAGAAAGAAAAAGAGAGAGAAAAAGAGAGAAAGAGAGAGAGAAAAAGAGAGAGAAAAAGAGAGAAAGAGAGAGAGAAAAAGAGAGAGAAAAAGAGAGAAAGAGATAAAGAGACAAAAAAGAGAGAAAGAGAAAAAGAGAAACAGAGAGAGTAAAAGAGAGAAAGAGAGAAGAAGAGAGAGAAAAAGAGAGAAAAAGAGAAAAAGTGAGAGAAAAAGAGAGAGAAAAAGAGAAAACGACAGAGAAAAAGAAAGAGAAAAAGAGAGAAAGAGAGTGAGAAAAAGAGAAAAAGAGAAAGAAAAAGAGAGAGAAAAAGATAGAAAGAGATAAAGAGACAAAAAGAGAGAAAGAGAAAAAGAGAAACAGAAAGAGTAAAAGAGAGAAAGAGAGAAAGAGAGAGAGAAAAAGAGAGAAAAAGATAAAGTGAGAGAAAAAGAGAAACAGAGAGAGAAAAAGAGAAAAGAGAGAGAGTAAAAGAGAGAAAGACAGAAAAAGAGAGAGAAAAAGAGAGAAAAAGAGAAAAAGTGAGAGAAAAAGAGAAAAAGAGAGGGAAAAACAGAGAGAAAAAGAGAGAGATAAAGAGAGAAAGAGAGAGAGAAAAAGAGAGAAAGAGAGAAAAAGAGAAAAAGAGAAAGAAAAATAGAGAGAAAAAGAGACAAAGAGATAAAGAGACAAAAAAGAGAGAAAGAGAAAAAGAGAAACAGAGAGAGTAAAAGAAAGAAAAAGAGAAAAAGAAAGGGAATAAGAGAAAAAGAGAGAGAAACAGAAAACGACAGAGAAAAACAGAGAGAAAAAGAGAGAGAAAAAGAGAGAACGAGAGAGAAAAAGAGAGAAAGAGAGAAAAAGAGAAAAAGAGAAAGAAAAAGAGAGAGAAAAAGAGACAAAGAGATAAAGAGACAATAAAGAGAAAAAGTGAAAAAGAGAAACAGAGAGAGTAAAAGAAAGAAAAAGAGAAAAAGAGAGAGAAAAAGAGAGAGAAACAGAAAACGACAGAGAAAAACAGAGAACGAGAGAGAAAAAGAGAGAAAGAGAGAAAAAGAAAAAAAGAGAAAAAAAAGAGAGTAAAAAAGAGAGAAAGAGAGAAAGAGACAAAAAAGAGGGAAAGAGAAAAGAGAAACAGAGAGAGTAAAAGAGAAAAAGAGAAAAGGAGAAAAAGAGAGAGAAAAAAGAGAGTAAAAGAGAGAGAGAAAGAAAAAGAGAGAGAAAAAGACAGAAAAAGAGAGAGAAAAAGAGAGAAAAAGAGAAAAAGTGTGAGAACTAGAGAAAACGAGAGAGAAAAAGAGAGGGAAAAACAGAGAGAAAAAGAGAGAAAGAGAGAAAAAGAGAAAAAGAGAAAGAAAAAGAGAGAGAAAAAGAGACAAAGAGATAAAGAGAGCGAAAAAGAGAGAAAGAGAAAAAGAGAAACAGAGAGAGTAAAAGAAAGAAAAAGAGAAAAAGAGAGAGAAAAAGAGAGAAAAAGATAAAGTGAGAGAAAAAGAGAAAAAGAGAGAGAAAAAGAGAAAAGAGAGAGAGTAAAAGAGAGAAAGACAGAAAAAGAGAGAGAAAAAGAGAGAAAAAGAGAAAAAGTGAGAGAAAAAGAGAAAACGAGAGAGAAAAAGAGAGGGAAAAACAGAGAGAAAAAGAGAGAGAAAAAGAGAGAAAGAGAGAGAGAAAAAGAGAGAAAGAGAGAAAAAGAGAAAGAAAAAGAGAGAGAAAAAGAGACAAAGAGATAAAGAGACAAAAAAGAGAGGAAGAGAAAAAGAGAAACAGAGAGTGTAAAAGAAAGAAAAAGAGAAAAAGAGAGAGAAAAAGAGAAAAAGAGAGAGAAACAGAAAACGACAGAGAAAAACAGAGAGAAAAAGAGAGAGAAAAAGAGAGAACGAGAGAGAAAAAGAGAGAAAGAGAGAAAAAGAGAAAAAGAGAAAGAAAAAGAGAGAGAAAAAGAGAGAAAGAGAGAAAGAGACAAAAAAGAGAGAAAGAGAAAAAGAGAAACAGAGAGAGTAAAAGAAAGAAAAAGAGAAAAAGAGAGAGAAAAAGAGAGAGAAACAGAAAACGACAGAGAAAAACAGAGAGAAAAAGAGAGAGAAAAAGAGAGAACGAGAGAGAAAAAGAGAGAAAGAGAGAAAAAGAAAAAAAGAGAAAAAAGAGTAAAAAGAGAGAAAGAGAGAAAGAGACAAAAAAGAGAGAAAGAGAAAAAGAGAAACAGAGAGAGTAAAAGAAAGAAAAAGAGAAAAAGAGAGAGAAAAAGAGAAAAAGAGAGAGAAACAGAAAACGACAGAGAAAATCAGAGAGAAAAAGAGAGAGAAAAAGAGAGAACGACAGAGAAAACGAGAGAAAGAGAGAAAAAGACAAAAGAGAAAAAAAAGAGAGAGAAAAAGAGAGAAAGAGAGAAAGAGACAAAAAAGAGAGAAAGAGAAAAGAGAAACAGATAGAGTAAAAGAGAAAAAGAGAAAAGGAGAAAAAGAGAGAGAAAAAAGAGAGTAAAAGAGAGAGAGAAAGAAAAAGAGAGAGAAAAAGAGAGAAAAAGAGAGAGAAAAAGAGAGAAAAAAAGAAAAAGAGAGAAAAAGAGAGAGAAAAACAGAGAGAAAAAGAGAGAGAGTAAGAGAGAGAAAGAAAAAGAGAGCGAAAAAGAGAGAAAGAGAGAGAGAAAAAGAGTGAAAAAGAGAAAAAGAGAAAGAAAAAAAAGAGAAAAAGAGAGAAAGAGATAAAGAGACAAAAAAGAGAGAAAGAGAAAAAGAGAAACAGAGAGAATAATAGAGAGAAAGAGAGAAGAAGAGAGACAAAAAGAGAGAAAAAGAGAAAAAGTGAGAGAAAAAGAGAGAGAAAAAGAGAAAACGACAGAGAAAAAGAGAGAAAAAGAGATAAAGAGAGTGAGAAAAAGAGAAAAATACAAAGAAAAAGAGAGAGAAAAAGAGAGAAAGAGATAAAGAGACAAAAAAGAGAGAAAGAGAAAAATGAAACAGAGAGAGTAAAAGAGAGAAAGAGAGAAAAAGAGAGCGAAAAAGAGAGAAAAAGATAAAGTGAGAGAAAAAGAGAAAAAGAGAAAACGAGAGAGAAAAAGAGAGAGAAAAAGAGCGAAAAAGCGAAAAAGAGAAAGAAAAAGAGAGAGAAAAAGAGAGAAAGAGATAAAGAGACAAAAAAGAGAGAAAGAGAAAAAGAGAAAAGAGAGAGAGTAAAAGAGAGAAAGACAGAAAAAGAGAGAGAAAAAGAGAGAAAAAGAGAAAAAGTGAGAGAAAAAGAGAAAACGAGAGAGAAAAAGAGAGGGAAAAACAGAGAGAAAAAGAGAGAGAAAAAGAGACGCAGAGAGAGAGAAAAAGAGAGAAAGAGAGAAAACGAGAAAAAGAGAAAGAAAAAGAGAGAGAAAAAGAGACAAAGAGATAAAGAGACAAAAAAGAGAGAAAGAGAAAAAGAGAAACAGAGAGAGTAAAAGAAAGAAAAAGAGAAAAAGAGAGAGAAAAAGAGAAAAAGAGAGAGAAACAGAAAACGACAGAGAAAAACAGAGAGAAAAAGAGAGAGAAAAAGAGAGAACGAGAGAGAAAAAGACAGAAAGAGAGAAAAAGAAAAAAAAGAGAAAAAAAGAGAGTAAAAAAGAGAGAAAGAGAGAAAGAGACAAAAAAGAGGGAAAGAGAAAAGAGAAACAGAGAGAGTAAAAGAGAAAAAGAGAAAAGGAGAAAAAGGGAGAGAAAAAAGAGAGTAAAAGAGAGAGAGAAAGAAAAAGAGAGAGAAAAAGAGAGAAAAAGAAAGAGAAAACGAGAGAAAAAAAGAAAAAGAGAGAAAAAGAGAGAGAAAAACAGAGAGAAAAAGAGAGAGTAAGAGAGAGAAAGAAAAAGAGAGAGAAAAAGAGAGAAAGAGTGAGAGAAAGAGAGTGAAAACGAGAAAAAGAGAAAGAAAAAAGAGAGAAAAAGAGAGAAAGAGATAAAGAAACAAAAAAGAGAGAAAGAGAAAAAGAGAAACAGAGAGAGTAATAGAGAGAAAGAGAGAAGAAGAGAGACAAAAAGAGAGAAAAAGAGAAAAAGTGAGAGAAAAAGAGAGAGAAAAAGAGAAAACGACAGAGAAAAAGAGAGAGAAAAAGAGAGAAAGAGAGTGAGAAAAAGAGAAAAAGAGAAAGAAAAAGAGAGAGAAAAAGAGAGAAAGAGATAAAGAGACAAAAAAGAGAGAAAGAGAAAAATGAAACAGAGAGAGTAAAAGAGAGAAAGAGAGAAAAAGAGAGAGAAAAAGAGAGAAAAAGATAAAGTGAGAGAAACAGAGAAAAGGAGAAAACGAGAGAGAAAAAGAGAGAGAAACAGAGAGAAAAAGCGAAAAAGAGAAAGAAAAAGAGAGAGAAAAAGAGAGAGAGATAAAGAGACAAAAAAGAGAGAAAGAGAAAAAGAGAAAAGAGAGAGAGTAAAAGAGAGAAAAACAGAAAAAGAGAGAGAAAAAGAGAGAAAGAGATAAAGAGACAAAAAAGAGAGAAAGAGAAAAAGAGAAACAGAGAGAGAGTAAAAGAGAGAAAGAGAGAAGAAGAGAGAAAAACAGAGAAAAAGAGAAAATGTGAGAGAAAATGAGAGAGAAATAGAGAAAACGACAGAGAAAAAGAGAGAGAAAAACAGAGAGAAAAAGAGAGAGAAAAAGAGAGAAAGAGAGTGAAAAAAAGAGAAAAAGAGAAAGAAAAAGAGAGAGAAAAAGAGAGAAAGAGATAAAGAGACAAAAAAGAGAGAAAGAGAAAAAGAGAAACAGAGAGAGTAAAAGAGAGAAAGAGAGAAAAAGAGAGAGAAAAAGACAGAAAAAGATAAATTGAGAGATAAAGAGAAAAAGAGAGAGAAAAAGGGAAAACGAGAGAGAAAAAGAGAGAGAAAAACAGAGAGAAAAAGTGAGAGAAAAAGAGAGAAAAAGTGAAAAAGGGAGAGTAAAAGTGAGAAAGAGAAAAAGAGAAAAAGAGAGAGAAAAGAGAGAAGAAGAGAGAGAAAAAGAGAGAAAAGAGAAAAAGAGAGAAAAAGAGAGAGAAAAACAGAGAGAAAAAGAGAGAGTAAGAGAGAGAAAGAAAAAGAGAGAGAAAAAGAGAGAAAGAGAGAGAGAAAAAGAGAGAGAAAAAGAGAGAAAGAGAGAGAGAAAAAGAGAGAGAAAAAGAGAGAAAGAGATAAAGAGACAAAAAAGAGAGAAAGAGAAAAAGAGAAACAGAGAGAGTAAAAGAGAGAAAGAGAGAAGAAGAGAGAGAAAAAGAGAGAAAAAGAGAAAAAGTGAGAGAAAAAGAGAGAGAAAAAGAGAAAACGACAGAGAAAAAGAAAGAGAAAAAGAGAGAAAGAGAGTGAGAAAAAGAGAAAAAGAGAAAGAAAAAGAGAGAGAAAAAGATAGAAAGAGATAAAGAGACAAAAAGAGAGAAAGAGAAAAAGAGAAACAGAAAGAGTAAAAGAGAGAAAGAGAGAAAGAGAGAGAGAAAAAGAGAGAAAAAGATAAAGTGAGAGAAAAAGAGAAACAGAGAGAGAAAAAGAGAAAAGAGAGAGAGTAAAAGAGAGAAAGACAGAAAAAGAGAGAGAAAAAGAGAGAAAAAGAGAAAAAGTGAGAGAAAAAGAGAAAAAGAGAGGGAAAAACAGAGAGAAAAAGAGAGAGATAAAGAGAGAAAGAGAGAGAGAAAAAGAGAGAAAGAGAGAAAAAGAGAAAAAGAGAAAGAAAAATAGAGAGAAAAAGAGACAAAGAGATAAAGAGACAAAAAAGAGAGAAAGAGAAAAAGAGAAACAGAGAGAGTAAAAGAAAGAAAAAGAGAAAAAGAAAGGGAATAAGAGAAAAAGAGAGAGAAACAGAAAACGACAGAGAAAAACAGAGAGAAAAAGAGAGAGAAAAAGAGAGAACGAGAGAGAAAAAGAGAGAAAGAGAGAAAAAGAGAAAAAGAGAAAGAAAAAGAGAGAGAAAAAGAGACAAAGAGATAAAGAGACAATAAAGAGAAAAAGTGAAAAAGAGAAACAGAGAGAGTAAAAGAAAGAAAAAGAGAAAAAGAGAGAGAAAAAGAGAGAGAAACAGAAAACGACAGAGAAAAACAGAGAACGAGAGAGAAAAAGAGAGAAAGAGAGAAAAAGAAAAAAAGAGAAAAAAAAGAGAGTAAAAAAGAGAGAAAGAGAGAAAGAGACAAAAAAGAGGGAAAGAGAAAAGAGAAACAGAGAGAGTAAAAGAGAAAAAGAGAAAAGGAGAAAAAGAGAGAGAAAAAAGAGAGTAAAAGAGAGAGAGAAAGAAAAAGAGAGAGAAAAAGACAGAAAAAGAGAGAGAAAAAGAGAGAAAAAGAGAAAAAGTGTGAGAACTAGAGAAAACGAGAGAGAAAAAGAGAGGGAAAAACAGAGAGAAAAAGAGAGAAAGAGAGAAAAAGAGAAAAAGAGAAAGAAAAAGAGAGAGAAAAAGAGACAAAGAGATAAAGAGAGCGAAAAAGAGAGAAAGAGAAAAAGAGAAACAGAGAGAGTAAAAGAAAGAAAAAGAGAAAAAGAGAGAGAAAAAGAGAGAAAAAGATAAAGTGAGAGAAAAAGAGAAAAAGAGAGAGAAAAAGAGAAAAGAGAGAGAGTAAAAGAGAGAAAGACAGAAAAAGAGAGAGAAAAAGAGAGAAAAAGAGAAAAAGTGAGAGAAAAAGAGAAAACGAGAGAGAAAAAGAGAGGGAAAAACAGAGAGAAAAAGAGAGAGAAAAAGAGAGAAAGAGAGAGAGAAAAAGAGAGAAAGAGAGAAAAAGAGAAAGAAAAAGAGAGAGAAAAAGAGACAAAGAGATAAAGAGACAAAAAAGAGAGGAAGAGAAAAAGAGAAACAGAGAGTGTAAAAGAAAGAAAAAGAGAAAAAGAGAGAGAAAAAGAGAAAAAGAGAGAGAAACAGAAAACGACAGAGAAAAACAGAGAGAAAAAGAGAGAGAAAAAGAGAGAACGAGAGAGAAAAAGAGAGAAAGAGAGAAAAAGAGAAAAAGAGAAAGAAAAAGAGAGAGAAAAAGAGAGAAAGAGAGAAAGAGACAAAAAAGAGAGAAAGAGAAAAAGAGAAACAGAGAGAGTAAAAGAAAGAAAAAGAGAAAAAGAGAGAGAAAAAGAGAGAGAAACAGAAAACGACAGAGAAAAACAGAGAGAAAAAGAGAGAGAAAAAGAGAGAACGAGAGAGAAAAAGAGAGAAAGAGAGAAAAAGAAAAAAAGAGAAAAAAGAGTAAAAAGAGAGAAAGAGAGAAAGAGACAAAAAAGAGAGAAAGAGAAAAAGAGAAACAGAGAGAGTAAAAGAAAGAAAAAGAGAAAAAGAGAGAGAAAAAGAGAAAAAGAGAGAGAAACAGAAAACGACAGAGAAAATCAGAGAGAAAAAGAGAGAGAAAAAGAGAGAACGACAGAGAAAAAGAGAGAAAGAGAGAAAAAGACAAAAGAGAAAAAAAAGAGAGAGAAAAAGAGAGAAAGAGAGAAAGAGACAAAAAAGAGAGAAAGAGAAAAGAGAAACAGATAGAGTAAAAGAGAAAAAGAGAAAAGGAGAAAAAGAGAGAGAAAAAAGAGAGTAAAAGAGAGAGAGAAAGAAAAAGAGAGAGAAAAAGAGAGAAAAAGAGAGAGAAAAAGAGAGAAAAAAAGAAAAAGAGAGAAAAAGAGAGAGAAAAACAGAGAGAAAAAGAGAGAGAGTAAGAGAGAGAAAGAAAAAGAGAGCGAAAAAGAGAGAAAGAGAGAGAGAAAAAGAGTGAAAAAGAGAAAAAGAGAAAGAAAAAAAAGAGAAAAAGAGAGAAAGAGATAAAGAGACAAAAAAGAGAGAAAGAGAAAAAGAGAAACAGAGAGAATAATAGAGAGAAAGAGAGAAGAAGAGAGACAAAAAGAGAGAAAAAGAGAAAAAGTGAGAGAAAAAGAGAGAGAAAAAGAGAAAACGACAGAGAAAAAGAGAGAAAAAGAGATAAAGAGAGTGAGAAAAAGAGAAAAATACAAAGAAAAAGAGAGAGAAAAAGAGAGAAAGAGATAAAGAGACAAAAAAGAGAGAAAGAGAAAAATGAAACAGAGAGAGTAAAAGAGAGAAAGAGAGAAAAAGAGAGCGAAAAAGAGAGAAAAAGATAAAGTGAGAGAAAAAGAGAAAAAGAGAAAACGAGAGAGAAAAAGAGAGAGAAAAAGAGCGAAAAAGCGAAAAAGAGAAAGAAAAAGAGAGAGAAAAAGAGAGAAAGAGATAAAGAGACAAAAAAGAGAGAAAGAGAAAAAGAGAAAAGAGAGAGAGTAAAAGAGAGAAAGACAGAAAAAGAGAGAGAAAAAGAGAGAAAAAGAGAAAAAGTGAGAGAAAAAGAGAAAACGAGAGAGAAAAAGAGAGGGAAAAACAGAGAGAAAAAGAGAGAGAAAAAGAGACGCAGAGAGAGAGAAAAAGAGAGAAAGAGAGAAAACGAGAAAAAGAGAAAGAAAAAGAGAGAGAAAAAGAGACAAAGAGATAAAGAGACAAAAAAGAGAGAAAGAGAAAAAGAGAAACAGAGAGAGTAAAAGAAAGAAAAAGAGAAAAAGAGAGAGAAAAAGAGAAAAAGAGAGAGAAACAGAAAACGACAGAGAAAAACAGAGAGAAAAAGAGAGAGAAAAAGAGAGAACGAGAGAGAAAAAGACAGAAAGAGAGAAAAAGAAAAAAAAGAGAAAAAAAGAGAGTAAAAAAGAGAGAAAGAGAGAAAGAGACAAAAAAGAGGGAAAGAGAAAAGAGAAACAGAGAGAGTAAAAGAGAAAAAGAGAAAAGGAGAAAAAGGGAGAGAAAAAAGAGAGTAAAAGAGAGAGAGAAAGAAAAAGAGAGAGAAAAAGAGAGAAAAAGAAAGAGAAAACGAGAGAAAAAAAGAAAAAGAGAGAAAAAGAGAGAGAAAAACAGAGAGAAAAAGAGAGAGTAAGAGAGAGAAAGAAAAAGAGAGAGAAAAAGAGAGAAAGAGTGAGAGAAAGAGAGTGAAAACGAGAAAAAGAGAAAGAAAAAAGAGAGAAAAAGAGAGAAAGAGATAAAGAAACAAAAAAGAGAGAAAGAGAAAAAGAGAAACAGAGAGAGTAATAGAGAGAAAGAGAGAAGAAGAGAGACAAAAAGAGAGAAAAAGAGAAAAAGTGAGAGAAAAAGAGAGAGAAAAAGAGAAAACGACAGAGAAAAAGAGAGAGAAAAAGAGAGAAAGAGAGTGAGAAAAAGAGAAAAAGAGAAAGAAAAAGAGAGAGAAAAAGAGAGAAAGAGATAAAGAGACAAAAAAGAGAGAAAGAGAAAAATGAAACAGAGAGAGTAAAAGAGAGAAAGAGAGAAAAAGAGAGAGAAAAAGAGAGAAAAAGATAAAGTGAGAGAAACAGAGAAAAAGAGAAAACGAGAGAGAAAAAGAGAGAGAAACAGAGAGAAAAAGCGAAAAAGAGAAAGAAAAAGAGAGAGAAAAAGAGAGAAAGAGATAAAGAGACAAAAAAGAGAGAAAGAGAAAAAGAGGAAAGAGAGAGAGTAAAAGAGAGAAAGACAGAAAAAGAGAGAGAAAAAGAGAGAAAAAGAGAAAAAGTGAGAGAAAAAGAGAGGGAAAAACAGAGAAAAAGAGAGAGAAAAAGAGAGAAAGAGAGAGAGAAAAAGAGAGAAAGAGAGAAAAAGAGAAAGAAAAAGAGAGAGAAAAAGAGACAAAGAGATAAAGAGACAAAAAAGAGAGAAAGAGAAAAATGAAACAGAGAGAGTAAAAGAGAGAAAGAGAGAAAAAGAGAGAAAAAGATAAAGTGAGAGAAAAAGAGAAAAAGAGAAAACGTGAGAGAAAAAGAGAGAGAAAAACAGAGAGAAAAAGTGAGAGAAAAAGATCGAAAAAGTGAAAAAGGGAGAGTAAAAGTGAGAAAGACAAAAAGAGAAAAAGAGAGAGAAAAAGAGAGAGAAAAAGAGAGAGAAAAAGAGAGAAAAAGAGAAAAAGAGAGAAAAAGAGAGAGAAAAACAGAGAGAAAAAGAGAGAAAGAGAGTGAGAAAAAGAGAAAAAAGAGAGAAAGAGAAAAAGAGAAACAGAGAGAGTAAAAGAGAGAAAGAGAGAAAAAGACAGAGAAAAAGAGAGAAAAAGAGAAAGTGAGAGAAAAAGAGAAAAAGAGAGAGAAAAAGAGAAAATGAGAGAGAAAAAGAGAGAGAAAAACAGAGAGAAAAAGAGAGAAAGAGAGTGAGAAAAAGAGAAAAAAGAGAGAAAGAGAAAAAGAGAAACAGAGAGAGTAAAAGAGAGAAAGAGAGAAAAAGAGAGAGAAAGAGAGAAAAAGATAAAGTGAGAGAAAAAGAGAAAAAGAGAGAGAAAAAGAGAAAACAAGAGAGAAAACGAGAGAGAAAAACAGAGAGAAAAAGAGAGAGAAAAAGAGAGAAAAAGTGAAAAAGAGAGAGTAAAAGTGAGAAAGAGAAAAAGAGAAAAAGAGAGAGAAATAGAGAGAGAAAAAGAGAGAGAGAGAAAGAAAAAGAGAGAGAAAAGAGAGAAAAAGAGAGAAAAAGAGAAAAAGAGAAAAAGAGAAAATGAGAGAGAAAAGTGAGAAAAAAGAGAAAGAGAGAAAAAGTGATAAAGCGAGGAAGAAAAAGAGAGAGAAAAGGCGAGCGAAAAAGAGAGAAAAAGAGAAAAGTGAGAGAAAAAGAGAAAAAGAGAGAGAAAAAGAGAAATCGAGAGAGAAAAAGAGAGAAAAAGAGATAGAAAAAGAGAGAAAGAGAGAGAGAAAAAGAGAGAAAGAGAGAAAAAGAGAAGAAGAGAAACGAAAAGAGAGAGAAAAAGAGAGAAAGAGTTAAAGAGACAAAAAAGAGAGAAAGAGAAAAAGAGAAACAGAGAGAGTAAAAGAGAGAAAGAGAGAAAAAGAGAGAAAAAGTTAGAGAAAAAGAGAAAAAGATAGAGAAAAAGAGGAAAAGAGAGCGAAAAAGAGAAAAACAGAGAGAAAATGAGTGAGAAATAGAGAGAAAAAGAGAAAAAGAGAGAGTAAAAGAGAGAAAGAGAAAAAGAGAAAAAGAGAGAGAAAAGAGAGAGAAAAACAGAGAGAAAAAGAGAGTGAAAAAGAGAGAAAGAGAGAGAAAAAGAGAGAAAGAGAGAAAAAGAGAAAGAAAAAGAGAGAAATAGATAAAGTGAGAGAATAAGAGAGAGAAAAAGAGAGAAAGAGAGAGAAAAAGAGAGAGAAAAACAGAGAGAAAGAGAGAGAGAAAAAGAGAGAAAAAGAGAGAGAAAAAGAGAGAAAGAGAGAAAAAGAGAAAAAGAGAAAGAAAAAGAGAGAGAAAAAGAGAGAATGAGATAAAGAAACAAAAAAGAGAGAAAGAGAAAAAGAGAAACAGAGAGAGTAAAAGAGAGAAAGAGACAAAAAGAGAGAGAAAAAGAGAGAAATAGATAAAGTGAGAGAAAAAGAGAGAGAAAAAGAGAAAACGAGAGAGAAAAAGAGAGAGAAAAACAGAGAGAAAAAGAGAGAGAAAAAGAGAGAAAAAGCGAAAAAGAGAAAGAAAAAGAGAGAGAAAAAGAGAGAACGAGATAAAGAGACAAAAAAGAGAGAAAGAGAAAAAGAGAAAAGAGAGAGAGTAAAAGAGAGAAAGACAGAAAAAGAGAGAAAAAGAGAGAAAAAGAGAAAAAGTGAGAGAAAAAGAGAAAACGAGAGAGAAAAAGAGAGAGAAAAACAGAGAGAAAAAGAGAGAGAAAAAGAGACGCAGAGAGAGAGAAAAAGAGAGAAAGAGAGAAAACGAGAAAAAGAGAAAGAAAAAGAGAGAGAAAAAGAGACAAAGAGATAAAGAGAGCGAAAAAGAGAGAAAGAGAAAAAGAGAAACAGAGAGAGTAAAAGAAAGAAAAAGAGAAAAAGAGAGAGAAAAAGAGAGAAAAAGATAAAGTGAGAGAAAAAGAGAAAAAGAGAGAGAAAAAGAGAAAAGAGAGAGAGTAAAAGAGAGAAAGACAGAAAAAGAGAGAGAAAAAGAGAGAAAAAGAGAAAAAGTGAGAGAAAAAGAGAAAACGAGAGAGAAAAAGAGAGGGAAAAACAGAGAGAAAAAGAGAGAGAAAAAGAGAGAAAGAGAGAGAGAAAAAGAGAGAAAGAGAGAAAAAGAGAAAGAAAAAGAGAGAGAAAAAGAGACAAAGAGATAAAGAGACAAAAAAGAGAGAAAGAGAAAAAGAGAAACAGAGAGTGTAAAAGAAAGAAAAAGAGAAAAACAGAGAGAAAAAGAGAGAGTAAGAGAGAGAAAGAAAAAGAGAGAGAAAAAGAGAGAAAGAGTGAGAGAAAGAGAGTGAAAACGAGAAAAAGAGAAAGAAAAAAGAGAGAAAAAGAGAGAAAGAGATAAAGAGACAAAAAAGAGAGAAAGAGAAAAAGAGAAACAGAGAGAATAATAGAGAGAAAGAGAGAAGAAGAGAGACAAAAAGAGAGAAAAAGAGAAAAAGTGAGAGAAAAAGAGAGAGAAAAAGAGAAAACGACAGAGAAAAAGAGAGAAAAAGAGATAAAGAGAGTGAGAAAAAGAGAAAAATACAAAGAAAAAGAGAGAGAAAAAGAGAGAAAGAGATAAAGAGACAAAAAAGAGAGAAAGAGAAAAATGAAACAGAGAGAGTAAAAGAGAGAAAGAGAGAAAAAGAGAGCGAAAAAGAGAGAAAAAGATAAAGTGAGAGAAAAAGAGAAAAAGAGAAAACGAGAGAGAAAAAGAGAGAGAAAAAGAGCGAAAAAGCGAAAAAGAGAAAGAAAAAGAGAGAGAAAAAGAGAGAAAGAGATAAAGAGACAAAAAAGAGAGAAAGAGAAAAAGAGAAAAGAGAGAGAGTAAAAGAGAGAAAGACAGAAAAAGAGAGAGAAAAAGAGAGAAAAAGAGAAAAAGTGAGAGAAAAAGAGAAAACGAGAGAGAAAAAGAGAGGGAAAAACAGAGAGAAAAAGAGAGAGAAAAAGAGACGCAGAGAGAGAGAAAAAGAGAGAAAGAGAGAAAACGAGAAAAAGAGAAAGAAAAAGAGAGAGAAAAAGAGACAAAGAGATAAAGAGACAAAAAAGAGAGAAAGAGAAAAAGAGAAACAGAGAGAGTAAAAGAAAGAAAAAGAGAAAAAGAGAGAGAAAAAGAGAAAAAGAGAGAGAAACAGAAAACGACAGAGAAAAACAGAGAGAAAAAGAGAGAGAAAAAGAGAGAACGAGAGAGAAAAAGACAGAAAGAGAGAAAAAGAAAAAAAAGAGAAAAAAAGAGAGTAAAAAAGAGAGAAAGAGAGAAAGAGACAAAAAAGAGGGAAAGAGAAAAGAGAAACAGAGAGAGTAAAAGAGAAAAAGAGAAAAGGAGAAAAAGGGAGAGAAAAAAGAGAGTAAAAGAGAGAGAGAAAGAAAAAGAGAGAGAAAAAGAGAGAAAAAGAAAGAGAAAACGAGAGAGAAAAAGAAAAAGAGAGAAAAAGAGAGAGAAAAACAGAGAGAAAAAGAGAGAGTAAGAGAGAGAAAGAAAAAGAGAGAGAAAAAGAGAGAAAGAGTGAGAGAAAGAGAGTGAAAACGAGAAAAAGAGAAAGAAAAAAGAGAGAAAAAGAGAGAAAGAGATAAAGAAACAAAAAAGAGAGAAAGAGAAAAAGAGAAACAGAGAGAGTAATAGAGAGAAAGAGAGAAGAAGAGAGACAAAAAGAGAGAAAAAGAGAAAAAGTGAGAGAAAAAGAGAGAGAAAAAGAGAAAACGACAGAGAAAAAGAGAGAGAAAAAGAGAGAAAGAGAGTGAGAAAAAGAGAAAAAGAGAAAGAAAAAGAGAGAGAAAAAGAGAGAAAGAGATAAAGAGACAAAAAAGAGAGAAAGAGAAAAATGAAACAGAGAGAGTAAAAGAGAGAAAGAGAGAAAAAGAGAGAGAAAAAGAGAGAAAAAGATAAAGTGAGAGAAACAGAGAAAAAGAGAAAACGAGAGAGAAAAAGAGAGAGAAACAGAGAGAAAAAGCGAAAAAGAGAAAGAAAAAGAGAGAGAAAAAGAGAGAAAGAGATAAAGAGACAAAAAAGAGAGAAAGAGAAAAAGAGGAAAGAGAGAGAGTAAAAGAGAGAAAGACAGAAAAAGAGAGAGAAAAAGAGAGAAAAAGAGAAAAAGTGAGAGAAAAAGAGAGGGAAAAACAGAGAAAAAGAGAGAGAAAAAGAGAGAAAGAGAGAGAGAAAAAGAGAGAAAGAGAGAAAAAGAGAAAGAAAAAGAGAGAGAAAAAGAGACAAAGAGATAAAGAGACAAAAAAGAGAGAAAGAGAAAAATGAAACAGAGAGAGTAAAAGAGAGAAAGAGAGAAAAAGAGAGAAAAAGATAAAGTGAGAGAAAAAGAGAAAAAGAGAAAACGTGAGAGAAAAAGAGAGAGAAAAACAGAGAGAAAAAGTGAGAGAAAAAGATCGAAAAAGTGAAAAAGGGAGAGTAAAAGTGAGAAAGACAAAAAGAGAAAAAGAGAGAGAAAAAGAGAGAGAAAAAGAGAGAGAAAAAGAGAGAAAAAGAGAAAAAGAGAGAAAAAGAGAGAGAAAAACAGAGAGAAAAAGAGAGAGAGTAAGAGAGAGAAAAAGAGAAAAAAGAGAGAAAGAGAGAGAGAGAAAAAGAGAAAAAAGAGAGAAAGAGAAAAAGAGAAACAGAGAGAGTAAAAGAGAGAAAGAGAGAAAAAGACAGAGAAAAAGAGAGAAAAAGAGAAAGTGAGAGAAAAAGAGAAAAAGAGAGAGAAAAAGAGAAAATGAGAGAGAAAAAGAGAGAGAAAAACAGAGAGAAAAAGAGAGAAAGAGAGTGAGAAAAAGAGAAAAAAGAGAGAAAGAGAAAAAGAGAAACAGAGAGAGTAAAAGAGAGAAAGAGAGAAAAAGAGAGAGAAAAAGAGAAAACAAGAGAGAAAACGAGAGAGAAAAACAGAGAGAAAAAGAGAGAGAAAAAGAGAGAAAAAGTGAAAAAGAGAGAGTAAAAGTGAGAAAGAGAAAAAGAGAAAAAGAGAGAGAAATAGAGAGAGAAAAAGAGAGAGAGAGAAAGAAAAAGAGAGAGAAAAGAGAGAAAAAGAGAGAAAAAGAGAAAAAGAGAAAAAGAGAAAATGAGAGAGAAAAGTGAGAAAAAAGAGAAAGAGAGAAAAAGTGATAAAGCGAGGAAGAAAAAGAGAGAGAAAAGGCGAGCGAAAAAGAGAGAAAAAGAGAAAAGTGAGAGAAAAAGAGAAAAAGAGAGAGAAAAAGAGAAATCGAGAGAGAAAAAGAGAGAAAAAGAGATAGAAAAAGAGAGAAAGAGAGAGAGAAAAAGAGAGAAAGAGAGAAAAAGAGAAGAAGAGAAACGAAAAGAGAGAGAAAAAGAGAGAAAGAGTTAAAGAGACAAAAAAGAGAGAAAGAGAAAAAGAGAAACAGAGAGAGTAAAAGAGAGAAAGAGAGAAAAAGAGAGAAAAAGTTAGAGAAAAAGAGAAAAAGATAGAGAAAAAGAGGAAAAGAGAGCGAAAAAGAGAAAAACAGAGAGAAAATGAGTGAGAAATAGAGAGAAAAAGAGAAAAAGAGAGAGTAAAAGAGAGAAAGAGAAAAAGAGAAAAAGAGAGAGAAAAGAGAGAGAAAAACAGAGAGAAAAAGAGAGTGAAAAAGAGAGAAAGAGAGAGAAAAAGAGAGAAAGAGAGAAAAAGAGAAAGAAAAAGAGAGAAATAGATAAAGTGAGAGAATAAGAGAGAGAAAAAGAGAGAAAGAGAGAGAAAAAGAGAGAGAAAAACAGAGAGAAAGAGAGAGAGAAAAAGAGAGAAAAAGAGAGAGAAAAAGAGAGAAAGAGAGAAAAAGAGAAAAAGAGAAAGAAAAAGAGAGAGAAAAAGAGAGAATGAGATAAAGAAACAAAAAAGAGAGAAAGAGAAAAAGAGAAACAGAGAGAGTAAAAGAGAGAAAGAGACAAAAAGAGAGAGAAAAAGAGAGAAATAGATAAAGTGAGAGAAAAAGAGAGAGAAAAAGAGAAAACGAGAGAGAAAAAGAGAGAGAAAAACAGAGAGAAAAAGAGAGAGAAAAAGAGAGAAAAAGCGAAAAAGAGAAAGAAAAAGAGAGAGAAAAAGAGAGAACGAGATAAAGAGACAAAAAAGAGAGAAAGAGAAAAAGAGAAAAGAGAGAGAGTAAAAGAGAGAAAGACAGAAAAAGAGAGAAAAAGAGAGAAAAAGAGAAAAAGTGAGAGAAAAAGAGAAAACGAGAGAGAAAAAGAGAGAGAAAAACAGAGAGAAAAAGAGAGAGAAAAAGAGACGCAGAGAGAGAGAAAAAGAGAGAAAGAGAGAAAACGAGAAAAAGAGAAAGAAAAAGAGAGAGAAAAAGAGACAAAGAGATAAAGAGAGCGAAAAAGAGAGAAAGAGAAAAAGAGAAACAGAGAGAGTAAAAGAAAGAAAAAGAGAAAAAGAGAGAGAAAAAGAGAGAAAAAGATAAAGTGAGAGAAAAAGAGAAAAAGAGAGAGAAAAAGAGAAAAGAGAGAGAGTAAAAGAGAGAAAGACAGAAAAAGAGAGAGAAAAAGAGAGAAAAAGAGAAAAAGTGAGAGAAAAAGAGAAAACGAGAGAGAAAAAGAGAGGGAAAAACAGAGAGAAAAAGAGAGAGAAAAAGAGAGAAAGAGAGAGAGAAAAAGAGAGAAAGAGAGAAAAAGAGAAAGAAAAAGAGAGAGAAAAAGAGAGAAAGAGATAAAGAGACAAAAAAGAGAGAAAGAGAAAAATGAAACAGAGAGAGTAAAAGAGAGAAAGAGAGAAAAAGAGAGAGAAAAAGAGAGAAAAAGATAAAGTGAGAGAAACAGAGAAAAAGAGAAAACGAGAGAGAAAAAGAGAGAGAAACAGAGAGAAAAAGCGAAAAAGAGAAAGAAAAAGAGAGAGAAAAAGAGAGAAAGAGATAAAGAGACAAAAAAGAGAGAAAGAGAAAAAGAGGAAAGAGAGAGAGTAAAAGAGAGAAAGACAGAAAAAGAGAGAGAAAAAGAGAGAAAAAGAGAAAAAGTGAGAGAAAAAGAGAAAACGAGAGAGAAAAAGAGAGAGAAAAACAGAGAGAAAAAGAGAGAGAAAAAGAGACGCAGAGAGAGAGAAAAAGAGAGAAAGAGAGAAAACGAGAAAAAGAGAAAGAAAAAGAGAGAGAAAAAGAGACAAAGAGATAAAGAGAGCGAAAAAGAGAGAAAGAGAAAAAGAGAAACAGAGAGAGTAAAAGAAAGAAAAAGAGAAAAAGAGAGAGAAAAAGAGAGAAAAAGATAAAGTGAGAGAAAAAGAGAAAAAGAGAGAGAAAAAGAGAAAAGAGAGAGAGTAAAAGAGAGAAAGACAGAAAAAGAGAGAGAAAAAGAGAGAAAAAGAGAAAAAGTGAGAGAAAAAGAGAAAACGAGAGAGAAAAAGAGAGGGAAAAACAGAGAGAAAAAGAGAGAGAAAAAGAGAGAAAGAGAGAGAGAAAAAGAGAGAAAGAGAGAAAAAGAGAAAGAAAAAGAGAGAGAAAAAGAGACAGAGAGATAAAGAGACAAAAAAGAGAGAAAGAGAAAAATGAAACAGAGAGAGTAAAAGAGAGAAAGAGAGAAAAAGAGAGAGAAAAAGAGAGAAAAAGATAAAGTGAGAGAAACAGAGAAAAAGAGAAAACGAGAGAGAAAAAGAGAGAGAAACAGAGAGAAAAAGCGAAAAAGAGAAAGAAAAAGAGAGAGAAAAAGAGAGAAAGAGATAAAGAGACAAAAAAGAGAGAAAGAGAAAAAGAGGAAAGAGAGAGAGTAAAAGAGAGAAAGAGAGAAAAAGAGAGAGAAAAAGAGAAAAAGATAAAGTGAGAGAAAAAGAGAAAAAGAGAGAGAAAAAGAGAAAACGAGAGAGAAAAAGAGAGGGAAAAACAGAGAACGAGAGAGAAAAAGAGAGAAAGAGAGAAAAAGAGAAAAAGAGAAAGAAAAAGAGAGAGAAAAAGAGAGAAAGAGAGAAAGAGACAAAAAAGAGAGAAAGAGAAAAAGAGAAACAGAGAGAGTAAAAGAAAGAAAAAGAGAAAAAGAGAGAGAAAAAGAGAAAAAGAGAGAGAAACAGAAAACGACAGAGAAAAACAGAGAGAAAAAGAGAGAGAAAAAGAGAGAACGAGAGAGAAAAAGAGAGAAAGAGAGAAAAAGAAAAAAAGAGAAAAAAGAGTAAAAAGAGAGAAAGAGAGAAAGAGACAAAAAAGAGAGAAAGAGAAAAAGAGAAACAGAGAGAGTAAAAGAAAGAAAAAGAGAAAAAGAGAGAGAGAAAAAGAGAAAAAGAGAGAGAAACAGAAAACGACAGAGAAAAAGAGAGAGAAAACAGAGAGAAAAAGAGAGTGAAAAAGAGAGAAAGAGAGAGAAAAAGAGAGAAAGAGAGAAAAAGAGAAAGAAAAAGAGAGAGAAAAAGAGGGAAAGAGAGAAAGAGACAAAAAAGAGAGAAAGAGAAAAGAGAAACAGAGAGAGTAAAAGAGAAAAAGAGAAAAGGAGAAAAAGAGAGAGAAAAAAGAGAGTAAAAGAGAGAGAGAAAGAAAAAGAGAGAGAAAAAGAGAGAAAAAGAGAAAAAGAGAGAAAAAGAGAGAGAAAAACAGAGAGAAAAAGAGAGAGAGTAAGAGAGAGAAAGAAAAAGAGAGCGAAAAAGAGAGAAAGAGAGAGAGAAAAAGAGTGAAAAAGTGAAAAAGAGAAAGAAAAAAAAGAGAAAAAGAGAGAAAGAGATAAAGAGACAAAAAAGAGAGAAAGAGAAAAAGAGAAACAGAGAGAGTAATAGAGAGAAAGAGAGAAGAAGAGAGACAAAAAGAGAGAAAAAGAGAAAAAGTGAGAGAAAAAGAGAGAGAAAAAGAGAAAACGACAGAGAAAAAGAGAGAAAAAGAGATAAAGAGAGTGAGAAAAAGAGAAAAATACAAAGAAAAAGAGAGAGAAAAAGAGAGAAAGAGATAAAGAGACAAAAAAGAGAGAAAGAGAAAAATGAAACAGAGAGAGTAAAAGAGAGAAAGAGAGAAAAAGAGAGAGATAAAGAGAGAAAAAGATAAAGTGAGAGAAAAAGAGAAAAAGAGAAAACGAGAGAGAAAAAGAGAGAGAAAAAGAGCGAAAAAGCGAAAAAGAGAAAGAAAAAGAGAGAGAAAAAGAGAGAAAGAGATAAAGAGACAAAAAAGAGAGAAAGAGAAAAAGAGAAAAGAGAGAGAGTAAAAGAGAGAAAGACAGAAAAAGAGAGAGAAAAAGAGAGAAAAAGAGAAAAAGTGAGAGAAAAAGAGAAAACGAGAGAGAAAAAGAGAGGGAAAAACAGAGAGAAAAAGAGAGAGAAAAAGAGACGCAGAGAGAAAGAAAAAGAGAGAAAGAGAGAAAACGAGAAAAAGAGAAAGAAAAAGAGAGAGAAAAAGTGACAAAGAGATAAAGAGACAAAAAAGAGAGAAAGAGAAAAAGAGAAACAGAGAGAGTAAAAGAAAGAAAAAGAGAAAAAGAGAGAGAAAAAGAGAAAAAGAGAGAGAAACAGAAAACGACAGAGAAAAACAGAGAGAAAAAGAGAGAGAAAAAGAGAGAACGAGAGAGAAAAAGACAGAAAGAGAGAAAAAGAAAAAAAAGAGAAAAAAAAGAGAGTAAAAAAGAGAGAAAGAGAGAAAGAGACAAAAAAGAGGGAAAGAGAAAAGAGAAACAGAGAGAGTAAAAGAGAAAAAGAGAAAAGGAGAAAAAGAGAGAGAAAAAAGAGAGTAAAAGAGAGAGAGAAAGAAAAAGAGAGAGAAAAAGAGAGAAAAAGAAAGAGAAAACGAGAGAAAAAAAGAAAAAGAGAGAAAAAGAGAGAGAAAAACAGAGAGAAAAAGAGAGAGTAAGAGAGAGAAAGAAAAAGAGAGAGAAAAAGAGAGAAAGAGTGAGAGAAAGAGAGTGAAAACGAGAAAAAGAGAAAGAAAAAAGAGAGAAAAAGAGAGAAAGAGATAAAGAGACAAAAAAGAGAGAAAGAGAAAAAGAGAAACAGAGAGAGTAATAGAGAGAAAGAGAGAAGAAGAGAGACAAAAAGAGAGAAAAAGAGAAAAAGTGAGAGAAAAAGAGAGAGAAAAAGAGAAAACGACAGAGAAAAAGAGAGAGAAAAAGAGAGAAAGAGAGTGAGAAAAAGAGAAAAAGAGAAAGAAAAAGAGAGAGAAAAAGAGAGAAAGAGATAAAGAGACAAAAAAGAGAGAAAGAGAAAAATGAAACAGAGAGAGTAAAAGAGAGAAAGAGAGAAAAAGAGAGAGAAAAAGAGAGAAAAAGATAAAGTGAGAGAAACAGAGAAAAAGAGAAAACGAGAGAGAAAAAGAGAGAGAAACAGAGAGAAAAAGCGAAAAAGAGAAAGAAAAAGAGAGAGAAAAAGAGAGAAAGAGATAAAGAGACAAAAAAGAGAGAAAGAGAAAAAGAGGAAAGAGAGAGAGTAAAAGAGAGAAAGACAGAAAAAGAGAGAGAAAAAGAGAGAAAAAGAGAAAAAGTGAGAGAAAAAGAGAAAACGAGAGAGAAAAAGAGAGGGAAAAACAGAGAAAAAGAGAGAGAAAAAGTGAGAAAGAGTGAGAGAAAAAGAGAGAAAGAGAGAAAAAGAGAAAGAAAAAGAGAGAGAAAAAGAGAGAAAGAGATAAAGAGACAAAAAAGAGAGAAAGAGAAAAATGAAACAGAGAGAGTAAAAGAGAGAAGGAGAGAAAAAGAGAGAAAAAGATAAAGTGAGAGAAAAAGAGAAAAAGAGAAAACGTGAGAGAAAAAGAGAGAGAAAAACAGAGAGAAAAAGTGAGAGAAAAAGATCGAAAAAGTGAAAAAGGGAGAGTAAAAGTGAGAAAGACAAAAAGAGAAAAAGAGAGAGAAAAAGAGAGAGAAAAAGAGAGAGAAAAAGAGAGAGAAAGAGAAAAAGAGAGAAAAAGAGAGAGAAAAACAGAGAGAAAAAGAGAGAGAGTAAGAGAGAGAAAGAAAAAGAGAGAGAAAAAGAGAGAAAGAGAGAGAGAGAAAAAGAGAAAAAAGAGAGAAAGAGAAAAAGAGAAACAGAGAGAGTAAAAGAGAGAAAGAGAGAAAAAGAGAGAGAAAAAGAGAGAAAAAGAGAAAGTGAGAGAAAAAGAGAAAAAGAGAGAGAAAAAGAGAAAATGAGAGAGAAAGAGAGAAAAACAGAGAGAAAAAGAGAGAAAGAGAGTGAGAAAAAGAGAAAAAAGAGAGAAAGAGAAAAAGAGAAACAGAGAGAGTAAAAGAGAGAAAGAGAGAAAAAGAGAGAGAAAAAGAGAAAAAGATAAAGTGAGAGAAAAAGAGAAAAAGAGAGAGAAAAAGAGAAAACGAGAGAGAAAACGAGAGAGAAAAACAGCGAGAAAAAGAGAGAGAAAAAGAGAGAAAAAGTGAAAAAGAGAGAGTAAAAGTGAGAAAGAGAAAAAGAGAAAAAGAGAGAGAAATAGAGAGAGAAAAAGAGAGAGAGAGAAAGAAAAAGAGAGAGAAAAGAGAGAAAAAGAGAGAAAAAGAGAAAAAGAGAAAAAGAGAAAATGAGAGAGAAAAGTGAGAAAAAAGAGAAAGAGAGAAAAAGTGATAAAGCGAGGAAGAAAAAGAGAGAGAAAAGGCGAGCGAAAAAGAGAGAAAAAGAGAAAAGTGAGAGAAAAAGAGAAAAAGAGAGAGAAAAAGAGAAATCGAGAGAGAAAAAGAGAGAAAAAGAGATAGAAAAAGAGAGAAAGAGAGAGAGAAAAAGAGAGAAAGAGAGAAAAAGAGAAGAAGAGAAACGAAAAGAGAGAGAAAAAGAGAGAAAGAGTTAAAGAGACAAAAAAGAGAGAAAGAGAAAAAGAGAAACAGAGAGAGTAAAAGAGAGAAAGAGAGAAAAAGAGAGAAAAAGTTAGAGAAAAAGAGAAAAAGATAGAGAAAAAGAGGAAAAGAGAGCGAAAAAGAGAAAAACAGAGAGAAAATGAGTGAGAAATAGAGAGAAAAAGAGAAAAAGAGAGAGTAAAAGAGAGAAAGAGAAAAAGAGAAAAAGAGAGAGAAAAGAGAGAGAAAAACAGAGAGAAAAAGAGAGTGAAAAAGAGAGAAAGAGAGAGAAAAAGAGAGAAAGAGAGAAAAAGAGAAAGAAAAAGAGAGAGAAAAAGAGAGAATGAGATAAAGAGACAAAAAAGAGAGAAAGAGAAAAAGAGAAACAGAGAGAGTAAAAGTGAAAAAGAGACAAAAAGAGAGAGAAAAAGAGAGAAATAGATAAAGTGAGAGAATAAGAGAGAGAAAAAGAGAGAAAGAGAGAGAAAAAGAGAGAGAAAAACAGAGAGAAAGAGAGAAAGAAAAAGAGAGAAAGAGAGAGAAAAGAGAGAAAGAGAGAAAAAGAGAAAAAGAGAAAGAAAAAGAGAGAGAAAAAGAGAGAATGAGATAAAGAAACAAAAAAGAGAGAAAGAGAAAAAGAGAAACAGAGAGAGTAAAAGAGAGAAAGAGACAAAAAGAGAGAGAAAAAGAGAGAAATAGATAAAGTGAGAGAAAAAGAGAGAGAAAAAGAGAAAACGAGAGAGAAAAAGAGAGAGAAAAACAGAGAGAAAAAGAGAGAGAAAAAGAGAGAAAAAGCGAAAAAGAGAAAGAAAAAGAGAGAGAAAAAGAGAGAACGAGATAAAGAGACAAAAAAGAGAGAAAGAGAAAAAGAGAAAAGAGAGAGAGTAAAAGAGAGAAAGACAGAAAAAGAGAGAAAAAGAGAGAAAAAGAGAAAAAGAGAAAGAAAAAGAGAGAGAAAAAGAGAGAATGAGATAAAGAAACAAAAAAGAGAGAAAGAGAAAAAGAGAAACAGAGAGAGTAAAAGAGAGAAAGAGAGAAAAAGAGAGAGAAAAAGAGAAAAAGATAAAGTGAGAGAAAAAGAGAAAAAGAGAGAGAAAAAGAGAAAACGAGAGAGAAAAAGAGAGAGAAAAACAGAGAGAAAGAGAGAGAGAAAAAGAGAGAAAGAGAGAGAAAAGAGAGAAAGAGAGAAAAAGAGAAAAAGAGAAAGAAAAAGAGAGAGAAAAAGAGAGAATGAGATAAAGAAACAAAAAAGAGAGAAAGAGAAAAAGAGAAACAGAGAGAGTAAAAGAAAGAAAAAGAGAAAAAGAGAGAGAAAAAGAGAAAAAGAGAGAGAAACAGAAAACGACAGAGAAAAACAGAGAGAAAAAGAGAGAGAAAAAGAGAGAACGAGAGAGAAAAAGAGAGAAAGAGAGAAAAAGAAAAAAAGAGAAAAAAGAGTAAAAAGAGAGAAAGAGAGAAAGAGACAAAAAAGAGAGAAAGAGAAAAAGAGAAACAGAGAGAGTAAAAGAAAGAAAAAGAGAAAAAGAGAGAGAAAAAGAGAAAAAGAGAGAGAAACAGAAAACGACAGAGAAAAACAGAGAGAAAAAGAGAGAGAAAAAGAGAGAACGAGAGAGAAAAAGACAGAAAGAGAGAAAAAGAAAAAAAAGAGAAAAAAAAGAGAGTAAAAAAGAGAGAAAGAGAGAAAGAGACAAAAAAGAGGGAAAGAGAAAAGAGAAACAGAGAGAGTAAAAGAGAAAAAGAGAAAAGGAGAAAAAGAGAGAGAAAAAAGAGAGTAAAAGAGAGAGAGAAAGAAAAAGAGAGAGAAAAAGAGAGAAAAAGAAAGAGAAAACGAGAGAAAAAAAGAAAAAGAGAGAAAAAGAGAGAGATAAAGAGAGAAAAAGATAAAGTGAGAGAAAAAGAGAAAAAGAGAAAACGAGAGAGAAAAAGAGAGAGAAAAAGAGCGAAAAAGCGAAAAAGAGAAAGAAAAAGAGAGAGAAAAAGAGAGAAAGAGATAAAGAGACAAAAAAGAGAGAAAGAGAAAAAGAGAAAAGAGAGAGAGTAAAAGAGAGAAAGACAGAAAAAGAGAGAGAAAAAGAGAGAAAAAGAGAAAAAGTGAGAGAAAAAGAGAAAACGAGAGAGAAAAAGAGAGGGAAAAACAGAGAGAAAAAGAGAGAGAAAAAGAGACGCAGAGAGAGAGAAAAAGAGAGAAAGAGAGAAAACGAGAAAAAGAGAAAGAAAAAGAGAGAGAAAAAGAGACAAAGAGATAAAGAGACAAAAAAGAGAGAAAGAGAAAAAGAGAAACAGAGAGAGTAAAAGAAAGAAAAAGAGAAAAAGAGAGAGAAAAAGAGAAAAAGAGAGAGAAACAGAAAACGACAGAGAAAAACAGAGAGAAAAAGAGAGAGAAAAAGAGAGAACGAGAGAGAAAAAGACAGAAAGAGAGAAAAAGAAAAAAAAGAGAAAAAAAGAGAGTAAAAAAGAGAGAAAGAGAGAAAGAGACAAAAAAGAGGGAAAGAGAAAAGAGAAACAGAGAGAGTAAAAGAGAAAAAGAGAAAAGGAGAAAAAGGGAGAGAAAAAAGAGAGTAAAAGAGAGAGAGAAAGAAAAAGAGAGAGAAAAAGAGAGAAAAAGAAAGAGAAAACGAGAGAGAAAAAGAAAAAGAGAGAAAAAGAGAGAGAAAAACAGAGAGAAAAAGAGAGAGTAAGAGAGAGAAAGAAAAAGAGAGAGAAAAAGAGAGAAAGAGTGAGAGAAAGAGAGTGAAAACGAGAAAAAGAGAAAGAAAAAAGAGAGAAAAAGAGAGAAAGAGATAAAGAAACAAAAAAGAGAGAAAGAGAAAAAGAGAAACAGAGAGAGTAATAGAGAGAAAGAGAGAAGAAGAGAGACAAAAAGAGAGAAAAAGAGAAAAAGTGAGAGAAAAAGAGAGAGAAAAAGAGAAAACGACAGAGAAAAAGAGAGAGAAAAAGAGAGAAAGAGAGTGAGAAAAAGAGAAAAAGAGAAAGAAAAAGAGAGAGAAAAAGAGAGAAAGAGATAAAGAGACAAAAAAGAGAGAAAGAGAAAAATGAAACAGAGAGAGTAAAAGAGAGAAAGAGAGAAAAAGAGAGAGAAAAAGAGAGAAAAAGATAAAGTGAGAGAAACAGAGAAAAAGAGAAAACGAGAGAGAAAAAGAGAGAGAAACAGAGAGAAAAAGCGAAAAAGAGAAAGAAAAAGAGAGAGAAAAAGAGAGAAAGAGATAAAGAGACAAAAAAGAGAGAAAGAGAAAAAGAGGAAAGAGAGAGAGTAAAAGAGAGAAAGACAGAAAAAGAGAGAGAAAAAGAGAGAAAAAGAGAAAAAGTGAGAGAAAAAGAGAAAACGAGAGAGAAAAAGAGAGGGAAAAACAGAGAAAAAGAGAGAGAAAAAGTGAGAAAGAGTGAGAGAAAAAGAGAGAAAGAGAGAAAAAGAGAAAGAAAAAGAGAGAGAAAAAGAGAGAAAGAGATAAAGAGACAAAAAAGAGAGAAAGAGAAAAATGAAACAGAGAGAGTAAAAGAGAGAAGGAGAGAAAAAGAGAGAAAAAGATAAAGTGAGAGAAAAAGAGAAAAAGAGAAAACGTGAGAGAAAAAGAGAGAGAAAAACAGAGAGAAAAAGTGAGAGAAAAAGATCGAAAAAGTGAAAAAGGGAGAGTAAAAGTGAGAAAGACAAAAAGAGAAAAAGAGAGAGAAAAAGAGAGAGAAAAAGAGAGAGAAAAAGAGAGAGAAAGAGAAAAAGAGAGAAAAAGAGAGAGAAAAACAGAGAGAAAAAGAGAGAGAGTAAGAGAGAGAAAGAAAAAGAGAGAGAAAAAGAGAGAAAGAGAGAGAGAGAAAAAGAGAAAAAAGAGAGAAAGAGAAAAAGAGAAACAGAGAGAGTAAAAGAGAGAAAGAGAGAAAAAGAGAGAGAAAAAGAGAGAAAAAGAGAAAGTGAGAGAAAAAGAGAAAAAGAGAGAGAAAAAGAGAAAATGAGAGAGAAAAAGAGAGAGAAAAACAGAGAGAAAAAGAGAGAAAGAGAGTGAGAAAAAGAGAAAAAAGAGAGAAAGAGAAAAAGAGAAACAGAGAGAGTAAAAGAGAGAAAGAGAGAAAAAGAGAGAGAAAAAGAGAAAAAGATAAAGTGAGAGAAAAAGAGAAAAAGAGAGAGAAAAAGAGAAAAAGAGAGAGAAAACGAGAGAGAAAAACAGCGAGAAAAAGAGAGAGAAAAAGAGAGAAAAAGTGAAAAAGAGAGAGTAAAAGTGAGAAAGAGAAAAAGAGAAAAAGAGAGAGAAATAGAGAGAGAAAAAGAGAGAGAGAGAAAGAAAAAGAGAGAGAAAAGAGAGAAAAAGAGAGAAAAAGAGAAAAAGAGAAAAAGAGAAAATGAGAGAGAAAAGTGAGAAAAAAGAGAAAGAGAGAAAAAGTGATAAAGCGAGGAAGAAAAAGAGAGAGAAAAGGCGAGCGAAAAAGAGAGAAAAAGAGAAAAGTGAGAGAAAAAGAGAAAAAGAGAGAGAAAAAGAGAAATCGAGAGAGAAAAAGAGAGAAAAAGAGATAGAAAAAGAGAGAAAGAGAGAGAGAAAAAGAGAGAAAGAGAGAAAAAGAGAAGAAGAGAAACGAAAAGAGAGAGAAAAAGAGAGAAAGAGTTAAAGAGACAAAAAAGAGAGAAAGAGAAAAAGAGAAACAGAGAGAGTAAAAGAGAGAAAGAGAGAAAAAGAGAGAAAAAGTTAGAGAAAAAGAGAAAAAGATAGAGAAAAAGAGGAAAAGAGAGCGAAAAAGAGAAAAACAGAGAGAAAATGAGTGAGAAATAGAGAGAAAAAGAGAAAAAGAGAGAGTAAAAGAGAGAAAGAGAAAAAGAGAAAAAGAGAGAGAAAAGAGAGAGAAAAACAGAGAGAAAAAGAGAGTGAAAAAGAGAGAAAGAGAGAGAAAAAGAGAGAAAGAGAGAAAAAGAGAAAGAAAAAGAGAGAGAAAAAGAGAGAATGAGATAAAGAGACAAAAAAGAGAGAAAGAGAAAAAGAGAAACAGAGAGAGTAAAAGTGAAAAAGAGACAAAAAGAGAGAGAAAAAGAGAGAAATAGATAAAGTGAGAGAATAAGAGAGAGAAAAAGAGAGAAAGAGAGAGAAAAAGAGAGAGAAAAACAGAGAGAAAGAGAGAAAGAAAAAGAGAGAAAGAGAGAGAAAAGAGAGAAAGAGAGAAAAAGAGAAAAAGAGAAAGAAAAAGAGAGAGAAAAAGAGAGAATGAGATAAAGAAACAAAAAAGAGAGAAAGAGAAAAAGAGAAACAGAGAGAGTAAAAGAGAGAAAGAGACAAAAAGAGAGAGAAAAAGAGAGAAATAGATAAAGTGAGAGAAAAAGAGAGAGAAAAAGAGAAAACGAGAGAGAAAAAGAGAGAGAAAAACAGAGAGAAAAAGAGAGAGAAAAAGAGAGAAAAAGCGAAAAAGAGAAAGAAAAAGAGAGAGAAAAAGAGAGAACGAGATAAAGAGACAAAAAAGAGAGAAAGAGAAAAAGAGAAAAGAGAGAGAGTAAAAGAGAGAAAGACAGAAAAAGAGAGAAAAAGAGAGAAAAAGAGAAAAAGTGAGAGAAAAAGAGAAAACGAGAGAGAAAAAGAGAGAGAAAAACAGAGAGAAAAAGAGAGAGAAAAAGAGACGCAGAGAGAGAGAAAAAGAGAGAAAGAGAGAAAACGAGAAAAAGAGAAAGAAAAAGAGAGAGAAAAAGAGAGAAAGAGATAAAGAGACAAAAAAGAGAGAAAGAGAAAAAGAGAAACAGAGAGAGTAAAAGAGAGAAAGAGAGTAAAAGAGAGAGAAAAAGTGAGAAAAAGAGAAAAAGTGAGAGAAAAAGAGAGAAAGAGATAAAGAGACAAAAAAGAGAGAAAGAGAAAAAGAGAAACAGAGAGAGTAAAAGAGAGAAAAAGAGAAAAAGAGAGAAAAAGAGAAAAAGAGAGAGAAACAGAAAACAACAGAGAAAAAGAGAGAGAAAAACAGAGAGAAAAAGAGAGAGAAAAAGAGAGAACGAGAGAGAAAAAGAGAGAAAGAGAGAAAAAGAGAAAAAGAGAAAGAAAGAGAGAGAAAAAGAGAGAAAGAGAGAAAAAGACAAAAAAGAGAGAAAGAGAAAAAGAGAAACAGAGAAAGTAAAAGAGAAAAAGAGAAAAGGAGAAAAAGTGAGAGAAAAAAGAGAGAGAGAAAGAAAAAGAGAGAGAAAAAGAGAGAAAAAGAGATAGAAAAAGAGAGAGAAATAGAGAGAGAGTAAGAGAGAGAGAAAGAAATAGAGAGAGAAAAAGAGAGAAAGTGACACAGAAAATGAGAGAAAACGAGAAAAAGAGAAAGAAAAAGAGAGAGAAAAAGAGAGAAAGAGATAAAGAGACAAAAAAGAGAGAAAGAGAAAAAGAGAGAGTAAAAGAGAGAAAGAGAGAAGAAGAGAGAAAAACAGAGAAAAAGAGAAAAAGTGAGAGAAAATGAGAGAGAAATAGAGAAAACGACAGAAAAAGAGAGAGAAAAATAGAAAGAAAAAGAGAGAGAAAAAGAGAGAAAGAGAGTGAGAAAAAGAGAAAAAGAGAAAGAAAAGAGAGAGAAAAAGAGAGAAAGGGATAAAGAGACAAAAAAGAGAGAAAGAGAAAAATGAAACAGAGAGAGTAAAAGAGAGAAAGAGAGAAAAAGAGAGAAAAAGATAAAGTGAGAGAAAAGGAGAGAGAGAAACAGAGAGAAAAAGTGAGAGAAAAAGATCGAAAAAGTGAAAAAGGGAGAGTAAAAGTGAGAAAGACAAAAAGAGAAAAAGAGAGAGAAAAAGAGAGAGAAAAAGAGAGAGAAAAAGAGAGAAAAAGAGAAAAAGAGAGAAAAAGAGAGAGAAAAACAGAGAGAAAAAGAGAGAGAGTAAGAGAGAGAAAGAAAAAGAGAGAGAAAAAGAGAGAAAGAGAGAGAGAGAAAAAGAGAAAAAAAGAGAGAAAGAGAAAAAGAGAAACAGAGAGAGTAAAAGAGAGAAAGAGAGAAAAAGAGAGAGAAAAAGAGAGAAAAAGAGAAAGTGAGAGAAAAAGAGAAAAAGATAGAGAAAAAGAGAAAATGAGAGAGAAAAAGAGAGAGAAAAACAGAGAGAAAAAGAGAGAAAGAGAGTGAGAAAAAGAGAAAAAAGAGAGAAAGAGAAAAAGAGAAACAGAGAGAGTAAAAGAGAGAAAGAGAGAAAAAGAGAGAGAAAAAGAGAAAAAGATAAAGTGAGAGAAAAAGAGAAAAAGAGAGAGAAAAAGAGAAAACGAGAGAGAAAACGAGAGAGAAAAACAGAGAGAAAAAGAGAGAGAAAAAGAGAGAAAAAGTGAAAAAGAGAGAGTAAAAGTGAGAAAGAGAAAAAGAGAAAAAGAGAGAGAAATAGAGAGAGAAAAAGAGAGAGAGAGAAAGAAAAAGAGAGAGAAAAGAGAGAAAAAGAGAGAAAAAGAGAAAAAGAGAAAAAGAGAAAATGAGAGAGAAAAGTGAGAAAAAAGAGAAAGAGAGAAAAAGTGATAAAGCGAGGAAGAAAAAGAGAGAGAAAAGGCGAGCGAAAAAGAGAGAAAAAGAGAAAAGTGAGAGAAAAAGAGAAAAAGAGAGAGAAAAAGAGAAATCGAGAGAGAAAAAGAGAGAAAAAGAGATTGAAAAAGAGAGAAAGAGAGAGAGAAAAAGAGAGAAAGAGAGAAAAAGAGAAGAAGAGAAACGAAAAGAGAGAGAAAAAGAGAGAAAGAGTTAAAGAGACAAAAAAGAGAGAAAAAGTTAGAGAAAAAGAGAAAAAGATAGAGAAAAAGAGGAAAAGAGAGCGAAAAAGAGAAAAACAGAGAGAAAATGAGTGAGAAATAGAGAGAAAAAGAGAAAAAGAGAGAGTAAAAGAGAGAAAGAGAAAAAGAGAAAAAGAGAGAGAAAAAGAGAGAGAAAAACAGAGAGAAAAAGAGAGTGAAAAAGAGAGAAAGAGAGAGAAAAAGAGAGAAAGAGAGAAAAAGAGAAAGAAAAAGAGAGAGAAAAAGAGAGAATGAGATAAAGAGACAAAAAAGAGAGAAAGAGAAAAAGAGAAACAGAGAGAGTAAAAGTGAAAAAGAGACAAAAAGAGAGAGAAAAAGAGAGAAAGAGAGAGAAAAAGAGAGAGAAAAACAGAGAGAATGAGAGAGAGAAAAAGAGAGAAAGAGAGAGAAAAAGAGAAAAAGAGAAAGAAAAAGAGAGAGAAAAAGAGAGAATGAGATAAAGAAACAAAAAAGAGAGAATGAGAAAAAGAGAAACAGAGAGAGTAAAAGAGAGAAAGAGACAAAAAGAGAGAGAAAAAGAGAGAAATAGATAAAGTGAGAGAAAAAGAGAGAGAAAAAGAGAAAACGAGAGAGAAAAAGAGAGAGAAAGAGAGAGAAAAAGAGAGAAAGAGAGAAAAAGCGAAAAAGAGAAAGAAAAAGAGAGAGAAAAAGAGAGAAAGAGATAAAGAGACAAAAAAGAGAGAAAGAGAAAAAGAGAAAAGAGAGAGAGTAAAAGAGAGAAAGACAGAAAAAGAGAGAAAAAGAGAGAAAAAGAGAAAAAGTGAGAGAAAAAGAGAAAACGAGAGAGAAAAAGAGAGAGAAAAACAGAGAGAAAAAGAGAGAGAAAAAGAGACGCAGAGAGAGAGAAAAAGAGAGAAAGAGAGAAAACGAGAAAAAGAGAAAGAAAAAGAGAGAGAAAAAGAGAGAAAGAGATAAAGAGACAAAAAAGAGAGAAAGAGAAAAAGAGAAACAGAGAGAGTAAAAGAGAGAAAGAGAGTAAAAGAGAGAGAAAAAGAGAGAAAAAGAGAAAAAGTGAGAGAAAAAGAGAGAAAGAGATAAAGAGACAAAAAAGAGAGAAAGAGAAAAAGAGAAAAAGAGAGAGAAACAGAAAACAACAGAGAAAAAGAGAGAGAAAAACAGAGAGAAAAAGAGAGAGAAAAAGAGAGAACGAGAGAGAAAAAGAGAGAAAGAGAGAAAAAGAGAAAAAGAGAAAGAAAGAGAGAGAAAAAGAGAGAAAGAGAGAAAAAGACAAAAAAGAGAGAAAGAGAAAAAGAGAAACAGAGAAAGTAAAAGAGAAAAAGAGAAAAGGAGAAAAAGTGAGAGAAAAAAGAGAGAGAGAAAGAAAAAGAGAGAGAAAAAGAGAGAAAAAGAGATAGAAAAAGAGAGAAAAAGAGAGAGTAAAACAGAGAGAAATAGAGAGAGAGTAAGAGAGAGAGAAAGAAATAGAGAGAGAAAAAGAGAGAAAGTGACACAGAAAATGAGAGAAAACGAGAAAAAGAGAAGGAAAAAGAGAGAGAAAAAGAGAGAAAGAGATAAAGAGACAAAAAAGAGAGAAAGAGAAAAAGAGAAACAGAGAGAGTAAAAGAGAGAAAGAGAGAAGAAGAGAGAAAAACAGAAAAAGAGAAAAAGTGAGAGAAAATGAGAGAGAAATAGACAAAACGACAGAGAAAAAGAGAGAGAAAAACAGAGAGAAAAAGAGAGAGAAAAAGAGAGAAAGAGAGTGAGAAAAAGAGAAAAAGAGAAAGAAAAGAGAGAGAAAAAGAGAGAAAGGGATAAAGAGACAAAAAAGAGAGAAAGAGAAAAAGAGAAACAGAGAGTAAAAGAGAGAAAGAGAGAAAAAGCGAGAGAAAAGATAAAGTGAGAGAAAAAGAGAAAAAGAGAGAGAAAAAGAGAAAACGAGAGAGAAAAAGAGAGAGAAAAACAGAGAGAAAAAGTGAGAGAAAAAGAGAGAAAAAGTGAAAAAGGGAGAGTAAAAGTGAGAAAGAGAAAAAGAGAAAAAGAGAGAGAAAAAGAGAGAAAAAGAGAGAGAAAAAGAGAGAAAAAGAGAGAGAAAAACAGAGAGAAAAAGAGAGAGAGTAAGAGAGAGAAAGAAAATGAGAGAGAAAAAGAGAGAAAGAGAGAGAGAAAAAGAGAGAAAAAGAGAAAAATGGAAAGAACAAGAGAGAGAAAAAGAGAGAAAGAGATAAAGAGACAAAAAAGAGAGAAAGAGAACAAGAGAAACAGAGAGAGAGTAAAAGAGAGAAAGAGAGAAGAAGAGAGAGAAGAAGAGAGAAAAAGAGAAAAAGTGAGACAAAAAGAGAGAGAAAAAGAGAAAACGACAGAGAAAAAGAGAGAGAAAAACAGAGAGAAAAAGAGAGAGAAAAAGAGAGAAAGAAAGTGAGAAAAAGAGAAAAAAAGAGAGAAAGAGAAAAAGAGAAACAGAGAGAGTAAAAGAGAGAAAGAGAGAAAAAGAGAGAGAAAAAGAGAGAAAAAGATATAGTGAGAGAAAAAGAGAAAAAGAGAGAGAAAAAGAGAAAACGAGAGAGAAAAAGAGAGAGAAAAAGTGAGAGAAAAAGAGAGAGAAAAAGAGAGAAAAAGTGAAAAGGAGAGAGTAAAAGTGAGAAAGAGAAAAAGAGAGAGAAATAGAGAGAGAAAAAGAGAGAGAGAAAGAAAAAGACAGAGAAAAAGAGAGAAAAAGAGAGAAAGAGAGAAAAAGAGAAAAAGAGAAAATGAGAGAGAAAAGTGAGAAAAAGAGAAAGAGAGAAAAAGTGATAAAGCGAGAAAGAAAAAGAGAGAGAAAAAGCGAGCGAAAAAGAGAGAAAAAGAGAAAAGTGAGAGAAAAAGAGAGAGAAAAAGAGAGAAAAAGAGAGAGAAAAAGAGAGAGTAAAACAGAGAGAAATAGAGAGAGAGTAAGAGAGAGAAAGAAATAGAGAGAGAAAAAGAGAGAAAGTGAGAGAGAAAAAGAGAGAAAACGAGAAAAAGAGAAAGAAAAAGAGAGATAAAAAGAGAGAAAGAGATAAAGAGACAAAAAAGAGAGAAAGAGAAAAAGAGAAACAGAGAGAGAGTAAAAGAGAGAAAGAGAGAAGAAGAGAGAAAAACAGAGAAAAAGAGAAAAAGTGAGAGAAAATGAGAGAGAAATAGAGAAAACGACAGAGAAAAAGAGAGAGAAAAACAGAGAGAAAAAGAGAGAGAAAAAGAGAGAAAGAGAGTGAAAAAAAGAGAAAAAGAGAAAGAAAAAGAGAGAGAAAAAGAGAGAAAGAGATAAAGAGACAAAAAAGAGAGAAAGAGAAAAAGAGAAACAGAGAGAGTAAAAGAGAGAAAGAGAGAAAAAGAGAGAGAAAAAGACAGAAAAAGATAAATTGAGAGATAAAGAGAAAAAGAGAGAGAAAAAGGGAAAACGAGAGAGAAAAAGAGAGAGAAAAACAGAGAGAAAAAGTGAGAGAAAAAGAGAGAAAAAGTGAAAAAGGGAGAGTAAAAGTGAGAAAGAGAAAAAGAGAAAAAGAGAGAGAAAAAGAGAGAAGAAGAGAGAGAATAAGAGAGAAAAAGGGAAAAAGAGAGAAAAAGAGAGAGAAAAACAGAGAGAAAAAGAGAGAGTAAGAGAGAGAAAGAAAAAGAGAGAGAAAAAGAGAGAAAGAGAGAGAGAAAAAGAGAGAGAAAAAGAGAGAAAGAGAGAGAGAAAAAGAGAGAGAAAAAGAGAGAAAGAGATAAAGAGACAAAAAAGAGAGAAAGAGAAAAAGAGAAACAGAGAGAGTAAAAGAGAGAAAGAGAGAAAGAGAGAGAGAAAAAGAGAGAAAAAGATAAAGTGAGAGAAAAAGAGAAACAGAGAGAGAAAAAGAGAAAAGAGAGAGAGTAAAAGAGAGAAAGACAGAAAAAGAGAGAGAAAAAGAGAGAAAAAGAGAAAAAGTGTGAGAAAAAGAGAAAACGAGAGAGAAAAAGAGAGGGAAAAACAGAGAGAAAAAGAGAGAGAAAAAGAGAGAAAGAGAGAGAGAAAAAGAGAGAAAGAGAGAAAAAGAGAAAAAGAGAAAGAAAAAGAGAGAGAAAAAGAGACAAAGAGATAAAGAGACAAAAAAGAGAGAAAGAGAAAAAGAGAAACAGAGAGAGTAAAAGAAAGAAAAAGAGAAAAAGAGAGGGAAAAAGAGAAAAAGAGAGAGAAACAGAAAACGACAGAGAAAAACAGAGAGAAAAAGAGAGAGAAAAAGAGAGAACGAGAGAGAAAAAGAGAGAAAGAGAGAAAAAGAGAAAAAGAGAAAGAAAAAGAGAGAGAAAAAGAGACAAAGAGATAAAGAGACAAAAAAGAGAAAAAGTGAAAAAGAGAAACAGAGAGAGTAAAAGAAAGAAAAAGAGAAAAAGAGAGAGAAAAAGAGAGAGAAACAGAAAACGACAGAGAAAAACAGAGAGAAAAACAGAGAACGAGAGATAAAAAGAGAGAAAGAGAGAAAAAGAAAAAAAGAGAAAAAAAAGAGAGTAAAAAAGAGAGAAAGAGAGAAAGAGACAAAAAAGAGGGAAAGAGAAAAGAGAAACAGAGAGAGTAAAAGAGAAAAAGAGAAAAGGAGAAAAAGAGAGAGAAAAAAGAGAGTAAAAGAGAGAGAGAAAGAAAAAGAGAGAGAAAAAGACAGAAAAAGAGAGAGAAAAAGAGAGAAAAAGAGAAAAAGTGTGAGAAAAAGAGAAAACGAGAGAGAAAAAGAGAAGGAAAAACAGAGAGAAAAAGAGAGAGAAAAAGAGAGAAAGAGAGAGAGAAAAAGAGAGAAAGAGAGAAAAAGAGAAAAAGAGAAAGAAAAAGAGAGAGAAAAAGAGAGAAAGAGATAAAGAGAGCGAAAAAGAGAGAAAGAGAAAAAGAGAAACAGAGAGAGTAAAAGAAAGAAAAAGAGAAAAAGAGAGAGAAAAAGAGAGAAAAAGATAAAGTGAGAGAAAAAGAGAAAAAGAGAGAGAAAAAGAGAAAAGAGAGAGAGTAAAAGAGAGAAAGACAGAAAAAGAGAGAGAAAAAGAGAGAAAAAGAGAAAAAGTGAGAGAAAAAGAGAAAACGAGAGAGAAAAAGAGAGGGAAAAACAGAGAGAAAAAGAGAGAAAGAGAGAGAGAAAAAGAGAGAAAGAGAGAAAAAGAGAAAGAAAAAGAGAGAGAAAAAGAGACAAAGAGATAAAGAGACAAAAAAGAGAGAAAGAGAAAAAGAGAAACAGAGAGTGTAAAAGAAAGAAAAAGAGAAAAAGAGAGAGAAAAAGAGAAAAAGAGAGAGAAACAGAAAACGACAGAGAAAAACAGAGAGAAAAAGAGAGAGGAAAAGAGAGAACGAGAGAGAAAAAGAGAGAAAGAGAGAAAAAGAGAAAAAGAGAAAGAAAAAGAGAGAGAAAAAGAGAGAAAGAGAGAAAGAGACAAAAAAGAGAGAAAGAGAAAAAGAGAAACAGAGAGAGTAAAAGAAAGAAAAAGAGAAAAAGAGAGAGAAAAACAGAGAGAAAAAGAGAGAGAGTAAGAGAGAGAAAGAAAAAGAGAGCGAAAAAGAGAGAAAGAGAGAGAGAAAAAGAGTGAAAAAGAGAAAAAGAGAAAGAAAAAAAAGAGAAAAAGAGAGAAAGAGATAAAGAGACAAAAAAGAGAGAAAGAGAAAAAGAGAAACAGAGAGAGTAATAGAGAGAAAGAGAGAAGAAGAGAGACAAAAAGAGAGAAAAAGAGAAAAAGTGAGAGAAAAAGAGAGAGAAAAAGAGAAAACGACAGAGAAAAAGAGAGAAAAAGAGATAAAGAGAGTGAGAAAAAGAGAAAAATACAAAGAAAAAGTGAGAGAAAAAGAGAGAAAGAGATAAAGAGACAAAAAAGAGAGAAAGAGAAAAAGAGAAACAGAGAGAGTAAAAGAGAGAAAAAGAGAAAAAGAGAGAAAAAGAGAAAAAGAGAGAGAAACAGAAAACAACAGAGAAAAAGAGAGAGAAAAACAGAGAGAAAAAGAGAGAGAAAAAGAGAGAACGAGAGAGAAAAAGAGAGAAAGAGAGAAAAAGAGAAAAAGAGAAAGAAAGAGAGAGAAAAAGAGAGAAAGAGAGAAAAAGACAAAAAAGAGAGAAAGAGAAAAAGAGAAACAGAGAAAGTAAAAGAGAAAAAGAGAAAAGGAGAAAAAGTGAGAGAAAAAAGAGAGAGAGAAAGAAAAAGAGAGAGAAAAAGAGAGAAAAAGAGATAGAAAAAGAGAGAGAAATAGAGAGAGAGTAAGAGAGAGAGAAAGAAATAGAGAGAGAAAAAGAGAGAAAGTGACACAGAAAATGAGAGAAAACGAGAAAAAGAGAAAGAAAAAGAGAGAGAAAAAGAGAGAAAGAGATAAAGAGACAAAAAAGAGAGAAAGAGAAAAATGAAACAGAGAGAGTAAAAGAGAGAAAGAGAGAAAAACAGAGAGAAAAAGAGAGAGTAAGAGAGAGAAAGAAAAAGAGAGAGAAAAAGAGAGAAAGAGAGAGAGAAAAAGAGAGAGAAAAAGAGAGAAAGAGAGAGAGAAAAAGAGAGAGAAAAAGAGAGAAAGAGATAAAGAGACAAAAAAGAGAGAAAGAGAAAAAGAGAAACAGAGAGAGTAAAAGAGAGAAAGAGAGAAGAAGAGAGAGAAAAAGAGAGAAAAAGAGAAAAAGTGAGAGAAAAAGAGAGAGAAAAAGAGAAAACGACAGAGAAAAAGAAAGAGAAAAAGAGAGAAAGAGAGTGAGAAAAAGAGAAAAAGAGAAAGAAAAAGAGAGAGAAAAAGATAGAAAGAGATAAAGAGACAAAAAAGAGAGAAAGAGAAAAAGAGAAACAGAAAGAGTAAAAGAGAGAAAGAGAGAAAGAGAGAGAGAAAAAGAGAGAAAAAGATAAAGTGAGAGAAAAAGAGAAACAGAGAGAGAAAAAGAGAAAAGAGAGAGAGTAAAAGAGAGAAAGACAGAAAAAGAGAGAGAAAAAGAGAGAAAAAGAGAAAAAGTGTGAGAAAAAGAGAAAACGAGAGAGAAAAAGAGAGGGAAAAACAGAGAGAAAAGGAGAGAGAAAAAGAGAGAAAGAGAGAGTGAAAAAGAGAGAAAGAGAGAAAAAGAGAAAAAGAGAAAGAAAAAGAGAGAGAAAAAGAGACAAAGAGATAAAGAGACAAAAAAGAGAGAAAGAGAAAAAGAGAAACAGAGAGAGTAAAAGAAAGAAAAAGAGAAAAAGAGAGGGAAAAAGAGAAAAAGAGAGAGAAACAGAAAACGACAGAGAAAAACAGAGAGAAAAAGAGAGAGAAAAAGAGAGAACGAGAGAGAAAAAGAGAGAAAGAGAGAAAAAGAGAAAAAGAGAAAGAAAAAGAGAGAGAAAAAGAGACAAAGAGATAAAGAGACAAAAAAGAGAAAAAGTGAAAAAGAGAAACAGAGAGAGTAAAAGAAAGAAAAAGAGAAAAAGAGAGAGAAAAAGAGAGAGAAACAGAAAACGACAGAGAAAAACAGAGAGAAAAACAGAGAACGAGAGATAAAAAGAGAGAAAGAGAGAAAAAGAAAAAAAGAGAAAAAAAAGAGAGTAAAAAAGAGAGAAAGAGAGAAAGAGACAAAAAAGAGGGAAAGAGAAAAGAGAAACAGAGAGAGTAAAAGAGAAAAAGAGAAAAGGAGAAAAAGAGAGAGAAAAAAGAGAGTAAAAGAGAGAGAGAAAGAAAAAGAGAGAGAAAAAGACAGAAAAAGAGAGAGAAAAAGAGAGAAAAAGAGAAAAAGTGTGAGAAAAAGAGAAAACGAGAGAGAAAAAGAGAAGGAAAAACAGAGAGAAAAAGAGAGAGAAAAAGAGAGAAAGAGAGAGAGAAAAAGAGAGAAAGAGAGAAAAAGAGAAAAAGAGAAAGAAAAAGAGAGAGAAAAAGAGACAAAGAGATAAAGAGAGCGAAAAAGAGAGAAAGAGAAAAAGAGAAACAGAGAGAGTAAAAGAAAGAAAAAGAGAAAAAGAGAGAGAAAAAGAGAGAAAAAGATAAAGTGAGAGAAAAAGAGAAAAAGAGAGAGAAAAAGAGAAAAGAGAGAGAGTAAAAGAGAGAAAGACAGAAAAAGAGAGAGAAAAAGAGAGAAAAAGAGAAAAAGTGAGAGAAAAAGAGAAAACGAGAGAGAAAAAGAGAGGGAAAAACAGAGAGAAAAAGAGAGAAAGAGAGAGAGAAAAAGAGAGAAAGAGAGAAAAAGAGAAAGAAAAAGAGAGAGAAAAAGAGACAAAGAGATAAAGAGACAAAAAAGAGAGAAAGAGAAAAAGAGAAACAGAGAGTGTAAAAGAAAGAAAAAGAGAAAAAGAGAGAGAAAAAGAGAAAAAGAGAGAGAAACAGAAAACGACAGAGAAAAACAGAGAGAAAAAGAGAGAGGAAAAGAGAGAACGAGAGAGAAAAAGAGAGAAAGAGAGAAAAAGAGAAAAAGAGAAAGAAAAAGAGAGAGAAAAAGAGAGAAAGAGAGAAAGAGACAAAAAAGAGAGAAAGAGAAAAAGAGAAACAGAGAGAGTAAAAGAAAGAAAAAGAGAAAAAGAGAGAGAAAAAGAGAAAAAGAGAGAGAAACAGAAAACGACAGAGAAAAACAGAGAGAAAAAGAGAGAGAAAAAGAGAGAACGAGAGAGAAAAAGAGAGAAAGAGAGAAAAAGAAAAAAAGAGAAAAAAGAGTAAAAAGAGAGAAAGAGAGAAAGAGACAAAAAAGAGAGAAAGAGAAAAAGAGAAACAGAGAGAGTAAAAGAAAGAAAAAGAGAAAAAGAGAGAGAAAAAGAGAAAAAGAGAGAGAAACAGAAAACGACAGAGAAAATCAGAGAGAAAAAGAGAGAGAAAAAGAGAGAACGAGAGAGAAAAAGAGAGAAAGAGAGAAAAAGAAAAAAAGAGAAAAAAAAGAGAGAGAAAAAGAGAGAAAGAGAGAAAGAGACAAAAAAGAGAGAAAGAGAAAAGAGAAACAGAGAGTGTAAAAGAGAAAAAGAGAAAAGGAGAAAAAGAGAGAGAAAAAAGAGAGTAAAAGAGAGAGAGAAATAAAAAGAGAGAGAAAAAGAGAGAAAAAGAGAGAGAAAAAGAGAGAAAAAGAGAAAAAGAGAGAAAATGAGAGAGAAAAACAGAGAGAAAAAGAGAGAGAGTAAGAGAGAGAAAGAAAAAGAGAGCGAAAACGAGAGAAAGAGAGAGAGAAAAAGAGTGAAAAAGAGAAAAAGAGAAAGAAAAAAAGAGAAAAAGAGAGAAAGAGATAAAGAGACAAAAAAGAGAGAAAGAGAAAAAGAGAAACAGAGAGAATAATAGAGAGAAAGAGAGAAGAAGAGAGACAAAAAGAGAGAAAAAGAGAAAAAGTGAGAGAAAAAGAGAGAGAAAAAGAGAAAACGTCAGAGAAAAAGAGAGAAAAAGAGATAAAGAGAGTGAGAAAAAGAGAAAAATACAAAGAAAAAGAGAGAGAAAAAGAGAGAAAGAGATAAAGAGACAAAAAAGAGAGAAAGAGAAAAATGAAACAGAGAGAGTAAAAGAGAGAAAGAGAGAAAAAGAGAGAGAAAAAGAGAGAAAAAGATAAAGTGAGAGAAAAAGAGAAAAAGAGAAAACGAGAGAGAAAAAGAGAGAGAAAAAGAGCGAAAAAGCGAAAAAGAGAAAGAAAAAGAGAGAGAAAAAGAGAGAAAGAGATAAAGAGACAAAAAAGAGAGAAAGAGAAAAAGAGAAAAGAGAGAGAGTAAAAGAGAGAAAGACAGAAAAAGAGAGAGAAAAAGAGAGAAAAAGAGAAAAAGTGAGAGAAAAAGAGAAAACGAGAGAGAAAAAGAGAGGGAAAAACAGAGAGAAAAAGAGAGAGAAAAAGAGACGCAGAGAGAAAGAAAAAGAGAGAAAGAGAGAAAACGAGAAAAAGAGAAAGAAAAAGAGAGAGAAAAAGAGACAAAGAGATAAAGAGACAAAAAAGAGAGAAAGAGAAAAAGAGAAACAGAGAGAGTAAAAGAAAGAAAAAGAGAAAAAGAGAGAGAAAAAGAGAAAAAGAGAGAGAAACAGAAAACGACAGAGAAAAAGAGAGAGAAAAAGAGAGAGAAAAAGAGAGAACGAGAGAGAAAAAGAGAGAAAGAGAGAAAAAGAAAAAAAAGAGAAAAAAAAGAGAGTAAAAAAGAGAGAAAGAGAGAAAGAGACAAAAAAGAGGGAAAGAGAAAAGAGAAACAGAGAGAGTAGAAGAGAAAAAGAGAAAAGGAGAAAAAGAGAGAGAAAAAAGAGAGTAAAAGAGAGAGAGAAAGAAAAAGAGAGAGAAAAAGAGAGAAAAAGAAAGAGAAAACGAGAGAAAAAAAGAAAAAGAGAGAAAAAGAGAGAGAAAAACAGAGAGAAAAAGAGAGAGTAAGAGAGAGAAAGAAAAAGACAGAGAAAAAGAGAGAAAGAGTGAGAGAAAGAGAGTGAAAACGAGAAAAAGAGAAAGAAAAAAGAGAGAAAAAGAGAGAAAGAGATAAAGAGACAAAAAAGAGAGAAAGAGAAAAAGAGAAACAGAGAGAGTAATAGAGAGAAAGAGAGAAGAAGAGAGACAAAAAGAGGGAGAAAAAGAGAAAAAGTGAGAGAAAAAGAGAGAGAAAAAGAGAAAACGACAGAGAAAAAGAGAGAGAAAAAGAGAGAAAGAGAGTGAGAAAAAGAGAAAAAGAGAAAGAAAAAGAGAGAGAAAAAGAGAGAAAGAGATAAAGAGACAAAAAAGAGAGAAAGAGAAAAATGAAACAGAGAGAGTAAAAGAGAGAAAGAGAGAAAAAGAGAGAAAAAGATAAAGTGAGAGAAAAAGAGAAAAAGAGAAAACGTGAGAGAAAAAGAGAGAGAAAAACAGAGAGAAAAAGTGAGAGAAAAAGATCGAAAAAGTGAAAAAGGGAGAGTAAAAGTGAGAAAGACAAAAAGAGAAAAAGAGAGAGAAAAAGAGAGAGAAAAAGAGAGAAAAAGAGAAAAAGAGAGAAAAAGAGAGAGAGAAACAGAGAGAAAAAGAGAGAGAGTAAGAGAGAGAAAGAAAAAGAGAGAGAAAAAGAGAGAAAGAGAGAGAGAGAAAAAGAGAAAAAAGAGAGAAAGAGAAAAAGAGAAACAGAGAGAGTAAAAGAGAGAAAGAGAGAAAAAGAGAGAGAAAAAGAGAGAAAAAGAGAAAGTGAGAGAAAAAGAGAAAAAGAGAGAGAAAAAGAGAAAATGAGAGAGAAAAAGAGAGAGAAAAACAGAGAGAAAAGGAGAGAAAGAGAGTGAGAAAAAGAGAAAAAAGAGAGAAAGAGAAAAAGAGAAACAGAGAGAGTAAAAGAGAGAAAGAGAGAAAAAGAGAGAGAAAAAGAGAAAAAAATAAAGTGAGAGAAAAAGAGAAAAAGAGAGAGAAAAAGAGGAAATGAGAGAGAAAAAGAGAGAGAAAAACAGAGAGAAAAAGAGAGAGAAAAAGAGAGAAAAAGTGAAAAAGAGAGAGTAAAAGTGAGAAAGAGAAAAAGAGAAAAAGAGAGAGAAATAGAGAGAGAAAAAGAGAGAGAGAGAAAGAAAAAGAGAGAGAAAAGAGAGAAAAAGAGAGAAAAAGAGAAAAAGAGAAAAAGAGAAAATGAGAGAGAAAAGTGAGAAAAAACAGAAAGAGAGAAAAAGTGATAAAGCGAGGAAGAAAAAGAGGGAGAAAAGGCGAGCGAAAAAGAGAGAAAAAGAGAAAAGTGAGAGAAAAAGAGAAAAAGAGAGAGAAAAAGAGAAATTGAGAGAGAAAAAGAGAGAAAAAGAGATAGAAAAAGAGAGAAAGAGAGAGAGAAAAAGAGAGAAAGAGAGAAAAAGAGAAGAAGAGAAACGAAAAGAGAGAGAAAAAGAGAGAAAGAGTTAAAGAGACAAAAAAGAGAGAAAGAGAAAAAGAGAAACACAGAGAGTAAAAGAGAGAAAGAGAGAAAAAGAGAGAAAAAGTTAGAGAAAAAGAGAAAAAGATAGAGAAAAAGAGGAAAAGAGAGCGAAAAAGAGAGAAAAAGAGAAAAAGAGAGAAAAAGAGAGAGAAAAACAGAGAGAAAAAGAGAGAGTAAGAGAGAGAAAGAAAAAGAGAGAGAAAAAGAGAGAAAGAGAGAGAGAAAAAGAGAGAAAACGAGAAAAAGAGAAAGAAAAAGAGAGAGAAATAGAGAGAAAGAGATAAAGAGACAAAAAAAAGAGAGAAAGAGAAAAAGAGAAACAGAGAGAGTAAAAGAGAGAAAGAGAGAAGAAGAGAGAGAAAAAGAGAGAAAAAGAGAAAAAGTGAGAGAAAAAGAGAGAGAAAAAGAGAAAACGACAGAGAAAAAGAAAGAGAAAAAGAGAGAAAGAGATTGAGAAAAAGAGAAAAAGAGAAAGAAAAAGAGAGAGAAAAAGATAGAAAGAGATAAAGAGACAAAAAAGAGAGAAAGAGAAAAAGAGAAACAGAAAGAGTAAAAGAGAGAAAGAGAGAAAAAGAGAGAGAAAAAGAGAGAAAACGATAAAGTGAGAGAAAAAGAGAAACAGAGAGAGTAAAAGAGAGAAAGACAGAAAAAGAGAGAGAAAAAGAGAGAAAAAGAGAAAAAGTGAGAGAAAAAGAGAAAAAGTGAGAGAAAAAGAGAGGGAAAAACAGAGAGAAAAAGAGAGAGAAAAAGAGAGAAAGAGAGAGAGAAAAAGAGAGAAAGAGAGAAAAAGAGAAAAAGAGAAAGAAAAAGAGAGAGAAAAAGAGACAAAGAGATAAAGAGACAAAAAAGAGAGAAAGAGAAAAAGAGAAACAGAGAGAGTAAAAGAAAGAAAAAGAGAAAAAGAGAGAGAAAAAGAGAAAAAGAGAGAGAAACAGAAAACGACAGAGAAAAACAGAGAGAAAAACAGAGAGAAAAAGAGAAAGAAAAAGAGAGAAAGAGAGAGAGAAAAAGAGAGAAAGAGAGAAAAAGAAAAAAAAGAGAAAAAAAGAGAGTAAAAAAGAGAGAAAGAGAGAAAGAGAAAAAAAAGAGGGAAAGAGAAAAGAGAAACAGAGAGAGTAAAAGAGAAAAAGAGAAAAGGAGAAAAAGAGAGAGAAAAAAGAGAGAAAAAGAGAGAGAGAAAGAAAAAGAGAGAGAAAAAGAGAGAAAAAGAGAGTGAAAAAGAGAGAAAAAGAGAAAAAGAGAGAAAAAGAGAGAGAAAAAGAGAGAGAAAAAGAGAGAGAGTAAGAGAAAGAAAGAAAAAGAGAGAGAAAAAGAGAGAAAGAGAGAGAGAAAAAGAGAGAAAAAGAGAAAAATGGAAAGAACAAGAGAGAGAAAAAGAGAGAAAGAGATAAAGAGACAAAAAAGAGAGAAAGAGAACAAGAGAAACAGAGAGAGTAAAAGAGAGAAAGAGAGAAGAAGAGAGAGAAGAAGAGAGAAAAAGAGAAACAGAGAGAGTAAAAGAGAGAAAGAGAGAAAAAGAGAGAGAAAAAGAGAGAAAAAGATATAGTGAGAGAAAAAGAGAAAAAGAGAGAGAAAAAGACAAAACGAGAGAGAAAAAGAGAGAGAAAAACAGAGAGAAAAAGAGAGAGAAAAAAGAGAGAAAAAGAGAGAGAGAAAGAAAAAGAGAGAGAAAAAGAGAGAAAAAGAGAGAGAAAAAGAGAGAAAAAGAGAAAAAGAGAGAAAAAGAGAGAGAAAAACAGAGAGAAAAAGAGAGAGAGTAAGAGAGAGAAAGAAAAAGAGAGAGAAAAAGAGAGAAAGAGAGAGAGGAAAAGAGAGAAAAAGAGAAAAATGGAAAGAACAAGAGAGAGAAAAAGAGAGAAAGAGATAAAGAGACAAAAAAGAGAGCAAGAGAACAAGAGAAACAGAGAGAGAGTAAAAGAGAGAAAGAGAGAAGAAGAGAGAGAAGAAGAGAGAAAAAGAGAAAAAGTGAGAGAAAAAGAGAAAACGAGAGAGAAAAAGAGAGAGAAAAACAGAGAGAAAGAGAGAGAAAAAGAGAGAAAAAGTGAAAAAGAGAGAGTAAAAGTGAGAAAGAGAAAAAGAGAGAGAAATAGAGAGAGAAAAAGAGAGAGAGAGAAAGAAAAAGAGAGAGAAAAGAGAGAAAAAGAGAGAAAAAGAGAAAAAGAGAAAAAGAGAAAATGAGAGAGAAAAGTGAGAAAAAAGAGAAAGAGAGAAAAAGTGATAAAGTGAGGAAGAAAAAGAGAGAGAAAAGGCGAGCGAAAAAGAGAGAAAAAGAGAAAAGTGAGAGAAAAAGAGAAAAAGAGAGAGAAAAAGAGAGAAAAAGAGATAGAAAAAGAGAGAAAGAGAGAGAGAAAAAGAGAGAAAGAGAGAAAAAGAGAAGAAGAGAAACGAAAAGAGAGAGAAAAAGAGAGAAAGAGTTAAAGAGACAAAAAAGAGAGAAAGAGAAAAAGAGAAACAGAGAGAGTAAAAGAAAGAAAAAGAGAAAAAGAGAGAGAAAAAGAGAGAAAAAGTTAGAGAAAAAGAGAAAAAGATAGAGAAAAAGAGGAAAAGAGAGCGAAAAAGAGAAAAACAGAGAGAAAATGAGTGAGAAATAGAGAGAAAAAGAGAAAAAGAGAGAGTAAAAGAGAGAAAGAGAAAAAGAGAAAAAGAGAGAGAAAAAGAGAGAGAAAAACAGGGAGAAAAAGAGAGTGAAAAAGTGAGAAAGAGAGAGAAAAAGAGAGAAAGAGAGAAAAAGAGAAAGAAAAAGAGAGAGAAAAAGAGAGAATGAGATAAAGAGACAAAAAAGAGAGAAAGAGAAAAAGAGAAACAGAGAAAGTAAAAGAGAAAAAGAGAAAAGGAGAAAAAGTGAGAGAAAAAAGAGAGAGAGAAAGAAAAAGAGAGAGAAAAAGAGAGAGAAAAAGAGAGAAATAGATAAAGTGAGAGAAAAAGAGAGAGAAAAAGAGAGAAAGACAGAGAAAAAGAGAGAGAAAAACAGAGAGAAAAAGAGAGAGAAAAAGAGAGAAAGAGAGAGAAAAAGAGAGAAAGAGAGAAAAAGAGAAAAAGAGAAAGAAAAAGAGAGAGAAAAAGAGAGAATGAGATAAAGAAACAAAAAAGAGAGAAAGAGAAAAAGAGAAACAGAGAGAGTAAAAGAGAGAAAGAGACAAAAAGAGAGAGAAAAAGAGAGAAATAGACAAAGTGAGAGAAAAAGAGAGAGAAAAAGAGAAAACGAGAGAGAAAAAGAGAGAGAAAAACAGAGAGAAAAAGAGGGAGAAAAAGAGAGAAAAAGCGAAAAAGAGAAAGAAAAAGAGAGAGAAAAAGAGAGAAAGAGATAAAGAGACAAAAAAGAGAGAAAGAGAAAAAGAGAAAAGAGAGAGAGTAAAAGAGAGAAAGACAGAAAAAGAGAGAAAAAGAGAGAAAAAGAGAAAAAGTGAGAGAAAAAGAGAAAACGAGAGAGAAAAAGAGAGAGAAAAAGAGACGCAGAGAGAGAGAAAAAGAGAGAAAGAGAGAAAACGAGAAAAAGAGAAAGAAAAAGAGAGAGAAAAAGAGAGAAAGAGATAAAGAGACAAAAAAGAGAGAAAGAGAAAAAGAGAAACAGAGAGAGTAAAAGAGAGAAAGAGAGTAAAAGAGAGAGAAAAAGTGAGAAAAAGAGAAAAAGTGAGAGAAAAAGAGAGAAAGAGATAAAGAGACAAAAAAGAGAGAAAGAGAAAAAGAGAAACAGAGAGAGTAAAAGAGAGAAAGAGAGAAAAAGAGAGAGAAAAAGAGAAAAAGAGAGAGAAACAGAAAACAACAGAGAAAAAGAGAGAGAAAAACAGAGAGAAAAAGAGAGAGAAAAAGAGAGAACGAGAGAGAAAAAGAGAGAAAGAGAGAAAAAGAGAAAAAGAGAAAAAAGAGAGAGAAAAAGAGAGAAAGAGATAAAGAGACAAAAAAGAGAGAAAGAGAAAAAGAGAAACAGAGAAAGTAAAAGAGAGAAAGAGAGTAAAAGAGAGAGAAAAAGTGAGAAAAAGAGAAAAAGTGAGAGAAAAAGAGAGAAAGAGATAAAGAGACAAAAAAGAGAGAAAGAGAAAAAGAGAAACAGAGAGAGTAAAAGAGAGAAAGAGAGAAAAAGAGAGAGAAAAAGAGAAAAAGAGAGAGAAACAGAAAACAACAGAGAAAAAGAGAGAGAAAAACAGAGAGAAAAAGAGAGAGAAAAAGAGAGAACGAGAGAGAAAAAGAGAGAAAGAAAGAAAAAGAGAAAAAGAGAAAAAAAGAGAGAGAAAAAGAGAGAAAGAGAGAAAGAGACAAAAAAGAGAGAAAGAGAAAAAGAGAAACAGAGAAAGTAAAAGAGAAAAAGAGAAAAGGAGAAAAAGTGAGAGAAAAAAGAGAGAGAGAAAGAAAAAGAGAGAGAAAAAGAGAGAAAAAGAGATAGAAAAAGAGAGAAAAAGAGAGAGTAAAACAGAGAGAAATAGAGAGAGAGTAAGAGAGAGAAAGAAATAGAGAGAGAAAAAGAGAGAAAGTGATCGAGAAAATGAGAGAAAACGAGAAAAAGAGAAAGAAAAAGAGAGAGAAAAAGTGAGAAAGAGAGATAGAAAAAGAGAGAAAGAGAGAGAGAAAAAGAGAGAAAGAGAGAAAAAGAGAAGAAGAGAAACGAAAAGAGAGAGAAAAAGAGAGAAAGAGTTAAAGAGACAAAAAAGAGAGAAAGAGAAAAAGAGAAACAGAGAGAGTAAAAGAAAGAAAAAGAGAAAAAGAGAGAGAAAAAGAGAGAAAAAGTTAGAGAAAAAGAGAAAAAGATAGAGAAAAAGAGGAAAAGAGAGCGAAAAAGAGAAAAACAGAGAGAAAATGAGTGAGAAATAGAGAGAAAAAGAGAAAAAGAGAGAGTAAAAGAGAGAAAGAGAAAAAGAGAAAAAGAGAGAGAAAAAGAGAGAGAAAAACAGGGAGAAAAAGAGAGTGAAAAAGTGAGAAAGAGAGAGAAAAAGAGAGAAAGAGAGAAAAAGAGAAAGAAAAAGAGAGAGAAAAAGAGAGAATGAGATAAAGAGACAAAAAAGAGAGAAAGAGAAAAAGAGAAACAGAGAAAGTAAAAGAGAAAAAGAGAAAAGGAGAAAAAGTGAGAGAAAAAAGAGAGAGAGAAAGAAAAAGAGAGAGAAAAAGAGAGAGAAAAAGAGAGAAATAGATAAAGTGAGAGAAAAAGAGAGAGAAAAAGAGAGAAAGACAGAGAAAAAGAGAGAGAAAAACAGAGAGAAAAAGAGAGAGAAAAAGAGAGAAAGAGAGAGAAAAAGAGAGAAAGAGAGAAAAAGAGAAAAAGAGAAAGAAAAAGAGAGAGAAAAAGAGAGAATGAGATAAAGAAACAAAAAAGAGAGAAAGAGAAAAAGAGAAACAGAGAGAGTAAAAGAGAGAAAGAGACAAAAAGAGAGAGAAAAAGAGAGAAATAGACAAAGTGAGAGAAAAAGAGAGAGAAAAAGAGAAAACGAGAGAGAAAAAGAGAGAGAAAAACAGAGAGAAAAAGAGGGAGAAAAAGAGAGAAAAAGCGAAAAAGAGAAAGAAAAAGAGAGAGAAAAAGAGAGAAAGAGATAAAGAGACAAAAAAGAGAGAAAGAGAAAAAGAGAAAAGAGAGAGAGTAAAAGAGAGAAAGACAGAAAAAGAGAGAAAAAGAGAGAAAAAGAGAAAAAGTGAGAGAAAAAGAGAAAACGAGAGAGAAAAAGAGAGAGAAAAAGAGACGCAGAGAGAGAGAAAAAGAGAGAAAGAGAGAAAACGAGAAAAAGAGAAAGAAAAAGAGAGAGAAAAAGAGAGAAAGAGATAAAGAGACAAAAAAGAGAGAAAGAGAAAAAGAGAAACAGAGAGAGTAAAAGAGAGAAAGAGAGTAAAAGAGAGAGAAAAAGTGAGAAAAAGAGAAAAAGTGAGAGAAAAAGAGAGAAAGAGATAAAGAGACAAAAAAGAGAGAAAGAGAAAAAGAGAAACAGAGAGAGTAAAAGAGAGAAAGAGAGAAAAAGAGAGAGAAAAAGAGAAAAAGAGAGAGAAACAGAAAACAACAGAGAAAAAGAGAGAGAAAAACAGAGAGAAAAAGAGAGAGAAAAAGAGAGAACGAGAGAGAAAAAGAGAGAAAGAGAGAAAAAGAGAAAAAGAGAAAAAAGAGAGAGAAAAAGAGAGAAAGAGATAAAGAGACAAAAAAGAGAGAAAGAGAAAAAGAGAAACAGAGAAAGTAAAAGAGAGAAAGAGAGTAAAAGAGAGAGAAAAAGTGAGAAAAAGAGAAAAAGTGAGAGAAAAAGAGAGAAAGAGATAAAGAGACAAAAAAGAGAGAAAGAGAAAAAGAGAAACAGAGAGAGTAAAAGAGAGAAAGAGAGAAAAAGAGAGAGAAAAAGAGAAAAAGAGAGAGAAACAGAAAACAACAGAGAAAAAGAGAGAGAAAAACAGAGAGAAAAAGAGAGAGAAAAAGAGAGAACGAGAGAGAAAAAGAGAGAAAGAAAGAAAAAGAGAAAAAGAGAAAAAAAGAGAGAGAAAAAGAGAGAAAGAGAGAAAGAGACAAAAAAGAGAGAAAGAGAAAAAGAGAAACAGAGAAAGTAAAAGAGAAAAAGAGAAAAGGAGAAAAAGTGAGAGAAAAAAGAGAGAGAGAAAGAAAAAGAGAGAGAAAAAGAGAGAAAAAGAGATAGAAAAAGAGAGAAAAAGAGAGAGTAAAACAGAGAGAAATAGAGAGAGAGTAAGAGAGAGAAAGAAATAGAGAGAGAAAAAGAGAGAAAGTGATCGAGAAAATGAGAGAAAACGAGAAAAAGAGAAAGAAAAAGAGAGAGAAAAAGAGAGAAAGAGATAAAGAGATAAAGAGACAAAAAAGAGAGAAAGAGAAAAAGAGAAACAGAGAGAGAGTAAAAGAGAGAAAGAGAGAAGAAGAGAGAAAAACAGAGAAAAAGAGAAAAAGTGAGAGAAAATGAGAGAGAAATAGAGAAAACGACAGAGAAAAAGAGAGAGAAAAACAGAGAGAGAAAGAGAGAGAAAAAGAGAGAAAGAGAGTGAGAAAAAGAGAAAAAGAGAAAGAAAAAGAGAGAGAAAAAGAGAGAAAGAGATAAAGAGACAAAAAAGAGAGAAAGAGAAAAAGAGAAACAGAGAGTAAAAGAGAGAAAGAGAGAAAAAGCGAGAGAAAAAGATAAAGTGAGAGAAAAAGAGAAAAAGAGAGAGAAAAAGAGAAAACGAGAGAGAAAAAGAGAGAGAAAAACAGAGAGAAAAAGTGAGAGAAAAAGAGAGAAAAAGAGAGAGAGAAAGAAAAAGAGAGAGAAAAAGAGAGAAAAAGAAGAGAAAAAGAGAGAAAAAGAAAAAAGAGAAAAAAAAAGAGAGAGAAAAAGAGAGAAAGAGAGAAAGAGACAAAAAAGAGAGAAAGAGAAAAGAGAAACAGAGAGAGTAAAAGAGAAAAAGAGAAAAGGAGAAAAAGAGAGAGAAAAAAGAGAGAAAAAGAGAGAGAGAAAGAAAAAGAGAGAGAAAAAGAGAGTGAAAAAGAGAGAAAAAGAGAAAAAGAGAGAAAAAGAGAGAGAAAAAGAGAGAGAAAAAGAGAGAGAGTAAGAGAGAGAAAGAAAAAGAGAGAGAAAAAGAGAGAAAGAGAGAGAGAAAAAGAGAGAAAAAGAGAAAAATGGAAAGAACAAGAGAGAGAAAAAGAGAGAAAGAGATAAAGAGACAAAAAAGAGAGAAAGAGAACAAGAGAAACAGAGAGAGAGTAAAAGAGAGAAAGAGAGAAGAAGAGAGAGAAGAAGAGAGAAAAAGAGAAAAAGAGAGAGAAAAGAGAAAACGACAGAGAAAAAGAGAGAGAAAAAGAGAGAAAGAGAGTGAGAAAAAGAGAAAAAAGAGAGAAAGAGAAAAAGAGAAACAGAGAGAGTAAAAGAGAGAAAGAGAGAAAAAGAGAGAGAAAAAGAGAGAAAAAGATATAGTGAGAGAAAAAGAGAAAAAGAGAGGGAAAAAGACAAAACGAGAGAGAAAAAGAGAGAGAAAAACAGAGAGAAAAAGAGAGAGAAAAAAGAGAGAAAAAGAGAGAGAGAAAGAAAAAGAGAGAGAAAAAGAGAGAAAAAGAGAGAGAAAAAGAGAGAAAAAGAGAAAAAGAGAGAAAAAGAGAGAGAAAAACAGAGAGAAAAAGAGAGAGAGTAAGAGAGAGAAAGAAAAAGAGAGAGAAAAAGAGAGAAAGAGAGAGAGGAAAAGAGAGAAAAAGAGAAAAATGGAAAGAACAAGAGAGAGAAAAAGAGAGAAAGAGATAAAGAGACAAAAAAGAGAGCAAGAGAACAAGAGAAACAGAGAGAGAGTAAAAGAGAGAAAGAGAGAAGAAGAGAGAGAAGAAGAGAGAAAAAGAGAAAAAGTGAGAGAAAAAGAGAAAACGAGAGAGAAAAAGAGAGAGAAAAACAGAGAAAGAGAGAGAAAAAGAGAGAAAAAGTGAAAAAGAGAGAGTAAAAGTGAGAAAGAGAAAAAGAGAAAAAGAGAGAGAAATAGAGAGAGAAAAAGAGAGAGAGAGAAAGAAAAAGAGAGAGAAAAGAGAGAAAAAGAGAGAAAAAGAGAAAAAGAGAAAAAGAGAAAATGAGAGAGAAAAGTGAGAAAAAAGAGAAAGAGAGAAAAAGTGATAAAGCGAGGAAGAAAAAGAGAGAGAAAAACAGAGAGAAAAAGAGAGAGTAAGAGAGAGAAAGAAAAAGAGAGAGAAAAAGAGAGAAAGAGAGAGAGAAAAAGAGAGAAAACGAGAAAAAGAGAAAGAAAAAGAGAGAGAAATAGAGAGAAAGAGATAAAGAGACAAAAAAAAGAGAGAAAGAGAAAAAGAGAAACAGAGAGAGTAAAAGAGAGAAAGAGAGAAGAAGAGAGAGAAAAAGAGAGAAAAAGAGAAAAAGTGAGAGAAAAAGAGAGAGAAAAAGAGAAAACGACAGAGAAAAAGAAAGAGAAAAAGAGAGAAAGAGATTGAGAAAAAGAGAAAAAGAGAAAGAAAAAGAGAGAGAAAAAGATAGAAAGAGATAAAGAGACAAAAAAGAGAGAAAGAGAAAAAGAGAAACAGAAAGAGTAAAAGAGAGAAAGAGAGAAAAAGAGAGAGAAAAAGAGAGAAAACGATAAAGTGAGAGAAAAAGAGAAACAGAGAGAGTAAAAGAGAGAAAGACAGAAAAAGAGAGAGAAAAAGAGAGAAAAAGAGAAAAAGTGAGAGAAAAAGAGAAAAAGTGAGAGAAAAAGAGAGGGAAAAACAGAGAGAAAAAGAGAGAGAAAAAGAGAGAAAGAGAGAGAGAAAAAGAGAGAAAGAGAGAAAAAGAGAAAAAGAGAAAGAAAAAGAGAGAGAAAAAGAGACAAAGAGATAAAGAGACAAAAAAGAGAGAAAGAGAAAAAGAGAAACAGAGAGAGTAAAAGAAAGAAAAAGAGAAAAAGAGAGAGAAAAAGAGAAAAAGAGAGAGAAACAGAAAACGACAGAGAAAAACAGAGAGAAAAACAGAGAGAAAAAGAGAAAGAAAAAGAGAGAAAGAGAGAGAGAAAAAGAGAGAAAGAGAGAAAAAGAAAAAAAAGAGAAAAAAAGAGAGTAAAAAAGAGAGAAAGAGAGAAAGAGAAAAAAAAGAGGGAAAGAGAAAAGAGAAACAGAGAGAGTAAAAGAGAAAAAGAGAAAAGGAGAAAAAGAGAGAGAAAAAAGAGAGAAAAAGAGAGAGAGAAAGAAAAAGAGAGAGAAAAAGAGAGAAAAAGAGAGTGAAAAAGAGAGAAAAAGAGAAAAAGAGAGAAAAAGAGAGAGAAAAAGAGAGAGAAAAAGAGAGAGAGTAAGAGAAAGAAAGAAAAAGAGAGAGAAAAAGAGAGAAAGAGAGAGAGAAAAAGAGAGAAAAAGAGAAAAATGGAAAGAACAAGAGAGAGAAAAAGAGAGAAAGAGATAAAGAGACAAAAAAGAGAGAAAGAGAACAAGAGAAACAGAGAGAGTAAAAGAGAGAAAGAGAGAAGAAGAGAGAGAAGAAGAGAGAAAAAGAGAAACAGAGAGAGTAAAAGAGAGAAAGAGAGAAAAAGAGAGAGAAAAAGAGAGAAAAAGATATAGTGAGAGAAAAAGAGAAAAAGAGAGAGAAAAAGACAAAACGAGAGAGAAAAAGAGAGAGAAAAACAGAGAGAAAAAGAGAGAGAAAAAAGAGAGAAAAAGAGAGAGAGAAAGAAAAAGAGAGAGAAAAAGAGAGAAAAAGAGAGAGAAAAAGAGAGAAAAAGAGAAAAAGAGAGAAAAAGAGAGAGAAAAACAGAGAGAAAAAGAGAGAGAGTAAGAGAGAGAAAGAAAAAGAGAGAGAAAAAGAGAGAAAGAGAGAGAGGAAAAGAGAGAAAAAGAGAAAAATGGAAAGAACAAGAGAGAGAAAAAGAGAGAAAGAGATAAAGAGACAAAAAAGAGAGCAAGAGAACAAGAGAAACAGAGAGAGAGTAAAAGAGAGAAAGAGAGAAGAAGAGAGAGAAGAAGAGAGAAAAAGAGAAAAAGTGAGAGAAAAAGAGAAAACGAGAGAGAAAAAGAGAGAGAAAAACAGAGAGAAAGAGAGAGAAAAAGAGAGAAAAAGTGAAAAAGAGAGAGTAAAAGTGAGAAAGAGAAAAAGAGAGAGAAATAGAGAGAGAAAAAGAGAGAGAGAGAAAGAAAAAGAGAGAGAAAAGAGAGAAAAAGAGAGAAAAAGAGAAAATGAGAAAAAGAGAAAATGAGAGAGAAAAGTGAGAAAAAAGAGAAAGAGAGAAAAAGTGATAAAGTGAGGAAGAAAAAGAGAGAGAAAAGGCGAGCGAAAAAGAGAGAAAAAGAGAAAAGTGAGAGAAAAAGAGAAAAAGAGAGAGAAAAAGAGAGAAAAAGAGATAGAAAAAGAGAGAAAGAGAGAGAGAAAAAGAGAGAAAGAGAGAAAAAGAGAAGAAGAGAAACGAAAAGAGAGAGAAAAAGAGAGAAAGAGTTAAAGAGACAAAAAAGAGAGAAAGAGAAAAAGAGAAACAGAGAGAGTAAAAGAAAGAAAAAGAGAAAAAGAGAGAGAAAAAGAGAGAAAAAGTTAGAGAAAAAGAGAAAAAGATAGAGAAAAAGAGGAAAAGAGAGCGAAAAAGAGAAAAACAGAGAGAAAATGAGTGAGAAATAGAGAGAAAAAGAGAAAAAGAGAGAGTAAAAGAGAGAAAGAGAAAAAGAGAAAAAGAGAGAGAAAAAGAGAGAGAAAAACAGGGAGAAAAAGAGAGTGAAAAAGTGAGAAAGAGAGAGAAAAAGAGAGAAAGAGAGAAAAAGAGAAAGAAAAAGAGAGAGAAAAAGAGAGAATGAGATAAAGAGACAAAAAAGAGAGAAAGAGAAAAAGAGAAACAGAGAAAGTAAAAGAGAAAAAGAGAAAAGGAGAAAAAGTGAGAGAAAAAAGAGAGAGAGAAAGAAAAAGAGAGAGAAAAAGAGAGAGAAAAAGAGAGAAATAGATAAAGTGAGAGAAAAAGAGAGAGAAAAAGAGAGAAAGACAGAGAAAAAGAGAGAGAAAAACAGAGAGAAAAAGAGAGAGAAAAAGAGAGAAAGAGAGAGAAAAAGAGAGAAAGAGAGAAAAAGAGAAAAAGAGAAAGAAAAAGAGAGAGAAAAAGAGAGAATGAGATAAAGAAACAAAAAAGAGAGAAAGAGAAAAAGAGAAACAGAGAGAGTAAAAGAGAGAAAGAGACAAAAAGAGAGAGAAAAAGAGAGAAATAGACAAAGTGAGAGAAAAAGAGAGAGAAAAAGAGAAAACGAGAGAGAAAAAGAGAGAGAAAAACAGAGAGAAAAAGAGGGAGAAAAAGAGAGAAAAAGCGAAAAAGAGAAAGAAAAAGAGAGAGAAAAAGAGAGAAAGAGATAAAGAGACAAAAAAGAGAGAAAGAGAAAAAGAGAAAAGAGAGAGAGTAAAAGAGAGAAAGACAGAAAAAGAGAGAAAAAGAGAGAAAAAGAGAAAAAGTGAGAGAAAAAGAGAAAACGAGAGAGAAAAAGAGAGAGAAAAAGAGACGCAGAGAGAGAGAAAAAGAGAGAAAGAGAGAAAACGAGAAAAAGAGAAAGAAAAAGAGAGAGAAAAAGAGAGAAAGAGATAAAGAGACAAAAAAGAGAGAAAGAGAAAAAGAGAAACAGAGAGAGTAAAAGAGAGAAAGAGAGTAAAAGAGAGAGAAAAAGTGAGAAAAAGAGAAAAAGTGAGAGAAAAAGAGAGAAAGAGATAAAGAGACAAAAAAGAGAGAAAGAGAAAAAGAGAAACAGAGAGAGTAAAAGAGAGAAAGAGAGAAAAAGAGAGAGAAAAAGAGAAAAAGAGAGAGAAACAGAAAACAACAGAGAAAAAGAGAGAGAAAAACAGAGAGAAAAAGAGAGAGAAAAAGAGAGAACGAGAGAGAAAAAGAGAGAAAGAGAGAAAAAGAGAAAAAGAGAAAAAAGAGAGAGAAAAAGAGAGAAAGAGATAAAGAGACAAAAAAGAGAGAAAGAGAAAAAGAGAAACAGAGAAAGTAAAAGAGAGAAAGAGAGTAAAAGAGAGAGAAAAAGTGAGAAAAAGAGAAAAAGTGAGAGAAAAAGAGAGAAAGAGATAAAGAGACAAAAAAGAGAGAAAGAGAAAAAGAGAAACAGAGAGAGTAAAAGAGAGAAAGAGAGAAAAAGAGAGAGAAAAAGAGAAAAAGAGAGAGAAACAGAAAACAACAGAGAAAAAGAGAGAGAAAAACAGAGAGAAAAAGAGAGAGAAAAAGAGAGAACGAGAGAGAAAAAGAGAGAAAGAAAGAAAAAGAGAAAAAGAGAAAAAAAGAGAGAGAAAAAGAGAGAAAGAGAGAAAGAGACAAAAAAGAGAGAAAGAGAAAAAGAGAAACAGAGAAAGTAAAAGAGAAAAAGAGAAAAGGAGAAAAAGTGAGAGAAAAAAGAGAGAGAGAAAGAAAAAGAGAGAGAAAAAGAGAGAAAAAGAGATAGAAAAAGAGAGAAAAAGAGAGAGTAAAACAGAGAGAAATAGAGAGAGAGTAAGAGAGAGAAAGAAATAGAGAGAGAAAAAGAGAGAAAGTGATCGAGAAAATGAGAGAAAACGAGAAAAAGAGAAAGAAAAAGAGAGAGAAAAAGTGAGAAAGAGAGATAGAAAAAGAGAGAAAGAGAGAGAGAAAAAGAGAGAAAGAGAGAAAAAGAGAAGAAGAGAAACGAAAAGAGAGAGAAAAAGAGAGAAAGAGTTAAAGAGACAAAAAAGAGAGAAAGAGAAAAAGAGAAACAGAGAGAGTAAAAGAAAGAAAAAGAGAAAAAGAGAGAGAAAAAGAGAGAAAAAGTTAGAGAAAAAGAGAAAAAGATAGAGAAAAAGAGGAAAAGAGAGCGAAAAAGAGAAAAAACAGAGAGAAAATGAGTGAGAAATAGAGAGAAAAAGAGAAAAAGAGAGAGTAAAAGAGAGAAAGAGAAAAAGAGAAAAAGAGAGAGAAAAAGAGAGAGAAAAACAGGGAGAAAAAGAGAGTGAAAAAGTGAGAAAGAGAGAGAAAAAGAGAGAAAGAGAGAAAAAGAGAAAGAAAAAGAGAGAGAAAAAGAGAGAATGAGATAAAGAGACAAAAAAGAGAGAAAGAGAAAAAGAGAAACAGAGAAAGTAAAAGAGAAAAAGAGAAAAGGAGAAAAAGTGAGAGAAAAAAGAGAGAGAGAAAGAAAAAGAGAGAGAAAAAGAGAGAGAAAAAGAGAGAAATAGATAAAGTGAGAGAAAAAGAGAGAGAAAAAGAGAGAAAGACAGAGAAAAAGAGAGAGAAAAACAGAGAGAAAAAGAGAGAGAAAAAGAGAGAAAGAGAGAGAAAAAGAGAGAAAGAGAGAAAAAGAGAAAAAGAGAAAGAAAAAGAGAGAGAAAAAGAGAGAATGAGATAAAGAAACAAAAAAGAGAGAAAGAGAAAAAGAGAAACAGAGAGAGTAAAAGAGAGAAAGAGACAAAAAGAGAGAGAAAAAGAGAGAAATAGACAAAGTGAGAGAAAAAGAGAGAGAAAAAGAGAAAACGAGAGAGAAAAAGAGAGAGAAAAACAGAGAGAAAAAGAGGGAGAAAAAGAGAGAAAAAGCGAAAAAGAGAAAGAAAAAGAGAGAGAAAAAGAGAGAAAGAGATAAAGAGACAAAAAAGAGAGAAAGAGAAAAAGAGAAAAGAGAGAGAGTAAAAGAGAGAAAGACAGAAAAAGAGAGAAAAAGAGAGAAAAAGAGAAAAAGTGAGAGAAAAAGAGAAAACGAGAGAGAAAAAGAGAGAGAAAAAGAGACGCAGAGAGAGAGAAAAAGAGAGAAAGAGAGAAAACGAGAAAAAGAGAAAGAAAAAGAGAGAGAAAAAGAGAGAAAGAGATAAAGAGACAAAAAAGAGAGAAAGAGAAAAAGAGAAACAGAGAGAGTAAAAGAGAGAAAGAGAGTAAAAGAGAGAGAAAAAGTGAGAAAAAGAGAAAAAGTGAGAGAAAAAGAGAGAAAGAGATAAAGAGACAAAAAAGAGAGAAAGAGAAAAAGAGAAACAGAGAGAGTAAAAGAGAGAAAGAGAGAAAAAGAGAGAGAAAAAGAGAAAAAGAGAGAGAAACAGAAAACAACAGAGAAAAAGAGAGAGAAAAACAGAGAGAAAAAGAGAGAGAAAAAGAGAGAACGAGAGAGAAAAAGAGAGAAAGAGAGAAAAAGAGAAAAAGAGAAAAAAGAGAGAGAAAAAGAGAGAAAGAGATAAAGAGACAAAAAAGAGAGAAAGAGAAAAAGAGAAACAGAGAAAGTAAAAGAGAGAAAGAGAGTAAAAGAGAGAGAAAAAGTGAGAAAAAGAGAAAAAGTGAGAGAAAAAGAGAGAAAGAGATAAAGAGACAAAAAAGAGAGAAAGAGAAAAAGAGAAACAGAGAGAGTAAAAGAGAGAAAGAGAGAAAAAGAGAGAGAAAAAGAGAAAAAGAGAGAGAAACAGAAAACAACAGAGAAAAAGAGAGAGAAAAACAGAGAGAAAAAGAGAGAGAAAAAGAGAGAACGAGAGAGAAAAAGAGAGAAAGAAAGAAAAAGAGAAAAAGAGAAAAAAAGAGAGAGAAAAAGAGAGAAAGAGAGAAAGAGACAAAAAAGAGAGAAAGAGAAAAAGAGAAACAGAGAAAGTAAAAGAGAAAAAGAGAAAAGGAGAAAAAGTGAGAGAAAAAAGAGAGAGAGAAAGAAAAAGAGAGAGAAAAAGAGAGAAAAAGAGATAGAAAAAGAGAGAAAAAGAGAGAGTAAAACAGAGAGAAATAGAGAGAGAGTAAGAGAGAGAAAGAAATAGAGAGAGAAAAAGAGAGAAAGTGATCGAGAAAATGAGAGAAAACGAGAAAAAGAGAAAGAAAAAGAGAGAGAAAAAGAGAGAAAGAGATAAAGAGATAAAGAGACAAAAAAGAGAGAAAGAGAAAAAGAGAAACAGAGAGAGAGTAAAAGAGAGAAAGAGAGAAGAAGAGAGAAAAACAGAGAAAAAGAGAAAAAGTGAGAGAAAATGAGAGAGAAATAGAGAAAACGACAGAGAAAAAGAGAGAGAAAAACAGAGAGAGAAAGAGAGAGGAAAAGAGAGAAAGAGAGTGAGAAAAAGAGAAAAAGAGAAAGAAAAAGAGAGAGAAAAAGAGAGAAAGAGATAAAGAGACAAAAAAGAGAGAAAGAGAAAAAGAGAAACAGAGAGTAAAAGAGAGAAAGAGAGAAAAAGCGAGAGAAAAAGATAAAGTGAGAGAAAAAGAGAAAAAGAGAGAGAAAAAGAGAAAACGAGAGAGAAAAAGAGAGAGAAAAACAGAGAGAAAAAGTGAGAGAAAAAGAGAGAAAAAGAGAGAGAGAAAGAAAAAGAGAGAGAAAAAGAGAGAAAAAGAGAGAAAAAGAGAGAAAAAGAAAAAAGAGAAAAAAAAAAGAGAGAGAAAAAGAGAGAAAGAGAGAAAGAGACAAAAAAGAGAGAAAGAGAAAAGAGAAACAGAGAGAGTAAAAGAGAAAAAGAGAAAAGGAGAAAAAGAGAGAGAAAAAAGAGAGAAAAAGAGAGAGAGAAAGAAAAAGAGAGAGAAAAAGAGAGTGAAAAAGAGAGAAAAAGAGAAAAAGAGAGAAAAAGAGAGAGAAAAAGAGAGAGAAAAAGAGAGAGAGTAAGAGAGAGAAAGAAAAAGAGAGAGAAAAAGAGAGAAAGAGAGAGAGAAAAAGAGAGAAAAAGAGAAAAATGGAAAGAACAAGAGAGAGAAAAAGAGAGAAAGAGATAAAGAGACAAAAAAGAGAGAAAGAGAACAAGAGAAACAGAGAGAGAGTAAAAGAGAGAAAGAGAGAAGAAGAGAGAGAAGAAGAGAGAAAAAGAGAAAAAGAGAGAGAAAAGAGAAAACGACAGAGAAAAAGAGAGAGAAAAAGAGAGAAAGAGAGTGAGAAAAAGAGAAAAAAGAGAGAAAGAGAAAAAGAGAAACAGAGAGAGTAAAAGAGAGAAAGAGAGAAAAAGAGAGAGAAAAAGAGAGAAAAAGATATAGTGAGAGAAAAAGAGAAAAAGAGAGGGAAAAAGACAAAACGAGAGAGAAAAAGAGAGAGAAAAACAGAGAGAAAAAGAGAGAGAAAAAAGAGAGAAAAAGAGAGAGAGAAAGAAAAAGAGAGAGAAAAAGAGAGAAAAAGAGAGAGAAAAAGAGAGAAAAAGAGAAAAAGAGAGAAAAAGAGAGAGAAAAACAGAGAGAAAAAGAGAGAGAGTAAGAGAGAGAAAGAAAAAGAGAGAGAAAAAGAGAGAAAGAGAGAGAGGAAAAGAGAGAAAAAGAGAAAAATGGAAAGAACAAGAGAGAGAAAAAGAGAGAAAGAGATAAAGAGACAAAAAAGAGAGCAAGAGAACAAGAGAAACAGAGAGAGAGTAAAAGAGAGAAAGAGAGAAGAAGAGAGAGAAGAAGAGAGAAAAAGAGAAAAAGTGAGAGAAAAAGAGAAAACGAGAGAGAAAAAGAGAGAGAAAAACAGAGAAAGAGAGAGAAAAAGAGAGAAAAAGTGAAAAAGAGAGAGTAAAAGTGAGAAAGAGAAAAAGAGAAAAAGAGAGAGAAATAGAGAGAGAAAAAGAGAGAGAGAGAAAGAAAAAGAGAGAGAAAAGAGAGAAAAAGAGAGAAAAAGAGAAAAAGAGAAAAAGAGAAAATGAGAGAGAAAAGTGAGAAAAAAGAGAAAGAGAGAAAAAGTGATAAAGCGAGGAAGAAAAAGAGAGAGAAAAGGCGAGCGAAAAAGAGAGAAAAAGAGAAAAACAGAGAGAAAAAGAGAAAAAGAGAGAGAAAAAGAGAAATCGAGAGAGAAAAAGAGAGAAAAAGAGATAGAAAAAGAGAGAAAGAGAGAGAGAAAAAGAGAGAAAGAGAGAAAAAGAGAAGAAGAGAAACGAAAAGAGAGAGAAAAAGAGAGAAAGAGTTAAAGAGACAAAAAAGAGAGAAAGAGAAAAAGAGAAACAGAGAGAGTAAAAGAGAGAAAGAGAGAAAAAGAGAGAAAAAGTTAGAGAAAAAGAGAAAAAGATAGAGAAAAAGAGGAAAAGAGAGCGAAAAAGAGAAAAACAGAGAGAAAATGAGTGAGAAATAGAGAGAAAAAGAGAAAAAGAGAGAGTAAAAGAGAGAAAGAGAAAAAGAGAAAAAGAGAGAGAAAAAGAGAGAGAAAAACAGGGAGAAAAAGAGAGTGAAAAAGTGAGAAAGAGAGGGAAAAAGAGAGAAAAAGAGAAAAAGAGAAAGAAAAAGAGAGAGAAAAAGAGAGAATGAGATAAAGAGACAAAAAAGAGAGAAAGAGAAAAAGAGAAACAGAGAAAGTAAAAGAGAAAAAGAGAAAAGGAGAAAAAGTGAGAGAAAAAAGAGAGAGAGAAAGAAAAAGAGAGAGAAAAAGAGAGAGAAAAAGAGAGAAATAGATAAAGTGAGAGAAAAAGAGAGAGAAAAAGAGAGAAAGACAGAGAAAAAGAGAGAGAAAAACAGAGAGAAAAAGAGAGAGAAAAAGAGAGAAAGAGAGAGAAAAAGAGAGAAAGAGAGAAAAAGAGAAAAAGAGAAAGAAAAAGAGAGAGAAAAAGAGAGAATGAGATAAAGAAACAAAAAAGAGAGAAAGAGAAAAAGAGAAACAGAGAGAGTAAAAGAGAGAAAGAGACAAAAAGAGAGAGAAAAAGAGAGAAATAGACAAAGTGAGAGAAAAAGAGAGAGAAAAAGAGAAAACGAGAGAGAAAAAGAGAGAGAAAAACAGAGAGAAAAAGAGGGAGAAAAAGAGAGAAAAAGCGAAAAAGAGAAAGAAAAAGAGAGAGAAAAAGAGAGAAAGAGATAAAGAGACAAAAACGAGAGAAAGAGAAAAAGAGAAAAGAGAGAGAGTAAAAGAGAGAAAGACAGAAAAAGAGAGAAAAAGAGAGAAAAAGAGAAAAAGTGAGAGAAAAAGAGAGAACGAGAGAGAAAAAGAGAGAGAAAAAGAGACGCAGAGAGAGAGAAAAAGAGAGAAAGAGAGAAAACGAGAAAAAGAGAAAGAAAAAGAGAGAGAAAAAGAGAGAAAGAGATAAAGAGACAAAAAAGAGAGAAAGAGAAAAAGAGAAACAGAGAGAGTAAAAGAGAGAAAGAGAGTAAAAGAGAGAGAAAAAGTGAGAAAAAGAGAAAAAGTGAGAGAAAAAGAGAGAATGAGATAAAGAGACAAAAAAGAGAGAAAGAGAAAAAGAGAAACAGAGAGAGTAAAAGAGAGAAAGAGAGAAAAAGAGAGAGAAAAAGAGAAAAAGAGAGAGAAACAGAAAACAACAGAGAAAAAGAGAGAGAAAAACAGAGAGAAAAAGAGAGAGTAAGAGAGAGAAAGAAAAAGAGAGAGAAAAAGAGAGAAAGAGAGAGAGAAAGAGAGTGAAAATGAGAAAAAGAGAAAGAAAAAAGAGAGAAAAAGAGAGAAAGAGATAAAGAGACAAAAAAGAGAGAAAGAGAAAAAGAGAAACAGAGAGAGTAATAGAGAGAAAGAGAGAAGAAGAGAGACAAAAGGAGAGAAAAAGAGAAAAAGTGAGAGAAAAAGAGAGAGAAAAAGAGAAAACGACAGAGAAAAAGAGAGAGAAAGAGAGTGAGAAAACGAGAAAAAGAGAAAGAAAAAGAGAGAGAAAAAGAGAGAAAGAGATAAAGAGACAAAAAAGAGAGTAAGAGAAAAATGAAACAGAGAGAGTAAAAGAGAGAAAGAGAGAAAAAGAGAGAGAAAAAGAGAGAAAAAGATAAAGTGAGAGAAAAAGAGAAAAAGAGAAAACGTGAGAGAAAAAGAGAGAGAAAAACAGAGAGAAAAAGTGAGAGAAAAAGATAGAAAAAGTGAAAAAGGGAGAGTAAAAGTGAGAAAGACAAAAAGAGAAAAAGAGAGAGAAAAAGAGAGAGAAAAAGAGAGAAAAAGAGAAAAAGAGAGAAAAAGAGAGAGAAAAAGAGAGAGAAAAAGAGAGAGAGTAAGAGAGAGAAAGAAAAAGAGAGAGAAAAAGAGAGAAAGAGAGAGAGAGAAAAAGAGAAAAAAAGAGAGAAAGAGAAAAAGAGAAACAGAGAGAGTAAAAGAGAGAAAGAGAGAAAAAGAGATAGAAAAAGAGAGAAAAAGAGAAAGTGAGAGAAAAAGAGAAAAAGAGAGAGAAAAAGAGAAAATGAGAGAGAAAAAGAGAGAGAAAAACAGAGAGAAAAAGAGAGAAAGAGAGTGAGAAAAAGAGAAAAAAAGAGAGAAAGAGAAAAAGAGAAACAGAGAGAGTAAAAGAGAGAAAGAGAGAAAAAGAGAGAGAAAAAGAGAAAAAGATAAAGTGAGAGAAAAAGAGAAAAAGAGAGAGAAAAAGAGAAAACGAGAGAGAAAAAGAGAGAGAAAAACAGAGAGAAAAAGAGAGAGAAAAAGAGAGAAAAAGTGAAAAAGAGAGAGTAAAAGTGAGAAAGAGAAAAAGAGAAAAAGAGAGAGAAATAGAGAGAGAAAAAGAGAGAGAGAGAAAGAAAAAGAGAGAAAAAGAGAAAAAGAGAAAATGAGAGAGAAAAGTGAGAAAAAAGAGAAAGAGAGAAAAAGTGATAAAGCGAGGAAGAAAAAGAGAGAGAAAAGGCGAGCAAAAAAGAGAGAAAAAGAGAAAAGTGAGAGAAAAAGAGAAAAAGAGAGAGAAAAAGAGAAATCGAGAGAGAAAAAGAGAGAAAAAGAGATAGAAAAAGAGAGAAAGAGAGAGAGAAAAAGAGAGAAAGAGAGAAAAAGAGAAGAAGAGAAACGAAAAGAGAGAGAAAAAGAGAGAAAGAGTTAAAGAGACAAAAAAGAGAGAAAGAGAAAAAGAGAAACAGAGAGAGTAAAAGAGAGAAAGAGAGAAAAAGAGAGAAAAAGTTAGAGAAAGAGAGAAAAAGATAGAGAAAAAGAGGAAAAGAGAGCGAAAAAGAGAAAAACAGAGAGAAAATGAGTGAGAAATAGAGAGAAAAAGAGAAAAAGAGAGAGAAAAACAGGGAGAAAAAGAGAGTGAAAAAGTGAGAAAGAGAGAGAAAAAGAGAGAAAGAGAGAAAAAGAGAAAGAAAAAGAGAGAGAAAAAGAGAGAATGAGATAAAGAGACAAAAAAGAGAGAAAGAGAAAAAGAGAAACAGAGAAAGTAAAAGAGAAAAAGAGAAAAGGAGAAAAAGTGAGAGAAAAAAGAGAGAGAGAAAGAAAAAGAGAGAGAAAAAGAGAGAGAAAAAGAGAGAAATAGATAAAGTGAGAGAAAAAGAGAGAGAAAAAGAGAGAAAGACAGAGAAAAAGAGAGAGAAAAACAGAGAGAAAAAGAGAGAGAAAAAGAGAGAAAGAGAGAGAAAAAGAGAGAAAGAGAGAAAAAGAGAAAAAGAGAAAGAAAAAGAGAGAGAAAAAGAGAGAATGAGATAAAGAAACAAAAAAGAGAGAAAGAGAAAAAGAGAAACAGAGAGAGTAAAAGAGAGAAAGAGACAAAAAGAGAGAGAAAAAGAGAGAAATAGATAAAGTGAGAGAAAAAGAGAGAGAAAAAGAGAAAACGAGAGAGAAAAAGAGAGAGAAAAAGAGAGAGAAAAACAGAGAGAAAAAGAGGGAGAAAAAGAGAGAAAAAGCGAAAAAGAGAAAGAAAAAGAGAGAGAAAAAGAGAGAAAGAGATAAAGAGACAAAAAAGAGAGAAAGAGAAAAAGAGAATAGAGAGAGAGTAAAAGAGAGAAAGTCAGAAAAAGAGAGAAAAAGAGAGAAAAAGAGAAAAAGTGAGAGAAAAAGAGAAAACGAGAGAGAAAAAGAGAGAGAAAAACAGAGAGAAAAAGAGACGCAGAGAGAGAGAAAAAGAGAGAAAGAGAGAAAACGAGAAAAAGAGAAAGAAAAAGAGAGAGAAAAAGAGAGAAAGAGATAAAGAGACAAAAAAGAGAGAAAGAGAAAAAGAGAAACAGAGAGAGTAAAAGAGAGAAAGAGAGTAAAAGAGAGAGAAAAAGTGAGAAAAAGAGAAAAAGTGAGAGAAAAAGAGAGAAAGAGATAAAGAGACAAAAAAGAGAGAAAGAGAAAAAGAGAAACAGAGAGAGTAAAAGAGAGAAAGAGAGAAAAAGAGAGAGAAAAAGAGAAAAAGAGAGAGAAACAGAAAACAACAGAGAAAAAGAGAGAGAAAAACAGAGAGAAAAAGAGAGAGTAAGAGAGAGAAAGAAAAAGAGAGAGAAAAAGAGAGAAAGAGAGAGAGAAAGAGAGTGAAAATGAGAAAAAGAGAAAGAAAAAAGAGAGAAAAAGAGAGAAAGAGATAAAGAGACAAAAAAGAGAGAAAGAGAAAAAGAGAAACAGAGAGAGTAATAGAGAGAAAGAGAGAAGAAGAGAGACAAAAAGAGAGAAAAAGAGAAAAAGTGAGAGAAAAAGAGAGAGAAAAAGAGAAAACGACAGAGAAAAAGAGAGAGAAAGAGAGTGAGAAAACGAGAAAAAGAGAAAGAAAAAGAGAGAGAAAAAGAGAGAAAGAGATAAAGAGACAAAAAAGAGAGTAAGAGAAAAATGAAACAGAGAGAGTAAAAGAGAGAAAGAGAGAAAAAGAGAGAGAAAAAGAGAGAAAAAGATAAAGTGAGAGAAAAAGAGAAAAAGAGAAAACGTGAGAGAAAAAGAGAGTGAAAAACAGAGAGAAAAAGTGAGAGAAAAAGATAGAAAAAGTGAAAAAGGGAGAGTAAAAGTGAGAAAGACAAAAAGAGAAAAAGAGAGAGAAAAAGAGAGAGAAAAAGAGAGAAAAAGAGAAAAAGAGAGAAAAAGAGAGAGAAAAAGAGAGAGAAAAAGAGAGAGAGTAAGAGAGAGAAAGAAAAAGAGAGAGAAAAAGAGAGAAAGAGAGAGAGAGAAAAAGAGAAAAAAAGAGAGAAAGAGAAAAAGAGAAACAGAGAGAGTAAAAGAGAGAAAGAGAGAAAAAGAGAGAGAAAAAGAGAGAAAAAGAGAAAGTGAGAGAAAAAGAGAAAAAGAGAGAGAAAAAGAGAAAATGAGAGAGAAAAAGAGAGAGAAAAACAGAGAGAAAAAGAGAGAAAGAGAGTGAGAAAAAGAGAAAAAAGAGAGAAAGAGAAAAAGAGAAACAGAGAGAGTAAAAGAGAGAAAGAGAGAAAAAGAGAGAGAAAAAGAGAAAAAGATAAAGTGAGAGAAAAAGAGAAAAAGAGAGAGAAAAAGAGAAAACGAGAGTGAAAACGAGAGAGAAAAACAGAGAGAAAAAGAGAGAGAAAAAGAGAGAAAAAGTGAAAAAGAGAGAGTAAAAGTGAGAAAGAGAAAAAGAGAAAAAGAGAGAGAAATAGAGAGAGAAAAAGAGAGAGAGAGAAAGAAAAAGAGAGAGAAAAGAGAGAAAAAGAGAGAAAAAGAGAAAAAGAGAAAAAGAGAAAATGAGAGAGAAAAGTGAGAAAAAAGAGAAAGAGAGAAAAAGTGATAAAGCGAGGAAGAAAAAGAGAGAGAAAAGGCGAGCGAAAAAGAGAGAAAAAGAGAAAAGTGAGAGAAAAAGAGAAAAAGAGAGAGAAAAAGAGAAATCGAGAGAGAAAAAGAGAGAAAAAGAGATAGAAAAAGAGAGAAAGAGAGAGAGAAAAAGAGAGAAAGAGAGAAAAAGAGAAGAAGAGAAACGAAAAGAGAGAGAAAAAGAGAGAAAGAGTTAAAGAGACAAAAAAGAGAGAAAGAGAAAAAGAGAAACAGAGACAGTAAAAGAGAGAAAGAGAGAAAAAGAGAGAAAAAGTTAGAGAAAAAGAGAAAAAGATAGAGAAAAAGAGGAAAAGAGAGCGAAAAAGAGAAAAACAGAGAGAAAATGAGTGAGAAATAGAGAGAAAAAGTGAAAAAGAGAGAGTAAAAGAGAGAAAGAGAAAAAGAGAAAAAGAGAGAGAAAAACAGAGAGAAAAAGAGAGTGAAAAAGAGAGAAAGAGAGAGAAAAAGAGAGAAAGAGAGAAAAAGAGAAAGAAAAAGAGAGAGAAAAAGAGAGAATGAGATAAAGAGACAAAAAAGAGAGAAAGAGAAAAAGAGAAACAGAGAGAGTAAAAGTGAAAAAGAGACAAAAAGAGAGAGAAAAAGAGAGAAATAGATAAAGTGAGAGAATAAGAGAGAGAAAAAGAGAGAAAGAGAGAGAAAAAGAGAGAGAAAAACAGAGAGAAAGAGAGAGAGAAAAAGAGAGAAAGAGAGAGAAAAAGAGAGAAAGAGAGAAAAAGAGAAAAAGAGAAAGAAAAAGAGAGAGAAAAAGAGAGAATGAGATAAAGAAACAAAAAAGAGAGAAAGAGAAAAAGAGAAACAGAGAGAGTAAAAGAGAGAAAGAGAGAAAAAGAGAGAGAAAAAGAGAAAAAGATAAAGTGAGAGAAAAAGAGAAAAAGAGAGAGAAAAAGAGAAAACGAGAGAGAAAAAGAGAGAGAAAAACAGAGAGAAAAAGAGAGAGAAAAAGAGAGAAAAAGTGAAAAAGAGAGAGTAAAAGTGAGAAAGAGAAAAAGAGAAAAGAGAGAGAGAAATAGAGAGAGAAAAAGAGAGAGAGAGAAAGAAAAAGAGAGAAAAAGAGAAAAAGAGAAAATGAGAGAGAAAAGTGAGAAAAAAGAGAAAGAGAGAAAAAGTGATAAAGCGAGGAAGAAAAAGAGAGAGAAAAGGCGAGCGAAAAAGAGAGAAAAAGAGAAAAGTGAGAGAAAAAGAGAAAAAGAGAGAGAAAAAGAGAAATCGAGAGAGAAAAAGAGAGAAAAAGAGATAGAAAAAGAGAGAAAGAGAGAGAGAAAAAGAGAGAAAGAGAGAAAAAGAGAAGAAGAGAAACGAAAAGAGAGAGAAAAAGAGAGAAAGAGTTAAAGAGACAAAAAAGAGAGAAAGAGAAAAAGAGAAACAGAGAGAGTAAAAGAGAGAAAGAGAGAAAAAGAGAGAAAAAGTTAGAGAAAAAGAGAAAAAGATAGAGAAAAAGAGGAAAAGAGAGCGAAAAAGAGAAAAACAGAGAGAAAATGAGTGAGAAATAGAGAGAAAAAGAGAAAAAGAGAGAGTAAAAGAGAGAAAGAGAAAAAGAGAAAAAGAGAGAGAAAAAGAGAGAGAAAAACAGGGAGAAAAAGAGAGTGAAAAAGTGAGAAAGAGAGAGAAAAAGAGAGAAAGAGAGAAAAAGAGAAAGAAAAAGAGAGAGAAAAAGAGAGAATGAGATAAAGAGACAAAAAAGAGAGAAAGAGAAAAAGAGAAACAGAGAAAGTAAAAGAGAAAAAGAGAAAAGGAGAAAAAGTGAGAGAAAAAAGAGAGAGAGAAAGAAAAAGAGAGAGAAAAAGAGAGAGAAAAAGAGAGAAATAGATAAAGTGAGAGAAAAAGAGAGAGAAAAAGAGAGAAAGACAGAGAAAAAGAGAGAGAAAAACAGAGAGAAAAAGAGAGAGAAAAAGAGAGAAAGAGAGAGAAAAAGAGAGAAAGAGAGAAAAAGAGAAAAAGAGAAAGAAAAAGAGAGAGAAAAAGAGAGAATGAGATAAAGAAACAAAAAAGAGAGAAAGAGAAAAAGAGAAACAGAGAGAGTAAAAGAGAGAAAGAGACAAAAAGAGAGAGAAAAAGAGAGAAATACATAAAGTGAGAGAAAAAGAGAGAGAAAAAGAGAAAACGAGAGAGAAAAAGAGAGAGAAAAAGAGAGAGAAAAACAGAGAGAAAAAGAGAGAGAAAAAGAGAGAAAAAGCGAAAAAGAGAAAGAAAAAGAGAGAGAAAAAGAGAGAAAGAGATAAAGAGACAAAAAAGAGAGAAAGAGAAAAAGAGAAAAGAGAGAGAGTAAAAGAGAGAAAGACAGAAAAAGAGAGAAAAAGAGAGAAAAAGAGAAAAAGTGAGAGAAAAAGAGAAAACGAGAGAGAAAAAGAGAGAGAAAAACAGAGAGAAAAAGAGAGAGAAAAAGAGACGCAGAGAGAGAGAAAAAGAGAGAAAGAGAGAAAACGAGAAAAAGAGAGAAAGAGATAAAGAGACAAAAAAGAGAGAAAGAGAAAAAGAGAAACAGAGAGAGTAAAAGAGAGAAAGAGAGTAAAAGAGAGAGAAAAAGTGAGAAAAAGAGAAAAAGTGAGAGAAAAAGAGAGAAAGAGATAAAGAGACAAAAAAGAGAGAAAGAGAAAAAGAGAAACAGAGAGAGTAAAAGAGAGAAAGAGAGAAAAAGAGAGAGAAAAAGAGAAAAAGAGAGAGAAACAGAAAACAACAGAGAAAAAGAGAGAGAAAAACAGAGAGAAAAAGAGAGAGAAAAAGAGAGAACGAGAGAGAAAAAGAGAGAAAGAGAGAAAAAGAGAAAAAGAGAAAAAAAGAGAGAGAAAAAGAGAGAAAGAGAGAAAGAGACAAAAAAGAGAGAAAGAGAAAAAGAGAAACAGAGAAAGTAAAAGAGAAAAAGAGAAAAGGAGAAAAAGTGAGAGAAAAAAGAGAGAGAGAAAGAAAAAGAGAGAGAAAAAGAGAGAAAAAGAGATAGAAAAAGAGAGAAAAAGAGAGAGTAAAACAGAGAGAAATAGAGAGAGAGTAAGAGAGAGAAAGAAATAGAGAGAGAAAAAGAGAGAAAGTGATAGAGAAAATGAGAGAAAACGAGAAAAAGAGAAAGAAAAAGAGAGAGAAAAAGAGAGAAAGAGATAAAGAGACAAAAAAGAGAGAAAGAGAAAAAGAGAAACAGAGAGAGAGTAAAAGAGAGAGAGAGAAGAAGAGAGAAAAACAGAGAAAAAGAGAAAAAGTGAGAGAAAATGAGAGAGAAATAGAGAAAACGACAGAGAAAAAGAGAGAGAAAAACAGAGAGAAAAAGAGAGAGAAAAAGAGAGAAAGAGAGTGAGAAAAAGAGAAAAAGAGAAAGAAAAAGAGAGAGAAAAAGAGAGAAAGAGATAAAGAGACAAAAAAGAGAGAAAGAGAAAAAGAGAAACAGAGAGTAAAAGAGAGAAAGAGAGAAAAAGCGAGAGAAAAAGATAAAGTGAGAGAAAAAGAGAAAAAGAGAGAGAAAAAGAGAAAACGAGAGAGAAAAAGAGAGAGAAAAACAGAGAGAAAAAGTGAGAGAAAAAGAGAGAAAAAGAGAGAGAGAAAGAAAAAGAGAGAGAAAAAGAGAGAAAAAGAGAGAAAAAGAGAAAAAAAGAAAAAAAGGGAAAAAAAAGAGAGAGAAAAAGAGAGAAAGAGAGAAAGAGACAAAAAAGAGAGAAAGAGAAAAGAGAAACAGAGAGAGTAAAAGAGAAAAAGAGAAAAGGAGAAAAAGAGAGAGAAAAAAGAGAGAAAAAGAGAGAGAGAAAGAAAAAGAGAGAGAAAAAGAGAGAAAAAGAGAGTGAAAAAGAGAGAAAAAGAGAAAAAGAGAGAAAAAGAGAGAGAAAAAGAGAGAGAAAAAGAGAGAGAAAAAGAGAGAGAGTAAGAGAGAGAAAGAAAAAGAGAGAGAAAAAGAGAGAAAGAGAGAGAGAAAAAGAGAGAAAAAGAGAAAAATGGAAAGAACAAGAAAGAGAAAAAGAGAGAAAGAGATAAAGAGACAAAAAAGAGAGAAAGAGAACAAGAGAAACAGAGAGAGAGTAAAAGAGAGAAAGAGAGAAGAAGAGAGAGAAGAAGAGAGAAAAAGAGAAAAAGTGTGAGAAAAAGAGAGAGAAAAGAGAAAACGACAGAGAAAAAGAGTGAGAAAAAGAGAAAAAAGAGAGAAAGAGAAAAAGAGAAACAGAGAGATTAAAAGAGAGAAAGAGAGAAAAAGAGAGAGAAAAAGAGAAAAAGAGAGAGAAAAAGACAAAACGAGAGAGAAAAAGAGAGAGAAAAACAGAGAGAAAAAGAGAGAGAAAAAAGAGAGAAAAAGAGAGAGAGAAAGAAAAAGAGAGAGAAAAAGAGAGAAAAAGAGAGAGAAAAAGAGAGAAAAAGAGAAAAAGAGAGAAAAAGAGAGAGAGAAAGAAAAAGAGAGAGAAAAAGAGAGAAAAAGAGAGAGAAAAAGAGAGAAAGAGAGAGAGGAAAAGAGAGAAAAAGAGAAAAATGGAAAGAACAAGAGAGAGAAAAAGAGAGAGAAAAAGAGAAAACGAGAGAGAAAAAGAGAGAGAAAAAGAGAGAGAAAAACAGAGAGAAAAAGAGGGAGAAAAAGAGAGAAAAAGCGAAAAAGAGAAAGAAAAACAGAGAGAAAAAGAGAGAAAGAGATAAAGAGACAAAAAAGAGAGAAAGAGAAAAAGAGAAAAGAGAGAGAGTAAAAGAGAGAAAGACAGAAAAAGAGAGAAAAAGAGAGAAAAAGAGAAAAAGTGAGAGAAAAAGAGAAAACGAGAGAGAAAAAGAGAGAGAAAAACAGAGAGAAAAAGAGAGAGAAAAAGAGACGCAGAGAGAGAGAAAAAGAGAGAAAGAGAGAAAACGAGAAAAAGAGAAAGAAAAAGAGAGAGAAAAAGAGAGAAAGAGATAAAGAGACAAAAAAGAGAGAAAGAGAAAAAGAGAAACAGAGAGAGTAAAAGAGAGAAAGAGAGTAAAAGAGAGAGAAAAAGTGAGAAAAAGAGAAAAAGTGAGAGAAAAAGAGAGAAAGAGATAAAGAGACAAAAAAGAGAGAAAGAGAAAAAGAGAAACAGAGAGAGTAAAAGAGAGAAAGAGAGAAAAAGAGAGAGAAAAAGAGAAAAAGAGAGAGAAACAGAAAACAACAGAGAAAAAGAGAGAGAAAAACAGAGAGAAAAAGAGAGAGTAAGAGAGAGAAAGAAAAAGAGAGAGAAAAAGAGAGAAAGAGAGAGAGAAAGAGAGTGAAAATGAGAAAAAGAGAAAGAAAAAAGAGAGAAAAAGAGAGAAAGAGATAAAGAGACAAAAAAGAGAGAAAGAGAAAAAGAGAAACAGAGAGAGTAATAGAGAGAAAGAGAGAAGAAGAGAGACAAAAAGAGAGAAAAAGAGAAAAAGTGAGAGAAAAAGAGAGAGAAAAAGAGAAAACGACAGAGAAAAAGAGAGAGAAAGAGAGTGAGAAAACGAGAAAAAGAGAAAGAAAAAGAGAGAGAAAAAGAGAGAAAGAGATAAAGAGACAAAAAAGAGAGTAAGAGAAAAATGAAACAGAGAGAGTAAAAGAGAGAAAGAGAGAAAAAGAGAGAGAAAAAGAGAGAAAAAGATAAAGTGAGAGAAAAAGAGAAAAAGAGAAAACGTGAGAGAAAAAGAGAGTGAAAAACAGAGAGAAAAAGTGAGAGAAAAAGATAGAAAAAGTGAAAAAGGGAGAGTAAAAGTGAGAAAGACAAAAAGAGAAAAAGAGAGAGAAAAAGAGAGAGAAAAAGAGAGAAAAAGAGAAAAAGAGAGAAAAAGAGAGAGAAAAACAGAGAGAAAAAGAGAGAGAGTAAGAGAGAGAAAGAAAAAGAGAGAGAAAAAGAGAGAAAGAGAGAGAGAGAAAAAGAGAAAAAAGAGAGAAAGAGAAAAAGAGAAACAGAGAGAGTAAAAGAGAGAAAGAGAGAAAAAGAGAGAGAAAAAGAGAGAAAAAGAGAAAGTGAGAGAAAAAGAGAAAAAGAGAGAGAAAAAGAGAAAATGAGAGAGAAAAAGAGAGAGAAAAACAGAGAGAAAAAGAGAGAAAGAGAGTGAGAAAAAGAGAAAAAAGAGAGAAAGAGAAAAAGAGAAACAGAGAGAGTAAAAGAGAGAAAGAGAGAAAAAGAGAGAGAAAAAGAGAAAAAGATAAAGTGAGAGAAAAAGAGAAAAAGAGAGAGAAAAAGAGAAAACGAGAGAGAAAACGAGAGAGAAAAACAGAGAGAAAAAGAGAGAGAAAAAGAGAGAAAAAGTGAAAAAGAGAGAGTAAAAGTGAGAAAGAGAAAAAGAGAAAAAGAGAGAGAAATAGAGAGAGAAAAAGAGAGAGAGAGAACGAAAAAGAGAGAGAAAAGAGAGAAAAAGAGAGAAAAAGAGAAAAAGAGAAAAAGAGAAAATGAGAGAGAAAAGTGAGAAAAAAGAGAAAGAGAGAAAAAGTGATAAAGCGAGGAAGAAAAAGAGAGAGAAAAGGCGAGCGAAAAAGAGAGAAAAAGAGAAAAGTGAGAGAAAAAGAGAAAAAGAGAGAGAAAAAGAGAAATCGAGAGAGAAAAAGAGAGAAAAAGAGATAGAAAAAGAGAGAAAGAGAGAGAGAAAAAGAGAGAAAGAGAGAAAAAGAGAAGAAGAGAAACGAAAAGAGAGAGAAAAAGAGAGAAAGAGTTAAAGAGACAAAAAAGAGAGAAAGAGAAAAAGAGAAACAGAGACAGTAAAAGAGAGAAAGAGAGAAAAAGAGAGAAAAAGTTAGAGAAAAAGAGAAAAAGATAGAGAAAAAGAGGAAAAGAGAGCGAAAAAGAGAAAAACAGAGAGAAAATGAGTGAGAAATAGAGAGAAAAAGAGAAAAAGAGAGAGTAAAAGAGAGAAAGAGAAAAAGAGAAAAAGAGAGAGAAAAAGAGAGAGAAAAACAGAGAGAAAAAGAGAGTGAAAAAGAGAGAAAGAGAGAGAAAAAGAGAGAAAGAGAGAAAAAGAGAAAGAAAAAGAGAGAGAAAAAGAGAGAATGAGATAAAGAGACAAAAAAGAGAGAAAGAGAAAAAGAGAAACAGAGAGAGTAAAAGTGAAAAAGAGACAAAAAGAGAGAGAAAAAGAGAGAAATAGATAAAGTGAGAGAATAAGAGAGAGAAAAAGAGAGAAAGAGAGAGAAAAAGAGAGAGAAAAACAGAGAGAAAGAGAGAGAGAAAAAGAGAGAAAGAGAGAGAAAAAGAGAGAAAGAGAGAAAAAGAGAAAAAGAGAAAGAAAAAGAGAGAGAAAAAGAGAGAATGAGATAAAGAAACAAAAAAGAGAGAAAGAGAAAAAGAGAAACAGAGAGAGTAAAAGAGAGAAAGAGAGAAAAAGAGAGAGAAAAAGAGAAAAAGATAAAGTGAGAGAAAAAGAGAAAAAGAGAGAGAAAAAGAGAAAACGAGAGAGAAAAAGAGAGAGAAAAACAGAGAGAAAAAGAGAGAGAAAAAGAGAGAAAAAGTGAAAAAGAGAGAGTAAAAGTGAGAAAGAGAAAAAGAGAAAAAGAGAGAGAAATAGAGAGAGAAAAAGAGAGAGAGAGAAAGAAAAAGAGAGAAAAAGAGAAAAAGAGAAAATGAGAGAGAAAAGTGAGAAAAAAGAGAAAGAGAGAAAAAGTGATAAAGCGAGGAAGAAAAAGAGAGAGAAAAGGCGAGCGAAAAAGAGAGAAAAAGAGAAAAGTGAGAGAAAAAGAGAAAAAGAGAGAGAAAAAGAGAAATCGAGAGAGAAAAAGAGAGAAAAAGAGATAGAAAAAGAGAGAAAGAGAGAGAGAAAAAGAGAGAAAGAGAGAAAAAGAGAAGAAGAGAAACGAAAAGAGAGAGAAAAAGAGAGAAAGAGTTAAAGAGACAAAAAAGAGAGAAAGAGAAAAAGAGAAACAGAGAGAGTAAAAGAGAGAAAGAGAGAAAAAGAGAGAAAAAGTTAGAGAAAAAGAGAAAAAGATAGAGAAAAAGAGGAAAAGAGAGCGAAAAAGAGAAAAACAGAGAGAAAATGAGTGAGAAATAGAGAGAAAACGAGAAAAAGAGAGAGTAAAAGAGAGAAAGAGAAAAAGAGAAAAAGAGAGAGAAAAAGAGAGAGAAAAACAGGGAGAAAAAGAGAGTGAAAAAGTGAGAAAGAGAGAGAAAAAGAGAGAAAGAGAGAAAAAGAGAAAGAAAAGAGAGAGAAAAAGAGAGAATGAGATAAAGAGACAAAAAAGAGAGAAAGAGAAAAAGAGAAACAGAGAAAGTAAAAGAGAAAAAGAGAAAAAGTGAGAGAAAAAAGAGAGAGAGAAAGAAAAAGAGAGAGAAAAAGAGAGAGAAAAAGAGAGAAATAGATAAAGTGAGAGAAAAAGAGAGAGAAAAAGAGAGAAAGACAGAGAAAAAGAGAGAGAAAAACAGAGAGAAAAAGAGAGAGAAAAAGAGAGAAAGAGAGAGAAAAAGAGAGAAAGAGAGAAAAAGAGAAAAAGAGAAAGAAAAAGAGAGAGAAAAAGAGAGAATGAGATAAAGAAACAAAAAAGAGAGAAAGAGAAAAAGAGAAACAGAGAGAGTAAAAGAGAGAAAGAGACAAAAAGAGAGAGAAAAAAAGAGAAATAGATAAAGTGAGAGAAAAAGAGAGAGAAAAAGAGAAAACGAGAGAGAAAAAGAGAGAGAAAAAGAGAGAGAAAAACAGAGAGAAAAAGAGAGAGAAAAAGAGAGAAAAAGCGAAAAAGAGAATGAAAAAGAGAGAGAAAAAGAGAGAAAGAGATAAAGAGACAAAAAAGAGAGAAAGAGAAAAAGAGAAAAGAGAGAGAGTAAAAGAGAGAAAGACAGAAAAAGAGAGAAAAAGAGAGAAAAGAGAAAAAGTGAGAGAAAAAGAGAAAACGAGAGAGAAAAAGAGAGAGAAAAACAGAGAGAAAAAGAGAGAGAAAAAGAGACGCAGAGAGAGAGAAAAAGAGAGAAAGAGAGAAAACGAGAAAAAGAGAAAGAAAAAGAGAGAGAAAAAGAGAAAGAGATAAAGAGACAAAAAAGAGAGAAAGAGAAAAAGAGAAACAGAGAGAGTAAAAGAGAGAAAGAGAGTAAAAGAGAGAGAAAAAGTGAGAAAAAGAGAAAAAGTGAGAGAAAAAGAGAGAAAGAGATAAAGAGACAAAAAAGAGAGAAAGAGAAAAAGAGAAACAGAGAGAGTAAAGAGAGAAAGAGAGAAAAAGAGAGAGAAAAAGAGAAAAAGAGAGAGAAACAGAAAACAACAGAGAAAAAGAGAGAGAAAAACAGAGAGAAAAAGAGAGAGAAAAAGAGAGAACGAGAGAGAAAAAGAGAGAAAGAGAGAAAAAGAGAAAAGAGAAAAAAAGAGAGAGAAAAAGAGAGAAAGAGAGAAAGAGACAAAAAAGAGAGAAAGAGAAAAAGAGAAACAGAGAAAGTAAAAGAGAAAAAGAGAAAAGGAGAAAAAGTGAGAGAAAAAAGAGAGAGAGAAAGAAAAAAGAGAGAGAAAAAGAGAGAAAAAGAGATAGAAAAAGAGAGAAAAAGAGAGAGTAAAACAGAGAGAAATAGAGAGAGAGTAAGAGAGAGAAAGAAATAGAGAGAGAAAAAGAGAGAAAGTGATAGAGAAAATGAGAGAAAACGAGAAAAAGAGAAAGAAAAAAGAGAGAGAAAAAGAGAGAAAGAGATAAAGAGACAAAAAAGAGAGAAAGAGAAAAAGAGAAACAGAGAGAGAGTAAAAGAGAGAAAGAGAGAAGAAGAGAGAAAAACAGAGAAAAAGAGAAAAAGTGAGAGAAAATGAGAGAGAAATAGAGAAAACGACAGAGAAAAAGAGAGAGAAAAACAGAGAGAAAAAGAGAGAGAAAAAGAGAGAAAGAGAGTGAGAAAAAGAGAAAAAGAGAAAGAAAAAGAGAGAGAAAAAGAGAGAAAGAGATAAAGAGACAAAAAAGAGAGAAAGAGAAAAGAGAAACAGAGAGAGTAAAAGAGAAAAAGAGAAAAGGAGAAAAAGAGAGAGAAAAAAGAGAGAAAAAGAGAGAGCGAAAGAAAAAGAGAGAGAAAAAGAGAGAAAAAGAGAGTGAAAAAGAGAGAAAAAGAGAAAAAGAGAGAAAAAGAGAAAGAAAAAGAGAGAGAAAAAGAGAGAAAGAGAGAGAGAAAAAGAGAGAAAAAGAGAAAAATGGAAAGAACAAGAAAGAGAAAAAGAGAGAAAGAGATAAAGAGACAAAAAAGAGAGAAAGAGAACAAGAGAAACAGAGAGAGAGTAAAAGAGAGAAAGAGAGAAGAAGAGAGAGAAGAAGAGAGAAAAAGAGAAAATGTGAGAGAAAAAGAGAGAGAAAAGAGAAAACGACAGAGAAAAAGAGTGAGAAAAAGAGAAAAAAGAGAGAAATAGAAAAAGAGAAACAGAGAGAGTAAAAGAGAGAAAGAGAGAAAAAGAGAGAGAAAAAGAGAAAAAGAGAGAGAAAAAGACAAAACGAGAGAGAAAAAGAGAGAGAAAAACAGAGAGAAAAAGAGAGAGAAAAAAGAGAGAAAAAGAGAGAGAGAAAGAAAAAGAGAGAGAAAAAGAGAGAAAAAGAGAGAGAAAAAGAGAGAAAAAGAGAAAAAGAGAGAAAAAGAGAGAGAAAAAGAGAGAGAAAAAGAGAGAGAGTAAGAGAGAGAAAGAAAAAGAGAGAGAAAAAGAGAGAAAGAGAGAGAGGAAAAGAGAGAAAAAGAGAAAAATGGAAAGAACAAGAGAGAGAAAAAGAGAGAAAGAGATAAAGAGACAAAAAAGAGAGCAAGAGAACAAGAGAAACAGAGAGAGAGTAAAAGAGAGAAAGAGAGAAGAAGAGAGAGAAGAAGAGAGAAAAAGAGAAAAAGTGAGAGAAAAAGAGAAAACGAGAGAGAAAAAGAGAGAGAAAAACAGAGAGAAAGAGAGAGAAAAAGAGAGAAAAAGTGAAAAAGAGAGAGTAAAAGTGAGAAAGAGAAAAAGAGAAAAAGAGAGAGAAATAGAGAGAGAAAAAGAGAGAGAGAGAAAGAAAAAGAGAGAGAAAAGAGAGAAAAAGAGAGAAAAAGAGAAAAAGAGAGGGAAAAAGACAAAACGAGAGAGAAAAAGAGAGAGAAAAACAGAGAGAAAAAGAGAGAGAAAAAAGAGAGAAAAAGAGAGAGAGAAAGAAAAAGAGAGAGAAAAAGAGAGAAAAAGAGAGAGAAAAAGAGAGAAAGAGAGAAAAAGAGAAAGAAAAAGAGAGAGAAAAAGAGGGAAAGAGAGAAAGAGACAAAAAAGAGAGAAAGAGAAAAGAGAAACAGAGAGAGTAAAAGAGAAAAAGAGAAAAGGAGAAAAAGAGAGAGAAAAAAGAGAGTAAAAGAGAGAGAGAAAGAAAAAGAGAGAGAAAAAGAGAGAAAAAGAGAAAAAGAGAGAAAAAGAGAGAGAAAAACAGAGAGAAAAAGAGAGAGAGTAAGAGAGAGAAAGAAAAAGAGAGCGAAAAAGAGAGAAAGAGAGAGAGAAAAAGAGTGAAAAAGTGAAAAAGAGAAAGAAAAAAAAGAGAAAAAGAGAGAAAGAGATAAAGAGACAAAAAAGAGAGAAAGAGAAAAAGAGAAACAGAGAGAGTAATAGAGAGAAAGAGAGAAGAAGAGAGACAAAAAGAGAGAAAAAGAGAAAAAGTGAGAGAAAAAGAGAGAGAAAAAGAGAAAACGACAGAGAAAAAGAGAGAAAAAGAGATAAAGAGAGTGAGAAAAAGAGAAAAATACAAAGAAAAAGAGAGAGAAAAAGAGAGAAAGAGATAAAGAGACAAAAAAGAGAGAAAGAGAAAAATGAAACAGAGAGAGTAAAAGAGAGAAAGAGAGAAAAAGAGAGAGATAAAGAGAGAAAAAGATAAAGTGAGAGAAAAAGAGAAAAAGAGAAAACGAGAGAGAAAAAGAGAGAGAAAAAGAGCGAAAAAGCGAAAAAGAGAAAGAAAAAGAGAGAGAAAAAGAGAGAAAGAGATAAAGAGACAAAAAAGAGAGAAAGAGAAAAAGAGAAAAGAGAGAGAGTAAAAGAGAGAAAGACAGAAAAAGAGAGAGAAAAAGAGAGAAAAAGAGAAAAAGTGAGAGAAAAAGAGAAAACGAGAGAGAAAAAGAGAGGGAAAAACAGAGAGAAAAAGAGAGAGAAAAAGAGACGCAGAGAGAAAGAAAAAGAGAGAAAGAGAGAAAACGAGAAAAAGAGAAAGAAAAAGAGAGAGAAAAAGTGACAAAGAGATAAAGAGACAAAAAAGAGAGAAAGAGAAAAAGAGAAACAGAGAGAGTAAAAGAAAGAAAAAGAGAAAAAGAGAGAGAAAAAGAGAAAAAGAGAGAGAAACAGAAAACGACAGAGAAAAACAGAGAGAAAAAGAGAGAGAAAAAGAGAGAACGAGAGAGAAAAAGACAGAAAGAGAGAAAAAGAAAAAAAAGAGAAAAAAAAGAGAGTAAAAAAGAGAGAAAGAGAGAAAGAGACAAAAAAGAGGGAAAGAGAAAAGAGAAACAGAGAGAGTAAAAGAGAAAAAGAGAAAAGGAGAAAAAGAGAGAGAAAAAAGAGAGTAAAAGAGAGAGAGAAAGAAAAAGAGAGAGAAAAAGAGAGAAAAAGAAAGAGAAAACGAGAGAAAAAAAGAAAAAGAGAGAAAAAGAGAGAGAAAAAACAGAGAGAAAAAGAGAGAGTAAGAGAGAGAAAGAAAAAGAGAGAGAAAAAGAGAGAAAGAGTGAGAGAAAGAGAGTGAAAACGAGAAAAAGAGAAAGAAAAAAGAGAGAAAAAGAGAGAAAGAGATAAAGAGACAAAAAAGAGAGAAAGAGAAAAAGAGAAACAGAGAGAGTAATAGAGAGAAAGAGAGAAGAAGAGAGACAAAAAGAGAGAAAAAGAGAAAAAGTGAGAGAAAAAGAGAGAGAAAAAGAGAAAACGACAGAGAAAAAGAGAGAGAAAAAGAGAGAAAGAGAGTGAGAAAAAGAGAAAAAGAGAAAGAAAAAGAGAGAGAAAAAGAGAGAAAGAGATAAAGAGACAAAAAAGAGAGAAAGAGAAAAATGAAACAGAGAGAGTAAAAGAGAGAAAGAGAGAAAAAGAGAGAGAAAAAGAGAGAAAAAGATAAAGTGAGAGAAACAGAGAAAAAGAGAAAACGAGAGAGAAAAAGAGAGAGAAACAGAGAGAAAAAGCGAAAAAGAGAAAGAAAAAGAGAGAGAAAAAGAGAGAAAGAGATAAAGAGACAAAAAAGAGAGAAAGAGAAAAAGAGAAAAGAGAGAGAGTAAAAGAGAGAAAAACAGAAAAAGAGAGAGAAAAAGAGAGAAAGAGATAAAGAGACAAAAAAGAGAGAAAGAGAAAAAGAGAAACAGAGAGAGAGTAAAAGAGAGAAAGAGAGAAGAAGAGAGAAAAACAGAGAAAAAGAGAAAATGTGAGAGAAAATGAGAGAGAAATAGAGAAAACGACAGAGAAAAAGAGAGAGAAAAACAGAGAGAAAAAGAGAGAGAAAAAGAGAGAAAGAGAGTGAAAAAAGAGAAAAAGAGAAAGAAAAAGAGAGAGAAAAAGAGAGAAAGAGATAAAGAGACAAAAAAGAGAGAAAGAGAAAAAGAGAAACAGAGAGAGTAAAAGAGAGAAAGAGAGAAAAAGAGAGAGAAAAAGACAGAAAAAGATAAATTGAGAGATAAAGAGAAAAAGAGAGAGAAAAAGGGAAAACGAGAGAGAAAAAGAGAGAGAAAAACAGAGAGAAAAAGTGAGAGAAAAAGAGAGAAAAAGTGAAAAAGGGAGAGTAAAAGTGAGAAAGAGAAAAAGAGAAAAAGAGAGAGAAAAGAGAGAAGAAGAGAGAGAAAAAGAGAGAAAAGAGAAAAAGAGAGAAAAAGAGAGAGAAAAACAGAGAGAAAAAGAGAGAGTAAGAGAGAGAAAGAAAAAGAGAGAGAAAAAGAGAGAAAGAGAGAGAGAAAAAGAGAGAGAAAAAGAGAGAAAGAGAGAGAGAAAAAGAGAGAGAAAAAGAGAGAAAGAGATAAAGAGACAAAAAAGAGAGAAAGAGAAAAAGAGAAACAGAGAGAGTAAAAGAAAGAAAAAGAGAAAAAGAGAGAGAAAAACAGAGAGAAAAAGAGAGAGAAAAAGAGAGAACGAGAGAGAAAAAGAGAGAAAGAGAGAAAAAGAGAAAAAGAGAAAGAAAAAGAGAGAGAAAAAGAGAGAAAGAGAGAAAGAGACAAAAAAGAGAGAAAGAGAAAAAGAGAAACAGAGAGAGTAAAAGAAAGAAAAAGAGAAAAAGAGAGAGAAAAAGAGAGAGAAACAGAAAACGACAGAGAAAAACAGAGAGAAAAAGAGAGAGAAAAAGAGAGAACGAGAGAGAAAAAGAGAGAAAGAGAGAAAAAGAAAAAAAGAGAAAAAAGAGTAAAAAGAGAGAAAGAGAGAAAGAGACAAAAAAGAGAGAAAGAGAAAAAGAGAAACAGAGAGAGTAAAAGAAAGAAAAAGAGAAAAAGAGAGAGAAAAAGAGAAAAAGAGAGAGAAACAGAAAACGACAGAGAAAATCAGAGAGAAAAAGAGAGAGAAAAAGAGAGAACGACAGAGAAAAAGAGAGAAAGAGAGAAAAAGACAAAAGAGAAAAAAAAGAGAGAGAAAAAGAGAGAAAGAGAGAAAGAGACAAAAAAGAGAGAAAGAGAAAAGAGAAACAGATAGAGTAAAAGAGAAAAAGAGAAAAGGAGAAAAAGAGAGAGAAAAAAGAGAGTAAAAGAGAGAGAGAAAGAAAAAGAGAGAGAAAAAGAGAGAAAAAGAGAGAGAAAAAGAGAGAAAAAGAGAAAAAGAGAGAAAAAGAGAGAGAAAAACAGAGAGAAAAAGAGAGAGAGTAAGAGAGAGAAAGAAAAAGAGAGCGAAAAAGAGAGAAAGAGAGAGAGAAAAAGAGTGAAAAAGAGAAAAAGAGAAAGAAAAAAAAGAGAAAAAGAGAGAAAGAGATAAAGAGACAAAAAAGAGAGAAAGAGAAAAAGAGAAACAGAGAGAATAATAGAGAGAAAGAGAGAAGAAGAGAGACAAAAAGAGAGAAAAAGAGAAAAAGTGAGAGAAAAAGAGAGAGAAAAAGAGAAAACGACAGAGAAAAAGAGAGAAAAAGAGATAAAGAGAGTGAGAAAAAGAGAAAAATACAAAGAAAAAGAGAGAGAAAAAGAGAGAAAGAGATAAAGAGACAAAAAAGAGAGAAAGAGAAAAATGAAACAGAGAGAGTAAAAGAGAGAAAGAGAGAAAAAGAGAGCGAAAAAGAGAGAAAAAGATAAAGTGAGAGAAAAAGAGAAAAAGAGAAAACGAGAGAGAAAAAGAGAGAGAAAAAGAGCGAAAAAGCGAAAAAGAGAAAGAAAAAGAGAGAGAAAAAGAGAGAAAGAGATAAAGAGACAAAAAAGAGAGAAAGAGAAAAAGAGAAAAGAGAGAGAGTAAAAGAGAGAAAGACAGAAAAAGAGAGAGAAAAAGAGAGAAAAAGAGAAAAAGTGAGACAAAAAGAGAAAACGAGAGAGAAAAAGAGAGGGAAAAACAGAGAGAAAAAGAGAGAGAAAAAGAGACGCAGAGAGAGAGAAAAAGAGAGAAAGAGAGAAAACGAGAAAAAGAGAAAGAAAAAGAGAGAGAAAAAGAGACAAAGAGATAAAGAGACAAAAAAGAGAGAAAGAGAAAAAGAGAAACAGAGAGAGTAAAAGAAAGAAAAAGAGAAAAAGAGAGAGAAAAAGAGAAAAAGAGAGAGAAACAGAAAACGACAGAGAAAAAGAGAGAGAGAAAGAGAGAAAGAGAGTGAGAAAAAGAGAAAAAGAGAAAGAAAAAGAGAGAGAAAAAGAGAGAAAGAGATAAAGAGACAAAAAAGAGAGAAAGAGAAAAATGAAACAGAGAGAGTAAAAGAGAGAAAGAGAGAAAAAGAGAGAGAAAAAGAGAGAAAAAGATAAAGTGAGAGAAACAGAGAAAAGGAGAAAACGAGAGAGAAAAAGAGAGAGAAACAGAGAGAAAAAGCGAAAAAGAGAAAGAAAAAGAGAGAGAAAAAGAGAGAGAGATAAAGAGACAAAAAAGAGAGAAAGAGAAAAAGAGAAAAGAGAGAGAGTAAAAGAGAGAAAAACAGAAAAAGAGAGAGAAAAAGAGAGAAAGAGATAAAGAGACAAAAAAGAGAGAAAGAGAAAAAGAGAAACAGAGAGAGAGTAAAAGAGAGAAAGAGAGAAGAAGAGAGAAAAACAGAGAAAAAGAGAAAATGTGAGAGAAAATGAGAGAGAAATAGAGAAAACGACAGAGAAAAAGAGAGAGAAAAACAGAGAGAAAAAGAGAGAGAAAAAGAGAGAAAGAGAGTGAAAAAAAGAGAAAAAGAGAAAGAAAAAGAGAGAGAAAAAGAGAGAAAGAGATAAAGAGACAAAAAAGAGAGAAAGAGAAAAAGAGAAACAGAGAGAGTAAAAGAGAGAAAGAGAGAAAAAGAGAGAGAAAAAGACAGAAAAAGATAAATTGAGAGATAAAGAGAAAAAGAGAGAGAAAAAGGGAAAACGAGAGAGAAAAAGAGAGAGAAAAACAGAGAGAAAAAGTGAGAGAAAAAGAGAGAAAAAGTGAAAAAGGGAGAGTAAAAGTGAGAAAGAGAAAAAGAGAAAAAGAGAGAGAAAAGAGAGAAGAAGAGAGAGAAAAAGAGAGAAAAGAGAAAAAGAGAGAAAAAGAGAGAGAAAAACAGAGAGAAAAAGAGAGAGTAAGAGAGAGAAAGAAAAAGAGAGAGAAAAAGAGAGAAAGAGAGAGAGAAAAAGAGAGAGAAAAAGAGAGAAAGAGAGAGAGAAAAAGAGAGAGAAAAAGAGAGAAAGAGATAAAGAGACAAAAAAGAGAGAAAGAGAAAAAGAGAAACAGAGAGAGTAAAAGAGAGAAAGAGAGAAGAAGAGAGAGAAAAAGAGAGAAAAAGAGAAAAAGTGAGAGAAAAAGAGAGAGAAAAAGAGAAAACGACAGAGAAAAAGAAAGAGAAAAAGAGAGAAAGAGAGTGAGAAAAAGAGAAAAAGAGAAAGAAAAAGAGAGAGAAAAAGATAGAAAGAGATAAAGAGACAAAAAGAGAGAAAGAGAAAAAGAGAAACAGAAAGAGTAAAAGAGAGAAAGAGAGAAAGAGAGAGAGAAAAAGAGAGAAAAAGATAAAGTGAGAGAAAAAGAGAAACAGAGAGAGAAAAAGAGAAAAGAGAGAGAGTAAAAGAGAGAAAGACAGAAAAAGAGAGAGAAAAAGAGAGAAAAAGAGAAAAAGTGAGAGAAAAAGAGAAAAAGAGAGGGAAAAACAGAGAGAAAAAGAGAGAGATAAAGAGAGAAAGAGAGAGAGAAAAAGAGAGAAAGAGAGAAAAAGAGAAAAAGAGAAAGAAAAATAGAGAGAAAAAGAGACAAAGAGATAAAGAGACAAAAAAGAGAGAAAGAGAAAAAGAGAAACAGAGAGAGTAAAAGAAAGAAAAAGAGAAAAAGAAAGGGAATAAGAGAAAAAGAGAGAGAAACAGAAAACGACAGAGAAAAACAGAGAGAAAAAGAGAGAGAAAAAGAGAGAACGAGAGAGAAAAAGAGAGAAAGAGAGAAAAAGAGAAAAAGAGAAAGAAAAAGAGAGAGAAAAAGAGACAAAGAGATAAAGAGACAATAAAGAGAAAAAGTGAAAAAGAGAAACAGAGAGAGTAAAAGAAAGAAAAAGAGAAAAAGAGAGAGAAAAAGAGAGAGAAACAGAAAACGACAGAGAAAAACAGAGAACGAGAGAGAAAAAGAGAGAAAGAGAGAAAAAGAAAAAAAGAGAAAAAAAAGAGAGTAAAAAAGAGAGAAAGAGAGAAAGAGACAAAAAAGAGGGAAAGAGAAAAGAGAAACAGAGAGAGTAAAAGAGAAAAAGAGAAAAGGAGAAAAAGAGAGAGAAAAAAGAGAGTAAAAGAGAGAGAGAAAGAAAAAGAGAGAGAAAAAGACAGAAAAAGAGAGAGAAAAAGAGAGAAAAAGAGAAAAAGTGTGAGAACTAGAGAAAACGAGAGAGAAAAAGAGAGGGAAAAACAGAGAGAAAAAGAGAGAAAGAGAGAAAAAGAGAAAAAGAGAAAGAAAAAGAGAGAGAAAAAGAGACAAAGAGATAAAGAGAGCGAAAAAGAGAGAAAGAGAAAAAGAGAAACAGAGAGAGTAAAAGAAAGAAAAAGAGAAAAAGAGAGAGAAAAAGAGAGAAAAAGATAAAGTGAGAGAAAAAGAGAAAAAGAGAGAGAAAAAGAGAAAAGAGAGAGAGTAAAAGAGAGAAAGACAGAAAAAGAGAGAGAAAAAGAGAGAAAAAGAGAAAAAGTGAGAGAAAAAGAGAAAACGAGAGAGAAAAAGAGAGGGAAAAACAGAGAGAAAAAGAGAGAGAAAAAGAGAGAAAGAGAGAGAGAAAAAGAGAGAAAGAGAGAAAAAGAGAAAGAAAAAGAGAGAGAAAAAGAGACAAAGAGATAAAGAGACAAAAAAGAGAGGAAGAGAAAAAGAGAAACAGAGAGTGTAAAAGAAAGAAAAAGAGAAAAAGAGAGAGAAAAAGAGAAAAAGAGAGAGAAACAGAAAACGACAGAGAAAAACAGAGAGAAAAAGAGAGAGAAAAAGAGAGAACGAGAGAGAAAAAGAGAGAAAGAGAGAAAAAGAGAAAAAGAGAAAGAAAAAGAGAGAGAAAAAGAGAGAAAGAGAGAAAGAGACAAAAAAGAGAGAAAGAGAAAAAGAGAAACAGAGAGAGTAAAAGAAAGAAAAAGAGAAAAAGAGAGAGAAAAAGAGAGAGAAACAGAAAACGACAGAGAAAAACAGAGAGAAAAAGAGAGAGAAAAAGAGAGAACGAGAGAGAAAAAGAGAGAAAGAGAGAAAAAGAAAAAAAGAGAAAAAAGAGTAAAAAGAGAGAAAGAGAGAAAGAGACAAAAAAGAGAGAAAGAGAAAAAGAGAAACAGAGAGAGTAAAAGAAAGAAAAAGAGAAAAAGAGAGAGAAAAAGAGAAAAAGAGAGAGAAACAGAAAACGACAGAGAAAATCAGAGAGAAAAAGAGAGAGAAAAAGAGAGAACGACAGAGAAAAAGAGAGAAAGAGAGAAAAAGACAAAAGAGAAAAAAAAGAGAGAGAAAAAGAGAGAAAGAGAGAAAGAGACAAAAAAGAGAGAAAGAGAAAAGAGAAACAGATAGAGTAAAAGAGAAAAAGAGAAAAGGAGAAAAAGAGAGAGAAAAAAGAGAGTAAAAGAGAGAGAGAAAGAAAAAGAGAGAGAAAAAGAGAGAAAAAGAGAGAGAAAAAGAGAGAAAAAAAGAAAAAGAGAGAAAAAGAGAGAGAAAAACAGAGAGAAAAAGAGAGAGAGTAAGAGAGAGAAAGAAAAAGAGAGTGAAAAAGAGAGAAAGAGAGAGAGAAAAAGAGTGAAAAAGAGAAAAAGAGAAAGAAAAAAAAGAGAAAAAGAGAGAAAGAGATAAAGAGACAAAAAAGAGAGAAAGAGAAAAAGAGAAACAGAGAGAATAATAGAGAGAAAGAGAGAAGAAGAGAGACAAAAAGAGAGAAAAAGAGAAAAAGTGAGAGAAAAAGAGAGAGAAAAAGAGAAAACGACAGAGAAAAAGAGAGAAAAAGAGATAAAGAGAGTGAGAAAAAGAGAAAAATACAAAGAAAAAGAGAGAGAAAAAGAGAGAAAGAGATAAAGAGACAAAAAAGAGAGAAAGAGAAAAATGAAACAGAGAGAGTAAAAGAGAGAAAGAGAGAAAAAGAGAGCGAAAAAGAGAGAAAAAGATAAAGTGAGAGAAAAAGAGAAAAAGAGAAAACGAGAGAGAAAAAGAGAGAGAAAAAGAGCGAAAAAGCGAAAAAGAGAAAGAAAAAGAGAGAGAAAAAGAGAGAAAGAGATAAAGAGACAAAAAAGAGAGAAAGAGAAAAAGAGAAAAGAGAGAGAGTAAAAGAGAGAAAGACAGAAAAAGAGAGAGAAAAAGAGAGAAAAAGAGAAAAAGTGAGAGAAAAAGAGAAAACGAGAGAGAAAAAGAGAGGGAAAAACAGAGAGAAAAAGAGAGAGAAAAAGAGACGCAGAGAGAGAGAAAAAGAGAGAAAGAGAGAAAACGAGAAAAAGAGAAAGAAAAAGAGAGAGAAAAAGAGACAAAGAGATAAAGAGACAAAAAAGAGAGAAAGAGAAAAAGAGAAACAGAGAGAGTAAAAGAAAGAAAAAGAGAAAAAGAGAGAGAAAAAGAGAAAAAGAGAGAGAAACAGAAAACGACAGAGAAAAACAGAGAGAAAAAGAGAGAGAAAAAGAGAGAACGAGAGAGAAAAAGACAGAAAGAGAGAAAAAGAAAAAAAAGAGAAAAAAAGAGAGTAAAAAAGAGAGAAAGAGAGAAAGAGACAAAAAAGAGGGAAAGAGAAAAGAGAAACAGAGAGAGTAAAAGAGAAAAAGAGAAAAGGAGAAAAAGGGAGAGAAAAAAGAGAGTAAAAGAGAGAGAGAAAGAAAAAGAGAGAGAAAAAGAGAGAAAAAGAAAGAGAAAACGAGAGAAAAAAAGAAAAAGAGAGAAAAAGAGAGAGAAAAACAGAGAGAAAAAGAGAGAGTAAGAGAGAGAAAGAAAAAGAGAGAGAAAAAGAGAGAAAGAGTGAGAGAAAGAGAGTGAAAACGAGAAAAAGAGAAAGAAAAAAGAGAGAAAAAGAGAGAAAGAGATAAAGAAACAAAAAAGAGAGAAAGAGAAAAAGAGAAACAGAGAGAGTAATAGAGAGAAAGAGAGAAGAAGAGAGACAAAAAGAGAGAAAAAGAGAAAAAGTGAGAGAAAAAGAGAGAGAAAAAGAGAAAACGACAGAGAAAAAGAGAGAGAAAAAGAGAGAAAGAGAGTGAGAAAAAGAGAAAAAGAGAAAGAAAAAGAGAGAGAAAAAGAGAGAAAGAGATAAAGAGACAAAAAAGAGAGAAAGAGAAAAATGAAACAGAGAGAGTAAAAGAGAGAAAGAGAGAAAAAGAGAGAGAAAAAGAGAGAAAAAGATAAAGTGAGAGAAACAGAGAAAAGGAGAAAACGAGAGAGAAAAAGAGAGAGAAACAGAGAGAAAAAGCGAAAAAGAGAAAGAAAAAGAGAGAGAAAAAGAGAGAGAGATAAAGAGACAAAAAAGAGAGAAAGAGAAAAAGAGAAAAGAGAGAGAGTAAAAGAGAGAAAAACAGAAAAAGAGAGAGAAAAAGAGAGAAAGAGATAAAGAGACAAAAAAGAGAGAAAGAGAAAAAGAGAAACAGAGAGAGAGTAAAAGAGAGAAAGAGAGAAGAAGAGAGAAAAACAGAGAAAAAGAGAAAATGTGAGAGAAAATGAGAGAGAAATAGAGAAAACGACAGAGAAAAAGAGAGAGAAAAACAGAGAGAAAAAGAGAGAGAAAAAGAGAGAAAGAGAGTGAAAAAAAGAGAAAAAGAGAAAGAAAAAGAGAGAGAAAAAGAGAGAAAGAGATAAAGAGACAAAAAAGAGAGAAAGAGAAAAAGAGAAACAGAGAGAGTAAAAGAGAGAAAGAGAGAAAAAGAGAGAGAAAAAGACAGAAAAAGATAAATTGAGAGATAAAGAGAAAAAGAGAGAGAAAAAGGGAAAACGAGAGAGAAAAAGAGAGAGAAAAACAGAGAGAAAAAGTGAGAGAAAAAGAGAGAAAAAGTGAAAAAGGGAGAGTAAAAGTGAGAAAGAGAAAAAGAGAAAAAGAGAGAGAAAAGAGAGAAGAAGAGAGAGAAAAAGAGAGAAAAGAGAAAAAGAGAGAAAAAGAGAGAGAAAAACAGAGAGAAAAAGAGAGAGTAAGAGAGAGAAAGAAAAAGAGAGAGAAAAAGAGAGAAAGAGAGAGAGAAAAAGAGAGAGAAAAAGAGAGAAAGAGAGAGAGAAAAAGAGAGAGAAAAAGAGAGAAAGAGATAAAGAGACAAAAAAGAGAGAAAGAGAAAAAGAGAAACAGAGAGAGTAAAAGAGAGAAAGAGAGAAGAAGAGAGAGAAAAAGAGAGAAAAAGAGAAAAAGTGAGAGAAAAAGAGAGAGAAAAAGAGAAAACGACAGAGAAAAAGAAAGAGAAAAAGAGAGAAAGAGAGTGAGAAAAAGAGAAAAAGAGAAAGAAAAAGAGAGAGAAAAAGATAGAAAGAGATAAAGAGACAAAAAGAGAGAAAGAGAAAAAGAGAAACAGAAAGAGTAAAAGAGAGAAAGAGAGAAAGAGAGAGAGAAAAAGAGAGAAAAAGATAAAGTGAGAGAAAAAGAGAAACAGAGAGAGAAAAAGAGAAAAGAGAGAGAGTAAAAGAGAGAAAGACAGAAAAAGAGAGAGAAAAAGAGAGAAAAAGAGAAAAAGTGAGAGAAAAAGAGAAAAAGAGAGGGAAAAACAGAGAGAAAAAGAGAGAGATAAAGAGAGAAAGAGAGAGAGAAAAAGAGAGAAAGAGAGAAAAAGAGAAAAAGAGAAAGAAAAATAGAGAGAAAAAGAGACAAAGAGATAAAGAGACAAAAAAGAGAGAAAGAGAAAAAGAGAAACAGAGAGAGTAAAAGAAAGAAAAAGAGAAAAAGAAAGGGAATAAGAGAAAAAGAGAGAGAAACAGAAAACGACAGAGAAAAACAGAGAGAAAAAGAGAGAGAAAAAGAGAGAACGAGAGAGAAAAAGAGAGAAAGAGAGAAAAAGAGAAAAAGAGAAAGAAAAAGAGAGAGAAAAAGAGACAAAGAGATAAAGAGACAATAAAGAGAAAAAGTGAAAAAGAGAAACAGAGAGAGTAAAAGAAAGAAAAAGAGAAAAAGAGAGAGAAAAAGAGAGAGAAACAGAAAACGACAGAGAAAAACAGAGAACGAGAGAGAAAAAGAGAGAAAGAGAGAAAAAGAAAAAAAGAGAAAAAAAAGAGAGTAAAAAAGAGAGAAAGAGAGAAAGAGACAAAAAAGAGGGAAAGAGAAAAGAGAAACAGAGAGAGTAAAAGAGAAAAAGAGAAAAGGAGAAAAAGAGAGAGAAAAAAGAGAGTAAAAGAGAGAGAGAAAGAAAAAGAGAGAGAAAAAGACAGAAAAAGAGAGAGAAAAAGAGAGAAAAAGAGAAAAAGTGTGAGAACTAGAGAAAACGAGAGAGAAAAAGAGAGGGAAAAACAGAGAGAAAAAGAGAGAAAGAGAGAAAAAGAGAAAAAGAGAAAGAAAAAGAGAGAGAAAAAGAGACAAAGAGATAAAGAGAGCGAAAAAGAGAGAAAGAGAAAAAGAGAAACAGAGAGAGTAAAAGAAAGAAAAAGAGAAAAAGAGAGAGAAAAAGAGAGAAAAAGATAAAGTGAGAGAAAAAGAGAAAAAGAGAGAGAAAAAGAGAAAAGAGAGAGAGTAAAAGAGAGAAAGACAGAAAAAGAGAGAGAAAAAGAGAGAAAAAGAGAAAAAGTGAGAGAAAAAGAGAAAACGAGAGAGAAAAAGAGAGGGAAAAACAGAGAGAAAAAGAGAGAGAAAAAGAGAGAAAGAGAGAGAGAAAAAGAGAGAAAGAGAGAAAAAGAGAAAGAAAAAGAGAGAGAAAAAGAGACAAAGAGATAAAGAGACAAAAAAGAGAGGAAGAGAAAAAGAGAAACAGAGAGTGTAAAAGAAAGAAAAAGAGAAAAAGAGAGAGAAAAAGAGAAAAAGAGAGAGAAACAGAAAACGACAGAGAAAAACAGAGAGAAAAAGAGAGAGAAAAAGAGAGAACGAGAGAGAAAAAGAGAGAAAGAGAGAAAAAGAGAAAAAGAGAAAGAAAAAGAGAGAGAAAAAGAGAGAAAGAGAGAAAGAGACAAAAAAGAGAGAAAGAGAAAAAGAGAAACAGAGAGAGTAAAAGAAAGAAAAAGAGAAAAAGAGAGAGAAAAAGAGAGAGAAACAGAAAACGACAGAGAAAAACAGAGAGAAAAAGAGAGAGAAAAAGAGAGAACGAGAGAGAAAAAGAGAGAAAGAGAGAAAAAGAAAAAAAGAGAAAAAAGAGTAAAAAGAGAGAAAGAGAGAAAGAGACAAAAAAGAGAGAAAGAGAAAAAGAGAAACAGAGAGAGTAAAAGAAAGAAAAAGAGAAAAAGAGAGAGAAAAAGAGAAAAAGAGAGAGAAACAGAAAACGACAGAGAAAATCAGAGAGAAAAAGAGAGAGAAAAAGAGAGAACGACAGAGAAAAAGAGAGAAAGAGAGAAAAAGACAAAAGAGAAAAAAAAGAGAGAGAAAAAGAGAGAAAGAGAGAAAGAGACAAAAAAGAGAGAAAGAGAAAAGAGAAACAGATAGAGTAAAAGAGAAAAAGAGAAAAGGAGAAAAAGAGAGAGAAAAAAGAGAGTAAAAGAGAGAGAGAAAGAAAAAGAGAGAGAAAAAGAGAGAAAAAGAGAGAGAAAAAGAGAGAAAAAAAGAAAAAGAGAGAAAAAGAGAGAGAAAAACAGAGAGAAAAAGAGAGAGAGTAAGAGAGAGAAAGAAAAAGAGAGCGAAAAAGAGAGAAAGAGAGAGAGAAAAAGAGTGAAAAAGAGAAAAAGAGAAAGAAAAAAAAGAGAAAAAGAGAGAAAGAGATAAAGAGACAAAAAAGAGAGAAAGAGAAAAAGAGAAACAGAGAGAATAATAGAGAGAAAGAGAGAAGAAGAGAGACAAAAAGAGAGAAAAAGAGAAAAAGTGAGAGAAAAAGAGAGAGAAAAAGAGAAAACGACAGAGAAAAAGAGAGAAAAAGAGATAAAGAGAGTGAGAAAAAGAGAAAAATACAAAGAAAAAGAGAGAGAAAAAGAGAGAAAGAGATAAAGAGACAAAAAAGAGAGAAAGAGAAAAATGAAACAGAGAGAGTAAAAGAGAGAAAGAGAGAAAAAGAGAGCGAAAAAGAGAGAAAAAGATAAAGTGAGAGAAAAAGAGAAAAAGAGAAAACGAGAGAGAAAAAGAGAGAGAAAAAGAGCGAAAAAGCGAAAAAGAGAAAGAAAAAGAGAGAGAAAAAGAGAGAAAGAGATAAAGAGACAAAAAAGAGAGAAAGAGAAAAAGAGAAAAGAGAGAGAGTAAAAGAGAGAAAGACAGAAAAAGAGAGAGAAAAAGAGAGAAAAAGAGAAAAAGTGAGAGAAAAAGAGAAAACGAGAGAGAAAAAGAGAGGGAAAAACAGAGAGAAAAAGAGAGAGAAAAAGAGACGCAGAGAGAGAGAAAAAGAGAGAAAGAGAGAAAACGAGAAAAAGAGAAAGAAAAAGAGAGAGAAAAAGAGACAAAGAGATAAAGAGACAAAAAAGAGAGAAAGAGAAAAAGAGAAACAGAGAGAGTAAAAGAAAGAAAAAGAGAAAAAGAGAGAGAAAAAGAGAAAAAGAGAGAGAAACAGAAAACGACAGAGAAAAACAGAGAGAAAAAGAGAGAGAAAAAGAGAGAACGAGAGAGAAAAAGACAGAAAGAGAGAAAAAGAAAAAAAAGAGAAAAAAAGAGAGTAAAAAAGAGAGAAAGAGAGAAAGAGACAAAAAAGAGGGAAAGAGAAAAGAGAAACAGAGAGAGTAAAAGAGAAAAAGAGAAAAGGAGAAAAAGGGAGAGAAAAAAGAGAGTAAAAGAGAGAGAGAAAGAAAAAGAGAGAGAAAAAGAGAGAAAAAGAAAGAGAAAACGAGAGAAAAAAAGAAAAAGAGAGAAAAAGAGAGAGAAAAACAGAGAGAAAAAGAGAGAGTAAGAGAGAGAAAGAAAAAGAGAGAGAAAAAGAGAGAAAGAGTGAGAGAAAGAGAGTGAAAACGAGAAAAAGAGAAAGAAAAAAGAGAGAAAAAGAGAGAAAGAGATAAAGAAACAAAAAAGAGAGAAAGAGAAAAAGAGAAACAGAGAGAGTAATAGAGAGAAAGAGAGAAGAAGAGAGACAAAAAGAGAGAAAAAGAGAAAAAGTGAGAGAAAAAGAGAGAGAAAAAGAGAAAACGACAGAGAAAAAGAGAGAGAAAAAGAGAGAAAGAGAGTGAGAAAAAGAGAAAAAGAGAAAGAAAAAGAGAGAGAAAAAGAGAGAAAGAGATAAAGAGACAAAAAAGAGAGAAAGAGAAAAATGAAACAGAGAGAGTAAAAGAGAGAAAGAGAGAAAAAGAGAGAGAAAAAGAGAGAAAAAGATAAAGTGAGAGAAACAGAGAAAAAGAGAAAACGAGAGAGAAAAAGAGAGAGAAACAGAGAGAAAAAGCGAAAAAGAGAAAGAAAAAGAGAGAGAAAAAGAGAGAAAGAGATAAAGAGACAAAAAAGAGAGAAAGAGAAAAAGAGGAAAGAGAGAGAGTAAAAGAGAGAAAGACAGAAAAAGAGAGAGAAAAAGAGAGAAAAAGAGAAAAAGTGAGAGAAAAAGAGAGGGAAAAACAGAGAAAAAGAGAGAGAAAAAGAGAGAAAGAGAGAGAGAAAAAGAGAGAAAGAGAGAAAAAGAGAAAGAAAAAGAGAGAGAAAAAGAGACAAAGAGATAAAGAGACAAAAAAGAGAGAAAGAGAAAAATGAAACAGAGAGAGTAAAAGAGAGAAAGAGAGAAAAAGAGAGAAAAAGATAAAGTGAGAGAAAAAGAGAAAAAGAGAAAACGTGAGAGAAAAAGAGAGAGAAAAACAGAGAGAAAAAGTGAGAGAAAAAGATCGAAAAAGTGAAAAAGGGAGAGTAAAAGTGAGAAAGACAAAAAGAGAAAAAGAGAGAGAAAAAGAGAGAGAAAAAGAGAGAGAAAAAGAGAGAAAAAGAGAAAAAGAGAGAAAAAGAGAGAGAAAAACAGAGAGAAAAAGAGAGAAAGAGAGTGAGAAAAAGAGAAAAAAGAGAGAAAGAGAAAAAGAGAAACAGAGAGAGTAAAAGAGAGAAAGAGAGAAAAAGACAGAGAAAAAGAGAGAAAAAGAGAAAGTGAGAGAAAAAGAGAAAAAGAGAGAGAAAAAGAGAAAATGAGAGAGAAAAAGAGAGAGAAAAACAGAGAGAAAAAGAGAGAAAGAGAGTGAGAAAAAGAGAAAAAAGAGAGAAAGAGAAAAAGAGAAACAGAGAGAGTAAAAGAGAGAAAGAGAGAAAAAGAGAGAGAAAGAGAGAAAAAGATAAAGTGAGAGAAAAAGAGAAAAAGAGAGAGAAAAAGAGAAAACAAGAGAGAAAACGAGAGAGAAAAACAGAGAGAAAAAGAGAGAGAAAAAGAGAGAAAAAGTGAAAAAGAGAGAGTAAAAGTGAGAAAGAGAAAAAGAGAAAAAGAGAGAGAAATAGAGAGAGAAAAAGAGAGAGAGAGAAAGAAAAAGAGAGAGAAAAGAGAGAAAAAGAGAGAAAAAGAGAAAAAGAGAAAAAGAGAAAATGAGAGAGAAAAGTGAGAAAAAAGAGAAAGAGAGAAAAAGTGATAAAGCGAGGAAGAAAAAGAGAGAGAAAAGGCGAGCGAAAAAGAGAGAAAAAGAGAAAAGTGAGAGAAAAAGAGAAAAAGAGAGAGAAAAAGAGAAATCGAGAGAGAAAAAGAGAGAAAAAGAGATAGAAAAAGAGAGAAAGAGAGAGAGAAAAAGAGAGAAAGAGAGAAAAAGAGAAGAAGAGAAACGAAAAGAGAGAGAAAAAGAGAGAAAGAGTTAAAGAGACAAAAAAGAGAGAAAGAGAAAAAGAGAAACAGAGAGAGTAAAAGAGAGAAAGAGAGAAAAAGAGAGAAAAAGTTAGAGAAAAAGAGAAAAAGATAGAGAAAAAGAGGAAAAGAGAGCGAAAAAGAGAAAAACAGAGAGAAAATGAGTGAGAAATAGAGAGAAAAAGAGAAAAAGAGAGAGTAAAAGAGAGAAAGAGAAAAAGAGAAAAAGAGAGAGAAAAGAGAGAGAAAAACAGAGAGAAAAAGAGAGTGAAAAAGAGAGAAAGAGAGAGAAAAAGAGAGAAAGAGAGAAAAAGAGAAAGAAAAAGAGAGAAATAGATAAAGTGAGAGAATAAGAGAGAGAAAAAGAGAGAAAGAGAGAGAAAAAGAGAGAGAAAAACAGAGAGAAAGAGAGAGAGAAAAAGAGAGAAAAAGAGAGAGAAAAAGAGAGAAAGAGAGAAAAAGAGAAAAAGAGAAAGAAAAAGAGAGAGAAAAAGAGAGAATGAGATAAAGAAACAAAAAAGAGAGAAAGAGAAAAAGAGAAACAGAGAGAGTAAAAGAGAGAAAGAGACAAAAAGAGAGAGAAAAAGAGAGAAATAGATAAAGTGAGAGAAAAAGAGAGAGAAAAAGAGAAAACGAGAGAGAAAAAGAGAGAGAAAAACAGAGAGAAAAAGAGAGAGAAAAAGAGAGAAAAAGCGAAAAAGAGAAAGAAAAAGAGAGAGAAAAAGAGAGAACGAGATAAAGAGACAAAAAAGAGAGAAAGAGAAAAAGAGAAAAGAGAGAGAGTAAAAGAGAGAAAGACAGAAAAAGAGAGAAAAAGAGAGAAAAAGAGAAAAAGTGAGAGAAAAAGAGAAAACGAGAGAGAAAAAGAGAGAGAAAAACAGAGAGAAAAAGAGAGAGAAAAAGAGACGCAGAGAGAGAGAAAAAGAGAGAAAGAGAGAAAACGAGAAAAAGAGAAAGAAAAAGAGAGAGAAAAAGAGACAAAGAGATAAAGAGAGCGAAAAAGAGAGAAAGAGAAAAAGAGAAACAGAGAGAGTAAAAGAAAGAAAAAGAGAAAAAGAGAGAGAAAAAGAGAGAAAAAGATAAAGTGAGAGAAAAAGAGAAAAAGAGAGAGAAAAAGAGAAAAGAGAGAGAGTAAAAGAGAGAAAGACAGAAAAAGAGAGAGAAAAAGAGAGAAAAAGAGAAAAAGTGAGAGAAAAAGAGAAAACGAGAGAGAAAAAGAGAGGGAAAAACAGAGAGAAAAAGAGAGAGAAAAAGAGAGAAAGAGAGAGAGAAAAAGAGAGAAAGAGAGAAAAAGAGAAAGAAAAAGAGAGAGAAAAAGAGACAAAGAGATAAAGAGACAAAAAAGAGAGAAAGAGAAAAAGAGAAACAGAGAGTGTAAAAGAAAGAAAAAGAGAAAAACAGAGAGAAAAAGAGAGAGTAAGAGAGAGAAAGAAAAAGAGAGAGAAAAAGAGAGAAAGAGTGAGAGAAAGAGAGTGAAAACGAGAAAAAGAGAAAGAAAAAAGAGAGAAAAAGAGAGAAAGAGATAAAGAGACAAAAAAGAGAGAAAGAGAAAAAGAGAAACAGAGAGAATAATAGAGAGAAAGAGAGAAGAAGAGAGACAAAAAGAGAGAAAAAGAGAAAAAGTGAGAGAAAAAGAGAGAGAAAAAGAGAAAACGACAGAGAAAAAGAGAGAAAAAGAGATAAAGAGAGTGAGAAAAAGAGAAAAATACAAAGAAAAAGAGAGAGAAAAAGAGAGAAAGAGATAAAGAGACAAAAAAGAGAGAAAGAGAAAAATGAAACAGAGAGAGTAAAAGAGAGAAAGAGAGAAAAAGAGAGCGAAAAAGAGAGAAAAAGATAAAGTGAGAGAAAAAGAGAAAAAGAGAAAACGAGAGAGAAAAAGAGAGAGAAAAAGAGCGAAAAAGCGAAAAAGAGAAAGAAAAAGAGAGAGAAAAAGAGAGAAAGAGATAAAGAGACAAAAAAGAGAGAAAGAGAAAAAGAGAAAAGAGAGAGAGTAAAAGAGAGAAAGACAGAAAAAGAGAGAGAAAAAGAGAGAAAAAGAGAAAAAGTGAGAGAAAAAGAGAAAACGAGAGAGAAAAAGAGAGGGAAAAACAGAGAGAAAAAGAGAGAGAAAAAGAGACGCAGAGAGAGAGAAAAAGAGAGAAAGAGAGAAAACGAGAAAAAGAGAAAGAAAAAGAGAGAGAAAAAGAGACAAAGAGATAAAGAGACAAAAAAGAGAGAAAGAGAAAAAGAGAAACAGAGAGAGTAAAAGAAAGAAAAAGAGAAAAAGAGAGAGAAAAAGAGAAAAAGAGAGAGAAACAGAAAACGACAGAGAAAAACAGAGAGAAAAAGAGAGAGAAAAAGAGAGAACGAGAGAGAAAAAGACAGAAAGAGAGAAAAAGAAAAAAAAGAGAAAAAAAGAGAGTAAAAAAGAGAGAAAGAGAGAAAGAGACAAAAAAGAGGGAAAGAGAAAAGAGAAACAGAGAGAGTAAAAGAGAAAAAGAGAAAAGGAGAAAAAGGGAGAGAAAAAAGAGAGTAAAAGAGAGAGAGAAAGAAAAAGAGAGAGAAAAAGAGAGAAAAAGAAAGAGAAAACGAGAGAGAAAAAGAAAAAGAGAGAAAAAGAGAGAGAAAAACAGAGAGAAAAAGAGAGAGTAAGAGAGAGAAAGAAAAAGAGAGAGAAAAAGAGAGAAAGAGTGAGAGAAAGAGAGTGAAAACGAGAAAAAGAGAAAGAAAAAAGAGAGAAAAAGAGAGAAAGAGATAAAGAAACAAAAAAGAGAGAAAGAGAAAAAGAGAAACAGAGAGAGTAATAGAGAGAAAGAGAGAAGAAGAGAGACAAAAAGAGAGAAAAAGAGAAAAAGTGAGAGAAAAAGAGAGAGAAAAAGAGAAAACGACAGAGAAAAAGAGAGAGAAAAAGAGAGAAAGAGAGTGAGAAAAAGAGAAAAAGAGAAAGAAAAAGAGAGAGAAAAAGAGAGAAAGAGATAAAGAGACAAAAAAGAGAGAAAGAGAAAAATGAAACAGAGAGAGTAAAAGAGAGAAAGAGAGAAAAAGAGAGAGAAAAAGAGAGAAAAAGATAAAGTGAGAGAAACAGAGAAAAAGAGAAAACGAGAGAGAAAAAGAGAGAGAAACAGAGAGAAAAAGCGAAAAAGAGAAAGAAAAAGAGAGAGAAAAAGAGAGAAAGAGATAAAGAGACAAAAAAGAGAGAAAGAGAAAAAGAGGAAAGAGAGAGAGTAAAAGAGAGAAAGACAGAAAAAGAGAGAGAAAAAGAGAGAAAAAGAGAAAAAGTGAGAGAAAAAGAGAGGGAAAAACAGAGAAAAAGAGAGAGAAAAAGAGAGAAAGAGAGAGAGAAAAAGAGAGAAAGAGAGAAAAAGAGAAAGAAAAAGAGAGAGAAAAAGAGACAAAGAGATAAAGAGACAAAAAAGAGAGAAAGAGAAAAATGAAACAGAGAGAGTAAAAGAGAGAAAGAGAGAAAAAGAGAGAAAAAGATAAAGTGAGAGAAAAAGAGAAAAAGAGAAAACGTGAGAGAAAAAGAGAGAGAAAAACAGAGAGAAAAAGTGAGAGAAAAAGATCGAAAAAGTGAAAAAGGGAGAGTAAAAGTGAGAAAGACAAAAAGAGAAAAAGAGAGAGAAAAAGAGAGAGAAAAAGAGAGAGAAA